>NC_135234.1:503276551-504609051 GCF_051348905.1 Ranitomeya variabilis
GCTCCTCTAAGGACTCGTGTCCTGGAAACAGACAACAAATACACACAGTACAGTCTGATCCTGCAGTCACTCGCTTCGGTTTCCTCTGTGTTGCTAACATACCAAATCTATGTTGGCATTAAGTAGGTGACCAGCGGATGAACATTTGATGTGAATATTGCCTCTTGTCCACCAGGGCCAAAAGTCAGACATTTTCTATTATAGACATATGTTGCAGATTCCATACATTTGCATTGCTTAAACATAACCTCTCCAGATTGGATCTTCACGTCCCATTGTAGATCCTGCATTAACAGGACTCAATCAGCACAGAGTGACTGTTGAAACCAAAAATTGGTATTGATTTATATTGATTAAATATACACAAGCAATTTACTGCTTAATACTTTTTGAGATATTTCCTTTAATTTAATCTACAGCCCCTTGCCCTGGAGACCGACCACTGCGGATATCACAACTTGCACTGTGCTTACAAGCTTTTATTTCAAGCTTGTAATGATGTTTTTGCAGCTACCCAGGATAGCTCCAGCGAGCAGTGTACCGCCCAGTCTTGCCAATCTTCAGCACAGTGCTTACAAGATAGACAGCAGCTGTGTTCCGTCTTCTAGGCATTGAGCTATAAATAAAAAGAAAGTATTAATTTCTCAAGAACACCCCGAACCCACCATTTATCCCTTTATTAATACAGCATAATGAGAGAGCAATTAATGTGAGTTTTGATGATTTGTGGCCATGGCTATTACAGTGGTGTAATATGGGCTCTTATTAGGGTACGTGCCCACGATCAGTACTTGCTGCAGGTTTGACGCTGCATATTTATGCAACGTCAAACCCTTAGCGGCCACACGTTACAGCAGAGTGGATGGGATTTCTACAAATCTCATGTCCACTATGCATCCATAGTTGCATGCGGGTCACCCGCGGAGACTGACATGCGGCACATCTATCAAGACTGCAACAAGTCAATTTCTCTTTTTGGAGAAATTACATAAATAGAAATGTATTGGATGCAGTGAATCTGCACGGTTCAGTGAACACGTGGATTTACCTGCGTTTAATAGACAGCAGCACTTTGGATGCAGCGAACATACTGTGTCCCAAATCACTGCTACTTCCGCATCGTGTGCACCAGGCCTTTGTGTATTAGTAAACTGTTACTATAGGAAGATACAAATACGGTAAGTTTTCTTCCTTCTTGTGCAGAGCTAATTTTAAGCTTCATATAATGTATCATCCTAGAGATATGTTTACATGTGGATATACTGCAGATTTTCTGTCCTGAAATTCATATAGAAAATCCAATGGATTACAGTAGAAGTGGATGAGATGTTAACAAATTGCATTCTTCTAAATAATTTCCACCCATAAATTGACATGCCCTGCAGATTTTCAATTTACAGTGTGTCCATATCTTCTGTCTGCCTTTTCATTGTGTAGGGTGAAATCTGCAGCAAACCCGCAACAAAATTTGCAATACAGACATATTTAGCTGTGGATCTGCAATGGATTCTTTTCCATCACATGTGGTTGTAATTTTCATGGAGAATGCAGCGGGAACACTTGTGGGATGACGCTAATGCTTACACCAGAAATTGAATGTTTTATATAGGATCAGATGCTTCCCTTGAAGAACTGTTTTCACTTGTGTACAGGCGTCCTTGTAAAATGGGTATTCCTAACCACAAGGTCGGAGCCGTGGAATCGGTAAGCCAAACCTCCGACTCCTCAATTTCCATGACTCCGACTCCACCAAAATGGGCTCTGACTCCACGACTCCGACTCCACAGCCCTGCACAAGGTAGTTGATATATTGCTGATCAGTGGGGTCTGACTGTTATGACCCCTATTTAGGCCGCCGTCACACAAGCGATGAGAGAATCAGCTCAATTATGCCGATAACACTCTGCTCAAACTCTGTTAGAATTTGACCTGTCGTCTTAGTGTGATCTGATTCTCACATGAGAGAAGACGAAGCTTCCCATCTTCTACATCATCGGAGTCCGTGAATGCTGGACTACACTCAGATGACATCTAATTGCAGTCTGATGTTTCACACACACTCATAGCTTTATATGAATATGAATAATACAAATTCCTCCACTCGCAGCATGGTGCCACTTTTTTCTTATACCAAAGCGGCCAGAGGAAAAAATAGCAGATCTGCACCACCCCATAGAATAACATTGGTCCCAGTGCTGTCATATGAAACATCGGATAGCACTTGGCCGTGTTATGCGCTCATGTGAGCCCTTATCCCGAGAATGGAGCTTTGAATTGTCCCGTCAGATTGTATTCATTCATTCATTATGTGACTGTCAGAGATGGCCAAACCAAATGCTGTACTCCGTTAGTCCTACAGAGGATGAATGGAGCGCCATGCATAAGCTGTCACTGACTCATTCTAAAGAGGCGCTTCTAAGCCCCCCTTTCTTGTGACATTTGAGTTCCTAGTGGTTGTGTACTAAGATCAGCTGATAACTTTTATTATTGGGAATAAACCATTGTTGGGTGTGTAAAAAGTTAGAAAAAAAATCTTTCACTCTTTATCACCTATTCTGTATGCAGGTGATATTTTTCTGACACTGTCTCATCATTTAAGCTGTCTTGGAGTATATAGTATGTCATATTTTTTATTGTGCGGATGTGCTGTTTTTTTCTGCCGTATTGAACATCTTATTAAAGTACATCTAAATCTGTCTGTATTGCAGATCACCAGGAGATCCTAATTCAGAAAACCTAGAAAATAGCCGAATGTAAGTATGATGGGACAATAAAATATCTACTCGATGGACTTGTGTAAATGTCCTTGAGACCATATCACTGCAAATTACAAACTAGCTGGTGCTGTCCCTTAATGCGCTTTCCATTCAGTCCTGGTCACACGATTGTGTTAGACAAGACTGCAAGATGGAAAATTACGCTTGAGAAGTCCAGTTAGCCACACACAGGGTAAAGTTTTCTAAGGACGTCAGCCCTTTTTATGGCACACGTAGCAGCTGACCCCAGCCTCCCCGCTAACACACCATCGCCACTTTGGACCACATTGCCTGCTCCATACAGATAACTGATGACACTAGCCCATTACTGCTCTTACGCTTATGGATTTGTCGTACTCATACGCATTTTACTAACAAGTGCACCTCCACTTTTCAGAATGGTAAAGTAAGCACTTATGCCCAATGTAAAATGTATTTTACAATGATCACACACTTTCTTCGTCCTTCTTGCATAAACGAATTGTGAGCACCCTGTGGGAGTCTGTTTTTTGATTTTTCAAGTGGCCTGAACTATATAGATAAGTGATCGACCAGTTGTCAGAAAATTTCTGTCGGTGTCAAAATCTGACAATTTGGGGGAAATGATCAGACCTTTAGTTTTATATATATATATATATATATATATATATATATATATATATATATATATATATATATATATATATATATATATATATATATATATATATATAAATTTTTTTTTTTTTGCAATGACCAGCAATTTGCTAAGCATATTGCTATAAACTACCTATCGCCCAAAAGAAAATCAAACCTCTCAATCAAAAAACACACAAAACCGTGATAAAATCATGCATATGTTATGCCCATTGTCAGCTTCATGTAGGACATGAGCCTTCCGCGCTGCGTCACATGCTGCTTCCTTGGAGAACTTCTGCAGCTAACGTTAATGTTGTTAATTTCATTAAATCTATAGATGTAGAGCAATAGTACTCCTGCCGCTCAGCTGTTATCAGCGGCCACCGACCAGAAATTCTCCCTTGTGGAGCTGGCTGTCTTCTGATAGTGGCCACTGCAGGGTGCTACACATCCACCTCCTACTGATTTTGAATAGCAGGCGGATGTGTAGTACCCAGCGGCGGACACAATCAGAAGATGACCAGCTCCTCAAGTGAGTATGTATGGTCGGCTGCCAACACCAATGCCAGCTGACCGGCGGGGGTGCTGGGTGTCGGACACCGGACGATCAGTCATTGGTAACGTCCTAAGAATGGGTCATCTGTGAAAAAGTAGTGGACGACCTCTTTTACAGCAGTCTAGCAACCTGTATGTAAGTCCCCAACCTCCACTACATAGCTAAAAAAATTTTTTTATATAACCCCACCCCCCCAAACCATTGGGCATTGCTGGTCTTGCTTCGGCGCCTCTTCTCCCCTTCCAATTGCAGTCGTCCTTGCCTGCTTCATGTGGCTGACATCATCTACACAGTGTTCCCATGTGCTCCTGCACAGGCGTACTACACTCTGGTCATCAGCACTCTTTATCTCCCGGTGCATGTGCTTTACAGTACTTGGCTCTGCCCAGCAACCAACAACTGAGGAAAATCTAATAGTGCAAAGCAACTATTCAATAGATATGTTCATCAGTTAGCATATCTCTTGTCTATAGTTGTGTGCACTTTGTTTTTGCCACTTGTTAGTGGCTTTATCAGGGCTTCTGTCGTACCCTGAAAACCAGAGATTCACATGGATGTCCCACTCAGTCTCCAGTGAAAGGTCTTCTTTTGGCCCCAAATACCCACTTATGGGTATATACAGTCATGGCCAAAAGTATTGACACCCCTGCAATTCTGTCAGATAATAACACTGGTCAACAGCATTTTTGGTGCCAAAGATATTTCATCGAATTTAGGGTATTTTTGGGGTGCTGATTCTGAATATGTCATCAGTTTTGCCAGATTGGCTCAAGTTTTTGAGATTTTTGGTATCTTATTTATAGCACTTGTTGGTAAATGCGACGCATCATCTCATTAATTTCTTTGGATTAGTACTTGAACTGAGCAGTTCTCAATATAGTTTTGTGTTAATTAGTGTTCTAAAAGTTTGTTCATAGCTTGATTTTTGCACTAACTTTATGTTGTTGTCTGTTTTCCAGTGAAAAGCATGAACTCATCAAGAAGAAGTTGTCTTTACGATCCAGACTCATTCTGTTACATTTGTGGTGAATACACACTGCCAAAACATAGAAGAAACATAACAGACTTCGTAAAAAAAGTGTATTTTGCCTATTTTGGGGTTATGCTTGGGGACCAAGACAAGTTTTGGGCACCACACATAGTGTGCAAAGCATGTATCGAATTATTACGAAAATGGAGCAAAGGACAAAGAAAAAGCTTCAAATTTGGTGTTCCAATGGTGTGGAGAGAGCCAAAAAATCATCATGATGACTGTTATTTATGGTAAACACAGGTACAGGCACATCTTCACAATGAGGGACAGGCCTTCTTGCAGATTCCATGTTACTCCCATTTTCGTTTCTTATGCTTATTGAATCCTTGCACTTGCACTGCACAGAAATAACAGTCATCATGATGATTTTTTGGCTCTCTCCACACCATTGGAACACCAAATTTGAAGCTTTTTCTTTGTCCTTTGCTCCATTTTCGTAATAATTCGATACATGCTTTGCACACTATGTGTGGTGCCCAAAACTTGTCTTGGTCCCCAAGCATAACCCCAAAATAGGCAAAATACACTTTTTTTACGAAGTCTGTTATGTTTCTTCTATGTTTTGGCAGTGTGTATTCACCACAAATGTAACAGAATGAGTCTGGATCGTTAAGACAACTTCTTCTTGATGAGTTCATGCTTTTCACTGGAAAACAGACAACAACATAAAGTTAGTGCAAAAATCAAGCTATGAACAAACTTTTAGAACACTAATTAACACAAAACTATATTGAGACCTGCTCAGTTCAAGTACTAATCCAAAGAAATTAATGAGATGATGCGTCGCATTTACCAACAAGTGCTATAAATAAGATACCAAAAATGTCAAAAACTTGAGCCAATCTGGCAAAACTGATAGCATATTCAGAATCAGCACCCCAAAAATACCCCAAATTCATTAAAATATTTTGGACACCAGAAAAAAAATTTTTTTTTGTTGACCTGTGTAATCAGTTTCTTCCTGAAAATGATTGCAAACACAAATTCTTTGGTATTATTATCTTCATTTAATTTGTCTTAAATGAAAAAACACAAAAAGAATTGTCCTAAAGCCAAATTGGATATAATTCCACACCAAACATAAAAAGGGGGTGGACAAAAGTATTGGCACTGTAGGAAAAATCATGTGATGCTTCTCTAATTTGTGTAATTAACAGCACCTGTAACTTACCTGTGGCACCTAACAGGTGTTGGCAATAACTAAATCACACTTGAAGCCAGTTGACATGGATTAAAGTTGACTCAACCCCTGTCCTGTGTCCATCTCCAAAGACCTGAATGTTCCTGTGTCTACCGTGCGCAGTGTCATCAAGAAGTTTAAAGCTCATGGCACTGTGGCTAACCTCCCTAGATGTGGACGGAAAAGAAAAATTGACAAGAGATTTCAATGCAAGATTGTGCGGATGTTGGATAAAGAACCTCGACTAACATCCAAACAAGTTCAAGCTGCCCTGCAGTCCGAGGGTACAACAGTGTCAACCCGTACTATCCGTCGGCATCTGAATGAAAAGGGACTGTATGGTAGGAGACCCAGGAAGACCCCACTTCTTACCCCGAGACATAAAAAAGCCAGGCTGGAGTTTGCCAAAACTTACCTGAAAAAGCCTAAAACGTTTTGGAAGAATGTTCTCTGGTCGGAAGAGACAAAAGTAGAGCTTTTTGGGCAAAGGCATCAACATAGAGTTTACAGGAGAAAAAAAGATTCATTCAAAGAAAAGAACACGGTCCCTACAGTCAAACATGGCAGAGGTTCACTGATGTTTTGGGGCTGCTTTGCTGCCTCTGGCACTGGACTGCTTGACCGTGTGCATGGCATTATGAAATCTGAAGACTACCAACAAATTTTGCAGCATAATGTAGGGCCCAGTGTGAGAAAGCTGGGTCTCCCTCAGAGGTCATGGGTCTTCCAGCAGGACAATGACCCAAAACACACTTCAAAAAGCACTAGAAAATGATTTGAGAGAAAGCACTGGAGACTTCTAAGGTGGCCAGCAATGAGTCCAGACCTGAATCCCATAGAACGCCCGTGGAGAGATCTAAAAATGGCAGTTTGGAGAAGGCACCCTTCAAATATCAGGGCCCTGGAGCAGTTTGCCAAAGAAGAATGGTCTAAAATTCCAGCAGAGCATTGTAAGAAACTCATTGATGGTTACCAGAAGCGGTTGGTCGCAGTTATTTTGGCTAAAGGTTGTGCAACCAAGTATTAGGCTGAGGGTGCCAATACTTTTGTCTGGCCCATTTTTGGAGTTTTGTGTCAAATGATCAATGTTTTGCTTCATTCTCTTTTGTGTTTTTTTTTTTTTCATTTAAGACAAATTAAATGAAGATAATACCAAAGAATTTGTGTTTGCAATCATTTTCAGGAAGAAACTGAGTATCTGACAGAATTGCAGGGGTGTGAATACTTTTGGCAATGACTGTATGGGTATATGATCACAGGGCATATTCACAGCTTATTCTGTGCTGATGGAAAGTCCGCTACATGTTACTGTAACAGCGCTGTGGGTAACTTTTTAAGAAATGTTTTAAATGCTGCAAATAACATATGATTTCAGCAACAGAATTTGCAGCAATATTTACAGCTGTGGCTTTTTCACTGTGAAACTTTAGCTCAGTAATTATTATTTTTCTTTTTTTTTTTTAAATGAAAAAGTAAATCTGAAGTGGAGGAACACTCGCAGCTTTTCTCTGCAGCCCATATAACAAGCGTCACCATAATCGCACTTTACATATGATTAATGGAAGCAAAGCATTTTCTCAGCTTTTACATTCCTAATTCTATACCGTGTCAGTGCCACTATTTCAGTGTTCCCCCTGTGCGCTGGCTCTACAAGAATCTGGAGCACTTTGCATGTGATGGACATTATTCAAGTGTCTACTCTTTGCCTGGCTTTTGCTTGTACCATTTCACATGCATTCACTATGTTAAGCACGAGAGTCCTGCATGCAGAAGCTATGTCGGCATCAAGAAGTCTCCAAACATTGAAGTAAGCAAGCACGTGCTTTCAGAGGCTGTGTATTTATAGCAGTAACCCCTGGCTTGTAGCCATGCGTCGAGATGTTCCTGAGCTTACTTTAAAGGAGACTCTAGCTGTGTGTTGGCTTTGGACATGTGCAGTTTTACTTCTAGTACCACTGCAATGCCTTGGCTGTAGATCATATTAATATTTAGCTCGGCCAGAGTGTAAGCTAGGCATATAAGCAATGTCATCAATGTGAATATGGAGCCCTGAAGAGTGACAGTCCACCTTCCCCAATACTAATAGTTGTAGGCTTCATGTAAGCTGGAAGTCTCAGCAGTCTGAATTAATAAAAAAAAAAATGCTTGATATCAAAATACAAACTTGGGGGGGGGGGGGGGGGGGAGCATAAAATATCCTGCAAATTAATATTACAAACTATATGGGAGAGATTGTTAAAAATTATTGTAAGGGAGCAATGAATCGGGACGGAGCCGAGTGACTGGGATCACCGAAGTGCAAGGAAAGCTTAGAAGGAGCACAGTTCTAAACCAGCAACCCTTTATGCTCCAAAAATATGAAGTGCTTGAATTTAAACATTTCAGTCTGTGATGGATCATACCAGCTTTATATGGCATAAATGTAAAATATGGAAAAGATGCATACAGATTACATTAAAGAACCAAATGCGTTTGCTTTAATAACTGGTTATTATAAAAAATGACCAACTTCAAGAGCTTTAACTGTATGTTGGTACTACTACTAACGCTAGTGTTGATTTAGTTAGAAAAATGGTTAAAAGGGTTGTGTGGGCAGAGTAAGACACTTTGACTTGAGCACTGGTTATGTAAAAAATATCAAACTCGGTCGCTTAGTGGACTGCACAGAGATGGGAAGTGGTAATGTCACCAGCTGCCGGACCGCTGCAGCCTGTGATTGGTTGCAGCGGTCAGGTGACTGGAGCAGCTGGTCATCTGGTGTTTTTATGATGAAGCAATGCTCAATGTTACCTGACCGCCACGATGGTCCGGTGGCTTGTGGAACAGTGACTTCACTGCTTCCTGTCTCTTCGCAGATCACGGAGTGGCTTGTGCTTGATCCAGGAAGGTTCCAGTAGGCGAGTATGGCTGAGTATGTGTTCAGTCCCCTGGGTCAAGTTTTATTTTGCCCCAACAGCTCCTTGAACATTTACGTGAAAAATGTTTTCTTGAGTTCTGCTTTATATACAGTATGTGTTCAGTTTTCTATAAGATTTGTTACTGCTAATGTGTGCTGTAATATACCCCATACACACCAGCTCCTATAATGCTTACAGTGGAGTATACACTACATTACATTTGCTGCTGACTTTACATTTCCTCTGATTCCTGTTTAGTACAGCACATGGTGTTCATGTATAATGTCAGTTTATTTCAGGAAGTGCCCTATACTAATTATTTTTCTGCACAAATTAAAGGGGGACTATTCTCACATGCTCCATTTCCCCTCTATTGCTAATGTATCCAGCCACTCAATTCAAGTCTATGGCGCTTATGAAAACAGTTGTGTGTAAAGCTTTGTCGTCAGTGCCATTGACTTTGAGTAGTGTGGCAGTGCGCATGCCAGTCCATTCTACTGTCCCCCATTCAGGGATTGGGGGGGATGCAATAAGACCCAAATCAATCCAGTAATAACCACCTACCCAGTGAAATACCAACATGCCCCATTAACCATTTTTAAGTCATTATCAATGTCATACATGCTTGTCTTATTTGTTAAACTTTTTTCCACAAAAATCTATAGTGTGGTGAAACGCACAAATTGTTTCTCTTTCAGTTGGAGCTGTACGATTACTGTGTTTTTTGTTCTTTGGAAAAAAAATTGAGTTTCCTTAGCTTATGGTAGTTTACATGTTGGGAGTATACATGTTGCCAGTGTCCACATGACAGCACTCCACTTTCTTATGTTTTCCAGTCATAATCCGGCTTTAAAAATAATCTGTCACCAGTAGTGATGAGCGTGCAAGCTCAGATAAGGTGTTCTCCGAGCATGCTCGCGTGCTAATAGAGCATCTTCGGTGTGAGTCCCCAACGCCTGCTGTTTGACAGCCGTAACATATGCAGGGATTGGTGGTTTGTTGGTCAATCCTTGCATATGTTACGGCTGTCGAACAGCCAAGAGATGTGCAGCCGTGGGGACTCACACCGAAGATGCTCTGTTAGCACGCGAGCATGCTCGGAGAACACCTTATCTGGGCTTGCACGCTCATCACTACTCACCAGGTTTATTCTGCCCATCTGAGAGCAGAAAAAACTATGGCCAATGTGTGCCGAGTCATTTACTGGGCTCATGCTGTAGATCTGATAACGCTACTGTTTTATCTGCTGCAGTGATGAGCTTCTACTATGTAGTCCTTGATTATAAATAATCTCTGTATGCCTGCCACCACCACTGACAGCTTACTGCCTACGTGGTGGCCAGACAGAAAGCTGCCAATCAGTTGTGTGCGGGCAGAGACAGCTCATCATTGAGAAGACTAGAAGAGCTGCAGCTGATAAGTGATTTTAACAAAACTAAAGCAAGAAGTCCAGTAAGTACAAACATAATTGGTTGAGGCAAAATGTCCCTATGATAAAACTGAGTTGCCAGAGCCCAGCCAGTGTTGTCTGGAGCATAGAGAACAAAAGCTATTCCTACAAGAGGCCTGGCATAACTTCAGATGTTTCCAGTCTTTAGCAATAAGTTTTACAAAAGAGTCCTAAAACTTCTAGTAGTTCACCTTAAATGGAAGAAAATGTTTATATATTGTAAATGTTGTAGTCATTAATGGCTTCCATGAATTTGCCTGAGAACCTATTTTTTTATGTACATAATGGAGGGTTTCTGTATTTACAGGGGATGTCCAGCCCAGTGCAAATTTTCCAAATCCTATCAGTGTCATATATAATATTGAGAGAAGCTGAAGACCACACCAGTCAACATGTGACTGCAGATAATAAAATCGCATGCTTGTGGTCATGTAACGACTGCTCGGACCAGCAAGCAGAGCTCAATCTTAACAGTGTGTGTGTTACGCACAGCTGGAATTCTGCAAGTGCTTGCTGAAAAATTGCACTGGACTGGACAAACGCTTTAAATCTATTCTGCCCATTTCAGTTGGGCTTTCTCAGCCTATCACTGAACTCTATGGATAGCTAGTTTGTATGTGACTAGTAGCATACCCAGGAGATCCTTATGATTAATGATATTTCCCGTTGTAATGTTATTTCAGAGTCTATTAACAGCTAACCTGTTAATAGGTATAAAATGCAGTAGTTGGTTGAAATTCATGGATTTCAACATTTAATATTTATGTGCCAGACTAATCAGGCCTGACTACTAATTTGGATGAGCTTTGTATATGAAAGCTGTACTAATCCACATGCCTGTTTGAATGTTTGCTACAGGAAGCGAGCAGCTGCAAAGCATCTAATAGAACGCTACTACCACCAGTTAACTGAGGGCTGTGGAAATGATTCCTGCACGAATGAGTTTTGTGCTTCCTGTCCCACTTTTCTCCGTATGGATAACAATGCAGCAGCCATTAAGGCCCTCGACTTATATAAGGTTAATGCAAAACTCTGTGATCCTCATCCCTCCAAGAAAGGAACAAGCTCATCTTACCTAGAAAACAACTCCAAAAGTGCCCATAACAACCAGTGCTCGGAAAGAAAGATGAACAAGAAGGAAGTACACGGGCCCAGGGATGACTTCAAAGGTAAATCTTAATCATATATCCCAAATATGTGCTCAGTGTCTATTGTGTATTACCGGAATGTATATGTATCTTTGGGAGAAGGAGCACTGACCTGCAGTCATATTAGGACTTTAATATGCATTTCCCAAGTCTTTTGGCCTACTTGCCACTGCTTTACTATCCAAATATACTAATTTGGGGTACTGATGCTTGCAGGGAGAGGTCAGCAGTTGACTCCCTTTGTGTATTCTGGTTTTCAGACCAATCTCCTACAGTAGGCTTGGTAGACCCTCACTGCCCCCTATATAGTATACAGTAATGGAAATATTGGATTTGCTTCCACAAGCTCCCTGTGCTCATCTTGTCCCCTCCCAGTGATACAAATGTATGTATAGGTTTAACTTTGTATACTGTGTGTATATACAGCACTTTACAAAAGTATTAGGCGCATGTGAGGAAAAATGCAGCAAAGAATGTTTCCAGGAATAGAAGTGTTAATAAGTTTACCTTTATCAGTTGACCACAGTTAAAGTGATTTGATCAAAAGAGAAATCTAAATCAAATTCATAATTGGTGTGATCAACCTTTGCCTTCAGAGCAGCAAAAAATTATTCTAGGCACGCTTGCACAGAAAGCTTAAAGTTGGATGAGGAGCAGCCAGACTCTGCTACAAAGGGGAGGTTGTGGAAGACCGTTTAATGTCATGAGTCATACACCATGGCAAATAATATAATGGTGGGCACAACCCTTAAGTGAGGGTGCTGCAGTGGTAGTGGAAATCCACCCAATTGTAAAATAACCACGGCTCACTAAGGGATTCAACCAGAAAATCATATGTAGTCTGTAGGAGACCTTCATGCTTGACATTGCTGATCTGCTATGGACACCGTCCCATATAGCAGGGCTAGCAGAAATGATCAACTACTATGTGTTCACAAACGATCAGAAGATCACACCTTCAAGTCTCCTAGGAGTTTATTGAAGCAATGAAAAGTAGGAAAAGTTGTTTGTTTTTTTTTAAAAAACATAAGTTCAAATCACCCCCTTTTGCCCCATTCAAAATAACACTAAAAAATATCAAAAATACACACATTTGGTATCGCTGCATTCAGAAACGCCCGATCTATCTAAATATAGAAATAATCCGATCGTTAAACAGCATAACGAGAAAATAATCATAACGCCAGACTTACTTTTTTGGTCGCCACAACATTGCAATAAAATGCAGGCGATCATAAAGATCGTATCAACATCAAAATTGTATCAATAAAATATCAGCTTGGCACTCAAAGCCCTCGCCCAGACAAAAAATAAATTTCACATAAATAAAAAAGAACCTATTCATGTTTGGTATCTGCGCCCTTGTAATGACCTGGAAAATCATAATGGCAGGTCATTTTTGCCATATAGTGAACATGGTAAAAAAAAAAAACATTGATGAATTGCACTTTATTTTTTTTGCACCAGTAAGCTACACTGCTCAAAAAAGTAAAGGAAACACTTAAACAACATAATATAACTCCAAGTAAATCAAACTTCTGTGAAATCAAACTGTCCACTTAGGAAGCAACACTGACAATCAATTTCACACTGTTGTGCAAATGGAATAGACAACAGATGGAAATTATTGGCAATTATCAAGACACACTCCATAAAGGAGTGGTTCTGCAGGTGGGGACCACCGACCACATCTCCGCACCAATGCTTTCTGGCTGATGTTTTGGTCTCTTTTGAATGTTGGTTGTGCTTTCACACTCGTGGTGGCATGAGACGGACTCTACAACCCACACAAGTGGCTCAGGTAGTGCAGCTCATCCAGGATGGCACATCAATGCGAGTTGTGGCAAGAAGGTTTGCTGTGTCTGTCAGCATAGTGTCCTGAGGCTGGAGGCGCTACCAGGAGACAGGCCAGTACACCAGGAGACGTGAAGGGGGCCGTAGGAGGGCAACAACCCAGCAGCAGGACCGCTATCAGCCTTTGTGCAAGGAGGAACAGGAGGAGCACTGCCAGATCCCTGCAAAATGACCTCCAGCAGGCCACAAATGTGCATGTGTCTGCACAAACTGTTAGAAACAGACTCCATGAGGATGGTCTGAGTGCCCGACGTCCACAGATGGGGGTTGTGCTCACAGCTTAACACCGTGCAGGACGCTTGGCATTTGCCACAGAACACCAGGATTGGCAAATTCACCACTGGCGCCCTGTGCTCTTCACAGATGAAAGCAGGTTCACACGGAGCACATGTGACAGACATGACAGAGTCCGGTATGCCGTGGAGAGTGAACTATTGCCTGCAACATCCTTTAGCATGACCGGTTTGGCAGTGGGTCAGTAATGGTGTGGGGTGGTATTTCTTTGGAGGGCCGCACAGCCCTCCATGTGCTCGCCAGAGGTAGCCTTACTGCCATTAGGTACCGAGATGAGATCCTCAGACCCCTTGTGAGACCATATGCTAGTGCGGTTGGCCCTGGGTTCCTCCTAATGCAGGACAATGCCAGACCTCATGTGGCTGGAGTGTGTCAGCAGTTCCTGCAAGATGAAGGCATTGAAGCTATGGACTGGCCCGCCCGTTCCCCAGACCTGAATCCAATTGAACACATCTGGGACATCATGTCTCGCACCAAACACCAACGTCACGTTGCACCACAGACTGTCCAGGAGTTGGTGGATGCTTTAGTCCAGGTCTGGGAGGAGATCCCTCCGGAGACCATCCACCGCCTCATCATGTGCATGCCCAGGCATTGTAGGGAGGTCATACAGGCACGTGGAGGCCACAAACACTACTGAGCATCATTTCCTTGTCTTGAGGCGTTTCCACTAAAGTTGGATCAGCCTGTAACTTCATTTTCCACTTTTATTTTGAGCATCATTCCAACTCCAGACCTCCGTGGGATATTAGTTGTGATTTACGTTGATCATTTTTAGGTTTTATTGTTCTCCACACATTCTACTATGTAATGAATAAAGATTTACAACTGGAACATTTCATTCAGCGATATCTAGGATGTGGGATTTTAGTGTTCCCTTTATTTTTTTTGAGCAGTGTATATGGTAAAATCAATGGTGTCGTTTAAAAGTACAAATCATCCTGAAAAAAAACAAGCCCTCACTCGGCCATATTGATGAGAAAAATATAAGAAAATCTGGTCCTGGGAAGATGGGGAGCAAAAAACGAAAACTGAAAAATACCAAGGTTGTGAAGAGGTTAAACATTTAGTCAATATACAGCAGTTTCCTGACAAACTGCCAGTTTGCGATGGTCAACCTATAATATGTATGTTGTAAAGAAAACTTTTGTTTTGAAGAAATCTGTTTCCCTCACATTATTAAAATGACATCAGAGTAAAAGGTAAATGATCAAAAATTATTGAAAATATGCCAATCAAAAAGCCATACACCCAATCAGATACATTCTTCTTATCCTTAAAGTGCATTTATAATCGGAAAATGACCTAATTTTTAGTGACTTCTGTTAAATGTATTTGGTTTTCCCTTTTTCCTTTTTTTTTTTTTTTTTTTTTTATAAATTGTAGCAAAGTTGCAGTGATATATGTGAATGAAGAAGTGTGTCCTACACTTGAACAGTCTGCATACATGAAAATCACACAGACGTAGAATTATGGCAGATAGTTGAAATGAGCAGGAAAGTTTTAAACTTTAAGTTGTGGGGAAAAAAAAAAGCTCTGCCCAAAAGCATAATATCGGTCACCGAGTCCTGAAACTGCGAGAGATATTGGAAATGCCGAGAGAGATTAAACGAGAAAGGACCTGATTTGTCTTCTCTATGTAGTTGGTAAATTGTATTTTGTGAAATGGATTGTAATAATTGTAGAGTCTAATTTAAACAAATCAGGTGGAGAAGTTACATTTGGGAGTGAAAAAGTAATTGCATCATACCAAGCTTCCTCCAAGGGGACCAGACTTTAAGGCTGTGTGCACACTTTGCGGCATGCTCTGCGGGTTCTCCCGCAGCGGAATTGATAAATCTGCAGCGCAAAACCGCTGCGGTTATCCCTGCAGATTTATCGCGGTTTGTTTTGCGATTTCCGCTGCGGGATTACTCCTATACTATTGATGCTGCATATGCAGCAATATGCAGCATCAATAGTAATGTTAAAATTAATAAAAATTGGTTATACTCACCCTCTGATGTCCGGATCTCCTCGGCGCTGCACGCGGCGCTCCGGTTCCAAAGATGCTGTGCCGAGAAGGACCTTCGTGACGTCACGGTCATGTGACCGCGGCGTCATCACGGTCATGTGACCGCGACGTCACCGCAGGTCCTGCTCGCACAGCAACTGAGACCGGACAGCCGCGTGCAGCGCTGAGAGGTGAGTATAGCATTATTTTTTATTTTAATTCGTTTTTTTTTTACACTATTTATGCTTCCCAGGGCCTGGAGGAGAGTCTCCTCTCCTCCACCCCAGGTAGCAACCGCACATTATCCGCTTACTTCCCGCATCGTGGGCACAGCCCCATGCGGGAAGTTAGCGGATCAATGCATTTCTATGGGTGCAGAATCGCTGCGATTCTGCACAAAGAAGTGACATCCTGCGGGTTGTAAACCGCTGCATTTCTGCGCGGTTTTTCCCGCAGCATGTGCACAGCGGTTTGCGGTTTCCATAGGGTTTACATGTTAATGTAAACGCTATGGAAACTGCTGCGGACCCGCAGCATCAAAATCGCCGCTGATCCGCGGTAAAAACCGCAAAGTGTGAACATGGCCTAAAAGTCATTCCAGCTGCCTACCTTACCATCTATTCTAGCCTGCAAATTTGGGTGACTTCTATTCACTGAGATTTGTTTGTTACCAATATAACGGTATTAAGCATTTAGCTGCAGGTTCGTGGCTAGAAACTTTTTAGGGTCTTAAACGATTTGATCGTCTTTAGTTGGATAGTATTCCAGAAGGGTATTAATGGGCAATTCCCCCAAATGTGAGCTAAGCAATCAGCATCTTTAGCATAGTTGATTGTTTGGTAGGCCCCCAATGGGAGAGTAATTATCGTGTCTTGTGCCATCTTTTCACCAACGTATAATGATTTTCTTGAATTTTTAATGTTTTAAATATATTTAATATGCAAATTGCCTCTTCAGAGAGGCAGAAGACTTTGACTAAAGAACCCATTTAATGAGCCTTACCATATGACTTAAAATAAAAGCCAAACCAGAATCTCATTTTGCAGACAGTGTTCTGGCGTACTTCCCCTCGTCAGTGCAAAGTATGATATCTGATTTGACTGTATGAGAGGCTTAGTTGGATCTAAGGGGTAACATTTCTCCTTGTGGAGAGTGACATGCCTAGCATGGTATGTCAGTGTGAGGAGGCTTGTAAGCTTTGCAATACTCTTCTGGGACATTTAAATATGCAAATTACCTCTTCAGGGAGGAAGAGGACTTGAACTCTAGTGCTATTGGAAGTAGCAATCCTAAAAGTCACTACCAGCCCTTTAACGAGTTTTGCCATATGACTTAAAATAAAAGCCAAACCAGTATCTCTATTTGCAAACAGTGTTTCATGTTACTGCACCCGTCAGTGTAAAGTACAATATCTGATTTGGCTGTGTGTGAGAGGCCTCTTGGTGGGATCTATGGGGTTACATTTCTCCTTGTGTAGAGTGACATGCCAAGCTGGCATGCCAATGTGAGAAGGCTTATAAGCCTTGCAATTCTCTGTGGCTAAATTAAATATTCAAATATTTAATATGTCATGATTTTTTTATTTTTTTTTTAATTTCTAAAATGATCTGTATTTAAAAAAAAAAAAAAAAAAAAAAGATAAATTTGAAATCTTGCAATTTTCAAGCTAGCCACTGTCCTTCTTGGAGGAGTTTACAGCAGTTTTTATTCCAGGCAAGATTACAACAAAAGATAACACCTGTATACACAGGATCCAACAATCACAATTGGTAATTTTACAGCTCTCCCTCTCTTCACAATGACCTTTCCAAGTGCACATCAGATGCTTCAATACATACAAAATATATGGTCGGAGCCGGTGTTTTTCTGCTAACTAATGTACATGTGTTCTCCAGTAAGAGTGACCAGAGTAAAAATTGTTGAATTTCTTATTCATAATTTTTCTACCAATCCTGATATGTTTAAAAAAAAAAAAAAAAAAACACAGTAAAAAAAAAAAAAAAAAAGATGCAGAAACCTCACTTTAGGCAAAGTCGGGGATAGGGAGCCAAGTTATCGGGATGAGTATTCCCACAAATCTGTATGATTTGTCATGTCTTCTTATGCACACATGAGACACTAGTCAATCAAGCAAAGGTGCGCTGGGAGGGAATGTCGGGCACCTGCCCTGATGACTATTTTATCAGTCTGGACAATGCTCTTCCTTTTTAGACGTAAGATGAATGTCACTTCGGCAGGGAGAAGACAGTAGGGGCTCATCATATGACTAGTCCTCTCGTTCTCAGTGCTTGATAAAACGGATAAACTGCTGCTAATCATTAACCCACTGTTAAATACTGAAATATCTGCACTGAGTGAGGCCATCTCCGAGTAGTTTGGGCATCATGAATCGATGACTGGTTTCCTTTAAAGGGTTATCTGGGACTTTTTTTTTTGGGGGGGGGGGGGGCTATTGGGTTAAGCACTTACCAGCAGGTAGTTTCTAAGTGCCTGCCTGTTTTGCCCAGCGATGACCTGTTCTGGTTCAAAATGGTCACGGACTGCTCCTACCGGTGATTCTTCTGCTTCCAGTGACGTCATGTCAACAAACCAGCTGCTTATCTTCTGGTCTGCTATTTAAAATTGGGCGTCCCTTCCGACATCATGCTGATTGACAGCTGGCTCCCCGCTGCCTAACTGTGGCAAGCTGCCTGTCAGTCAGCATGATGTCGGCAGTGATGCCCTGTTGACATGGCCGACCAGGAGAGAAGGTGCTTCTCTGTTGATGTGAGGTCAAATGAAAAAGGAGAATTGTTGCCTGAGCCAGAATATAGTCGCATGGCAGTCAGGTGGTTAGAAACTACTTGCCAATAAGTTCTTTGCTCCACAGCAAAAAAAACTCCAAAGACGGGTAACACCTTTTTAAGGGGGTTTTCTTTGACTTTAATATTGATGGTGTGTTCTTTAGGCAAACCATCAATGATAGATCCATTATCATCTGACTTTCAAGAAGCCTCCAGCAACTCAAGTTTTTCCTTTAGGTTTTTCATTCTGTTTGCTGAATTATCTTAATGATGATCTCTTTTTTTTTTTTTTTTCTTTTAGATGTGACTTCCCTCTCTGAAGAGAAGGTGTACGAAATTCTTGAACTATGTAGAGAACGGGAGGATTACTCTCCTCTTATTCGGGTTATTGGGAGAGTGTTTTCTAGTGCTGACGCCTTGGTTCAGAGCTTCCGCAAAGCAAAACAGCATACAAAGGAAGAACTGAAATCGTTACAGGAAAAGGATGAGGATAAAGATGAAGATGAGAAGGAAAAAGCAGCTTCATCTGCTGCTGCTATGGAAGAAGATTCTGCAGCTTCATCCTCCAGACTAAATGATGGTACACAGGGAGATAACAATATACCGAAATTAGGCCCAGAAGAAGTGTCACTAGATATTGAAGCAGTTAGACGGGTCTATCACAGGTTACTTTCTAATGAGAAAATAGAAACTGCCTTTCTTAATGCACTTGTATACTTATCTCCCAATGTCGAATGTGACTTAACGTATCATAATGTATATTCAAGGGACCCCAACTATCTGAATTTGTTTATTATAGTCATGGAAAATTGTAATCTCCACAGCCCCGAGTACTTGGAAATGGCTCTACCATTGTTCTGCAAAGCTATGAGCAAATTGCCTTTGGCTGCACAAGCAAAGTTGATCCGACTGTGGTCAAAATATAGTGCAGAACAGATCAGAAGAATGATGGAAACGTTTCAGCAGCTAATTACCTACAAAGTGATAAGCAACGAATTCAACAGTCGCAACTTAGTGAATGATGATGACGCTATTGTGGCTGCAACAAAATGCCTAAAGATGGTTTACTATGCAAATGTTGTCGGAGGAGAGATAGAGACAGATCACAATGAAGATGAAGACGAAGAACCCATCCCAGAATCTAGCGAGTTAACCCTCCAGGAACTCTTGGGAGAGGAGAGAAGAAATAAGAAGGGGCCTCGAGTAGATCCCCTTGAAATTGAACTTGGTGTAAAAACCATTGACTGCAGGAAACCCCTTATCCCTTTTGAAGAATTTGTTAATGAACCACTCAATGATGTTCTTGAAATGGACAAGGACTATACTTTCTTTAAAGTAGAAACTGAAAATAAATTCTCTTTTATGACATGTCCCTTTATCCTGAATGCTGTAACAAAGAATCTGGGACTGTACTATGACAACAGAATCCGCATGTATAGTGAGCGAAGAATCACAGTGCTTTACAGTCTCGTTCAGGGGCAGCAACTCAACCCATACTTAAGGCTAAAGGTTCGAAGAGATCACATCATTGATGATGCTTTAGTTAGGGTAAGTTTTATTCAAGAATTTAAATATTTATGTACCCTGATATTGTTTGCTAGTTTAGTTTACAGTTTTGTTTTCTTACTATATTTTGTGAATCCTCAGTTTACTTTGCTTTGGGGTATGCTTTCATGTAACATATCACTATGTGCTTCTCACTAAATTCGAATATCATCAAAAAGTTAATTTATTTCAGTTCTTCAATACAAAAAGTGAATCTCATAGTCATTACAGTGATCTATTTCATGTGTTTATTTCTGTTAATTTTGATGATTATGGCTTACAGCTAATGAAAACCCAAAAGTCGTTATCTCAGTAAATTAGAAAAATTAACAAAAAACACCTGCAAAGGCTTCCTAAGCGTTTAAAAATGTTCCTTAGTCTGTTTCAGTAGGCTTTACAATCATGGAGAAGACTGCTGACTTGACAGATGTCCAGAAGGCAGTTATTGACACACTCCGCAAGGAGGGAAAGCCACAAACTTTTATTGCTAAAGAAGTTGGCTGTACAGAGTGCTGTATCCAAGCATATTAATGGAAAGTTGAGTGGAAGGAAAGTGTGGTGGAAAAAGGTGCACAAGCAACCGGGATAACTGCTGCTTTGAAAGGATTAAAAAAAGGTCATTAAAAATTTGGGGGAGATTCACAAGGTGTGGACTGCTGCTGGAGTCATTGCTTCAAGAGCCACCACACATAGACATATCCGGAACATTAGCTACAAGTGTCGCATTCCTTGTGTCAAGCCACTCATAACCAATAGACAACGCCAGAAGCGTCTTGCCTGAGCCAAGGAGAAAAAGAACTGGACTGTTGCTCAGTGGTCCAAGGTGGTCTTTTCAGATTGAAGTAAATTTTACATTTCATTTGGAAATCAAGGTCCCAGAGTCTGGAAGAAGAGTGGAGAGGCACACAATCCAAGCTGCTTGAGGTCTAGTGTGTAGTTTCCACAATCAGTGATGGTTTGGGGAGCCATGTCATCAGCTCGTGTAGGTCTACTGTGTTTTATCAAGGCCAAAGTCAGCGCAGCCGTCTACCAGGACATTTTAGAGTACTTCATGCTTCCCTTTTTTTGGAGATGGAAATTTCATTCACCAGCAGGACTTGGCACCTGTCCACACTGCCAAAAGTACCAATACCTGGTTTAAAAACAACAGTATCACTGTGCTTGATTGGCCACATACTCGCCTGACCTTTACCCCATAGAGAATCTATGGGGTATTGTCAAGAGGAAGATGAGACACAAGACCCAACAATGCAGATGAGCTGAAGGCTGCTATCAAACCAACCTGGGCTTCCATAACACCTCAGCAGTGCCACAGGCTGATCGCCTCCATGCTACACCGCATTGATGCAGTAATTGATGCAAAAGGAGCCCCGACCTAGTATTGAGTGCATTTACTAAACATACATTTGAGTAGGCCAACATTTTGGCTTTTAAAATAATTTTTCCAAGCTGGTGTTATAAAGTATTCTAATTTACTGAGATAATGACTTTTGGGTTTTCATTGGCTATAATCCGTAATCTACATTAACAGAAATAAACACTTGAAATAGTTCACTCTGTCTGTCATGACTCTATAAAATGAGTTTCACTTTTTGTTTTGAAGAACTGAAATAACTAACTTTTTGATGATATTCTAATTCTGCGAGAAGCACCTGTATATCAGCAGCAATGAACTCTGCAATTAGATGTTCATACACATACAGTAATCTGTACAGTAGCATCAATTGTGAAACTTGGGCTTTCATTAAAAGTAATCTGTCAGTAGGATCAACCCTCCTAAGCCATCTATATGGGCATGTAGGTCATATTAAGCTGAAAAAAGTGATACTTGTATTTCTGCGATCTGATGTTTTATTCCAGAGAAATCCACATTTTCTTAATATATAAATGAGCTGTTAAGATATATGGCCTGGACACTGATCTGCAAGAGAATCTGCCTCCATAGTTTTTGAACTAAAAAGGGGAGTTACCAGTGTGAGACATGTAAACAACAGAAAACAGTAAAACTGAACATTGTCAAATTACAAACTAATTTGCCGCAGCTCTCACAGCTCTGCTGTATTATAACGCTGGCTGCCTGTGAGATGAAGTACTGAGAGGAACCTGCAGATGTGTCCGTTATAATTACACACAGCCCTGCAGTGAGAGCAGAGAGCGGCCATTACACATCACACTGGTAACACCTCTTTTATTAAAAAATAATCTCTGGAGATGGAGTCTCATGCAGATCAGTGTCCACCCCATAGCCTGGAACAGCTTATTTACACATGCTAAAAATGTCGATTTCTTTGGCATAAGACATCAGATCACAGATATCAATGCGTCATCTTATGACCTACATGCCCATATAGACTGCTTAGGAGAATTGATCCTGCTGACCAATTCCCTTTTAAGATACCAGCTTCTACTGCCCACTACAAGTAGTGAGAAGGAAACCACTGTAGTTAGTCTACCATCTAACGTGAAAGTAACATTTGGGGCCCTTGATTTTCTGACTGTTCTCCATGTTGACTTTGTGAAATACTAACACACACTTTCAATTTGGAGGTCCAAGATTTTGATATACTTTATACACCTTTTATGGGTAGTATACTTTTTCACATTAAGAATGCAGATGTATCTCTCCATTTCTTCAGCACAATGGACTGCCATGTACTGATTGGCCACAAACCTCCTGACCTGAACGCAGTGTTTTTCCAATATGCATGCGTACATACATACATGCATACATACATACATACGTACATACATACGTGCATATATAAGTGTATATATATTTTTTTTCAGGAGTCCTGCGGCCAGTACGTACATTGGGGTCTCTAATCATTCTGGGTTCATGGATGTGTGAAGCTGACCTCATAATGTGTAACGTTGCACTCTTGACCACGAATGGAACTCCTACCAAACTGCTGTTAACAGCATCTAGTATTGGCATTGATACCATACAGTCCTTAACTGGGAAGTAAGAGGTGGAGTTCCAGTCCATTGGCAAATATTACTCTATGGTGCTTTATGAATGTAAAAAAATAGACACTGGGCACTTGGGCCCCGATTCATCGAGACCTTTGGATTTCTTTTTTTTTTTTTTTTTTTTTTTAATGAGGGGGCGTGTTAACGTCAGTATCTCCTGTTCCATGATGATGTGTATGCTTTTCATGAATCGGAGCTTCTGATGAGTGGCGTGCGCCTCTCTAGAAATCTTACTACAGTCAGGGAAGGCCTCCGCTCATCTCGACTTAGATGAGCTGTGGCATCACGCCCTGTGCCTCCCCAGTTTCCACTATCTTGGCACACCTGGGAGAAATTGGAGTGAAAATCAAAAAGTCGCAGCATTTTGTCGCAATGGAGTTGTGCCAGATTTTTGTGACTTCTCAAAGTTTTTATGCCACTTTTTGGATATAAAAGCTATAAATTAGTGCCTTGGTGTTCAGACTTCCTCTTTCAACAAGGGGGTGTCTGCTGCATCAATCAACAGTCGCAGGTTGGCTGCATCTATCAGTTTATATGTAAACCAGAAAAAAGGGCTACGGCTTCCCCTTTGGGTGTGTACATATATTTTCTGGCACACTATGGCTGGCTTTGAAAGTAATAGGTTGGGGATGCAATGGTAGCTCTGTAAGGTACTGTTTTTGGTAGGATGCATTCTTTATTATTTTGATACATTATTAATAGTGCATTATTCGCTGTGTTACTAAGCTGAAGATTTGTTAGATCCAGCAGTTTAGGTGAAATCTGCCATAAAATGTGTGTTTGTGGCAAGTTAATGCTTAGCCATTTACAACCAACGTAATGGCAATTTTTTTAAAATGATCAATAACTATCAGATTAGGAGGAGGCTTATCAGCTACTACCAAAAAAAAATGTACTGGGGCATGAAATAATTATTTTGAAATCAATTGATTTTTTTTAAAAAAATTGTTCTATTGTGTCTTTATGGTAATTTCAACCATGAGCTGTAACAAAGCCAAAGATAAATGCTGGTGACATGAATGCAAATTCTTATGTCTAAAGCTGCCACACACTTTAGATAGCCAAGAGCTATTCCGTCAAATTCCACCATTAACATACGACCAAGGGCTCCACTTCTTGGATGCTCAGGAGGCTTGGCCAACGTAATCCGTTTCTATGGGCTGTTTAACTGAGGTCGCTGGGTCTAAAAAGTGACACACTGCAATAGCATGGGATGCTCCAGCATTACCATTGTACTCAGAATAACGGATCATTTAAGCAATGTCTGTTTGCATAGCCTGCATTAAAGTGACTCAGATATTTAGCGACAAAGATACAGGACCAGTCAAAACGTCGTTGCTTATGCTAATCAATAAAATCACATTGCAAAGTATCAACTTTGAGAGTGTGGTGGATTTTCCTTCCTGGATCTAAAAAGTGAGGCAGCTGCACTTGTGTCCAGGTGGAGAATGAATAGAGAGGTGGCCACGTGTCCTCTCCGTTTACTATTGCAGCAGACTATACTTTCTGGTAGCCACCTCTCCATTCATTCTTTGCTGGATGTAGCAGGCTGCCTTAGTCTGCTTTCACACATCAGGTTTTTTGTTTCAGGCACAATCCGGCAATTTTTGAAAAAAACGGATCCAGTTTTTTTACACGCCGGATCTGTTCTTTTTTTCCCATAGAGTTGTATTAGCGCCGGATTGTGCCTTACACACACACACACATTTGCCGTACACAAAAAAAGTCCCCTGCAACATTTTTTCTGTGCGTCGAAAAAGCCTGAAGGGACGTTTGCGGCAATAAACGCATGGAACGGATGTGTGAATGAACAGTTTCGGCTACCGAATCAGTTTTTTGTACACTGAGCATGCCCAGAAGCTTTGTTTTCGATTCTGCCATGGAATCTCAATCTCCCTCTCCCTCTCTCTCCCCCGATCCGAAAACCTGATGTGTGAAAGTAGCCTTACCAGGAAATTCAGGAGAGTTCAGATGTTACTCCTTTTATCTGTTGTAGCCATTCTCCCAACTTACGGTACTTCTCCTACAACCACTTGAATCACTGTTGCTTTCACCTTCCACATCTTCTCCAGTTCTTTTTTGAGATCCTGTTATTTAACCCCTTCCCGACCCATGACGCCTATGCGGCGTCATGGAATGATCGCATCCCTGCAGATCGGGTGAAAGGGTTAATTCCTATTTTACCCGATCTGCAGGGAGAGGGGGAGTTGTACTTCAGCCTAGGGGGGGTGGCTTTGCCCCCACGTGGCTACGATCGCTCTGATTGGCTGTTGAAAGTGCAACAGCCAATCAGAGCAATTTGCAATATTTCACCTATGAAAATGGTGAAATATTGCAATCCAGCCATGGCCGATGCTGCAATAGCATCTGCCATGGCTGGAAATCATGTACTGGCCCCCCCCACCGCCCCCGATCTCCTCCCCAGTCGTCCGTTCTGTCAGGTACCCCCCTCCGTCCCCCTGTTCGCTCCCCCGTGCTCCTGTCCGCTCCCCCCGTCCTCCGATCCCCCCCCCTGTGCTCCGATCCACCACCCCCTCATACTTACCGATCCTCCCGGTGTCCGGCCGTCTCCTCGCTGGGCGCCGCCATCTTGGAAAATGGCGGGCGCATGCTCAGTACGCCCGCCGAATCTGCAGGCTGGCAGATTCGTTACAGGTACATTTTGATCGCTGTGGTAGGTTCTACCACAGCGATCAAAATAAAAAAATAATAAATAAACCCCCCCCTTTATCACCCCCATAGGTAGGGACAATAATAAAATAAAGAAAATATTTTTTTTTCTTTTACCACTAGGGTTAGGGTTAGAACTAGGGGTAGGGTTAGGGGTAGGGTTAGGGTTACGGGTAGGGTTAGGGTTAGGGGTAGGGTTATGGCATGTGCACACAGAGCGGATCGGCCGCGGATCCGCAGCGGATCGGCCGCGGATCCGCAGCGGATCGGCCGCGGATCGGCCGCGGATCGCAGCGGATCCGCAGCGGATCGGCCGCGGATCCGCAGCGGATCGGCCGCGGATCTGCAGCGGATCGGCCGCGGATCCGCAGCGGATCGGCCGCGGATCCGCAGTGGATCCGCAGCGGATTGGCCGCGGATCTGCAGCGGATTGGCCGCGGATCCGCAGTGGATCGGCCGCGGATCCGCAGCGGATCCGCAGCAGATTGGCCGCGGATCTGCAGCGGATTGGCCGCGGATCTGCAGCGGATTGGCCGCGGATCTGCAGCGGATTGGCCGCGGATTGGCCGCGGATCTGCAGCGGATTGGCCGCGGATCCGCAGTGGATCGGCCGCGGATCCGCAGTGGATCGGCCGCGGATCCGCAGCGGATCCGCAGCAGATTGGCCGCGGATCTGCAGCGGATTGGCCGCGGATCCGCAGCGGATCCGCAGCGGATTGGCCGCGGATCTGCAGCGGATTGGCAGCGGATCCGCAGCGGATTGGCCGCGGATCTGCAGCGGATTGGCCGCGGATCTGCAGCGGATTGGCCGCGGATCTGCAGCGGATTGGCCGCGGATCCGCAGCGGATCGGCAGCGGATCCGCAGCGGATTGGCCGCGGATCTGCAGCGGATTGGCAGCGGATTGGCCGCGGATCCGCAGCGGATTGGCCGCTGCGAATTCGAAGCAGTTTTCCATCAGGTTTACAGTACCATGTACACCTAAGGAAAACCAAATCTGCTGTGCCCATGGTGCGGAAAATTCCGTGCAGAAACGCTGCATTGTATTTTCCGCAGCATGTCAATTCTTTGTGCGGATTCCGCAGCGGTTTACACCTGTTCCTCAATAGGAATCCGCAGGTGAAATCCGCACAAAAAAACACTGGAAATCTGCTGTAAATCCGCAGGCAAAACGCAGTGCCTTTTACCTGCAGATTTTTCAAAAATCGTGCGGAAAAATCTCACACGAATCCGCAACGTGGGCACATACCCTTAGGGTTAGGGTTGGAATTAGGGCTAGGGTTGGAAATAGGGTTAAGAATAGGCTTGTGGTTAGGGTTACGGATAGGGTTAGGGGTGTGTTGGGGTTACAGTTGTGGTTAGGGTTGGGATTAGGGTTACGGTTGGGATTAGGGTTAGGATTAGGGTTGGAATTAGGGTTACGGTTGTGTTGCGGTTAGGGTTGTGGTTAGGGGTGTGTTGGGGTTAGGGTTGTGATTAGGGTTATGGCTACAGTTGGGATTAGGATTAGGGGTGTGTTGGGGTAAGTGTTGAAGTTAGAATTGAGGGGTTTCCACTGTTTTAGGCACATCAGGGGTCTCCAAACGCAACATGGCGCCACCATTGATTCCAGCCAATCTTGCGTTCAAAAAGTCAAATGGTGCTCCCGCCCTTCCAAGCCCCGACGTGCGCCCAAACAGTGGTTTACCCCCACATTTGGGGTACCAGCGTACTCAGGACAAACTGGGCAACAACTGTTGGGGTCCAATTTCTCCTGTTACCCTTGCAAAAATAAAAAATTACTTGCTAAAACATAATTTTTGAGGAAAGAACAATTATTTTTTATTTTCACGGCTCTGCGTTATAAACTTCTGTGAAGCACTTGGGGGTTGAAAGTGCTCACCACACATCTAGATAAGTTCCTTCGGGGGTCTAGTTTCCAAAATGGGGTCACTTGTGGGGTGTTTCTACTGTTTAGGCACATCAGGGGCTCTGCAAATGCAATGTGACGCCCGCAGACCATTCCATCAAAGTCTGCATTTCAAATGTCACTACTTCCCTTCCGAGCCCTGACGTGTGCCCAAACAGTGGTTTACCCCCACATATGGGGTATCAGCGTACTCACAACAAACTGGGCAACAAATATTGGGGTCCAAATTCTCCTGTTACCCTTGTGAAAATAAAAAATTGCTTGCTAAAACATCTTTTTTGAGGAAAGAAAAATGATTTTTTATTTTCACGGCTCTGCGTTGTAAACTTCTGTGAAGCACTTGGGGGTTGAACGTGCTCACCACACATCTAGATAAGTTCCTTGGGGGGTCTAGTTTCCAAAATGGGGTCACCTGTGGGGGGTTTCTACTGTTTAGGCATATCAGGGGCTCTGCAAACGTAACATGATGCCCGCAGACCATTCCATCAAAGTCTGCATTCCAAAACGTCACTACTTCCCTTCCGAGCCCCGGCATGTACCCAAACAGTGGTTTACCCCCACATATGGGGTATCAGCGTACTCAGGAGAAACTGGACAACAACTTTTGGGGTCCAATTTCTCCTGTTACTCTTGCAAAAATAAAAAAATTCTGGGCTAAAAAAATATTTTTGAGGAAAGGAAACACATTTTTTATTTTCACGGCTCTGCGTTATAAACTTCTGTGAAGCACTTGGGGGTTCAAAGTGCTCACTACACATCTTGATAAGTTCCCTTGGGGGTCTAGTTTCCAAAATGGAGTCAATTGTGGGGAGTTCCTACTGTTTAGGCACATCAGGGGCTCTGCAAACGCAACCTGACGCCCGCAGAGCATTCCATCAAAGTCTGCATTTCAAAACGTCACTACTTCCCTTCCGAACCCCGACGTGTGCCAAAACAGTGGTTTACCCCCACATATGGGGTATCATCGTACTCAGGAGAAACTGGAAAACAACTTTTGGGGTCCAATTTCTCCTATTACCCTTGGGAAAATAAAAAATTGTGGGCTAAAAAATCATTTTTGAGAAAAGAAAAATTATTTTTTATTTTCATGGCTCTGCGTTATAAACTTCTGTGAAGCACTTGGGGGTTCAAAGTGCTCACCACACATCTAGATTAGTTCCTTGGGAGGTCTAGTTTCCAAAATGGGGCCACTTGTGCGGGAGCTCCAATGTTTAGGCACACAGGGGCTCTCCAAACGCGACATGGTGTCCGCTAATGATTGGAGCTAATTTTCCATTCAAAAAGCCAAATGGCGTGCCTTCCCTTCCGAGCCCTGCCGTGCGCCCAAACAGTGGTTTACCCCCACATATGGGGTATCATCGTACTCAGGACAAACTGGACAACAACATTTGGGGTCCAATTTCTCCTATTACCCTTGGGAAAATAAAAAATTCTGGGCTAAAAATCATTTTTGAGGAAAGAAAAATTATTTTTTTATTTTCACGGCTCTGCGTTATAAACTTCTGTGAAGCACCTGGGGGTTATAAGTGTTTACTATGCATCTAGATAAGTTCCTTGGGGGGTCTAGTTTCCAAAATGGGGTCACTTGTAGGGGAGCTCCAATGTTTAGGCACACAGGGGCTCTCCAAACGCGACATGGTGTCCGCTAACGATTGGAGCTAATTTTCCATTCAAAAAGTCAAATGGCACGCCTCCCCTTCCGAGCCTTGCCGTGCACCCAAACAGTGGTTTACCCCCACATATGAGGTATCGGCATACTCAGGAGAAATTGCCCAACAAATTTTAGGATCCATTTTATCCTGTTGCCCATGTGAAAATGAAAGAATTGAGGCTAAAAGAAATTTTGTGTGAAAAAAAAGTACTTTTTCATTTTTGCGGATCAATTTGTGAAGCACCTGGGGGTTTAAAGTGCTCACTATGCCTCTAGATGAGTTCCTTGGGGGGTCTACTTTCCAAAATGGGGTCACTTGTGGGGGAGCTCCAATGTTTAGGCACACAGGGGCTTTCCAAACGCGACATGGTGTCCGCTAACGATGGAGATAATTTTTCATTCAAAAAATCAAATGGCGCTCCTTCCCTTCCAAGCCTTACCATGTGCCCAAACAGTGGTTTACCCCCACATGTGAGGTATTGGTGTACTCAGGAGAAATTGCCCAACAAAATTTAGGATCCATTTTATCCTGTTGCCCATGTGAAAATGAAAAAATTGAGGCTAAAATAATTTTTTCGTGAAAAAAAAGTACTTTTTCATTTTTACAGATCAATTTGTGAAGCACCTGGGGGTTTAAAGTGCTCACTATGCTTCTAGATAAGTTCCTTGGGGGGTCTAGTTTCCAAAATGGGGTCACTTGTGGGGGAGCTCCAATGTTTAGGCACACGGGGGCTCTCCAAACGCGACATGGTGTCCGCTAAAGATTGGAGCCAATTTTTCATTGAAAAAGTCAAATGGCGCTCCTTCCCTTCCGAGCCCTGCCGTGCGCCCAAACAGTGGTTTACCCCCACATATGAGGTATCAGCGTACTCAGGACAAATTGTACAACAACGTCCGTGGTCCAGTTTCTCCTTTTACCCTTGGGAAAATAAAAATATTTTTGCTAAAATATCATTTTTGTGACTAAAAAGTTAAATGTTCATTTTTTACTTCCATGTTGCTTCTGCTGCTGTGAAACACCTGAAGGGTTAATAAACTTCTTGAATGTGGTTTTGAGCACCTTGAGGGGTGCAGTTTTTAGAATGGTGTCACTTTTGGGTATTTTCAGCCATATAGAACCCTCAAACTGACTTCAAATGTGAGGTGATCCCTAAAAAAAATGGTTTTGTAAATTTTGTTGTAAAAATGAGAAATCACTGGTCAAATTTTAACCCTTATAACTTCCTAGCAAAAAAAAAATTTGTTTCCAAAATTGTGCTGATGTAAAGTAGACATGTGGGAAATGTTATTTATTAACTATTTTGTGTCACATAACTCTCTGGTTTAACAGAATAAAAATTCAAAATGTGAAAATTGCGAAATTTTCAAAATTTTTGCCAAATTTCCGTTTTTTTCACAAATAAACTCAGAAATTATCGACCTAAATTTACCACTAACATGAAGCCCAATATGTCACGAAAAAACAATCTCAGAATCGCTAGGATCCGTTGAAGCGTTCCTGAGTTATTACCTCATAAAGGGACACTGGTCAGAATTGCAAAAAACGGCAAGGTCATGAAGGGGTTAACTAGCTTCTCATATTCCTTCTTTCTGATGTTACTGTCAATTGGTACTGCCACGTGTATTATTATTGCGATCTTCTGATTCTTATCTGTCACAATATCTGGTTGGTTAGCCAACACTTACTTATCTGTCTTGATCTTGAAATCCCACAGGATTTTAGCCCTTACATTCTCCACAATTTTTTCTTTGGTCTTCCATTTGGATTTGCAGGGATTTACCCAATACGCTGTACAGATGTTCCTGTGTAATTCCACATACAATGCCTGCTACTTCGTTGTGGTGTTCGGTATATGCTGTTCCTGCTTGCATCCTACCATTATGTGTTGGACTGTTTTCGAGGCCTCTTTGCATAGTCTGTACCTTGGGTCTTGTCTTGTACGGTAGATCCCTGCCTCCTATGGATCTGGTACTTTGCCCCTGTTCTTGTGCCGATATTAGTGTCTCTGTACTGTCTTCAAGTCCAGCCTTCTCCAACCATTTTTTAGGATTTTCCTATATCGGCCACCTCCGTTATCTATCGATCGTGCAGCAGCCTTTCTTCCATGGTATTTTGTTTTCCTGTTCTTCATTTCAGGACTGTTGTTGCTGCCTTAGGCTCTGGCCCAGCATCTCATCCTTTGATAGCATTTTTCTGATATATTCCATGATACTCTTTGTTTCGTCCATGAGGTTGGTTTGGACATTTATGCAGCCTCGACCACTCTCTTTTCTATTGGTATATAATCTTAGGGTGCTGGACTTGGGGTGGAAACCTCCATGCATTGTATGGAGCTTCTAGGTCTTCACATCTGCAGCTTCCATCTCTTCTTTTGGCCAGCACATTGTGCCAGCAGAGTGTGTGATAACTGGCATGGCATATGTATTGATGGCATGGATATTATTCTTCCTAGTGAATCGATATCGCGTTCATTTTTCGCATACAGCTTGATGTCATCCACAAAGAGTAGGTGGGTGATGGCACTTCCACTCTTGAACTTGTAACCATAGCCAAACTATGATTATTTGACTAAGGGGGTTCAAGCCTATACAGCACATCAATGGGGACAGTGCATTACCATGGTAAATGCCACATTTGATGGTTGTCTTGAGTTGACTTCCAGTTTTGTCTTCTATATCCCCATTTCTTTTCTAAGGAAGGTCCTTAATTTCCTGTTGACTTTGCAGAATGCCAAGCATTTACAGATCCGTGTGTATGGCATTAAGTCATAGGCTTGTCTATAGTCAATTTAGGCTGTGCTGAGGTTGTTCTGTCTTGATCGTGAGACTTTAGCAACTTCCCGATCCACAAGCAGCTGGTGCTTGGAGCATCTGGTTTTATTCCCAATGCATTCCTGAGCTGGGTTCATGTACTGATTTATGTGGTTCTGTATCTTGGTGGCTATGATGCCTGACAGGAGTTTGTATTGTTGTAAGGTAGGTTATTGGGCGGTAGTTGGATGGAATCGTTCCATTGTGGGGAACCTTCACGATCAGCATTGTTCTTTCTTGTGCTGGGTGGTTGCCTGCCTCTGGCCGCTGATTCATCTGTTTTGCCACGCGGTCACAAACCGCTGTTGTTCTCTAGCCAGTAGGTGTGGATTGTGTCTGGGCCAAGAGCTGTCCAGCTCTTCATGTTCTTGACATGCTGTTGGTTGTCTGTTTCTGTAATGGTGACTGGTTCTTGTTCTAGGAGGTTACTGTGTTTCATTTTCAGACTTTGCAGCCACTGTGTGCTGGTGTTGAGTTTTTTCTCCCATGTGTTCCTCCAGTATTGTTCAGTCTCTGCTGTTGATGGAGTTGCTGCCTCTGTGCTTTTGGCTTTACAATTGGGAGTACACCTTTGGTTGTTAAGGAGAGCAGGGCATTTATTTTCCTCGCCTCGACTTCTCTAGGGTATCTCCTTAATCTTGCAGCAAGTGCCGTGATTCTCAGTTTAGCAGTCTCTAGGGCTTATATTGAGTCAGGCCTCCTATACTTGTCCAGCTTGAACTTATCCTTGATCTGTCCACTCTTCTGTTAGTTGGCTAATTTCTCTGTGTCATCTTGATCTTTGTTTCCAATGTTCTTTTCCAAGAGGGCATGTACTTCTGTTCTTGTAGGTTGTATGGCTGAGCATTTCCAGGATTACTGTGGCAGTGGGTTAGATCTATTCGTTAGCTTGCGATATGGTGGTCGGTATTCATGCAAGGGCTCTATTGGCATCTTCTAGCATACCGCCTGATGGTGTTTCTCTGTTGAGACTTGGCAGTCTTTGGTGTTGATGGTATTTAGTTTATCTATGATTTTCTGTTTCAGGTCAGCTGGCAGTACTCTAGTTGCAGGGTTGGAAGAAGATTTTCAGAAGGTTGCACATGTTCTTCCAGGTGGTCCTGAAGTGTGAATGTGAAATGCAGTTGATCCACTTCAAGTTATAATAGCTTCCTTTTTATGACATTAAAATGTTGGGAAATGGACATGCAGGTCTCGTATCCATCCATAGTTTTCTCATATGCTTCATTTATGTTCTTTCATTCGGTCTGCTGTTGTAGTAGCATTTCATCAGACCCAGGTCCTCTTGCCCTGTCCATGTATGTTTTGTTGCAGTACCCCATTTACCCTCTTCCCTCTCTACACAACCAAACTGTTTATATGGTCATGTTGCTCTCTGAAAAATATCATATACACTTTTACTTATGCAATCTATTTAAATTTGTTTTAATGCATAAGGAAATAAGGCTTCAGTGCTCTGGGCATGACTGAAAGCTTCCCATGTCTCCTCCTCCCTTAATCTGTTCTTTTCCCAGCCCCACTTTTCTCTGCTTGAGTGACAGCTCACTGGCTATACTACAGAGCTAGGTGGGGTTGGGCAGGGACTACAGCCAGGGAAAGCCCAGAGCACTTAATTCCCACCCCCCAGTCAGGAAGCAATAGATTGCATAAATAAAGATGTGTATGAGATTAACATTCAGAGAGTAAGGCCATGTGCACACGTTAAGTAATTTTCGCGTTTTTTTCGCGTTTTTTCGCTATAAAAACGTGATAAAAACGCGAAAAAAACGCTTACATATGCCTCCCATTATTTTAAGTGTATTCCGCATTTTTTGTGCAAATGTAGCCTTTTTTTCCGCGAAAAAATCGCATCGCGGAAAAAAAAGCAACATGTTCATTAAAATGCGGAATTGCAGGGGATTCCGCACACCTAGGGGTCCATTGATCTGCTTACTTCCCGCACGGGGCTGTGCCCACGATGCGGGAAGTAAGCAGATTATGTGCGGTTGGTACCCAGGGTGGAGGAGAGGAGACTCTCCTCCACGCACTGGGCACCATATAAGTGGTCAAAAAATAAGAATTAAAATAAAAAATAGTGATATACTCACCCTCGATGTCTTCCCGCCTCCACTGCACGCTGTCGCTTCGGTTCCTGTAGCTGATGTGCGGCGAAGGACCTTGCCGATGACGTCACTGTCCTGTGATTGGTCGTGAGTAGTGTTGAGCATTCCGATACTGCAAGTATCGGGTATCGGCCGATACTTGCTGTATTGGAATTCCGATACCGAGATCCGATATTTTTGTGATATCGGGTATCGGTATCGAAACAACATTAATGTAAAAATGTGTAAAAGAGAGAATTAAAATAAAAAATATTGCTATACTCACCTCTCCGACGCAGCCTGCACCTTACCGAGGGAAGCGGCAGCGTTCTTTGTTTAAAATTCGCGCTTTTCTTTCCTTTACGTGAGTCCCGGCTTGTGATTGGTTGCGTGCCGCCCATGTGACCGGGACGCAACCAATCACAGCAAGCCGTGACGTAATTTCAGGTCCTTAAGGATTTTAAAATTACGTCCCGGCTTTGTGATTGGTTGCGTCGCAGTCACATGGGAGACGCAACCAATCACAAGCCGTGACGTCACGGGAGGCTGGACACGCGCGCATTTTAAAATGGGCGCGTGTCCAGCCTCCCGTGACGTCCCGGCTTGTGATTGGTTGCGCCGCGATCAACCAATCACAAGCCGGGAGGCTGGACACGCGCCCATTTTAAAATTTTAAAATGCGCGCGTGTCCAGCCTCCCGGCTTGTGATTGGTTGACCGCGGCGCAACCAATCACAAGCCGGGACGTCACGGGAGGCTGGACACGCGCCCATTTTAAAAAGCGCGCGTGTCCAGCCTCCCGTGACGTCACGGCTTGTGATTGGTTAATGGCGGCCATGTTGCCGGGACGTGGACCAATCACAGCAAGCCGTGACGTAATTTCGTCACGGCTTGCTGTGATTGGTCCGCGTCCCGGCAACATGGCGCCGTGACCAATCATAAGCCGGGACGTCACTGGAGGCTGGACACGCGCGCTTTTTAAAATGGGCGCGTGTCCAGCCTCCCGTGACGTCCCGGCTTGTGATTGGTTAATGGCGGCCATGTTGCCGGGACGCGGACCAATCACAGCAAGCCGTGACGTAATTTCGTCACGGCTTGCTGTGATTGGTCCGCGTCCCGGCAACATGGCCGCCCTGACCAATCACAAGCCGGGACTTCACGTAACCAAGTAAAAGCGCGAATTTTACACAAACAACGCTGCCGGTTCCCTCGCTGAGGTCCAGGCTGCGTCGGAGGGTGAGTATAGCGATATTTTTTATTTTAATTCTTTCTTTTACACATTTATATGGATCCCAGGGCCTGAAGGAGAGTTTCCTCTCCTTCAGACCCTGGGAACCATCAGGAATACCGTCCGATACTTGAGTCCCATTGACTTGTATTGGTATCGGGTATCGGTATCGGATTGGATCCGATACTTTGCCGGTATCGGCCGATACTTTCCGATACCGATACTTTCAAGTATCGGACGGTATCGCTCAACACTAGTCGTGAGCGGTCATGTGACCGCTCACGTGACCGTGACGTCACGCTAGGTCCTGTGCGCACAGACCAGCTATAGGAAGACGAACGGACGCCGCTGATGAGATGTCTGGGTGAGTATAAGCATTTTTTTTATTTTTTTTATTATTTTTAAACATTCTATCTTTTACTATAGATGCTGCATAAGCTGCATCTATAGTAAAAAGTTGGTCACACTTGTCAAACAGTATGTTTGACAAGTGTGACCAACTTGTCAGTCAGTTTTCCAAGCGATGCTACAGATCGCTTGGAAAACTTTAGCATTCTGCAAGCTAATTACGCTTGCAGAATGCTAAAAAAACGGAAAAAAAACGCAAAAAAAAAAATGCGGATTTCTTGCAGAAAATTTCCGGTTTTCTTCAGGAAATTTCTGCAAGAAATCCGCAACGTGTGCACATACCCTAATATGACCATATATACAGGTTTTTTTTGTGGGGGAGAGGTGAAGAGTCATTGTATCAGATTCCTTTTAATGACCATATTTTTATCTCCTCTTTAAAGGCCCCGTCTCACATAGCGAGATCGCTAGCGAGATCGCTGCTGAGTCACAAGTTTTGTGACGCAACAGCGACCTCCATAGCGATCTCGCTATGTGTGACACGTACCAGCGATCAGGCCCCTGCTGCGAGATCGCTGGTCGTGTCGGAATGGCCTGGACCTTTTTTTGGTCGTTGAGGCCCCGCTGACATCGCTGAATCGGTGTGTGTGACACCGATCCAGCGATGTCTTCACTGGTAACCAGGGTAAACATCGGGTTACTAAGCGCAGGGCCGCGCTTAGTAACCCGATGTTTACCCTGGTTACCAAAAAAAACAAACAGTACATACTCGCCTTTCGGTGTCCAGGTCCCTTGCCGTCTGCTTCCTGCTCTCACCGACTGCCGGCCGTACAGTGAGAAGTGAGAGCGCAGCAGTGACGTCACCGCTGCGCTCTGCTCTCACTGTACGGCCGGATCTCAGTGAGAGCAGGAAGCAGACGGCAAGGGACCTGGACACCGAAAGGCGAGTATGTAGTGTTTGTTTTTTTTGGTAACCAGGGTAAACATCGGGTTACTAAGCGCGGCCCTGCGCTTAGTAACCCGATGTTTACCCTGGTTACCCGGGTGCTGCAGGGGGACTTCGGCATCGTTGAAGACAGTTTCAACGATGCCGAAGTCGTTCCCCTGATCGTTGGTCGCTGGAGAGAGCTGTCTGTGTGACAGCTCCCCAGCGACCACACAGCGACTTACCAACGATCACGGCCAGGTCGTATCGCTGGTCGTGATCGTTGGTAAATCGCTTAGTGAGACGGGGCCTTTAGTCTCCCTTTACTTTGTTACTTATTCATCTCAGGGAGACGGCAGATAGTAGGGACTCTGGTTAGTAATCAGAATATTGCTTCACTGGAAATAGGTTAACCTTTGTTACTGCAGACAAGACAGATAAAAAGCTTAATTGTTACACAACTGAAGACCTGCAGAACCTGATACCTGATTTATAATTAATTAGATGAGAATTTTAATATTATTTTTTTTATAGTGGTGTTTTTATAATGCTCTTCATTTAAATGTTAAGAATTAACTTTTGCACAGAAGAATCCAATAATTAAATTGTGACTTGAGTGTTCATCAAGCTTCCAGAAAGTAACCTTTATCATTTCTTAAATTGTAAAATGTCACCTAGGTGTGATATAATGTGAGCATATAGAGGGGCTGTCTAATCTTATGCAAGAGTGCACCGTTTCCCTTCCTCCTAGCTTACGGTTTGTCAGGGGCAGTGCTCTTCTGCTTCATTGATAGTTCGGGTCTGTGGCTTTATCACACTGCTGGCCTGAAAGAAACAATACACCATATTTTTCAGACTATAAAATGCATTGAACCATAAGTTTCACCCCAAATTTTCAGGAGAAAATTAGAAAAAAAAATTAATACGTCAAATGGGGGTTTGTCTTGATGTCCGAATTCCGCTTTGGCCAGGTTCACATTGCGTCTATGGCGTCCGTTAGACGGACTACGTTACACCGTGGCATAACGCGGTGTAACGCAGTCCGTTAACGCCGCCATTATGCCCTATGTCGGACGCATCGCTAGCACACGCCCACAATGGGCGTGCTCTAGCGATGTGCCGTCATTGAGTGACGGACCCTGGGACGCGGGCTGCAGCGTTTCCGGGTGCGTCACTGGTAGCGCAGATAGAGCATCTGCTAGCTCTATCTCCGTTAGCGCTATATCAAATCGGCACTTGCGTTACAGCAGCCCGTTAACGCATGTGTTGAACGGGCTGCTGTTAACGCAATGTGAACCTGCCCTTACAGGTGGGGATGGGAGGTAGGGGTCGCAGGAAGTGTGATGCTGCGAGTCCCCTTCCAGGATGGTAGAAGGGGGTGTTTGGCAGTACTCGGCTTTGCGGTGCTCCACTGACATTTTGTAAAAGCCTGGAGACCCCGCACTTCCATGGTTTCGATGGGATGGACTTCGGCAGCTATTTTCCCAGAGACACTAAATTCGATCTTAGTGCCGAGACCTTAGTCTGCGCACATGCCTCCTCAGGCAGCTATATTCCCAGATTCATTTGCATTGGAACCATGGAAGTGCGGGGGGGCTCTGGGCTTTAGCAGAATGTCGGCAGGGCCTGAGCACTGCTGAACACCCCGTCCTACCAGCCTGGGACTCGCAGGGTCACCCCTCCAAACACCCTCTCCTCCCAGCCCAGGGCCCACAGTAGCACCCGACTCCTAGAGCCATCACATCTCGCCCTCCCCCATAAGCTACAATCGGACTATAAGATGTACCCCCATTTTCCCCCAAAACATTTTTTGTGGAAAGGTGTGTCCTGAAGTCCAAAAAATATGGTACCCTCTAGTGCTGCAAGGTAGAGCAGCTTTGCCTCACCAGCATTTTATAATAGTGCATGGACGATCCGGCCAACTTTAAAGAAGTGCTCACAAAGATTTATTTAAATGAACTTGTAAGCGCTGCACATGTTTGACTGCTGCTGTTAGACTGCAGTGGTGGCCTAATCGGTTTACCATTTAAATAAATAAAAAATACATATATTTTTGAGAACTGAGAGGATTTTAAGAAGTAAATTGCAATAATGTAGGTGACTTAATCCTAGCACTGTACTTGTTACTGGTACAGTGCTTGTGGAAAGAATTATTAATCCATATGTAAATCAGGGCTCTGGTGCACTCGTGGTTATGAGCTGGCTGCACCTTTAAGCTATGTGCACACGTCCGGAATTGCAGCGGAGATTTCTGCGGCAATTCCGCAACTGTGCCACTGGTAAAACGCATGCGGAATTGTCATGCGTATTCCCACTAAACACTAGCGTTTTACAAGCGTTATTAGCTTGCAGAATGCTAGCGTTTTACAAGCGATCTGTAGCATCGCTTGGAAAACTGATTGACAGGTTGGTTACACTTGTCAAACAGTGTTTAACAAGTGTGACCAACTTTTTACTATTGATGCTGCCTATGCACTATGACAAATCTAATGTTAAAAATAATTTAAAAAAAATAAAAAATCGTGATATTCTCACCTTCCAATGGCCCCCGCAGCGTTTCCCCTCCTCGCGATGCTCCCATTACCAATAATGCCTCGTGGCAATGACCCCAGATGACGTAGCAGTCTCGCAAAACCGCTACGTCATCACAGGTCATTGCCGCAAAGCATCCCTGGGAACGGAAGCATCGCGAGGGGCGGAAAGACTGCTGGGGACGCCAGAAGGTGAGAATATCAAGATTTTTTATTTAAATTTTTTTTTTTTTTATTTTATTTTACAGGTATATTGTTCCCAGGGTCTGGATGAGAGTCTCCTCTCCTCCACCCTGGGTACCAACCGCACATGATCCGCTTACTTCCCGCATGGTGGGCATAGCTACATGCAGAAAGTAAGCGGATCAATGCATTCCTATGTGTGCGGAATCCCTGCGATTCCGCACAAAGAATGAACATGCTGCGTTTTTTTTCCAGAATGCGATTCCGTTGCAGAAAAAAACGCAACATATGCACAAAAATTGCGGATGGCATTGAATAGGATGCTTAATATGTGTTTTTTTTTTTCGCGGTTTTAAAGCGAAAAAACGTGAAAAAAACGAAAAATCCTGAACGTGTGCACACAGCCTGACGCCTCCTCGCTTTGTGTTTTGTGGACTACCCTAGCTTGTGATGCACAGTGCACACTGCCCGAAATATGTGTGGGTGCGCACAGACGCTGGGTGTCTGTGGCTGGGCATGTTCACCACTCTGCATTTATTTGTGTACAGACAAAAAAAAAACATGAAGGAGAACTCACCCAGCCACTGTGAGTGCAGCCAGTAACCGTGCACATGCTTTATTACGTAGTGCTGTCCATCACAAACTAGGGCAGCTCCCAAGATGCAAATTGAGGGAGCATTATTGCATCCAGCTCATGGCCACACCATGGGTGCACCAAAGCTCCATTGTGCACATGGAGTAAATGGGTTACTTTAACGAGCCCTGTACCAGCTGGTCCACTGCTAGTGTGGGTTTTATAGAGGTGGAGTCCCCTATATCACTTTACAGATGGTAAAAGGCATTTTGAAGGTGACACTCACTTGTGGGAATAACACTTAGGCTGTGTGCCCACGTTGTGTTTTTTAATGTGTTTCTGCTGCGTTTTTTGCCGCAGTGGAAACGCATAAAAACACTTAAAAGCCGGATTCCTATGCAATCCTATGGTATTCTGCAGTTGCTCTGCCCATGCTGCGGATTTTCCCGCTGCGGAATCACATAGCGGTAAAATCCGCAGCATGTTCATTATTTCTGCTATTCCGCCACCATAGGATTACATTGAAACGCTCACTTTACGCATGTGGCTATGCCCACCGTGCGTAAAGTGAGCGATTCATGTGTGGGATGGTACCCGGGTCTAGAGGAGAGGAGACTCTCCTTCAGGCCCTAGGTACAAAATCCCTGTTAAAAAAAAAAAAAAAAAAAAAAAAAAAAAGAATTAAAATAAAAAATATGGCTATACTTACCTTCTGATGGCCCCCGGAGTTCTCCCGCCTCTCAGCGGTGCACGCGGCGGCTACCGTTCCCAGGGATGCATTGTGCGAATCACCGGAGATGACATCGCGTTCACGCAACCGTGACGTCACGAAGGTCCTTCGCGCAAAGCATCCCTGGGAACAGAACATACCAGGAGCACCGCTGAGGATACCGGGGGCCGTCGGAAGGTGAGAATAACCATATATATATATATATTTTTTTTAATTTTAACATTCTAACTTTGGTTATGCTTGACAAGTGTGACCAACGTGTCAATCAGTTTTCCAAGAGATGCTTCCAATCACTTGTAAAGCGCAAGCATTCTGCAAGCTAAAAACGCTTGTGTTTTGCGGGAAAACGCATGCGAATTCCACATGCGTTTTGCCCGCGGTAATGAGTTGCGGAAATGCTGCGGACATTTCCGCATCATTTCTGCAACGTGGGCACATAGCCTTAAACGGCTTGGCCTCTAGGTAATGTTGACAAGTGTTAAGCGTGTATACAAAGATCTTTGTAATATATCCCCTTCAAGGACGGTTTTCTCTATTACTGAAGGTAAAGCCTTGTCGTCTACAGTGTTCTCATCAATATAACGGAGGGGCATGTGACCAGACATGTGCCTAGTTGATCTCTAATCACACTAGTGTAATTGGCATTGTGTCCATGAAGGGGACGGGTATGTCTGGTCCTACGCCCCTACATCATATAGATGAGAAGGCTGTCCAGCACCTGGGTGCAGCTTTACCTTGTGTGCATCATTAATATATATTTTGAGAAATTGGCCATTAAATAGTGAAACCCTTATGTAAACCGGGAACATGCTGACCCTAATGAAACTATGTGGACAGACGATCATACAACAGATCTGCATGTAGTGCCGGAGCTGGCTCCATGTAAACGTGCACCCAGCTACAGCATGTCGTGCAGGCAGTTGTGTATAAACTGCAGACCGGCCCTGTTCAGACGACCTTTGTTTAGAAGAATCTGACTCCATGACTGAGGAGAAGCCCCCTTATGATTATTACCATTTAGGTAGTAAGGAACCAATATGATTGTTTTTCTCTCGTAATAAATGACTTGTCCGTCTGGTCCTATGATGAAGAATATAACGTGAAGTGCATTGTTTTTCCTTAAATTGCCGGTTCCCTGCCTTCAGCTAGAGATGATTGCTATGGAGAACCCAGCAGACCTGAAGAAGCAGTTGTATGTGGAGTTTGAGGGCGAGCAGGGAGTGGACGAAGGAGGAGTTTCCAAAGAGTTTTTCCAACTGGTTGTTGAGGAAATCTTTAACCCTGATATAGGTGAGCCTTATAGTGTGTGTACATGATGCTTTTCCTCTATTAATGCGGTTCTCTAATTGTGCTTTTAATTCTTTATTCTATAATAGCGTTTCCACCTTTTTAGATTCCTGTGTGATTGTCTTAATGTTATTATATAATGCCATTTTATCATTCATCTGCTTCGGTGCGGGTTTGGAAGACACCTTCGTAATGACAACTCCTCACATGGGCCCAAATCTGTTTAATGTCAAAACACCAGGGAACCTGAGTCGCTATTTCCACTTGTCCAAGGTCTTTTCCCACTGCTAACCAGCAAGTCATATATTTTATTCTAGAAATGTCCTAATCTATGACTTGGGATATCACCTATCAATAGCCAGACATGAACTCTTAGAGCAGTGAGCTGAACTGACTTGTGGCCATTGATGTTGAGAGTATTGCCATGTAGAGGAGAAAAGTGTGTGCTGAACAGCCATGTAAATAGCACTTATTGACCTTGTTTCTTTCAGAGGACAGATTTCCATAAAATCCCAGGAAGCACTGCTTGAAAATATAGTTCTAATCCTACCTAGTAAGGCTAGCAAATAAAGGCAGTTGGCCACTATCTCTCCTCACTTACTGCATAGCACTTCTGTCCATACAATGGCGGCTGGTGGAGAAGCATGTGACCAGACTGTCCTCCTATGTATAAACCACTGCAAAGGGGAAAGCTGCTTTTCTATTGGTGGAGGCTGATGGTCACATGTTCCTCCACCTGCAGCCATTGTATGGACATGAATGAACATAGAATTGAGAAACACCACAAAAGTTACATGTTCAGAGTATGCTGCATTAAAAATAACTCCTGACCCCCAAAAATCTTTTTAATATGTTAGTTCTAAAGCTAACCATTGTTAGCGTTATTTCTTTATACATTTTTTCGGATCCCCTAATATGCAGTTTACAGCCTGCTCCAAGTTTCAGATATTCCTCTTGTTGAAGCCCCTCGCCCAATAACATAAACTGGGTGTGAGCTCTGTCTGTATACAGCCTGCTGCTCTTCTTCACTTTCACAGCTTCTTTCCTGTACTGATTTCCTTTTCATATTCTTTTCTCCCTGTCTATGACCCGTTTCCTCTGCTTTTCATAAGACTTCAGATCCTTTCTCCCCTCTCTACAGCAGATCTGTGTATAAACCCCCTCCATGCTGCTATCTCAATCACTAAGAGGGCTGAGTAGTGAGTAGTCAAGTTTTTCCTATATACATACTGTAAGCTAGACATTGCATTTTTTTCCTTTGCTATTGGTTTACAGTACACGATGTGCGGCACTGAAAGACCTCCGATCAGCATTATGTTTGCTGTCATCTGTAGCCTGTTTACACAATCAGACACTCTTAGCAATGCTGAATAATCTGTAATCACTCAGTGTGAATAGGCGGCCATTGTTCCCAGCAGAGCAAGTCCTGTTTACACATGACGATGCACTGCCAGAAAGGATGTTCTTTTGTGCAGTACAGAAGATCATTTCACCTGACAAACATCATTTTACTTGTTCACTGGGTGATCCGCAGCTTATCATGAGCAACCATTCCTAGGAAAACTCGTTCATGATCTCGCGTGGTAAATAGAACATAAGGAACAGTGCATCGTATAAGGGTCCATGTTCACTGGTATTTCTCTGCATATGATTCCAGGACTTTGTTGCATTATATGTGTTCAGTGAAAATCTCTTTATTTGCAGGCATGTTTACCTATGATGAGTCTACAAGACTCTTCTGGTTCAATCCATCTTCATTTGAAACTGAAGGACAGTTTACGCTCATTGGAATAGTACTGGGCCTTGCAATTTACAACAATTGCATTCTAGATGTGCATTTTCCAATGGTTGTGTATAGAAAGCTGATGGGGAAAAAAGGAACGTTTCGTGATTTGGCCGATTCTCACCCTGTAAGTATGGTAATAAGTTCTTTAGTCTCTTATTGCTTTCTGAGGGTTTTATATGCTATGTCCCATAAGATGCCTGTAGCAGTACAAGTCATGTCTCATTGTTCCAAAAAATATTTTTTTCCAGTGGTATTTGATAGAATTTAAGCTATTAGAAACTGACACAAAATTTATATTTTTGCACATTTCTTGTTTTCTGCCAAGTTGTGCTAGAATTACTATTTGAGCCTATATCTCTGAATGCTATTTTTAGAGGGATTTTCCACTTTAAAATTCTAATTGAGTTCAGATTAAGTCTCTTAAATTAAATCATACAGTTTTCCGCCTTGGCGTAACTTCTGAGTGTCATCACATTTTCTTCAAGCTAAGAAATTGTGTGTAATTAAAAGACCTGTCGTGCAGATCCTGTTCCAAAGTTTAAAAGATCTATCGGAGTACGAGGGCAACGTGGAAGAAGACATGATGATGACGTTTCAGATATCTCAGACTGATCTGTTTGGGAATCCCCTGATGCATGACTTAAAAGAGAATGGAGATAAAATCCCCATTACAAATGAAAACAGGAAGGTAATGATCTTTGGATTTCTAGTATTCTACAATATTGTTCCTGCTACTCTTATGTCTCTTTTAGGTGATTGATGTCCCCTTGCATAGGCATGATGGGGCATTTGGATGTCAGAATTGCTCAGGGAACTATCACCATTAGAGTTTTACAGCCGATGTGCGAACTTGTCCAATTGCTCCTCCACGTACACGGATTGCCACTGTTGTCCATGCAAGTTAAACTGTCTGCAGAGGAGCTGGACCCGAAAGGGGTTTTTCCAAAATCCTCTGTTGCTTCTGTCTGATAAGATTGATGTAGTCCAAAAATACACTACTTAATTTCTCATAAACATATTTTTTTTATATTGCATATATTGAATGTTTCCATTACCCAGTAGAGAAGGCAGTGTTTTGCAGCGCTACTTTGTATACTGGGACAGACTGCTGGAGGCCTACACAAGACAGGATAGCGGTAATGTGCGTGTATGCCAGACAACGATAACGCATCATTCCTGGTGATTGGGTCTATACTCCAAAATACATCGCCTAATAAAAGGGAAAGATTTCTATATACATTCCAACAAGTGCATGTGACATCCATCTATTATCCTCATGAGCCCCAAAGCACATGTTCAGGATGCAAAAAGCTTTTTTGTTTTATTTTATTTCAAAACTGTAGTATGTTGTAGGTATGACATTTTTTTTTTCTAGCATTTTTCCATGATTGATCTTTTTAGTATTTTTGTATTGGGTAAAAATGAAGATTTTTTTCTCTTTTGCCATTACCATTTGTCTGATTTTTGTGTTGGAAATTATTAGCAATGTTAGTGCCTAATATAACTTTCTAAATTATACTTCTCAATATAATAACCATGAAACCACTTTACAGAGGATGTCTGTCATCCAGGTAACAAAAGTAGTAAATTAATCAATTTAAAACCTTGGTTTTATTTTACAAAAATACATACAATTATTATTAAAATGGAAAGGTGCTAGAAATGAAAAAGGGAACATTTGCCAACGTTATGCTAGTTATTCAGTAACAGTTCAGTTTTTTTTTTTTTTAAATGTCTAGTTTAGGTAGATAGCAGCAATAAATGTCCAATATCTCCTTAACAACTGCATGCTTTTCATGGTGTCTCCTCCCTTATGCTGAATACACAAGGATTTGGGAAGCTGACAGGCATAGGAACTCTAAACACAGACTCTCACAACAATAAGATGCTATTCCCTAAAGTGCATAGAGTGCATTTTTCATTTGGGAGTAAATGGATCGTCCCTGAGTTTAGTGTAATGTTACGGTTACCTGCCAGGGAAGAGCTGCTGTGCATACGATGGCGTTCCTCTGCCCCGACGCACGTTTTGCTCTGCTTCTTCGGGAGCCCCTTCTTCGGGAGCCGCTTCTTCCGGAGCCGCTTCTTTGTGACGCCTTCTGAAGAAGCTGAGCGAAACACACGTCAGGGTCTTAAAGACACCATCTTATGCTCAGTAGCTCATTCCTGGCAGGACTGAGGGGCGAGTTAATAACCATGTATAAGTATATAAGGGGACAATACATATATCTCTCCAAGGATCTATTTATACCAAGGAAGGTGACAGTCACAAGGGGGCATTCTCTGCGTCTGGAGGAGAAAAGGTTTTTCCACCAACATAGAAGAGGATTCTTTGCTGTGAGAATCTGGAATTCCTTGCCTGAGGAGGTGGTGATGGCGAATTCAGTCGAGGGGTTCAAGAGAGGCCTGGATGTCTTCCTGGAGCGTAACAATATTGTATCTTACAGTTATTAGGTTCTTTAGAAGGATGTAGATCTGGGGATTTATTCTGATGGAATATAGGCTGAACTGGATGGACAAATGTATTTTTTTTGGAATTGTTAACTATGTTACTATGTAATGGCCACTTTACACTGAACTCTGGGACGATTTATGTACTACCAAAAACAGCCTATAAGAAAAACTTATTCATAACAACCAATCACAGTGCAGCTATAATTTTTGATGAGCAAAACACAGAATAAGCACAGCTGTGATTTCGTGCTATAGGGAATAAAGACAATTACATATTGCTCCCTCATTATTGTGGTAACACAAAGCATGATCTGCAAAAGATAAAATCTGAAAAACTACATGTAGCACAGGTGTTTTGTGTGTGCAGGTAACTTCAAAACATCATGAGAATTTTCTTTTAAATTAGAAAATTCCCCTTGACGACGTCTTCCATATGCTTGTAATGCTGGAACGCCATTAAAGGGAACTTGTCACCAGAAAACCGCTATTAACCTGCAGATATGGGGATAATCTGAAGGTCTGGTTTCAGTTGCGGGGTCGGTGCTGGCATTGGTTATCACCGCTCTGAGTATACAGAATGGCGCCTGTAACCGTGCCCCAACACTGACTGACAGCCCTCATGTAGAGCCCGTGTCAGTCAGGGCCGGGGGTGCAGTGACAGCCGCCACTCTCTATACTCAGAGCGGTGACTGAACCAGCGCCGGCGGCACTCCTGTGACTGGAACCATAATGCTGCTGGGGGAAGGAAATAAAGTTAATTTTCTTCCTGGAGCATTCGGGTAAGTGCGGACACCGAGCAGGTTATTAACCTTCAGATTGACCCCATTTCTGCAGGTTATTATATAGGTTTTTTTGGTGACAGGTTCAAATGTTCTCTGTAATGTTGTCAAGTGTGTGCACATCTTTCCTAGTTTCTTACTTTATTCTGTGTTTTGTTTTTTTATTCCAGGAGTTTGTCAGTCTCTATACAGATTACATTTTAAATAAATCTGTGGAGAAACAGTTTAAGGCTTTCAGAAGGGGATTTCATATGGTCACCAACGAATCCCCACTCAAGTATCTGTTTAGGCCGGAGGAAATAGAATTGCTCATCTGTGGTAGTAGGGTAAGTCTTGTCTGTTTATCACACAGGGCGTTTTATTGCTCATTCTTGGTCAGGTCTTGTTGCTTATTTTAGCATTTTTTTCCACAGAACTTAGACTTTCAAGCTCTCAAGGAAACTACAGAATATGATGGAGGCTACACCAGAGATTCTCTGATTATTAGGTAGGACATGGCACTTTGGCGAGAGACCAATATACACAATGTAACCTTCTCTGGAGTACAATTAATGTGAACTTCCTTTCATGATTCTTCATTACAATGGTGTTTGCATTGTTTTTCCTTTTCAGGGAGTTCTGGGATATCGTACATTCATTTACCGATGAGCAAAAAAGATTGTTCTTACAGTTTACAACTGGCACAGATAGAGCGCCTGTGGGTGGACTAGGAAAACTAAAGATGATAATAGCCAAAAATGGCCCTGACACAGACCGGTAAGCCCTTGTCACTGCTGTAATTGTTGTATCTTAGATGATGATTCAGTTTGGTTTTTTTAAGCTCATGCAGTCTTGGAGGGTTATTCTGAAGGTTGAATGTCATCTTGTATCCAATGGATAGGGGAGGGGATAGCTCCCTGTTTCTTGGGGATCTCCGCATCTGTGACCCTCACCAAACTTGAGAACCAAGTCTCCGAAAAACCCCATGTATATAGTGCCGTGTTCGATCATGTACACTGTTGCTCCATTAACCCAATGGATAGGGGATAACTTTCAAGTTGATGCATCTAATACTACAAAACCTATTAATCACATAGATCTAAAAGTAATATGAGCAATTCTGCCTAGTCAAATTATTAACCCCTTCACACCCTAAGCCAGTTTTCATCTTCATGACCAGGCCAAATTTTACAATTTTGGCCAGTGTCTTTGTGGTAATAACTGTTTTCTCGTGAGTCGTGACATATTGTAGTTAAAGGGAACAGCGACATTTAACTAGTTAACAGCCGCGTTTGGATCACGAGTCCACCTGCGGCTGTTAGAGGCACATGTTAGCTGTTCAAAACAGAAAGAAATGTTACCACCATCGTGAAGTACAATATGTCACAAAAAACAATCTCCGAATCTGTTGGATACATTGAAACGTTCCAGAGTTATTAGCTCATAAAATGACAGTGGTCAGAATTGTAAAATGTGTCCTGTTCATGAAAGCCAAAATTGGCTCTGTCACTAAGGGGTTAAAAGAAAGTGTTAAACGTGTAACCTTGTATGTATTCTTTCCAATTGTTTACATTTGCATGTTTGCTTTAGGTTGATGCTCTCCAATCATATCGGGCCTCATCTTTCCACTGTCTGTGCAACTTTTTCCAAAGTTTAGTTCTTTGCCATTTTAATCTGGATAGCTCTGATCCTGCCTGTCTAACCCCTTAGACGCTGTGGTTGCTTTTGGCGCTTGCGGCTAAGAAGTTTGATTTGAGAAGGCTCACTCTGCTTGTCCATCAGCAACCCATAAACAATCAGCAGGTGCCAATAAATTGCTGCATTCTAAAAAGAAAAAAAACATTATTTGAAATTCAATGCCACCCTACCGAACCAATATTGATGACCTAAACTTTGCAGTACCCTCTGACCAAACAATGCCTTTAAAGCGAACCTGTCAGGATTTTGCTCAGTAAACTACAGACACTGTGAGATTGGCGCAGTTATACTGATTAAAGTAATATCTTGGTCGATGAAATCCGTCTTGTGGTTGTTGTTTAACCCCTTCACCATCTTCCATTTTTGTTTTAGTTTTTTGCTCCCGTTCTTCCCAGAGCCATAACTTTTTTATTTTTCTGTAAATTTGGCCATGTGAGGGCTTGTTTTTTGCGGGACGAGTTGTACTTTTGAACGACACCATTGGTTTTACCATATCGTGTATTGGAAAGCGGCAAACAAATTCAAAGTGCAGTGAAATTGCAAAGCAAAAAGTGCAATTCCACAGGTTTTTTTTTTATCATGTTTACTAACTGCTAAAACTGACCTGCGTTTTAATGATTTTCCGGGTCATTATGAGTTCAACAATACCAAACATGTATAGGTTGTATTTTATTTACCTGGTTAAGAAAAAAATCCAACATTTGAAAAAAAAAAATAAATAAGTCACCATTTTCCTAGACCCATAGTGTCTCCATTTTTCGTGATCTTTGGCTGGGCGAGGGCTTAATTTTCCTTGCCGAGCTGACATTCTGGCTATGGATTTTTTTTTTTTCACGTTATGCCATTTATCGATCGGATTCTTTTAAAATATTAACAGATGGGGCGTTATGAACACAACAATACCAAATGTGTGTTTTTTATGTTCTTTTGAATGGGGTGACTTAAATTTTTTGTATTTTTATTTTTTTATTTTTGGGGGGTTTTAAAAACATTTATAATTTTACTGCCTTCAACAGTCAACACTGGACGGCGCTCATAGCTATCTGGTAATGACAACCACAGTGGTCTGCTGTAGATCCTGGGTTGTCATACCAACCTGTCGGCGATCCGCAGTCATGTGACACAGGCGCCGATGGGCGGGGTTTGTGACGCTCCTCAGTCGCAGGCATGTTAAATGCTGCTTTCTGAGATTGACAGTTGCATTTAACATGTTAATAGCCACAAGTGGATCGTGACTCCACCCACAGCTGTAATGGCACATGTCAGCTGATGAGCCAGCAGCAAACAGGTGAGGTGACCTTGGACGTACCTATACATCCAAGGTCGTAAAGGGATTAATCTGTATTTGCAGTTTTCAGTTAATGAGATTCTTGTTCTTTGGTGCGCCCTGTGGGGGGGGGGGGGGGGCTTCATGTGGTGCTCTGTTGACATATTCATCCTTAGGCCATGTGCACACGTTCAGAATTTTTTTTGTGTGTTTTTTCACTATAAAAACGTGAAAAAAACGCTTACATATGCCTCCTATTATTTACAGTGTATTCCGCATTTCTTGTGCAAATGTTGCATTTTTTTCCGCGAAAAAATCGCATCGCGGAAAAAAGCAACATGTTCATTAAATTTGTGGAATTGCGTGGATTCCGCACACCTAGGAGTGCATTGATCTGCTTACTTCCCGCACGGGGCTGTGCACACCATGCGGGAAGTAAGCAGATCATGTGCGGTTGGTACCCAGGGTGGAGGAGAGGAGATTCTCCTCCACGGACTGGGCACCATATAATTGGTAAAAAAAAAAAGAATTAAAATAAAAAATAGTCATATACTCACCCTCTGATGGCCCCCGAAGTGTTCCCGCCTCTCACCGTTGCATGCTCTCTCTTCCGTTCCTATAGATGCTCTGTGTGAAGGACCTGCGATGACGTCGCGGTCTTGTGATTGGTCGCGAGACCGCTCATGTGACCACTCACGTGACCGTGACGTCACCGAAGGTCCTGCACGCACCATCTATAGGAACGGACGCCGCTGAGGAGATCGGCTGTTTGCAGGTGGGTATAACCATTTTTTTTAATTTTTTTTAATTATTTTTAAACATTCTATCTTTTACTATAGATGCTGCATAGGCAGCATCTATAGTAAAAAGTTGGTCACACTTGTCAAACACTATGTTTGACAAGTGTGACCAACCTGTCAGTTTTTTCCAAGCGATGCTACAGATCGCTTGGAAAACTTTAGCATTCTGCAAGCTAATTTCGCTTGCAAAATGCTAAAAAAAAGTGAAAAAAAAAACGGGGAAAAAAGCAAAAAAAAAATGCGGATTTCTTGCAGAAAATTTCTGCAAGAAATCCTGACGTGTGCACATACCCTTATAGGTTTATGACAGGTCTCTGAAAGTTCAGTGACCTGCCTTCTATTTTACATGCTGCATACAATAGTGTTGGCTTTGGCAAAAAAAAAAATAACTTAATGAAACCAAGACACTTCTATCACCATGCTTGACTGTAGGCAACACACACTTATCTTTGTACTCTTCACCTGGTTGCCTCCACACATGCTTGACACCATCTGAAACAATTAAGTTTATATTGGTCTCCTAAAACCACAAGACATGGGTCCAGTAATTCATGTTCTTAGTCTACTCTTCTTCAGCAAACGGTTTGCAGGCTTTCTTGTGCATCATCTTGAGAAGAGACTTCCTTCTGGGATGACAGCCATGCAGACCAATTAGATGCAGTGTGCGGCGTATGGTCTGAGCACTGACAGGCGGCCACCCACCCTTTAAACCTCTGCAGTAATGCTGGCAGCACTTGAACAACCCCTGGCAAAAATTATGGAATCACCGGCCTTGGAGGATATTCATTCAGTTGTTTAATTTTGTAGAAAAACAGATCACAGACATAACACAAAACTAAAGTCATTTCAAATGGCAACTTTCTGGCTTTAAGAAACACTAAAAGAAATCAAGAACAAAAAAATGTGAAAGTCAGTAATGGTTACTTTTTTTAACCAAGCATAAGGAAAAATTATGGAGTCACTCAATTCGGAGGAAAAAATTATGGAATCGTGAAAAATAAACAAACAAAAAAAACACTCCAAAACACCACTAGTATTTTGTTGCACCACCTCTGGCTTTTATAGCAGCTTGCAGTCTCTGAGGCATGGACTTAATGAGTGTCATGCAGTACTCTTCATCAATCTGGCTCCAACTTTCTCTGATTGCTGTTGCCAGATCAGCTTTGCAGGTTGGAGCCTTATCATGGACCATTTTCTTCAACTTCCACCAAAGATTTTCAATTGGATTGAGATCCTGACTATTTGCAGCCATGACATTGACCTTATGTGTCTTTTTTCCAGGAATGTTTTCACAGTTTTTGCTCTATGGCAGGATGCATTATCATCTTGAAAAATATCATCCCCAAACATCCTTTCAATTGATGGGATAAGAAAAGTGTCCAAAATATCAACATAAACTTATGCATTTATTGAAGATGTAATGACGGCCATCTCCCCAGTGCCTTTACCTGACATGCAACCCCATATCATCAATGACTGTGAAAATTTGCATGTTCTCTTCAGGCAGTCATCTTTATAAATCTCATTGGAACGGCACCAAACAAAAGTTCCAGCATCATCACCTTGCCCAATGCAGATTCGTGATTCATCACTGAAAATGACATTCATCCAGTCATCCACAGTCCACGATTGCTTTTCCTTAGCCTTGTTTTTTTCTGTTTGTGTTAATGATGGCTTTCTTTTAGCTTTTCTGTATGTAAATCCCATTTCCTTTTGGCAGTTTTTTACAGTTCGGTCACAGACATGGACTCCAGTTTCCACCCATTCGTTCCTCATTTAGTTTTGTTATGCATTTCCTGTTTTGGAGACCTATTGCTTTGTTTCCGGTCTTAATGTTTTGATGTCTTCCTTGGTCTACCAGTATGTTTGCCTTTAACAACCTTCCCATGTTGTTTGTATTTGGTCCAGATTTTAGACACAGCTGACTGTAAACAAACAACATCTTTTGCAACATTGCGTGATGATTTACCCTCTTTTAAGAGTTTGATAATCCTCTCCTTTTTTTCAATTGACATCTCTCGTGTTGGAGCCATGATTCATGTCAGTCCACTTGGTCCAACAGCTCTCCAAGGTGTGATCACTCCTTTTTTAGATGCAGACTAACGAGCAGATCTAATTTGATGCAGGTGTTAGTTTTGGTTATGAAAATTTACAGGGTGATTCCATAATTTTTTCCTCATAATTGAGTGACTACATAATTTTTCCCCCATGCTTGGTTAAAAAAAGTAACCATTACTGACTACCACATTTTTTGTTCTTGATTTCTTTTAGTGTTTCTTAAAGCCAGAAAGTTGCCATTTGAAATGACTTTAGTTTTGTGCCATGTCTGTGATCTGCTTTTTGTCTACAAAACTAAACAACTGAACGAACGTCCTCCAAGGCCGGTGATTCCATAATTTTTGCCAGGGGTTGTACATCTATTTTGAAAAGACAACGTCTGGATATGACGCTGAGCAGCTGCACTCAACTTCTTTGGTCGATTTAAGGTCTAGGCTAGTCCTGGGTGGAATCTGTCATGTTAACCTGCTTTATGGTCTTGGCCATCGTGTTGCAGTTCTGCAGCTCCGTTTCATGGTGTTGGCAATCTTAATGTAGACCATCTTTATGTAGAACAACAATTATTTTTTTTCAGATCCTCAGAGTTCTGTGCCTTGTTTAACTTCCAGTGACTAGTCTGAGGGCGAGAACACCAAATTTCACACACACTCACCCCATAAGACCTTATTACACTGTCACATGACACTGGGGAGGAAAAATGGCTATTTGGGCACAATTGGTCCATTTTCACTTAGGGGTGTACTCGCTTTTGTTGCCATCCGTTTAGACTTGGCTGTGTTTTATTTATAGGGCACACATAATTTACACTGTTATACAAGCTGTACATGGACTACATTGTATCAAAGTGTCATATGTTCAGTGTTGTCCCATGATAAGATATATAGCAAAATAAAAACACCGCCGTTTCCCTCACAAAGAAGGTTCCAATCAGTAAACAAAGCCGCATCGGTTAAGGGCACAATCTGCCCCTGTGATGGTGATACTATCAGCATTCACAAACTTGTTTAGCCCTGCGCTATGGTACCAATATGAACCTAGGCATCACAATTTCAATACTGACTTTGAGATATGTAGCAAAAACAATCCTCACAGCTCTCATAGAACTAAAGAAAAACTGACTTTAAAAGTAGTACTATGATTGGCTGTGTAGTCCCATAAAGAGCCCTGTAGTATTTTGACCCACGCTGCCCTATGTAGAAATCGGTGGTTCTTGTCTACGTTCCTGCTGGGACTTGCAGTTGTGGATATGTACGTTAACTGTGTTCACCCTGCCGCCACTTGTATACACTGCGCCACATTCACTCACAAGTCGACGAGAGTCTATTACCTCCGAGCAGCCAGTCCCGCAGACCACTTAGTCAGGAGCAGGGAATGACTGAAAGCGATGAGGAAGCTTCCCGCCACTACTCACCTACAATGTCTGCGCACAGCTTCCGGCACCGATCGGCTGCTAATAACAGGAGGACAGGTGCAGATTTGAGGCCTGAGGGACCCTTCTTCAGCAGGAGGAGGAGGAGGATGCAGCAGCAAGGGCTTACAGCTTTTTAGGCTTAAAAACCGCAAGCTGCAGCACTCAGCCACTTACACTCACACCTTCGGTTCTGCTGAAGGACCTGTGGACACGCCTCTCTCCAGTCACAAGGTTGGATCACGTGACCGCATGTAACTGGAGGACCTGCGGTGACGCCTCTCTGCTGCTGGTCACAATGGTTGGGTCCTTCTCCTTCACTATTGCTAGACGGGTGGACGGACGGGCCCCTAAGCAGTCTCGGCCCCGTCGCAGCTGCGACCCCTATAATTACGCCGCTGGTGATAGGTGGTGATGACTAGTTCATAATAATGTCCAGGAGCACATGATCAGCCTCACCTCTGTGTATAATGCCCCCCCGGCAAGGGAGCTTTAATGAGTTTCTGTAGTTCTTATCCCACTAAGTCATAAAATTGTTTGTCTATACATGGAGCAATCCCATGTGAAATAGCTTTTTGAAGATGAAAAATTAGAATTATAGCCGTAGTTTACACCACGCTATCTGTATTATTTAAAAAAAACCTCCCAAGATCGTGGTGCCAGAGTAACTTGGCGTGCCGGCTGGTCAGGCTGATGCAGGCTATCCACTAAGAAAACACCCTATACTGAGGCGATGTCACGAGCAGTGCGTTTTTCCCAAAAAAATAATAAATCACTAGGTGTCTGCAATCCTGCACGTTTCAAAGGATATAGTCTCCCCTGAGGAACTAGTGATGATCACCTATCACTTTTGAATTCAAGAACTTAACTGCATAGAAATACATCTCATCTTCAAAGTGGAGCAGAATCATTTTTGCCACATATCTCCAGGTCAGATTTGTAATTTTGATACCTAGATTCATATCTGTACCATAGTACAAGGCTATACAAGTTTTTATAAGATATAATAAAATATTTACCAAAAATGTTGGGGGGTGTACTCATTTTTGTGATATACTATATATGTCGGAACTTCTGGAATAGCTCCGCTTCTCCTGATTCAAAATCAGTCATATTTGAGGCTGTGCTGTTCAGGACAAGAGACCAGCGGGAAGTCATGACTCTTGAATCAAATGGGTTGCTAGAAGGTAATCCTGGGGGCCTGCCTCTTTAAAGTTGACCTGCCTCTTTAAAGTTGACCTGCCATGAAGTTTTTTTTTTTAATTATTAAATCTGAATATATGTGTATGTAATGTAGTGTGTGTCAATCAATATATGCTACTCTCCTACCACCGCCTTCTACAGGATCCACCACCATCCTGCTCCTCTTCTGTGACATCATCGCTCTGCAGTCTCTCCAGGTCACACTGCGGTCTTCGTGACCTGGCTTTTACAATGTAAGTCTATAGAGGAGGAACAGAATGGTGCTGGAAACTGAAAAAGGCGGTGGGTGAGCATATGAGCACATACACACATTACATTAAAAAACCCTTAATGGCAGAGCTTCAAGTGCAAAGTGGGCAGCTGGAAGTTCTAGTTAATGTGGAGGTTATGTTGTCCTGTTTAGATGACTTTTTGTTACTTTCTCATTCTGACGGATTTTATAAAATGTTGCATGTGGCTGCTTCGGTGCCTTCACAGCTGGTTTTCTTCTAGGTTATAACAAAAAATAAAAACTTTCTGCAAAAGAATCCATAGTTATAAATATTCCTCAAAGTAGATGCTAACCTCTTTCTCTGTTTCCCTGCAGGTTACCTACATCTCACACATGCTTTAATGTCCTTTTACTTCCGGAGTACTTAAGTAAAGAGAAACTGAAAGAGAGATTGTTAAAGGCTATTACGTATGCCAAGGGATTCGGCATGTTGTAAACTAAAAAGGCAAAGGAGGCTTAACAAAAGGGATAACAACAATCAGTAACATTGAAGTCCCTGTCCACAAAGGCCATAAGATAGTCAGCTACATGTAGTCAACTGTGTGTGTGCCTCTCTCCTCTGCTGGGACACTGGGCTGGAACAGCAGGTTTCTGCTGCTTATATGAACAAAGTCTTTTTCCCTCCTCCTCGCGTGAAAGTGTTGTACAATCTTTCACATGTATGTACAGAGAGGTTTTCCTAAATATTTATTTTAAGGGTTAAATCACTTTTGCTTGTGTTCTGCTTGAATTTGAACCTACTTGAGTCTTTGACGACCGATACTCTGATGGAATAAGTTATCATTTACCGGAATAACTTTCAAGACTTTCAAGTTACCGCTTCGGTTTATGCCCCGCATCTACTTAAATCATGAACTGTATTTTTTGTTTTATGTCCCTTTTGACTTTTAATTTGTTTTATTTTTACAGTTTACTTATAAAACTTGAAATAATGGAAATCGTGTGATGCAATTACTGCTGTTCTAGCCCCAAACCGTTTCTGTGACAGAAAAAAAAAATGATGTAGTCAATAAAGATGGAAGGGAGTACTTGGAATGTTATACTACAGCCTTGCAGCCTTTTAATTTAGCCACAGCACAAAGAAATATACAAATTAAAGATAAAAGAAAAAATCAGTTCAATTTGTTGTCTTCACGTCTTGTAAGGTATACTGTGTTTTGTTAGGAAATCTTTTATTGGGGTTTGTGAAGAGGGAAATAATAGAATTTAGCACTGTTCTTAATATTTTTTTTTTTAACTTGTGTTTACTGACAAGTGCATTTTCAGCCAAACTATATACGGTGGGTCGCCTGAAGCTAAAATAAAAAAAATAAACATTTGCACCCCAAATAAAAAATAAGCTTGAGAAAGTGCACTTACAGGAAGAATATGAATTGCATATTAAATAAACCTTTTAAATTGACAATCCAAGGTCTTCCCTCTACGTTCTCAGTATCCTATTTTGTCATAACTCAAATTTATTTTCCGTCCCCAAGGCACATTTGCAATGATGTTGCATCATCAGAAGGGATCAAACATCTCCCTGAAAACAAAACACACAACCTCAGTTCAGGCTAGTCTCCTGCAGTGATATACACAAATTGCAACCTCTTTTATCTATAAATCTCCCCTGATCTGGAATTGGTTGTAATTGTAGGGAACATCAAAAATACTATACCCAACTGTATTTTATTTTTTTCATGGATTTCTGCATTTATTGTTATTTTCTCATGTTGCAATTTGAAATAAAGGGATTATCCATTTATAACCAACAACATAATTGGTATATCATTTAGAATAGTAGGTTTGTACACATGTAGATCTGAGCATTTCCTTTAAGAATTGCTGTTAATGCATTTTGCATGATAGACTAGCTTACCTTTTTACACAAATTTGGGCATACCTGATAAGTTACACATGCCATAATTTGCACTAAGAAACTGTCTGACTTGCACTGTAATCAAAATGTGTGTTAGACACTTTTTACAGCTTGGTAAAAAGGCTTCTTGGGAAAGGACATGGCTTATAGCGCAGCATACTATGCCAACTAGTACCTTATTTTTTCCATCATACATGACGGCACCACGAGAGAGGGGATCCGCCCATCAAGGACAGGAAACCTTCAAGATAAAAGGGGCGGCTCCTCTCTCCACATCAGTTGGTTTCCTGTCCTTGACTGGGAACCCTCAAGATGGAAGACGTCTGATGAAGACAGAAGAGGATGCCGGGGCCTGGGTCGGGTGGATTTGGGCAGGCGCTGGTCTGCTGCACCCGTCACCAGGTACCCGTAGTCGCCTCGGGGGCCATGTATACCATGCCCCCCCGAGCGAAGCATGGCCACAGCCCGCGAGGCGAACGCCAGGTGAAGACTGGGCCTCGGAGGCCACGGCGGTGTAACCTCCCTGTACCCGCAAAAGAATTCTACCTGCTGTTAAGTCCTCGGAGGCCACAGTATGTGCCCCCTCCCTGTTGACTTATGGTGGCCATGCAGCCTGTGAAGCACATCGGTGCCCGGGTATTTTAGGGCTCCTCGGTGTATGGGATACTCCCTGTTGAGCACACAGCAACCCTCCCCATTCCCCAAAGACGGATGGTACCTGCAAGAACAGCATGGTGTTTTTTCTCCTGGAGCCAAGGTATGGGAGCAGCATTGCGGGACGTAAGGCTGCCAGCTGTGGTCTCTATCGTGGAGCTGCAGGGGTGAGGGTAAGGCTGTACACGCGCCCTCCTCGGCGCTTTACCGCGCGACCGGAAGTGAAGGGGCGTGTCTATGCGGCGATGCTGGAAGCAGGGAAGCGCATCGCTGGCTCTGGACCCAGGATCGAGCGGGGACCAGAGGAGAAGGCCGGCGCTCTGACAGTCTGCACAGGGGCGGCCTGGAGAGAGCGCGCACCAGAAGTGGTTGTCGGGTCCGCGCTCAGGTATCATTTCACTGCGCAAGCATTGCGCTGGGTGGCCGGCAAGGCAGGATCAACCAGGTGAATGGTGGATCTGATAGCGCACACCGGAAGTGGTTGCCGGGTGCGCGCTCTGTCATAATTATACAGCGCAGGCGTTGCGCTGGCGATGGCAGAGGCAGGATCAACCAGGTGATAGCATATAGGAGCACCGGAAGTGGTGCAGGCACGATCAGCCAGGTAATTAAATTATGACAGGTGCGCACATGCACCTGACTTCTGAAGCAACCAGTAATGGCAGGATCAACCAGGTGATCCATTGAAAAAAAAAAAAAAGGGGGAAATGAATTTATTTAAACGAGCCAGAAGTGCTGCCCTGTGTCACTAAACCAGGCCAGGTTGAAGGTGACTGCTCTTGTTACGTGGTGGTGTGTATAATGGAGAGCTTTTCACCAGAGCATTTGATGCCACAGCAAGAGGTGCAGGAGAGGCGGTCTCGCTCAAGCGAAAAGAGCCAGATCCGCCATGGCAGCAGCAGAAGCCGCTCGGACAGCATACGGACGGATCGGCATACCAAGGAGGGGTCCCTAGTCTCATTGGGAGACACGTAGAAAACCAGCCAACCTCCGGATCCGGTACCCGTACTTTGAAAGCGTCCGAGTGGTGAGTGAACTGCGAGAAAGTCCAGCACGCTAATGTCTGTTCTTTTATCTCCTCTCTCCCCTCTTTTCTTACATACATTGGGGGGTGGAGTATAGGAGGTCCCCAAAAAGTATAACTCCTTTACGGACAGCCTAAGATCTGATTCAGTCCGAAGTCTCTAGGTCCGTAAAGGCATTACAGACAGCTGACACAGAGGCCAGATCTAGGGACAGATCCAGCCCTTCAGTAGGATGCCAAAGAGATTCCTCGGGGTCAGAGCAGGATTCAGATACGGCCCGCTGCTCAGATAGTAGCTCAGAGGAGGAAGATACTTTTCCAGCAGAGGCTACGGATAAGCTTATAAAAGCTGTTCGCTCTACCATGGGGCTGGTAGATGAGAAGGCCAAAAAGACAGCCCAAGAACTTATGTTCAGTGGCCTACAAAAGAAAAAACGGAGGTCATTCCCTGTTAATGAACAGCTACAAGAACTGATTAAAAGGGAATGGCAAAAACCAGAAAAGAGATCCCAAATAACCACCTCCCCTAAAAAGAAGGTATCCTTTTGAAGAGGAGGCGTCCTCATCTTGGGACAGAGCCCCAAAAATTGATGTGGCAGTCTCCAAAGTTGCCAGGAAATCCTCCCTGCCATTCGAGGACCTAGGTTCTCTAAAAGAACCTCTGGATAGGAAGGTGGACAGTTCCCTGAAGACAGCATGGGAAGCCTCAGCAGGAGCACTAAGGCCAGCTATCGTGGCCACTTGTGTAGCCAGATCCCTTAAAATCTGGATAGACAACCTGGAGGAACAGGTAGAGCAAAAAGTTCCCAGAGAAGCTATCCTGGAGGCAATACCAACCATGAGAGCAGCGGCTGTGTTTCTAGCAGAAGCATCAGCAGACTCGGCTAGGCTGGCAGCAAAATCAGCAGCTTTAGCCAACACAGGACGCCGTGTCGTATGGCTTAAATGCTGGCCAGGAGATACTCAGGGGAAGATGAAGCTTTGCTCTTTGCCTTGTGAGGGGAACTTCCTGTTCGGACCGGCAGTAGACAAGGTATTGGAGAAAGCCGGGGATAAAAAGAAAAACTTTCCAAAACAGCCGTTTCAGCCCTTTCGGAGAGGCCAAAAATTCCGAAGGCAGCAGTACAGAGACCGAGACAGGAGCAGCCTGGACAAGCGACCCAGGGGAGGAAAGGGCGTTTTTATTTTGGCAAGTCCCCCAGAGACACCAAAAAACCCTCCCAGTGACGGTCCTTCTCAGGTGGGAGGGAGGCTCACTTCCTTCCAGCCTGGGAGAGGATCTCATCCAGCATATGAATCCGGCAGATCGTAGGATCAGGCCTAAAACTAAAATTCCACCACTGGCCTCCAAAAAGATATATGCCGACCCCGGTACAGTCCTCCCAGGAGAAACAAGACAGTCTGGAGGGGGAAGTAACATCACTCCTAGACAAGCACGTCTTGGAAGAGGTTCCTATAGAGGAAAGGAGGGAAGGATTATATTCCCCTCTTTTTCTCATAAAAAAAACCAGACAATTCCTGGAGGACAATAATAAATTTAAAAGGCCTCAACAAATTTCTTGTAATACCATCATTCAAGATGGAAACCATAAAATCAGCGGTGAAGCTTCTATATCCCCAGTGTTACATGTCCGTCCTCGACCTCAAGGACGCTTATTATCACGTCCCAATCAGACAACAAGATCGTCAGTTTCTCAGTGGCAGTTCAGATGGGGTCCCAGTTGCGTCACTTCAGTACAGGGCTCTGCCCTTTGGGATAGCAACAGCCCCACGGGTATTTACAAAGCTGATTGAAGAGGTCACAGCACATCTCAGAGAAAAAGACACTCTGATAATACCCTACCTGGACGACTTCCTGATTGTAGGGAAGAACTTTTCTCTGTCAGGAGCAGGTCAGGATAGTGATGGACACTCTACAGACACTGGGATGGCAACTAAACCTCAATAAATCAAAAGTAGAGCCAGCAATGGTCCAGAATTTCCTGGGGATAACGGTAGACTCCGTGGCACAGGAGTGTCGCCTCCCAGAAGAAAAAGGAAAAAATCAAGCAGATGATTATAACAACATTAACAAAACCAGAGATGACTTTGAGAAGGGCCATGTCAGTATTGGGGTCCCTAACCTCCTGCATACCGGCAGTAAAATGGGCCCAGTTCCATGCAAGAGAACTGCAATGGTGTGTGCTGCAGAACGACCTGGAACCAGGGGCAGCTAGAGCAGAAGCTCACTCTCCCACTCTCTGTGCTCCAATCTCTCAGATGGTGGTTACAGATAGTCGTCTCCGAGAGGAGTCTCCTGGACATTCACAGCCTCCAAAGTGATCACAACAGACGCCAGTCCATGGGGGTGGGGAGCTCACTCTGACACACTATGGGTCCAAGAACCCTGGGCTCAAGAGGAGAAAAATCTATCCTCAAACGAGTGGGAACTCCTAGCAATAGAAAGGGCGCTAGAGAGATTACTTCCACACTTGACAGGGCATCATGTGAGGGTCCTATCGGACAACCGGACAGCGGTCGCATACGTGAACCACCAGGGGGGCACCCGTTCTCGGTCACTGATGCACATAACCACAAGACTCATGTCTCTAGCCGAAAGGCACTTCCTTTCATTATCGGCCCTGCATATCCGAGGGGTGGACAACACAAAGGCAGACTTTTTAAGCAGGAACCACTTGAGGCAAGGGGAATGGTCCCTAAAAAAGTCCTTTTTCAACAGATAGTACACATGTGGGGAAGACCCAGGGTAGACCTCTTTGCCTCAAAAGCCAACAAGAAAGTTCAAAGACTCTGCTCCCTGAACCCAGCAGACAGGCCGTTGGCAGTAGACGCCTTCGGTATAGAATGGACGTTAGGACTCCTGTATGCCTTCCCACCGATATGTCTAGTTCCAGCAGTTCTGAGGAAGATCAGGGAGGACAAGGCCAGGGTAATTGTGATAGCTCCCTTCTGGCCAAAAAGACCATGGTTTTACTGGATGAGTGATGTCAGTGACGGACCCGTGGGTTCTCCCGGAAGACCAGGACCTTCTAACGCAGGGTCCCTTCAACCACCCGCAGAACTCCGGGCTTCATTTGACAGCCTGGCATTTGAGCGGTTGTTACTAGAGAAAGAAGGGTTCTCAGCTGGGTTAATATCCACCTTGCTCAGCAGCAGAAAACCAGTAACGACCAAGATCTATGGGAGAATATGGAAGAAATTCCTCTCCAGCTCAGGGCCAATACGGGAAGGGGAGGTCCCGATAGTGGCAATACTGGAGTTCCTGCAAAAGGGCTTAGATCTGGGGTTAGCTGTTAGTACCCTCAAAGTACACATTTCAGCCTTAGCAGCCCTTTTCAACTGACCTGGCAAGCAATAGGTGGGTGGTGAGGTTTGTCCGAGCCTGTAGTAGAGCTGACTCTTCCATCCCCTACTCCTCCACCAAGGGATCTAAACTTAGTGTTGACAGCTTTAACAGAAAGCCCCTTTGAGCCGTTAAATACAACCTCAGATAAAATACTAACATTAAAAACAGCTTTGTTAGTGGCACTTACATCGGCCCGTAGGGTGGGGGATTTACACGCGTTGTCAGCTGACCCCCCTTACACACAAATTATGGACGATAGGGTTGTATTAAAATTAGATCCGGCATATCTCCCCAAAGTGGTATCGAGATTCCATAGAGCTCAGGATATAACCCTACCCTCTTTCTGTCCCAATCCTAGTAACAAGAAAGAGGAGAGACTCCATTGCTTAGATGTTTGGAGATGTATCCTACAGTATCTAGAGGTGACAAAATCCTGGAGGAAGCAGAGGGCTTTATTTGTTTCGTTCCAGGGGTCAAGGAAGGGCCTTAAAGCCTCAAAACAGACTATAGCTAGATGGGTGTGAGAGGCCATTATTCTAGCGTATAGTAGTGCAGGCAGGGTTGTTCACAGGGTCTGAAAGCCCATTCCACGAGGGCCATGGCGACATCGTGGGCAGAGAGCAGATGCTACCATCGACCAAATCTGTAAGGCGGCCACTTGGTCCTCTCTGTCTACATTTTTTAAACATTATAGGCTAGACCTATCTGCTACCTCTGATCTCACATTTGGGAGAAGAGTGTTACAAGCAGTGATCCCTCCCTAAAGAGAATACAAATCTCTGTAACTCTCTCGTGGTGCCGTCATGTATGATGGAAAAACACGGGTATTACATACCTGGTAATGTGTTTTTTCATGAGACATGACAGCACCCTTATATTCCCACCCTTTTGATCACGTCATTAGTTGGGTGCGTTATTAGCATTATTTGTATTATACACTCCCTGGGGTATCGGTGAATAGAACCGTATAGGATGTATTATTTATGTGTACACTAACCAGCGGAGTTCCTCTCGTACTCTGTAAAACAACTGATGTGGAGAGAGGAGCCGCCCCTTTTATCTTGAAGGTTTCCTGTCCTTGATGGGTGGATCCCCTCTCTCGTGGTGCCGTCATGTCTCATGAAAAAACACATTACCAGGTATGTAATACCCGTGTTTTCTGACCATAAGACGCACTTTTTTCCTCCAAATTTGGGAGGAAAGTGTGGTTGCGTCTTATGGTAGGGATGTAACATGGGGAGGGGGCAGCAGCGAATGGGATTGCACTGGGAGGCAGGAGGCAGAAAAATGTCCCTGCCCAGCTTCAGGAATCAGTGCTGGGGAAACCACATGGTCCCGATCATTAAAGTGCAGTGAATATTCATTAGTCGCTTCCCCGCCCACCTGTCAGCTGAGCCAGGGAGCAGCAAATGAATACTCCTTCACAGGGACACACATGGTTTCCCCAGCGCTGGATTCCTGCAGCTGATGGGGAGATCTGTGTCTGGTGGAGGAGGCAGCAGCAGGGGCCAGAGGGGACAAGATCGCTGGTACCTGCCTGCCGGTGCTGTGCTGGAAGCTGAGTGCTCCAGCACAAGGACCTGTGTGATGTCATGAAGAGGGCGGGCTGGAGTGTCACATGACAGCACAGAGCCCTCCCTCTTCTGATGTCATCACAGGTCCTGCAGACACCACACTACAATCTGCAAGCTTCCTCCTGTGCTGTGGAGAGGCAACAAGAGGGAGTACTCTGTGTGTGCAGTCATGGGATGCTCCGGCATTTTACCTCACCACAACTGGCTGGCTGCCACAATTAAAAGGTTAGTCACTACAACACACAGTAAAGCACTCTGCCACTTCTGGGGTGAACTATAACTCCCAGCATGCTATAGGATCTGCAGGACATGCTGGGAGTTATAGTTCTCCCAATGGGATCTCAAAGCAGCACGCCAGTGTTATTTTTCAGTGCTGGAGTGGTGCTTTAAATATAAGCCCTGTGCCCCCATTCTTATACTCACCCTACAGAGTCTTCATATAGTACTTTACAGACACCACACTGGTCCCGCAGCGCCATCTTCTACCTGCAGCTTCCAACATAATAACATACTATTATATATAATAACAACACATATAATAGTATGTTTATGTTATTAAATATTTTACTACATTTTTTGCTTCAAATATTTTTTTCCCTATTTTCCACCTCTAAAACCTTGGTGCGTCTTATAGTCCGAAAAATACGGGTAAGTGCTGTAAACTGTGACTACACAGTCTTAAGTTGCACCAGCGGTCATCAAAATCCTTCAAATGCTAATTTTCTTGCATAAAGTAGAAGCTGTTCACAAAAAGCACAGTTCTCTGTATTGCTCATGTTAGTAAGTATAGAAATTGCCTATGTAAGAATGATTAATAAAAGGAGGCACATGTACATTAGACTGTAATCCTGCTTCTGCATAAACCCAAACTTCAAAAGTGATAATTTTTTTTCATTCAATCACTGCCATCATTACCATAATACAATGGAGGTCTGGTGAAAACAAGTTATCGCTTATCAATGAGTTCTCTGGTCAGAGACGACCAAAGTAAAACTTTTTGAGCTACATGCAAAATGCTATGTGGGGCAGAAAACTAACACTGTGAATCACCCTGAAAACTCCATGCCCATCATCTTCCATGGTGGTGGCGGCATCATCCTGTTGCGATCCTTTTTCTCAGCAAGCACAGGGAACCTGTTCAGCGTTGGTGGGAAGAAGAATGGAGCTAAATTCAGGGCAATCCTGAAGAAAAACCTGTTGGAGGCTGCAAAAGACTTGTGACTGGGGTGTAGGTCCACCTTCCAGCAGTACAACGACCCTAAACATACTGACAGAGCTACAATGTAATTGTTTAGATCAAAACATATTCATGTATTTATATGTCCCAGTCACAGCCTTGAAAATTTTCTGTTAACAGACGCTCTCCATCCAATCTCACTGATCTAGAGCTAGTTTGCAAAGAAAAGGTAAAAATATCAGCCCTTAAATGTGCAAAGCTGGTAGATACATTCCCTGAAAGACTTGCTACAGTAACCACAGCGAGAAATGGTCCTACAAAGTATATTGACTCGCGGCTGAATACAAATGCACGTCACAATTTTCAGATTTTGTAGTTTTAAATTACTTTAGAAAAACATGTATAATTTCCTTTACACTCAAATTTTTTCTACTTTATTTTGGTATATCGCAAAGCATCAAAATAAAATACATTTACATTTGTCGGTGTAACATGGAAAAGTTCACAGGGTATCAATACATTTTCAAGGCACTTCCAACATATATCAATATAGGAAAAAAAAAAGTTCTTCAGCTCACCATTAGGCCGGTTTCACACGTCAGTGGCTCCGGTACGTGAGGTGATAGTTTCCTCACGTACCGGAGCCACTGACACACGTAGACCCATTAAAATCAATGCATCTGTGCAGATGTCATTGATTTTTTGCGGACCGTGTCTCCGTGTGCCAAACACGGAGACATGTCAGTGTTCGTGGGAGCGCACGTATTACACGGACCCATTAAAGTCAATGGGTCCGTGTAAAACACGGAACACACACGGACGGTCTCCGTGTGCAGTCCCTGTGGCGTGCAGGAGATAGTGCTACAGTAAGCGCTGTCCCCCCCACATGGTGCTGAAGCCGCGATTCATATCTTCTGTGCAGCAGTGTTTGCTGCATAGAAGATATGAATAATAGTGTTTAAATGAAAGATCTACCTGTCCGCCGCCCCCCCACCCCCTGTGCGCCCCTCCGCTGTTCAGAAAATACTCACCGGCTTCCCTCGTTGGCTGTCGCTGCTTCCTGGTCTGGCCGCGGCTTCTACTGTATGCGGTCACGTGGGGCCGCTCATTTACAATCATGAATAGTCGGCTCCGCCCCTATGGGAGGTGGAGCCGCCTATTCATGACTAAATGAGCGGCCCCACGTGACCGCATACAGTGGAAGCCGCGGCCAGACCAGGAAGGAGCAACAGCCAACGAGGGAAGCGGGTGAGTATTTTCTGAACAGCGGGGGGGCGCACAGGGGGTGGGGGGGCGGCGGACACATCGATCTTTCATTTAAACACTATTATTCATATCTTCTATGCAGCAAACGCTGCTGCACAGAAGATATGAATAGCGGCTTCAGCACGATGCGGGGGACAGCGCTAAACTTTAGCGCTGTCTCCTGCACGCTCCGTGTGGTACCCACTCGCCACACGGGCGGCACACCTGTGCCGCACGTATGGCCTACGTGAGCTCACGGACACGGATAACTCCGGTACCGATTTTTCCCGGTACTGGAATTATCTGGACGTGTGGGACAGCCCTTAGATGAATTTCTCTGGCTTTGGGTGTGGACTCCAGGATGGTGCTCGGGGAAAAAGCAGCTGTGGTAATCAAACAAAAAAGTTCCAGCAACAGACATGCTGGACGTCTGTTGCTGGAACTTTTCTGTTTGATCTTCAAGGCACTGTATTTCCTTCATTACCTTCCAATTGAATAAATCTGAGCAGAGTCCTTACTTTTTTTATTTATTTTTTTTACTGGTTCACTATTTCATTTCTGAAGCAGAAAATTCATCAGTTCAATGACTACAAATTTCAATAGGTGGTAAAACTGATTATTTTATTCCCATTTTTTTTTTTTTTTTTAATGGAAAAGTAGCCCTTTTTCCATTAAAGAAAAAGTGGAAATTGAAATGGAATGAATGCATACATTTAACATTGAAATTTATTTGCATTTTTTCAGTATGATTACTTCTGTCTGCTTGTTGATTTTAGGAAACTGGAAGCAAATGGTTGTTGGCTTTAAGGATGAAAATTGTGTTTGACATGGTTTGTTTTATCCCTTCATGTGTTATTGTTCCACATTTGCTGGGCCAAATGTTTTGCATTTTTTTATGGGTAGTTGAGTTTTTCCTAAGCTTTTTTTTGTGTGTGTGTGTTTTTCGTGTAAAACATGGCAAAGACAAAGCCAGATTTATCACCAGATGTCAGGAAACTTATTCTGAGAGTGAAGTCAGGCAAAAAGCCAAAAAAAGGTAGCTATGGAATTCAACTGCTCTCGGTCAAGTGTCACGTATAATAAAGAAAGATGTTTATGGAACAGCTGACAAACCTAGACTACCTCTTGAAGATCATCAAGAGAATGCCAAGAGTGTGCAAAGCAGTCATCAAAGCAAAAGGTGGCTACTTTGAAGAACCTAGAATATAAGACATAATTTCAGTTGTTTCACACTTTTTTAAGTATATAATTCCACATGTGTTAATTCATAGTTTTGATGCCTTCAGTGTGAATGTACAATTTTCATAGTCATGAAAATACAGAAAAATCTTTAAATGAGGTGTGTCCAAACTTTTGGTCTGTACTGTGTATATGTGTGTGTGTGTGTATATATATATATATATATATATATATATATATATATATATATACACATACATACACACCGCCCAATTGCAAAACCTATATTCTTATACATGGGAGCATTAGGACAGTATTATAGTAGGTAAGGTACCAAACACCTACAGTAAAACATGGTGGTGGCAATGTCATGGTTTGAGGCTGCTTTTCTGCATCTGCCATTCGCTCTGTGAATAGAATTGATCGAAATATGAATGCTACCATGTACAAGGATATAGTGGAAAATGTAATGCTGCCACATAGTAAAACCAAAGAAGGCAGGGGCTGGAAATTCCAGCAAGAAAATGATCCTAGCACACACCCAATGTAGTAAAAAATTGGTTACCAAAGAAAAATGCTCGCCTGTTGCAATTTCCAAGCCAATCACCCGATTCAAACCCTATAAAGCACCTTTGGGATGACAACTAAAATTATACTTGGCACTCAGGAGACATTTGTTGAAGATCCAAAAGTAGATTTTATTTTAGTGCATCCAGCTCAACATATAAACGTTTTCGGTCTCGACAACTGAGACCTTCATCAGATATTGTTGTCAACGCTGGAGACCATGGGTAATGTGTGTGAATTGCACACTGGGTGTATAGCCAGGAAGCAGGAGCGCGAGGCGCCTGAGACACTGAAGGACAGTATGCGGCGCTTAGACAAAGCGAGGTACTCGCAGGGATGAGGAGCGCTGAATGGTGCCGCTGCCAGGGGTGGAGTGGACGCTGCGCTGCTGTGCCAAGTATAATTTTAGTTGCTATTTACGGGTTGGATCCCCAACTTGAGCACCTCCCAAGAATCCCTGAGTGCCGTGGTCACCACTGCACCTTTGGGATGAGTTAGGATGACGTGTTGGGGTCTGTACACATAGCAATAAAGATGAATTGCTTGCAGATTTGCAAAATGGAATGGAGCAAAATCCCTCAAGAGGTCTTTAATACCCTAGTGGCTCCAATTCCCCATCAGTGTGGTGCAGTAATTAAAGCAAGATGTTACAAAACACTAAGTTATGGCATTGTAAAGAATGAATTACTCTCTATGTTGTGATCAGTAAATAGTAAATACAAAACTTTTGGCAGTCAGTTTTAACTTTTGGTTAAAATTAATATGTTGCATAATGACAACTTTATACACTTTCAATTCATCACCAGGAACATGGAGGATTCAAGCTGGTGAGCTGACCTCTCTCCCCTTTCATTATAGCCTAAAAAAGTAACAATAAGTAATACAATTTAAAGTACACAAAATAAACCATAGTATAACTACATTACTGAAAAAAAAAACGATGGCATTCATTTAAGCAATAAAAAAATGTATCCTTAAATTCCATTTTGCCTGTGTCCTTAAGGGGTTAAACACTTATGTATAAAATGTTACTTTGCCACTAAGTTCTAAATTGCTGTAATAAGTTAATAGAAATCCAATGTGTATTTACTAATCATTGTATGTTACAGTGAATTCTGACAATGGTAACACATACTTTGCTATAATGTCCATAGGCAACTTTAGAGCAAAGTCTTCTAAACATACGAGTAGGTCAGAATCAGAAAACTTATCCAGCGCTAATTGTTGCCTATTGTCCGATATTATAGGACAGTATACAACTTTAGCATTTCCTTAAATTTCATAAATGGATCCCATAATAAATGTCTATTGCCGGGTTCAGCAACCTTTGGCTCTCAGGTCATGCTGGCATTTGTAGTTTTGCAACAGTTAGATTGACAGGTTGCTGGGCCCTGGACTATTGTAACATTCAAGCTGTACATTCACATATAAGTACAATCGTGATACCTTACTTTATGCCATTACTTCAAGAATCTTCTAGAAAAAGCACAGAATTATTGTGCACACCATAAAACCATAGAACACGAGTGACTATTTAGTGGAAATGTAAGGGTTGTTATTGATCCAGTTTCTTACAGAATAATTTTCTTTGGAGAGAACTAGATTATACTGTTCCATGAAAAGAATATCTGTAGGAACCTCTGTTCGAGTAAAATTTGTATCAAGTTTCTTCAAAGTAACACTTCGGTGATGAAGCTCTTCTCCAGTTGGTAGCCATTGGCTGTCTTCTCTTTCGTCATCCTTCCATGTGAAACTCTTTATCTCTTTTTTCCTTTTCCCATCCAACATTCTCTGAGAGTAGTAATCTTTTAATGTTGGGTCATTCTGTTGCAGACATTTTACTTTCTCAATAAATGTTTTTACTTTACTTAAAAACACTTCTTCTGTTACTTCCTCTTTGTTGTTTGAGGAGCTCTGCATCTGGATTCCACCATTGTCCAACAAGAAACTTGTAGATTTTGGCCTTTTTCTCACTAGATTTCCATTATTTGGGGAAATTTTCATGTCAGCTTTTTGTTTTTCAGCTCTAGATTTAAGGACCTCTTTAACAGTAATGTTTTTTACACCTGAACTTCCTAAATGTTGAGCCTGAACAGCTAAATTCTTAGGTAGAAATGTATTTCTTTCAAAAAATGTGACTTGTCCTTGACAAGATTGTGATTGCCGTCTTGTTGGTGCAGAACGGAACCTTTGAGTAAAATTAGGGTAGTTTTTCCTACCTGAAAGTTCCCGAATGTTATGACTGCGGTTGGTATCAGTTCTGCAGATTTTCCCATTCTCAGACATCGAAGAGTTTAGTCTATATGGTGCAGATACTGCTCTCGATGGTTTCCCATTTTGTAGAATTGCTCTCACAGCCTTCTCTGCGTCATCATTCACCGTAGTATTAAAACTAGAGAACATTGTATGTGCCAAGTGTTTCATTAGTTCTGTATTTCCCATAAGCCTGGCATGTGCCAACTCTGATCTTCTAAGCTTCAGTGTAAAATGATTATATAAAAGTTTTTGGTCAAGTGTCAATGAGTCAGCTGTTTGTTTCTTCATCAAATCCAATGAGAAAATTTTCTTCTTAAGAAGGCTTTCTTCTTTTGAATTGAAGGATATAGTGAGGGGAGATTTCTCAGCTTCTTTTAATTTCTTCTCTGTCATTTTTGATCAGTGACTGAAGGAGATGGTGATTTTTATTCACCGAGCAATTTCCTTGACCCAGTAGTTGCTGAGAGCTCGGAGCTTTGTGGAGTTATGTTGTTGTAAAGGTTGTTAAGGAAGTTCAGTAAGTAGCTGGACAAGACACAGGTGATTGCATTGCACCAGAAATCTCTGGACTCCTAAGACAAAGTTTACTATTGAGCTGCTTTATTTGTAACACCTTCTTGAACAATGTAAGACATGCTGTCAAGCAAGAAATATGTTATGTTGTTGGCAACCCAACTGTTGACATGCTGCAATGTCAAGATATAAAATATGTTTTATTACATTACCAGTATATTTGCTTAGCAAACAAATGAGTGAGCTACACCAATTTGTTTATAAACTAATAACAGCACAGAACTAGAAGAACCTGGTACCTACCTTGCTACACTGAACTGATGGCCAAAATGTTACAGTTTATAACTGCTGTGCATGTGCAAATAAAATCCACTATGGTACCAGAGGGCTCTTGAGGGTAATGTGAAACCGTCTACACAAGTATAGATGAGAAGTACTCTGACCAATACCAAGGCATTTCAATGCCAATGGGCCAACTTTGTGATATGCTTTATAATAACAAGCAGCACATCGCAGCGCTTGTCAGCAAAAGGCATGGCACTCCAATGCATCGGCGGGATCCAGACAGAGGAGAGTGAAGTCTGATCTGCGCAAATGTGGAGTGCCCAAGCGAGGTAGTTATGGGCAAGTTGCTGATCCCACTCGCTCTGGCACTTTACAGACAATTCGTGTCCCTGTCCTGGTGTGCGTCTGTGTGTGGAGTGTATCACACTTCTTGCCTGCAGGCCTCCATTGGCTCCAGGTTTTCCTCTTCTGTAACCTTGACAGCAAACCATCCAAGGAGCACAAGTTTTGTAAAAACAATCAAACTTTTACTTAAAACTTTGGCAGTTTTGACAATCAGGCATGTAGGATAAGGCCCAATAGGTAGTTGTCTTTTCCATAGGTACCGGACACAACTTCAGCCCTGGTTCTCGGTATGGATATAGTGTCCCTCTTGTTATCTTCTCTAGCACAGGGAATTCTTTTCCACCACTATCAGTGTATCTCAATTGCAATACCTTCCACCCCATGTAGTCAGAACAGTCGGAACAGCTTACCTGGATTGCAATACCTTCCGCCACATGTAGTCGGAACAGCAAGTGAGACAGTCCATCATCTATTGTATATATTTTCCTCTTTTCAAAACTTTTAAGCTTTCTGCAGCATCGGTCCTTCTTGGTAAGGATTCTGGAAGCAGAGTGTCCATGTCCATATTATCCAGAAGGGCCCACTGGCCAACACAGCAATAGTACTTTCCTTGTTCAAAAACACAGTCCATAAAATGTCTCTATTGTTGAGGGTATCAGTCTTTCAGAGTTGCGCCTGCTATTCCATCAGAAAAAGGCCTAACAGGTGCAACAGAAACAAAAATAAACATCAGCAAAAACAAACTCAGCCACTTTACCTTGAAGGTAAAGGAACACTCCTAAGCACACAACTTTAATGCCTTTATCCCCCAAGGCTATTTGTACCCTCGTGATCAGGCCAAATTTTATAATTCTGACCAGTGTAACTTTATTAGGTAACTAGATGGAGGCCCGATGCTATCGCATCAGTAGGGTGGTGACGTCCCGATGGGGGCAGGCTTTGCAGCACTGAGATTCTCATCCCCAAGCCACATATAATGTGCATAAAGGTTGATTATGGCCCCATAATATGCTCCATAGAAAACGTGCCCCATTTAATGCTGCATAATAGTTGATTATAGCCCCTTAAGATGCTCCATAGAAAATGTGCCCCATATAATGCTGCATAATGGTTGATTATAGCCCCATAAGATGCTCCATAGAAAATGTGCCCCATATAATGCTGCATAATGGTTGATTATGGCCCCAAAAGATGCATAGAAATTGTGCCCCATATAATGCTGCATAATGGTTGATTATGGCCCCATAAGATGCTCCATAGAAGCATGTGCCCCATATGCTGCTGCAGCGATAAAAAAATGACATACCTCTTGTCCTGAGCAGGCCCCCGACACTTGCGATATTCACCTGTGCCCGTTCCAACGCCGGGCGACCCCCTGGCTTCCGCGTTCTCTGCAGTCACTGTTCAGGCAGAGGGTGGAGCGCACACTAAACATGCCCTCTGACCTGAACGTCACAGCCAGAGAATGCGGAAGATGGAGTGGCGCACTGCAGTGGAATTGGGACAGGTGAATATCGGAATGCTCACCCTCCCCGTTATACTCACCTGCTCCCAGCACGGTCCCTGGCCGCTTCTCACAGATGGTCTCCGGGAGCATGCAGCTTCTTCCTATGTTCAGCAGTCACATCGTACCGCTGAACACAGGAAGAAGCTGCCGGAGAAGCAGGGACGTGCAGAGACGCGCAGAGAGCAGGTGAGTATGATGGACAGCTGCCGCTCCCCCGCTGACCCAGAATGTCCAGCGATGACCCATTGGTGGTACTGCACAAAGGCCTGGTACCACCAGCGGGTGCCGTACTAGAATACCCATCACTTAGGTATTCCAATATGGCAGTTGGCGTACTTCCGGTGCGGCGCTGTGGATTGTGGGATTCGAGGACATCCAGACAGAAGTGGATGACAATTTAAGGCAATTATATAAATAGATGCTTCAACAGACCCCACTGATTCTGAGAATGTTTTTTCGTGACATATTGCACTTTATGATAGTGATAAAATGTCTTCAATATTATTGCTTTTAATTGTGCAAAAAATAGAAATTTGGCGAAAATTTGGCAATTTTCATACTTTTAATTTTTATGCCCTTAAATCGGAGAATTATATCACACAAAATAGTTAATAAATACCATTTCCCACATGTTGACTTTACATCAGCACAATTTTTTAGGAAGTTATAACAGTTAAAATTTGACCCCTCAATTTCTCATTTGTCCACCAAAACCATTTTTTAGGGTCCACATCACATTTGAAGTGACTTTGAGGGGCCTATATGACACAAAATACCCCAAAAGTAGCACAATTCTAAAAACTACATCCCTCAAGGTGCTCAATACCACATGCAAGAAGTTTATTAATACTTCAGGTGCTTCACAGGAATTTTTGGAATGTGAAAGGAAAACATGAACATTTAACTTTTTGTCACAAAAATATTACTTTAGACTCAAATTTTTTTATTCTCTCCAGAGTAACAGGAAAAAATAGACCCCAAAATTTATTGTGCAATTTCTTCCGAGACTGCCAATACCGCATATGTATAGGAAAACCACTGTTTGGGCATGTGGCAGGGCTCGAAATGGAAGGAGCACCATTTGACTTTCTTAATGTAAAATAATTAATTAGAGGTCACCATGTTGCGTTTGGTGAGCCCATGATGTGCCTAAACAGTGGAAACTGCCCACAAGTGACACCATTTTGGAAACTAAGCCCCTCAGGGCACTTATTTAGATCTGTGGTGAGCATCGGTGCTTCACAGAAGTTTATAACGTACAGCCGTGAAAATAAGAAAATCACCTTTTCCACTCTTTTTTTTAGACCCAAATATTGCATTTTCACAAGAGTAACAGAAGAAATTGCATCATACAATTTGCTGTGCAATTTCTCTTGAGTACGCTGATACACAATATGTGGGGGAAAATTACTGTTTGGGTGCACAGCAGGGCTTGGAAGGGAAGGAGCGCCATTTGACCGAGCCCCTGAGATGCCAGAACAGCAGAACCCCCCCATAAGAGACCCCATTTTACAAACTACACCTCTGAATGAATTCACCTAGAGTTGCAGTGCTCATATTGACACTACAGGTGGGTCACAGAATTTTATACCATTGGGCAATGAAGAAAAATATCATTACATTTTTACAACCAAAATTTTGTTTTATCCCAAGATTTTACACTTTCACATTGATAAATGGGTAAAAATGGCACCAAAATTTGTCCCACAATTTCTTAATAGAAACACAAACTTCAGACCAGAATACATCTCAGTCCATAGTACCTCAAACCCAGTGGTGGAGGAAGCTATGATAGTAATGGAAAACTCTCACATGCAAGACTGCAACCATAGAAAAGAAGAGAGTACAAGATTCCCAAAGTAAAAATTAACAAATCAAGTTACATAGAAATACCAAAATACAATAACAATACATTTAATGAAAAAGTAGAAACATGACTAACAGGTGTATCACACAAGGTCCAACTGTATTATGCAGGATGGGCGAGTAAACTGTGATAATAGGGTTGGTAACAAAATATCATTATAAAGGGAAAAAGTCTTAAAGTGCCAGTGCAACTCAATACTCCCATATAGCCCATGTATGTACAGGAACCAGCCTGCACAACATGTTTTATAGCTCTTCTATTAAATTACCATGTGCCTTAAATAAGTGATGGTGAAAAGAAGAAGTGAACCATCTGAAAGAGCTATCCAGAATTTATAAAGTGAAGACATACCATGTATGTCACAAGAAAAAAACATCATAAATATCACCACTACCAAAGTTTGCTCTTACCCATGGTATCCTTTCAGGGACCAAGTATGTGCAGCTCCAACGCGCGTTTCGCGTGATCTTCCGTTGGAGCTGCACATACTTGGTCCCTGAAAGGATACCATGGGTAAGAGCAAACTTTGGTAGTGGTGATATTTATGATGTTTTTTTCTTAAAGTGACATACATGGTATTTATGATGTTTTTTTCTTAAAGTGACATACATGGTATGTCTTTACTTTATAAATTCTGGATAGCTCTTTCAGATGGTTCACTTCTTCTTTTCACCTTCTTTTCACCATCACTTATTTAAGGCATATGGTAATTTAATAGAAGAGCTATAAAACATGTTGTGCAGGCTGGTTCCTGTACATACATGGGGTATAAGGGAGTATTGAGTTGCACTGGCACTTTAAGACTTTTTCCCTTTATAATGATATTTTGTTACCAACCCTATTATCACAGTTTGCTCTCCCATCCTGCATAATACAGTTGGACCTTGTGTGATACACCTGTTAGAGTCACGTTTCTACTTTTTCATTAAATGTATTGTTATTGTATTTTGGCATTTCTATGTAACTTGAATAAATTATTTGTTAATTTTTACTTTGGGAATCTTGTACTCTCTTCTTTTCTATGGTTGCAATTTCTTCTTAATGTAGAAATATCTCATAGGTGTCAGTACAGTACTGCTTAGCCACACAGCGAGACTCGGGAGGGATGGAAAGCTATTTGCTAAAAGTCTCGCTGCATGGCCAAGCAGCACTGCTAGCACAGAATAGTCTATAATGGTTTGCAGACGCCATATACAGAGCCCCTAAGTGCTAGAAAAGCAGAATCCCCCTTCAAGTGACCCCATTTTGGAAATTATACCCCTTTAGGAATTTATGTACAGGTGTGACGATTTTGACTCTATGGGTGTTTTCCAGAAACAAGCAGCATTGGATGTTGCTGAGTGAAAATTGCAATCTGACATTGTTTTGACCCATACACTGTAGTGCCCATACATTGTGCCAAGCTCATGGACATGGCAAACATGTGGATCCTGACTGCAGTTTAGGCACACTGGGGCTGAATTTCTTTTGGGGGGCGAGGACCATTTCCAGAACCTTTGTGCTGCCAGCAACGTGGAAGCCCCCTATATTTCCGTTAACAGATGATGGACCTGAGTGGGGACTTGCTTTTTTCGTGGATTGAGTTGAAGCTTTTATTGGTAACATTTACATAACATTTTGGATCACATTTATCCGGCGTGCTACGTTAAGAACTTATATCGGGTTTCCCTTTAATTCTCAGAGTGACGTAATTCAGATGAAATCCCATAAGGATCCATTCACTATAATGAGGCAGCAGAGTTACTCTGGACTCTGGCTTCTGTTCAGTGGTTTACATTTTTCAGAGTTGCACAAAACTGACCGATAGCACTTTTATGCACTCCTAATAAAAAGACAGACACCACCAGATCACAGGTCAGACAGCGTCCACAGTGCCTTCATCTGCCTCATTATAGGGAATCTTTTGCCTGGGATCCTGTCTGAATCACGTATTTCAGAGATTTAAATGGAAACACCAGTATAAGCGCTCAGCGTAGAGCGCAGGATAAATATGAGCCGATCTTTGGGAGACAATGAACAAATCAACAGATGGTGAAGAATTGGTTTTATTTATTTTTCGGGTCGGTGCGATTACAGCAATATCAAAGTTATATAGGGTTTTTATGTTTGGCTGCTGTCACACTAAAAGATGCTTTTTTTTTCAAAAACTAGTTTTTCCATCACCATATTTTGAGAGTTTTAACTTGTCCGTATTTCTTCTGACAGAGTCATATAATGGCTTGTCTTTTGCAGGACGAGTGGTATTGGTGCCATTTTCGGGTTCAAGACTTTTTTTGATCACTTTTCTATTCCGATTTCTGGGATGCAGAATTCAGTAATTTTTTTTATGCCGTTCCACATATGGTAAAATTGATAAGGCAGCTTTATTCTTTGGGTCAGTACAGTTACAGAGATATCCCATTTATGTCGTTTTTTTCTCTTTTGGTGCTTTTACACAATAAAAACTATTTTATAGAAAAAAATATTTTTGCATCGCTTTATTCTGAAACCTATAGCTTTTTTATTTTTTGGCTGATGGAGCTATTGGTTTTTGAGAGACAAGATGAATTTTTCAGAGATACCATTTTTATTTACATTCGTCTTTTTGATCATGTTTTATCACACTTTTGTTCAGTGGTATGATGATAAAGCATTTTTTTTACCAGGATCATTGCTATACCTTAACCTGTCAATGCTATAGACACAAGTTATTTAGATCATGCACTGCGCATCATCTAACTTGTTAGCGCCTGGTGACTCAGGTGTTGCGTCATGATAACATTGGGTCACCATGGCTTTCTTCCCTTTGCCTGCTCGCAAAATGCTGCGATTACAGCATTTAGGGGATTAAAGTGCTGGGAGCGGTGCGAGAACTGCTTCTGGCACTAAGAACTGGGTGTCAGCTGTCATAATCACTTGTACAAAGAAAGAAAAAAAGCCAGCTCACCGATATATGCAAGAAGTACGGAACTTCGTCCTGACTCGACGTGATGCAAATCCAAGTAAAAGAGAAAAATGTTCCAGCTTCTTTGATAGCTGTGACAAAGACCGTATAGTTGAAACGCGTAGCTTTCTTCACTTGTGATATGGCATTGTCCCAGGAGTGTGTCCTCTACTATTTTATATGATGGATTAAAGTTTTACATTTTATCAAAGAAGATGGAACATTTTTCTCTTTTACTTGGATAATCACTTGTACACGGGCAATCACCATGACGTATCCATATGTCCAAATTTGGTAAGTACCAGGCGACCTGGATGTATGGATGCATCCAAGGTCGTAAAGGTGTTAAATGCCATGAAAAACATTTTCTTGAAACGGGGCAGTTCGACCCAGGCAGAGATTTTCTGCAGTATTCTCACCTAGTTGGTCTGAGACGGTTCCCTGTAACAACTTTCACCTCTCCTCTTCATGTTTTCTTCTGGGCATTCCACCTCTCTTTCATGAAGGCGGTCCAGGCAGTGAGGGAGGGTGGTCTCCATTTCCAAGTCTAGTCTGGAATTTTGCTTGGTCCGGGATTCTGTTCTCCGGAAGTAATGCTTCCGCAGCCCACTTGGCTAAGATCATAACTGGTGATCCTGAACTTCTGCACCACCTGGCTTGCTGTGGCTCTATCTTCCATAGGCCCTGACTTAGTCAGGCCTGAACCTCCAACTCGCGTAACCTGAAAGCTGAATGTTTGTACCTCTCTAGGAGGTTTAGTTGGTCCAGTTTTCTTGGAGATTTTGGCAGCTCCAGACTCTGCCAGAGACTCCTCAGGGGTTATTTTCTTCTCACAGGAGTCCTGAACTCTTAGCATCTGCAGGAATCCTTTGAAAACCTCTTCAGCTCCCCCCTGATGGGCCTCTCTCAGAGCTCTTAGCCTAAAGACCTCCTGGTCCCGCTCTAGTATATCTTCATACAGGTGAGGAAGCACTAGTGCTGCTACATACTAGCCCCTTCTAGTCTCACATTTTACAATTTCCACAACCTTGACTGGGTATAAGCTGTGAAGATGGGATGGCAAGTACTTGCGTTTGACCACCTCGCGGCTCACAACTCATGCCCCATCCGTTCCTCTTTCGAGAACCCAAATCTTTTCCAGATGTCGAACTTGATGCATTCTCAGGTTTGGGCCTCCTCTATTTCCTCACCGGACACTGTTGGACCCCCCTAGCCACCTCTTCACATACTGATCAATCCATTTTCTGTGGGCCAGCAGATCCATCTCTGGCAGGTGTATTTTCAACTGGAACTGGGTCCAGCCACATCGAGATATGCACGCCCCTCTCCTCCACGAGTGTCATTTTCATGCCAGTAGCCCCTAGAGAATTCTCCCTCAGCCGAGGGAGACTCTTCCTCCAGCATTCTGCTCCAGTGAGTTGCTCATCCCAGTCGCTCTGGCACTCTACAGATAATATGTGTCATGGTCCCGGTGTGCTGCTGTGTGTAGGGTGCATCACAATTACTTCTGGCCTGCCCAGATTGCAATACCTTCTGCCTCATGTAGCCGGAATCCATATTTCCATGTAGCTTAACAAGGTGAGGGCGCCCAAAGGCAGCGACATCTATCTCGAGGTTACCAAGGCCAGTAGACAGAATCTCACAGAAGGGTATTTTTGCAAAACAATGGGGAGACAAAGAGCGCAATAGGGTCTTATCCACGTTACACAGAGAATACACTCACCGGCCACTTTATTAGGTACACCTGTCCAACTTCTTGTTAACACTTAATTTCTAATCAGCCAATCACATGGCGGCAACTCAGTGCATTTAGGCATGTAGACATGGTCAAGACAATCTCCTGCAGTTCAAACCGAGCATCAGTATGGGGAAGAAAGGTGATTTGAGTGCCTTTGAACGTGGCATGGTTGTTGGTGCCAGAAGGGCTGGTCTGAGTATTTCAGAAACTGCTGATCTACTGGGATTTTCACGCACAACCATCTCTAGGGTTTACAGAGAATGGTCCGAAAAAGAAAAAAAATCCAGTGAGCGGCAGTTCTGTGGGCGGAAATGCCTTGTTGATGCCAGAGGTCAGAGGAGAATGGGCAGACTGGTTCGAGCTGATAGAAAGGCAACAGTGACTCAAATCACCACCCGTTACAACCAAGGTAGGCCTAAGAGCATCTCTGAACGCACAGTGCGTCGAACTTTGAGGCAGATGGGCTACAGCAGCAGAAGACCACACCGGGTACCACTCCTTTCAGCTAAGAACAGGAAACTGAGGCTACAATTTGTACAAGCTCATCGAAATTGGACAGTAGAAGATTGGAAAAACGTTGCTTGGTCTGATGAGTCTCGATTTCTGCTGCGACATTCGGATGGTAGGGTCAGAATTTGGCGTAAACAACATGAAAGCATGGATCCATCCTGCCTTGTATGGAGCATCTTTGGGATGTGCAGCCGACAAATCTGCGGCAACTGTGTGATGCCATCATGTCAATATGGACCAAAATCTCTGAGGAATGCTTCCAGCACCTTGTTGAATCTATGCCACGAAGAATTGAGGCAGTTCTGAAGGCAAAAGGGGGTCCAACCCGTTACTAGCATGGTGTACCTAATAAAGTGGCCGGTGAGTGTATACACCAAATTTGCTCACCTGGTTAGGATGAGATTAGAGCATATAGATAGCGGCTGCTGCAGATCCACAGGTCTTCACCGACCAGAGAAAATAATGTCTTCAAAGGGAGATTTGTAGTTAAAATTCTGCGCTGCCGCTAAGATGAATTTCAGGAGAGTATAGTTGATTCACAGTGGTTTTATTCAACGCGTTTCAGGGGTCTCATGCCCCCTTCATCAGGAAATACCGCCAGGTATTTCCTGATGAAGAGGGCATGAGACCCCTGAAGCGCGTTGAATAAAACCACTGTGAATCAACTATACTCTCCTGAAATTCATCTTAGCGGCAGCGTAGAAGGGTATTTTTGGCATGCCACTGCCCCGAGTATAAGGCCCACGTTGTCCCTAGCAGCCTATTACGTGAGACTACTGCAGAGATTTTACACTACTGTCCTGCACTGCCTTGTCACTTCCTGAACTTGGCACTAACTTTCAGTTCCCCCTCCCCAGACTGGGTCGGCCATTACAGATTACCCTGCCTAGGTTAGACTGCAGCCCTAGTTGTTGTTACCCTCGACAACAAGCATGAACATAAATACATTTAACCCCTTAGAGTGTCAGGGAGCAAACCACCAGCTCCACCACTTCTACACATGTGTGCTTAGATTTATGACATTCACATAGATGTCCCCCCCTCCATACCAATGGCTAAATTCTAGTTTCCAGACAGGAAATAGCAAAATCACAACAGAAGACTAGATGGTGCACAAAGATGAGCTTACAGGAGCAGGGTAGGTAATGGGAGTACATTAGAAAACTGATATTTAGAAAGAGTAAAGACATATAAAAGGAAGTGAAATAGTAGTGGAAAACCTCTTTAAGGCTAAGCCTTTAGAGCTAAGCAAGATTTATAAGATGTAAACATGGCATACAGTATTTACTTATATTACCATAGAAAATTAGAAAGAAAAAATTCCCATATTCAATCGCACTTTATTACTAAATAACGGTTGGTTAAACAGTCCTATCCTAGAGAAATCTAAATGCAACCCGAGGGCATAATATTTTACAAAATATGGTACATTAATTATTTTTTACCAAAGGCATTTTAATAATGATTTGAGTATATATACTTGTGTAAAAGCCCTTTAATATTTTAGTATTGTTCTAAATGAATATACATAAATATACATATGTTATTATATTTGGAAAAACAGCACACAAATCAGTTAATGGACGCAGGTCGTCATATCGGACCACAATGCACGGACTAGCCGGTGATTCTCCCGATCCAAGCGTGACACCTTCATATATTTCTATGCAGCTGTCACATTTGGATTGGTAGAGCCCCGACCAGTCCAAGTAATGCAGCCCGTTGTCGGTCCGAATTATACAGCCCGATGTCGGTCAGAATTATACAGCTGTCTGACTGCTCCCGTAGTCATATGGTAGCTTCTTGAAATACAGCATCTCATCTCATGAACTTTGAAGAACATTCAATGAATTACATTATAATTATTATATATGACATCTGACCAAATTGCCAAATTATTAACTGCTTAAGGATGCAGCCAATTTTTTTTTACAGTTTTTTTCATTTTTCCTCTCCATTTTAAAAGAGCCATAACATTTGTGTTTTTCCATCAACATAGACATATGAGGGCTTCTTTTTTTGCAGGACGAGTTATACTTGTGCATGACACCATTCAGTTTACTATATAATGTACAAGTAAAATGGAAAATAAATTGTGATGTTTATTTATCTAAAAAAATGTTGAAATTCCGCCATTGTCTTTTCAGTTTAATTTTTATGTAGCTAATTATGAATTAATGATTACAGTTCAACACGATTCTTCAGGCTAGTACAATAGCATGGGGAATTAATTTTTTACTATTTTAGTTGCTTAAAAAAATTCTGAACTTTGTAAAAAAGTATTTTGTTTTGGTTGCAATTTTCTGAGACCCACAACTTTTCTATTTTTTGTCAATGAAGACATAGAATTTTGAATACTATTATTTTTGGATGCATACCATGTTTTGATTTGCTTTTGCAGCAACAAAAACAAATATCAATTTTTTTTTTAAGCTTTATGGATTGGACTTATATGGAATCGGTAATACTATACAGTATGTGTAAAACTTTAAAAATTTTTACATTTCTTTATATTTTTAAAGGGTATGATTCAAATTGCACTATTTACTACAATGAATAATAAAAGTCATCATCTTCTATGAAGTCCAGAACGTGGCTGGACTTCATAGGAGAACCATAATAGCAGATATCAGGGCATTCAGCAGATGTGGCCTGGAGATTTTAGCACTCAAGTTTACAGTTACTTAGGCTCTTTTAACACTTGTATTAGGTGTTTTCTGACAGATTTCTCCAATTGTTTGATGGTCAGAATAGTGTAATATGCTGCTGTATTCTATTCAATAAAAATATACAGCATATAGAAAGAACACAGCGATTGAAAGAAAAATACTAATGATTCACAATATATAATGGATCGTATGTATCATAATAGATCCATCATAATTAGCATGAACCCTGTAAAACCACAAACCATCACGCCATTATGAACTGACAATAGGTAGGATAATTGGTTTACATACCAATTTTTTCTTTTCAAAGCAGTCTTTGGTGTATAGTGTTTAGTAGAGCAATGAGTAAATACTAAAAATGCCACCATTGAGTACTTTAAAGGAAATCTGTCACCTTGATTTTTCTACGTAATCTGAGAGCAGCATGATGTATGGGCTGAGATCCTGATCTGTGTGATATTTCACTTACTGGTCTGCATGCTGTTATTTTGCTACAATCAGGGTATGTTTCCATTTGGTGTATTTGCTGCTGATTAGACTTTGCGTGCAGCCGCAGCGTTCAATCCGCAGCGGCCAGATGTTGCAGCATAGTGGATGGGATTTTATGAAATCCCATATCCACTATGCGTACAGAGACGCAGGTGGCAGACCTCCGTATACGCACATGTGGCGTGTCTTTATATCTCGCAGCATGTCTATTTATCTTGCAGAGATGCAGAGTCCCCACAAGATAAATAGCACCATTCTACGTATAGGATGCGGTGATTCTGCATGATTCAATGAACACATGCGGAATCACCGCGCGTACAAAAGCCGGCAGCACTTTGGATGGGGTGGGTGTCCGCTGCGTCCAAAGTGCTCGGAATACACCACGTGGAAACATACCCTGTTTTCTCTGCTGCAGCTTTAGCAGTTCTCTGAATACTGAGCCCTGGAAAACCTCGCTGACACTACTGATTGACAGCTTTCTGTGTACAATGTACATTGGCAGAAAGCTACTAATCAATGGTGTGAACATGGTTGCACAGAGCTGTTGACTAGAAGGCAAGAGACGCCTAGTGATAATCTCTGGCTGATAAAACCCTGATTTTATTGAAACAATAACACACAGCCTAGTAAGTGACACATAACAGGAATCTGACTCTCAGCCAGTATATCATGCTGCTCTTTGATTACATAGCTAAAACCTGATTGTAGATTCCCTTTAATACCCATGCCATTTTAATGGCTTCCTTTAAAAGGTATGTGTTCATAGCTGAGTAAAATAGCAATTATATGTGACAAATATTCCTGAAATATTACCATATGAGTGTACCAAGACCAATATCAATTTATTAAAAATTTTAAAACGTAACGGTGTCTGTGATTATTCAGTCCTACAACAAATGCCATTGGAACAGTACTGATAAATCTGTACATCATGTTATTGTCTAAAGAAGTCTCAAAGCTCTTGTTTTACAAAAATATCTTATTGAAGAAAATATGTAAAAAATGTTTTTACCCTGTATAAGCTGAAAAATGACTAAGCTTGCCAAAATAAGAAATTCTATGCAGTTCAAATATAAATAATGTATAAAACAATGTCCACTTGACAAATAAAAGCTCAATACATCAGTTTATTTATCTTTGTCTGCTTCCTTGCCAGGTTCTGCTACACTGTCTGCTCCTTCAGATACGTTGTCAGTGCCTAAATCCTTAACTTGCATCGACTTTTCAACTTTAGTGATTCTTTGCTTCAGTTTTAGTTGTGTGGAGTTGTAATCAGCTAGTAATCTGGCAAACCTTGTCTGTAAACTGTCTAAAGAAGTTTCCAGCTTGTCTACTTTTTCTTGTATATCCTTTGGATCAGCCCCAGCCTTTGCGGCCTCCTCGTCAATAAGTCCATCTTTCATTAAGATCTGTTTCCCTTTTTCTTCAAGTACTGTCTTAGCCTCTGGGTACTCTGTGAGCGCCTCCATTAAATCATCCTTGGATAAACAGAACAAATCAGAATAACCAATACTTCGAATATTAGCTGTCCTTCTGTTCCCCGATTTGCTTCCTTTTATGTTGAGTATGCTGATTTCTCCAAAATAACTTCCATCACTTAGGACTACAAACTGTGTTATGCCATCATCTGCCACAACAGCAAGCTTACCTTCCTTAATAATATACATTTCCCGACCAATGTCTCCTTTTCGACAAATATAATCACCAGGGCTGAACACTTGAGGCCTTAGCTTAAGGACTAACTCCACCAGTAATCCAGCCTCACAGTCTTGAAAGATTCTAACTTTCTTTAAAGTGTCCAAGTGGACGTTGATTGCAATCTCTGCTTTCAGCTTGTCTGGTAGATTTTTTAGGACTTCTTTTTCATCCATTGTTTTTTTATTTGTCCATAGATAGTCAAACCATTTTATAACCCTGGCTTCTAGATCCTTTGATACATTACGAAACTGCATATATTGCTTTATAGAGTCAATCTTGGACTGAAATTCTGCTCTTGATGCGTTCATATTTGAAATCATAGATCCCACATTACCAACAATGGTGGCAAATATCAGAACACCAATTAAGAAGTCAAACACCACAAAGATGTATTCTATATCCTTGACTGGAGGAGGTGTCTCCCCAATAGTGGTAAGAGTGAGCGTTGACCAGTAGAGACTGTAAATGTATTTTCGTGAAAGGCGGCCATATTCTGGATGAGAGATATTAGGGTAGACCCATGTGTCATTTCCAAACCCAATGGCTTTAGAAATTGCAAAGTAAATGCATGCATTCCAGTGTATGATGATTAAAATGTAAAGAACAAGGATTCCAATACGGAACATATTCGGGTAATTGGTTCTAGTTTCTGTGCGATCGAAGAACTCAAACATCCTAGCAAAACGTAACAGACGGTTGAAGCGTAGTTCTGGATAAATAAAACCCACTTTAAAGTAGGCCAAGTCAGTTGGCAAAAGTGATAACATGTCATATTTAAACTGCATAGTCTTTGTGTAAAATTCTTTTAACTTCTTAGTATCTTTCACTAGTAATCCTTGTTCAAGGAAACCTGAAAAACATAAGTTTATGTATCGTAACATATTTGTGCTACATTTTATGCACTAGGGACATTGTCAACTACTATTTGCACAATAAAGAAATCTAATTCCGTCTTTCAGTGTTCAAGAGAAATCAGTCTGTCATATACTTTGAATTCTGTAAAAAAAGGTGTTTTTGTTGGTTAAATTTTCCATTAAAAAGAATTCCATGGGAAACAAAATTCTGGAAGATTATGGGAGATTTTGCTAAATGAAATTCTCACTGCACAATTAGTAATAATCCCAAAAAGAAGGAAGAATTGGAGGCATTTAAAGAGACCAGGATGGATGAACACAATTTAAACACTTTCTAAGATGAAAAAAGAAATGTACCGTATATACTCGAGTATAAGCCGACCCGAGTATAAGCCGACCCCCCTAATTTTGCCACAAAAAACTGGGAAAACTTATTGACTCGAGTATAAGCCTAGGGTGGAAAATGCAGCAGCTACCGGTGAATTTCAAAAATAAAAATAGATGCACCATACCGTTCATTATGGCCCCATAGCTGTGCCATATACTGCTCTGCACAGTTCATTATTGCCCCATAGCTGTGCCATATAGTGCTCTGCACCGTTCATTATTGCCCCATAGCTGTGCCATATAGTGCTCTGCACCGTTCATAATTGCCCCATAGCTGTGCCATATAGTGCTCTGCACCATTCATTATTGCCCCATAGCTGTACAATAGAAAGCTGTGCCATATAGTGCTCTGCACCGTTCATTATTGCCCCATAGCTGTGCCATATAGTGCTCTGCACCATTCATAATTGCCCCATAGCTGTGCCATATAGTGCTCTGCACCGTTCCTTATTGCCCCATAGCTGTGCCATATAGTGCTCTGCACCGTTCCTTATTGCCCCATAGCTGTGCCATATAGTGCTCTGCACCGTTCATTATTGCCCCATAGCTGTGCCATATAGTGCTCTGCACCGTTCCTTATTGCCCCATAGCTGTGCCATATAGTGCTCTGCACCGTTCATTATTGCCCCATAGATGTACCATATAGTGCTCTGCACCGTTCATTATTGCCACATAGCTGTGCCATATAGTGCTCTGCACCGCTCCTTATTGCCCCATAGCTGTGCCATATAGTGCTCTGCACCGCTCCTTATTGCCCCATAGCTGTGCCATATAGTGCTCTGCACCGCTCCTTATTGCCCCATAGCTGTGCCATATAGTGCTCTGCACCGCTCCTTATTGCCCCATAGCTGTGCCATATAGTGCTCTGCACCGTTCATTATTGCCCCATAGCTGTGCCATATAGTGCTCTGCACCGTTCATTATTGCCCCATAGCTGTGCCATATAGTACTCTGCACCGCTCCTTATTGCCCCATAGCTGTGCCATATAGTGCTCTGCACCGTTCATTATTGCCCCATAGCTGTGCCATATAGTGCTCTGCACCGCTCCTTATTGCCCCATAGCTGTGCCATATAGTGCTCTGCACCGTTCATTATTGCCCCATAGCTGTGCCATATAGTGCTCTGCACCGCTCCTTATTGCCCCATAGCTGTGCCATATAGTGCTCTGCACCGTTCATTATTGCCCCATAGCTGTGCCATAGAAAGCTGTGCTGCTGCTGCAATAAAAATAATTAAACACATACTCACCTCTCTTGCTTGCAGCTCCTCAGCGTCCCGTCCCGGCGTCTCTCTGCACTGACTGATCAGGCAGAGGGCGGCGCGCACACTATATACGTCATCGCGCCCTCTGACCTGCACAGTCAGTGCGGAGAGAGAGACGCCGGGAAGACAGAGCTGCGCGCGGTGTGTGGAACGCGGACAGGTGAATATGACATACTTACCTGCTCCCGGCGTCCCGCGCCTTCCCCCGGACAGCTGGTCTTCGGTGCCGCAGCCTCTTCCTCTATCAGCGGTCACCGGCACCGCTGATTAGAGAAATGAATAGGCGGCTCCGCCCCTATGGGAGTGGAGTCCATATTCATTTCTCTAATGAGCGGTCCCACGTGACCGCTGAACAGGGGAAGAGCTGCGGCACCCGAAGACCGTGGGACGGGCAGGGGGAGCGCTAGGAGCGCCGGAAGCAGGTAAGTATGCCTCAGCGCCCTCTCCCCCTCACCCGCCGACCCTGCCGCTGACCGTGACTCAAGTATAAGCCGAGAGGGGCACTTTCAGCCCAAAAATTTGGGCTGAAAATCTCGGCTTATACTCGAGTATATACGGTATATCAAATGGAAAGAGGGGGGCATATCTAAAGACAAATATAATGCTGTGTCTGCAGGGAATGCAGGGCAAGAGTTAGAAGAGCAAAAGCCAGTATTGAACTGAGGCTTGCCAGGGAGACCAAGAAGAATAAAAAAGGATTGGGGGGGTATGTTAAAAGCAAAGGAAAAGCCAAAGATGCTATAGGAGTATACAGGATGAAAAGGGTGATGTGCTCAAAAATTATGTTGAGAAGGCCGAACTTTTAAATTCCTTACTTTGTGTTCTCTGTGAAAGCAATTGTAACATCAACTGATCTTCACAGTGCTATTGAAGCAAGAAAATAATCCACACTATAAACAGAGACATGGTGAGAGAAAACTTAGCTAATTTAAATGAATTTAAATCTCCTGGTTCAGATGAATTACATCCTAGAGGATATAAAGTGTTAGCAGAGGACATTGCAGAACCAACAGTGTGATGCAGCAGCAAAAAAAAGCAAACTCAGTTCTGGGATGTTTTAAGAGAAGCATAGAGTCTAGATCACGTGAAGTAATTATCCCCCTCCACTCCTCCTTGGTCAGGCCTCATTTAGAATGCTGTGTCCAGTTCATTTTAAAAAATACATAGAAAAATTGGAGCAAGCTTACAGAAGAGCAACCAGGATGGTGAGCAAACTGCAAACTATGTCTTACGAGAAACGGTTAAAAGGGAATGTTTAGCTTGCAAAAAAGAAGGCGAAAAGGAGACTTAATAGCTGTCTACAAATATCTGAAAGGAATGTCACGGTGTAGAAGGATCATCCTTATTCTCATTTGCACATGGAAACACGAGAAGCAATGGATTGAAACTGAAAGAGAGAAAATTCAGATTAGATATTAGAAAAAGTTTTTTGATAGTGAGAGTGATCAATGAGTGGAGAAGGCTGCCATGAGAGGTAGTGAGTTCTCCTTCAATGAAAATCTTCAAACAGATGCTGAACAGACGTCTGTCTAAGATGGTTTAGTGAATCCTGCATTGAGCAGGGAGTTGGACATGATGACACTGGAGGGTCCCGTCTAGCTAACATTCTATGATTCTACGATTCTATGCATTTTTGCCCTGTATATACTATATATATATATATATATATATATATATATATATATATATATATATATATATATATATATATATATATATATATTGTATATACACAGTGGGTATGGAAAGTATTCAGGCCCCTTTAAATTTTTTCATTTTTTTCTCATTAATGTACACTCTGCACTCCATCTTGACTGAAGAAAACAGGCATGTAGTAATTTGTGCAAATTTATTAAAAAAAAACTGAAATATCACATGATCATAAGTATTCAGACTCTTTGCTCAGTATTGAGTAGAAGCAACCTTTTGAGTTAGTACAGCCATGAGTCTTCTTGGGAATGATGCAACAAGTTTTTCACACCTGGATTTGGGGATCCTCTGCCATTCTCTCTAACAGATCCTCTCTAGTTCCGTCAGGTTGGATGGTGAACGTTGGTGGACAGCCATTTTCAGGTCTCTCCAGAGATGCTCAATTGGGTTTAGGTCAGGGCCCTGGCTGGGCCAGTCAAGAATAGTCACAGGGTTGTTCTGAAGCAACTCCTTTGTTATTTTTAGCTGTGTGCTTAGTGCCATTGTCTTGTTGGAAGGTAAACCTTCGGCCAAGTCTGAAGTCCAGAGCACTCTGGAAGAGGTTTTCATCCAGGATATCTCTGAGTTTGGCCGCATTCATGTTTCCTTCAATGATCAGTCATCCTGTCTCTGCAGCTGAAAAACACCCCCATAGCATGATGCTGCCACCCCCATGTTTCACAGTTGGGATTGTATTGGGCAGGAGATGAGCAGTGCCTGGTTTTCTCCACACATACCGATTTGAATTATCGCCAAAAAGGTCTATCTTCGTCTCATCAGACCAGGGAATCTTATTTCTCATAGTCTCGGGAGTCCTTCATGTGTTTTTTAGCAAACTCTTATGTGGCTTTCATATGTCTTGCACTGAGGAGAGACTTTCGTTGGGCCATTCTGCCATAAAGGCCTGACTGATGGAGGACTGCAGTGATAGTTGACTTTGTGGAACTTCCTCCCATCTCCCTACTGCATCTTTGGAGCTTAGCCACAGTGATCTTGGGGTTCTTCGTTACTTCTCTCTCCAAGGCTCTTCTCCCACGATTGCTCAGTTTGGCTGGATGGCCAGGTCTAGGAAGAATTCTGGTAGTCCCAAACTTCTTCCATTTAAGGACTATGGAGGCCACTGTGCTCTCAGGAACCTTGAGTACTGCAGAAATTCTGTTGTAACCTTGGCCAGTACTGTGCCTCGCCACAATTCTGTCTCTGAGCTCCTTGGCCAGTTCCTTTGACCTAATGATTCTCATTTGGTCTGGCATGCACTGTGAACTTATATAGACAGGTGTGTGCCTTTCCAAATCAAGTTCTATCAGTTTAATAACACAGCTAGACTCCAATGAAGGAGTAGAACCATCTCAAGGAGGATCACAAGGAAATGGACAGCATGTGACTTAAATATGAGTGTTTGAGCAAAGGGTCTGAATACTTATGACCATGTGATATTTCAGTTTTTCTTTTTTGATAAATTTGCAAAAATGTCTACAGTACAGACCAAAAGTTTGGACACACCTTCTCATTTAAAGATTTTTCTGTATTTTCATGACTATGAAAATTGTACATTCACACTAAAGGCATCAAAACTATGAATTAACACATGTGTAATTATATACTTAAAAAAGTGTGAAACAACTGAAAATATGTCTTATATTCTAGGTTCTTCAAAGTAGCCACCTTTTTCTTTGATGACTGCTTTGCACACTCTTGGCATTCTCTTGATGAGCTTCAAAAGGTAGTCACCGAGAATGGTCTTCCAACAATATTGAAGGAGTTCCCAGAGATGCTTAGCACTTGTTGGCCCTTTTGCCTTCACTCTGCGGTCCAGCTCACCCCAAACCATCTCGATTGGGTTCAGGTCTGGTGACTGTGGAGGCCAGGTCATCTGGCGTAGCACCCCATCACTCTCCTTCTTGGTCAAATAGCCCTTACACAGCCTGGAGGTGTGTTTGGGGTCATTGTCCTGTAGAAAAATAAATGATGGTCCAACTAAATGCAAACTGGATGGAATAGAATGCCGCTGCAAGATGCTGTGGTAGCCATGCTGGTTCAGTATGCCTTCAATTTTGATTAAATCCCCAACAGTGTCACCGGCGAAGCACCCCCACACCATCACACCTCCTCCTCCATGCTTCACGGTGGGAACCAGGCATGTAGAGTCCATCTGTTCACCTTTTCTGTGTCAACACGGTGGCTGGAACCAAAGATCTCAAATTTGGACTCATCAGACCAAAGCACAGATATTTCCACTCATCTAATGTCCATTCCTTGTGTTCTTTAGCCCATACAAGTCTCTTCTGCTTGTTGCCTGTCCTTAGTAGTGGTTTCCTAGCAGCTATTTTACCATGAAGGCCTGCTGCACAAAGTCTCCTCTTAACAGTTGTTGTAGAGATGTGTCTGCTGCTAGAACTCTGTGTGGCATTGACCTGGTCTCTAATCTGAGCTGCTGTTAACCTGCGATTTCTGAGGCTGGTGATTCGGATAAACTTATCCACAGAAGCAGAGGTGACTCTTGGTCTTCCTTTCCTGGGGCGGTCCTCATGTGAGCCAGTTTATTTGCTTGATGGTTTTTGCCACTGCACTTGGGGACACATTCAAAGTTTTCTCAATTTTTCAGACTGACTGACCTTCATTTCTTAAAGTAATGATGGATTGGCCACTCGTTTTTCTTTACTTAGCTGCTTTTTTTCTTGCCATAATACAAATTCTAACAGTCTATTCAGTGGGACTATCAGCTGTGTATCCACCAGACTTCTGCACAACACAACTGATGGTCCCAACCCCATTTATAAGGTAAGAAATCCCACTTATTAAACCTGACAGGGCACACCTGTGAAGTGAAAACCATTCCAAGTGACTACCTCTTGAAGCTCATCAAGAGAATGCCAAGAGTGTGCAAAGCAGTCATCAAAGCAGAAGGTGGCTACTTTGAAGAACCTAGAATATAAGACATAATATCAGTTGTTTCACACCTTTTTGTTAAGTATATAATTCCACATGTGTTAATTCATAGTTTTGATGCCTTCAGTGTGAATGTACAATTTTCATAGTCATGAAAATACAGAAAAATCTTTAAATGAGAAGGTGTGTCCAAACTTTTGTTCTGTACTGTATATTTGTTTTTTTTTCAGTCAAGATGAGGTAGAGAGTGAACATTAATGAGAAAAAAAATTAAACTGTTTTGAATTTACCAAATGGGTGCAATGGAACAAAGAGTGAAAAATTTAAAAGAGTCTGAATACTTTCTGTACCCACTGTATATACTGTATTTTTTGGATTATAAGACTCACTTTTCCCCAAAATTTGGGGTGAAAATGGGGGTGCGTCTCATAATGCGGATATGCCTTACCGGTACCGTTGCCGCAGGCCGCAGGCTGGGATGAGGGGGTGTCCAGTGCTGTTGCTTGTGTCCAGTGCTGCGGAGTGCCCAGTGGTGCTGCGAGGGTGTCCGGCGGTGCTGTGGGGGTGTCTGCTGCTGCTGCCGGTGTCTCTGGTGCTGTGGGGGGCTCTGATGACTTTTTGTGAAAGATCTCATCTCCCAGCTGAGATCTCACCTTCTGAGATCTTGGTGCCAAGATCTCCATCTGCGCATGCACTGCCCACCGGCAGCCATTTTCCCAGAGTCCACCCCACAGGAAACCATGGAACTGTGGGAGTCTCTGGTTTTTCACAAAATGTTGGCAGAGCCCCTCACAGCAGCACTGGAGACAGTGGCAGCAGCACCAGAGACAGCCGCAGCAGCACCGGACACCCCAACAGCAGCGGACACCAGCAGCATAACTGGACACCCGAAGAGGTGCGACGCACATCAGAACACTCCCTTATCCCAGCCTGTGGCCTGCACCATCACCCCTCTCCTGCCTCCTCCAGCAGCGACCCTGTGACCCTGCTTCACCGCAGCTACCACCCCCAGTAAACAATAAAACACATGGATTAAAAGAAGCACCACCATTTAAAAAGAAAAATCTTATTTTTCTCCTTAAAATTTGGGTTGCGTCTTATAATCCGGAACTTTTTATAATCCGAAAAATATGGTATATAATTGACTCCTCTAAAGATAGAGACTTTTTTTGCTTCTTAGTAGTACTTGAAAGTAGTTACCTACGCACTTGATACTAGTTACCTACCTACTATTGCAAACATTCCATATAACATTGTTACTTTTCATTTCAAAATATGTATGAAAAAATATACAGTAAAGAATATGGAAAAAAAAGGAGAAAAAAAAAAAAAAAGAAGAGCGAAGGGGAGGTGAATCTGTATATCCGTGAGCATACCAGTGAGTGGCAGATTAAACAAATGGGTACTATGTCTCGTGATATGTCATTTGCATTAAACGTCTCTCTAAAGCGATGTGTTTTCACTGAGCTAGTCTATCAAGTGCGTAGGTAACTAGCATTAAGTGTGTAGGTAATTAGTTTCAAATGCTTCTAGGAAGCAGAAAAAAGTCTCTCTTTATCCTGTAAGGTGGCTGCAGGACACATGGTGGATGGGAGATCACAGGTGAGCTCTGTGATAGAAACCTAGAGTAGTGCTCTAGTACACATAGTACTAATGGAGTTAATTGGTCATAACATGGTCAGGTCTTATTGTGAGTAGCTGAAGAGTTAGGGGGGTGAGGTGACTGTTAGGAGTCGAGTTCCCACCGCTGCACAGGGGGAATCTCGAGCCATGTCTGCTGCAGTCGCCCATTCTGCTTCAGCCACAGTGAAGCCTGCTCAGCGGTGAAGTTGGCCCCAGCGTCTCGCTCAGCCTTATACTGTGCAAAGGGTTACTGCTGCCTTTCCAGGTTCTGCTTTTGTAGCCAGCACTGGTCAGCGGTGTGCAGGCTTTTCTGGGACTAAGTCCTGCTTTTCACACAATGAGCATGCCCACGGGAGGACCTCTTATTGGAGGTCGGGGGTCACAATCTCAGGCCCTGTAGTAGCTCCTATTGGACCACTTGGAAGGTCCTTGTCTGCTACAGCTATAAAAGGTTCGCATGGCCGCACGGCCATGCGCTAGTATCAAACCAAAGTCTATGAGCTCAGCGCAAGTGTGGTCATGTCTGGATGTGGTTAGGGTTTGGCTGAAATAAGCCTCTAGAATACCGGCACCTCCGGTGAGGAGTTTGTATGTGTGTATTCAGGGCTTTAGCTGAAATAAGACGCTAGAATACCGACACCTCCGGTGAGGAGTTGTTTGCCTGTTTCTCTGACTGAATGACCACAGTTTTGCTCTGTTTGGTAGCTGTGTACCTCTGTGAGGTTAACAGGGCACAGCATATTGTTTCTAGCGAGTCTGTGGAGTTAACAGAGTTCGCTTATACCGCCATATAGCGCCGCCATTTGCCAGCAGCAGGTTCCTCTCCTGCACGGTGGACCCCGGGTTACGAACGCACCTATTAATACATATATATACTCGGTGCATCCCACCAACCCTAACATAATACTAGCGCTAGGGTCTGGCTAGTAAATGGCGGACAAACAGCAATCCTTGCGGTACATCCAGCAGCTGGAGGGTAGGTTGGCGGCTCTCGAGCGCACAACCTCAGCTGTGGATGTTACCGCAGTTGCTGTTCAGGCTGCTAGCGTGGCTGCAGCAACTTTGTCCACGGCCACCCCTGTTCTGACTCTATCTCGCCTCCCGCTGCCAGAAAAATTTTCTGGTGATAGTAAATCTTGTAGGGGTTTCGTGAGCCAGTGCTCTCTACACCTCGAGCTCCTGGCCACACGTTTCCCCACAGAGCGGGCAAAGGTGGGATTTATTGTGTCTCTCCAGTCGGACAGGGCATTGGAGTGGGCTATGCCGCTGTGGAAGCGTGGCGATCATGTGGTGCAGAGTGCTCCGCTGTTCCTGAGCACTCTGAAACAGGTCTTTTTAGGGCATCGAGTCACCCATGATACAGCGCTCCAACTTTTGGCATTGACTCAGGGCTTGTCCTTGGTCAGCCATTTTGCCATCCACTTTCGCACCCTAGCATTTGAGCTGGAGTGGTCGGATAAAGCCCTTATCCCTATATTTTGGAGGGGGCTGGCTGACCACGTGAAAGACGCTCTGGCCTCAAGGGAGATTCCCGCCACACTGGAGGAGTTAATAGCTGTGTCTACCCGTATTGACCTCCGTTTTCATGAGCGGAGGTTAGAGCGGGCCCACTGTAGGCAGAGGTTTCGGCTGGCTCCCACCTTTGCCAAACCTTTGGAATCTCCGGTCCTGATCCCTGAGTCACATGAGGCCATGGAAGTGTCACGAGCGGGATCTAAATCCCGGACCACTCCTGCACTCAAGGTCGGCCATATTTGCCAGCAGTCAGGACATCTTGCCACCAGATGTTCACAGTGGTCAAGGAAACATCAACGTCTAGTGGTAGCAGGTGGAGGTACACTAGACACGGCGATGTTTGCCTCCAAATTGTCCTTTAAGGCGACAATTGCAATAGGCTCATTCACTCACTCGGTAGAGCTCTGCGTGGATTCTGGGGTGGAGGGAAATTTTATGTCTTCTGCCTTCGCCCAACGTCACACAATACCCCTGGTAATGCTAGCTCAACCAGTAACTGTACGAGTGGTGAATGGGTCGACACTGCCCTCACAGGTAACACACCAGACCATCCCTTTCACTCTGTCCTTCTCGCAATCTCATCAGGAGATTATATCTCTGCTCATCATTCCTGAGGGAACTGATGAGGTCCTGTTAGGGATGCCTTGGCTACGGTATCACTCTCCTCATATCGAGTGGTCCACAGGCAGAATTTTAGGATGGGGTGAATCTTGTGTGGGTAGATGTCAGAGGGAGAGTGTTCAGGTTGCTACAACTGAGGTACCCGCAGATCTATCCTCTCTCCCCAAGCAATATTGGCCCTATGCGGACATGTTCTCCAAAAGGGCTGCGGAGCCTCCCCGGGGTCGAGTCTACCCGTTATCTTTCAAGAGGATTCATTAGGCAGTCAGTGTCACCTGCAGGGGCTGGTTTCTTCTTCGTACAGAATAAAAGTGGAGAACTGCTTCCATGCATAGACTACAGGGGTCTTAACGACATCACCATTAAGAATAAGTACCCACTACCCCTGATATCTGAGCTTTTTGATAGGCTACAGGGAGCAAGGGTATTTACTAAATTAGATCTGCGGGGTGCTTGCAACCTGATTCTCATCTGTGAGTGGGACGAATTGAAGACGGCTTTTAACACCAGGGATGGGCACTATGAATATCTGGTGATGCCCTTCGGGCTCTGTAATGCCCCAGCTGTTTTCCAAGACTTTGAAAATGACATCTTCCGGGATATGCTTTCCACCTCGGTCGTGTGGCATGGTGGCAGCTCAGATTCCAAGGTCAGCTGATGATTTCTCTGTCCATAAGCCTTGCAGAAAATTACCCCCAGTGATGACAGAGGCTTTTTTAACCATTTTGAAAGGCTCTCTGATAGGAAGAAACTCCTGCCAGAGCAGTAGGCAGACGTCTTGGCACCATACTTAACGGGAGAGCCACAAAAGGCCTACTATGATTTAGCCTTACAGGACGCCAAAGAATATGCAAAATAGAACATGGAAATGTTGGCACGCTTGTGGGTAACAATGACTGCCAGGGCACAATGGGTCCTCTACTGGGCATGTCGCTGTGACAAACCCCCTCGCTCCCAAATGTTTGATCTGCTGTAACTTGTTCAAAAATGGTTGCAGCCGAAGTACTCTATCCTGACGCAGATGGTGGCATGAGTTGTAATGGTCCGGATCATGCACTCCCTTCCAAGGCCGATGCAAACTTGTGTTGCTCAGGGAGATCCCCAGAACACAGATGACTTGGTCAAAAGGTATCATGGGTCGAGGGTTCCTTGGGAAGGCAACCCACTCCATACTGAGGTTTCCATCAGGGGGTGAATGCTCAAAAGGAGGTGTCCCATTGGAGAATGTAATTTGCTAGAAATGTCACCACCCAGGTCATATAGCGGCTACCCACTGTCATCTCACCACAGAGCAAATGGACTGTAGAATGGGAAGCCAGAGTCAATTCTATGCATATCCAACCTGCAATGTGGACTGTGGGCGTCCGCTGCATTCACAAGAATGCTAATTGCTATCCAGTTGCCAGAGTGGTCATTGAGATAGCCCTAGGTACTAAATCTCATAAGGTTGGCATGGTCCAGGTTTTATTGCATAAAATTTTTATAGGCCTGGAGTTTGTGTTGTTTTGTGACTTGTGGGGGAGGGGAAAAGGCCTTGACTGCTCAGATAAGAGATGGGTTGTCCCTAGAGAAGTCTCACCACACCCAGAGTCTGACAGGTTTCCCTTCTGTGTGGTGGGAGATGAGGAGGTATTATCCATTGAGGCCATCATTCCTGAGAGGAGGAGAGAAAATTTGGGGTCAATAAAACTTATGCTTAAGAAGGTCATAGGAAAGGACGGTCAAGACTGGGACTGTCTCCTTGCATGTCTATTATTCTTTATCTGGGAGGTTCCACAACTTTTACCGGATTCTCTCTGAATTCCTGCATGGCCAACAGCCAACATCCGCAAGATCTCCTTGATATACCAAAGGAAACCTGGGAAGCTGGGGTCACGCTCCACTGGAGCATCATTGAGCATGTCACCCAGATGCAGGAGAGGGTTGCAAAGGTAATGGTCATTGTAAAGAAACCTCCTCCGGGCCCTATAGGCTCAATCCTTGGTCTATAACCGGTCAGCCAGGGTGAGGCAGTTCAGCGCTGGAGATTGAGTCCTTGTGCTTAATTCCATGATAGAGAGTAAGTTTTTGGCCAAATGGCAAGGTCCCTATGAGGTGGTAGAAAAGCTTGGTGAAGTGAACTACAAGGTTCATCAACCGGGAAGATGTAAGTTGTACCAGGTATACCACATTAATCTTATTAAGCCATGCCATGACAGGGACATCGTTGAAACTCCCTGTATGATGGTCAAGCCAGTAGGGGATATTGAAGATGTCACTATAGCTGAGACGCTGTAGAAGGCCCAAAAACAGCAGTGTCTGGAATTGCTGTAGCAAAACCGGACCTGTTCTTAGATTTGCCAGGGTGTACAGATACAGTGCCTACAAGTAGTATTCAACCCCCTGCAGATTTAGCAGGTTTAATAAGATGCAAATAAGTTAGAGCCTTCAAACTTCAAACAAGAGCAGGATTTATTAATAGATGCATAAATCTTACAAACTAAAAAGTTTTGTTGCTCAGTTAAATTTTTATAAATTTTAAACATAAAAGTGTGGGTCAATTATTATTCAACCCCTAGGTTTAATATTTTGTGGAATAACCTTTGTTTGCAATTACAGCTAATAATCGTCTTTTATAAGACCTGATCAGGCCGGCACAGGTCTCTGGAGTTATCTTGGCCCACTCCTCCATGCAGATCTTCTCCAAGTTATCTAGGTTCTTTGGGTGTCTCATGTGGACTTTAATCTTGAGCTCCTTCCACAAGTTTTCAATTGGGTTAAGGTCAGGAGACTGACTAGGCCATTGCAACACCTTGATTTTTTGCCTCTTGAACCAGGCCTTGGTTTTCTTGGCTGTGTGCTTTGGGTCGTTGTCTTGTTGGAAGATGAAATGACGACCCATCTTAAGATCCTTGATGGAGGAGCGGAGGTTCTTGGCCAAAATCTCCAGGTAGGCCGTGCTATCCATCTTCCCATGGATGCGGACCAGATGGCCAGGCCCCTTGGCTGAGAAACAGCCCCACAGCATGATGCTGCCACCACCATGCTTGACTGTAGGGATGGTATTCTTGGGGTCGTATGCAGTGCCATCCAGTCTCCAAACGTCACGTGTGTGGTTGGCACCAAAGATCTCGATCTTGGTCTCATCAGACCAGAGAACCTTGAACCAGTCAGTTTCAGAGTCCTCCAAGTGATCATGAGCAAACTGTAGACGAGCCTTGACATGACGCTTTGAAAGTAAAGGTACCTTACGGGCTCGTCTGGAACGGAGACCATTGCGGTGGAGTACGTTACTTATGGTATTGACTGAAACCAATGTCCCCACTGCCATGAGATCTTCCCGGAGCTCCTTCCTTGTTGTCCTTGGGTTAGCCTTGACTCTTCGGACAAGCCTGGCCTCGGCACGGGAGGAAACTTTCAAAGGCTGTCCAGGCCGTGGAAGGCTAACAGTAGTTCCATAAGCCTTCCACTTCCGGATGATGCTCCCAACAGTGGAGACAGGTAGGCCCAACTCCTTGGAAAGGGTTTTATACCCCCTGCCAGCCTTGTGACCCTCCACGATCTTGTCTCTGATGGCCTTGGAATGCTCCTTTGTCTTTCCCATGTTGACCATGTATGAGTGCTGTTCACAAGTTTGGGGAGGGTCTTAAATAGTCAGAAAAGGCTGGAAAAAGAGATAATTAATCCAAACATGTGAAGCTCATTGTTCTTTGTGCCTGAACTACTTTTTAATACTTTAGGGGAACCAAACAGAATTCTGGTGGGTTGAGGGGTTGAATAATAAATGACCCCCTTTTCACAATTTAAAAAAAAAAATAAACAAAGAAATAACATTCTTTTTTGCTGCAGTGCATTTCACACTTCCAGGCTGATCTACAGTCCAAATGTCACAATGCCAAGTTAATTCCAAATGTGTAAAGCTGCTAAATCTGCAGGGGGTTGAATACTACTGTACTTGTAGGCACTGTATCATAGAACATGAGGTTCTAATGGAACCCTATGTGCAGGTGAATTTAAAGTCCTACCGAATTCTCAAAGCCTGCTGAGAGCTGATCTCCAAGGAAGTGAAGCGCATGTTGAATCTTGGAGTAATTGAGAAATCTAAGAGCAGGTGATCTAGCCCGATTGTCCTTGTTCCAAAACCCGATGGAGAATGGAGATTCTGTAATGATTATCGGAAACTGAACAAAGTCTCCAAGTTCAACGCATATCCAATGCCGCTTGTCAAGGAACTGATTGAGAGACTTGGACTGGCAAGATACATAACCTCTTTGGATCTAACAAAGGGATATTGACAAAGATGGCTTTCTCAATGCCCGATAGATACTTCCAGTATGTCCGGATGCTTCCAATTGAAAAATGCTTGTGTTACCCGCTGGTTTCTAAACCTGAAGGATTTCCACTTCCATGTGGAACATAGAGCCGGGAAGTTACATAGTAATGCTGATGCTCTCTCAAGAATTCCATGTCAAGTGGTAGAAGATTTAGTTCTAGATAAATGGCGTGCACTCTGTTGACTGTTGGACAGGTGCAGGCTGAACCCGGAAGTAATCCGGTCAAAGTCATACAATTAAAGAAACAGCCACACTCAAAATGTGGATTTTCAAATGCATAACATGAACCAGATTTATTCAAGTCACCACAGTGTTATTAAACAGGCATCGCTCTCATTTCTGCAGCTCCTTCTGGGACCCCTGTCCCCCTTCGTGCCATACCGGACCCCTCCATTTATTACCTATAGCCCATACTGGGAGCTCTTACATTTTTCTACTGCCGCTTCTTTTTTTCTAATTTTACCTCTACTAAAGTGTGGTTTGATAAAGACCCATTACGGGGTCGAAACGTTACCTACCTTTACACTTTAAGAACACTGTGGTGACTTGAATAAACCTGGTTCATGTTATGCATTTGAAAATCCACATTTTGAGTGCGGCTGTTTCTTTAATTGTATAACCCCACAGCTTTAGGCAGAGGGGTAGTGGACATGTGATATGTATCAAAGAGGAGCATGTCCTCAGTTATATAAACCGGGAGTAATGCTCTAGTATACATAGTACTAAGAAGGGTTAATCGGCCATATTAGGGCCAGGTCTTATTGTAAGCAGCTGAAGAGTTAGGGCTAGATGGAGGTAACAATATCTTACCCCTAGATGTGGTTCATATGGTAAAATGGGACCTGTTCATCTCACATATGGTACTGTGTATGGAGGTGTGTAGACCTCCTGGATTGTGTGGGTTTGCTAAAAGACTAAGAGACTGGACTCTAAGCCAAACAGGCGAACCCACACTGTTGCATGGAATTTTTACTTTATGATTTACTTTATGATTCCCTTTGTTCCAAACAAGGGCTATATTTAATTTTTCCTGTGATGTGGTTTATGAGAAATGAAATAAACCAGCCAGACTTTTAAATATAAAAGGTTCCTGTGATACCTCACATCGATCCCTAGTGAGTATCATTGCAACGATCTTTAGAGGAGTCAGTTATATATATTTTAGTGTTCATTTTTTAAAATGATGTATTGATTAGTAACACATATATTATAACAGACACCTCCAAAGATAAAGAGAGATTTTTTCTGCTTTTTGTAGCACTTGAAACTAGTTAACTAAGCATTTGTTAGGGTACTGTCTCACAGTGGCACTTTTGTCGCTACGACGGTACGATCCGTGACGTTCCAGCGATATCCATACGATATCGCTGTGTCTGACACGCAGCAGCGATCAGGGACCCTGCTGAGAATGGTACGTCGTAGCAGATCGTTTGGAACTTTCTTTCGTCGCTGGATCTCCCGCTGTCATCGCTGGATCGGTGTGTGTGACACCGATCCAACGATGTGTTCGCTTGTAACCAGGGTAAACATCGGGTTACTAAGCGCAGGGCCACGCTTAGTAACCCGATGTTTACCCTGGTTACCATCGTAAAAGTTAAAAAAAAAAAAACGTACATACTCACATTCCGGTGTCCGTCAGGTCCCTTGCAGTCTGCTTCCCGCTCTGACTGACTGCCGGCCGGAAAGTAAGAGCAGAGCACAGCGGTGACGTCACCGCTGTGATCTGCTTTCACTTTACGGCGGCACTCAGTCAGAGCGGGAAGCAGACTGCAAGGGACCTGACGGACACCGGAATGTGAGTATGTAAGTTTTTTTTTCTTTTACTTTTACGATGGTAACCAGGGTAAACATCGGGTTACTAAGCGCGGCCCTGCGCTTAGTAACCCGATGTTTACCCTGGTTACCCGGGGCCTTCGGCATCGTTGGTCGCTGGAGAGCTGTCTGTGTGACAGCTCCCCAGCGATCACACAACGACTTTCCAACGATCACGGCCAGGTCGTATCGCTGGTCGTGATCGTTGGAAAGTTGCAGAGTGCGACAGTACCCTTAGACTAACTCAGCGATAACACATATTTAGAGGGACATTTAATGCAAATAACACATCACGAGATGTGGAAGGTTCAAATCCATTTATTTCATCTGCCACTAACTGGTATACACATGGACATACAGATTCACCCCTCCTTCTCGCTTCGTTTTTTTCTCCTTATTTTTTTCCATATTCTTTATATTTATTCATATATATGTTTTAATTATTGCAATGAAATGAAAAGTAATAATGTTATATGGAATGTTTTTAATATATGTTGATGCAGAAAGATAGCACATGTGATCTATTTCCCCAATCTTTTTTGTTTGGCGCCCTTATTCAATTCTTTTATGCATTTAACTGCATGTAGGTAACCTTGCCCCTTTACATGTCATTGTTCTGAGGAAGGAGTTGTTATTGACTTTGAAATGCGTTGACAGTAAACCACTTTACATTTTTAATTACTTTGTCCTCGGATCTTGGAATTAGCAGCGCATTGGAAATCCACTATTCCTGTTTGCACATTACAACTTTGATCAACTGTGGATGTTGCAGCAGCTGCCAGTTACGCCATAATACACACAACCCTATAAGGTGAGCAGGCCACCCTTATCTTTTACCTTTTTACACTTGGATAAGATCTTATTGCGCTTTTGTACATTTTTTACAGATGAAATATTGGAAACAAAGCTGTAGATGTCAGAGAAGATTAGGAGGTTCAGAAAAGAAAGAAAAAAGGACGACTGATGTATGGGCTTTTCTGAAGTCAAGATTCCATTATTAATTTATGAATTAAAGTGAACCTGTCAGCAGGATTTTGATCAGTAAACCAGTCAGGTCAGTGCCGTAACACTGACTAAAATGATATAACTGGGTTGATGAAATCCATCTTGTGGTTGTTGTTTAATCATTATTTATAATTTTCAGTTAATGAGATGCTCGCACTTTGGGGTGGCCTGTGGGGGGGTCTTCATGTGGTGCTCTGATTACATATGCATCTTTATGGGCTTATGAGATTGGATTATTTTACAAACTGCATAGAATATTGTGTGGGAAAAAAAAGAAAAAATTAACATTCATCACGCAGGTGACCGCGCCTGCACTGTAATATGATACAATGATTAATATGCATATATTAATTTATGATTTAGTCATATAGTATTGTGGGGAGAAAAAAATAATTATCTTCATTAAAATGGCACCGGCGGCGGCACCTGCACAGTAGCATCTATCGCCAAACCACATAAATCCCCCCCACAGACCGCCCCAAAGCACCAGAATATCATTAACTGAAAATCGCAAATACAGATTAAACAACAACCACAAGACGGATTTCATCAACCAAGGTATTACTTTAATCAGTATAACAGCGCCAACCTGACAGTGTGTGTAGTTTACTGAGCACAATCCTGCTGATAGGTTCGCTTTAAACACCTACATACCGACACTTTGCAAAATAAGCTTTAAAGTGCCCCCTTTACAAAATCTCTTAACTATATAAAAAATTATTAAAGTGGAATGGTATATGTCATTGCAGTTGAAGTGTTGATAACCAATCATTGGCAGTGCTAGTCCTAGAATAACTCACCAGTTCTGAATCTTACTAGCATGTCCATGAGGTATACAACATCTGCACTGTAATCCAGGACAATCCACAGGATAATGTTATTTTTCTGTAATTCATCAAAACAGGCTCTATAAACACAGAAAAAAAGTACCAGTTGTCAGTATGACTGAAGCCAATGCGAAACACATGACATCTGCTATACTTACCTGCAAACAAGAAAGCACCAGTTATACATCACAGGTACAAAGATGATTGATAGCCATCTGTAGTAGAAGTTACTGGCTGGATCAACTACGAAGACTTCTTTTTTCTTTCTATAATTAAATAATGCAAGTATTAGAAGTACATTAGAGAACAAGAAATGCTACAAGAAGTAGCAAAGAGTCATCGACCGTCAGTAAACTGTTTTATCTTTCTGTACAGTGGGTATGGAAAGTATTCAGACCCCTTTAATTTTTTCACTCTTTGTTTCATTGCAGCCATTTGGTAAATTCAAAAAAGTTCATTTTTTTCTCATTAATGTTCACTCTCCACCCCATCTTGATGGCCAGGTCTAGGAAGACTTCTGGTGGTCCCAAACTTCTTCCATTTAAGGATTATGGAGGCCACTGTGCTCTTAAGGTACCTTCACACATAACGATTTCGTTAACGATATCGTTGCAACGTCACGCTTTTTTGTGACGTAGCAACGATCCCGCTAACGATCTCGTTATGTGTGACAGTGACCAACGATCAGGCCCCTGCTGGGAGATCGTTGGTCGTAGGGAAAGATCAGGACCTTTATTTGGTTGCTGATCACCCGCTGTCATTGCTGGATCGGCGTGTGTGACGCCGATCCAGCGATGTGTTCACTTGTAACCAGGGTAAATATCGGGTTACTAAGCGCAGGGCCGCGCTTAGTAACCCGATATTTAACCTGGTTACCATTGTAAAAGTAAAAAAAAAAAAACACTACATACTCACATTCCGATGTCTGTCACGTCCCCCGCCGTCAGCTTCCCGCACTGACTGTCAGTGCCGGCCATAAAGAAGAGCACAGCGGTGACGTCACCGCTGTGCTCTGCTTTACGGCCGGCGCTGACACAGTCAGTGCGGGAAGCTGACGGCGGGGGACGTGACAGACATCAGAATGTGAGTATGTAGTGGTTTTTTTTTTAAACTTTTACAATGGTAACCAGGGTAAATATCGGGTTACTAAGCGCGGCCCTGCACTTAGTAACCCGATGTTTACCCTGGTTACCCGGGTGCTGCAGGGGGACTTCGGCATCGTTGAAGACAGTTTCAACGATGCCGAAGTCGTTCCCCTGATCGTTGGTCGCTGGAGAGAGCTGTCTGTGTGACAGCTCCCCATCGACCACACGACTTACCAACGATCACAGCCAGGTCGTATCGCTGGTCGTGATCGTTGGTAAGTCGTTTAGTGTAACGGTACCTTTAGGAACCTTGAGCATTGCAGTAATTCTTTTGTAACCTTGGCCAGATCTGTGCCTTGCCACAATACTGCCTCTGAGCTCCTTGGCCAGTTCCTTTGACCTCATGATTCTCATTTGGTCTGACATGCACTGTGAGCTGTGAGATCTTATATAGACAGGTGTGTGCCTTTCCAAATCAAGTCGTATCAGTTTAATAACACAGCTGGATTCCAGTGAACGAGTAGAACCATTTCAAGGAGGATCACAAGGAAATGGACAGCATGTGACTTAAATATGAGTGTCTGAGCAAAGGGTCTGAATACTTAGGACCATGTGATATTTCAGTTTTTCTTTTTTTAATAAATTTGCAACAATGTCTACATTTCTGCTTTTTTTAGTCAAGATGGGGTGCAGAGTGTACATTAATGAGAAAAAAATGAACTTTTTTGAATTTACCAAATGGCTGCAATGAAACAAAGAATGAAAAATGTAAAGGGGTCTGAATACTTTCCATACCCACTGTATCTGTCAATGAGAGGAATATGAAGCACTCTAGAGAGGGACAAAAGCACACACAATAGGGCAGTACTGTTTGAAAAGAACACCACTGAGGGGGTAGTTGTGCTCACCTGGTGGTCTGGTGGTATTATGTGATGACACAACATCTGTTTAATTGTGAATATCCACTTTTATATCTTCTGATATCTTCCAGATGTGTATTTACCAAAATGAAGAAAATGATGTTAGTTTGGCTTCGCTGCAGGAAATGAGTAGCCTTTGAGTTTAAGATAAGATTTTTATTAGTACAAATGCATTTTGTGTCCGGATCAGAGCCTATTCTCAACATAAAAAAATATATTTTGGTCCTTTGACCTTGAGAAAGGTGCCAAAACATGTTGCTACTAATAAAAACCTTATCTGAAACTTCAAAGCTCCTAATTTCACGCAGCGCAGCCCCCTAACATGATTCTCTCCTTTCTGGTAAATGAGGGGAATATAAGACAATACCAACTTAAAATGGGAAATATCAGGCACTTGGGCCAGGATGGACCAGAATACCTATTTTTAAATGATTTTAGAAAAAATATTGCATTACATAATTTCTGTTACCAAGAAATAAATATTTCAATTAAAAATAAGCAGGTTTTATAAGATTAAATATATCAACAATTGAAAAGTTGTGGACACATTTGCACAGTGTTTTATATTGTTTATTCATTTCCGGAATGCTAAATTCTAAGCTTTCTAACCAGTCTTTAGTAAAAATTTGCTCTCCTTTTGTTGTCATAGCGTCAGTATAACTCCTTCACATATATACTGTAGTGGTCCTTTTGCTTCTGACAAAAAGTCTGGGAGCACTCTGCTTCTGGCTGTGTCAGCACTCTCTGGGAGTATCCCTCCTTAGCACCTTCACCCATACAGGTACCGGCAGCACTTTTCTTAGCAAAAAACTTTTTTTTCCTTTTTTGCCGTGACCTTGCTGTTGCAATGGTCTTCATGCACCTTTAAGCACCTGCACTTTAATGGATTTTTTCTATGAGGCACATCTGCCTTCTATTTTCTTTGGTGCAATATGATATTCTAACATGCACTCTACATGAGTTTACACTTATTAGATATCTACATTGCAACAGGGTGCTGCTAGCACACTTACAGCCTATTTGTGCCGAAAATAATTTTCCCACTGTGCCTATATCATTAATCTCTTCACAGAATCGGTTATGTTTGATGGCTTTTCTGATATAGTGTGTGCAGTTACCTGTTTTCACTTGAATTGTATTGGTTGCTTGGAGGTCACTCTGTTCAGGGTTTTCTTCCCCTTTTCTTTATATTTTGTATATATTGGTTTCTACTTTTATCTGAATATATCAATAAATTTTGTATTTTACTTTAGGTTGTGTACTTCCCTTCTTTTGGGTATACTCTCTGGTAGGAGGCAGACATCTCAACGAATGAAGAATGCTTGGTGGAGAGCAACTAAGTCCTCATTGAGGGCAGATCAAATATGGAGATAAAATAACCACACTTCTGGGGAAAGTGATGAATCACATAGGCTGTGTAGCACACTATATAAAGTACCCATGACAGATTGTGCAGGTGGGCAGGGAGTAATGACATAATTCTCATCATTAGTGTCCGTGAGCATATGAAAGAACTCTCTTGAGTTCTGGAAAGCCTAACACTGTAAAGAAATTAAACTGATGTATATAAGAGGAGACAGTACCACCAACCACTATCATAACTAACAAACACCTATGAAAAAAAAAATACTTTTCATGTCAAAGATGTCCATAGTATTTAATCTTCAATTATATAAAACCTAAATAAGGTGTAAAGAAATAGATTTATTTTCCAACCCCTACTTAACACTAGAAATCTGATGGCATCAGCACCTTTTTTGTATTTTCTCTTAAGTTTTTACAATTTATACAACCTACAATAAATTTCTAAATGCAAATAGTACGTTAAATTTGTGCAATTTGACTTTTACAATAGATTGCAAAATGCAAAGAATATATTTAAAAAACAAACCATTTCCATATTTCCCCATATTATTGCTATCAAGGGAGCCACTCTGATCTAATGTAACAAGTATGTACAGGCGAAACACAGTGCATAAAAACACAAGCAACAAATGAAGTGCAGCGAGTAACGGCACTATTCCAGAGCATTGTTTTGAATAAAGTGGGCTAATGCATGTACCCCATCCTTGTTTCTGTTTCTATTCCTCTTACTAATCACTGGGTCATATTTATTTTGATGGGAAAAAAAGATATTTACAGTAATTTTTCTGACTAAAGGTCAATACAGGTTTATAGTGGTATTCCAGCATTTTTATCTCACCCTTTATCCCACTAAACCAGGGGAAAAAGTGGAGAAGAGAAGCATGCTGATTGCACAGGTTTGACTAATTCCTTTACTCTACAGCCTGCCATTTAGATGAAGCAGAACTGGACCTGTCATGGGACAAATGGTTTAACAGCATCTCTGCAGAAAGGTGAGGAATATTGTTGTTTGTTTGTTTTTTAACTCTTTTGCAGATGACAAGGGCATCGGGGAAATGGGTGAGATCGTAATAATGGTTTAATTAACATTATTAAAGGAGTCTGTGTCATTCAATTAAAGGATTTTTTCCGAGTTTCTGTGTTTTCATGCAATTTGACTATAGGGTTAGTAATTGGGGCATATTATTGATGCCTCTCCATTACTAACTTTGGGGCTTGATGTCACCTGACAATACAAAGGTGACATCAACCCCCCCCAAGGCCAAGTGCCAGAATTGGCGCATCTTCTGGGGTGACTGAGAGCTGATGTTTTTAGCCTGGGGGCAGTATCCATGGCTCCTTCCTAAGCTATTAATATCAGCCCACACCTATGTGCATAGCCTTTAATGGTTATTAATTATAGGGGACCCTACGTAATTTTTTATAGGGTCATCCATTTTAATAGCCAGTAAAGGTTAAGTACATAGTTGTGAGCTGATATTAATAGCCTGGGAAGCTCCATGGGTAGTACCTCCTTCCCAGGCTATAAAATCAGCCCCCAGCCATCAGCTTTCCCTCTGCTGGTTACAAAAAAAGGGTTTCATTACCCTGAAATAGATTGGGGAACAGAAGCCTGCAGTTCCAGCAAAGGTAATCAGTTTTTGACAACTATGAGAGACAATTACCTTTCACAACTGGTTCAGGACCCAACAAGAAGGGGGGCACTGCTAGACCTAATATTAACCAACAGGCCAGACCGCATATCAAATATAAGGGTTGGGGGTCACTTGGGGAATAGTGATCACAAAATAATAAGTTTTCATGTAACCTTTAATAAGATGGGTAGTAGGGGGGTGACAAGGACACTAAACTTCAGGAGGGCAAATTTCCAACGGATGAGAGAGGATCTTGGTGCAATTAACTGGGACAATATCCTGAGACACAAAAATACACAAAGAAAATGGGAGACATTTATTAGCATCCTGGATAGGACCTGTGCACAGTATATACCGTATGGGAATAAACATACTAGAAATAGGAGGAAACCAATATGGCTAAATAGAGCTGTAAGGGGCGCAATAAGGGACAAAAAGAAAGCATTTAGAGAATTAAAGGAAGTAGGTAGTGAGGAGGCATTAAATAAATACAGAAAATTAAATACATTCTGTAAAAAGCAAATCAAGGCAGCAAAGATTGAGACAGAGAGACTCATTGCCAGAGAGAGTAAAAATAATCCCAAAATATTCTTTAACTATATAAATAGTAAGAAACTAAAAAATGACAGTGTTGGCCCCCTTAAAAATAGTCTGGGTGAAATGGTGGATGAGGATGAGGAAAAAGCCAATATGCTAAATGACTTTTTTTCATCAGTATTTACAAAAGAAAATCCCATGGCAGACAAAATGACTAGTGATAAAAATTCCCCATTAAATGTCACCTGCTTAACCCAGCAGGAAGTACAGCGGCGTCTAAAAATAACTAAAATTGACAAATCTCCGGGCCCGGATGGGATACACCCCCGAGTACTGCAGGAACTAAGTACAGTCATTGATAGACCATTATTTTTAATCTTTAAAGACTCCATAATAACAGGGTCTGTACCACAGGACTGGTGTATAGCAAATGTGGTGCCAATATTCAAAAAAGGGGCAAAAACTGAACTCGGTAATTATAGGCCAGTAAGTTTAACCTCTACTGTGGGTAAAATCCTGGAGGGCATTCTAAGGGATGCTATGCTGGAGTATCTGAAGAGGAATAACCTCATGACCCAGTATCAGCACGGGTTTACTAGGGACCGTTCATGTCAGACTAATTTGATCAGCTTCTATGAAGAGGTAAGTTCAGGACTGGACCAAGGGAACCCAGTGGACGTAGTATATATGGACTTTTCCAAAGCTTTTGATACGGTGCCACACAAAAGGTTGTTACATAAAATGAGAGTAATGGGGATAGGGGAAAATATGTGTAAGTGGGTTGAGAGCTGGCTCAGGGATAGGAAACAAAGGGTGGTTATTAATGGAGCACACTCGGACTGGGTCACGGTTAGCAGTGGGGTACCACAGGGGTCAGTATTGGGCCCTCTTCTTTTTAACATATTTATTAATGACCTTGTAGGGGGCATTCAGAGTAGAATTTCAATATTTGCAGATGACACTAAACTCTGCAGGGTAATCAATACAGGGGAGGACAATTTTATATTACAGGATGATTTATGTAAACTAGAAGCTTGGGCTGATAAATGGCAAATGAGCTTTAATGGGGATAAATGTAAGGTCATGCACTTGGGTAGAAGTAATAAGATGTATAACTATGTGCTTAATTCTAAAACTCTGGGCAAAACCGTCAATGAAAAAGACCTGGGTGTATGGGTGGATGACAAACTCATATTCAGTGGCCAGTGTCAGGCAGCTGCTACAAAGGCAAATAAAATAATGGGATGTATTAAAAGAGGCATAGATGCTCATGAGGAGAACATCATTTTACCTCTATACAAGTCACTAGTTCGACCACACTTAGAATACTGTGCACAGTTCTGGTCTCCGGTGTATAAGAAAGACATAGCTGAACTGGAGCGGGTGCAGAGAAGAGCGACCAAGGTTATTAGAGGACTGAGGGGTCTGCAATACCAAGATAGGTTATTACACTTGGGGCTATTTAGTTTGGAAAAACGAAGACTAAGGGGTGATCTTATGTTAATGTATAAATATATGAGGGGACAGTACAAAGACCTTTCTGATGATCTTTTTAATCATAGACCTGAGACAGGGACAAGGGGGCATCCTCTACGTCTGGAGGAAAGAAGGTTTAAGCATAATAACAGACGCGGATTCCTTACTGTAAGAGCAGTGAGACTATGGAACTCTCTGCCGTATGATGTTGTAATGAGTGATTCATTAATTAAATTTAAGAGGGGACTGGATGCCTTTCTGGAAAAGTATAATGTTACAGGGTATATACACTAGATTCCTTGATAAGGCGTTGATCCAGGGAACTAGTCTGATTGCCGTATGTGGAGTCGGGAAGGAATTTTTTTCCCCATGGTGGAGTTACTCTTTGCCACATGGGTTTTTTTTGCCTTCCCCTGGATCAACATGTTAGGGCATGTTAGGTTAGGCTATGGGTTGAACTAGATGGACTTACAGTCTTTCTTCAACCTTAATAACTATGTAAAAATTGCGAGGGATCCCACACCATTTTTTTCAGAAAAATAATCATTTATTAATTAAATACATGTACAGTAATTTTCACACACACACTGCAATAATTGTGTTTGTCACTGACATCTGTATATCTTCATATTCTATATGTATTTACTGTATCTAATCCATCTCTTCTATCCTGTTGGCTCCTGCAGTGATTTTACAGTACACAACAGATGAATTGCTGGCTTTTCTTCTTTCTATATAATATATACACGTACTGTGTATATGTGTGTGTGTTTTGACGAACATTTCCTTTGAAAACGATGTGTAAATGACAGAGAATTGCTCTATGTAAAAGCTCATGTTAAAATCTCATTGCAATCGGATAGCAATTGCACTGCATTTGGATGTAAATCGGATGCTAGGTGTGAAAAATCAGATTGTACATGCATAACACTTGCATGACACTCGCATTACACTCATGTGACTCTCGGCAGGGAAACTCGGAACGATTTTGCATACGTTTAGTGCGAATCCTGCCTTATTAGAACTATAAAGCTCAGCACACCTGCTATAACACATTCAGCTATCAATGATTTGTTCTGGAGTCTTCACTGTTATCCTTGTATTTACATATAGAGTGTAGTGCACAGGGGTTGGTGCAGTGTGACAGACAGGCAGTGACCACAGGAACGTTCACAGCAAACCGTGTTTAATGTTCAAACTCACACAGTGCACAGCATGTGGTATCCTCTGGATCGCAGCCAGGAAAACAAAGACAGTCCGTGACCGGTTGCCGTGGGGACTGTACCGCCATGTACGCTGAGGGTGCCAGGCCTTTTGGCTCCGCTTGGCCCTGGTTGAGCTCTGCAGAGCCTTCTGCTCTGCCTGCTTGCAAGACCAAAACCCGACCCTCCACTGCAGGGGTTTCCACAGAAGAACCTGTGGCCGCTGGCCACATGTAAAACCCGGGGAGTAAACAGACTGCCCCACTGCCAACCTGTAGTCTGTTTCAAAAATAAAAGCCCAGAGCAGGTTTCTTAAATCTGCCAGGGACAAATAGCTTGCCCAAAGATCAACACTTACTTTTATTCTGCATTGCAATCACAGCTATGCCTGTGACTGCAATGCACTCCCACGGCCTCCATATGCTTCTTTGCACATCCTTGGGGACACATAGAGACCCTCGCATATAACACCGGTCACCGCCTCACAAGAGATAACCGGATATTTGAGCAAGCACATAGGGCAGAGAGAGCATAGAGATCAGTGATTAGAAGACCAGCTGTGCAAGCTGATGGATTGGTGATTTCTAAATGTGTCTCTTCAGAATATAAAAGGGAGAGGTGGGAGGTGAACAGAAAATTGCTATATAGAATTCAGTGACATGGAGAGAGCTGTCTGGGATGTTAAGAGTCAACCCCCTCTCCTGGAATATAACTACTGCACACTCTCAGCCAGGCACTAGAGTTCGGGCTCTATGGAAAAGAGCTGTTCACTATACTAGGGGACTTACTATACAAAAAAAATCATTTGTTACCAAGGGAAGGACCAAATGGCTTACAAATAACCCCCGTAAAATTGTATACTTTATTGGATAATAAACTAAAAACCGAAAAAAACCCTATCTAATAGGTACGTGTTTCAGGGGAACAAAAATATACACCCCTATATGAATTTATAGACAGCCAATGCTGGTAGGATACCGCACATAAGTAATTTAAATATCCTAAAAAAGTGATATAACACTCGTGATATACAATATTTCGCTGTAAGGGTGTATGGATACAAGTGCAATATCCCTAACAACTAAACAAATTGTTATTTAAAACTCTAAGGACTGTACCTACCTAGATGCGGAGGTTGGCACCCTAAGAAAAATGCGAGAATGGCGCCCCCGCTCGTACGATGGCTATCCCTGGTCTCCTACTATCTCCCTATAAGGGATAGGATTTGAAACAGAAGGCCAGGTGGCTGATAACAACGTGGAGAAATATGTGATACCAACTATACAGCATCTCAGGCCCAACCCCCACAATGTGATGTAAGGTAAAGGATAGATGTCCTAGCTACGATATAACTAGATATAACACAAAAATATGGAACCATAGGTCAAATAACAAATACAAGTATAAAGTGTAACCAGCACTGTTATAGACTGACTAATAATCAATAATACTAATACCATACGATAAATAACAAAAATGCCACCACATACACCTAGACACGTATTGTCATAAATTGATAAAGTCAGCCCCAAGGGGAATGCAGTTAATGCCAGAGATACATGTTATTGATGACCATAGTATACTCATCTGCTGCATATATTGTCCCCAGCCGATCATTCATCCAGGAGTAGTGGCTCACACAGTGACTCAGGGCGAACAAGATCTGAAAAACACCTCTCGACGCGTTTCCCCCATGTGCCTGGGTTCATCAGGAGAGTCAAGATAATAGCATGGCAGTATGTAGATATACAAAAAGATAGGGCTGCCAATTATATATAATTATATACAAATATTTTTGTTCCCCTGAAACACGTACCTATTAGATAGGGTTTTTTTTCGGTTTTTAGTTTATTATCCAATAAAGTATACAATTTTACGGGGGTTATTTGTAAGCCGTTCACTATACTAGATAAAATCTCTCATTGCAGAAGAATGCCAGGAGGTGGAAAAAGCAAGCCAATTGCAATCATACTTATTTTTGTTCTGTCTAACTAATTAAAGCAACTTAATGAGAACCTGATAGTTGATACATGCTGCCCAATCCAGGGGAAAGCATGTATCAGGCACTGGCCGTAAAAACTCAGTCAAGTATGTTTTGACTCTGAAACGCTGTGGCGTTTCAGAGAAATTCATACATTTAAAGCCGTTGGGGACAAGGTAGTGCTGGAGACTAGTAAGACAGGCGGGTCCCCAAAGACTTCTCTCCGTTTGATACCCTGTATTAAAAGGTTTTTGCCTTCATGAGAGTGTAGGGAGAGACTTGTCACTCCAGAACAGCAGGCAAGTCCATCTGGACTCGCCTATCCAACTAGTCTCCAACTATGCTTGGCCCCAGTGGACATTAAAGTATGATTTTGTCTGAAACGTCACAGCATTTAAAAGTCACACACAACTAGCTGAGATCATATAGCCAGTACCGGATACATCCTACCCCTGGATCAGGCAGCATGTATCAGCTGCCAAGTTCATTCTAAGAACTGGAGATCACCCCTTTAAGTTGAGGGTTTAAGGATCCCATGTGTCAAGTTTTTGCTATAGTGTGTAAACAGTTTGTAATTTCCTATACATTGAAAATGTTATCATATTTTTCTGTGAAATAATTAAATCATAAAAAAAGAAATCTTACGTTATATTTTAAAATGAACACTCCAAAAGTATTGGACATTTTAAGCAAACAGGGAAAAATATGTTGTGTCAATGCCCAGACCTTAGTAAACAAATAGGTAAAGTAAAAACTCCATGCAAATCATGCATATAGATCCCATTCCTAACAAGCATGATCTTCATATAAATCTGCAGCAGTATAATTCTTAGTACTTACTCTGGTTCTTTTTTATCTTCAGGTTTTGCATCCTTTTTTTCTTCCTTTTTTTCTTCCTTTTTTTCTTCCGTTTTTTCTTCTTTTTTTTCTTCTTCCTTTTTTTGCTCTTTGTTATCTTTGGCAGCATTCTGATCATTCTTTTTACTGTTTAGTGCATTCACATGGAAAGTGGAAAGAGCCTTTTCAGAGAAGAGAATAGCATAGCCACAAGAGCGAGCAGCCTAGTTTCTGCTGTATGAATTTGTGACCATTTTTTTCCAGACAATATTCTGGTTGTGAATTTCAAATTATTAGATTATTTGTGAGACTCGTGTGATGCAGAAATATCACCAACTTAGTAAAAGAGGGAAATTCTATGATTATGATGGTAGAGATATTGTGCTAGTTTGATATATCATTCCATCATCAGGAAAACATTTAATATGGCTAGCAATACTGACTGGGCATGTTACTATGTTATTATATAGAGAAAGCCTTAAGGCTAGCTGCTAAACATATTATTTGTAATAAAACTAGATCTAATATGTTCTGTGCAATAGGGGATGCAATTTCTAAATTATATTTAAAAAAAAATATATCTATTATGTTCCTGGTACTTACAAATAACAAAGGATCCATTAGATTATAATTATGTGCAGAAGGTGAGATACAGAATTAGTCCACAAAAACTATTGCTGTATCATATTCATTGCAGTATCCACTTCCAATTGTAAAGCTTATATGTCAGATTAATATATATATATTTATATATACACACATATATATTAACATATGGAAACTGATAAAGGTTCAGTCCTGTGTTATTTAAGCATATGCAAGCCTATTATTGGACTGTACAGTCCTTTTTGTGTTGTGGCAGTGGCTAGCACCATACCTTTGCTGGGCAATAAGGTTTTTTTAAGTGTATTCTGTGGCTGCGGTGTTACAAGTATAATCTATCTAACAATCACTGCGGTTTATTATTGGTGTTGGGGTATAACAGGGGGGTGTCTCTCCATTTTCTGCTGCATAATTCTTTTACCCCATTCATCCTGAATTTTGCCATTATGGACATACAGTGGGGAAAAAAGTATTTAGTCAGCCACCAATTGTGCAAGTTCTCCCACTTAAAAAGATGAGAGAGGCCTGTAATTGACATCATAGGTAGACCACAACTATGAGAGTCAAAATGAGAAAACAAATCCAGAAAATCACCTTGTCTGGTTTGGCAAAATTTATTTTGCAAATTATGGTGGAAAATAAGTATTTGGTCATTAACAAAAGTTCATCTCAATATTTTGTTATATATCCTTTGCTGGCAATGACAGTGGTCAAACGTTTTCTGTAAGTCTTCAAAGGGTTGGCACACACTGTTGGTGGTATGCTGGACCATTCCTCCATGCAGATCCCCTCTAGAGCAGTGATATTTTTGGCCTGTCGCTATGCAACACGGACTTTCAACTCCTTCCAAAGATTTTCCACGGGGCTAGGCCACTCCAGGACCTTCATATGCTTCTTACAAAGCCACTCCTTCGTTGCCCTGGTGGTGTGCTTGGGATCATTATCATGCTTAAAGACCCATCCACGTTTCATCTTCAATGTCCTTGCTGATGGAAGGAGGTTTGCACTCAAAAATCTCACGATACAAGGCCCCATTCATTCTTTCATGTACATGGATCAATCGTCCTGGTCCCTTTGCAGAGAAACAGCCCCAAAGCATGATGTTGCCACCTCCATGCTTCACAGTAGGTATGGTCTTCTTTGAATGCAACTCAGCATTCTGTCTCCTACAAACACAACGAGTTTTGTTTCTACCAAACAGTTCTACTTTGGTTAAATCAGACCATAAGACATTCTCCCAGTACTCTTCTGCATAATCCAAATGCTCTCTAGCAAACTTCAGATGGGCTTGGACATGTACTGGCTTAAGCAGGGGGACACATCTGGCACTGCAGGATCTGAGTCCCTGGCAGCGTAGTGTGTTACTGATGGTAACCTTTGTTACGGTGGTCCCAGCTCTATGCAGGTCATTCCCTAGGTCCCCCCATGTGGTTCTGGGATTTTTGCTCACCGTTCTTGTGAATATTTTGACCCCATGGGGTGAGATCTTACGTGGAGCCCCGGATTGAGGGAGATTATCAGTGGTCTTGAATGTCTTCTATTTTCTTATTATTAGTCCCACAGTTGATTTCATCACACCAAGCTTCTGGCCTACTGCAGATTCAGTCTTCCCAGCCTGGTGCAGGGCTACAATTTTGTTTCTGGTGTCCTTCAATAGCTCTTTGGTCTTCCCCATAGTGGAGTTTGGAGTGTGATTGTTTCAGGTTGTGGACAAGTGTCTTTTATACTGATACCAAATTCAAACAGGTGTCATTACTACAGGTAATGAGTGGAGGAGAGAAGAGCCTCTTAAAGAAGAAGTTACAGGTCTGTGACAGACAGAAATCTTGCAGGTTTTTAGGTGACCAAATAATTATTTTCCACCATAATTTGCTAAATAAATCCTGCCAAATCAAACAAGGTGATTTTCTGGATTTGGTTTCTCATTTTGACTCTCATATTTGTGGTCTACCTCTGATGTCAATTACAGGCTTCTCTCATCTTTTTAAGTGGGAGAACTTGCACAATTGGTGGCTAACTAAACACTTTTTTTCCCTACTGTAGTAAAAAACAAGTGGTTTTTATAAGGTCTTAACCCCTTCACCCCCGGAGCTTTTTCCGTTTTTTCATTTTCGTTTTTCGCTCCCCTCCTTCCCAGAGCCATAACTTTTTTATTTTTCCGTCAATATGGCCATGTGAGGGCTTATTTTTTGCGGGACGAGATGTACTTTTGAACAATATCATTGGTTTTACCATGCCATGTAACAGAAAACGGGAAAAAAATTCCAAGTGTGATGAAATAGCAAAAAAAGTGCTACTCACACTTGTTTTTTGTTTGGATTGTTTGCTAGGTTCACCAAATGCTAAAACTAACCAGCTATTATGATTCTCCAGGTCATTATGAGTTCATAGACACCTAACATGTCTAGGTTATTTTTTATCTAAGTAGTGAAAAAAATTCCAAACTTTGCTAAAAAAAAAAAAAAAAAAAATAGTGCGATTTTCCGATACCCGTAGCGTCTCCAATTTTTGTGATCTGGGGTCAGTTGAGGGCTTATTTTTTGCGTGCCAAGCTGGTGTTTTTAATGATACCATTTTGGTGTAGATACGTTCTTTTGATCGCCCGTTATTGCATTTTAATGCAATGTCGTGCCGACCAAAAAAACGTAATTTTGGCGTTTTGATTTTTTTCTCGCTACGCCATTTAGCGGTCAGGTTAATCCTTTGTTTTTATTGATAGGGCGATTCTGAACGCAGCGATACCAAATATGTGTATGTTTGATTTTTTTTTTTATTGTTTTATTTTGATTGGGGCGTAAGGGGGGTGATTAGTACAAAACAGCTGACATGTCGCGGCTTTGAGATGGGCTCACCGCCGGAGCCCACCTCAAAGCACGGGATCTGCCAGCTGACGTACTATTCCGTCAGCTGGCAGAAAGGGGTTAAAATTAGGTAAATACAATCTCAGATGAACAACACATAACAAATTACACTGTGTAATTATTTACCAAAAACTAGGCCAAAATGCAGAGGCATTGTATGAAAAATTAAGTACACCTCATGCAGCAATAAGATGAAGTAATTGTTTTCTGTTTGACTTTATCAGTCTTCTACATTATTCTGGAGGAATATTGACCCACTTTTCTTTACAACAATAATAATTTTTTTCTAGGTTCATGAGCATTCATTTATGGACATCTATCTTACAGTCACAGTTGACTTAATGACTGCACGCTGCCTCGGTCTTATGGCTGCAAATCAAGTGCAAAATTATCACCCCTCCACCATCATGCCTGGCAGTTGGTATAAGGTGTTTGCGCTGATATGTTTGTTGTGTTTGGTTTTCATCAAACATGCCATAGGGCATCATGGCCAATTTGGCCTCCTCTGTCCAATGTACAATGTTCCATATCTCTTGTAATTTGTTCACAAACAACTTTAACAACTTTTTGCTTATTTTAGCTGTGCTGATGTATTCTTTCAACAAAGAAGAGTCTTTCTCCTGGAAACTATTCCAAATAAGCCACACTTGTTCAGTCTTTTTCTAATTGTATTGTCATAAACTTAAACATTTACCATGCTGAATGAAACCTTTGGAGTCTGAGCTGTAGCTCTTGGGTTTGCATTTTATTTAAGCATTGCATGCTTTGTCTTTGGAGTGAATTTAATGGGACATCCACTCCTGAAATTATTGTAAACTGTGGTCACATTTTCTGATGAACAATTATTCAAGAGAATTGTATTAGTAGCACGTGTCTGCTAAATAACTACTTAACACATGAAAACAGTGAGGATGTAGTTTTCACTCACTACTTCTACGTTTTGGCCTAGTTTTTTTTTTTTTTTTTAAATAACAACATGGTGTAATTTTCCATGCTTTGTTTTTTCATCTGAGATTGTATTTAGTATATATATATATATATATATATATATATATATATATATATATATACTGTATATATACATATACACATACAGTACAGACCAAAAGTTTGGACACACCTTCTCATTTAAAGATTTGTCTATATTTTCATGACTATACTATGAAAATTGTACATACACAATGAAAGCATCAAAACTATGAATTAACACATGTGGAATTATATACTTAACAAAGAAGTGTGAAACAACTGAATTTATGTCTTATATTCTAGGATCTTCAAAGTAGCCACCTTTTGCTTTGATGACTGCTTTGCACACTCTTGGCATTCTCTTGACGAGCTTCAAGAGGTAGTCACCGGGAATGGTTTTCACTTCACAGGTGTGCCCTGTCAGGTTTAATAAGTGAGATGCTTGTCTTATAAATGGTATTGGGACCATCAGCTGTGCTGTGCAGAAGTCTGGTGGATACACAGCTGATAGTCCCACTGAATAGACTGTTAGAATTTGTATTATGGCAGGAAAAAAGCAGCTAAGTAAACGAGTGGCTATCATTACTTTAAGAAATGAAGGTCAGTCCGAAAAATTGGGAAAACTTTGAAAGTGTCCCCAAGTGCAGTGGCAAAAACTATCAAGCGCTACAAAGAAACTGGCTCACATGAGAACCGCCCTAGGAAAGGAAGACCAAGAGTCACCTCTGCTTCTGAGGGTAATGTTATGACCCCAATGGCGAGGGTCTCAGAGGAACAAGTAAGTCTGCGAAGTACAAAAATCCAGCTCATAGGGCAGTGGTAACTGGGTTGACCATATATCTACTCCTAACGCCAACACTAGAAGTAGCCGGGGAACATGCCTACGTTGGTCGCTAGATGTCTCGCGCCAGCCGGAGGACTAACTACCCCTAGAAGAGGAAAACAAAGACCTCTCTTGCCTCCTGAGAATAGACCCCAAAAGTTGGATACAAGCCCCCCACAAATAATAACGGTGAGGTAAGAGGAAATGACAAACACAGAGATGAACTAGGTTTAGCAAAGAGAGGCCCACTTACTAATAGCAGAATGTAGTAAGATAACTTATATCGTCAACAAAAACCCTATCAAAAATCCACACTGGAAATTCAAGAACCCCCGAACCGTCTAACGGCCCGGGGGGAGAACTCCAGCCTCCCTAGAGCTTCCAGCAAGGTTAGGATACAGATTATGTACAAGCTGGACAAAAATGCAAACAAAAACAAATAGCAAAAAGCAAGAAAGCAGACTTAGCTTAATCTAGCAGGAACCAGGATCAGTAGACAAGAGCACAACAGATTAGCTCTGATTACAACGTTGCCAGGCATTGAACTGAAGGTCCAGGGAGCTTATATAGCAACACCCCTGACCTAACGACCCAGGTGAGCATACAAGGGATGGCAGACATTCCCAGAGTCAAATCGCTAGTAACCACTAGAGGGAGCCAAAAAGGTAAATTCACAACAGGGTAAGTTTATCCAAGTCACCAGCCTCAGAAATTGCAAGTTAACAGCAGCTCAGATTAGAGACCAGGTCAATGCCACACAGAGTTCTAGCAGCAGACACATCTCTACAACAACTGTTAAGAGGAGACTTTGTGCAGCAGGCCTTCATGATAAAATGGCTGCTAGGAAACCACTGCTAAGGACAGGCAACAAGCAGAAGAGACTTGTTTGGGCTAAAGAACCCAAGGAATGGACATTAGACCAGTGGAAATCTGTGCTTTGGTCTGATGAGTCCAAATTTGAGATCTTTGGTTCCAACCACCGTCTCTTTGTGCGACGCAGGAAAGGTGAATGGATGGACCCTACATGCCTGGTTCCCACCGTAAAGCATGGAGGAGAAGGTGTGATGGTGTGGGGGTGCTTTGCTGGTGACACTGTTGGGGATTTATTCAAAATTGAAGGCATACGGAACCAGCATGGCTACCACAGCATCTTGCAGCGGCATGCTATTCCATCCGGTTTGAGTTTAGTTGGACCATCATTTATTTTTTCACAGCACAATGACCCCAAACACACCTCAAGGCTGTGTAAGGGCTATTTGACCAAGAAGGAGAATGATGGGATGCTATGCCAGATGACCTGGCCTCCACAGTCACCAGACCTGAACCCAATCGAGATGGTTTTGGGTGAGCTGGATCGCAGAGTGAAGGCAAAAGGGCCAACAAGTGCTAAGCATCTCTGGGAACTCCTTGAAGATTGTTGGAAGACCATTCCGGGTGATTACCTCTTGAAGCTCATCAAGAGAATGCCAAGAGTGTGTAAAGCAGTCATCAAAGCAAAATGTGGCTACTTTGAAGAACCTAAAATATAAGACATCTTTTCATTTGTTTCACACTTTTTTGTTAAGTATATAATTCCACATGTGTTAATACATAGTTTTGACGCCTTCAGTGTGAATGTACAATTTTCATAGTCATGAAAATACAGAAAAATCTTTAAATGAGAAGGTGTGTCCAAACTTTTTGTCTGTACTGTATACATATATATATATATATATATATATATATATATATATATATATATATATATTGCTCTGGCAAAAATTAAGAGATTACCAAATCAAAACCCTGTCATGGGCAGCCCAATCTCCAGACCTGAACCCCATTGAAAACATCTGGAATGTAATCAAGAGAATGATGGATTGTCACAAGCCATCAAAGAGGAACTGTTTAAATTTTTGTGCCAGAAGCAGTGTGAAAGACTGATGGAAAAGCATGTCAAGACGAATGAAAGCTGTGATTAAAAATCATGGCTATTCCACAAAATATTGATTTCTGAAATCTTCCTGAGTTAAAACATTAGTATTGTTGTTTCTAAATGATTATGAGCTTGATTTCTTTGCATTATTTGAGGTCTGAAAGCACTGTTCTTTTTTTGTAGTTTTGACCATTTTTCTTTTTCAGAAAAAAAATACTAATTTTATTGCTTGAAAATTTGGAGACATGTTGTCAGAAGTTTATAGAATAAAAGAACAATTTACATTTTACTCAAAAATATACCGGTACCTATAAAGAGAAAAATCAGACAAACTGAACATTTTGCAGTGGTCTCTTAATTTTTGCCAAAGCTGTATATATCCTATTGTTGTTGTTACCAAATTTCCAACTTAAAGGCCATCTATCAGCACAAACGGACTGTTAAATGACTGTTAAAACCAAGCATGGGTGCTCAGTGCACCCTTGATGTAACCAAACAGCTCAGTGCACTTTCCTGCCAACTAGTTTTGTATCTATCTAGTCCCCTCTTCCTTGACTGACAGCTCTAGTTTTACTGGAGCTAGAGAAGGACAGAGATAGATGGAAAACAAGTAGGTAGGAAAGTGTGGTTTATGGTTTGGCCACTCTGAAGGATGTACCAAGTGCCTATCTTTGCTTCAACAATCTTTTTTTTGCTTACAGCCTACCTTTAAATCAATCAATCAGTGTCAATATAAGTTGCCTATGATAGCGAAATCAGTGCTTGCATATTAGACAAGCAGATTATGGTGAAGTATCTGGCCTTATGTCTTCCACAGAAATAAGGAAGATACATGTGGTTGTAAACTATGGACTTTAATATGATCATGCTGCTGATAAATGTGCGTTGAAAAGTGACTGCATGAAGTGTATTTTTATGTGGTTATAAAACTTGAGCACAGTAAGTTTACTTGAATGAATGGATGAAGGGCACAATTCTTTCAAACAAAAATAAAACAAAGGACATGACATGAGGATCACCATACAGGGAAGCCGGACACAAGACACATATTGGTTGTAGAAGGCATAACTTGGGATTCTACACTACCATTGTCTACATCTATGTTTAGAGGTGTAAGAATAACTCTACATCTCATCACGTTTACAAAAGACTTCAAGGGATTTTCTTCTACAGAATAACTTACTCATCAGTATTGTTGTTGTTGTTGACATTGAACTCGGCAAGAACCCAATGACTGAAATAGCATTAAATAACAAAAAAACATAATCAAACTACTTCCTAATACAAGTAAAATAGCAGATTTAATTAAACTTGGTAACGTTAGTGCATGGCCATTGGGGCACTCTGGGGGGCACAAATCCCAACTGAGGCACTTAGTGTGGCACAAAATCCTGTCAGCAGCACTGTCCGCTCACAGTTCTTTTGGCAGGCGGTATGTGTATGGCACATCATCGAATATTTCAAGAATAGTACATAAGGATTGATAAGACAATTTATTTGATATGCCTTTACTTGAGATTTCAAATGAACTGACATCTGAAACCCTATGGACTCTTACTGTTCTTAAAATATTTTTTTTTGCTTTGCAGCTCTGGATACCATCATAATTATGTGGCACTCTCAATAACACTAAGGGAGAATACCAGCCGCACTCACCCCCTGCCTATTCCCACGTTTCCCAATAGACGGATGGACATTCCATTGGTCGACCTACGCCGCTGCACAGGGGCTGATTAGATGGGAATCCTCTCTGCTGTTATTAGATTACATAGCTTGTAATCACTGGTGCATGGGAGACATGAGGGCGTGCTGTATAATGAGATATTGGGGCCCATTTAACTCTGGTGGCACAGGGGTCCTCTGCTATCTGTATCCACCCTCAACTATAGTTGTGCCTATACAAGCACAACTACCTAAGGCGAACATCTTACTCAAACTTTTTAGCTCTTAGATAACTACCCATCATAGAAGTTCTCTGAATATGTTGTCTTTTGCAAACCATTGTTGTACATTATTATTTTTGAGGCAGTATATGGGATTAATTGCTAAGGGGAATTTCCGCCTAGCACACATATTTTGGGGCATTTTCTTTCAGGGGCACTGAGCAATACAATATTAGAAGTAGGAGCAGGAGGATACCAGGATAGAAAGTTTGTGTTCAGAAAGTGGGGAGATGCAGTTTGCACAGATGAATTGCGGCTGGAAGAAGTGTTCATGACAGTCTGGGTCGAATGCAGAACTTAAGGAAATAATACATCTACAAAGAGTGAAAATGTCACCTGCAAGGCAATAAGTGCAATTGTGTATTTTACCTGTGATTGCATCTGACCAGTATCAAATTCTTATGTTTGTTCTGCAGTAGTCAATTTAATTTGAGAAGTAAAAATTCATCCAGGAACCGTGTGCTGGTTTGGTGAATGTGGGGCGGATGAATAGGTACGGTACATATGCGTTGGTGTTTGTCCCCTTATCATTTACACACATGGTCAAAATTGTTGGTACCCCTCATTTAATGACAGAAAAACCCACAATGGTCACAGAAATCACTTGAACCTGACAAAAGTAATAATAAATAAATGATCTATGAAAATGAACAAATGAAAGTCAGACATTGCTTTTCAACCATGTGTAAGGTTCTAGTAGGTATGCGGGATGCAGTGACGAGCAGGAGACAGAACAAGAGTTAACTGTTTTTTATGGAAAAGTATTAATACAGTTGATACTCCACACAGGGAGGAAGATATTAAAGTATATGAATGAACAAAATGTATGCAATTATAAAGGAACAATATAGGTTTAAATAACAGGGTAATTTATCAGCCTGTGGTTCCCAGACGGAGGAGGCTGGAACATCCCACGTTGGCGTCATAGCTGACGTGAAAAGTCTCTGAACTGATCCCGGAGAAAGGTGAAACACTGTCTCTTTATGACAGTGATGTATCCTGGCCTTTCCACGCTAATCTTGAGGTCCTGTAAGAAGGAACTGTTCAAGTGGCTGTCTGTGGTACCGTGATGGATAGACGAAGTCCCAGAGAGGAGGCTGCAGTCACGCTACTAGCCTTAGTGTGCACTGGTTGGGAAATAATGTGTCGTGCACCGGCGGCAGTCAGCGGTACAGTTAGTTTTGTGCTACTGGCGTCGGGAGCAGTAGGGGTAAAGGTCTCTGACGGTACACGGTCTCTGTGAGCGGGGAATGAGGGAGTCAAGCATAGCCCTGCTCGTAGGTGTCGGTCTGTGGAGAGGAAGTGAGCCTTCTCCTGTCCCACACGCTGTCTTCCCACCAAGTCTCTCTTCCTGGCTGACGCCATCCCTTTTATCTGAGACCCACCCCCTACAGTCAGGAGCAAAGGTCTCTTCCAGTCAGGAAATGCTTCCCTTGGCAACAATGGTGACAGCCCCGACAGTTCCGGCCCCGACACGAGAAAGACATAACTAACCCGGTCGATCTCCCTACACATGCATCCACAGAATTTAAAAAAAATTAAAACTCATGAAATAGGCCTGGACAGAAATGATGGTACCCCTAAAAATAATGTGACAAAAGGGACTTGTGAAATCAAGGTGTGTCCACTAACTACCATCCCAGGTGTTTACAATCTTGGAATCAGTAAGTGGGCCTGTATATAGGGCTACAGATACTCACTGTGCTATTTGGTGATAATGTGTGTATCACGCTCAACATGGACCAGAGTAAGCGAAGGAAAGAGTTGTCTCAGGAGATTAGAAAGAAACTTACAGACAAACATGTTAAAGGTAAATCGTATAAGACCATCTCCAAGCAGCTTGATATTATTCAGAAATTTAAGATCCATGGGACTTTAGCCAACCTTCCTGCCTGGATATGGCCGTAGGAGAAAAATTGATGACAAATCAAAGAGACGGATAATACGAATGGTAACCAAAAAGCCCAGAAGAACTTCTAAACTGATTAAAGGTGAACTTCAAGCTCAAGGAGCATCAGTGTCAGATCGTACCATCCGTCGTTGTATGAGCCAAAGTGGACTTCATGGGAGACAACCAAGGAGGACACCATTGTTGAATAAAATCATAAAAAAGCCAGACTAGAATTTGTCAAACTACATGTTGACAAACCACATAGCTTCTGGGAGAATGTCCTATGGACAGATGTGACAAAAATAGAACTTTTTGGCGAGACACATCAGCTCTATGTTCATGGACGGAAGAATTAAGTATATCAAGAATAGAACACTGTCCCTACTGTGAAACATGGAGGAGGCTCTTATGTCTGGGGCTGCTTTGCTGTATCTGGCACAGGGTGTCTAGAATCTGTGCAGGGTAAATTGAAATCTAAAGACTATCAAGGGATTTTAGAGAGAAATATGCTGCCCAGTGTCAGAAAACTTGGTCTCATTCGCAGGTCATGGGTCTTGCAACAGGATAATGACCCAAAACACACAGCTAAAAACACCCAAGAATGGCTAAGATGAAAACATTAGACTAATCTGAAGTGGCCTTCTATGAGCCCTGACCTAAATCCTATTGAGCATCTTTGGAAAGAGCTGAAACATGCCATCTGGAAAAGGCAACCTTCAAACACGAGACAATTGGAGCAGTTTGCTCTTGAGGAGTGGGCCAAAATATCTTTCGAGAGGTGGAGAAGTCCCATTGACAGTTACAGGAATCGTTTGATTGCAGTGATTGCCTCAAAAGGTTGTGAAACAAAATATTAAGTTAAGAGTACCATCATTTCTGTCCAGGCATGGTTGAAAAGCAATGTCTGACTATGATTTGCTCATTTTCATAGATTTTTTATTTAAGATTACTTTTGTCAGATTCAAGTTATTTATGTGACCATTGTGGGTTTTTCTGTCATTAAACGGGGGTACCAACAATTTTGATCACGTGTGTAAAACCTTAGCAATGCACCTAGTCATTTTTGTTCCTTATTTTCTACTATCAAAGCTTGGGTGCATTTTACAATCCAGTGCATCCCTCCTGGAATCACACATGCTGTTTTTCTGCAGTTCTTGACAAGGTTTTACTAGCCAAAGCGGATAATAAAGGAACCAAAATATAAAGCAAACCTTATATTCCTACTAAGAAATTAGCTAATCATTATTATTAACGTACTGCATTTAATACCCCTCCAACATCATTTCATAGTCTTATTACTGCCCAAATGATTAAAGAGTAACCATCAATTTAATTTTTATTAACTAAATAGTACACATAAAAACTTTGTAATATATTTTGATCGAGAAATCTGCTTCTTTTTTTTCCTTGGACTGAGCATTTCTTATCAAAAGTGTCAATTCACTAGTGAAATCTGTATTTAGTGAATACAGACTCTCATTACAGAGATAGGAGATGGCAGTAACTGTCATTTAAGGAGAACTTTCAGCAGAATGTCTGTCTGAAACTAGCCCTAACCTCCCTCTACATAGATTTTTAAAAGCACTAACTGTCATCTCATTAATGGGAAATTCTGTCTTCACTGACCAATTTTGCAGACTTTACTTATGAATCAAGAGTGAATGATCAATCCAGGAGGAGAAAAAAGCAGATTTCTCTGATAAGATATAATATAAAATTGCTTATTTACATGTATACTATTGATTTATATAGTAAGAATTTTAAATGCAGGTTATTTTTTAATTTCTCTGGCTGTCTGGTTTTGGTCGGCTTTTATATACAATCATCCAATAAAGCTGGTCATAGTTATTTCTTTGTGAATATAACAATTCTAGCTATTGAAATAAATTTATATCCATTAATTTATTTTTGTCGGGACAGACAGCATATGACTTTGGAAGATTTTTGACTCACGGAAAAGCTGTGACAGTGGATAAATATTGCGCATACAATGCATTTAGGACATAGACCCAATCTGTCATACTTACATTATTGTGATGAAATGATAACATAATGGATTTATTGCTATTTCCATCCTGATCTAATTAGTTGAGGCAATTTTTCCAAAAACTGCTGCATGTTACCTGCACAATGGTTTTGTACATGACTTTTAGGGTACGCTCACACTGGCGTATGTTCTCTCATGCGAGAGACTCGGGCACATTATAATAATGACACTTGGCACAAACTCTGTCAGGCTTTGAGCGGCGTTTCATCGGAGTGTGATCCGACTTGAGAGCATTGCAGCACAGGTGTGAAGAAGATTGAGAACGTAATTTCTCCATCTTCTCCATTGTCTGTGAGTGTACATGGAACTGCACACAGATGACATAGACTTCTATGGGAGCGCGTGATACGAATATCTGAGCCACTCGCAGCAAGCTACGATTGATTTTTCATGCCGAGTCGGCATGAGAAAATAATAGCAGATCTGTGTTGCCCTGTAGTATAACATTAGTCCAAGTGCTATCTGATAAAACATCGGACAGGACTCGGCCGTGATATATGCCAGTGTGAACGTGCCCTTAGACCGTATTACATTCCGTTGGCCAAAAGTTGCTGTCGCAATGGCAGTAACCACTCATGTGCCGGTCTGTGGTGGTAGTTTTAGTGTTAGTATCATTTATAGTCATTTGACTTTAATTTTTATTTCCATAAAATAGTTTCCCCTAACGTTATTAGACTAGGATTAGTTTTATAAGAAATAAATACATTATTACTATTAATAGCTATAACCTATAGATAAAGAAAAGACAGCATTGTCCATACACCATACGTTTAACCCCTTGAAGACCTGCCTACCTTGGGCAGTACTAAAAATTTGCCAAAAGTGAAGGGATCATTAATAAATTAAGTGTTACATTACCCATCTGTCCACAAAACTCCAGCCGTAGTCTTCCAAACCATTTCAGCCTGTCAGTATTAGACCGACAGACAACCTATTAGGCAGATATGGATGGCAGCCCTGGCAACGTTGTTAACCAGTTGGTGCCCTGTGGCATGTAAAGGGTGCAGCATCTAAGGGGGTAAACTGTCCAGATCAAAGGGAACCTGCCACCAATTTTTGAGTCTCTGAGCAAATGCCGCAACCTTTATCTGCTCATGTACTGCATTCCAAAAACGTGTCTACCATCTCCTGACTCCCCTTGTATACCACCAAAAATAACATTTTAATTGATCCCGCGCTGTATTAAATGAGGATGGTCCAGTCCGATGGGGTGTCCTCCCTGTGGTGTCTGTTCCTCCTCTCTGCTCCTAATCGCCATCCTCCGGCTTTGATCGATGTGGATGACGCGTCTTGCGAAATGAAATCTTGTGCCTGCGCAGTAGCCACACAGGCCTGTGTTGGCACACTTTGTGGAATTCAGCACAGGAGTAGAGACATACAAACTGGTGACAGTTTCCCTTTAGAGATTCAGCAGGAACCCAGCTTTGTGTAGCAGTGACAGTGTCCAAGCAATTAGAGTGCCATGGTAGTATGGTGCAGGTCTGAAACCAGAACATAGGTTAAAGAGGGTCTCTGTTTTGAACAATCCCTACCTGGCATAAGTAGATCAAATTGTGTCTCCACACTAGGATCCCAGCGATCAGCTGTGTGGAAACCTGGCAGTTAAGCCCCCGTCTCACTAAGCGAGATCGCTAACGAGATCCCTGCTGAGTCACAAGTTTCGTGACGCAACAGCGACCTCAGTAGCGATCTCGCTTTGTGTGACACGTAGCAGCGACCCGGCCCCTGCTGTGAGATCGCTGGTCGTGTCGGAATGGCCTGGACCTTTTTTTGATCGTTGAGGTCCCGCTGGGTAGCACACATCGCTGTGTTTGACACCTTACCAACGACCTCGTTGACGACTCAGACACTGAATCGTCATAATAGCTCCCATGTGACATCGTTGTACAGGTTGCTACAGGTCGCTGGTGAGATGTCAAACAGCGAGATCGCAGCTGCGATCGTTAGTAAGATCTCACTGTTTGACATCTCACCAGCGACCACATAGCGACGCAGCAACGATCCCTGACAGGTCGTATCGTTGTCGGGATCGCTTTAGCGTCGCTAAGTGAGACGGGGCCTTAAGACTTCAATTTCCCAGGACAGCAAACAAAGGCAAAATTAAATATGACATGCTACCTATTCAAATCAGAAGGTTGCCCATGTAATGCAGCTAGGACATGTTCTTCAGAGAGGGAGAGGAATGATCTTTAATGCTCCTCGACCATCTGGCCAAAACATGAGGATTCTTAACAGAGGATTTTCAAAAATACAGAATATACAACTATTTGGTATCGTGCAATTACTTCCAAACAAATGCAGTTTCCTTTCTAATACTTTACATAAAAGTAAATAAATCAACAGAAAAAAGACAATACACCTTGTAGTAAAACACACTGCAAGTAACAGCTTTGATGTTACCTTATTTTGAAGGGAAGGCTTTTTTTAAGTTTAGGTTATGATTGGGTCCCCAGATTCTCCAGAATATTGTCTCAACATTCCAAACCAGAATCCCCCAACAATAAAACACAACCAGGGATTACACAACCCCACATTTTCACTAGGGATATCAAAACAATCATACACTGAGGAATCTCACAATAATTGCAAACTGACAACAGGGATCACACAACAAACACATACTGACAACACAATTACATACTCACACTAAAATAACACACTGACATCACAGCTCCAAGAACAGGTATGTAAGACGCATGCTAGAAAACAATAAAAAATGGACCAATTGGGGCACTTCACGTTATTATTATTATAGCAGTACCTATTTGCCTTTTCCAGCCTGTCTGGATTTTGGTTTTCTATTACAGATTGTGCAAAGCTGTTTCTGCTAGATGCCTCTTTAAGCTCCGGCCCCCTAAATCTCTCTAAAAAAGAGTCTGGGCGCTGATCTTCTGGATTCAGGTGTCTCATCGCCCAGGTCCGCATTGTTAGAAGAAATCTTGACAACCTGCAAAGCATTAATAATAAGTATTTCCTACATTTTCTTTGTAACTATGTTTTGAAAGGCAAACAATTTTTCTTAAAATTGGCTTTATTTTGTTATTTACAACATTTCTTTAATAAATGATGTTCGGCAAGAATCTAGAGCAGATCAGAGGTGTCTGAGAGAGATTGCCACCATTAGCAGTCATTTGCATACACCTTTTGAGTGGATAAAAGCTGATTTTCTAAGGGAAACTTGGTGCTTCATTCTGATGTTCGTGACTCACATGTGTTCTACCCATGTTTTCACGGAGAGAACACGTAACTATAGTCTATGGGGCATTTCACATGTCTGTGTATTTCTTAAATCACAGAGGCTTGTCTGAATTTGGTTTGAGTCATTAAAAATGTGCACTAAAGTCCCTGTGTCCATTAAAATCATGGAAGCACACATATACTGTACATTTTTAATATTTCAATAGCTATGCTTTGCAATATAAAATATAAAAGCTAACACTTTTTTGCTAAAAGGAAATCCCTGTTGAAACACTGATGGTGACAACGAAAACACAGATGAAAATGAATCCGTTTAATTGCATAGGTAAAAAAATGGAAGTCTAGATTAGGCCTTACATATGTTTGCACTTCTTTCCCAATTACCTATTTAGTTGTGATAGCAGTTAAGAGGGGTTAACATGGTGACAGGTTCCCTTTAATCGAACATTTCCTGAGTTTTGCGTAGAATAAAAACATTCAGAGGTACATAAGGTACCCACTAACCTATACACACTCCTCATGTTTGAAATTGCAAAACCAAGAAGGAAAATTCATTGAGTTTTGAAAATGACAGGATCGATAGGTATGTCAATTATGTACAAATGATAAAAAATGGAAAGAAAAATCTTGTTTTATTCAGTATCAAGTATGAGCACCACATGCAAAAGTACTACCACTTACACGCCTTGGAGTGCTATTAATGAGATTACTAATTGTTTAAGGAATATTCTGTCATGCTGAATGCACTTGGGCACAAAAATCATCAATGTCCACTGCTGACAGCTGTCTTTGCAAATGCCAACCAATGATGTCCCAGATGTGCTTGATGGGAGACAAGTCAAGAGATGCTGCAGGCCATGTAAGCACTTTTAGGCCACACTGGCTGATCACAGCAGCAAGAGCAACATGTGGCCTTTCGTTGAAACAAGTCTCCTGAGGAAAACAGGATGCCACATATCTAAGGTGTTAAATGGTGTCTACACAAGCAATCAGAGGGCACTTGCACTACATACATCCATCTACAGGTGTTATAATAACATCACCACTCTCAAAGGCTATCATGGTGCAGAGCAAAATGTCAATAGAGACTGGAATCTGTATTGTGAATATAAAAAATTATATTTTGAGTCCATATTGAAACATTCAGAATGCCTTCAGACCATTACAGAGCAGCACTGCTGATCATACATTTACAGACAGACAATGCTTACAGTGACACACTCTTGAGAACTGTTTACTTATTGTCTGAAAGCTCTCACCTCACAAACAGTTCTATGTTTCTCTATGTTTGTTGTTTGGTTTTTTAAAGCATGAAGGTTTATTTAACCTCTGTCTGTGTCTAATCCATGTGGTCTTTTCTCATTGTTTGCCTGGTGTCTATGTTTCATCTTATCTTGAAAGCTGGCCACTGGACGGGCAGGGTGGAACCAGAGTTACTGAGTGTAAATCACGATATAAGGCCAGAGAAACATGACTAAAACAAAAGCAGAAACTTGGGTACCTGTACACGTGTACAGTGTTGTGATACCTGCATAAGTGGGGATGCCCGTGCAGTGTTGTGAATTTGGTGTTGCTTCTCTGATACTCCAGATAGATGATGTTTAAAAGCCTCTTGGTAATGATGTGAGTATATGTAGATAATTTTTATATGTACTTAATCATTATATGTATTTAATCTTTAATGCTGTATCTGAACCTTAGTGTTAAAAACTTTACAATACAGAATCGATGTATATTCTCTTCAAAGATAATCCCCGCTTTTATTTTAGACACAATGATAGTCTGAAGGTTGATGTGAAGATCACGTGGACAATGCCATGAGGAGGCCTTCACAAGGGAATCTAACACCAATCCTACTCCCAGTATTTCGATATGGGGTGGCAGAATGTACAATAGCTGGCCCCCTTTAGTTTTCATTCCAAGCACACTAAAAGCATGGCATTACATTGATTTGGCTGTGAACCAGTGATACAGCCATTTCTCCAAAGGGTCTCCAGCAGTTTTTCAAAACAACGTCGGGCCACATGTTGCTCATGCTACTGTGAGCAGTTTCTATATTTTCATCATTTGAACTTCATTAACATGTCTATTGATCCTGTGATTTCCATAATTTCATTACTTTTCCTTTTTGGTATTGCAATTTTAATGTTGAGGAGTTAATATTACTAAATTATAAGAGGCTGCTTTAAGTTACCTTTGCTTTGGGATAATTCAGATACGATATTAGAGAATTGCATGAATACAGTGAGTTCTAAAATTATAAACTATGAGTGTCAATCATTATTTAATCAGATCAATTGGGTGTGAATTTAAGTAACAACAAAGCTTGGCCTTCCGTATACATTTCTCAATAAGAGACAATGAAATGAAATGTTCATCATTTGCATAAGGATTTAGAAAAATATCGAGCTCCATATATTCAGTGTACGGCAGCGGGTGTACAAATGGAGAACATTTACCACAATTTATACTCTTCTGTATGTGGTTATAATATAAAATAAAATTCACCCCAATAACAGAGGCCCAGAATATTATAAAAACATCTAAAAATGTATATGCTTTCCTTGTACAGCAATTCAGTAACATGGAAATCCTATGCAAACAAGCTGTCATGTCGGACGCTGTTCAGACCAGGTCGTCCAACAGACAGCGGTAATTCCGCTTTTGACCACTATTTGCTCATTGGCGTCTGCTAGATTTTATCTAGCTGTTCCGGGGTTAATTTACCTAATCCTTGGATTGGAAGCTGGGCCATGCCCACTGCCTTTAAATAGTTCTTCTGATCTTTGGGCGTCGCCGATTATAGCTTCTGTCTTGTGCGTTGTTATCTCGGTCTGGTGAGGAGAGATGGTGGTTGGAGATTCGTTGCTGGTGGTGTATTTTCCTTTGTCTTATTTACTCCTTCCTATATTTGTATTTATTTTGCCCTGCACATTTATAGTGTATTCCTGAGTGACTGCGGCGTGGTGTATATTTTCCTTTATCCTTGTCTGTGCTAACTGTGGGTATTGGGGAATAACATCTTCACTGGGTGGTGGGCGGAGGTTTCAGCCTAGGGCTGAGCTCAGGAGACAGGGTGAGGTTCGAGGCCTGGACATGCACACCTTCAGTGTAAACTCCAGGTAGAGGGTCAGTCAGGATTTCCCTAGTCTGAGGGAAACTGCAGGGGCCCGGGTTATTAGCTCTCGCTCACCTAGTCTCTCCCTGACACAAGCTTATCATCTAATTAGTACAATTATTCCCCAGGCTTATGTCAGGGTTCAAAAGCCTACCATTAGGTAACTCAAAGCAAGACAGGTTTACATAAGAGGACAGCATAGAAATAAACACTATTATCAAGCCTAAAGAGGTTGCTCATTTAGAGTGTTATAAAGAAGATCCCAAATGGACAAAAGATAACTGAGCAAACATATAGCATATTTGCTGAAATGAGCAATAATGTGTAAAGTGAAAAACAAACTGTATAATTCCACATAAAGTCAATCTGATGGCACTACCAAAACAGCCTCTATCTATTGTTTCTGACTTGTGGAACAAAGTATCAGAGTAAAAGTCAGAACTAAAAGCTCTGACTATAAGTGAGATAAATTTAAGGCTCTGTTTGATTTTTTTTTTTATTATTTAGCTGCTTCCGAAATGCTTTTTCTGCTGTTTGTAATTTTTTTTATCTAGCTCAATGCATTTGAAAAAATGTTGCAAACCATTCAGAGCTATTGCTCCTACTTTTGAAAGTTCTTTCTGCTACTCCCTCCCTTCTCTCAAAGTTTATGATATCAACATGGAGGGAGAGGGGTTTGTACACAGATCTTCAGTGGAGAGGGGAGAAAGTATCTCTAATGGCAAATAAAACATTTTATAGAAAAAGAGGAAAGCACATGGAAAGGAAACCCCCACCCACCTTGTTAAATCTTTCCAACTTTTTTAATCACTTTTGAAAAATGGAGAATAAATTGTAAAACAGCTGAAAAAAAACATATTTTTCTGCAAATTTTTGGACATTTTTATATATTAAAAGAAACATAAAGACATTAACAAATTCTGCATAGAATGTAAGATTATCAATAAAAGCATGTCAATGTGCTGATTCACACTTGTTTTCTGTGCTTAATACCTGGCAATTCCTCCTCTTCCAGTGAATGAGCTCCTGCGGGACTCTGTAAGGCCTCTTGGATCCAATGTAATAACCCGTTGAAGCTCTGATGAGGTGTCATCACACAGGGAATGAGCCCTTCAGAGTAAAAAATAAAATCTACGTCATATTTTGTTGGGGTAAGGGTTTGGAATTAAACTAAGATTGTAATACTAACAAATGTATAAAGAAAATGTAAAGATGCAAGACAAATACAGTAATGTGCAAAAGTTTTAGTCAGATGTGGAAAAAATGCTTTTTTATCAATTAACAAAATGTAAAGTAAATAAACACAATAGAAATCTAAATTAAATCAGTATTTGATGTGACCACTCTTTGCTTTCAAAACAGCACAAAAGCATTAATTTTTCTAGATACACTTACACACAGTTGTTGAAGGAGCCCGGCAGGTAGGTTGTTCCAAGCATCTTGGAGAACTACAGTGGCATGTAAAGCTTTGAGCACCCCTGGTCAAAATTACTGTTATTGTGAACAGTTAAGCAAGATGAAGATGGAATGATCTCTAAAAGGCCTAAATATAAAGATGACACATCTCCTTTGATTTTAGGCAATAAATATTTACATATTTTAAATTTTAAAAAATACAAAAAGGAAAATGGGCCAATGCAAAAGTTTGGGCCCCTGCACGGTTAGTACCTAGTAGGACCTCCTTTTGCAAGTATCACAGCTTGTAAACACTTTTTTCCAGCCAGCCAAGAGTCCTTCAATTCTTGTTTGAGGGATTTTCATCCATTCTTCCTTGGAAAATTCCTCAAGTTCTGTGAGATTCCAGGGTCATCTTGCCTACACTGCTTGTATGGGGGTTTAGCCACAGATTTTCAATGATGTTCAGATGAGAGAACTGTGAGGGGCATTGTAAAACCTTCAATTGCACCTTTTGAGGTAGTCTATCGTGGAATTTGACTTTTTATTTGAATTTTTATGCCCTCAAATCACAGAGATATGTCACACAAAATACTTAATAAGTAACATTTCCCACATATCTACATTACATCAGCACAATTTTGGAACCAAATTTTTTTTTTTTTGTTAGGAAGTTATAAGGGTTAAAATTTGACCAGCAATTTCTCATTTTTACAACACCATTTTTTTTTAGGGACCACATCACATTTGAAGTAATTTTGAGGGGTCTATATGATAGAAAATAACCAAGTGTGACACCATTCTAAAAACTGCACCCCTCAAGGTGCTGAAAACCACATTCAAGAAGTTTATTAACCCTTCAGGTGTTTCACAGGAATTTTTGGAATGTTTAACCCCTTTACCCCCAAGGGTGGTTTGCACGTTAATGACCGGGCCAATTTTTACAATTCTGACCACTGTCCCTTTATGAGGTTATAACTCTGGAATGCTTCAACGGATCCTGATGATTCTGACAATGTTTTCTCGTGACATTTTGTACTTCATGATAGTGGTAAAATTTCTTTCATATTACCTGCGTTTATTTGTGAAAAAAACGGAAATTTGGCAAAAAATTTGAAAATTTCGCAATTTTCCAACTTTGAAATCACAGAGATATGTCACATAAAATACTTAATAATTAACATTTCCCACATGTCTACTTTACATCAGCACAATTTTGGAACCAACATTTTTTTTTTGTTAGGGAGTTATAAGGGTTAAAAGTTGACCAGCAATTTATAATTTTTACAAAACCATTTTTTTTAGGGACCACATATCATTTGAAGTCATTTTGAAGGGTCTATATGATGCAAAATACCAAAGTGTGACACCATTCTAAAAACTGCACCCCTCAAGGTGCTCAAAACCACATTCAAGAAGTTTATTAACCCTTCAGGTGTTTCACAGGAATTTTTGGAATGTTTAAATAAAAATGATCATTTAACTTTTTTACACAAAAAATTTACTTCAGATCCAATTTGTTTTATTTTACCAAGGGTAGCAGGAGAAAATGGACCCCAAAAGTTGTTGTACAATTTGTACTGAGTACGCCGATACCCCATATGTGGGGCAGAGCTTGGAATGGAAGGAGCACCATTTGACTTTTCAATGCAAAATTGACTGGAATTGAGATGGGACGCCATGTTGCGTTTGGAGAGCCCCTGATGTACCTAAACATTGAACTCCCCCACAAGTGACACCATTTTGGAAAGTGGAGCCCCTACGGAACTTATCTAGATGTGTGGGGAGCACTTTGACCCATTAAGTGATTCACAGAAGTTTACAATGCAGAGCCGTAAAAATAAAAATCATATTTTTTCACAAAAATGATCTTTTCGCCCCCAATTTTTTGTTTTCCAAAGGGTAAGAGAAGAGATTGGACTTCAAAATTTGTTGTACAATTTGTCCTGAGTACGCTGATACCCCATATGTGGGGGTAAACCACTGTTTGGGCGCAAGGGAGAGCTCGGAAGGGAAGGAGCGCCGTTTGACTTTTCAATGCAAAATTGACTGGAATTGAGATGGGACACCATGTTGTGTTTGGAGAGCCCCTGATGTGCCTAAACATTGAAACACCCCACAAGTGACACCATTTTGGAAACTAGACCCCCTAAGGAACTTATCTAGATGTGTGGTGAGCACTTTGACCCACCAAGTGCTTCACAGAAGTTTATAATGCAGAGCCGTAATAATAAAAAATCATATTTTTTCACAAAAATGATTTTTTCGCCCCCAATTTTTTATTTTCCCAAGGGTAAGAGAAGAAATTGGACCCCAAAAGTTGTTGTCCAATTTGTCCTGAGTACGCTGATACCTCATATGTGGGGGTATACCACTGTTTGGGCGCATGGCAGAGCTCGGAAGGGAAGGAGCGCCGTTTGACTTTTCAATGCAAAATTGACTGGAATTGAGATGGGACGCCATGTTGTGTTTGGAGAGCCCCTGATGTGCCTAAACATTGAAACACCCCACAAGTGACACCATTTTGGAAACTAGACCCCCTAAGGAACTTATCTAGATGTGTGGTGAGCACTTTGACCCACCAAGTGCTATACAGAAGTTTATAATGCAGAGCCGTAAAAATAAAAAATCATATTTTTTCACAAAAATGATATTTTCGCCCCCAATTTTTTATTTTCTCAAGGGTAAGAGAAGAAATTGGACCCAAAAAGTAGTTGTGCCATTTGTCCTGAGTATGCTGATACCCGATATGTGGGGGGGAACCACCGTTTGGGCGCATGGGAGAGCTCGGAAGGGAAGGAGCGCCATTTGGAAAGCAGACTTAGATGGAATGGTCTGCAGGCGTCACTTTGCATTTGCAGAGCCCCTAATGTACCTAAACCATAGAAACCCCCCACAAGTGACTCCATATTGGAAACTAGACCCCCCAAGGAACTTATCTAGATGTGTTGTGAGAACTTTGAACCCCCAACTGTTTCACTACAGTTTATAACGCAGAGCTGTGAAAATAAAAAAATATTTTTTTTTACACAAAAATTATTTTTTAGCCCCCAGTTTTGTATTTTCCCAAGGGTAACAGGAGAAATTGGACCCCAAAATTTGTTGTCCAATGTGTCCTGAGTACGCTGATACCCCATATGTTGGGGTAAACCCCTATTTGTGCGCATGGGAGAGCTCGGAAGGGAGGGAGCACTGTTTTACTTTTTCAATACAGAATTGGCTGGAATTGAGATCGGACGCAATGTCACATTTGGAGAGCCCCTGATGTGCCTAAACAGTGGAAACCCCCAATTTTAACTGAAACAATAATCCAAACACACCCCTAACCCTAATCTCAACTGTATCCCTAACCACACCCCTAACCCTGACACACCCCTAACCCTAATCCCAACCCTATTCCCAACCGTAAATGTAATCCAAACCCTAACCCTAACTTTAGCCCTAACCCTAACTTTAGCCCCAACCCTAATTTTAGCCCCAACCCTAACCCTAACTGTAGCCCTAACCCTAGCCCAAACCCTAACCCTAGCCCTAACCCTAACCCTAGCCCTAACCATAACCCTAACCCTAACCCTAACCCTAGCCCTAACCCTAGCCCTAACCCTAACCCTAATGGGAAACTTGAAATAAATACATTTTTAAATTTTTTTAATTTTTCGTAACTAAGGGGGTGATGAAGGGGGGTTTGATTTACTATTTATAGCGCGTTTTCTGGCGGATTTTTAATTGGCAGCCGTCACACACTAAAAGACGCTTTTTATTGCAAAAAAAAGTTTTTGCGTTACCACATTTTGAGAGCTATAATTTTTCCATATTTTGGTCCACAGAGTCATGTGAGGTCTTTTTTTTTGCGGGACGAGTTAACGTTTTTATTGTTAACATTTTCGGGCATGTGACATTTTTTGATCGCTTTTTATTCCGATTTTTGTGAGGCAGAATGACCAAAAACCAGCTATTCATGAATTTCTTTTTGGGGGGACGTTTATACCGTTCTGCGTTTGGTAAAATGGATAAAGCAGTTTTATTCTTCGGGTCAGTACGATTACAGCAATACCTCATTTATATCATTTTTTTATGTTTTGGCGCTTTTATACGATAAAAACTATTTTATAGAAAAAATAATTATTTTTGCATCGCTTTATTCTGAGGACTATAACTTTTTTATTTTTTTGCTCATGATGCTGTATGGCGGCTCGTTTTTTGCGGGACAAGGTGACGTTTTCAGCGGTACCATGGTTATTTATTTCTGTCTTTTTGATCGCATGTTATTCCACTTTTTGTTCGGCGGTATGATAATAAAGCGTTGTTTTTTGCCTCGTTTTTTTTTTTTGGTCACTGAAGGGGTTTACTAGTGGGACAGTTTTATAGGTCTGGTCGTTACAGATGCGGCAATACTAAATATGTGTACTTTTATTGTTTGTTTTTTTTATTTAGCTAAAGGAATGTATTTATTGGAACAATTTTTTTTTTAAATTATTTATTTAGGAATTTTTTTTTTTTTTTTTTACATTTTTACTTTGGGGCATCACAGTAAAGTGACAGATCGCCGATCTGATGTGCACAACAGGGAGGCTTCCTGATGCCTGCTCTGAGCAGGCGCTGTGACGTCACCTCCCTGCAGGACCCGGATGCAGCCCCGCGGCCATTTTGGATCCGGGGACTGCAGGGAGGAGACGCTCGGTACAAGGTGAGCACATCGCCTTGTACCGATCGTCTCAGGGAAGCACGCAGGGAGCCCCCTCCCTGCGTGATGCTTCCCTGTACCGCCGGTACACTGCGATCATGTTTGATCGCAGTGTGCCGGGGGTTAATGTGTCGGGGGCGGTCCGTGACCACTCCTGGCACATAGTGCCGGATTTCAGCTGCGATAGTCAGCTGACACCCGGCCGCGATCGGCCGCGCTCCCCCCGTGAGCGCGGCCGATTGCATATGACGCAATATCCCGTCACTGGGAATTAAGTCCCAGGTCACCTCGACGGGATAGTATGTCATATGGGATTAAGGGGTTAAAAAAATAAAAAATATAAAAGTTCAAATCACCACCCTTTCACTCCATTCAAAATAAAACAATAAAAATAAAATCAAACATACACATGTTTCGTATCGCCGCATTCAGAATCGCCCGATCTATCAAATAAAAAAAAGATTAACCTGATCGCTAAACGGCGTAGTGAGAAAAAAAAGTAAAAACTCCAGAATTACGACATTGCACAAATTCTTGGTATTGCATGATGGATAAGTATCTACCTTTATTTCTTAGCATTGAAGACACCAAAAATTGTCGATGTTTAGGATCGTTGATGCAGTGGTCGGCCAAGGAAATTTAGTGCAACAGATTAAAGATACATTATACTTACTTCCCTTCAAAATTCAGATGCTGATAAATTTCACCCTACAGGATGATTTTACTTTTTCCTCACAGAAGCTGATAACAATTTTAGCCAGAGAACCTTTTTTTCACATTGCCCCCCACAGAAGCTATTAACAAATTTCACCCACAGAGCACATTTACACATTTCCCACACAAAACCAGATAACAATTCCCCCCCAGCATGTTTCCCCATTTGCCCCACAAAAGCTAATAGCAAATTTAACCCACACAGCACATTTTCACATTTCCCCCAGAGAAGCTGATTAAAAATTTCACCTCCAGAACATAGGGAACAGTAGTCCCTCAGGCCGAGTTACAGAGTACAGACAGTGGCTCTTGCCACAGTACTCCCAGTTTTCTATTCGGGAGAGGCAGCCTGATAAGGGTACCACATTCAAGGAAGGAGCAGTCAAGCAAATTAACCACTTCTAAACTGAGTCAGCAGTTGATGTAGCAAGACAAAATAGCCATCCATAACAATTTAGAGGCTCTGTAATTGGAAAGAGTAGTTAAATCCTTTAATGATCATGATAACACAAGACCCACTTAAATAAAATAAACACACAGCAACTTAGTTATGGAATATAATGGCCGTGGCGTTTTATTTTGGGTTACCTTTAATAAATTAATCATTCATATAATAATAAATAATAAAACCATCAACTGAATTGAAATATGACCAAGACATCCAATCCACCCGGAAAACCGGGCGATTTTCCCACAAATTAAACAACACGACATAAAATAAACAGAGAAGGAGGGCGGGATCTTCTTTCTTCCTGACAGGAATGACTCTGACCTTTAGAAACAGCTGCTATTTATAAACAAATTCTTTCCCACATTTTTTGTCTCTGCCAATCAGAATCAAAGAAAAAAGGCGGCAAGCCATCTGACAAAAACCGGTTTGAACCTGCTCGTGCCCAGCACAGCTTACTCAGGAACTAAATTAACCCTTTCAGAAAAAACCTTGTAATATCATGAATCCATATAACATAAATTAATTTTTATATTAATCCATAGGGGTCTGTGTTCTCATGAGACCCCCCTTGTATTTGCAAGGGGAGGGCTTCCATTAGGCATGGCCACAAAGGTTGAGTAAAATTATTTTTTAGGCACCATACTTGTACAGACATGGTTGCTGAGAGCACTGAGGTTTTTGGGCACAGTACCGCCACAGAAGCTGATAACAAATTTTACCCACAAAGCATGGTGCACACTATCCCCACAGAACCTAATAGCAAATTTCACCCTCAGAGCAAGGGGCACGGTGTCCCCACAGCTAGAAAATGTCAGCTCCAGTAGCGTAGATTACAAATGCCGTTGATGAAAAGCTGTTAGTATGATCTTGGATCAAGTTGGCGGTCTGCCGCTAGGCTTGCTACCAGCAGTCCAGTTAAAAATTTCACCCACAGAGCATGTTTTCACATTTCCCCAACAGAAGCTAATAACAAATTTCACCTGCAGATAATGTTTTCACATTTCCCTCAGAGATGCTGATTAAAAATTTCATACACAGACAATAGGGCACAGTACCTCCACAAGAAGGGTTGCAGAGTACATACAGCGGCTTAAAGGCACAGTACTCCCACAGATATGGGTTAAAGAATGCACACAGAGGCTTTTGGCACACTACTCCCACAAATATGGGTTAAATAATACACAAAGCGGCTTTTGGCACAGTACAGAGACATGGTTGCATAAGATGTAGAAAAATATGTTTAGACGCACATCACTCCCACCAGCACAGTTAAAGATTATAAAAACTTTTGGTCACGCATAGTAGTATCAAGGACACAGATGCAGAGTACACATAGAGAGTGGTTTTGGAAAACTGCCCACATGCAAAATCTAATACTGTCCCTCATTACAGCTGTGTCCTGTCCTTACGCTAAGTAGAGCAGAAATAAAGAATAAGAGGACGTGGACGTGACATATTGTATTTTTTTTATTTTTTTTTGCCTTTTTTTTATAGAACTGACTTAAGACAACCTTGATTTAACAAAACTAAAACTAGCTATCCCAAAACACAAGGCGTAGGTCCAAGTGTAGGAAGAGCTGGACATGGCGGTATGGGTGGAAGAGGCAAGGGAGGAGCAATCCAACATTTATTTTTATTTTTTTCTGTTATTTTTATATTTCCTCGTAGATTGTAAGCTTGCAAGCAGGGCCCTTACTTTTCTGGGTATCTGTTGATTTATGTACTATTGTTATTCTCTAATGTCTTTTATTGTCTGTACAAGTGCCCTCTAAAATGTAAAGTGATGTGGAATATGTTGACGCTATAGAAATAAAATGTATTATTATATTGTATTTAACAAAACTAAAACTAGATATCTAGAACCACGATGCGTAGTTCCAAGTGGAAGAAGAGGTGGATGTGGCGGTATGGGCGGGAAAGGTTGAGGACAACGTAGACAACACAGTTGTTTCGGTTTTTTAATTGGGAAGGAGTCACCCAAAGGAAAAAAATGGCAAATATAGTTGAATTATGGCTGGTTGCAGCTGGTATGCTTGTCTAGTCATCCAAAGGTATAAGCAAGACCTGTGGGATCCACATCTGGTTCATTTTAAGGAATGTTAGATTACCCAAGTTGGATGTGGACAGGCAGATGCGCCTGCCTGTGAACACACCCCCTGCCATGCAAAACACACATTCCGACATGACACTTGCCACTGGACAGGACAGCACCTCCACGGCATAAAGGGCAAGCTCAGGTTATGTGCCCAATTTGGAGACCCAGAAGTTAAATGAGGCAGACCCGTCTGTTAGTACATGGAGATGTGTGGATACGAACTCTTCCATCATGTTGTTGTGATGCTGGTTCCTGCTAATACGGATGCTGGTATATGGTGGTACTCTATGTTGTGATGTGCTTATAAAGTTTTGCCACATTTCAGCAATGCTAACCCTGCCTTCCGAGGTGCTGGCTGTATCCTAACTGCGTCAACGACTTCCTCCTCTCCCTCTGCCTTGTTCTTCCACTGAGATCCCACTGTCAGATGGGAAATCCATTACCAGTTTCTCTACTAGCGTCTGCTTGTATTTATGCATTTGGCGCTCCCACACCAATGACGGTGTACCAGAGATCCAGCAGGGTTGCCATCCATTAATCTACACTGGTAAAAATACGGGCAATTAGGCTGTCATAGCGCAGGCACTGCAGCACGTATTGGCTTATGTGTGCCAGGCTTCCCAGAGGCAACGACGAGCTGTACTCGGTGGGAAGTTCATCTTCTGGGTAAGCTGTATCCCACCAGCCATGCTCCAGTGATGCCCATGAGCTGATCTGAGTGCCACCCTGCTTAGAGCATGGTTGTTCCTCCTCCTCATCATCCTACTAAACAGTCCCCTGGCTGTACAGCTGGGTACCTGGCCACTGTTGGGACAGTAACCCGACCTCCGAGTCATGTGTAGATGACAAGCCAGATAAGAGTGTGAATTTGTCTTGCTCCTCTTCCTGAATTTTTTTTACAGCAGGCATATAAGTAGTATAGAAACACATGGCATCATCTGAGTAGGCCATATTGGTGGAATGTTCGAAGCAGCGCAAGATGTCACAAACGTCCTGTATGGAGGCCCACGCATTGGTGGTGAACTGGTGTTGTTCTGCTGAGCAAGTCAGTCATGTATGCTGCAGCTGAGTCTCCATTATTGCCTGCTGCTGCTCGCACAATCTCTTCAGCATATACAAGGTTGAAGTTACACTTTGTTGGTACATAGGATATGAAACTGTGGCACCCCAGGAGTCCGGTTGCCAAAATTGCATTGCCTTCCTCATGGGGGGGGATGTCATGCCTGGTAGTAAGGAGGGATCCCCTTAGCAGGTAACACAAACAACACCTTTCTGACTCCAGACCAGAAGGGGGAGATCTACACCCAGTTTCAGGGGAACTTCCCTATAAGTTCTAGTCTGGAGGCGGAGTTAGAGAGAGTAGTGTTAGACAGTGAAGGGAAAGGAAAGATGTGAGGAGAGAGACTGGGAGTGAAGCTGTGATTGAGCTCTTCCCATGATTAAGCGCAAAAGAAACCGGACACCGGAGTCCATGGTTGCACGGGTACCAAGGACCCAGCATCTAGAACCGGAGGGCAGGAGATTGCAGGTCTCCTCCTGGCCAATCTGACACCTGGAGGCACCACAGCAGATCAGGAGCCTGGGGCTACCAGTGAGAATACAGTGCCCTTGAAAGGCTTATGCTGTTAACCATACAGGTCAGGAGTAACAGACACTGAGAGGAAATTGTGTAAAGCTTCAGGCAGCAAGGGACAGTATACAGTGCAAAAGGAAGGCCTTCGAACCCACCTAGCTGGGTGGATCCCAAGTTACTCCCAGGCTGCCTGACCCCATCAACACCTATAACCTGTGCCCTGGACTGCACCTGCAATTCACCAGTAAAAGGTAAAGGAAACTGCAATCCCTGTGTCCTCCAATTATTTCCTGTACCCTCAGTCCTGCACCCCATCATCAATCATCCCTTACCATCTGCACTGGTAGCCCTGGGGCCCTCCCGCTCCACCTGTGGGGCGCAAAACCATCCTCGATGCGTTACCATCTGCGGTCCCTTTAAGCAGTGTCTGCCATCCTTGCCGAATACCACAGGTGGCGTCACGAATTGTCCCCCATAGACTTTATTTTCCACTACCCTCCATCATTTTTGTTGGATGCCCAGGGCCACAGACCGGGTCACCGCTTCCGTGACCAGCCCTTTAAGTACCACCGGACCTGGCCCGAGTACCCCACGGTCCTAGCAGGTGTTGCAAAGCAGTGAGCAGGAAAGCAGAAGTGACGCTGCAGCACAGACAGGCAAGCAGCAGCAGGGTGAGAACACTGAAAGGGCGCGCCACACACTGCCTGCACTTTCAGCAGCAGCTCTACATATGTAGATAGTTTTCAGGAAGCTCTGCACCACCATGTTCAGCACATGTGCCAGACAAGGGATGTGTGTCAAACCAACTAGGCTCAGAGCTGCTACGAGATTTTGCACACCACCAGGCCGAGCTTGAGGTTCACCGACATGAACCATTCATCTGTTTGCTGTTTGACCCAGTCCACAGCTCCTATGGGGTGGGGGATTTGTCCGCCAATCAGATGAGTTTCAGAACAGCCTGCTGTTGTTTCCCTTGTTTGGCTGTGCTGAAGTTTATGGTGCAGGTTTTACTGCGACCAGATGGGGAGGCGGTGGTGGTTGGTGGTGGTAGGACATGGGTTAAAACGTCTTCCACTACTGTCCCAGCTGCAGCTACATTAATCCAGTGGGCAATTAGGTTAGGGAGATGTAATGTCCCTGGCCCTACTTACTGGTGTTCATATCGGTGGTTATGTAAACCTTGCTACTGCTAGTGTTGCGCAGTGCACACCTGACTTTTTCCGCAATGTGTTTGTGCAAAGTAGGGATGGCCCACATGGAAAAGTAGTGGAGGCTGGGAAAAAAGCACTTCAGGAGTGACCATCAACAGTATTTTAAAACTGTCCATCTCCACCAGCTGCAAGGCAGCATTTCAAAGGCCATTAGTTTATAAATGCTGTCATTCAGGACCATGGCTCATGGGTGGCTAGGAGGATATCTCATCTGTCTCTCAAAGGTGCACTCCACAAGCAGTGCACCTGGATTTCATCACCTCCCGCCTCTGAGAGTTTGAGTCCAGCTTTCCCTGCAGCTCCGCAGGCTTAGTGTGCCCAAAGCCTCGGATATCCATCTTGAGATTCCAAGGCCAAAAGACCATCTCACTTGGAAGGGTTCTTTGGCAATCCATTGCCCCAAGTAACAGGATCATGTCTTCTATCTGAACTTGGCACTAACTCTCAGCTCCTCCTCCCTATTCTGGGCAGGCCATTACAGTTAACCCTGTCTACACTAACCTGCAGCCCTACTTGGGGTGTCAAAGACTAGAACATCACCTCCACCACTCCTATAGCATCACAGGAACAGAACTGCTGCTAGAGGTGGATATAGATTGTTTTTACTTTAATTGGGCTCTTCAATTCACTAAGCTGGGTTTGTCCAGTAGTGGACAACTCCTTTAATGAATACTATTTCTAATCAAGTGCAGAATGCTCCATGTATTATGCATCCATCGGAAAGAAGAGAGCAGCTGTTATATCTTATATCCGCTGCACAATATACAGTGGGGCAAAAAAGTATTTAGTCAGTCAGCAATAGTGCAAGTTCCACCACTTAAAAAGATGAGAGGCGTCTGTAATTTACATCATAGGTAGACCTCAACTATGGGAGACAAACTGAGAACAAAAAATCCAGAAAATCACATTGTCTGTTTTTTTAGCATTTTATTTGCATATTATGGTGGAAAATAAGTATTTGGTCAGAAACAAAATTTCATCTCAATACTTTGTAATACATCCTTTGTTGGCAATGACAGAGGTCAAACGTTTTCTGTAAGTCTTCACAAGGTTGCCACACACTGTTGTTGGTATGTTGGCCCATTCCTCCATGCAGATCTCCTCTAGAGCAGTGATGTTTTTGGCTTTTCGCTTGGCAACACGGACTTTCAACTCCCTCCAAAGGTTTTCTATAGGGTTGAGATCTGGAGACTGGCTAGGCCACTCCAGGACCTTGAAATGCTTCTTACGAAGCCACTGCTTCGTTGCCCTGGCGGTGTGCTTTGGATCATTGTCATGTTGAAAGACCCAGCCACGTTTCATCTTCAATGCCCTTGCTGATGGAAGGAGGTTTGCACTCAAAATCTCACGATACATGGCCCCATTCATTCTTTCATGTACCCGGATCAGTCATCCTGGCCCCTTTGCAGAGAAACAGTCCCAAAGCATGATGTTTCCACCACCACGCTTTACAGTAGGTATGGTGTTTGATGGATGCAACTCAGTATTCTTTTTCCTCCAAACACGACAAGTTGTGTTTCTACGAAACAGTTCCAGTTTGGTTTCATCAGACCATAGGACATTCTCCCAAAACTCCTCTGGATCATCCAAATGCTCTCTAGCAAACTTCAGACGGGCCCAAACATGTACTGGCTTAAGCAGTGGGACACATCTGGCACTGCAGGATCTGAGTCCATGGTGGCGTAGTGTGTTACTTATGGTAGGCCTTGTTACATTGGTCCCAGCTCTCTGCAGTTCATTCACTAGGTCCCCCTGCGTGGTTCTGGGATTTTTGCTCACCGTTCTTGTGATCATTCTGACCCCACGGGGTGGGATTTTGCGCGGAGCCCCAGATCGAGGGAGATTATCAGTGGTCTTGAATGTCTTCCATTTTCTAATTATTGCTCCCACTGTTGATTTCTTCACTCCAAGCTGGTTGGCTATTGCAGATTCAGTCTTCCCAGCCTGGTGCAGGGCTACAATTTTGTTTCTGGTGTCCTTTGACAGCTCTTTGGTCTTCACCATAGTGGAGTTTGGAGTCAGACTGTTTGAGGGTGTGCACAGGTGTCTTTTTATACTGATAACAAGTTTAAACAGGTGCCATTACTACAGGTAATGAGTGGAGGAAAGAGGAGACTCTTAAAGAAGAAGTTACAGGTCTGTGAGAGCCAGAAATCTTGATTGTTTGTTTCTGACCAAATACTTATTTTCCACCATAATATGCAAATAAAATGCTAAAAAAACAGACAATGTGATTTTCTGGATTTTTTGTTCTCAGTTTGTCTCCCATAGTTGAGGTCTACCTATGATGTAAATTACAGACGCCTCTCATCTTTTTAAGTGGTGGATCTTGCACTATTGCTGACTGACTAAATACTTTTTTGCCCCACTGTACATCTGGCATCAGACTGCTACTACTTCATGGTTTGCAAGAACCATTAACAATACCTTGTGATGTGAAAATGGCTGTAGGTGGCAGAATTATATAAGAGTCACAATGAAGGGTTGTTTATCAGGTATCAGCTAATAGGGATAAGCAGCACATATGTCCATTGAGAGTAATTGCTGTTTTTTTTCTTTTTGTCTATGATTAGTTTTCACACATTGACACCTCTAGTGAAAGCTGTCACACTTAACCACAAAGCTATCATGAACAAGAACATACTGCAAAATCACCTAGAACTGTATTCACATTAGCTTACCTGTGCATCTCTATGTGGTTATGGAAAGTGAGATGGTATACTGTATGTACTTACTGTATATTCGATTGGACTAGTCATAAAGTATAAACAGTATAGCAGGATAAGTCAGATATGAATCATAATGATACTTGGTATGCGATTAATGTCTAAATGTCTTAAAGTCAACAGAACAAGTTAGGGTAATTGATAATAAAACATGGCAGAGGCTGAACTACAAGTTCTGTTTGTGAATCTGAGGCTCAGCGTACATCAAATAGAGAGAGACCATTAATAAACTTGAGATGTGCTCTGCGCTCTAGTGAATTAAACCTCAATTACCATATATACTCATGTATAAGCCGAGTTTTTCAGCACATTTTTTGTGCTGAAAATGCCCCCCTCGGCTTATACACGAGTCATTGTCCCAGTTTAAGGTGGGGGAGGGGGAGCAGCGGGAATAAGGAGCCAGGCATACAAGGATGGGAATAAGGAGCCATGCATACAAGGATGGGGATGAGGAATCACACATACAAGGATGGGAATAAGGAGCCATGCAGACAAGGATGGGAATAAGGAGCCATGCATACAAGGATGGGAATAAGGAGCCATGCAGACAAGGATGGGAATAAAGAGCCATGCATACAAGAATGGGAATAAGGAGCCATGCAGACAAGGATGGGGATGAGAAACCATGAATACAAGGATGTGAATAAGGGGCCATGAATACAAGGATGGGAATAAAGAGCCATGCATACCAGAATAGGGATTAGGGGAGAATGCATACTCGGCTTATACTAAAGTCAATAAGTTTTCCAAGTTTTTCAAGGCAAAATTAGGTGACTCAGCTTATACTCGGGTCGACTTATACACAAGTATATACGGTATTAATATTGAAAAGTATGAGGAATCAGTAGTCATTTCATCTCCCCTACAGGAGAAATAGCTTAACTCAATACCATAACATAAATTCACTGCTCCATTGTCAATAGTGAGTTGCGCTGGTCAAAGACAGTGGAAAACGATAGAAAATAGCAACAACAAGGGGTTTACAAAAGTATCATGCACCAACCATGTGTTTTCATTTTTGGCCACATAGCCCTTTGCTGTGCTTCGTACTCAGAATTGTTACTGCCATAATTAGATTTTATTATTGGTAGCTCAGGAATTGATTCAGAGATTTCTAGTCACGGAAGTCACAGATTCAGTCTGAGTGGTTCAAGCATTATTTAGTGCAGAGGTCCCCAACCTTTTTTGCACCAGGGACCGGCTTGAAGCAAGACCAGTTTTCCATGGCCCGGTGGGGGTGGGGCAGGGGCGGGGCTTTGGTCATATGGGGGTGGGGTTATGGAGGGATGGAGCTTAGTGCATACTTATCATATAATTATGACATTTATAATGAGAATGTGATTCAACTTACCATAGGTTCAGAATGAGTGGGAGCACCATGCTTGTTTCCCTGGTGCTCTGCACCATTATTGCCCCATAGCTGTGCCATATAGTGCTCTGCACCATTATTGCCCCATAGCTGTGCCATACAGTGCTCTGCACCGTTTATTATTGCCCCATAGCTGTGCCATACAGTGCTCTGCACCGTTTATTATTGCCCCATAGCTGTGCCATACAGTGCTCTGCACCGTTCATAATTGCCCCATAGCTGTGCCATATAGTGCTCTGCACCGTTCATAATTGCCCCATAGCTGTGCCATATAGTGCTCTGCACCATTATTGCCCCATAGCTGTGCCATACAGTGCTCTGCACCATTATTGCCCCATAGCTGTGCCGTATAGTGCTCTGCACCATTATTGCCCCATAGCTGTGCTATACAGTGCTCTGCACCGTTCATTATTGCCCCATAGCTGTGCCATGTAGTGCTCTGCACCATTCATTATTGCCCCATAGCTGTGCCGTATAGTGCTCTGCACCATTATTGCCCCATAGCTGTGCCATACAGTGCTCTGCACCATTATTGCCCCATAGCTGTGCCATACAGTGCTCTGCACCATTATTGCCCCATAGCTGTGCCATATAGTGCTCTGCACCATTATTGCCCCATAGCTGTGCCATACAGTGCTCTGCACCATTATTGCCCCATAGCTGTGCCATACAGTGCTCTGCACCATTATTGCCCCATAGCTGTGCCATATAGTGCTCTGCACCATTATTGCCCCATAGCTGTGCCATACAGTGCTCTGCACCATTATTGCCCCATAGCTGTGCCATATAGTGCTCTGCACCATTATTGCCCCATAGCTGTGCCATATAGTGCTCTGCACCATTATTGCCCCATAGCTGTGCCATATAGTGCTCTGCACCATTATTGCCCCATAGCTGTGCCATATAGTGCTCTGCACCATTACTGCCCCATAGCTGTGCCATATAGTGCTCTGCACCGTCCATTATTGCCCCATAGCTGTGCTGCTGCTGCAATAAAAATAATAAAACACATACTCACCTCTCTTGCTTGCAGCTCCTCGGCGCCATCTTCCCGGCGTCTCTCCGCACTGACTGATCAGGCAGAGGGCGGCGCGCACACTATATGCGTCATCGCGCCCTCTGCCTGCAGTCAGTGCGGAGAGACGCCGGGAAGATGGAGACAGCGCCCGGCGTGTGGAACGAGGATAGGTGAATATGCGATACTTACCTGCTCCCGGCGTCCCGCTCCTTCCCCCGGACAGCTGGTCTCCGGGTGCCGCAGCCTCTTCCTCTGTCAGCGGTCACCGGCACCGCTGATTAGAGAAATGAATAGGCGGCTCCGCCCCTATGGGAGGTGGAGCAGCCTATTAATTTCTCTAATGAGCGGTCCCACGTGACCGCTGAACAGGGGCGCCGCGGACCGGCTGAAAAACCCCAACGGCCCGGTCCTGGTCCGCGGACCGGCGGTTGGGGACCTCTGATTTAGTGTGTTGGGTAACTGAAAATGTGGCAGGATCTGAGCTCAGCTTTTATTTAGTAAGTATTTTACATTAACATCAGACCTCACAGAAATAATCACATTCATCAGCTGAAGAGAGCTGGTAAAAATGGAACTTTGCCTCCTTCCATGTGATGCCATGTTATTGGCATAGCTATAATGGCTAGCAGAGTCTATACTTTCATGCTCTTTGCTGAGTAAAGGCCCTCATACACATTAGACTAATGTTGGACAAACTTACTGCATAAAGTCTATGGGGGCGGCAGCCAACTGATTATTGGTGAAGATGTTGATCAGGCATGTTTGATTTTGGACTGCAAGGAAGCGATTCTGAGTATAGGAGAGTCAGTCAATATGACTGCCGGCCAAACAATCATCCGAAGGATCATTCATCCAACAGCCATCTGAAGTGTATTAAGGCCTGTTATGGCTAATATTTTATACCTTGCTTTAATTATCATTTAGGCAATAAATATAGCTACATATCTTTGTGTTTTGTATTAGCTTTATTAGGGTTATTCATAAAAGCAATGACACGGCATAGTCTCTGTTTAAAAAAAAAGAGGTTGGACAGACATCTGTCTGAGATGTTTTAGTGAATCCTGCATTGAGCAGGGGTTTGGACACAATGACCTTGGAGGTCCCTTACAACTCTAACATTCTCTAATTGTATGATTCTATGATTCTAAAGCGTACTTGCCACCAGTTTTGGCTGATATGAGGTAAGGCCATCACCTTTCAGGGCTCATATACCGCTTTCTACAATACTACATATCTGTCCCAAACCCGACCTGTAATAAAAGAAAGATACCTTTTATTATTCTCACCTGCAGAGCGGTCCAGTCCGAGGGGTGTCGCTCTTCTTGGTCCGGCACCTCCCATCTTCTTTTGATCACCGTCCTTCTGCTTGCTTCATGTGGATGACGCATCCCTGTGTCATCCACACAGTCTCCTTGGCATCGCACTCCTGCGCAGGTCTACTTTTCTCCCCTGTTGATGGTGGAGAATAGTACTGCAGTGCACAAGTGCTGGTAAAGGTTAAAGAGTTGCAGTGCCAGCGCACTGCAGTACTTTGCTCTGCCCTTAACAGGGCAGAGAAGTATGCCTGCACAAAAGTGTGATATCGAGGAGACTATGATGATGATGCAGGGGTGCGCTAGCCACACAAAACAAGCAGGAGGATGGTGATCATAAGAAGAGTGGAGGTTCTGGACCAAGAAGAGCAACACGCCTCACACTGGACCACCCTGCAGGTGAGTGTAAGTTATTTTTCTTCTCTTAAAGGTCGAGTTGGGGGCAGCTATACAGCATTATAGAATGCTGAATATCAGGCCTGAAAGGAGATAGCCATATCTTACATGGATCAAAACTGGTGACAGGTCTCTTCTAAGGTTGTCTGTGTTTAAAATCTGTCTGTATCTTTGTATGCTGGGAGTTGTGGTATATTACTCTACTGCTCAGGACACCTGCACAAATATGGCCTTCATGGAAGAGTCATCAGAAGAAAACCTCTCCTGCATCCACACCATAAAACCCAGCATCTGAAGTATGCAAAAGAACATCTAAATGAGCCTGATGCATTTTGGAAACAAGTCATGTGGACCGATGAGGTTAAATCAGAACTCCTTGGCCACAATGATCAAAGGTATGTGTGGAGAAAAAAGGACACAGGATTTCAGGAAAGGAAAGAATGGATTTATTGAAATTTCAACAAATTCTTGATTTAAACATAACACCATCTGTAAAAAATAGCTGAAGTTTTAAAGAGGATGGCTTCTACAAATGGATAATCATCCTAAACACACATCAAAATGCTCAATAGACCAAGTCAAAGCTTGCATGCTGAAGGTTTCACAATGGCCCTTTGTTAAATATTAATTATTGAATTATTACACTCAATTTTGTACTGAGCCTCGAGGAAGGTTTGGCTGACATTACAAATGCTATTTCTGTATATTTAGCTCAGAGTAAAAGTTAACACCATGTAGAGAGAACACGTGCTCTATGACACATATACACTCACTGGCCACTTTATTAGGTACACCTGTCCAACTTCTTGTTAACACTTAATTTCTAATCAGCCAATCACATGGCGGCAACTCAGTGCATTTAGGCATGTAGACATGGTCAAGACAATCTCCTGCAGTTCAAACCGAGCATCAGTATGGGGAAGAAAGGTGATTTGAGTGCCTTTGAACGTGGCATGGTTGTTGGTGCCAGAAGGGCTGGTCTGAGTATTTCAGAAACTGCTGATCTACTGGGATTTTCACGCACAACCATCTCTAGGGTTTACAGAGAATGGTCCGAAAAAGAAAAAAAATCCAGTGAGCGGCAGTTCTGTGGGCGGAAATGCCTTGTTGATGCCAGAGGTCAGAGGAGAATGGGCAGACTGGTTCAAGCTGATAGAAAGGCAACAGTGACTCAAATCGCCACCCATTACAACCAAGGTAGGCCTAAGAGCATCTCTGAACGCACAGTGCGTCGAACTTTGAGGCAGATGGGCTACAGCAGCAGAAGACCACACCGGGTACCACTCCTTTCAGCTAAGAACAGGAAACTGAGGCTACAATTTGTACAAGCTCATCGAAATTGGACAGTAGAAGATTGGAAAAACGTTGCTTGGTCTGATGAGTCTCGATTTCTGCTGCGACATTCGGATGGTAGGGTCAGAATTTGGCGTAAACAACATGAAATCTTTGGGATGTGGTGGAACGGGAGATTCGCATCAGGGATGTGCAGCCGACAAATCTGCGGCAACTGTGTGATGCCATCATGTCAATATGGACCAAAATCTCTGAGGAATGCTTCCAGCACCTTGTTGAATCTATGCCATGAAGAATTGAGGCAGTTCTGAAGGCAAAAGGGGGTCCAACCCGTTACTAGCATGGTGTACCTAATAAAGTGGCCAGTGAGTGTATATCCACGGCTCTTAGGAGGGGGGCTGTCACTTGGGGCCTCCTCCTTCACTCTCTACGGACTTCAGACTTCACACAGATGGAATGAACAGCTGGTAGCCATGTGCTTCTTGATGACTTCTACTCCATGACAGAGACAGACGCCATTTACCATTCATAATCTCAGGAAAGATGGGGAACAAACTTTGATATGGACAAATGGACAATCTCTTTGTAACTATTTCACCTATTTTATGTTTTGCTGCAATGATGTTTTTTGGTGGACAATCCAATAAACCACTACATTTTTCTGAGACATTTGGTAAAGAGTCCTGATTAAATAAATATGCGAAATAAGCATATTTAACATTTGGTGAAGCCAGCCATATCTGATTTTTTGTGCTATTTTTGTGGATTTCCTTCCACTTGCACACGGGGGAAGAGAGAAGAGCTTCGGTAAATGTCAATTATGCAAGTTTTCAGGAATTCCACTACGATTTTTCAAGCCACAAGGATCAGACAGGAACCTTGGAATGAGACTAACAGGTGCCAGATGGATTGACAAGTACTAGAAGTACAAGTGCCAGACGTACGGAAGATAAAGGATCTAATGACCAGAGCCCAGCATTGTTTAACAAAGGAACTACAAGCTGAGATATTTCAAGGTAAGAAAAATGGATATAACTAATTTGTATTCTAAGTCAATTGAAATTTATATCTTTAAACGAGTCTAGTTTACAAGTCTTTTGGCTCAGCTTATATGCAGAATGCAAGATAGCAAATTTAAAGATAGATTCTAAGCTGATGTCTTACAATAGAGAAAAAGAAAAATTTAAAAATATTTTACAGTTGGTTGATATATTTCACAAGTTTGTGTCAGAGAAATCCAAAAAAGACTGTGTAAAAAGAGTGTCAAAGGAAAGTGGTAAATGTTCCCAAGATTGACTGTAATGTGGAGAGTGAACAAGATGTGAGACACGTAGCTGTAATGGCCACTCAAGGTGACCTTGTGTCTCATGATGTAAAAAAAGATGGAGGAAACGTGGGAGGAGACATGAGAACTGACGAAGATGACGTACTAAGGACAGATGTACAAGGGCCACTAAAAAATAGAAGACGTCTCAGAGGCCCAACTCCAGATTAAAGTTAGGAAAAACTTGTTAAAATTATGCTAAATCATTCCTGCATATGATAACAAAATCCATGTGTGCAGAAATGTAGAGATATTTGAGAGTTTTGCTGATGAGTTTGATTTGACTAATTCGGAGAAAAATCAATTGTTTAAAATGTGGCTTCCAGTAACTTTTTCTAGAAGGTTAACATTGAAAATGCAGAATGATGATGAATTACACGAATAATTAACCGATATGGACAGATTAAGAATTATGATGTTCTGTGGATTAAATGAAAATTATCCAGATATTGATATTCTATGAACATTTATCTTTTTTTCACAAAAAATTTACTTCAGCTCCAATTTGTTTTATTTTACCACAGGTAACAGGAGAAAATGGACCCCAAAAGTTGTTGTACAATTTGTCATGAGTACCCTGATACCCCATATGTGGGGGTAAACCACTGTTTGGGCGCATGGCAGAGCTCGGAAGTGAAGGAGCGCCATTTGACTTTTCAATGCAAAATTGACAGGAGTTGAGATGGCACGCCATCTTGCGTTTGGAGAGCCACTGATGTGCCTAAACATTGAAACCCCCCACAAGTGACACCATTTTGGAAAGTACACCCCCTAAGGAACTTATCTAAATGTGTGGTGAGCACTTTGACCCATTAAGTGATTCACAGAAGTTTATAATGCAGAGCCGTAAAAATAAAAAATCATATTTTTTCACAAAAATGATTTTTTCGCCCCAAATTTTTTATTTTCCCAAGGGTAAGAGAAGAAATTGGACCTCAAAAGTTGTTGTACAATTTGTCCTGAGTACTCTGATACCCCATATGTGGGGGTAAACCACTGTTTGGGAGCATGGGAGAGCTCGGAAGGGAAGGAGCGCCGTTTGACTTTTCAATGCAAAATTGACAGGAATTGAGATGGGACGCAATGTTGCGTTTGGAGAGCCCCTGATGTGCCTAAACATTGAAACCCCCCACAAGTGACATCATTTTGGAAAGTAGACCCCCTAAGGAACTTATCTAGATGTGTTGTGAGAGCTTTGAACCCCCAAGTGTTTCACTACAGTTTATAACGCAGAGCCGTGAAAATAAAAATTATTTTTTTTTCCACAAAAATTATTTTTTAGCCCCCAGTTTTGTATTTTTCCAAGCGTAACAGTTGAAATTGGACCCCAAAAGTTGTACAATTTGTCCTGAGTATGCTGATACCCCATATGTGGGGGGGAACCACCGTTTGAGCGCATGGCAGAGCTCAGATGGGAAGGAGCGTCATTTGGAATGCAGACTTAGATGGATTGGTCTGCAGGCGTCACATTGCGTTTGCAGAGCCCCTAATGTACCTAAATAGTAGAAACCCCCAAGTGACCCCATATTAGAAACTAGACCCCCCAAGGAACTTATCTAGATGTGTTATGAGAACTTTGAACCCCCAAGTGTTTCACTACAGTTTATAACGCAGAGCCATGAAAATAAAAAATCTTTTATCTCCTAGCCCTAACCCTAGCCCTAACCCTAATGGGAAAATGGAAATAAATACATTTTTTTTATTTTTTTATTTTTCGCTAACTAAGGGGGTGATGAAGGGGGGTTTGATATACTTTTATAGCGGGTTTTTTAGCGGATTTTTATGATTGGCAGCCGTCACACACTGAAAGACGCTTTTTATTGCAAAAAAATTTTTTGGCATTACCACATTTTGAGAGCTATAATTTTTCCAGATTTTGGTCCACAGAGTCATGTGAGGTCTTTTTTTTTGTGGGACGAGTTGACCTTTTTATTGTTGACATTTTCAGGCACGTGACATTTGTTGATCGCTTTTTATTCTGATTTTTGTGAGGCAGAATGACCAAAAGTCAGCTATTCATGAATTTCTTTTGGGGGAGGCGTTTATACCATTCCGCGTTTGGTAAAATCGATAAAGCAGTTTTATTCTGCGGGTCAGTACGATTACAGCGATACCTCATTTATATCATTTTTTTATGTTTTGCCGCTTTTATACGATAAAAACTATTTTATAGAAAAAATAATTATTTTTGCATCGCTTTATTCTGAGGACTATAACTTTTTTATTTTTTTCTTTGATGACACTGTACGGTGGCTCGTTTTTTGCTGGACAAGATGACGTTTTCAGCGGTACCATGGTTATTTATATCCGTCTTTTTGATCGCGTGTTATTCCACTTTTTGTTTGGCGGTATGATAATAAAGCGTTGTTTTTTGCCTCGTTTTTTTTTTTACGGTGTTCACTGAAGGGGTTAACTAGTGGGACAGTTTTATAGATCGGATCGTTATGGACGCGGCGATACTAAATATGTCTACTTTTATTGTTTTTTTTTATTTAGATATAGAAATGTATTTATGGGAACAATATATATATATATATATATATATATATATATATATATATATTTTAGGAATTTTTTTACACATGTGAATATTTTTCTTTTACACTATAACATTGCCCCAGGAGGGGCATCATGTTATAGTGTAAGATCGCCGATCTGACGTGCACAGCTCCTGGAGGCTTCCCGGCGCCTGCTTTGAGAAGGCGCAGTGAAGCCACCTCCCTACAGGACCCGGATGCCGTGGCCATCTTCACATCGCGTTGCTCCGGGGGTCTCAGGGAAGCATGCAGGGAGCCCCCTCCCTGCACGATGCTTCCCTATACCGCCGGAACACTGTGATCATGTTTGATCGCAGTGTGCCGGGAGTTAATGTGCCGGGGGCGGTCCATGACCGCTCCTGGCACATAGTGCCGGATGTCAGCTGTGATAATCAGCTGACACCCGGCCGCGATCTGCCGCGCTCCCCCCATGAGCGCGGCCGATCGCATATGACGTACTATCCCGTCGGTGGTCATACGGGCCCACCCCACCTCGACGGGATAGTACGTCTAATGTCAGAAAGGGGTTAAATTGTTTTGTTTCTGAATGAATATGAAATTTAACTTTTATCTTTTATTTTTCCTTAGAATTTTCATTTCAAAGCAGAATTTGAACAAATAACCTCTTGGATTTATGTCTTTATTTACACAGGAAGTTATAATAACTGCATGATTTTATATATTTAACACTTAAAAGAAATAATATATGCTAAATTAGTTTTGTGTGCTGTTTTTTGTAACATAATGCAGATTTTTTTTCTTTGCATGGTAATAATATATTTTTCTTGCATAGCATGACATGACAGTCGCAGGTGACATCTAAACTGTGGGCTAATAATAAAGATACCATATACCTCTATTTCAGTTTTTGTAACTTCTGAGAAGCTCTCTGCTTTTGCAAGACAAAGGAATTCTTTAGGCCTAAATTTCAGGATTTGGATTCAGTTGCAGCCCCTGCACCAAATATATGGTTACAACTCATGCCTAATTTTCTTACGAATTCTTCTATCTGTAGAATGGTTTACAAAGTGTTAGGTAATGTGTATTTGGGGAATATTCAAAGAAATATTAAGATATTAAATGTAATAGTTTACAATGCGCATTGATAATTAGGATACAATAATTTGGGTTACTATACATGTATTCATACCTTTGTATGTGGAATTTGTGGTGTGAACTTGTATGTGTCAGTCTGAGTGACAGATGACAGATTCGTGTATGAGCAGCTGCTAAGACTGAGTTTAATGTAAAAGTAATGTGGAATGTGTATGTATGAAAGAAGCCTCATGGTTTGCTATGAAATATTATTTAATCAATATATATTTCTATATTTATTTAGTAATTATTATTTCTTGATGTAGAAAATAGTGGATAAGTGCAATCACACATCAAAATGATTTAAGAAAATCTAAATTTAGAAATGTTTTTTCCAAATGATAATTTTAAGGTATTCAGTGTTTTTTTTTAATGGTTACATAGATGGGTGCACATCTTCAGACAAATATATGGCATAAAGCTCATATGATAGTTATAAAATAATTATTATTTTTAATTTTGGTTTTTATAAATGATTTTTTTCATAAAATAATATTGGTATTAAGGTGGAAATGTGTTTTTGATCCTGATTACATCATCACATTTCATCAATACTTCTTCACACATTTTAATAAAGAAGAAATTTTAATAAAGTACTATTGGGTATAATAACATTAAGTATTATAAATGAGTCAGTTTTTTACTCTAATGAAGGGTATTACATGCAAAGTTGCATAATGCAATATTTTGGTACTACAAGGTTATGACAAATATGAAAACATCCAAATAATGGAAATATTAAGGGTATGTGTTACTGAGAACATAATTATTCTGCATTTGTCACCAACATATAAGGCCTTATTTTTATTTTTATTCTAATTTTTATTTTTTACTTTTATTCTTATTTCATTTTTCTTCTTAATTATTATTTTTTATCTCAATAAGAAAACATCAATATTTAATAAAGTAATGTCTAGTACAAGAATATTGCTTCATTAAATATAGTGATCATATGGTTCCATTATAAGAGAAATGTTTCAGTTCTGAGTTAAATACAACAATTCTTTCACTCATTCATGCATATATATATTCTTATTTTGGTTCATGGCTATACATTCTTACATATTATTGGTCTAATAAATATAGTTTATTAATAAAGTTTTAGTAATAAAGATGGAAACACTGGTTACATAAAAGACACACTGACATCTAAAGGTAATTACACCTAAGACATAAAAATGTTCTATCACATGAAGAATATAGGTAATAAATTATAATGTATTATCATTTATTATTGTTTTATTTTTCCAAATATGAATTCCATATTAATATTCTGATAACACTGGTCAACAGCATTTTTGGTGCCAAAGATATTTCATCGAATTTAGGGTATTTTTGGGGTGCTGATTCTGAATATGTCATCAGTTTTGCCAGATTGGCTCAAGTTTTTGAGATTTTTGGTATCTTATTTATAGCACTTGTTGGTAAATGCGACGCATCATCTCATTATTTCTTTGGATTAGTACTTGAACTGAGCAGTTCTCAATATAGTTTTGTGTTAATTAGTGTTCTAAAAGTTTGTTCATAGCTTGATTTTTGCCCTAACTTTATGTTGTTGTCTGTTTTCCAGTGAAAAGCATGAACTCATCAAGAAGAAGTTGTCTTAACGATCCAGACTCATTCTGTTACATTTGTGGTGAATACACACTGCCAAAACATAGAAGAAACATAACAGACTTCGTAAAAAAAGTGTATTTTGCCTATTTTGGGGTTATGCTTGGGGACCAAGACAAGTTTTGGGCACCACACATAGTGTGCAAAGCATGTATCGAATTATTACGAAAATGGAGCAAAGGACAAAGAAAAAGCTTCAAATTTGGTGTTCCAATGGTGTGGAGAGAGCCAAAAAATCATCATGATGACTGTTATTTATGGTAAACACAGGTACAGGCACATCTTCACAATGAGGGACAGGCCTTCTTGCAGATTCCATGTTACTCCCATTTTCGTTTCTTATGCTTATTGAATCCTTGCACTTGCACTGCACAGAAATAACAGTCATCATGATGATTTTTTGGCTCTCTCCACACCATTGGAACACCAAATTTGAAGCTTTTTCTTTGTCCTTTGCTCCATTTTCGTAATAATTCGATACATGCTTTGCACACTATGTGTGGTGCCCAAAACTTGTCTTGGTCCCCAAGCATAACCCTAAAATAGGCAAAATACACTTTTTTTACGAAGTATGTTATGTTTCTTCTATGTTTTGGCAGTGTGTATTCACCACAAATGTAACAGAATGAGTCTGGATCGTTAAGACAACTTCTTCTTGATGAGTTCATGCTTTTCACTGGAAAACAGACAACAACATAAAGTTAGTGCAAAAATCAAGCTATGAACAAACTTTTAGAACACTAATTAACACAAAACTATATTGAGAACTGCTCAGTTCAAGTACTAATCCAAAGAAATTAATGAGATGATGCGTCGCATTTACCAACAAGTGCTATAAATAAGATACCAAAAATCTCAAAAACTTGAGCCAATCTGGCAAAACTGATAGCATATTCAGAATCAGCACCCCAAAAATACCCCAAATTCATTAAAATATTTTGGACACCAGAAAAAAAAATTTTTTTTGTTGACCTGTGTAATTATTATATTATATTTGGATATTATTGATTGCTATGGTACGCTGTTATATTACAGGTTAGGAAAATTACCAGATTTGGTATAGAGTAGGGAATGAAGACTTCAATCAAGATAATGGAGTTACGTTAATAAAGACTTTTGAAATTCCTAAATTCATTTGATTCTTAAAAGTTGCAAGAAGAAAAAGCTGCTATCCAGAAGATCCACAAAGTAACAATGCTATGATATCTGAGTAATAATAGACTGTGCCAATTACAATTCATGTCACCACTGACAACCACAACTGCAGTATCCATCACTGACAACCATGATTGCAGTATCTAAACTGACAACCACAATTGGAGAGGATGATGATCCTATGCTGCTAAGATGAACTGTGTTATCACATTTTATCATGTTCCAGTGGTTTCCTATCACCTATAGAGCTTCAAAGATAAGCTAGTGAACCATAAGGTAATTGTCAGGAAGCTACAACCCTGACATGTGTCCTGTGCATTAGGACTAAGAACTGGTTATGGTGCTATGTTTAGCAATGAAGAGTCATTTTAACCCTTGCTGTGCTGACCAAAGATGTCACACCTGTTCCAAACCATTGCGGATGACATGGAGAATTCCAGAAATGTAAGTCCAGGTCTCTAAAAGTGACACTGCACAGATATTGAAGCTACATAGCTACATTTAATTTATGAACTTTGTTTTCTTATCAACATTTGAATTTATGGACTTTGATTGACACATGGTCTCTACAATATCTACATGTCATTTCAAAAGAATTATAATAAAGATTGTTTTAAAAGAACCAAGAAGAAGACAGAAGACATCAAGATGAAGACCAGATGACATCAGATGATTATGATCAGATCTGTGATGCTTCAATTATGTATAGGGAAGTATAATTATATATTTTATATGAATATTGGTCATGGCTTACCATAACATGAATTTACATATCATTATGTTATTGAGTACGTATAACAATATTATTATTCTTATTTTTTATTATTATTATTATTATTATTATTATAATGGACATTAAATTATTTTGTCAAAGAAGAAGAAAAGAAGAAAGAAGATCTTATCAATATATCTACTTTGAGGGTTCCAATCAATGTCTGTCATCCTCAAAAGGGGAATTTTTAAATATTAATTATTGAATTATTACACTCAATTCTGTACTGAGCCTCGTGGAAGGTTTGTCTGACATTCCAAATGCTATTTCTGTATATTTAGCTCTGAGTAAAAGTTAACACCATTTAGAGAGAACAAGTGATCTATGGCACATATATATCCATGGCTCTTAGGAGGGGGGCTGTCACTTGGGGCTGTCACTTGGGGCCTCCTCCTTTACTCTCTACAGACTTCAGACTTCACACAGGCGGAATGAACAGCTGGTAGCCATGTGCTTATTTTTTCTGAGACATCTGGTAAAGAGTCCTGATTAAATAAATATGCAAAATAAGCATATTTAACACCCTCACAGTTCCCTGATCTTAAATCTGTGGCTAGACCTCAAAACAGCAGTGCATGAAAGATGACTCAGGAATCTCACAGACCTGGGAGAAATTTCCAAGGCTAAATGGATGAAAATGACTGAAACAAGAATTGAAAGACTCTTGGCTGGCTACAAAAAATGTTTTGAAGCTGTAATACTTTCAAAAGGGGCTACTACTAGGTACTAAACCATCCAAACTTTTGCATCGGCACAATTTTCTTTTTGTCAACTTGTTTAACTGTTCACAATAACAGTAATTTTGACCAGGGATGCACAAACTTTTGCATGCCACTACATACACATATATATACACATATACATATATATACACTATATACACTTGTGCTCAAAAGTTTACATACCCCGGCAGAATTTTTGCTTTCTTATCCTTTTTTTCAGAGAATATGAATGATAACACCAAAACTTTTTTCTCCACTCATAGTTAGTGGTTGGGTGAAGCCATTTATTGTCAAACTACTGTGTTTTCTCTTTTTAAATCATAAAGACAACCCAAAACATCCAAATGACCCTGATCAAAAGTTCACATACCCCATTTCTTAATACCGTGTATTGCCCCCTCTAACTTCATTGACAGCTTGAAGTCTTTTGTGGTAGTTGTGGATGAGGTTCTTTATTTTCTCAGATGGTTAAAGCTGTCCGCTCTTCTTGGCAAAAAAACCTCCAGTTCCTGTGAATTCCTGGGCTGTCTAGAAAGAAATGCGCGCTTGAGATCTTCCCAGAGTGGCTCAATGATATCGAGGTCAGGAGACTGAGACGGCCACTCCTGTACCTTCACTTTGTTCTGCTGTAGTCAATGACAGGTCGACTTAGCCTTGTGTTTTGGATTGTTGTCATGTTGGAATGTCCAAGTACGTCTTAAGCGCAGCTTCCAGGCTGATGAGTGCAAATTTGCCAACAGTATTTGCTGATAATGTGCTGCATTCATCTTTCCTTCAACTTTTACCAAGTTTCCTGTGGCTATGTAGCTCACACATCACCAAAACATCAGCAATTCACCTCCATGCTTTACAGTAGGAATGGTGTTCCTTTTATCATAGGCTTTGCTGACCTCTGTCCAAATGTAACGTTTATGGTTGAGGGCAAAAAGTTTAATTTTAGTCTCATCACTCCAAAGTACCTTGTTCCAGAAGTTTTGAGGCTTGTCTCTGTGCTGTTTTGCATATTGTAGGCAAGATACTTTGTGGCATTTGCACAGTAATGGCTTTCTTCTGGTGACTCGATCATGCAGCCCATTTTTCTTCAAGTGCCTCCTTATTGTGCATCTTGAAACAGCCACACCACTAGTCTTCAGAAACTCCTGTATTTCAGCTGATGCTATTTGTGGGGTTTTCTTTGCATCCCGAACAATTTTTCTGGCAGTTGTGGATGACATTTTTGTTGGTCTACCTGACCGTGGATTTGTTTTTACTGAGCCCCTGATTTTACATTTGTTAATCACAGTTTGAACTCTGCTGACTGGCATTATCAATTCCTTGGATATCTTTTTGTATCCCTTTCCTGTTTTATACAGTTCAACTACCTTTTCCCATAGATTGTCCCATTGACAATTCTTTCGCTTTCCCCATGACTCACAATCCAGAAATGTCAGTGGCTGGATGAAAGATGCAAGAGTCTGTTTGGATCCAAAAACTCACGCAGCTTTTATGCACACACACTGATTACAAGCAAACAGGTCACAGGTGAGGATGTTACCTTTAGTAGCCATTCAAATTCATTTGTGCCAACTTCTGTGCATGCTACCAGGCCAAAATCACCAGAGTATTTGAACTTTTTATCAGGGTCATTTGGATGTTTTTGGTTGTTATTATGATTTAACAAGAGAAAACACAGTAGTTTGACAATAAAGGGCTTCATCCAACCACTAACCATTAGTGGAGAAAAAGTTTTGGTGTTATCATTCATAGTCTCTGAAAAAAAGGCCAAGAAAGCAAAAATTCTGCTGGGGTATGTAAACTTTTGAGCACATCTGTATTATATAGTATATATGTATTCAATGCTGCCTGCACAATACACTCAAAGTCACAGCTCTACTGCCCTTACACACAGTCCCGCTGTCTGACTGTCATTCAGGCAGATATGTAGTACTGTTGACTAGAGATGAGCGAATATGATCAGATCCCTGCTTATTCGGCAAGCTATAGTGCTTACCGAATAAGTACAGTGGGAACTCGGATACATGGAGTGCTCCTGCTGATCAGCTGTTCGGCTCTGCAGCTGCATGTGTCGTGGGTGTGTTACAGTCACAATACATGCATGGAGAGCCCAACACACAGGCTCTCCATGCATGTGTTGTGATTGTGACACAGCCTTGACATACGCAGCTGCGGAGCCAAACAGCTGATCAGCCAGAGCGATCCAGAAAGCCAGACTCCCTCTGCAGCTTATTCAGTAAGCGATATAGCTCGCCGAATAAGCAGTGACCCGATGATATTCGCTGATCTCTACTGTTGACTCTACAGCTATGCACAGCTTACACTCACACTTCTGCTTTCTATACACAGTTTTTTAGTGTACTTATTGCTAACACAGATTCGCTTAACCCCTTAACGACCGCCGATACGCCTTTTAACGGCGGCAGTTAAGGGTACTTAAACCACAGCGCCGTTAATTAACGGCGCTGTGGAAAAAGTGAATAGCGCCCCCCAGATTCGGATTTTCTCTGGGGTCTCGGTTACCGGGGGTAGCCAAGACCCCAGAGAACATGATTCGGGGGTTTTTTACCGACCCCCGGGTTGCGATCGCCGGTAATTAACCATTTACCAGCTGTCAAAAAACAAAACAAAACGCGATTTCCCATTTAATTTCTCTGTCCTCCGATGTGATCGCACATCAGGGGACAGAGAAATGGGGTCCCCGATCGCCCCCCGATACTCACCTGTCTCCCCCAGTGCTCCTCATGGCTCCCGATGGGCGCTGCCATCTTCTTCCTGCCAAAAAATGGCGGGCACATGCGCAGTGCGCCCGCCGGCCGGCACCCAGAAGATCTTTGGGGTCTCAGCTGCCGGGGGTAGCCAAGACCCCAAATAATATGATCGGGGTCGGTTTTTACCGACCCCTGTTTTGCGATCGCCGGTAATTAACTGTTTACCAGCGACCGCAAAAAAAAAAAGCGATGTGTAATTCTCTGTCCTCTGATGTGATCACGCAACAGAGGACAGAGAAATAGGGGGATTCGGGGACCCTGTTATACTTACCGGTGTCTCTGGGTCCTCCTGTGTTCCCTCCTGGCCGCCGGCTTCTTCCTCGGGTAAGAAAATACCATGATCGCCATGATCTGCCGGCCAGCAGCTAGAGGAGTTGAGGCTAAATTTAGGGTTAGGGTTAGGGATGGGGCTAAAGTTAGGGTTAGGGTTAGGGTTGGGGCTAAATTTAGGGTTAGGGTTAGGGTTGGGGCTAAAGTTAGGGTTAGGATTGAAGCTAAATTTAGGGTTAGGGTTAGGGTTGGGGCTAAATTTAGGGTTAGGGTTGGGGTTAAATTTAGGGTTAGGGTTGGGGCTAAATTTAGGGTTAGGGTTAGGGTTGGGGCTGAAGTTAGGGCTAGGGTTAGGGTTAGGGTTAGGGCTAAATTCAGGGCTAGGGTTAGGGTTGGGGCTAAAGTTAGGGTTGGGGCTAAAGTTAGGGCTAGGTTTGGGGCTAAAGTTAGGACTAGGGTTGTGGCTAAAGTTAGGGTTAGAGTTGGAATTAGAGTTAGGGTTTGGATTTGGGTTGGCATTAGGGTTACGTTTGGGATTAGGGTTACGTTTGGGATTAGGGTTAAAGTTAGGGTTGGGATTAGGGTTAGGGGTGTATTGGGATTAGGGTTAGGTTGAGGTTAGGGTTGAGATTAGGATTAGGGGTGTGTTGGATTTAGGGTTCTGTTTAGGGTTATGGTTGTTTTGGGGTTAGGGTTGTGATTATCGTTAGGGTTGTGATTAGGATTATGGATCGGGTTCTGATTAGGGTTAGGGGTGTGTTGGGGTTAGGGTTGGAGTTAGAATTGGGGGGTTTCCACTGTTTAGGTACATCAGGGGGTCTCTAAACACCACAGCCAATTTTGCGCTCAAAATGTCAAATGGTGCTCCCTCTCTTCTGAGCTCTGCCGTGCGCCCAAACAGTAGTTTACCCCCACATATGGGGCATCAGAGTACTCGGGATAAATTGGACAACAACTTTTGGGGTCCAATTTCTCCTGTTACCCTTGTGAAAATAAAAACTTGAGGGCTAAAAAATCTTTTTTGTGGAAAAAAATATATTTTTTATTTTCACGACTCTGCATAATAGCATAATAAACTTCTGTGAAGCACTTGGGCATTCAAAGTTCTCACCACACATCTAGATAAGTTCCTTGGGGTGTCTAGTTTCCAAAATGGGGTCACTTGTGGGGGGTTTCTACTGTTTAGGTACATCAGGGGCTCTGCAAACGCAACATAACGCCCGCAGACCATTCTATCAAAGTCTGCATTCCAAAACGGAGCTCCTTCCCTTCCGAGCTCTGCCATGCGCCCAAACAGTGGTCCCCCCCACACATGGGGTATCAGTGTACTCAGGACAAATTCTACTGTTTAGGTACATCAAGGGCTCTCCAAACGCGACATGGTGTCCGATCTCAATTCCAGCCAATTCTACATTGAAAAAGTAAAACGGCACTCCTTCTCTTCCAAGCTCTACGGTGCGCCCAAACAGTGGTTTACCCCGACATATGGGGTATCGACGTACTCAAGAGAAATTGCACAACAATTTTTGTTGATTAATTTCTCCTGTTACCCTTGTAAAAATAAGAATTTGTGGGCGAAAAGATCATTTTTGTGTAAACAAATGCGATTTTTTATTTTCACGGCTCTACTTTATAAACTTCTGTGAAGCTTTGGGGGCTCAAAGTGCTCACCACACATCTAGTTAAGTTCCTTAATGGGTCTAGTTTCCAAAATGGTGTCACTTGTGGAGCATTTCCACTGTTTAGGCACATCAGGGGCTCTCTAAACGTGACATGGCATCCGATCTCAATTCCAGCCAATTCTGCATTGAAAAAGTCAAACGGCGCTCCTTCTCTTCCAAGCTTTGCGGTGCGCCCAAACAGTGGTTTACCCCGACATATGGGGTATTGGCGTATTCAGGACAAATTGCACAACAAAATTTATGGTTAAATTTCTGTTTTTGCACTTGGGAAAATAAAAAAAAATGGTTCTGAAGTAAAATGTTTGCAAAAAAAGTTAAATGTTCATTTTTTCTTTCCACATTGTTTCAGTTCCTGTGAAGCACGTAAAGGGTTAATAAACTTCTTGAATGTGGTTTTGAGCACCTTGAGGGGTGCAGTTTTTAGAATGGTGTCACACTTGGTTATTTTCTATCATATAGACCCCTCAAAATGACTTCAAATGTGATGTGGTCCCTAAAAAAAAATGGTGTTGTAAAAATTAGAAATTGCTGGTCAACTTTTAACCCTTATAACTCCCTAACAAAAAAAATTTTGGTTCCAAAATTGTGCTGATGTAAAGTAGACATGTGGGAAATGTTATTTATTAACTATTTTTTGTGATATATCTCTCTGATTTAAGGGCATAAAAATGCAAAGTTTGAAAATTGCAAAATTTTAAATTTTTTTGTCATATTTCCATTTTTTTCATAAATAATCGCAAGTAATATCGAAGAAATATTACCACTATCATGAAGTACAATATGTCACGAAAAAACAATCTCAGAATTAGCAGGATCCGTTGAAGCGTTCCAGAGTTATAACTGTTGTGAATTCTGCTCTTGGGCTCCCTCCGGTGGTTATAAGTGGTAGCGCTGCTGTCTGTCTTTCACAGCAGTCATCAGGTGTGTCCACTTTGGACTGGGCTATTTAGTCTGGCTTCACCCTTTAGTCAGTGCCAGTTGTTAATTGTTTCTGGAGGATTCACATCCCTTCCTGGTCTCTCCTGCTTGCTGTTCTTTTCAACAAAGATAAGTTCTGCTTGTTTTTGCTGCCCACATGTTGTGGGCCTTATTGTTCAGTGCATTTCATGTTTTTTCTTGTCCAGCTTAATCTGTGTAAGGATTTATGCAGCCAAGCTGGAACCTCTGGAGAGGCAGATATACCCTCCATGTCTTTAGTTAGCTGTGGAGTTTTTTGTATTTTCTTTGGTGGATATTTTCTAGTTTTTTTTAATACTGACCGCATAGTGCTCTGTCCTGTCCTTTCTATTTAGCTAGAAGTGGCCTCCTTTGCTAAATTCTCATTTCAGTCTGTGTATGTCTTTTCCCTCTCCTCTCACAGTCAATATTTGTGGGGGGCTGCCTGTTCTTTGGGGATTTTCTCTGAGGCAAGATAGTTTTCCCTTTTCTATCTCTAGGGGTAATTAGTCCTCCGGCTGTGTCGAGATGTCTAGGGAGCGCTAGGTACATTCCACGGCTACTTCTAGTTGCGGTGTTAAGTTCAGGGTCTGCGGTCAGTACAGGTACCACCTTCTCCAGAGTACGTCCCATGCTGCTCTTAGGCCACCAAGTCACAACATATAACCTCATAAAGTGACAGTGGTCAGAATTGTAAAAATTGGCTCGGTCATTAAGTACCAAATTGGTTCTGTCACTAAGGGGTTAAATTTCTGTCTATATATTCCAAGTTTTGCCAACAAAGGTTTAAATGGATGTAATAACAATACAGCAGAGCTGAAATTGCTGCAGATTGACAGCAGAATATTGTACACAGCTGTGCAACCTGCTCTGAACACTTGTGTTTGTGAAACAATAAATGCTAAAGCTCTGATTTCTCTCCCCCTCAAGTCATAAGCATTGAAAACAGGAGACTGATGGAGATGCACGGACATCTTGTGTAGATTGTTTTACTCTTTCTTTGAACTTTCTCACTCACTCACCTGAAATAAGGAGGACAACTACACTGTTCATGCATGCAACCACTTCCTCCTGGCAGCCATCTCCTGTCTCACTACTAGAACCAGAGAGGTCTCACGCTCAGATGAGAAGTTCAGGCCATGCCTTCTCCTGCTACTGAGCTGCTCTGTCCTCTCACCATATCAAAATGCCTTCAGCAGAGAGAGCAGTCCACAGCAGGGAGTGGCCCCTCTGGCAAATGGCAGATGGCCAGTCCAGCACTGGTAATAAGATATTCCCCTTTCTTATGTGGGTGTAATAAAAATTTGTGACTAGGAGTCTGAGATTTAAGACAAGCCTTATACACTGACAGACACTGACTGTGTACTCTTGACTCTGATCAATCGATGCCCTAATTTGATCAAACCTGGCAAATGTGTGAAACATTTTGAGTTTTTCCTAAAGATTTTCCTACAGAGAAATGGTGCCTGAAATCCTGAGACTGTCAAAACTTGATCTCTTTTGGACTTGACGGCAAAGACCTCTCTGGGAATCACTGAATAAACTTGTGGTGAGTCACCCATTGTGCTACTAATTCAGTGTTACCTAGAGAGCTCTGGGACGCGTAATTGGTGGTCCGAAGAAGACAATCTCTGTTGAACCTTTGTATGGTTTATTATACTGTATGTCTTTAGTGGTATAACTGACTATTAAAATGACGGTTACATGAAAATTGATTCAAGTTACAAGTAGCCAACCTTGCCCAATGACTCTGGGAAAGTGCCTTTGCAGTTCTACCTGCATATTGCAGGAGTCAGAGGATTGTTATATGTTGTCCTTGTTGTATATATGACTGGAATGGTGTAGACTTTGAGGATCCTTGAATGTGGGACTGAATGGTTTTTGGGTGACTAATAAGGGACTACAGTCTCTAATTGATAAGGGATTCGGTTAGGTGTGTTTCCTCACATATGGTGAAGGAAAAATTGGTACCATAGGAAAGTTTGACTGTCCATAACAAAGGAATCCTTCATGGTTGGGTAATACACTGAGGATATAACATTTTTACCCCTGTAAATTGATAAGGTCATCCTCTTGAAAGGGGCGAAGAATGCAGTATTAGCCCGAACACAGCAGAAGGAATAATACCATTGATTATGGAGTGTGGATTGCGTGGCTGACGTATTGTAAAATTGTGTTGATAAATTAGAATAATTGTCCTCAGTGCCTGTGCTTTGTTTTTTGTGAATGTAAGAAAGTAAAAATCATAGCAGTTGTCCTTATCCAGCCAGCAGCATTTCTAAACATAGCAGCCAGAGAGGGAGGATTTAATTGTCAAGCTGTTGATATTGAGGTTGGGAGAAGAATAGAGTCTTCTGCGGTTAAGACACAATAGCACATTAAGTTCTTCAGATAATTACGAGCATTGAAGTTGCTGTCATGATATCTGGCAACTATAAGGAAGTAAGCAACCTCAGAGGTACCACCCTTGTCAATGCATGTGATATAGTAGAAATATTAAGAAGGTATAGGAGAAGTGTATTTGTAATTAAGAATAATGACTGAAAGATAGATAAGAACAAACTTGAGCTGGCTAAGATGAGGATAGAAATAGCCAAAGCAACTCTCAATGAGCGAGCACATACCAAAAGAAACCAGGCACGGAACTGCATATGTAATCTATGATAGTATAAAAAACCAAGAGACCCCTGCAGTCTCTGTACTTGATGAAGAACTAGCATGTCTTTTAGCACCCCTGCATTATGCAGGAACAATGGAATGGAACTGCTAACATTGTGGCCAACAGAATCCCCTTGGGATTAATTATTGCGTTCTGTTGATCCCAATTCCCAAGGATAGTGAAGCGCCCCCAGTAGGGCAGCGGGGTACTCGGTACCGGGCCCTTCGGTTCTCGGTGGGGATGTCACGGTGGCTGACCCAGTCCGTGGCCCTAGGGGACGTCCGTTGTAAAATAGGGGAAAGGTCTTTAAAGGGATAATGTCCGTGACGCCACCTGTGGTATTCGTTCAGGGTGACCGACGCCGCTTAGGGGTCCGCTGGGGTGATGTTATGGCAGCTAGATGGTATATCTTCCCACAGGTGAAGTGTATCCCCAGGGCTTCCCAGAGTGTAGATGGTGAATGGTGTGAGGCCAGTGAAGAACGAGGACACAAGGTTGCAGTTTCTTTACCTTTACTGAAGGCTTCAGTGTCCACAGTCCAGGGTACGGACCACAGGGTAGGCAGAGTCCGGCCGGTCTGAAGGCAAATCCAGAGTCCCCTTATCCAGGTGGAAATCAGTAGCCTTCCTCTAGCGCCTGGGTGTTGTAGTACCTCCCTGCTGAGCTTCTCGGTAAGGTCCTCACAACCATTGCAGATGTTAAGTCTCTTTCTCTCTGTCCCCCTGATGGATAGGATAGGACAAACCCATATGACTGATGGCCTGAGGCTTTTTACAGGGACTCTACCATGCCCCAGCCCCCACAAGTTGCCACCGTGCCTCCTGGGTATAAGGTCGGGCAGCTAACGTGGAATTAACTGTCCTGCCAGTCTCTGAAGTAAAGCGTAGAGATCCTTACTCCCTCGGTGTTCTGGCTACCGGGATTCCTGCGCCTCAGAAGGAGGCAGCTTTTTACAGGGCAGAACTCCTTCTGGATTCTTCTCCTTTTGCTATGACTTCGTTTCTCACTCGCTACAAGACAATTCCCTTCTGATGTCTCTTCCTTATGATGCTGCCACATGTGGGGCAGGCGCAGCTCCGTGGCCTTCTGTCTAGGCCTCTGACAGGATTCCACCCCTGTCAGGGACCCACTACCTGAGAGGAGCTCAAGTAGCAGCTCACTGGGTGAAGCCCAGCTCGCTTCTGCCTAACTTTCTGTCCAGACTACCAGTTTTACCTAATTGTGAGGAGTGCCCTAATAGATAGGAGCGTAGCACCCCCTGGCGGCCTGGAGTGTGAAGTGTAGTGTATGGTTTGTGATACCTGGTAAAGAGATCTCCTTTATTGCCTTCAGATGTAATATCACTCCCCCTGGTGGAAGAATGACATTACTGCAACGACCAGGACTCTGGGGTGCTGCACTAGCACCCAAGGTGCCTCTGCTCCCGATGAGGGCCATGAGACAGATAAACTTTCTAACTCCTGGGACAGAAAATAACCTGCTGGTACATAATCCAGCCCAGATATAACCAACAGCAACATATTGGCCCTGGTCCCCCAGTTAGCTCATTGTTTTCAACCCAGTTCACGGAACACATGAAAACATCTAAAAACTCAAGAGATTCTTGTTGTCCTTATAACCTCCCCATTTAACACTTCCCATATAACTATCAATCGCTGTAATGTTCTAAATTCAGCTACACTGTTAGCAGTGGATTTAAAAATGGAGGGTATTAGGATGGGGAAGAGGGAGGGACCAGGAGCCAAGACCTGCTCTTGTTTTTCTAGCAGATGAGGAACCTCAGTTTGAAATGACACATGAACAAGATTGTCAGGCATTGATGGAGGCAGAAACAAAGGGCTTGGCAAATATCACTGATGTACCACTTACTAATCCCTGTGTTGAGCATTTTGTTAATAATTCCAGAGCTTGGGACAGTGAACAAGAATGATTCATCACCATGTATGCAGTAGTCCACTATGGTAAGCCAGTAATACAAGAACCCCTACCCTCCAGCTGAGCTGAAGGCACTCGCTGCAGAGTGCAAACTGGGAAGAGATTAATGTATTTTCTGACACATGAGACGCTTTTGGGGTAACACGTGACGTTTTCGCCATTTGGCAGAGCTGTAATTTCCTGACCTTGCCCCAGTGGTTGTTGATCACAAACTACTGCAGATCTCCCAGACCCAGGCTTCCCCACATGAACAGAACACATCGGCCAAAGTGGGTGATGTGTGATCAGAGTCAGGGGTAGGGCAGGTAAATTGCAGGATTTGCCTCTCATGCAGCCTATTCCCCATGATGGATGCCCTGGCACATTTCCTGCTGCATAATTCAAAGAATGTGATATGTGCAGTAGTGCTACAAACTGGTGAGCCTCAGGTTCTCAAACGTGGCTACAAAGCATGTCTCGTTTGTGCAGAACATAACCCCAGTAGTCCTATTTGAGTCCAACAGAAATGCACACCAAAATGCAAATACATGTTTCAGAGACTGCACAAAAACCCAGACTCATGACATACGGTAGCCAGGATAATATCCAGGCCCCTCTAAACCTACTCCCAATGTACTATGTTGAAGACAGGAGATCAAACAGGAGCATATAGGAACATGAAAATAAACTTTATTAGAAAAATGTTTAAAACCAACACATTAAAAACACCAATTGAAAACACCAGGAAGATCCAGAAATAATTACAACAATATGGGTATAATCTTTATTGACCATCAAAGACACAGTATAACCTTATAACCCATAGTTGATGCAAATAAAGGGAGATCAATAGTACCCACACCTCCACAGAAAGGGACCGAATCCACAGGCCCACCTATATGTATAGTAACTGCCAGTAACACCTGTGCGGTTATATTACTGCAGATTAGGTTAAATGCCACCAGTTCCCAAAGAGGCTGCATGTGGGAAATGTCTCGAGGGGCAATAGAAATAAACAGCCGACCGGCATAATATAGTCCACCTCGGAACATGAACCCTGCCCGGGTCTTACCCTTTATCCGTAGACCCTGGTACGGGCGCAACCCCCGACGCACGTTTCGCTGCTTCCATGCCTGCTTTTTCAAGGGGAGTGCCTTGTTCTCAAAATTAGGACCTTAAATATCCCATATCCGGGTCATGTGACTAAGTCCGGTACCAAGCTGTTACACAGCGGCGCATGCGTCGGCGGCTCACCACCACGTCACCCCCCAGGGCTGGCCAACGTCAGCGGACAGGTGAGTGGGTGCAGGGGTACCATAGCAACCCAGTCCGAAGCCGCGGACGCTAATTGGCCGGACATGGGAGGCGCAGGAGGGGAGCAAGCAGGCGCACGCGCACCACAGCTCAAAGGACTATACGCAGCATGCTTGGATCGCATAATAACAAAAGAGGATTGAAACATAATATAGAAACATACGTGCAAACAAATATTTAAGCATAAAAAACACCCATAATATACATAGGCAAAACAGCCATTGACGCACAATATATACATTAGTAGTCCATAGTCCTCAATAATTGCATGATGCAGCGATGTCCACACGTTCTTTAACATAATGTGTGAATCCCACGGAAACAAGAGGAATAATAAGTCCAATATATATATAATCTAGATTAGAAGTAAAGAAAGAAGAAAAAATGAAAACAATAAATTAAAACAAAGCACAAACGCAGAGGGAAACTCCACAGGCAAGCATATATATGCGCATATGAAAAAATAGAGTATCACAGGAATGGGGCAAAATTCAAGGCCTCATTAAGGCCATGGGGTTTGGCTGTATCAAGAGTCACAATCCATTTAAGCTCACGTTGAGCAAGAAGCTGCTTCACATTTCCACCTCTTATTCCCATATGAATCAATTCGATCCCCCGTACCATAAAGCTTTTCGGGTCACAATTGTGAACCTCCTTAAAATGCTTGGGGATCGTAGTAAGCTCCGATTCATCCTCCACTGTCCTGGCCGCGCCAATACCCCGCACATGCTCCCTCACCCTCACTCTTAGTTCTCTCGACGTCAGCCCCACATAGATCAGTGGGCAACCACAAGTGGCATAATATACCACATTCTTACTACTACAGGAAATGTACTCTTTGATTTGGAACTCCCTATTGCCTTCGGCAGAGTGAAAGGAGGTGCTGCGCAGGATATTGGCGCAGGCCAGACAATGGCCACAAGTATAACAACCCCTAATTCGTCGTGTTGAACCAAAAAGGCTTCTCATAATGGCTCCTCACTAGTATGTCTTTCAAATTTTTGGCCCTCCGTGGGGTCATGCGGGGATAATCAGACAAATACGGACCCAAAGAGGGTTCTGTGCCGAGAATGCGCCAATGTTTACCCAAGATGGCTCTGATGTTGTCCCATTCATGGTCATATTCCGATATAAATCTAATTGTTTCGTCACCAGCGGCCCTTCTCCCCCTATTGTACAGCAAATGATTACAAAATGTTAAAAAGGGGTCGGCGGGGAAGCAGTTGGACAATCGGACCCAGGGGGACTTACAGGTAATCAATCTGTCCGACCACGTCCTTACCAGTAGTCAAGTGAGTGTCTTGAGTAGAGGTTTGTCTTTTTCACCAACTAATGGCTTTGATTTTTTTACAGCCTTAAAAGACCTCCATTTATTTTCACGGAAATTGGTTTTGAAGAAACTACACTCTGGAAAGGGACAGGGGTCGGACACATTGGGCTGCACAGAGGAGGAGACTCTCCGAATTTTGGAGGAGTTGTTGGAGGAACAATCTAATACATCCATGGGTAAGTTTCCATCGGCTATACTTCCTAGATCTATGAGTTTTCCCCCCTTGTCACTTTGCCCTGCTGTGGAGGTGTTCACCAAATTAGTAACGGAAGATCTTAAGAAACTGTCCTCGCGGAGGCAATTTGATAACCTAACAAAAAGTGAGAGAGAGGCTATCGGCCAACTACAATCATGGTAAGATGTGGTGTTTAAGGCGGCTGACAAGGGGGGAAATATCGTGATTTGGCCGGTGGAAAAGTATGAAAAGGAGGCATTTAGACAGCTCCGCAATGAGAATGTGTATGTAAAACTTACCCATGATCCGATGGCCTCCTTCTCTGGGCAGCTGCAGAAAATTCTGTGCCGAGCATTGGAGGATGGTATTATCAGCAAAAAAGTTCTGGATGGCCTGATGGTTAAATATCCCAAGGTTCCAACATTTTACCTCCTGCCCAAGGTCCACAAGGACCCGGTCGGCCCTCCGGGACGTCCGGTTGTGTCAGGCATGCAGGGCCTATGTCACCCGGCATGTAAATTTACAGATTACTATCTTAAAACAATTGTGGAAACCCTACCATCTTTTGTTAAAGACACAACGGATGTCCTGACCAGGGTTGACGGGGTCTTTGTGGATAGTGGTACTCTCCTCGTAACGGCTGATGTGGAGGCCCTTTATACCTGTATCGACCACTCGGATGGCCTACGGGCGGTCCGCTTCTTCCTGGGGGCCTCCGACCTGGACGGCCCTTTGTGTGAGCTTATCCTTGAGTTGTTGGAATTTGTTCTAACGCATAATTTTTTTACCTTCAAAGATTCTTTTTACCAACAAAAGCGTGGCGCAGCCATGGGTGCGGCCTGCGCGCCCGCGTACGCCAACCTCTTCCTTGGGTTTTGGGAGAGGTTGGTTTTTGGTGACGCGGGGGCGGGGGCCGCCGACCATGTGCTGTACTTGCTGCGCTATATTGATGATGTTTTGTTTTTTTGGCGTGGTACGGAACAACAACTCAAGGATTTTATGGCTGTGCTCAATTCTAATTCATTCAATATTAGGCTTACTTATAAGTATGATTATGATACCATTGACTTTTTGGATATCTGTCTTAAGGTAGGCCTTGATTCATCTATTGAAACAGATGTTTTTCGTAAAGAAACGGCGGTGAATTCGTTGATTCATGCGTCATCTGGGCATAGCCAAGCCACGATTAGGGCCGTCCCGGTCAGACAGTTCATCCGGATGAGGCGGATCTGCTCCACTGACCATACTTTTGAAAGACAGGCAGAAGATCTAAGTGAATGGTTCCAACAAAGGGGCTATAGTAGGCGATGTGTTCGATACGGGTATAATAGGGCCAGGAGGACCCCACGTAATCATTTGCTGAACAATAGGGGGAGAAGGGCCGCTGGTGACGAAACAATTAGATTTATATTGGAATATAACCATGAATGGACATCAGTGCCATCTTGGGTAAACATTGGCGCATTGGCGCATTCTCGGCACAGAACCCTCTTTGGGTCCGTATTTGTCTGATTATCCCCGCATGACCCCACGGAGGGCCAAAAATTTGAAAGACATACTAGTGAGGAGCCATTACACGGCACCAACTAGAAGCCTTTTTGGTTCAACACGACGAATTAGGGGTTGTTATACTTGTGGCCATTCTCTGGCCTGCGCCAATATCCTGCGCAGCACCTCCTTTCACTCTGCCGACGGCAATAGGGAGTTCCAAATCAAAGAGTACATTTCCTGTAGTAGTAAGAATGTGGTATATTATGCCACTTGTGGTTGCCCACTGATCTATGTGGGGCTAACGTCGAGAGAACTAAGAGTGAGAGTGAGGGAGCATGTGCGGGGTATTGGCGCGGCCAGGACAGTGGAGGATGAATCGGAGCTTACTATGATCCTCAAGCATTTTAAGGAGGTTCACAATTGTGACCCGAAAAGCTTTATGGTACGGGGGATCGAATTGATTCATATGGGAATAAGAGGTGGAAATGTGAAGCAGCTTCTTGCTCAACGTGAGCTTAAATGGATTGTGACTCTTGATACAGCCAAACCCCATGGCCTTAATGAGGCCTTGAATTTTGCCCCATTCCTGTGATACTCTATTTTTTCATATGCGCATATATATGCTTGCCTGTGGAGTTCCCCTCTGCGTTTGTGCTTTGTTTTAATTTATTGTTTTCATTTTTTCTTCTTTCTTTACTCCTAATCTAGATTATATATATATTGGACTTATTATTCCTCTTGTTTCCGTGGGATTCACGCATTATGTTAAAGAACGTGTGGACATCGCTGCATCATGCAATTATTGAGGACTATGGACTACTAATGTATATATTGTGCGTCAATGGCTGTTTTTGCCTATGTATATTATGGGTGTTTTTTATGCTTAAATGTTTGTTTGCACGTATGTTTCTATATTATGTTTCAATCCTCTTTTGTTATTATGCGATCCAAGCATGCTGCGTATAGTCCTTTGAGCTGTGGTGCGCGTGCGCCTGCTTGCTCCCCTCCTGCGCCTCCCGTGTCCGGCCAATTAGCGTCCGCGGCTTCGGACTGGGTTGCTATGGTACCCCTGCACCCACTCACCTGTCCGCTGACGTTGGCCGGCCCTGGGGGGTGACGTGGTGGTGAGCCGCCGACGCATGCGCCGCTGTGTAACAGCTTGGTACCGGACTTAGTCACATGACCCGGAAATGGGATATTTAAGGTCCTAAATTTGAGAACAAGGCACTCCCCTTGAAAAAGCAGGCATGGAAGCAGCGAAACGTGCGTCGGGGGTTGCGCCCGTACCAGGGACTACGGATATAGGGTAAGACCCGGGCAGGGTTCATGTTCCGAGGTGGACTATATTATGCCGGTCGGCTGTTTATTTCTATTGCCCCTCGAGACGTTTCCCACATCCAGCCTCTTTGGGAACTGGTGGCATTTAACCTAATCTGCAGTAATATAACCGCACAGGTGTTACTGGCAGTTACTATACATATAGGTGGGCCTGTGGATTCGGTCCCTTTCTGTGGAGGTGTGGGTACTATTGATCTCCCTTTATTTGCATCAATTATGGGTTATAAGGTTATACTGTGTCTTTGATGGTCAATAAGATTATACCCATATTGTTGTAATTATTTCCGGATCTTCCTGGTGTTTTCAATTGGTGTTTTTAATGTGTTGGTTTTAAACATTTTTCTAATAAAGTTTATTTTCATGTTCCTATATGCTCCTTTTTGATCTCCTGTCTTCAACATGTTTCAGAGACTGCAGATGGACTACATACAGCTATCTATGTTGGGTACTTATGAATACTTCCTGGTATGCATTGGTGGCCTGAAGCTTGTACTGGGACCAAACCTAACACAAAAATTGATGTGATGTGGTCTGCGGATATGGGGTACCTGAGACCATACAGAGTGACAGAGGTACTCAGTCAAAATGATGCCTTGATACCTGTTATCAGATGCCTTATTCCAGAGAAATCTACTTTTTTCTTATATGCAAAGGAGCTGTTAAGATCTATGGGCTGGACATAGATCTCCCTTAGAATCTGTCTCCGGAGCCTGTTTTATAGAAAAGGGGATTTAACAGTGTTAGAGATGTAATGACTGACAGTCTGCTATCCTGATCTACAGAGATTGACGGGCAGCATGTATCAGGCACTGGCTGTATGAACTCAGCCAGATATGTTTGACTGCAGCGTTTTGGAGAAAAAGAAACTTTAGGCTATGTGCACACGTTCAGGATTTTTCGCGTTTTTTTTCACATTTTTATATATTGATAAAAATGCTTAAAAACACTTACATTAAGCATCCTACTTATTAGAATGCAATCCGCAATTTTTGTGCACATGCTGCATTTTTTTACGCGGCGGAATCACATTCCGGAAAAAACGCAGCATGTTCATTCTTTGTGCGGAATCGTGGGGATTCCGCACACCTAGGAATGCATTGATCTGCTTACTTCCCGCATGGGGCTATGCCCACCATGCGGGAAGTAAGCGGATCATGTGCGGTTGGTACCCCGGGTGGAGGAGAGGAAACCATATAATTGTTAAAAAAAAAAATAAATAAAATAAAAAATCATGATATTCTCACTTTCCGGCGGCCCCGGCAGCCTTCCCGCTCCTCGCGATGCTCCCGTTCCCAGTAATGCCTTGCGAAAATCACGATTTTTTTATTTTAATTCTTTTTTTTTAACAATTATATGGTTCCCAGGGCCTGGAGAGAGTCTCCTCTCCTCCACCCTGGGTACCAACCGCACATGATCCTCTTACTCCCCGCATGGTGGGCGTAGCCCATGCGGGAACTAAGCGGATCAATGCATTCCTATGTGTGCGGAATCCCCGCGATTCCGCACAAAGATTGAACATGCTGTGTTTTTTTCTAGAATGCAATTCTGCCGCAGGAAAAAAGCAGAATGTGCACAAAAATTGTGGATTGCATTCTAATAAATATGATGCTTAATGTGAGCGTTTTTTTGCCGTTTTTATAGCGAAAAAAATGTGAAAAATCCTGAACGTGAGCACATAACCTAAAAGCCACTGAGGACTGAGCTGCACTGTAGAACAGTTGGACAGGTGGGTCCCCAGCAACTTCTCCCCACACAGTCGGTGTGGCATACATGTAAGTGTAACATTTTCATTCTAGCCCTTTTTTCATATGTATTTGGGGAAGGTTTACCCAATATTACTATTATACATTAGGGCTTATGCTTTACTCATCTACTGAGACATGTATATGTAATCACCATCTGTATATGTTAGTGTTGCCTTGCATCAGTGCACAGCAGCCTCTGATTTATTGTATAGTTTGTATTTGTTTATGTCTTAATTAATAAAATTTATTTTATGGGTACCTACTTTGTAGGTTTTTTTTTCCTACCTTTCTTGCTTGCTATAAGTTTTTAAACATGTCTGGTAGGGTAAAACGTGCATGTCACTTATTTGAAGCGGCTCTTGATGAAACCCATACCAGCTAGGCACTGCGCCATTAAAAGCCTGCAAAAAAACATTTCAGGCAAAAAACCCTTGCAAAATGCTTTAAAAACTGTTTAAATTTGCTTGCCCAAAAACTGAAGGAGCTTATCGTGAAGCAGCTTACACTGTTTTTGACCACCTCTGAAAATGTAAATTGGAGTTGTTCAGTACTATTATATTGATGGCATATCCTTTGGATAGGTCAACAATATTAGATTGCTGTAGATGTGACACCAGGCATCATCACCAATCAGCTGTTTCTGGTGCTAACAGCGGTGGAGGGAATCAGTAGTGGGGCTGAAAAGCTTTGTGAACTGCATACTAGTCATCGCTGGGTACTGCACATCAGCCCCTATTAGGCCGGCATCACACTAGCGAGTTTTATGGACGTATGAGAGCAGAAAATACGTCCAGAAAATACGCATTGCACACGGCCCAATGATTCTCTATGGGGCAACTCCTATCTGCCCTATATTACGCATCCGTAATATACGGTATGTTACGGCCGTAGAAAATCGCAGCATGCTGCGTTTGTCAGCGTATTGCACAAAACATACGCCAATGAAAGTCTATGGGGGCGAGAAAATTACGGATTACACACGGAACATGCATGTGACTTGCGAGAAATACGCACCGGTATGATGAACTCGAGCCTGGGAACTTTTCTCAATATTTTCCCACGCTCAAGTTCATATGAGTTCATCCAGCAGAGGGCGCATCACCGCAACTCGAGGTAACTACAGTACATTCCCCTGCATTCCATTCATTCACCAAGTTTTACAGCCAGGAGCACAGCTGCATTAGCAGAGCTCCTGGGTGTAAAATGATTTAACCCTTTCAGATGGATTTACAGCGTGGGACAAGACTGTAACGACGGAAGGTATGGAATATTGTTGTTTGTTTTTTTAACTTTGTTTCAGGTGACAAGGGTCTTCAGGTGGATTAAGAGTATAATAAAATATTAAAACACCATGTGTCTTTATTTCATTAAAATACTTTTTAATAATGTGTGTGTGTTTTATTAACCATTTCGTACTATTGGATTAATAATGGATAGGTGTCATAATTGACGCCTCTCCATTATTAACCTGGCTTAATGTCACCTTACAATAGCAAGGTGACATTAACCCTTCATTACCCCATATCCCACAGCTACAGGGGAGTGGGAAGCGAGAGGCTAAGTGCCAGAATAGGCGCATCTTCCAGATGTGCCTTTTCTGGGGTGGCTGGGGGCAGATGTTTTTAGCCGGGGGGGTCCTATAACCATGGTCCCTCTCTAGGCTATTAATATCTGCCCTCAGTCACTGGCTTTCCCACTCTGGCGGAGAAAATTGCGCGGGAGCCCACGCCAATTTTTTCCGGGATTTAACCCTTTAATTTAATAGCTAGAGCCCCCAAACTTAACACACATACACTTCTTACATTAGTAAAGAGGAATATGTAATAAAAGAAGGGATATGAGATGGTTTACTGTATGTAAACCATGTGTCATATCCTGTCTGGTTTGTGAAGGAGATAGGAAAAGCCGGCAATTGAATAACCGGCTTTTCTGCTATCTAGCGCTGTATTAAACATAAATATATATATATATATATATATATATATATATATATATATATATATATATGTCTCACTGATATATATAAATATATAGACTGTATATATGGTTATAAGAATATTTGAGCCGATGGATCCATGATATGTCCATTTTGCAAGCCTGCGCAAAAAAATCGCTGTACGGAAGCCATACGGATGCCATACGGATGACACACGGATAAACTTGTGCGTAAAAATTGCATCCTCGCATTGAATACGGAACAGTGTCTTGGGACAATTACTGCGTATTACGACCGTAAAAAAACGGACCGTATTTTCATACGCCTAGTGTGACGCCGGCCTTAGAATGAATAAGGATGGATCTGCTGTACCCCATTGCGGCCACCATACAGTTGACAACATGTTAAAATTACAGATCAGTTTTAAATTCCCCAGAAAGGCAGGTTATGATGTGATGACAAGCATGGGCGCAACTATAATAGGTGCAGGGGTTGCAGTCTCACCCGGGCCCTGGAGACAAGGAGGGACCCCAAAGTTCTCTTTGCACTGTGTGAAAAGACTATTACTATTAAAGATCTGTGATAATTTGGGGCCCCATTAGAGATTTTGCATTGGGGCCCACAATCTTCAAGTTACACCACTGATGACAAGGATATTCTGTATTATAGTTTAGTCTGTAGTCTAGATTACAGTCCTTTGGGATAGTTTCTCTTTATCATTTTCAGCATAGCTTTGACTTGTTGGACTTTATGTTGCATGATACATGTATGTTACATTCATTTACCTGCTGTTTCCATTTTCAATTCTTTCTATATCTTCATCAATTGTCCTGATGGATATTCGGTGCAGCACTGGATATGATGATTGAGTAGTCACTATGGCAGCCATCCTGAATCACAACCAAATGGTCTTCACAGTGTAGTAAATGACTAAATAAACAAAAAAAATTGTATCAGTATAAAAAGTGTCCAAATATTAGGAAACTAAAATGTGAACTGCTGTGTGCAGTGTGATTACTTTGGAGTAATGAGTTAATTCACATTGTCCTTGTGCCCATGCAGAGGTAGTCACCAGGTTCTCTGGATGTAAGCATTTAAAGCAACCCTGTCACCAGTTTTGGCCAATGTGAAGTAAGGCCACCACTTTTCAGGGCTGATATACAGCATCCTATAATGCTGCATATCTGTCCCCAACCTGACCTGTAAGAGAAGAAAAATAACTTTTATTATACTCACCTGTGGGGCAGTCTGGTCCGAGAGGCAGTGCATGTCTTGGTTGGGCGCCTGTAAGCAGGTTGCAGGATGCAGTGACGGACAGGAGGCAGAGCAAGGGATAACAGGTTTAATAACAGGGGAATACTCCATGCATGGAGGTAAAGGGTTAAAACAGTGAAGTAAACAGTATAGATGGCAAAGGATATTGGGAGATAAAGAATAACGGTTCTAGTAACGGCATTTCCTGTGAAGCACTTGTGCCAGAAGTTCCTCAAATTGTAACTCCTGCTGTGAATTCAATAGCATCGGCAATGGCTGGCGCGATGTCTTTTCCAGGAAGCTCCTGTGGGCATCAATGCCCTGTCTTCTGGTGGCAGCCGTCGGTCTCCGGTACCTTCCGCTGAGCCTGGTCCATATGCTACAGTGGCTGATAAGGGCCACAGTATTGTACGAGCCCAACATGGCTCAGCAAATATAAACTGGCAAAATCAGGGTCTCCCGTGAGCGGGAAAGCATATGCTGGTAAGGTGGGTTACACAGGTCTATCCAGTACTCGGTTCTCTCTTTGCGGCACGTGCGCTGTACTCACAGTCATGAAGCACACGGCACCTCAAACTCTGTCAGCTACTGGGCGCGCTGCACTCTTCTCTCTATGCCGCACGGTGCCTGCTCCTGCCAAGACTGAAGCGCCGACAACCACTGGCACGCTGCTCCTCTGGCGGGGTACTGCACCTGATCTCTCTCTGCCAGCATGCACACAGTACTCACTAGCCCAGAACGTTCAGCACCTTGCTTCGTGGTGATCAACGGGCACCCTGCATGTCTCTCCTCACAGTCGCTCTCAGTGGTGGCGGTGGGGGTGCTTGAGCATGGGGCTGCACTATACGGATGCTCTGGGACCTCTGCACTCACTGATCCCTGCGGCTGGCGGCGTGAGAAAACAGACGCTGACCTACGCATGGCTGGTGCTCCCAGGATGGAGCACTTCTCTCCCTGGCTGCTGCTTTGCACTCTCTGCAGCGGTCCCTCCCTCTGGATTGCTGCTGGGCACATTGATCCCCACAGCGCGGCGGTCCTCTTCAGACGGTAGGGCCCTGCCGCAGTTCTGGTACTCTGTGGTGCCGCTCACCTCCTTGCGTGCTGCCCTGGGTTGGCGCCAAACTGCTCTGCTGCACACGCTTTTCCCTTTTATATCTCTGCCCCCCCTCGGTCAGGAGGAAGTTCTCCCTCCAGCTCTCAGGCAACAGAGGAAGGTCCACTTCACTAAAGCTTCTCCCCGGGAACAGAGGATGAAGCCTTTTCAGTTCCAGATCCGGCACACAGGTACCCGCAGTCTGGTCGTCCACCTTACACGCATCCCATCTTTTTACGATCCCCATCCTCCTGCTTGCTTCATGTGGATGACGCGTCCCTACATCATCCACACAATCTCCTCGGCATCACGCTCCTGCACAGACGTACTTCTCTGACCTGTTGTGTTGAGGGAAACGCTAAGTACTGCAGTGCGCATGCACCGAGGCTCTTTGACCTTTCTCAGTGCCTGCTCACTGCAGTACCTTGCGCTGCCCTCAACAGGTCAGAGAAGTATGCCTATGCAGGAGCGTGATGCCGAGCAGATTGTTTGGATGATGTAGAGACGCGTCATCAACATGAAGCAAGCAGGAGGATGGCAATCGTAAGAAGATGGGAGGCGCTGGACCAAGAAGAGCGACACCCTCAGACCGGACCGCTCCGCAGGTGAGAATAATAAAAGTTATTTTTCTTCTCTTACAGGTCGGGTTGGGGGCTGATATACAGCCTTATAGAATGCTGTATATCATGTCAAATTTACATCAGCACAATTTTGGAAACATATATTTTTTTTTAGGACGTAATAAGGGTTAAAATTTGACCAGCGATTTCTAATTTTTCCAACCACCTCACATTTGAAGTGAGTTTGGGGGGTCAATATAACAGAAAATACCCAAAAGTGACACCATTCTAAAAACTGCACCCCTCAAGGTGCGCAAAACAACAATCAAGAAGTTTATTAACCATTCAGGTGCTTCACGAGAACTAAAGCAATGTGGAAGGAAAAAATGAATATTTTACTTTTTTCACAAAAAAATTATTTTGGAACCAATTTTTTTTTATTTTCACAAGGGTACCAGGAGAAAATTGACCACAAAATTTGTTGGACAATTTCTCCTGAGTATGCTGATACCCTGCATGTGCGGGAAAACCACTGTTTTGGAGCATGGCGGGGCTCAGAAGGGAGTAAGCATCAGTATTAATGTACTGATGGTGGTTCTGGTGCTGCACTCATGTACTGATGGTGTTTCTGGCACTGCACTCATGCATTGATGGTAGTTCTGGCGCTGCACTCATGCACTGACGGTGGTTCTGGCATTGTACTCATTTATTGAGGGTGGTTCTAACCTTGTACACATGTAGCAATCCAAAACGTGTTTCATATCTATTTTAAACCTTAAAACATGCCAAAACTTAGAGATTTGAGATTACAAGAAAGATTGGCTGAGTTTCTGTTACAAAAGACTTAGTTTAAGTTAGTGTGTGTTCACGCTGATTTTTTTGGAACAGAATCTCCTCAAATCCTTCTGAAATTGTTCCGGTCATGTATTAATGTACTGTTGGTGGTTCTGGCTATGTATTCATGAAACTACCGCTTTAAAAATACGTTTGAAGTCCTTGGGATCAGTTCAGTATGGCAATGTGGCCCTTAGATCAAAAATGGTTGTGCATCCATGGGTACGGAGTCTAGAATCTTAATTTCTTTTGAGGGTCTGGTCTGAAGTATGTATTTATTCTGTGGTTTAGTCCAGTGTCTAAGTTTGTTCTGGCATGAAAATTAACTTAGGGGTCTGGTCTAGGGTCTGAATTAATTTACCATTCTGATCTGGGGAATAATTTTATTTAATTTGCTAGATTCTGAAGGCAAGAGGTTGAGGATGACTGCATAAGTGAGCGGTCAAAGATGTCTCAACAGCAAATTCCACAGCTAGAGAAGCAAAGTAAAGAAAACAATAAATATAAATCACTGGATTTTCAAGATCATCTCTTCTAATCTGTTATAGCAAATCTGTGTATTTAAAGGGAACCTGTCATGTCCCCAAATTGTAGTAACCTGCAGATAAAGGGTTAATCTGCAGGCTAATATCTTTCTAAAGCTGTCCAGCTGCCACACTGAAAGCATGGCTACCAGGAGGAAGTTAGCTTTGTCTTTCAGTCATAGAGGTGTGCTGGCATGGCCTCAGTCTCCGTTCAGTATACAGTGAGCGACAGCTGTAAGCACTCCCTGGCTTATTGATTGACAGCCATCTCAGGGCAGAGACTGTGGTCAGTCAATGAATAAGGAGGCGCTTGCAGCCGCTGCTCACTGTCACACTGTGTACTGAACGGAGACTGAAAACGCGCCGACACGCCTGATAATCAAGCTTTCAATGCGACAGCAGAGCAGCTTTAAAATGCCATTAACATTCAGATTAATAGTTCATTAGCTGAAGGTTAAGTGGCTAGCAACCTTGCCCATACGTTACATCAGAATGATATTAGAATCACGTTGAATCTTCAATACAAAACTGCTAGCCCCTGATGATCATGGCAGTAATCAATCATGAGGAAACGCGTAAGGCTTAATTTATACATTTGATAATCGATCTATCCAGTGTACATCCTGGCTGGGATCTGCGGTTCCATATTGAAGAGCACTGTATGTTTCTTTTTAGCCTGTGTTGGCTTAGGAGAGCAGTGATGCCTATGTGCTTTATACTGATATCCTAGGGGAGGGCACTTTAATACTAGTTATATTGATAGCTCCAACTAAAATACAGTGTGTTGCTGTCAAAAATTTGTCACCATTTAATATCCAATGACAATAGATAACACTGGTCAACAGCATTTTTGGTGCCAAAGATATTTCATCGAATTTAGGGTATTTTTGGGGTGCTGATTCTGAATATGTCATCAGTTTTGCCAGATTGGCTCAAGTTTTTGAGATTTTTGGTATCTTATTTATAGCACTTGTTGGTAAATGCGACGCATCATCTCATTAATTTCTTTGGATTAGTACTTGAACTGAGCAGTTCTCAATATAGTTTTGTGTTAATTAGTGTTCTAAAAGTTTGTTCATAGCTTGATTTTTGCACTAACTTTATGTTGTTGTCTGTTTTCCAGTGAAAAGCATGAACTCATCAAGAAGAAGTTGTCTTTACGATCCAGACTCATTCTGTTACATTTGTGGTGAATACACACTGCCAAAACATAGAAGAAACATAACAGACTTCGTAAAAAAAGTGTATTTTGCCTATTTTGGGGTTATGCTTGGGGACCAAGACAAGTTTTGGGCACCACACATAGTGTGCAAAGCATGTATCGAATTATTACGAAAATGGAGCAAAGGACAAAGAAAAAGCTTCAAATTTGGTGTTCCAATGGTGTGGAGAGAGCCAAAAAATCATCATGATGACTGTTATTTATGGTAAACACAGGTACAGGCACATCTTCACAATGAGGGACAGGCCTTCTTGCAGATTCCATGTTACTCCCATTTTCGTTTCTTATGCTTATTGAATCCTTGCACTTGCACTGCACAGAAATAACAGTCATCATGATGATTTTTTGGCTCTCTCCACACCATTGGAACACCAAATTTGAAGCTTTTTCTTTGTCCTTTGCTCCATTTTCGTAATAATTCGATACATGCTTTGCACACTATGTGTGGTGCCCAAAACTTGTCTTGGTCCCCAAGCATAACCCCAAAATAGGCAAAATACACTTTTTTTACGAAGTCTGTTATGTTTCTTCTATGTTTTGGCAGTGTGTATTCACCACAAATGTAACAGAATGAGTCTGGATCGTTAAGACAACTTCTTCTTGATGAGTTCATGCTTTTCACTGGAAAACAGACAACAACATAAAGTTAGTGCAAAAATCAAGCTATGAACAAACTTTTAGAACACTAATTAACACAAAACTATATTGAGAACTGCTCAGTTCAAGTACTAATCCAAAGAAATTAATGAGATGATGCGTCGCATTTACCAACAAGTGCTATAAATAAGATACCAAAAATGTCAAAAACTTGAGCCAATCTGGCAAAACTGATAGCATATTCAGAATCAGCACCCCAAAAATACCCCAAATTCATTAAAATATTTTGGACACCAGAAAAAAAATTTTTTTTTGTTGACCTGTGTAATAAATTTATTATAGCAGTGACTCCACTTAATACACATCACATTGCTGTTAGTAACTGCTATAATTCTGTTTATTGAAAACTGCATTTGAACAAACAGAGCGGTAGCTCAATCTAATGATATAGGGGGTAGCTACTGGAAATACGCATAATAACATCTAGACTCAAAGCCCTTTAGGGCAGTCATCTTCTCGGGTTCATACAGGAAATATTATATTAAATAACTCTGTTATAATGTGGGGGCAAAAACTTGTGTGTTTTAATAATAGTAAAACAAAATTTTACATAAAATTTGTCATTTAAAGTTATGTTTTAATATAAATTTTTCTTTTCTCCAATTAGATTAGTCAGTGAAAATTTAAAATAATATTTTTTGGAGAAATTACAAATATTAGTTCCCTGTGAAACTAATCATTAGCTGAAGGTTAATAGCATTTGGAGACAACGCAAAAACACAATGTATTACAGCTCCAGCAATGTGGATGGGATTTTATATGCGTAAACTAACCCGGGGTGCGTTTCCCAATTTCGCAGCATGTTAATTGCGAATTTTCCCGATAAACTTACATTAGATTATGACAATCCACAGAAAATAACCACACGTGTTTTTAGTAAGTTTCAGAGGCGGAAATGCATCAAAGATGCATGTCAATAAAGTTTAGTCAAAGCAAAAAACAGGAAGTATCAAAAACAAAGCAGCTTTATTTAAAGCATGGCACACCAAACAGAGACAAAAAACGTAGTGTCAGAAACGCAATAAAAGTGCAAGGTAAAAAAATATACACTAAAACACAATTAAAAAATGCATGTAATCTAAGTTAAATTATATGTGCAGAAATGGTGCAGAAATTCTGCAACATCAAAAACGCACCAAAAGGTAATCATGGGAAAGTAGCCTTAGGATTTGCTCATATCTGAGAATAAATTCGATTTGTACAATGTGAGAAAAAAAATCACATTGCATTTGCACCAATGTTATTTAATGTGGCAGTGTTGATCTACTAGTTTTTCCTCATCTGGAATTGCTGCGTATGGCCAAGTAAAACATACGAGACTCACCAATGCAAGTCAATGGATGCGAGAAAAAAATCGCACGGCACACGGACCATGTGTGTGCCATCCAAATGTTATGCACACATCTCAAGAGAAACCCAACATTTCATCAGCCAAGTACAGTAAATTGACAGCCAGAACTGTCAGAATAGAATATAGACTAGATAGATATAAGTCAGTGAGAAATATAATAGTTACTATATGGTGGTTCTGGCACTGCACTTATGCACTCATGGTTGTTCAGTGACAATACACTGACTATATATATGAAAACTGGTGCAATTATTTGGAAAGGGGAAAATATTCATGTATTTTTCCAGCCTATTAATATCAGCTCACAGCTGTCAGTGTAGCTTTTAAAAAGGGAGACCCCAAAAAAATGATGTCAGGAATCCCCTATTTTTCATAACCAGTAAAGGCTGAGCAGACAGCTGTGAGCTAATATTAATAGGCTGGTAAGGGGCCATTGATATTGGCCCCTTCCAATACTAATAACACCAGCCCTCAACCACTGTAGAAATGGCACATTCATTAGATCCGACAATTCTGGTGCATCCTCGGCTCAGCCTCGGCTCTTCCCGATTGCCCTGGTGCAATGGAAATCTGGGTAATGGTTTTGGAGTTGATGTCAGCTATGTAATGTCCGCTGACATTAAGCCTGGGGGTTAGTAATGGAGAGGTTATAAACATAAGGGTGAATGACCTCGGGGAGATCAAAACATCCAACACCGCGGAGACACCATCACGTGTTTCTCAACGCAGTGATCCAGAACACTGCCCCCATCCCTGATGGGAAATATGCAAATGCATGTAGAAAAGCAGCGGAGACACCATCACGTGTTTCTCAACGCAAGCAATGAATAGCCAGGTCTTTCACCGGGAGGGAACAACCACGGGAAGGGCAGCATCCAATAAAGGAAAACCACCTATGCCAAAACATGGTATCCATCCACAGACAGCTGTTTCGGGGTATTTGCCCCTCATCAGTGTGGAGTAGGAAACTGGCTATTAGGAGCAGTGCCTGGTGAAAAGACTAAAAACATAAGGGTGAATGACCTCGGGGAGATTAAAAACATCCAACACCGCGGAGACACCATCACGTGTTTCTCAACGCAGTGATCCAGAACACTGCCCCCATGCCTGATGGGAAATATGCAAATGCATGTAGAAAAGTCACGGAGACACCATCACGTGTTTCTCAACGCAAGCAATGAATAGCCAGGTCTTTCACCGGGAGGGAACAACCACGGGAAGGGCAGCATCCAATAAAGGAAAACCACCTATGCCAAAACATGGTATCCATCCACAGACACCTGTTTCGGGGTATTTGCCCCTCATCAGTGTGGAGTAGGAAACTGGCTATTAGAAGCAGTGCCTGGTGAAAAGACTATAAACATAAGGGTGAATGACCTCGTGGAGATCAAAACGTCCAACACCGCGGAGACACCATCACGTGTTTCTCAATGCAGTAATCCAGAACACTGCCCCCATCCCTAAAGGGAAATATGCAAATGAATGTAGAAAAGCCGCGGAGACATCATCACGTGTTTCTCAACGCAAGCAATGAATAGCCAGGTCTTTCACCGGGAGGTAACAACCACGGGAAGGGCAGCATCCAATAAAGGAAAACCACCTATGCCAAAACATGGTATCCATCCACAGACAGCTGTTTCGGGGTATTTGCCCCTCATCAGTGTGGAGTAGGTCATTCACCCTTATGTTTATAGTCTTTTCACCAGGCACTGCTCCTAATAGTCAGTTTCCTACTCCACACTGATGAGGGGCAAATATCCCGAAACAGCTGTCTGTGGATGGATACCATGTTTTGGCATAGGTGGTTTTCCTTTATTGGATGCTGCCCTTCCCGTGGTTGTTCCCTCCCGGTGAAAGACCTGGCTATTCATTGCTTGCATTGAGAAACACGTGATGGTGTCTCCACGGCTTTTCTACATGCATTTGCATATTTCCCATCAGGGATGGGGGCAGTGTTCTGGATCACTGCGTTGAGAAACACGTGATGGTGTCTCCGTGGTGTTGGATGTTTTGATCTCCCCGAGGTCATTCACCCTTATGTTTATAGTCTTTTCACCAGGCACTGGCAATAGCCAGTTTCCTACTCCACACTGATGAGGGGCAAATACCCCGAAACAGGTGTCTGTGTATGGATACCATGTTTTGGCATAGGTGGTTTTCCTTTATTGGATGCTGCCCTTCCTGTGGTTGTTCCCTCCCAGTGAAAGACCTGGCTATTCATTGCTTGCGTTGAGAAACACGTGATGGTGTCTCCGCGGCTTTTCTACATGCAAGTAATGGAATGGTGACTGTCAGACACCCCCATTACTATTCCCGTAGTTAAAGAGAAAAGGTATTTAATTGTAAAAAGCACTCTCCAACAATTACCCTCTTTTACCCATTTAATACCCTAAAAAAAAGTAATCCAAAGGGTCTGCCGTAATCCACCATATGGACATCTTACAACAATCCCCGACTTTGCTACATCCTGAGGCTGTGATGAGCGGTGACATCAGTAAGGTTACCGCTCACCCCAGCAGCTGGAACACACTGAGAGTAGCGTGTGAATCTGACTGCTGTAACAAGTGGTGACGTCAGAAAGTTTATCGCAGTTCACAGCCAATGTACTGAGGTAACCTTACTCATGTCATCACTTGCAGCATGAGGACTGGCAGTAAGTTGGAGAAAGTTCCACATTTGGAAAGAAACGTTGTTATTACAATGGGTCAATAAACCATTTATATTTTTTGGACTTTGGAGTGTTGCCTCTATTCTTCTGGATGCTGTCTATCTATCTATGTATATAGGTTTGTTTATTGTTAGAAAACTAGCTTGAAATGACAGAGAATTACTGTATGTTAAAGATGATGTTAAAAGCACATTGCATACGAATTGCATACGCATGTCCTACTGATATCATACAGTGTCACCTGACACTAGCCAACATTTCTGGCTGAGAACCTCAAAGTTCTCAGCTCTGGACAATCTTTGGGAAAACCAGACAGCACATGGAAGGTGATCTTTTCTGTGTGCAATGCTCCAGTCTGGAGCTCTTGTTTGAAATTACTTAATTATCTTTTGGTGGCATTTCTCCTTCACCTAACATCACCCTCACCGAATTCTGGAGATGTTGGAGGGGAATCTGACACTGACTCCTTATGGCTTACAGCAAGAATTTTCCCACCAGACTGAAGCCTCAACTTGCCATGGATACAGTTACAGTCATTGGTGGAGAGGGAATACTCCCGCCAAGTGTAGCCTCTACAACTGGCCCAAGGCTTTGGAGTTTTTTAGTCTTCTCAGGACAAAGACCATCAGGATGTTCCACACAACTGCAGCGATATCACAATCCCTTCTCACAACTGAGTTCTGGCTTTTGTTCGGCCAGCAAAATACAGTCAACTTTCATGGATTCTGTACAGGTAACTGCCTCAACAAGCTGGGGAATGGGTGATCTTTGGAAAGACAGGGCCCAATGTGATGGTTTCCTCACATGCGTCACCTTTCTGGTCTGCTTTGGGAATCTAGGAAGGGAAGATGTTGCAGAAGATTCTACATTTGGCTTACGGAAGACCTTTTCGGAAGGCCATCAGGAAGGCCTACAGGTCTGAGGTGATGGAAGGTCCTATTTGCCATAGAGGATTATGCCATGTAAGGGTATCTCCTGCTAGGTAGGACATTAGAATCCCCTTGACCCGATCAGAAGAAAACTGATGACCCAAAACTTCATAGTGCTGCATGCACTGTTCTAGGAACCCATGGCACTGGTTCGGATACCTGTAGTACCATGGCAGATAAGACAGGATGGGTTTCACTCTAGAAGCATATGTTTCAGATAGAATAGGTGCAGCAGTAGGTACTGCTACTTGGGCCTGCACAGCTAACGCTTGCAATCGGGCATTTAATGTCTTCAGATGAAACGAAATTCTCGCTAGTAACTCAACTGCCGACACAGCTCTGTGTGCAGAGAGAACTGGGGACAGCAAGGCCCATGGCCAAGAAAACTGTTATATTCGCAGGTGGCACACGTGGTTTTGTGGACCCGGGCTTACCTAGAATGTGTGTAGCTAAGCGACTACCAGGTGTTCACTGGAGCTCCTGATGTTGGAGTCAGGCTTGGCTGCAGCTAGTCACCAGGCACCAATCCTAGGCAGGCGGTATTGATGCTGCTGACCCCAAGGTTCAGGTAAGCAGACACAGATTGGACTTGGACTCTGTTCAGACTATTACATTTTGGGTCCTCTGTAGAAAGGTTACTGACACTAACTTGGACACGGGCTCCGATCAGACTATTAAATTCAGGATCCTCTGCGGAACAGTTACAGGCACGAAGTCTGAGACAGATTTGATTTGGAGACTTGTTGCAGAAGTATGGGCCTCTCTGACCTTACCCGTCACCTGCACACTGCAGTACTTTGCTCTGTCCTCAATAGGGAAAATAAGTATGCCTGCACAGGAGCGCAATGCTGAGCAGACTGTATGGATGATGCAGGGACGCATTATCCACGTGAAGCAAGCAGGAGGACGGCATCAAAAGAAGATGGGAGGCACCAGACCAAGAAGAGCAACACCCCTCAGACCGGCCTCCGTGCAGGTGAGTATAATAAAAGTTATTTTTCAGTTCTTACAGGTCGGGTTGGGGGCAGATATACAGCATTATAGAATGGTGTAGATCAGCCCTGAATGGCGGTGGCCATAACTCTTATCTGCCAAACCTGGTGACAGGTTCCCTTTAAAAACGCATTGCATATGAACTGCATACACATGTCATATGGATGTCATATAAATGCTAGGTGAGGAAAAAATGTGAGCAAGCCCTTATGATAATATTATGGAATATAAGGGGTCTAAAAGTAAAAATAATGGTAGTTATTAGGTGTAATTGAATAGGAGCTGAGCTGTAGTTTTCACAGGAACTGAAAATAACTGAACGATTGAAGTGCTAGGTTACCTGACATTGTGACCTATGCTAAGGATAGATCAAGAACATCATATGACTGGACAACTCTTTTAACCTTTACACAGCCCACTAAATGTTATCTCCCAATCATAATTAGCCATGAAAACGTTACCTAAGTAACAGGTAGAAAGGGATGTTAGTGTGGTGCCCCAACAAAAGTTTCGCCCACCACAAAAAAGGCATTTTTTTACTGCAGCACATCAGTCAATACTGTTACTTTTATTATTACTATGTAGTTTTTATATGCTTAAGCACTACTGGAAGCTATTCTGAAGTAGGTAATATATGAACTTTATATACTTTATATTTATCAGTTCTTAATGTTAGGTTATGATGTGTACTGTATGCTGTGCAGGAGTGGGCTGGGCCAGGTGGCAGAGAGGCAAATGCCCCCCGGGCCGCTTCCCCAGCAGCAGTACAGGGCCGGCCGCCTGATGGAAATTGTGACGCGGCCGGCAGCAGACACAGCCGCATCACAGTCTATCAGCGCAGACGTCTGGGCCGGGAGCTGTGCATTGTCGTCACCTTGATGGCTGCGCAGCTCCTGCTCCCTCCATGTTCTCTGTACTTCCGGGTCAGGTGTCGGGCGTGCACAATGACATCATCGCACACGCGCCGACATGTCCCAGACGCTGGAAGCAGAGAGGCGCTGCAGGAGAGCGACTGGTGAGGTAAGTATGAAAAACCTTTTTGTTTTCTTTATAAAATGAATTCAATAGGTGGGGGTAAATGCAAGTGATGAAGTGGGGGGTGTAAGGAGGACTGCACATGATGGAGTTTGGGTGTTAAAGGAGACTGCACATGATGGAGTTGGGGTAAGTGTGGCTGCACGTGATGAAGGGGGAGTGGGGCTGCACATGATGGAGTTTGGAGGTTAAAGGAGACTGCACATGATGGAGTGGGGGGTAAGTGGGGCTGCACATGATGAAGGGGGAGTGGAGCTGCACATGATGGAGTGGGGGGTAAGTGGGGCTGCACATGATGAAGGAGGAGTGGGGCTGCACATAATTGAGTTTGGGGGTTAAAGGAGACTGCACATGATGGCGTGGGGGTTAAGTGGGGCTGCACATGATGAAGGGGGAGTGGGGATGCACATTATGGAATTTGGGGGTTAAAGGAGACTGCACTTGATGGAGTGGGTGGTAAGTGGGGCTGCACATGATGAAGGGGGAGTGAGGCTGCACATTATTGAGTTTGGGGGTTAAAGGAGACTGCACATGATGGACTGGGGCTGCATGTGATGAAGGGGGAGTGGGGCTGCACATGATGGAGTTTGGAGGTTAAAGGAGACTGCTTATGATGGAGTGGTAGGGTAAGTGGGGCTGCGCATTATGAAGTGGAGGGAGTGGGGATGTACATGATGGAGTGGGGCTGCACATGATGATGTGGGGGTAAGGGGGATTGCACATGATGAAGGGGGAGTGGGGCTGCACATGAAGTGGGGGATAAGGGGACTGCACATGATGAAGGGGGAGTGGGGATGCACATGATGAAGAATTGGAGTGGGGATTCACATGATGAAGTGAAGGCAGTGGGGATACACATGATGAAGTGGGGGGAGTGGGGCTGCACATGATGAAGTGGGGGGTAAGGGGGACTGCACATGAAGTGGGGGTAAGGGGGACTGCACATGATGAATTGAGGGATAAGGGGGGCTGCACACGATGAATTGGGGGTTTAGGGGGACTGCACATGATAAAGTGGGGGTAAGGTGGATTGCACATGAAGTGGGGCGTAAGGGGGACTGCACGTGATGAAGTGGGGGGAAGGGGACTGCACATGATGAAGTGTGTCTGAGGGGAGACTGCACATGAAAATGAAGGGGGATAGGAGGCTGCAAATGATGAAGGGGTACTGCAAATGAAGTGAGGGGGTGATAGTGGACTGCAATGGATGATGTAAGGGGACTTCAAATTAAAGTGGGGTGACTGCAAATGAAGAAGTGGGGAGAGGAAGGGGACTGCAAATGATGAAGTGGGGAGAGGAAGGGGACTGCAAATGATGAACTCAGTGTGAGGGACGGGAACAGCAATTTAATTGAAGGTGGGGGTGGGGAGAGCAAATGATGAATTCAATGAGGGTGGGGAGAGCAAATGATGATCTAGGGGGAGAACAAATAATGAATTTTGAGGGTGCGGGAGTAAATGATGCATTGCATGTGGGGTAGAGCAGTTGATAATGAATAGAGGGTGGGAGAGAAAGACATGACAATGAATTGGGGCAGGAGGGGCATATAAATATAATGTATCGGGGTTAGGGTTAGAACGGGAGGTACATAGTGGGGGGCATTGAGGATGAAGTGACTGGTAATGAATTGGGGGAAAGAGTACAGGTGCTAATTAATTTATATATTAAATGGGAAAAGTGGCTATTTATAGTTAGTGCGTGCACAGTGATGGATTATAATTTATATTTGGAATGGTGGATTAACCCCTTTCTGACCTCGGGCGGGACAGTACGTCCAAGGTCAGATCCCCTGCTTTGATGTGGGCTCCGGTGGGGAGTCCACATCAAGCCGCGACATGTCATGTTAAATTTCATTGGAACGGCACCAAACAAAAGTTCCAGCATCATTACCTTGCCCAATGCAGATTCGCGATTCATCACTGAAAATGATTTGTATCCAGTCATCCACAGTCCACGATTGCTTTTCCATAGCCCATTGAAACCTTGTTTTTTTCTGTTTAGGTGTTAATGATGGCTTTCATTTAGCTTTTCTGTATGTAAATTCCTTTTCCTTTAGGCGGTTTCTTACAGTTCGGTCACAGATGTTGACTCCAGTTTCCACCCATTTGTTCCTCATTTGTTTTGTTGTGCATTTCCTGTTTTGGAGACATATTGCTTTAAGTTTCCAGGCTTGACGCTTTGATGTCTTCCTTGGTCTACTAGTATGTTTGCCTTTAACAACCTTCCCATGTTGTTTGTATTTGGTCCAGATTTTAGACACAGCTGACTGTGAACAACCAACATCTTTTGCAACATTAAACTGAACATACACTTTATTTAAATTTCAAGATGAATACAAGAAACATAACCAATATTGCATGATAAAAATGGATAATACATATCAAGATGTAAATAGTGAACTACCCAGGTGAGTATATATGACCTATGGGCCACACAAAAAGCCGAGGAAAAGCCTGCCAATACTCAATGGTGAATTATAATTAGCAAGATTAAACCTTACACCTATACATAGGCATTCAATTGGCAGGCTGCTAATCACCACATCAATATCCTATCAACTTCCTAGGCAAAATATCCACTTGCACAGTGCATTTGTCTCAATATTTACCCATGTGGTGATTCTCAGCTTCCTGTGTGGGCCTCAGTCACCCCAACGCGCGTTTCGCATGCTTATAGATAGCCTCGCTTCCTCAGGGGGCGTGGCTTAATTTCCATCCTAGTCCTGTTTAAATATAGCGCCGTTCCGGTCACCTGACCGTACGGCCACCTATTAGTGTAAACTTCAAGTGCGCTTGCGTATGTATGGTATACAATTTCCATGGTAACCCATGGTCTAGTACGCTGCTCCCATATTGATATACATCTGTTGCCAATAAATCATCAACATGAGTTCGGTAAAATGCGGTAATGTGAATGCGGTACAATACCGCTCTAGGCATCATCACACTTTTCTAACCGCTAAGAACACAACCTACCATGGAGCGCTGATCAGGCGTGTCAACGCGTCATCCCCCCACACACACGTCGCAACCCCGCCCACCTAGGTCACGTGAGCGAGCCGGCGCCAGGCTCGCATCACGCCCCCAGAGGGACCGAGGCTCACAGCGTGCGAAGGGAACTGCAGCGAAACGCGCGTTGGGGTGACTGAGGCCCACACAGGAAGCTGAGAATCACCACATGGGTAAATATTGAGACAAATGCACTGTGCAAGTGGATATTTTGCCTAGGAAGTTGATAGGATATTGATGTGGTGATTAGCAGCCTGCCAATTGAATGCCTAAGTATAGGTGTAAGGTTTAATCTTGCTAATTATAATTCACCATTGAGTATTGGCAGGCTTTTCCTCGGCTTTTTGTGTGGCCCATAGGTCATATATACTCACCTGGGTAGTTCACTATTTACATCTTGATATGTATTATCCATTTTTATCATGCAATATTGGTTATGTTTCTTGTATTCATCTTGAAATTTAAATAAAGTGTATGTTCAGTTTAACTCTGTGTCCTCCTATTCATATAATTTATGTATGAGTTGTTTGAACAAACTGGATGGCAGTATATAGCTGGTATTCTGTTTAATGATCTTTTGCAACATTGTGTGATGATTTACCCTCTTTTAAGAGTTTGATAATCCTCTCATTTGTTTCAATTGACATCTCTCGTGTTGGAGCCATGATTCATGTCAGTCCACTTGGTGCAATAGCTCTCCAAGGTGTGATCACTCCTTTTTAGGTGCAGACTAATGAGCAGATCTAATTTGATGCAGGTGTTATTTTTGGGTATAAAAATTTACAGGGTGATTCCATATTTTTTTCCTCAAAATTGAGTGATTCCATAATTTTTCCCCTATGCTTGCTAAAAAAAAAAGTAACCATTACTGACTACCACATATTTTGTTCTTGATTTCTTTTAGTGTTTCTTAAGCCAGAAAGTTGTCATTTGAAATGACTTTAGTTTTGTGCCATGTCTGTGATCTGCTGTTTTTCTACAAAATTAAACAACTGAATGAACATCCTCCAAGGCCGGTGATTCCATAATTTTTGCCAGGGGTTGTATATACTATATATGTTGGGCTGTGGGAACCATCACACTATATATGTGGGGCAGTGGGATACCTTCATACTACGTTTAATATATATAAATAAAAGAAACTGTGGTGACCATCATATGGGGGTTGTGAGGCCACCATATTCCATATAGGGGGCTCTAGGGACATGATACTATATATAGAGGGGATGGGGGATCATCATACTATAGATAGGAAGCTGTGAGGTACATAATATCGCAATTAGAGAACTGTAGGGACCATCATACTATATATAGGGGGTTTTGGAGACATACTATTTGTGGGAAGCTATAGTATATGGTATATAGAAAACTGTAAAGCCTCATACTATATATAGGAGGCAGTGGGGACATCATATTGTATATCCCATATCTATGTACCAACCTGTTTTTAAAGCCTGTTATCTCTGCTGCTTTAATGCAATGGCCAGAGATAAGCAAGAAAAAGGAGGGCCACCGAAACTCGAGGGCCACTGCCTTGTGATTGCCCCCAGGCTGAAAATTGCCAGCCAGCCCCTGATGCTGTGTACCAGCACTTTTCCATTTTTTTCATGTTGTGTGGCTTTAACCTTCTCAGTATCTTGATAATGGCTAATGCTGTATATATATATATATATATATATATATATATATATATATATATATATATATATATATATATATAAAGACAGGCACTCCTAATAGACTTTGACTTAGTGATTTATGTGAAGTTAATTTTGTGGCGGTTAGGCATGCCAGATGGGAGTTGTACAGTGCATGATCCAATCTGATTGGTAGTTTGATCTAAAAGACACATTATTCTAAAATTGCTTATATCAAATTGGTGTGTTTTAACTGATTGACCTTTCACTTCTGGATTAAGTGTTTGGTTTGATAATGTGGAAACATGACTTAAAAGGGTATTCCCATGTCGAAGATCCTATCCCTATATGTAGTAGATGTAATAATAATATCAGCAAACACTTCCAATTAGAAATGTAGTATAGTTCTTCTGTTTCGCTAGGACGATTACTCCATGAGCAGGCATTGCAGTAGCTTAGGTATATATGGTTACGACCACTAACAAATAACTAACTCTCACTATATGAGTGGTCGAAACATGGATACCTAAGATACTGCAAAGTTCTGCACATGGGGTAAACAACGTAGTGAAAAAGAAGAACTATACTACAATTCTAACTGGAAATATTTGCTAATATTCTTATTATTACACCTACTACACATTGGGATAGCATCTTAAGGATGGGAATACCCTTCTAAGTAAAGAAGCTTGATGCTCCCTGACAAAGCCAGTGTGAAACACACACTGGTGAACGTCGGGGGTCTCCCTAGAAACATTATTTTCTGGGTGAGTGTTACTTGGCTGGTGAATTTTCATCTGTCCTATCCTGTTTTACCATTTTGCCTATTGCACTACATTATTGACATACTTTGCTCTACTGCTCTTTATAGCATATTTGCTGCTTTACTGTTTTTGATACCTATTACCAAGCTTGCAAGGCTTAAGGACATATTTGTTGGTCACTGGCACCAAGCACCTTGCTCATACCTGCACAGTGGGATGTTTGAGACCTCACATAGTCTGTGTTGTCCACATGTTTAAATGTTTGTTTTTTACCTTTTTACATTATTTCAATCACCCTTTTTAGAACACAGTGTAAGCCACATAGGAATTTGAAGATTTTGTATGGTGGTTATCCTGAGTGCCAGGTCATTGTATAAAACTGTTTTACTAGTTTGGAGGGGTTGGACATTTTTAGAAATGTATTTACATAAAGTGCCACCAATACTTCTACTTGTAGAGGTGCTCTTGAGGCCTCATTCTTTGCAACATTTTTTACAGCACTAAATGCAATTTTCTAGGCAATGCTTCTTCTGCTACTCCTCCTCTTGCGACTGATCAGATATAATCACTCCTGTTATTACGGATTGTACTTTTACCAAATTACTGATACAATTACACATAACCGGTTTATTATTAACATATTGGATGTTCTATGGATGTGTTGAAAAACGTATTTAAAGGGTAACTACCAAGGTTAGACTCAAGTTTGCTGTTATTCATCATTCATTGTGTGCTGGCACCAAGTCCCACCCACATGTACATTCTATCTCATGACTACATTGTATGTCCGCTCTTCACTTCAAATGAAAGCAATGGATTGTTCATCTAAGTGTCCATTTACAAGGACCGACCAGAGTCACTAAACAACCCCCAAATCGGTAAACATTTACTGATCAGGGGTCATCCAATGGCCTGTTCACACACACGCACGCATGCACACGCACGCGGCATCCAAAATAAACAATGTGGACTGAGCGATCTATAATGGATCATTAAGTGCAGATAGGCGGCTTTGCTTCTCAGCAGTGCGAGTCCTGCTTACACAGAATTTCACCTGGCTGATGAATGAGCGTTTTGCTCTTTCATCAGGTAATCAGCCGCCTGTTTACACTGAAAGATTATTGTAAATTGAGCATTCTTAAAAACGCTTGTTCACGGCAACCTTTCAGTTTAAATGCTGCTTAATGCAAGAGATGCTGTTTGTAGCCAAACTCTATACTATTTGATAGAGGCCCAATTGAAGGTCCCTCAAAAATTAAAGGCTTTTGTTGTATATGTATAATAAGATCTGTACACAGTATCTTTATGACTGATGAAGATGCTGGTATCGCACTGAAACGTGTTGCAATATATACTTTTATCCTTTTTTTCTTTATATACCAATTTCTTATTTATTCAGTTATCTTTTTTAAATAATATTTTAATTAAGTATTCAATAATTACAAATTTCGCTGAATCCTCCACATTTCTGTCGGGACTTCTCCAATCAGTAGTGCCCAAGGATCAGTAATTTTTCCTATGCTAATTACACAGAATTGCCGAATAGTTTTTCTTAAAACTGTTTTTTGAAGCAAACAATCCCTCTAAGACTGTTTCTGCACCAACAAGTAACGTGCTTAACCTCACATACCACATCAGGCGGGACCTACACGTGTCCAGGATTACCACATTACTATTCATGTGAAAATACATGGGGTCAAGTAGCTACAGACTAGTAATCTAAATCTGTGAATCCAACTTTAACCTTAATGGGTACCTTAGAATTTAATGTGAAGGGAAGTGATTATGAAATATTATTATTTTATGTCTTATGTAGAAAGGCAATTTTAGCAGTGATAATTTTATTTGGACACAGTGGCTCAGATTCATAATTTGCAGTTTTTTTCAAGTAATTTTTCTTTTTGTGTCTTGTGGTATTAGTTGCCATTTTTTGCATCAAGTTCTTCAAAATGGCGCAAATGATCCATGAACGGTCTTTTTTGTATGCAACCTTTTTTGAGCTTTTTTAAGAGCAAAAAAGTCACACGTTCTGCAAAATGTTTAAAAAATTTCTGCTATACATATCATCACTCTTAGGGAAAGCTGAAGAACATTTGCACAAAAACATTGCTACTTATTAAAAAGTTGCATTTATTAAATCAGTCTAAAACATTTGCATAAGCAAAATTGACGCAAAAAAACAAACAAACAGAAAATTAAATGAACAAAGAACTTTAAGACAGGTGCAAATTTTGATGGAATTTTCACAAATAAAAAAGTCGTTAATTAAGTGTTAGGCTGAAAAATGGCAAAAATACAATGACGCATCCCGTTCAATCCATCTTCTCATGTAATTTCAGTCTCTCAACTCACTTGCAAAAAAGTCTCCATGGAATGAAAAAATGATATTTGGTTAGATTCTATGTGATTATTGCTTCCTTTATTGTTTCCCGAGTGCCCAGTATACATGGGGTACACCAGATACCCATCTGGATAAGTTTCATGTATTTCTTAGAACTGTATCTCCATTTAGATGTAAAAAAGATAGAATCCTTAATTGTTAAAATATAAGCCAGCATCCAAATGAGAAGCAATAATTGTGATTTACTAAAGATAAAATGTATTCATGGCATCTGGATCGTGACGTGATTCAACATCAACTTATTTCAACAAGTTTGTTACCATAACTATATATATATATATATATATATATATATATATATATATATATATATATATATATATAGCCCTATAACTCAACCATTTTCCATTGACAGTTTGGAGTTAAAGACCTTGATTTTTTTCTCTTCCTTTTCGGCAACAACAATGGGCAACCTTCCCCCTTTGTTCTGATGTGATGAAAAAGGACAAAAGCAAGTGGAAATATCAGCAAAGGACTGTTATGGTGGCGGAGGCTGATTTACTGGCTATTGAGAAATAAAATGCTCTTCTGAATATATCTAATGATTGTATCTTAATAGCGGAGGCATTGTTTAAAGCGCTGTTGTTTTCGCCCTTGGAAAAGTCATTTCAATTTCGGAAATAAAGGCAAAGCCGTTTAGTCTAATCCATATATGACAGTAACACAGAGGAGATGGCGAGTTCATGGGGAAATCACAGAGTAGCCATAAGCAGCTGCTGTCCAAGCCTAGAATTGTGATAATAAGATATTCTCCGAATACACCACCAGACGTCTCAGTGTCACAGTATGATCCTACCCCATGTGTATATAATACTATAGGTCCATACTTGTGTGTCAAGGTCCTGTATAGATGAATATATTACATGAAACTATATTTGACCTAATACTTAATGATCCTATTTCCACATCTTAAGATTTCTCAGAACTACAAGTGCAATATATCCTTATTATACTCTGAACTCCATTAAGATATATTGCCCAGTAACAATAATCATCTTAAAATTATCTGGACTCTGAAATCTTTCTGATCCAGGGGCAATTAAAGTGAAAGGCTAATTCCCCTGATCGCAGAGAAGATCCAGGCCTGCTATCTTGTTAAGTGCTTTGTTAATTGCGATTGCTATGGCAACTGACCCCTTTCCTTAAGCTTTCCCTGTAGGTAAATTCATCTAACTTTGGCACATAGACCCCCTGCATGTAAACACATTAGAGACCCCTAGATTTTCAGAACTCACCTTATATCCAGATTGCTAGCATAGTGAGAAGTTTATTCCTGTAGACACAGAAGGGAACAGTTGTAGGAACTCCTTGGCATCGTGCAATTCCTCCAAGGCTCAGAAGATTCACAGATGATGGTGCAGAGCTGGTAATGGAGCATCCTGTTAGTGGCTAGTGCCCAGGCCGGCTATTGTGAGGAGTGTCCATCTCTGGCATCAGTCACCGCTCTCCATGCCTGTGCTCTGGAGACTTCCAGCAGCCATCCCTCCAGCTCTGTGTCTTGTAGGGCTGAGATCAGTGGCGCCCTCAGCAGTTGTGCAGGGGAACCAGCTGACGGGATAATGCCTGGCACTGCAGGCACAGGCAGCTTTCAGCACTGGCAGTGTGGACAGCTCCGGCTTCAGCAGCTCTGGGACTGTCCCTCCGATCACAGCTCCAGCCTGGCTGCTGTGCGGTCCTCCCCCTGCTGCTGCCTCATCCAGCATGGACCTGAGCCTGGCACTGCTCCTCTCTGCCCAGGGGGACCACTAACACTGCCTCATACCTGCCCCTCTATGGGGTAAACCTTTCACTTTCTTTTGAAGTTCAGATTCACTAAAGTACAAGTCACACTGTTTAAAGGGAGGTTCCTTCCATTTCTCACATCTGTAAAGGTCCATGCACACTATGCATTTTTGAGGCACTTTTTTTGCATACAAATGCATGAATATTGTCAAATTCAGCACCAGTTATCACACGTTTAGTTTTCTTTTTTCCATGCAAATATGTTTTGTGTTTTTTATTGCATTTTTTCTGCAGGCTTTTCATGCAATGCAACAAATCGCACCTGCTTTATTTTTGGGTGCAGAAACGCATGCCATGTGCATCATAAAATGCAGCGACACCTGTACATACATTTTTTATGCAGAGGAGTTTCCACAATGCTTTTTTTGTATTTTATAGTGCCTTATAGTGCCTTTGTGCCTTATAGTGCCTATGTGCTTTAATAGTTCCTCTGTGCCTTTATAGTTCCTCTGTGCCTTCATAGTTCCTCTGTGCTTTATAGTGCCTCTATGTCTCATAGAGTCTCTGTGCTTCATAGCACCTCATGGTGCGATCGTGCTTTACAGTGCATCTGGGCCTCATAACACCTCATGGTGCCTGGGCCGGTTTTAGGCAAAGTGGGGCCCTAGGCAAAGTTTAAAATGGGGCCCCAAATGCTAACATATTGCACATCATACAGAAGCATTTCGGGTGTATTTACATGCGCTGATCTCAGGCCGCTAAACGAGTGTGATCAACAATACTGAAGTCGTTGGACGCTTGTTTCCCGGCCTCTTTCCACCGTCTGAGAAAGAATGAAGGGGACAGAACGATCACTAATAGATCACTAACAGATCACCATACAGTATCATGTTATCAGCAGCACATCTACAGTTTACACCGGCGATGTGTTGCTGAGAACAATGATTTTTATTCCGGCATAAACAATCACCAATCACCAATCCAATCACCCATTGAATATGCAGCATTTTGCTTGTTTAGTATAATACACCCCATAGTCCTCCATATATTATAATGTGCACCACAGTCCTCCATATTGTAAAATGCACACCCCATAGTCCTCCATATAATATAATGTGCCCCATAGTCCTCCATATAGTATAATACACTCCTCATAGTCCTCCATATAGTATTATACACTTCCCATAGTCCTCCATATAGTATAATACACTCCTCATAATCCTCCATATATTAAAATATACTCCTCAATCCTCCATATAGCATAATACACTCCTCACAGTGCTCCATATAGTATAATGCACCGCCATAGTCATCCATGTAGTACAATTCACTTCCCATAGTATAATGCAACCCATAGTTCTTCATATAGTATAATGTATTCCCCATAGTCCTCGATACAGTATAATTTAGCCCACATATAGTATAATGCAGCCACCACCCCATGGAGTATAATGCAGCCACCCCACTGAGTATAATGCAGCCACCCCAGAGTATAATGTAACCCCCCAGAGTATAATGTAACCTCCCCATAGAATATAATGCAGCCCGTCATATAGTATAATGTAGCCCCCTCATAGAGTATGATGCAATCACCCCTCATAGAATATAAATATAATACAGCCCCCCATAGAATATACTGTAGCCCCGAACAAGATATAATACAGCCCACCTCCCCATAGAATATAATGTAGCCCCATCAAAGGGTATGATGCAATCATCCCTCATAAAATCTAATAAAGCCCCCCACTGAATATAATGCAGCCCCCCATAGTATATAACACAGCCTCCTCCATAGAATATAATGTACCCCCCAAATATATTACACAGCCACATAGTATATAACACAGCCTCCCCCATAGAATATAATATACCCCTGTGATAGAAATATATATATCATGTAGATCTCACTTGCATGTATACTCCTCTATAATCAAATATATACTTATATGCTCACAGCTAATATATATATTATAATCAATGGTTTAAAATGGCTGACACGAACTGAACTGATATAAGCCTGATATAACCCAGACAGATCATATGGGGTTTTCCACCCCTAAAAGCAGAACAGAGTCAGATGTTTGGTGACTGCTGGTCAGGTGTCTCCACTTTGTCCTAGACAGAGAACTCGAGTTTAGTTGCTTGATCAGCGGTCATATGAGCATTAATCACAATATTCCATATATGTTTAGATAACCAATGACAGAGGAGCTAGACAATATGATAATTAACTAACCACCCCTGACAACCCCTAACCACTCCTTTCTATGTGAAAATATAAAACTATGTATGTACAATAAAGTATCAGTATTGATGGAATGTTGTTCTGTCACAGTTGTGTACAGTCCATTCTTGATGAGCGCTCAAAATACTCAGTCTAATTGGGAGCGGCCACAGCACACACAGGGATATATTTATCCAACCCTAATATTTCCATAACAAATGGCGCCCAACGGCTCGGATGAAACGCACGGGATCCTTCTGACCGGACATACGGAAGTTGTAGCCTGGCCTGGCACAGGGGCAGGAGACTGCGCAGCTCCATAAGTAAGGTAAGAAAATGTTATCATCTTACCTGAAAGTCCCCTGTGCCCAGTCCTTGTCTATGCCTCTTGCCGGTCAGATGTGGTCACAAATTCCCAGGTAGTGTAAAAAATCCGTAGCCACGAATCCACCCTGGGAGGTGTCTGCTGTGTACCGTGTATATGTATTTGTGTAAAATCCGAGAGAGGAAGGAAAAAGTGACTTTTGTTTGTGGTTGCTGAGAAACAGACCGCAGGAGGTCAAATCGCTCGATAAGTTATTGCAGGATTCCCGTGCATAGGAGGAACACGCAGAGTTCCGGGGCAGGTAGTCCCATGTTCCAGGCACGGGTAGTGATAACTTAAGAGGGCTACTGCAGATTCCCGTAGTGCCGGCGATCCAGTCAGGACGTCCGGACCGGGGTGGTAGATTTCCCGCTTGTTGTGCTTCTCAAGCACTCAGGTGGCCCGGGCGCAGGTGCGTCCAGTGCGATTGGCAGTAGTCTGTTCCCAGCGCAGCCTGCATGTGTCACAGAATTTAAAAGGGCATCTCTCGGATTGTCTATCTGTCTGTTTGTGTCATGTACTATTGCCGCTTTAAGAAGCAGAAATAGTTCTCTTAAACTTCCTCTTTTTCGGCTGCTGAAGGAGAGATATGCATTGTAAATCAAACTGTCACATCTGGTTTTTTCTGACTGCAATGCTGGCTATGTGTAGTTTTTTTTTTTTGTGAAGAAGTGAAATTTAAGTTGTATCTATCATTTTTGATGTGACATAAGTGTTTTCAGAAACGTGATTTTAGTGACATTTGATATTATTGCAATGGCATACGTGATATCTAAGAGGAAGTGTGTCTCTGACTGCATTTGAGCGCAGAGATTCTAAAGGAAAAAAAAAAAGAGAAGAGCCGTTTTAATTTTTAGGTTTTTTTACTCTCTTAAGGGGTTTTTTTCTTTTTGCGGCATTTTAAAATTTTTAATTAAGTTTTCCTCAATCTTCAATCTCTTTACCTTTTTTATTTTTTATTTATTTTTGAAAAAAGTTTTTTTTTTTTTTTTTCCCGTACTCTTGTATCAAAGTTTTGAATTTTTGGTTGTGAACTAAGTTTTTGACGGTTTTTCTTATCGTTTTGAGTTTTTCTTAGTGTTTTATATACTCATTTTTAGAAGTTTTTTTTAGTACTGTTTTCTTTTCTCATTTTTGTGTGTTTTTCATTTTCATTTTTTTGCTTTTGCTATGGGGAATAAAGTGGCCGAGCAACAGGAAAGTCTTTTTACTTCCTGATGAGAAAACAGCCCTTAGATAGTGGCAGGACACGAAGGTGTTAAGTATGTGAAGATTTTGGAAGGTACAAAGTACGTGAAATTCATTAGAATGGCAGACTTCAAGCTGCGGAGTGGCATGACGTAGAAAGGAAAATAGGGGAAGTTAGCTGATGTTAGATTGCTGAATGCCAATACATGGTATGAAGTAGCAGCAGAGCTTACATCGTTTAGGTGGTACAGAAAGTTATGTGAGCAAACCAGGAAGTGATTTTTGTGGGTATGAGACGGGAGAATCTGCGCAGTCTGCTTTTAGCAGAATCCATGGTGTAGGTAGTTATTTTTGCACAGTGTGTGGTGCGCCCCGTCTCTCCCTACAGGGAGAAGGCATAATTGCTCCTCTCTATTATTCTTGTTGTTCGCATCTATCCTCTTTTTTTCTCTGTCAGTCTTTTCTCTCCGCATTCTCTCATGGGCCCACACACAGATTAAAGACACAGATGAATGATTCGATTGGTGCTTACTGGTTCACTCCAGAAATCTCCACCCTAACAGCCAAGTTCATAAACAGCTGTCTGACCTGTGGCAAATGCAACCCTGGGAGAATGAAGAAAGTTCCCACACATCGTCTTGCCAGACCACTGTACCCCCTTCCAGAGGATCCAGATAGACCACATCCAGATGCCGCCAAGTGGAGGATTCGAATATGCCCTTGTGGTCGCGGACGTGTTCTCAGGATGGCCAGAAGCTTTCCCAGTGAGGAACCAGTCAGCAAAGACTACTGCAAAGAAGCTACTCTCAGAGACGAGATATGCAGCTATGGGGTCCCAGAAGTGATAGAGAGTGACCAGGGACCTGCATTCACAGCAAACCTCACATGAGAGATCTAGTCAGCAGTAGGGTCAGACTTAGGCCTACACACTCCCAATCACACTACTCAGTGTTAGGCACACTCCCAGAGGCCCAGAAAAGCTGTCACCATATGAAATTTTGTTTGTGTCTAGTCCCAGGTTAGGGGTATCCTTTCCCTTAGCAGCTGATTATGTAATATGATACTTTGTCTGCTTATGTAATTGAAATCACCAAGAAACTTGCTAACATCCATTCTCGAGTTTTTTCTTCATTGCCAGATCCAGATTCGGTGTCCGGTATGCACTCCTAGAAGCCAGGAGATTGGGTGTTGGTGAAAAAGCTTGTAAGGAGAACACCACTCGATCCCAGATTTGATGATCCTGTTCAAGTGCTGCTGATGACACCAAACTCTGTGAAACTGGAGGGAAGACCCACTTGGATCCACTCATCGCGTTGCAAGAAAGCTCCCCTACCATAAGATGACACCCAAGCCAGAATGATGTTGCGGCCTGACCGAATAGATGACCTCCCTGATAAAGACTACACATCGCTCACTACACATGCTATTGACTAAGAGACTGATTGCAACGAACCCCCGTTAGGGACAGATCTCCTGACCGCCCATTTGCGAAAAGTCTGTATGGAGTGGGGCACAGGCGTTAGGCTTGTGTCAGTTCGCCAACAGCACAAAAGAGTTGCAGCGCTTTGGGACAGGAGGCTAGGATTAGGGCAAGTGATATCTAAGGGGGGCTTGTGATAGAAATATATATATCATGTAGATCTCACTTGCATGTATACTCCTCTATAATCAAATATATACTTATATGCTCACAGCTAATATATATATTATAATCAATGGTTTAAAATGGCTGACACGAACTGAACTGATATAAGCCTGATATAACCCAGACAGATCATATGGGGTTTTCCACCCCTAAAAGCAGAACAGAGTCAGATGTTTGGTGACTGCTGGTCAGGTGTCTCCACTTTGTCCTAGACAGAGAACTCGAGTTTAGTTGCTTGATCAGCGGTCATATGAGCATTAATCACAATATTCCATATATGTTTAGATAACCAATGACAGAGGAGCTAGACAATATGATAATTAACTAACCACCCCTGACAACCCCTAACCACTCCTTTCTATGTGAAAATATAAAACTATGTATGTACAATAAAGTATCAGTATTGATGGAATGTTGTTCTGTCACAGTTGTGTACAGTCCATTCTTGATGAGCGCTCAAAATACTCAGTCTAATTGGGAGCGGCCACAGCACACACAGGGATATATTTATCCAACCCTAATATTTCCATAACAAATGGCGCCCAACGGCTCGGATGAAACGCACGGGATCCTTCTGACCGGACATACGGAAGTTGTAGCGTGGCCTGGCACAGGGGCAGGAGACTGCGCAGCTCCATAAGTAAGGTAAGAAAATGTTATCATCTTACCTGAAAGTCCCCTGTGCCCAGTCCTTGTCTATGCCTCTTGCCGGTCAGATGTGGTCACAAATTCCCAGGTAGTGTAAAAAATCCGTAGCCACGAATCCACCCTGGGAGGTGTCTGCTGTGTACCGTGTATATGTATTTGTGTAAAATCCGAGAGAGGAAGGAAAAAGTGACTTTTGTTTGTGGTTGCTGAGAAACAGACCGCAGGAGGTCAAATCGCTCGATAAGTTATTGCAGGATTCCCGTGCATAGGAGGAACACGCAGAGTTCCGGGGCAGGTAGTCCCATGTTCCAGGCACGGGTAGTGATAACTTAAGAGGGCTACTGCAGATTCCCGTAGTGCCGGCGATCCAGTCAGGACGTCCGGACCGGGGTGGTAGATTTCCCGCTTGTTGTGCTTCTCAAGCACTCAGGTGGCCCGGGCGCAGGTGCGTCCAGTGCGATTGGCAGTAGTCTGTTCCCAGCGCAGCCTGCATGTGTCACAGAATTTAAAAGGGCATCTCTCGGATTGTCTATCTGTCTGTTTGTGTCATGTACTATTGCCGCTTTAAGAAGCAGAAATAGTTCTCTTAAACTTCCTCTTTTTCGGCTGCTGAAGGAGAGATATGCATTGTAAATCAAACTGTCACATCTGGCTTTTTCTGACTGCAATGCTGGCTATGTGTAGTTTTTTTTTTGTGAAGAAGTGAAATTTAAGTTGTATCTATCATTTTTGATGTGACATAAGTGTTTTCAGAAACGTGATTTTAGTGACATTTGATATTATTGCAATGGCATACGTGATATCTAAGAGGAAGTGTGTCTCTGACTGCATTTGAGCGCAGAGATTCTAAAGGAAAAAAAAAAAGAGAAGAGGCGTTTTAATTTTTAGGTTTTTTTTTACTCTCTTAAGGGGTTTTTTTCTTTTTGCGGCATTTTAAAATTTTTAATTAAGTTTTCCTCAATCTTCAATCTCTTTACCTTTTTTATTTTTTATTTATTTTTGAAAAAAGTTTTTTTTTTTTTTTTTTCCGTACTCTTGTATCAAAGTTTTGAATTTTTGGTTGTGAACTAAGTTTTTGACGGTTTTTCTTATCGTTTTGAGTTTTTCTTAGTGTTTTATATACTCATTTTTAGAAGTTTTTTTTAGTACTGTTTTCTTTTCTCATTTTTGTGTGTTTTTCATTTTCATTTTTTTGCTTTTGCTATGGGGAATAAAGTGGCCGAGCAACAGGAAAGTCTTTTTACTTCCTGATGAGAAAACAGCCCTTAGATAGTGGCAGGACACGAAGGTGTTAAGTATGTGAAGATTTTGGAAGGTACAAAGTACGTGAAATTCATTAGAATGGCAGACTTCAAGCTGCGGAGTGGCATGACGTAGAAAGGAAAATAGGGGAAGTTAGCTGATGTTAGATTGCTGAATGCCAATACATGGTATGAAGTAGCAGCAGAGCTTACATCGTTTAGGTGGTACAGAAAGTTATGTGAGCAAACCAGGAAGTGATTTTTGTGGGTATGAGACGGGAGAATCTGCGCAGTCTGCTTTTAGCAGAATCCATGGTGTAGGTAGTTATTTTTGCACAGTATGTGGTGCGCCCCGTCTCTCCCTACAGGGAGAAGGCATAATTGCTCCTCTCTATTATTCTTGTTGTTCTCATCTATCCTCTTTTTTTCTCTGTCAGTCTTTTCTCTCCGCATTCTCTCTCCTTTCTCTCTCCTCTCTCTCTCTCTCTTCCCCTCTCTATCTCTCTCCTCCATACCCTCCATCTTCTCCTCCCTCCTTCTCCACTCCCCCACACCTTTCTCCTCCTTCCTTTCCTTCTCCACACCCATCTCTACTCCCTCTTCTCCTCACCCTCTTTCTCCCCTCCTTCTCTCTCCTCTCTTCTCCTCCTTCTCTCTCCCCTCCTACTATTCCTTTGTCTCACTCATCAACCCCTCCTCCTTCTTCTTCCTCTTTTTTCCTCCGTGTTGCCGGCTGGGCCAACGCCCAATTCAAACAATATGGTGCTTACAGCACAAGGTGTCCCTGGCACAGTCCAGCCATTGCCAGTTATCGGGGAAAGAAGGTGAAAGCCCCCCCCTACAGTGGGCAGCCCTAGACACATCAGGTAGCAGACAGCTCAGCCCTGGGTGCAGAGGGGGGAGGAATGATATCAGAACGAGCTCACTGACAGATCCTCCGTTACCTCATTTCACAGTCAACAATATTGTAACCCTTAAGGTTTTACGTGAACTTTGATATCACCATGTATTGATAATGTACAGCTTCAGCACCGGTCAGAGCTGCCTACATCCACATTCACACCAACATGAAACTATAATCCTAATCCATCATAGCTTCAGCAAGGGGGGAGACATCCTCACATAAAAAAGCAACTTCTAAGTCCAAAATCAGTCAGTGTATGACCCCAGTACAAGCTATCACAACTATTCCTCTGATGAAGATGAAGAGGGAACATCATACATGCTGTCTAGTACTAGAAAAGAAACCCACAGGCACCAAGAATGCAAGGGCAGATAGAGGCACCACCATTACACTATGTGCACTGCACTTCAAGTCAGGTGACAATTTTCCAGACCCAGGGATGCATCCCATGCCATTTTACCGAAGAAAGTAGCAGAAGCAGCAAACATATGCAGCCACCTGGAATGATCTCTGGGCCATGAATGAAAATAGAAGCAGGTGATGCACTCTGGCCAATCATGAAGGAACAATTCAAACTTCCAGCAGAATCAGATGTACATGCTTGGGAGTCAGGGCCACAGCTAATATAACAGCTCAGAGAGTGGGCCAAAGGCAGATTGGCAGGACAAGCCAAAACCAAGAGCCAAGATAAGACAGAGTCTGTAAAGAAGTTTCATGGCAGAGTAATGCAAGTATTCCAAGACTTGGGCTTCACCATTCATGAGTCATGACCAGATACACAGGCCTTTGTGCATGGACTGAGACAGCCAATTAGGAAACCACTGATAGTGGCTAGGCCTGAGAACAGGTCAATAACAGTGGACTGACCCAGCAAAATGTTTTATGTGCGCCTAGGAGACTGTTTATTGCCGATTGTCACCAAAACTGCCACCATTATAGCACCACAAAGAGCGCAAAGAAGGAAAAGGGTGCCGTGCTGCTGAGAACACCAGAAGGGGAGCCAGAGGTGAAGACGCTACAAAGTGCCGATCGACACACCGGAAGAACCGCTGCAGACTCCAGAGAGGAGACACCGACCTCAATAAGGTTAGCAAAGGGGAGAAGCTATGTCAGACCAGGGGTAAGAAGTGACGGCAGATGCAGCCGCAGCCCCTGTAACGCCCCAAGACCTTGGGTTGGATGCAGCCGCCGGTCTCATGGCACCCCGGGCCTCGTCACGAATGCACCTGCAGGCCCCGTCTTACCACCGCAGCTTCAATCAGCAGGCCGGACCCCGCTGCCGCTACAGTACCCATCATGCCGTTGTCCACAGTAGCCAAAAGGATTGAGTCTCAACCAGGGGTGCAGAAGACAGCCCTTCTCATGGTGACTACTGACCTGGAAGCGCAACCACCCTACAAAGACAGAAAAAGTGTCAAGTGTTACATCTGTGGCAAGTTTGGCCATTTCCAGAACCAGTGCAAAGCACCCACACCTCCATTCGGAGACCAGCACTCACGCCCCCGAGGAGACTGGACCCATGCAACCCAAGAGTTGGTCCAGAGAAACAGGTCAAGGAGGAAGTGCAGAAAGCAGTGAAGTACCCCATCCATAGGACAGAGGCAAGCAAGCCAGGTCCGCAAGACACTACGCTCCTGACATGTAAAACTTCATCTGCAGGACCAATACCTCAAATTACCTTTAAAAGTGGATGGCGTTGTCAGATCCAAAGTGGTGCAGCCAGAAGTGTGATGACACCTGTGGAACTCGCTGATCCCACCTGCCTATCAGAATCCTCTGTGTCTCGCATGGGCATTGATGGTCAAGTCAGACATTCTCAGCTTACAAAGCCACTGAGCGTGTGCACTCAGCCAGGACACTCTATCCTGTCCCAGTTTGTGGTGTAAAGGACCTGCCACTCAACCTGCTGGGAGCGAACCTACTGCAGAAGCTGAAGGCAACCACAGTGTTCCAGGAAGATGGGACAGTGACACTTTCTTCATCCCTGACCCGAGAAGAGTCATGCTGGCGGCCCTACAAGAACATTAAACAATTGATGAGGCCTACCCAAGGAGGTACTGGATGTAGTACCAGAAAGTCTATGGTCTAAGGGACCCCAGCACATGAGAAAACCTCAAGTTGCCCCAGTACGGGTGTCACTCAGCCATGTACCCCGTACCCTCGTAAGGCCCAGGCCAGGCATAGAGTCAAGCTGCCTCTGACCAACTGAAGGTCTACCTGGAAATAGGAATCATTGTTCCTCGCACATCGCCTTGCAATACCCCGCTTTTCCCCGTCAAGAAAAAGACTGTAAAAGGAGAGCCAGCCAAGTTCAGAATGGTATATAACCTGAGAGCTGAGAATGACGCCACGGTGTTTGAAACTGCAATTATGCCGAATCCGCACACTCTGCTCTCAAATGTGCCTGCCACAGCAAAAGTGTTCACAGTGACCGACCTGGCTAAGGTTTTCTCCAGTGTTCCCCCTTCACCCGGATGACCAGTTCCTGTTTGCCTTAATACACCAGGGGGGACACCACACATGGACAGTGATGCCACAGTGGGCCCAGAACAGCCCTTCACAGTTCACCAAAGCAATGTCCACAGTTCTCACCAACCGAGTCACAGAACATGCAGAAGTGACCCTGCTACAATACATGGACAATCTACTCCTTTGTGCAATTGACTTTGACATGTGTAAAGCCCATTCCTTGTATCTCCTACTCTACCTGGCGGAGCAGCACTGCAAGATCTCAAAGAACGAAGTCCAGTGGTGTCTGAAGCAAGTTACATTCCAGAGACACTGTATTGCTCGCCAGGCGAAACACCTGACAGATGACCGGAAGACCACAGTGGAGAAGATTGTCCTACAGGTCTTCCTTGGCCCCGTTCCTCCTGACTGATGCAGTCTTCAGCTCGTTCAATAAGTTAAAAGGCACAGTAGTCTCAGCACCAGCACTAGGCCCATCTGACTACGAGAAGCCATTCCGTCTCTACTTGATGAGAAAAGAGGGCCTTGCTACTGGAGTCCTGACACAGCTTCAGGGGGGAAAGCAGAGACTTTCGGACTACTTTTCAGCTTGCCTGGATCCAGTTGCAAGGGGAGCCTCTTCCTCCCGCATGAGAGCAGCAGTTGCGGCACATGCCCTCCTGGACAGGACTACTGACATCAGTGGAAAAACCATGGGAAATCCTGGCTCTGCATGACATCTCAGCAATCCTCAACCAAACCCAGCTAAAACATCTCTCCACCGCCAGGCATCTTCGCCTCCAGTGCTCTCTACTCCTGCCCAACAATGTCACCATCTCCAAATGCACAGTCCTCAATCCGCCCACTCTACTCCCACTCCCAAGGGGGGATACAGATACGGATCCTCAGATAAAAAGTCTGATCAAAATCTGCATGATACCTTCTGCAGGGATCTGAATTTGCTCCGGACGGATGACCATGATTGCTTCAGCATCATGCAACAGGAAACAGCAGGACTACCCAAGGTGGCAGAAGAGCCACTGACCAACCCAGAGTTGATCCTCTATGTGGATGGCTCCAGATTTGCAGATGATGAAGGAAGATTCCACACGGGAGGTGCAGCGACCAGCAATCAAGAGATCCTGTGGTCCAGAAGTCTGCCGCCCAGTCTGTCAGCCCAGGAAGCAGAACTGATAGCGCTGATGAAGGCCTACCAGATGGCAGAAGACAAGACTGAGAAAATGTTTACCGATTCAAGGTACTTGCATGGCATAGCACACGACTTCGGACCCATCTGGGCTGCAAGGGACTTCCTCACAGCAAGCGGAACAACCGTGAAGCATCAATGGAGCCATTAAGGACCTGCTGAACACACTTCAACTTCCAAAAGTGGTGACAATGCTAAAAGTCAAAGCGCATGGAAAACTGAACACAGTAGGGGCACGAGGCAACAACATGGCGGATATGGCAGCCAAAGAAACAGTCAAGGAAAGACAATATGGACAAGTGGAAGAGGTCGTAGAGCCGGACGGCTACTACAGGACGGCTGAAGACAGGAAACCTGACAAGATGACATCTTGGGATCTGCTCAAAAAAGTTGCAAGAGCAAGCCCCAAAGGACAAGAAGGAATGCTGGATGCAGAAGTGAGCAACACATGAAGAAGAAAGGGTATACTAAATGGACTACAAACCCTGTTTACCCCGAAGCATGTACCCTATGGTGGTCCAGTGGGCACATGGGCCCACACACAGATTAAAGACACAGATGAATGATTCGATTGGTGCTTACTGGTTCACTCCAGAAATCTCCACCCTAACAGCCAAGTTCATAAACAGCTGTCTGACCTGTGGCAAATGCAACCCTGGGAGAATGAAGAAAGTTCCCACACATCGTCTTGCCAGACCACTGTACCCCCTTCCAGAGGATCCAGATAGACCACATCCAGATGCCGCCAAGTGGAGGATTCGAATATGCCCTTGTGGTCGCGGACGTGTTCTCAGGATGGCCAGAAGCTTTCCCAGTGAGGAACCAGTCAGCAAAGACTACTGCAAAGAAGCTACTCTCAGAGACGAGATATGCAGCTATGGGGTCCCAGAAGTGATAGAGAGTGACCAGGGACCTGCATTCACAGCAAACCTCACATGAGAGATCTAGTCAGCAGTAGGGTCAGACTTAGGCCTACACACTCCCAATCACACTACTCAGTGTTAGGCACACTCCCAGAGGCCCAGAAAAGCTGTCACCATATGAAATTTTGTTTGTGTCTAGTCCCAGGTTAGGGGTATCCTTTCCCTTAGCAGCTGATTATGTAATATGATACTTTGTCTGCTTATGTAATTGAAATCACCAAGAAACTTGCTAACATCCATTCTCGAGTTTTTTCTTCATTGCCAGATCCAGATTCGGTGTCCGGTATGCACTCCTAGAAGCCAGGAGATTGGGTGTTGGTGAAAAAGCTTGTAAGGAGAACACCACTCGATCCCAGATTTGATGATCCTGTTCAAGTGCTGCTGATGACACCAAACTCTGTGAAACTGGAGGGAAGACCCACTTGGATCCACTCATCGCGTTGCAAGAAAGCTCCCCTACCATAAGATGACACCCAAGCCAGAATGATGTTGCGGCCTGACCGAATAGATGACCTCCCTGATAAAGACTACACATCGCTCACTACACATGCTATTGACTAAGAGACTGATTGCAACGAACCCCCGTTAGGGACAGATCTCCTGACCGCCCATTTGCGAAAAGTCTGTATGGAGTGGGGCACAGGCGTTAGGCTTGTGTCAGTTCGCCAACAGCACAAAAGAGTTGCAGCGCTTTGGGACAGGAGGCTAGGATTAGGGCAAGTGATATCTAAGGGGGGCTTGTGATAGAAATATATATATCATGTAGATCTCACTTGCATGTATACTCCTCTATAATCAAATATATACTTATATGCTCACAGCTAATATATATATTATAATCAATGGTTTAAAATGGCTGACACGAACTGAACTGATATAAGCCTGATATAACCCAGACAGATCATATGGGGTTTTCCACCCCTAAAAGCAGAACAGAGTCAGATGTTTGGTGACTGCTGGTCAGGTGTCTCCACTTTGTCCTAGACAGAGAACTCGAGTTTAGTTGCTTGATCAGCGGTCATATGAGCATTAATCACAATATTCCATATATGTTTAGATAACCAATGACAGAGGAGCTAGACAATATGATAATTAACTAACCACCCCTGACAACCCCTAACCACTCCTTTCTATGTGAAAATATAAAACTATGTATGTACAATAAAGTATCAGTATTGATGGAATGTTGTTCTGTCACAGTTGTGTACAGTCCATTCTTGATGAGCGCTCAAAATACTCAGTCTAATTGGGAGCGGCCACAGCACACACAGGGATATATTTATCCAACCCTAATATTTCCATAACACCCCCATAGTATATAGCACAGTCCACATAGTAGTATATAGCACAGCCCACATAGTAGTATATAGCACAGCCCACATAGTAGTATATAGCACAGCCACTTAGTATATAGCACAGCCCACACAGTAGTATATAGCACAGCCCACACAGTAGTATATAGCACAGCCCACACAGTAGTATATAGAACAGCCCACACCATAGTATAAAGCACTGCCCACAGAGTAGTATATAGCACTGTCCACACAGTAGTATACAGCACTGCCCACACAGTAGTATACAGCACTGCTCACACAGTAGTATACAGCACAGCCCACAGAGTAGTATACAGCACTGCCCACAGAGTAGTATACAGCACTGCCCACACAGTAGTATACAGCACAGCCCACACAGTAGTATACAGCACAGCCCACACAGTAGTGTATAGCTCAGCCCACACAGTAGTGCATAGCACAGCCCACAAAGTAGTGTATAGCACAGCCCACACAGTAGTGTATAGCACAGCCCACACAGTAGTGTATAGCACAGCCCACACAGTAGTATACAGCACTGCCCACAGTAGTATACAGCACTGCCCACACAGTAGTATACAGCACTGCCCACACAGTAGTATACAGCACTGCCCACAGTAGTATACAGAACTGCCCACAGTAGTATACAGCACTGCCCACAGTAGTATACAGCACTGCCCACAGTAGTATACAGCACTGCCCACAGTAGTATACAGCAATGCCCACAGTAGTATACAGCACTGCCCACACAGTAGTATACAGCACTGCCCACACAGTAGTATACAGCACTGCCCACAGTAGTATACAGAACTGCCCACAGTAGTATACAGCACTGCCCACACAGTAGTATACAGCACTGCTCACAGTAGTATACAGCACTGCCCACAGTAGTATACAGAACTGCCCACAGTAGTATACAGAAATGCCCACAGTAGTATACAGCACTGCCCACACATTAGTATACAGCACTGCCCACAGTGGTATACAGAACTGCCCACAGCAGTATACAGCACTGCCCACACAGTAGTCAGCACTGTCCACAGTAGTATACAGCACTTCCCACACAGTAGTATACAGCACTGCGCACAGTAGTATACAGCACTGCCCACAGTAGTATACAGCACTGCTGCCCATACAGTAGTATACAGCACTGCCCACATCCCCCCTTTCCTCCCCGCCTCTCTCCTCCAGAGAATGGCCGCACAATCCAGTAAAAAAAAAACAAAAAAACACAAGCTCCTCACCTCTCCTCATGCCCGCGCTGCTCCCTGCTCCTGTGTCGGCGGCTGCCACCGCACTGCCTGACACACAGCGAGTGCGCGATGACACGCACCCGCTGTGTCAGAGGCAGAGCGGGGAATGATGGGAGAGGGAGCGTCAGGTGACGCTCTCTCCTCCATCATTGCTTTGAACTGTACCAGCAGACGCCTGTATAGTTCAATGCGGCGGGGGAGTCAGCGCTGGTGGCAGGCGGGCCCTCTTGCCTCACAGGGGCCCCATAGCGGCTGCGTTACTTGCCGCTAGCTGGAGCCCCTGGAGGAGCGGAGGCCCCAGGCAGCTGCCTGGTCTGCCTGCCCCTAACGCCGGCCCTGCATGGTGCCTCAGAGTGCCTCATATAACCTCTGTGCTTCATTGCATCTCATTGTGCCTTTGTGGCTATTTGTGCCTCATGGTGCCTCAGATTTTGTGCAGTGTGCCTTTGGCTTTGTGCCTTATGCCTCTGGTTTTGGGCATCATGCCACCGACATTGTGCCTCGGGCCAGGCACAATGTGCCTCATATTTTGTGTCACTGGTCTATCACTTTACATTTTGTCTCTGGCTTCGATTCCGGTTAGTCCTCCTGTTTCTGGCCCCAGATTCATCTTCCTTTGTCTCATTCTTTGCAACTGGGCTTAGCCAAAGGACCAGCTATGCTCAGATTGGCCTAGTATTTTAGTATTTCTTCTGTTTTGAAACAGGAGTCTCAATTTAGCTACTGCCCTTAAGTGCTAAAGTCAGGACTCTTTCATAGTTATGGTTGAGGGGAGACATATGTCTATTGAGTTCATCCTATAACAGGACATACTACTGTTCTGGGAGTAGAAAATCCCATGAGGTAGATGCTAATCACGTTAGGAGAAAGAATCCTTCCCAACTCCACATACGGCAATTGGACTAGTTTCCTTGATCAACATCCTGTTAATAGATGCTAGTCTGTTGTGAATTTGCTTTTTGCTCCCTCTAGTGGTTACTAGTTTTTTGACTCTGGTTTTTCTGTCATTCCTTTTATCCGCACCTGGGTCGTTAGTTAGGGGTGTTGCTATATAAGCTCCCTGGACCTTCAGTTCAATGCCTGGCAACGTAGTTATCAGAGCTAGTCTGCTGTGCTCTTGTCTACTGATCCTGGTTCCAGTTATATCAGCTAAGTCTGCCTTTTGCTTTTTGCTATTTGTTTTGGTTTTGTATTTTTGTCCAGCTTATTGCAAATCTATATCCTGACCTTTGCTGGTAGCTCTAGGGGGCTGGTGTTCTCCCCCCGGACCGTTAGACGGTTCGGGGGTTCTTGAATTTCCAGTGTGGATTTTGATAGGGTTTTTGTTGACCATATAAGTTACCTTTCTTTATTCTGCTATCAGTAAGCGGGCCTCTCTGTGCTAAACCTGATTCATTTCTGTGTTTGTCATTTCCTCTTACCTCACCGTCATTATTTGTGGGGGGCTTCTATCCAGCTTTGGGGTCCCCTTCTCTGGAGGCAAGAAAGGTCTTTGTTTTCCTCTACTAGGGGTAGCTAGATTCTCCGGCTGGCGCGTGTCATCTAGAATCAACGTAGGAATGATCCCCGGCTACTTCTAGTGTTGGCGTTAGGAGTAGATATATGGTCAACCCAGTTACCACTGCCCTATGAGCTGGATTTTTGTACTCTGCAGACTTCCACGTTCCTCTGAGACCCTCGCCATTGGGGTCATAACAGTTTGCCAGGCCAGTATTAAATGTTTAATGCATTGCAGAAGAGGGATTATAAGAAAGAAGATTCTGAGTTTTTTTTTTTTTTCTCCTTCCCCTTCACCTCAGAGTGGCTATGCTTGCTGCAGACATGAATGTCCAGACCTTGATTACAAGTGTGGACCAGCTGGCTACTCGTGTGCAGGGCATACAAGACTATGTTATCAGAAATCCTAGGTCAGAACCTAAAATACCGATTCCTGAACTGTTTTCCGGAGACAGGTTTAAGTTTAGGAATTTCGTGAATAATTGTAAATTGTTTTTGTCCTTGAGACCCTGTTCATCAGGAGATTCTGCTCAGCAAGTAAAAATTGTTATTTCGTTCTTACGGGGCGACCCTCAGGATTGGGCTTTTTCGCTGGCGCCAGGAGATCCGGCATTGGCTGATCTTGATGCGTTTTTTCTGGCGCTCGGTTTACTTTATGAGGAACCCAATCTTGAGATTCAGGCAGAAAAGGCCTTGCTGTCTATGTCTCAGGGGCAGGACGAGGCTGAAGTGTATTGCCAAAAATTTCGGAAATGGTCCGTGCTGACACATTGGAACGAGTGTGCACTGGCCGCTAATTTTAGAAATGGCCTTTCTGAAGCCATTAAGAATGTTATGGTGGGTTTTCCCATTCCCACAGGTCTGAATGATACTATGGCACTGGCTATTCAAATTGACCGGCGGTTGCGGGAGCGCAAAACCGCAAATTCCCTCATGGTGTTGTCTGATCAGACACCTAATTCGGTGCAATGTGATAGAAAAACCGCAAATTCCCTCATGGTGTTGTCTGAACAGACACCTGATTTAATGCAATGTGATAGAATCCGGACTAGAAATGAGCGGAAAATTCATAGACGCCGGAATGGCTTGTGCTACTACTGTGGTGATTCTACACATGTTATCTCAGCATGCTCTAAACGTATAGCTAAGGTTGTTAGTCCTGTCACCGTTGGTAATTTGCAACCTTAATTTTATTCTGTCTGTAACTTTGATTTGCTCACTGTCATCTTATCCTGTCATGGCGTTTGTAGATTCAGGTGCTGCCCGGAGTCTCATGGATCTCTCATTTGCTAAGCGCTGTGGATTTACTCTTGAACCATTAGAAAATCCTATTCCTCTTAGGGGTATTGATGCTACACCATTGGCAGCAAATAAACCGCAGTATTGGACTCAGGTTACCATGTGCATGACTCCTGAACACCGCGAGGTGATACGTTTCCTGGTTTTACATAAAATGCATGATTTGGTCGTTTTAGGGCTGCCATGGTTACAGACCCATAATCCAGTCCTGGACTGGAAGGCTATGTCAGTCTCAAGTTGGGGCTGTCGTGGTATTCATGAGGATTCCCTGCCTGTGTCTATTGCTTCTTCTACGCCTTCGGAAGTTCCGGAGTATTTGTCTGATTATCAGGATGTCTTCAGTGAGTCTGAGTCCAGTGCACTGCCTCCTCATAGGGACTGTGACTGTGCTATAGATTTGATCCCAGGCAGTAAATTTCCTAAGGGAAGACTGTTTAATCTGTCGGTACCTGAACATACCGCTATGCGTTCATATATCAAGGAGTCTCTGGAAAAAGGACATATTCGTCCGTCTTCTTCCCCTCTTGGTGCGGGATTCTTTTTTGTGGCAAAAAAGGACGGATCTTTGAGACCTTGTATTGATTATCGGCTTTTAAATAAGATCACTGTCAAATTTCAGTATCCTTTACCGCTGTTGTCTGACTTGTTTGCCCGGATTAAGGGTGCCAAGTGGTTCACCAAGATAGACCTTCGTGGTGCGTACAACCTTGTGCGCATTAAGCAAGGTGATGAATGGAAAACCGCATTCAATACGCCCGAAGGTCATTTTGAGTACTTGGTGATGCCTTTTGGGCTCTCCAATGCGCCTTCAGTTTTTCAGTCCTTTATGCATGACATTTTCCGGAAGTATCTGGATAAATTTTTGATTGTTTATCTGGATGATATTTTGGTTTTTTCTGATAATTGGGATTCGCATGTGGAGCAGGTCAGGTTGGTCTTTAAAATTTTGCGTGAAAATTCCTTGTTTGTCAAGGGCTCAAAGTGTCTCTTTGGTGTACAGAAGGTTCCCTTTTTGGGGTTCATTTTTTCCCCTTCTGCTGTGGAGATGGACCCAGTCAAGGTCCGAGCTATTCTTGATTGGACTCAGCCCTCGTCAGTTAAGAGTCTTCAGAAGTTCTTGGGCTTCGCTAACTTCTACCGTCGTTTTATCGCTAATTTTTCTAGCATTGTGAAACCTTTGACGGATATGACCAAGAAGGGCTCCGATGTAGCTAACTGGGCTCCTGCTGCCGTGGAGGCTTTCCAGGAGTTGAAACGCCGGTTTACTTCGGCGCCTGTTTTGTGCCAGCCTGACGTCTCACTTCCCTTTCAGGTTGAGGTGGATGCTTCGGAGATTGGGGCAGGGGCCGTTTTGTCGCAGAGAGGCCCTGGTTGCTCTGTTATGAAACCTTGTGCCTTTTTCTCTAGGAAGTTTTCGCCTGCCGAGCGAAATTATGATGTGGGCAATCGGGAGTTGTTGGCCATGAAATGGGCATTTGAGGAGTGGCGTCATTGGCTCGAGGGTGCTAAGCATCGTGTGGTGGTCTTGACTGATCACAAAAATCTGATGTATCTCGAGTCTGCTAAACGCCTTAATCCGAGACAGGCCCGCTGGTCATTGTTTTTCTCCCGCTTTGATTTTGTTGTCTCGTATTTACCAGGTTCAAAGAATGTGAAGGCCGATGCTCTTTCTAGGAGCTTTGTGCCTGATGCTCCTGGAGTCGCTGATCCTGTTGGTATTCTTAAAGATGGAGTTATCTTGTCAGCTATTTCTCCGGATCTGCGACGTGTGTTGCAGAGATTTCAGGCTGATAGGCCTGAGTCTTGTCCACCTGACAGACTGTTTGTCCCGGATAAGTGGACCAGCAGAGTCATTTCCGAGGTTCATTCCTCGGTGTTGGCAGGTCACCCGGGAATTTTTGGCACCAGAGATCTGGTGGCCAGGTCCTTTTGGTGGCCTTCCTTGTCAAGGGATGTGCGGTCATTTGTGCAGTCCTGTGGGACTTGTGCTCGAGCTAAGCCTTGCTGTTCTCGTGCCAGCGGTTTGCTCTTGCCCTTGCCTGTCCCGAAGAGACCTTGGACACATATCTCCATGGATTTCATTTCTGATCTTCCGCTATCTCAGGGCATGTCCGTTATCTGGGTGATATGTGATCGCTTCTCCAAGATGGTCCATTTGGTTCCTTTGCCTAAGCTGCCTTCCTCTTCCGATCTGGTTCCTGTGTTTTTCCAGAACGTGGTTCGTTTGCACGGCATCCCTGAGAATATTGTGTCTGACAGAGGATCCCAGTTCGTTTCCAGGTTCTGGCGATCCTTTTGTAGTAGGATGGGCATTGATTTGTCGTTTTCGTCTGCTTTCCATCCTCAGACTAATGGACAGACGGAGCGAACCAATCAGACTTTGGAGGCTTATTTGAGGTGTTTTGTCTCTGCTGATCAGGACGATTGGGTGACATTCTTGCCGTTGGCTGAGTTTGCCCTTAATAATCGGGCTAGTTCCGCCACCTTGGTTTCGCCTTTTTTCTGCAACTCTGGTTTCCATCCTCGCTTTTCTTCGGGTCATGTGGAGCCTTCTGACTGTCCTGGGGTGGATTCTGTGGTGGATAGGTTGCAGCAGATCTGGAATCATGTGGTGGACAACTTGAAGTTGTCACAGGAGAAGGCTCAGCGCTTTGCCAACCGCCGCCGCGGTGTGGGTCCCCGACTACGCGTTGGGGATTTGGTGTGGCTTTCTTCCCGCTTTGTTCCTATGAAGGTCTCCTCTCCCAAATTTAAACCTCGTTTTATTGGGCCTTACAAGATATTGGAAATCCTTAATCCTGTATCTTTTCGTCTGGATCTTCCTGTGTCGTTTGCTATTCACAATGTATTTCATAGGTCCTTGTTGCGGCGGTACATTGTGCCTGTAGTTCCTTCTGCTGAGCCTCCTGCTCCGGTGTTGGTTGAGGGCGAGTTGGAGTACGTGGTGGAGAAGATCTTGGATTCTCGCCTCTCCAGGCGGAGGCTTCAGTACCTGGTCAAGTGGAAGGGCTATGGTCAGGAGGATAATTCCTGGGTGGTCGCCTCTGATGTTCATGCGGCCGATTTAGTTTGTGCCTTTCATGCCGCTCATCCTGATCGCCCTGGTGGTCGTGGTGAGGGTTCGGTGACCCCTCACTAAGGGGGGGGGTACTGTTGTGAATTTGCTTTTTGCTCCCTCTAGTGGTTACTAGTTTTTTGACTCTGGTTTTTCTGTCATTCCTTTTATCCGCACCTGGGTCGTTAGTTAGGGGTGTTGCTATATAAGCTCCCTGGACCTTCAGTTCAATGCCTGGCAACGTAGTTATCAGAGCTAGTCTGCTGTGCTCTTGTCTACTGATCCTGGTTCCAGTTATATCAGCTAAGTCTGCCTTTTGCTTTTTGCTATTTGTTTTGGTTTTGTATTTTTGTCCAGCTTATTGCAAATCTATATCCTGACCTTTGCTGGTAGCTCTAGGGGGCTGGTGTTCTCCCCCCGGACCGTTAGACGGTTCGGGGGTTCTTGAATTTCCAGTGTGGATTTTGATAGGGTTTTTGTTGACCATATAAGTTACCTTTCTTTATTCTGCTATCAGTAAGCGGGCCTCTCTGTGCTAAACCTGATTCATTTCTGTGTTTGTCATTTCCTCTTACCTCACCGTCATTATTTGTGGGGGGCTTCTATCCAGCTTTGGGGTCCCCTTCTCTGGAGGCAAGAAAGGTCTTTGTTTTCCTCTACTAGGGGTAGCTAGATTCTCCGGCTGGCGCGTGTCATCTAGAATCAACGTAGGAATGATCCCCGGCTACTTCTAGTGTTGGCGTTAGGAGTAGATATATGGTCAACCCAGTTACCACTGCCCTATGAGCTGGATTTTTGTACTCTGCAGACTTCCACGTTCCTCTGAGACCCTCGCCATTGGGGTCATAACACTAGTCCCATAATCTGTGATATTATGTTTATCAGGGAAGGTATCTCGGTCCTCTTTGTACTTTGGCATGAATCAACAGTGCAGCGTCATGGATATATAAAACTTGTCTTTATTGAATGAAATTAATAAAACATGGTAAAAGTGAAACCTCACGAAACCTGACGCATTTCTGCTGCCTGAAAACATCCTTATTCACAGGACATATTTCTTCCAAAAAAGACAAGTTTTATATATATCCTGGATGGATGTGCCGATGATCTTCCTTTTCTCCACTATTTGTCTGTGATCACCAGCGGGTGTGACCCCTCAGGATGATCTCCAGTTTAAATACTGATCCATTGATATACAACGCGGTAACCTTCCCACCACCTTCAGTACAGCATCATGTGGCAGAGGATCCCATACTCTTACTACTCTTACAGCAGTCAGAGCTCCTACAATAAAGAATCTGTATCCAGGTGAGAACCCATAGTCTCACTGCCCCACAGTAGATAATCACCCTCTGTGATGGGAAGAAACTTTCTAGCCGCCAGCTACAGAGGAGGGTTCCAGCCACTGTTGCAGTCCGGGTGTACAAATATCACGGAGAAGACCTCGTGTTGTTCTCTATTTTATTTGCACATCGAAGTGGGATCACCTTTTAGGCCTTATTTTTTTTCCAGGCTGAGCCCAGGTTTGAAAGCTTGTGCTGGATGTGAGAAAAAAAAGGAAAAATGTTGACATATAATGTTTGCACTAATGAGTCTTACAGATCAGTTTCAAACGGAGTGTCTCCTGAAGGAAGGGATTCTTACCAGTCCCCCAGAGTTTTACCAAGGTACTGTGTTAGGAACCAGCCGTGGATATAACAAATCAGTTTGATTTTCTTGCTATATGAGTGTGTGCATGTATGTCTATGTATGTGTGTATCTATATGGGCATATATGTTTATGGTACAACCAATTGTAAGGACATTTACTTAGGCCACTTTCACCAATTCCAGAGTCAAGACTCTGTGTCGTTAACATTGGCATCACAGGAGTAATGAATGATCCATGCTTCCCTATCAGGGGCTCTGATGAGGAACCTTGCATTGGTAATGGCAGGGGATGTCACCTGCCAGACTGCATATTTCCTTAGTTTCAGTACCAGCCCCTTTCTTGAGGCCTCGAGATCTAAGGATTCATAATAGACATTGTGAACTCCTGGATGAGTAATGAATAAACACGCCAATGCTCTGCCCATTGATCCATATACTAACGGTTATTGTTTGATCTTCCAGCAATTCAGGGTCTCTGTCCCGCTGGTCTCCTTGCGCTATGGTAAGCTGGTCTGTAACCAAGGTTTAATCTGAGCCCTTGGGAACAGGTGAAGGATCAGTCCTGGGTTATTAAGCACATGCAAGTCTATTATTGGACTGTACAGTCCTTTTTGTGTTGTGGCAGTGGCTAGCACCATACCTGTTCTGGGCAGTAAAGTTTTTTTTAAGTCTATTCTGTGGCTGCGGTGTTACAAGTATAATTATCCAACAATCACTGCAGTTCATTATTGGTGTTGGGGTATAACAGGGGGGTGTCTCTCCATTTTCTGCTGCATAATTAATTTACCCCATTCATACTGAATTTTTCCATTATTGACATACAGTGGGGAAAAAAAGTATTTAGTCAGCCACCAATTGTGCAAGTTCTCTCACTTAAATAGATGAGAGAGGCCTGTAATTGACATCAGAAGTAGACCACAACTATAAGAGTCAAAATGAGAAAACAAATCCAGAAAATCACCTTGTCTGATTTGGCAAGATTTATTTTTCAAATTATGGTGGAAAAAAAGTACACTGCTCAAAAAAATAAAGGAAACAACAGAATATAACTTCAAGTAAACCAAACTTCTGTGACATCAAACTGTCCACTAAGGAAGCAACTCTGATTGACAATCAATTTCACATGCTGTTGTGCAAATGGAATAGACAACAGATGGAAATTATTGGCAATTATCAAGACACAGTCAATAAAGGAGTGATTCTGCAGGTGGGGACCACAGACCACATCTCAGTACCAATGCTTTCTGGCTGATGTTTTGGTCCCTTTTGTATGTTGGTTGGGCTTTCACACTCATGGTAGCATGAGACGGACTCTACAACCCACACAAGTGGCTCAGGTAGTGCAGCTCATCCAGGATGGTACATCAATATGAGCTGTGCCAAGAAGGTTTGCTGTGTCTGTCAGCGTAGTGTCGAGAGGCTGGAGGCGCTACCAGGAGACAGGCCAGTACACTAGGAGATGTCGAGGGGGCTGTAGGAGGGCAACAACCCAGCAGCTGGACCGCTACCTCAGCCTTTGTGCAAGGAGGAACAGTAGGAGCACTGCCAGAGCCCTGCAAAATGACCTCCAGCAGGCCACAAATGTGCATGTGTCTGCACAAACGGTTAGAAACCGACTCCATGAGGATGGTCTGAGTGCCCAACATCCACAGATGGGGGTTGTGTTCACAGCCCAACACCATGTAGGATGCTTGGCATTTGCCACAGAACACCAGGATTGGCAAATTCGCCACTGGCGCCCTGTGCTCTTCACTGATGAAAGCAGGTTCACACTGAGCACATGTGACAGATGTGACAGGGTCTGGAGATGCTGTGGAGAGCGATCTGCTGCCTGCAAAATCCTTCAGCATGACCGGTTTGGCAGAGGGTCAGTAATGGTGTGGGGTGGCATTTCTTTGCAGGACCGCCCTCCATGTGCTCGCCAAAGGTGGCATGACTGCCATTAGGTCCCGAGATGAGATCCTCAGACCCTTGTGAGACCATATGCTGGTGCAGTTGGCACTAGGTTCCTCCTAATGCAGGACAATGCCAGACCTCATGTGGCTGGAGTGTGTCAGCAGTTCCTGCAAGATGAAGGCATTGAAGCTATGGACTGGCCTGCTCATTCCCCAGACCTGAATCCAATTGAACACATCTGGGACATCATGTCTCACTCCATCCACCAACATCACGTTGCACCACAGACTGTCTTAGAGTTGGCGGACGCTTTAGTTCAGGTCTGGGAGGAGATCCTTCAGGAGACCATCCGCCGCCTCATCAGGAGCATGCCCAGGCATTGTATGGAGGTCACACAGGCATGTTGAGGCCACACACACACTACTGAGCATCATTTCCTTGTTTTGAGGCATATCCACTGAAGTTGGATTAGCCTGTAATTTTATTTTCCACTTTGATTTTAAGCATCGTTCCAAATCCAGGCCTCCATTGGTTAATAAATTTGATTTCCATTGATGATTTTTGTGTGATTTTGTTGTCAGCACATTCAACTTTGTACAGAACAAAGTATTCAATGAGAATATTTCATTCAGATCTAGGATGTGTTATTTGAGTGTTCCCTTTATTTTTTTGAGCAGTGTATTTGGTCACGTAAAAACATGCAAGATTTCTGGCTCTCACAGACCTGTGACTTCTTCTTTAAAAGGCTCCTCTGTCTTCCACTCATTACCTGTAGTAATGGCACCTGTTTGAACTTTTTTCAGTATAAAAGACACCTGTCCACAACCTCAAACAGTCACACTCTAAACTCCACTATGGTGAAGACTAAAGAGCCGTTGAAGGACACCAGAAACAAAATTTTAGCCCTGCACCAGGATGGGAAGACTGAATTTGCAATAGGCAAGCAGCTTGGTGTGATGAAATCAACTGTGGGAGCAATAATAAGAAAATGGAAGACATACAAGACCACTGAAAATCTCCCTCGATCGGGAGCTCCACGCAAGATTTCACCCCGTGGGGTCAAAATGATCACAAGAACGGTGAGCAAAAATCCTAGAACCGAACGGGGTGACCTAGTGAATGACCTGCATACAATTGGGACTACCGTAACAAAGGCTACCACCAGTAACACACTACTCCACCAGGGACTCAGATCCTGCAGTGCCAGACGTGTCCCCCTGCTTAAGCCAGTACATGTCCGGGCCCATCTGAAGTTTGCTAGAGAGCAATTGGATTATCCAGAAGAGTATTTGGAGAATGTCATGTGGTCTGATAAAACCAAAGTAGAACTGTTTGGTATAAACAAAGCTCGTCGTGTTTGGAGGAGTCAGAATGCTGAGTTGCATCGAAAGAACACCATATCTACTGTAAAGCATTGGGGTGGCAACATCATGTTTTGGGGCTGTTTTATGCAAATGGACCAGGACAACTGATCCATGTACATGAAAGAATGAATGGGACTATGTTTCGTGAGATTTTGAGTGCAAACCTCCTTCCGTCAGCAAGTGCATTGAAGATGAAACATGGATGGGTCTTTCAGCATGATAATGATCCCAAGCACACCACCAGGGCAACGAAGGAAAAAGGGAATTAGACCTACCGATAATTCGGTTTCCAGGTAGTTCCTCAGGACAGCACCCTTATTTTCCCTCCCTTATGTTTATCTTTAGACTAACACAAGATCGACCTTCCTGCAGATCATTGTTCCATCAAGTCACCATGGATCGAGATCAAGCGGGAGCCGTTAAAGGATTTCTTACATATGAGTTTCTAGTGACTCGTATGCACCATTTGCATCCCAACTTTCTGTGGTACTTTGAAAAACACTGGCGGGTGGAGGTGGAAGGGGCCTTTAACTTCTCTGTGATCTTGTCCCGTTATAGGTCAATGAAGGACTACCCTCTAGTGCAGAGGTGTCAAACTGCATTCCTCGAGGGCCGCCAACAGGTCATGTTTTCAGGATTTCCTTAGCATTCCACAAGGTGCTGGAATCATTCTGTGCAGGTGATTAAATTATCACCTGTGCAATACAAGGAAATCCTGAAAACATGACCTGTTGGCGGCCCTCGAGGAATGCAGTTTGACACCTCTGCTCTAGTGTGCTGTCCTGAGGGACTACCTGGAAAGCAAATTACCAGTAGGTCTAATTCTCTTTATTATTATACCTAACACATTTTGGGATAGAATCTTGGAGATGGAAACACTCCTTTAAATAAGGATGAGCATTCACATGAGCGTAAGTCTGTGTGCTGCCCATATGCAAAATTGATGCACTGGTCAGTGAGCTGTCCGGATGTTCAGTCAAGGTGGTACAGATCCATTGCAAATATATAGAAAACATATTTGACCTTTTATTAATGTAAAAGATGGCTTTAATAAGGGTTATACACAGCCCAGTGTTCTGACCACTGCTACATCTACACCAGAGAAAACAGGGAGTCTATCCAAACTCCTCCAAGCAGTCCAGTAAGTGTTAAATTTTTGGAATTGGTCTCTCTGCCCCTACATCATTCTGCTCTCAGATTATATATCTGGTGACAGATTCCCCTTAACCTTTGGCTATAAATGACTGAACAGTAATTAGAAATCTCCCCCACAGTGTTGGTACAGTATTGCCCCTTCTAAATTGTGCCTTTTAATACATTTTATGAAACTGGTGTGCCCAACTTTACAGGTCTATGTGGCTTTACATTTTTAACTCCATGGTGTATTACCTGTAGGGAACAGAGGTACAAACATGAATGTATGGCGAGGTACAACAATAACTCCGGCGTCTGGGCTATCATTTACTATTTAGAGATCTTAGTGTTGATAACTTGTTTGAGACTTATCCTGCCATTATGGAAAATGACAATAATAACACAGCGAGAAAAATGTTCAGTTGTATATGCAAATCCTGCTTCCCTACATCCTCTGCTCGTACTCATCCAAAGGCTGGTTCAATATTTATTCATGAACAGAACAGAGAGAATCCGTCAGGCAAAGCTTTGAAACATCCGCCTGGGAAATGTCCTCAGCAGCGTGAGAGTAAAGCAGCTTTGCACAGTTATCCAGTGCGGAGACTATGTACAGAGCATACCTCCAGAGACATAGATGTCAAATACCAAGCTTTTCAATGGGAGGACAATACTTCCGGCATCGTCTTCTGCCTCCATGTGATTCTGTACGATGAACGTGTGGAATACGTAATTATACATATATATTGTTTTCTCCATAAGACTGATTACACCACAAGGGATGGAAAGATTTCACTCGGAAACGGTATAAAGATGAGATCAAGACATCACACAGAAACCTAGACTCTGGTTTGTAAAATATTTATATACATTCATTGCATGCATTTACCAAGCCTGAGGCGCTAAGCCTCGGATCACTAGTGAAATACTAGTTATACTAAAAAAAAAAAAACAGCAAAACCTGAATAAACCTGAATAAAAAGCAAAGTGAACATATGCATCAGAACGATTCTGTTATGTCTGTGCTGCTATTTTTTATAGGCTGAAAATGAAGATTTAGCGGAGTTATCCAATATCATGCGCTTCCCAAACCTCAAGTAGTTTATGCACACAAAATAAAAATGTATTAGAGTGAAAGACAAACATTAATGCAGGGTAAATTGTCAACATCTCTTTTTAATAGATTTTGCAGGAAATGCTCCTGTATAGACAGCTAACAGGTCCATAAAATATAATATTCCTGATATATGTCAAAAAAGTATTATTTTGGTACATGTTTGGATAAAATGCATTGGTTACAGTACTTATTGTAAGTGCATTTGAAAGCATAGGGATTTTCGATACTGATGGAAACCATTAGATATGTTTTGCTACAAGTATGTACTAGTAGTGAACAATTGCCCTACACTGGTGCTCCATAAGATTTTCATGCAAGTCCTAAAGTTTGCTAGCAAGATCAAAATCAAACAAATAAGTCGAAAATTTTAGACTGTCGTTTTTTAAATGAGGAAAACAATCCAATATTGTAGTGAAGTATCTAATGAGCATGTGCAAAAGTCAATGTAAAACAAGGGGAGCAGGGTCAGATGAGAAATTACCTGTTGTGAATTGTGGATCCCGTATTATCACCTGTGTATAAGTTGTTATTCATCCTGCCTCTGATTATAATAAGCCTTCTGAAAACTGTTCCCGAAAGGACGTGAAGTATGTTAACAACAGAGTGAGTGTGAAAATTGCAAGATTTTTTTTTCTTATTTTTAACGACTTCAATTTATAGATTCATTTTGTTCTTTGCCTGTGGACATCAGTGGGGTCATGCTGAATTCATGAATGGAGAATTGGATCTTCCTCCCTATGATTTTGCATCTGAAATCTACTACATTCCACCATTGGAAATACATTCTGTGTGTGTGTGTGTGTATATATATATATATATATATATATATATTCTTTTTTTTACACACATGTATATACATATATATTTTCATATAACAGCTCAACATTTCTATTGGAATTTATATAATGTGAATGAATAATGTGTTACACATATGTGACACTTTTTCTTGCCGCTAAGTAAAGGTAAAATTCATATTTATATGGAAATGTACAGCAGGGTATGCGAGTTCCATTATGTATAAGAAAGTAAAGAGTCCAAATCTGACAGGGATGATCTTTTTATAGTTGTGAATATGTATCCCTAAGGAATATAGTATGGAGTCATCAGTAAAGGGCTGTGTTTGGGGAAATACAATGGAATACTGTTGTATGGCAATATGGAGACAGAAACAGAACAATAAAGTAATAAAATAAATCAATTTCTATAGAAATAACTTTCCAATCACTGGGGGTCTGACCACTGGACCCCACTGATCCCAAGAATCGGAGCTCCGATGATAGTTGATCATGCGCACCTCAGCTCCATTCATTCTTATGGAAGTGCCAAAGACCAGTCGAGTGCAGCCATCTCCAGCAGTGCCATTGAGTGGAGGAGAGGTGAACATGATCAACCGCTGCCTCAATCACACAGAGCTCTTCAGCCACCCAGTTCTCAGAATCAGGGCTAATTTATCTACTTTCAAATCAATAGGGGATAACTTCCAAACGTAAAAATACCACTTTAAGTGTATGGTTTAAAACAATGCACCAAAAAGGACATGTGTGACTTCAGCCTAAAGTTTGATTCACAGTAAATCCAAAGGCCAGGGCTGGAGGTGTCAGATTCTAGCACGGATATGAGATGCTCATCGTTTCACAGGCTAGTTTGACATGACAGGTTAGTTTGACATTTTTTGCAGCACAATTGCTTAGGAATGCAATGTATTTCTGTTCCTTTTGTAGACAGTGTGCACCTTTTATTTTCTGGATCAAAGTTGTAATCAATACTTAAAGGGAATCTGTCAGCATGTTTTTTGCTATTTAACCGGAGAGCAGTATGAGATAAGAGCAGAGAGCTTGATTCCAATGAAGTATCACTTACTGGGCTGCTTGGTGCAGTTTTGATAGAATCCCTGTTTTCCTTGCTGTAGATGTAGCAGTGGTCAGAATGTTGAGCTGTATATAAGCCCACCCACATCCCTGATTGGCAGCTTTCAGTGTACAATGTACATTGTTAGAAAGCTGCCAATCAGTAGTGGGGCGGGTTACACAGATTAGGTGGTCTGGTTTGCATGCAACACCTAGTGCAGCAGTGATAATCTCATGCTGATAAAACACTAATTGTGTTGAAACTACAAAATATAGCTTAGTAAGTGACACATTGCTGGAATCAGAACTAACTGTCCCTACATCTGTTCTAGGTTAAATAGCAAAAACCTGCTGACAAATTCACTTTCAAATTTCTCAACATGTATTGAACACACAATTACGTACACATATGCACAGGCAAATAAAACTTTGACACACATCATAACTTTTAATATGTTCAATTACCAAAGACAAAAACATTAAACTGAGCAGAGAAAAATATATGTAAGATCCAGATTGAAAAGTCATAAAGGGTCTATTTGTTATCATCTCTTCTTGAAGGGAATCTGTCCTTATGAACAACCCTCCTAAGCGGTCTATATGGGCACGCAGGTCATAGAAGGTTGAATAAAATTAAACCACAGTTGTTTAAATTAATTCCCATATTTCTAAATGTGTAAATTGTTAAGATGCATAGATCTTACTGAGAATCTGCCTCCAGAGCTTATTTTAACTGAAAGGGACATGTAATGACTGACAATCTGCTCTCCTGATCTGCATGTCTCACACTGGTAACTCCTCCTTTCATTTAAAATAAGCTTTGGAGGCAGATTCAGATGTGTCTGAACTATAGATCTTAACAGCTCATTTACATATTAACCCCTACGGTACAAGTGAGAAACAGTTGAATGGAGTGTACCGATGCAACTAATTTGCCCCATACTCAGCAGGTGGTAGCTGTGTATTACAGCTAGAACCTGCCTCTATCAATCGCGGGGTAGAGAGGTGCTCCGGCTGTGATTGTTAACCTACTAAATGCTGCTGTCAATCTGACATCGGCATTTAACATGCATCGGCATGTGAGCGTGTCATTATCTCTGCCCATCGGCGTGCCCATGACATGATTGTGGAATATTGTACAGTTGTCATGACAGCTTGGGGTCAGCTTATTACCCCTGTGGCTGTCATCATGGAGCTCCTTTGAAACTATGCGAAGGAGACCTTGATTTTTGCTCTATACAGCAATGCTGTAGCATCTCTGTATATAACACAGGCGATCAGATGATCGCATCTTCAAGTCCTTTAAGTGGGTTAACAATAACAGTGAAAAGTAAAAAATATGTTTAAAAAAATGAAGAAAATAAAAAAAAACTAAAAGTTCCAATCACCCTCCTTTTCCCCATTTAAAATACAGATATTAAAAGATGCTAAAAAATACACGTCGTATCACTACATTCAGAAAAGTCCAATCTATCAAAATATAAAAACAATTAACCCGATCAATAAACATCATAAATGATGCAAAAGATTAAAGAATGCCAAAATTATTATTTTTTTCACTATAATTCCAGAAAAAAGGCTATAACAAGCTATCAAAAAAATTACATCTATACCAAAATGGTACTACAAAAAAACAGTGTATCACCCCGCAAAAAAATAAACCTTCACACAGCTCTATCACACAAAAAATAAAAGTGTTACGAGTCTCGGAAAATGGTGATACAATCCAAAAACTTTTATTTGCAAACTTCTGATTTTTTTCACCACTAAAATAATAAAAAAAACTGGACGTGTTGAGTATCTCTGTAACCGTACTGATGAGGAGAATAATATTGCATGGTAATTTTTCCAACAAAATGTACACCATAAAAACAATTTCCAAATAACAATCTGAGAACTGCATTTTTGGCTCAGTTTAACAGCAATTGGAATTTTTTTTTCGTAAAAATGAAAATTGACTGTCGTGAAGGGGTTAAGAAAATCATTCACTGGAATAAAACATTGTATCACAGATATCAAGGCATTTTATTCAACCTTCTATGATCTGCTTAGGAGCATTGATACTACTGACAAATTCCCTTAAATTTGCAACTGAAAAAAGAGAGTGAAAATTAATGAAAAATGTAACGAGTGGCACCATATGCACGTTGGCACTAGCAGCAGCATTAATTACCATTGGCTTGCAATACACTGCAGCCCAAGGAAACATGCCTAAAATATAAGAAAAGCCAAATAGAATTTTCTGAAATATGGATGTCATTACTGTAGTCATTTTGGGCTGCTAAGGTCACCTTGTTCTGTATGACATCCTCAAGATGAGGACAATTTCAAAAAAGGTTAGTTCTCATTTTCTGACTTCTGAGGTTATTTTTCATTCTGAGACTTTCTAAGGTTACATTTAATGGATAAAAAAAACTTTTTAAAATTAAACTTCTACTTTCACAGACCTACCTGATTAAATTGGGTAGGGATCAGTGAAAAGTCTGAAAAGCATATTGTAAAGTGTTAATCTGTGGTTAAAATTTCTAAGGAATCCAGAAAGTGATTTTCGTAGCTGACGCAAGCAGTGGCGGATAAACCTTTTGGTGCAATCTGTGCAGCTATACAGGGGCCATAGAAGTATGGGGGCTCACTTCTACCTCCAAAGCAGGTGGAATTGTCCATTATGATGAGTTATTAGACTGAAAAGGGTCCATATATTGTTCTTGCACAGGGACCCTCATCTGTCTGTCTCTGCTCATGAAGTATACTCAATAAAAGGGCTCATTCAGATGTTAGTGATTTTTCTCATATGCAAAAAAGGGTCTGAATTTCATCAGTGTTTTGATCTAATTTTCATTAGCGTTTGGTCGGTCTCGGTTTTTACTATCAGAGATTCATCAATTTTCTCAGATGAAAAAGAAAAATTGATGAATGGCATCCGACTGCTGTATAAATTTTCACGTACCCATAGACTTCCATTGCTGAGATTTGGATTAAAATCAGACATGTTTCTGTGATTTTGTGAGGACCACTCAGCTCGTAACAGTACAAGTACATGTGAAGAGCGCCACAGACTATAATAGATACAGGTTATTTCTGTGCAAAGTACAGATAGAACTCGTACAAGAAAACTTGACATCTGAATGAGGCCTTACTCAATAAGGCTAAATTAGAGGAAATTTCCTATTACCGTATTTATCAGACTATTAGACACACTTTTTTCCTCCAAAATTTTGGAGGAAAATAGGGGTGAGTCTTATTGTCCAGATATACCTGCTGTGGCTGTGTATGGAGAGGTGGGGGAGTAGTAGCAGCAAACAAGCAGTTCACAGGAAGCAGGAGCAGGCTGCTGTGGCTAACACCCCTGTGCGCGCTGTAAAAGAGAAATTAATATTCACTGCTCCTAATGCCCATAGTGCCTCCCAACTCTATGCACTGATGCTGGTGCCGAGAGGTGGGAGGGACTATGGGCATGGGGAGCAGTGAATATTAATTTCCCTGTAACAGTGGGCACAGGGTTAGCCACAGCCGCCGGCTCCTGCAGTGTCTGGGTGATCACGTATGCCCGCTATGAAAGAAGATGAATATTCACTGCTCCATATGCCCACAGTCCCGAGCATGCGGAGCAGTGAGTATTCTGGCAGGTACCTGCCAGATGTCTTGATATCTTCCTGGAGCAGAACAATATTGTATCATACAATTATTAGGCTCTGTAGAAGGACGTAGATCTGGGGATTTATTATGATGGAATATAGGCTGAACTGGATGGACAAATGTCTTTTTTCAGCCTTACTAACTATGTTACTATGTTACTATGTTACCCTCAACTTCTAAGCAGCGCATGACGTCACTGCCATGCGCTGCTTACAAGCATAAATCAGCTGCTGGCATCAGAACAGGATGCTGCGTTGGAGCACAGGGAAGGTAAGTAGGATGGTTTATTTTTTTTAATGTTTTTCTGATGGGGGCCATGTATACCAGGATGGGAATTGGGGCCATGCATATCAGGATAGGGATGAGGGGGCCATGCATACCAGGATAGGGATGAGGAGGCCATGCATACCAGGATTAGGATGAGGAGACCAAGCAGGCCAGGATAGGGATGAAGGGGCCAAGTATACAAGTATGGGGATGATGGTATCATATATACCAGGATGGTGATGAGGGGACCATGTATACCGGGATGGTGATGAGGTGGCCATGTATACCAGGATGAGGATGAAGGAGCCATGTATACCCGGATTGGGGACATATACTGTATATACCAGGATGGGGAATATTAGTACAGAATTGGGGGATATTACCCCTGTAGCAGTCTCAGTATCAGATCCCCCCTCCCATAACAGTGTGCATGACCACATTTGTTTTCGGTTTTCCTCCTCTAAAACCTAGGTGCGTCTTATGGTCCAATGCGTCTTATGGTTCTAAAAATACGGAATATCACTGACAGGTTATCTTTAATAGAGCAGTATGTTTTCTATATGCTCCTAGTGATTGCAAAAAAAAGCTTACGCTCTGTCAAAGGATGCAGCATGTCAAGTTACAATATATCAATATACAATCTATCAGTACTTTACTAACAAGAAATCTGTGCCAGAAGAACTAAGCAGTTATTACTTGGAGATTAAATTTATTATGATAGTAAACAATTCTGAGCTGTGATGCTTTCGACTGTCACATGGATCTCACACCTTTAACAGTTTTCTTTCAGTATCAACTGATGATATTGTAAAGGAAGATACATCAGAAAGTGATTCTTCATTTTCTGAGATGATAAGATCTTCATCAGAATAAATTGCTTGGTTGCTTTCAGAGTAGAATTGTACAGCATGGTCATATCTCTTCTCAGAGAGGCCAAAACAGTGATGAGCCTCCATATTCTCACATCTTAAAGACAAAAGCCATCATCTCATTCAGGAACTGATCACGTTATTTACACTTTGAACAGCAAAATCCTGACAGATCCAATATACAACCAACACATTTATCAAAGAGGTTTTCAAATTAAGACAACACCTTTTAAACGGTGACCCTCTCTGTGAAAACCAAATTACGGTAATTTTCATCCTAAATCCCAATATATTTAGTGCCATAATCTAAACAATATTCTAATATGTTTGAATTAAAAAATTCCCTATCCTTCTCTAACTGCACTGATTTTTTTTTCCACTTCCTTTTTTAATGACGCTTTATTTGAGAATTCCAGTGCATGCTGGGATACTCAAATGAAGCATCAGCAGAGGCAGGGACTGTGGTCACTGCTGAAGTCTCGGCTCCCTCCCTGAAACGAAGTGTCATCAGTGACCTTACAGTGGCTGGGCTAGAGCCTATTCTGTCACTCTGCCATGTGCACAATGACAGTGCGCACATTCACCAGCTCAGAGCAGCAGTAAGGAGTTGGCAACAGATCGCTCTGTCAGAATTCAGAACACCTAGCGTGCAGAGATCAGCGCCGCCCTGTAAGTGATGTCACTGCTCTCTACACACTGGGCATTCTGGCAACACGGTCTATTGCCAGCTCATGACTGCTGATTTGAGCCAGCGAGAGAGTGCACATAGCACAGGAATCAAAACATATTTCATTTTTAGCTTTTGTTTTTTTCCTTCCTTTCAGTCCACGTAATAACTTTTTTATATTTCCATCAACATAACCGTACCATATGAGGGCTTCTTTTTTTTGCAAGGAAGTTGCCAGAAAGTTGTAAGTTTGAATGAAACCATTCACTTTAAAATATAATGTACTGAAAACACATAACAAAAAATCCAAAAAAGGGTGAAATGGTTAAAATATAAATGAAATTCCAGCAATTTTGGGCTTAGTTTTTAAGACACTTATTGTATAAATGAGTGTTCCACATGATTCTTTAATTCAATGTGATTTCGTAGATAGAACATTTCTGGTTATTGAATTTTAGTGGTTAAAATAATTGAGAGCTTTGTAAAATAAATTTTGGTTTGTTTTTCCATTAATTTTCTTATTTTTGCATTGGTAAACTTGTGTAAAAACTTGCTTTTTTGTGGTGAGCAGTTATTTTTTATATCCTGGGTAATTCATTGTATATTTCTAGAGATGAGACTTCTGAAGATGTGGGGATTCCAAATGTTTGTATAATTAGTTTTGCAGTATATAGTAAAAAAAATGATTTCCAGTGAAGATCAACTGGTCATTGTAGGTTTACCTACATTGTTGTGATGGAGGTTTCCAAGGGAAAAACACTGATGGAAAAATGTCAAAACCCCACTAATGCGTCACAGGGATTTGGGCAGATGGGCACCTTGTCCCAGTGGCGGACATATCATTGGTGCAACCTGTATAGCTGCACAGGGGCCCAAGATATTATAAAGCAAGTGCAATTTTGTATTTTTAGGAGGTCTTGAGCAGCAAAGGGTCCATATATTTTTCTTGTACAGGGGCCCATTGCGGTCTGTATCCACCAGTGTCTAAACCCAAAAAACCATTTCATTGACTGACAGTGGCATCTAAGTTGTTAGACAGAAGCATTTGGAGCTAGCTCTGTTTGCTGTGGTTAGAGGTAATTTTTTTTTAATAAAATGGTGGTGCTTCTTATAATCCATGCATCTTATTGATTACCGAGGTGGTGGCTGCGATGAAGCAGGGTCTCTGCTAGAGGAGGCAGGAGTGGAGTAATGCTGCAAGCCGCAGGCTGGGGTGAGGGGGGGTTCCAATGTGTGGCGTGCCGCTGTGGGTGTCCGGTGCTGCTTCGGGTATCCAATGCTGCTTTGGGGGTCTCCGTTGCTGCTGCGGGGGTCTCCGGTGCTGCGGGGGTCCTGCTGACATTTTGTGAAAGGCCAGAGCCCCTGCAGTTCCATGGTTTTCTATGCGGTGCACTCTGGGAAAATGGCCACTGGGGGGGTGCGGCGCATGCGCAGATGGACATCTTGGTGCCGAGATCTCCATCTGTGCATGCGTCGCCCCCCCCCCCGGCAGCCATTTTCCCAGAGTCCACCGCATAGGAAACCATGGAACTGAGGGGGCTCTGGTCTTTCACAAAATGTCGGCAGGGCCCCCGCAGCGCTGGAGACCCCGCAGCAGACCCAGAGACCCCCGCAACAGAACTGGAGACCCACGCAGCGCCGGACACCCCCTCAACCCAACCTGCAGCCTGCAGCAATGGTACCGGTAAGGTATATCCGCATTATAAGATGTACCTCCATTTTCCCCCCAAATTTGGGGGAAATAAAGTGCATCTTATAATCCGAAAAATACGGTACCGACTACTGAGACTGTTCCGTACACTTGCACCCAATGTAAATGAATGTCGGTGTGCAGGTAGGGGTTAATAGGGCATATGGAGAGTGTTCTTTTCATGAGACTCCAAGCTTACACTATAAGATGCACAGATAGATAGTAGAAATCATTAACTGGAGGCAAATTATTTTTTGTGAAAAATCACATAGAATTAGATAAAATTAGGACCATTTCAAACCTTATAATTAAAAAATGCTACATGATCATGTACTAACCTTTTTCCATTACAAAACAGTATCTGCAACATTGTCCCACTGATAGCAGTTACGATACCAGGTAAGAACGTTAGCGAAGATGGATATGCCAAAGTCAAAACATGATCCCCAACATTTAGTACATGTGGTTCACTGAACTTTCCAAAAATCCATTCCATGTCTTGTACTGCTGTTGTACCATCTGCCCATGAAATGATATACTTCTTGTGATTGTCTGTCTGCTTCTTTACTTCAGCTGCAAAAAAGTGAGCAGATGACGATCTTTATAAAGAATAGTGATGCTATTTTTTCCCATGTGTGTAGATGGAGTTTCTAAAAATATAGGCTGCACAGATATCGGTGCACAGGAGAAGTAGCTGTCTTAATTAAAGTGTTACCTTTCCTTGCGATCCAGACCTCTGGTTATACTGACGTTACTACTGACCCTGCTCCATTGTACAAAGCACATATTTAAAAGACACTGTAGCAGAAGAGTATCTTCTAGTGATAAGTTAGTGAGTACTGTGTGAGGATTATTACAGTATAAGGAAGGGTATGTTCAAGGTGAAAAATCCACAGTGTATTAATGCAGCAAAGTGGATAAGATTTCACTAAGGCCTCATTCAAAACGTCTATTTTTTTTCTTCATATGTGAAAAACAAAGTCTCATTTCGATCAGGGTGGTGGATCAGGTTTCCATCAGTGTTTCGTCAGTGTGTGAATTTTTATCATCTGTCATTCTTCAGTTTTTCTCCTATGCAAAAAAAACTGATGACGGGTTTCTCACGCTTCTCCTAGCAGTCGGCAAAAATTGGACAGAACTGCGAGGTGATGCCATCAGTTTACTTTTTGAGTTTCTTACAGGGCATAGACTTAAATATGCAATTTTCACCTGTGACTCAGACAAAAATTGATGAAAAACACTGATAGAACACATATATGAAAAATGGACAACTGGATGAGGTCTACGTCTCATCCACAATCGGTACGGAATCTGCAGAAACTGATCTAAGGTGCGGGTTTTAAATCCAGAGAATTTCAATTTATGCCGCAGATTTTCACTCTGGATATACCTCTTTTAAATGCATAGGATGAAATGTTCTGGAAATATACAACAAATCTACATGTTACATGGGTTTTGCTGCAGATTTGCGATAAATAGTCCCAAACAAATATTTTTCAGTTTATGCTCAGGGTGGACATGGAATATGTACAGATGTAGATATATTTACATATTTATATACATTACCTAAATGAAAAGTTCCAGTTTTATCATTCCTAGCAATCACAGGCTGCCCAACCCATCTTTTTTCACATTCCAAGATGTATGAAGTAGCTGTCTTATATTTTTCTGGGCATACTGAATAAATATGTTCTCTTTGAGCACAAGATTCAACACTGTCATAGTATCGTACCTAAGAAAAAATAGGCAATTAATATATTGTAAGATACAAATAAGACCTTGCTACAAGCACATGACTTGTTTATTGCACATCGAATTGGCAGAAATGACGTATTTTATGTTTTATCCAAATTATAATATTAAAGCATCAATACAATAATATCACAAGTCCTATCCAAGAAGTTCCTAAATAAATAGCTGTAGCTTAGAAGAATATTAATGTGAAGTAGCAATTTCATACCACTCAGCTTCTTTACAAAACACAAGTATATTTGTATTTCAGGGCCAATTTTCATTAGCTAGGTCACTTTATATTTACAGTAATACAGACATATTTAATTTGACACATATGAAGACTGTAGTTTTAATATATTACTCTCTCCTTTCAGGGATGACCTTACATTGAATGGTGCCTATTGCTATATCCTCTGTTGATAACCCCTACATAAGTTATACGGTCATTCAGTGTAAAAGTAAGGCCGGTTTCACACGTCAGTGGCTCCGGTACGTGAGGTGACAGTTTCCTCACGTACCGGAGCCACTGACACACGTAGACACATTGAAATCAATGCATCTGTGCAGATGCCAATGATTTTTTGCGGACCGTGTCTCCGTGTGCCAAACACGGAGACATGTCAGTGTTCGTGGGAGCGCACGTATTACACGGACCCATTAAAGTCAATGGGTCCGTGTAAAACACGTAACGCACATGGATGTTTTCCGTGTGCAGTCCGTGTGCCGTGCTGGAGACAGCGCCTACAGTAAGTGCTGTCCCCCCAGCATGGTGCTGAAGCCGCCATTCATCCGTTCTCTCCAACGCTCGCTGGGGAGAAGGGATGAAAAATCTTTTTTTTTTTTTTTTTTTATGTGTTTAAAATAAACTTTAGGGCATCCTCCCCCCTCCCACCCCCTGTGCGCCCGGCCGCCGGCATTAAAATACTCACCCGCCTCCCTCGACGCTTGCTCTCCGCCCCGCAGCTTCTCCTGTATGAGCGGTCACGTGGTGCCGCCCATTACAGTGATGAATATGCGGCTCCACCCCTATGGGAGGTGGAGCCGCATATTCATCAACTGTAATGGGCGGCACCACGTGACCGCTCAGTGCATGAGAAGCTGCGGGGCGGAGAGCAAGCGTCGAGGGAGGTGGGTATTTTAATGCCGGCGGCCGGGCGCACAGGGGGTGGGAGGGGGGAGGATGCCCTAAAGTTTATTTTAAACACATAAAAGAAAAAAAAAAAAAGATTTTTCATCCCTTCTCCCCAGCGAGCGCTGGAGAGAACGGATGAATGGCGGCTTCAGCACCATGCTGGGGGGACAGCGCTTACTGTAGCGCTGTCTCTCCTGCACGGTCCGTGTGGTACCCAGGCGGCACACGGCTTCCGCACGTGTGCCACACAGATGGCCTACGTGAGCTCACGGACACACGGACACGGATAACTCCGGTACCGATTTTTTCCAGTACCGGAATTATCTGGACGTGTGGGACAGGCCTAACATACAGTGCCTCATATATACAGCATGAGCCCCACATAGCCTCCCATATATAGCATGAGCCCCACACAGCCTCCCATATATAGCATGAGCTCCACATAGCCCCCCATATATAGCATGAGCCCCACACAGCCTCCCATATACAGCATGAGCTCCACATAGCCTCCCATATATAGCATGAGCCCCACATAGCCTCCCATATATAGCATGAGCTCCACATAGCCTCCCATATATAGCATGAGCCCCACACAGCCTCCCATATATAGCATGAGCCCCACATAGCCTCCCATATATAGCATGAGCCCCACACAGCCTCCCCTATATAGCATGAGCTCAATATAGCCTCCCATAGATAGCATAATACCCCCACAGGCTTTTTATTTTCACAGCTAAATTTTATAAACTTCTGTGAAGCACCTGGGGGTACAAGGTGCTCACCACACATCTAAATACATTCCTTGAGGGGTCTAGCTTCTAAATGGGGTCACTTGTGTGGGGTTTCCACTGTATAGGCACATCAGGGGCTCTCCAAATGGGACATGACATCCGCTAATGATTCCAAGAAATTTTACATTCAAAAAGTCGAATGGCGCTCCTTCCCTTCCGAGCCCTGACTCGCGTCCAAACAGTAATTTTCTACCTCATATTGGATATCAGCATACTCAGGAGAAATTGCACAACAAATTGTATGGAGCAATTTCTCCTGTTAGGGTACCGTCTCACAGTGGCACTTTGATCGCTACGACGGCACGATCCGTGACGTTCCAGCGATATCCATACGATATCACTGTGTCTGACACGCAGCAGCGATCAGGGACCCTGCTGAGAATCGTACGTCGTAGCAGATCGTTTGGAACTTTATTTCGTCGCTGGATCTCCCGCTGTCATCGCTGGATCGGTGTGTGTGACACCGATCCAGCGATGTGTTCGCTTGTAACCAGGGTAAACATCGGGTTACTAAGCGCAGGGCCGCGCTTAGTAACCCGATGTTTACCCTGGTTACCATCGTAAATGTAAAAAAACCAAACAGTACATACTCACATTCCGGTGTCACGTCCCTCGCCGTCTGCTTCCCGCACTGACTGTGAGCGCCGGCCGTCAAGTGAAAGCAGAGCACAGCGGTGACGTCACCGCTGTGCTGTGCCTTACGGCCGGCACTCACAGTCAGTGCGGGAAGCAGACGGCGAGGGACGTGACACCGGAATGTGAGTATGTACTGTTTGGTTTTTTTTACATTTACGATGGTAACCAGGGGAAACATCGGGTTACTAAGCGCGGCCCTGCGCTTAGTAACCCGATGTTTACCCTGGTTACCCGGGGACTTCGGCATCGTTGGTCGCTGGAGAGCTGTCTGTGTGACAGCTCCCCAGCGACCACACAACGACTTACCAACGATCACGGCCAGATCGTATCGCTGGTTGTGATCGTTGGTAAATCGTTTAGTGTAACGGTACCCTTACCCTTACGAAAATGCTAGATTTGGTGCCAAAATAAATTTTTTGTGGGGAAAAAGTGATTTTTTTATTTCCACGGCTCAATATTATAAACTTCTGTAACGCACCTGTGGGTTCAAGGTGCTCAATACACATCTAAATCAGTTTCCTGAGGGGTCTAGTTTCCAAAATGGTGTCACTTGTGGGGGATTTTTACTGTTTAGGCACATCAGGGGCTCTCCAAATGTGACATGGCTTGCATCAATTGTTCCAGAAAATTTTGCATAGACAAAGTCAAATGACGCTCCTTCTCTTCCTTGCTCTGCCATGTACCCAAACAGTGGTTTTCTCCCTCATATGGCATATCAGCATGCTCAGGAGAATTTGCACAACAAATTTTGGGGTCCATTTTTACCTGTTACCCTTGTCAAAATAAAAAACAATTAAATCTGAACAAATTTTTGGGGAAAAATGTGCAAAAAAAATTTTTTTTTCCACATTCCAAAAATTCCTGAGAAACACCTGAACCTTTAATAAACTTCTTGAATGTGGTTTTGAACACCTTGAGGGTTGCAGTTTTTTGAATGGTTTCACTTTCGGGTATTTTCTATCATATAGAACCCGCAAAATTATTTCAAATGTTAGGGGGTCCCTAAAAAAAGTGTAAATTTTGTTGAAAAAAGGAGAAATCATTGGTCAACTTTTAACCCTTGTAACTTCCTAACAAAAAAAAAAGGTTTAAAAAGTTGTGCTGATGTAAAGTAGACATGTGGAAATGTTATTTATTAACTATTTTTGTGACACTTATCTCTGATTAGGGGCATAAGAATTCAAAGTTTAAAAATTGCAAAATTTCCTCTTTTTTTTTTTTTTAACAAATAAATGCAATTTATATAGAAGAAATTTTACCACTAACACGAAGAACAATATGTCATGAAAAACAGTCTCAGAATCAGTGGGATACAGCATTCCAGCCTTATTACCTCATAAAGTGGCACTGGTCAGAATTGTAACATGCAAACCACCTTGGGGGTAAAGGGATTAAGTTACTGCAATGTCCCAAATGGGGTAAGTGACAAAGCAAACCTGAAGAACTAGTGTATAGTAAATTTCTTATTGAAGATATTTGCTTATATTATTAATATTACACCCAGTACATATTGGGATAGGATCTTGGAGATGGGAATACCCCTTTAAAGACTTTTCCATTACTGAGATAAAAGATGACAGATGGTGCTCATAAAGTTCTATGCAGAAGGGAAGTAGAGAAGGAGGAGCTAGAGGAAGACACAGACATTCTACTGCAAGTTATACTTTAAGCAACTGTATAATAAAACCTGGCACTCAACTTATATAGTGAAAGCGAATTTATTTATCAGCAACCAAACGTTTCGGTCATTAGTCTGACCTTCATCAGTTACGTATAGTAAGTGGTGTTTATGATGGGTGTATGCCCATGTGAGCAAGGGAATATGGTTTCCCTGGTCTATGTAGAGGCTAGGTATGCGTTAGGCAGCCGCAGGCATGTGGCGTGAAGGACGCGGTTACTATATGTAACTGATGAAGGAATAACAGAATCAAATAGCACGTATCAATACTCTGGGCCGAGAGCATGTTTGAATCTCAAACTCTCCCCATCTCATATATCCACTATTAAGCTTCAGTGTAGTACTCCAAAATACATATGAATACCAAAGAAAAACGGAGTAAGCGAAAACACTCACAAAAGAGATGATGTAAAACTCTTTTTATTAAGTATACAAACCACAATAAAATTAACCCATTAGATAAAAGGAAACAGATAAAAATAAGGAGGAAGCAATGCCAGTAACCAGAGGAGAACAGAGCGATCACTAGTATGACATCGGTAAAATGTATATAGCAGTGCCTAAACGTATATTAAACATACATATATAGGGGCAACTGCCCCCCAAAAAATCAAGCACCATATTAAACGCCCATATAGGACTGTTCCCAAAATGGAGCATATGTATAAGGTGCATTGCAGTGCTCACCCATAGTACGTCCTAACCGATATAACATGGATAAAATATGTGCAAAAATGCTTGGGTATATAGTAGGCTTATATGTGTGAAAATCGCTGCCCAAAAAATGGCGCCGTACTATACGCCCATATAGGACTGCCCCCTAAATGGAGCATACATTTAAGGTGCATTACACAGCTTACCCATAGTGTGTCCTGATCTGCAGCGCTCTCCCCGCAACCCCTGACGCGCGTTTCGCGTGCCTGCTTCTTCAAAAGGGGACGTAGCCAAACTGATGAAGGTCAGACTAATGACCGAAACGTTTGGTTGCTGATAAATAAATTCGCTTTCACTATATAAGCTGAGTGCCAGGTTTTATTATACATTACTAAGGTGTTGGAACCTACCTAGGCACCACACTCTACAAGCTATGCACACGTTTATCTACTTATACTTTAAGCAACTGTCTGAAATTACTCTTCATCTTAAAGCATAAATGCCACTTAAATGGCTTATCCACTACTTGGACAACCCCTTCTCATTCTTCATTTTTGGCCCCTTTAAAAAAAAATCTATACTTACCTGCCATGACAATGCCGTTCCAGCGGTGTCGACACTCACATTCCCAGGGCTCATGTGAGGTTATCTCAGGTGATCCCTGTGCTCAATCGATGTTGGAGTCACTGTCCCGCCTTCAGACAAATCGAACATCAAGAGGAAGTCAGAGATCGGCCCCAGCTCTGACTTTTTGATAATGTTTAATACGTCCAAAGGTGGGGATAGTGAAGCCGGCACTGATTGGGCTCAGGGCTCGTGTGACATCACAACCTCACATGAGCCCTGGGATTGTGAGTGCTGATATCGTTGGAACAGTGCCGACATGGGAGATGAATATGTGTTTTTATTTTAATGGGGCCAAACATGAGAAATGAGAAGCGGTTGCCCAAGTAGTGGATAACCCCTTTAATTCTGCACAATGCATGATATTAGGAGTAGCTGATAGATATAGATTTCCCCTTAATTGCTAACTACTAGAGAATTGTCATGTTTCATTTAGCTGGAAAGAAATAGATAAATGGACGAGCATGGTCAAACAGGACAGGAGCTTTTCTTCGTATATGTAACAGCCCTCGTTGCCTTTTCGAATCATCCTTTTAACTGGAAACAAAGAAAAGCAAAGTATTCTCCACAGGACTTTAGATTTTTAAATTAAATCTAAAAATACCGGACAAAATACAGGACAAAAATGAACATTGTGAACATCATCTATGGAATCCCACTGATGGGCAGATTCACCTCTATTACGACATAAAGACACTTCTAGCACCTGCAACATTCAGACGTGTCACTGCTTTCCTTACCGTCACGTTGAGATCAGGAGTAGACTGTAATACTACTCCTGGACAATAACTCCCAGGATGAAGTGGATGAGGTCCAATCACGGGGTCACTTTCCTACGGATGTAGAGAGCAGTGAGACACATGATTAGGTGACACAAAATGTTCTGTCGCTAAATTGTTTTCACGTGAAGTCAATAAAGAACTGAGGGAAGATGTAATATGCTGCTAAAAAAAGAAGCAAATTGTTCTGGCCTGATAAAATACATCTTCTGCTCTAACGTGTGACCTGCAATTTGTGCACTGCTGAGCGCTGCGTTATTGTATCTCTACAGGTGGAGCATACGGCCTCGGCTTCTTACTGAACTCAATTCACAATGCGGATTCATGGATTCTAATCCTAAACCAAATACAGATGTTCAACATCCCTGAGCTAACGCTTGCTTTATCTCCATCAGCCCCCCACCACTGAATGTAGTTTCCCTGTAGTTATCCAGCAAAGTATGCCCAGCTTTCTATATTTCTACAGTATCAGATCAACGTAGTGGGACTATTTGATCAAAAGCACCATGACCTGTAGATCACTTTCTAAATCACTTGTTGCAGGTTTCAAAATATATTGGACCGAATACATGGGTAGGTTAATTGGACATCAATTTTAATGAGAATCTGTCACCAGGTTTTTACTGTTCCATCAGAGCAGCATAAAGTAGGGGTAGAAACCATGATTATACTGAGTCACTTTCTGGGTTTCTTGCTAGTTTTGATAAAATCCCTGTTTTATCTGCTGCAGCTCCTATCAATGATGACCCCAGCTAACCCCATCTCTCACCATGATTGATAGCTTTCTGACTATAGACAGTGGAAGCAAAAAGCTGTCAGTCAAGGGTGTGGATGGGATTAGACAGAGCTCATGACTGAGAAGTGTGGTAGATAAGGACGTGCTTTATCAAAACTACAGAGAAGAAGCCAGCAAGAAGCAGAAACCTAATACACTCCATTTAACAAGGGTTGCTTACAAGGTAAGAGAAATAAGGTTTGCAGCTCATCCTAATTTTAATGAAAGTAGCTGACCTGCAGCAGCACCCACAATCCGAGGACAGAAGGGCCACAACTTTGAAAAAAGCAAACTCTATTTCCTAAACTCCTACAATAATCAATATGAAGATGCCAATGTATTTTTTTATTTCTGACATTATTTATGGCCACCTCGGTGAAGGCAATACATTTTTTACCGTTTGTGTATAAAACCCGAGATACCCTCTTCAATCTGCCTAATAACTAGGATGACTATAGTTGATGCTTTAGGATTCTGACATACAGTTATATGAAAAAGTTTGGGCACCCCTATTAAATCTTAAGCTTAATGTTTTATAAAAATTGTTTTTTTAGCAACAGCTTTTTCAGTTTCATATATCTAATAACTGTTGGACACAGTAATGTTTCTGCCTTGAAATGAGGTTTATTGTACTAACAGAAAATGTGCAATCTGCATTCAAACAAAATTTGACAGGTGCATAAGTATGGGTACCCTTATCATTTTCTTGTTTAAAATACTCCTACCTACTTTTTACTGACTTACTAAAGCACTTTTTTTGGTTTTGTAACCTCATTGATCTTTGAACTTCATAGCCAGGTGTATGCAATCATGAGAAAAGCTACTTAAAGTGGCCACTTGCAAGTTGTTCTCCTGTTTGAATCTCCTCTGAAGAGTGGCATCATGGGCTCCTCAAAACAACTGTCAAATGATCTGAAAACAAAGATTATTCAACATAGTTGTTCAGGGGAAGGATACAAAAAGCTGTCTCAGAGATTTAACCTGTCAATTTCCACTGTGAGGAACATAGTAAGGAAATGGAAGAACACAGGTACAGTTCTTGTTAAGGCCAGAAGTGGCAGGCCAAGAAAAACATCAGAAAGGCAGAGAAGAAGAAGGGTGAGATCAGTCAAGGACAATCCTCAGACCACCTCCAGAGAGCTGCAGCATCAACTTGCTGCAGATGGTGTCACTGTGCATCGGTCAACTATACAACCCACTGTGTTTTTTTGCTGCCATGCATAACGCCTTTTTGTATGACCAAACAACTCAATCTTGGTTTCATCAGTCCACAGGACCTTCTTCCAAAAAGAAATTGGCTTCTCCAAATGTGCTTTTGCATACCTCAGATTGCACATTTTCTGTTAGTACAATAAACCTCATTTCAAGGCAGAAACATTACTGTGTCCAACAGTTATTAGATATATGAAACTGAAATAGCTGTTGCAAAAAAAACAATTTTTATAAAACATTAAGCTTAAGATTAATAGGGGTGCCCAAACTTTTTCATATAACTGTATCACTTCTAAACGTTTGCCAGTCAGACACCCTTTTGGTAATCTTTCACCTGCTGAAATCTATATGCATAGAAACATAAGTAGGTAGATTCATCAGTTCCTACAATGTCATGACCAGGGGCGTAACTACCGCGGTCGCAGCGGTCGCAGTTGCGACGGGGCCCAGACTACTTAGGGGCCCCATGGACAGTAGTGAAGCCGGAGAATGAAATGACCCATGATTGCACCATTTGTGAGTGACCCGCGGCAGAGCCGTCACCGCTCTCTAATTATACTTACCTACTCCCGGCGCGGTCCCTGGAAGCCCCTGCTTCTTCCAGCGCTGCAGATTCTTCCTGCACTGAGCGGTCACATGGTCCCGCTCATTACAGAAATGAATATGCGGCTCCACCTCCCATAGAGGTGGAGCCTCATATTCATTTCTGTAATGAACGGGACCATGTGACTGCTCAATACAGGAAGAAGATGCAGCGGTGGAAGAAGCAGGGACGCAGCGCCAGGAGCAGCCTGCAGGTGACTGGTGGTGAGTATACAGCGCTGCGCAGCGCTGGGCGATATTTACCTCTCCTCGTTCCGGTGCGGCTCTGTCATCAGCGTCCTCTGGCAGTGACGTTCAGGTCAGAGGGCGCGGTGACGTACTGAACGTCAGTGCCGAAGACGGAGCCGCACGAGGAGCAGCCAGGTAAATATTGATAGTGCCGGGGGTCCTGAGCGAAGAGAGAGAGGTGAGTATGTGATTTATTTTTTTTATGGCAGCAAAAGCAAAAGGGGCAAGTCGCAAGTGGCTATACGGAGCATCTTATGGGGCCATAACACTTGTGCAGCGCCAGCACTATAAGGGGCAGTGGCTGTGCGGAGCATCTTATGGGGCCATAACTCTTGTGCAGCACTATAAGGGGCATTGACTGTGCGGAGCATCTTATGGGGCCATAACACTTGTGCAGCACTATAAGGGGCAGTGACTGTGCGGAGCATCTTATGGGGCCATAACAATTGTGCAGCACTATAAGGGGCAGTGACTGTGTACGGAGCATCTTATGGGGCCATAACTCTTGTGCAGCACTATAAGGGGCAGTGGCTGTGCGGAGCATCTTATGGGGCCATAACTCTTGTGCAGTACTATGCAGTGGCTGTGCGGGCTGTGCTCTATATACCCCTGTGCGGGCTGTGCTGTATATACCCCTGTGCGGGCTGTGCTGTATATACCCCTGTGCGGGCTGTGCTGTATATACCCCTGTGCGGGCTGTGCTGTATATATCCCTGTGCGGGCTGTGCTGTATCTATCCCTGTGCGGGCTGTGCTGTATATATCCCTGTGCGGGCTGTGCTGTATATATCCCTGTGCGGGCTGTGCTGTATATATCCCTGTGCGGGCTGTGCTGTATATACCCCTGTGCGGGCTGTGCTCTATATACCCCTGTGCGGGCTGTGCTCTATATATCCCTGTGCGGGCTGTGCTGGATATACCACTGTGTTGGCTGTGCTCTATATACCCCTGTGCGGGCTGTGCTGGATATACCACTGTGCGGGCTGTGCTGGATATATCCCTGTGCGGGCTGTGCTGGATATACCCCTGTGCGGGCTGTGCTGGATATACCCCTGTGCGGGCTGTGCTGGATATACCCCTGTGCGGGCTGTGCTGTATATATCCCTCTGCGGGCTGTGCTGTATATATCCCTGTGTGGGCTGTGCTCTATATACCCCTGTGCGGGCTGTGCTCTATATATCCCTGTGCGGGCTGTGCTGGATATACCACTGTGTTGGCTGTGCTCTATATACCCCTGTGCGGGCTGTGCTGGATATACCACTGTGCGGGCTGTGCTGGATATACCACTGTGCGGGCTGTGCTGGCACCCAACACCATGTTGCAGTGCAGGAGATTCCTGCAACAGTCCGAGGCGTATCTAGGGGAAGGTGGGGGGGGGCCCATTTGGAAGTTCGCACCGGGGCCCATGACTTTGTAGTTACGCCACTGGTCATGACTAACAGTAGCATTGCTGGAAACGTGTTGGCCTTGCTGCTGCCTACAGTATTTTTACTTTTGTATTAAAAACGTTTTTTGTAATTTTAACATTCGCCCCTGGTGCTAGATGTATAGATGTACAACCCTTGAATTCACTCCTGCATTGAATGTCCATCAAGTTATCTGTGCACCCTCCCAGAACTCTGTCCACTTTTGGGACAAAAGGACTATTTGTTACGGGTGAGCTGACTGCTTCACACTTTTTTTACTTTTATAGTTCACTACAGTTGTGTGAGCTTGTCCTAAGGTTATCATTCCATTATCTCAGATACATTACCTTAATCTCTTTATTGTTGTCATCTGTATCTGTCAATAGGTCATCTCTATGTATCCTTGCCACTTCACCAGAGGTTTTCTCAACAAAATAAGTGTTATCTCCACAATCATGAATAATGGATCCTACAAAATAAATTAGACTAAATAACGCACTTATTTGTACACATCCTATTTCTCACATAAGACCACTAGTTCATCCACCACAAATCATAACTGATCTGGCAGAAAGACAATCTGAAAGTTCAAACTTTATACAGATGTTCTCTGCTAAATGAGCACACACCATTTGTAGACAGTTTAGCTGGCCACACACAATAGATGGCTGTTGGCCAAATGACAGCTATCTCAGCTAACACTCCCATACACAGGAGAGCTTGTTGGCTAGTGCACTCCTGTGTTTTCTATGATAAAGACACTGGTTGATATGTTGGCCTGTGGCTAATCTCTGGGTGGACAATGTGATCAGTAGTCCTTGATCGGATATGCCCGATCAACATCTCTCCCCGACTATCGTCAGAGGGCCACCATATACATTAGACTGTCAGGCAAACCCATCAATATTGGCAGGTTCGGATGACATTAGCCTAATGTACATAGGGCCCTTTAGAGGTTTACTCCCATGCAAGTCTTTGGCTGAGAAGGGAATAAAGCTGGATTTTCACTGGACGATGATCATGAATGACCGTTCCTAAAAATGCTCGCTTCCCATTGATAGAGCCATGTAATCAGACTACCGATCCTTCGACAAATGAGGAAAATGCTCACTCGTTGGGTCAAATCACTTTTTGGCTTGATGAAAAGATCATTGTTCTTAGCAGTGCATCATTCTGTGTAAAGAAGACCTGTGCTGCCAAGAACAAAAAAACTAGCCTCTAAGAAACTCAGATGGAGGATGAATTAAAAGACCACTACACCTAAAGTTGGCAGCTTATAACAGTGCAGCATAGAAACCATTGTATAAATAATTTTCATACACATATGTGTAATTTGGCAGGTTATAAGTATTAAGGTTCACTCACACTGGCGTATAAAAATGTGTGGTCCCATTTTTATCCAGAAAAGTGGGACAATTTTTTCTCACTTGTCATCCATGTGCAATCCTTTTTTTTGTTACTAAGCAGCTATTAATCTTTTACAGGACCATTTACAGTTTCCTATGTTACAGAATTGTAATGTATCTGTAAAAATGGGATGTCATACTGATGGTCTGTATGGCATGCAATTTTTTTCTTGCACCGTACTGATTTCACAGTGAAATCGCAGCATGCCGCGATTTTTTCTCATGCCGAATACAGCTGAGAAAAAAATACCCAGAGCTGCATTGTCACATTGAATGACATTGATCTGAGTGCAATCCAATTTTTGACCAGATTGAACTCATCCTATTTATACGCTAGTATGAGCAAGACCTTTATGTAAGAAAAAGTGGTGAGTTCGACATTTTTCCACATTTCCTGAAAGTAACTACTTAAAAAAAAAACACTTAAATTCTCCTATCGCCCACCAGAAACAGATGTTTCCACACAATGGATTACAGAAAATAATAGATGATTGGTTTATGAAAGTACATATTTAACTACCAGTACCTACTCATGTTGTTTTCTGCTATTTATTGTTATTATTATTATAGACATTTAGCACATGTATTCTTTCAACTCTATTATTATCATACCTTCCTCATACCATCCATTGTGTGAGCAGATTGAAAGCACCTTTTTTCCTGGTAGAGGCAGCGGGTCAGTACTCAGAACTGGTATTTCTGGAATTATTTGGAGTAAAAGATACACATGAATAATGGTCAGAGGCTTAATAATACTTTACAACTAATTTTATTTATAGGTACTGTATATACAACACAGTTTACAAACTTGCGTCAATGGAAGTTATCTCCTTGCACGGAATCTCCACAAATTTATTTTGTACACAATCATGAGAAAAAGTAGTACACTTTTTTATTTCTATGGTTTTACATACCAGAACAAAATAAAAGCATCTAATCCTTAGAAGTCTTTAAAATTAGATAAACACAACCTTAGATGAACCTCAAGACCAAAATTACACCGTGCAAATATTTATTTTACGAAAATAAGGCAAAAATGCAGAAGCAGTGTGTGAAAAATTAAGTACACTGTTTCTGCTTCCATAGAAGGGTAAGTAGCAACCAGATGCTGCTAATCAAATGCCCTTGACTATTTGTTCTTCAGCAAGTGTGACATCTCTATAAAAACAAGTCTTGTTACTTTGTGGGTCTAGAGAATTCAGGTGAGTGTTAAACCAATGCCCAGGAGAAAACACATCAACAATGATCTCATTCACGCAATTGTTGCTGTCTATCAATCTGTAAAAGGTTATAAGGCTATTTTGAAAGTATTTTTGTCCATCATTTTACAGTGGGAACGATTATTCATAAGTGGAGAATCTGTCTCTAGAGCTTATTATAAATAAAAGCCCTCTTTACCAGTGTGAGACATGTAGATCAGGAAAGTAGAATGTCAGTCATTACATGACTCATACTGGTAACACACCCTTTTAGTTAAAATAAGCTCCGGAGGCAGATTTTAGGGAAATCTGTGCCCAGCCCACATATCTTAACAGCTAATTTATATATAAGAAAAACATGGATCACAGATATCAAAGTATAATTTTAATCAGCTTCCTATGACCTACCTGCCCATATAAATGACTTAGGGAGGTTGATCTTACTGACAGATTGCCTTTATCGTACATGCTTTCAATGCAGCAGTGCCTCATTTCTGATCAGTGAGTAGATATTTAAGGCAGAGTAATTTGTAAGGTCTCAGTTTTTCTACTTAATTCTCTATATGATTAGCACAAGTAAGTGATTGGATGAGTGTTCTCATTAGTGAAAACGAGCAGCAGCTATTTCTCATGCTAGATGATAAATGTGGCACTTTCTACTGTTCTTTGTGTGAGCATGCATTTATCATGGTAAAAACAGTAACAATAACTGCAATGATGTTCTGCCAAACAACCATTGATGCATTTTCCTAGCATTACAAACCACAAGTAAATATGGTACACAATTTTCTGCAACTTTACACTTCCTTTGAAAAACATTTGTGGAAAGAGATATAGACTATTGTCATCTAGACAGGAATGTTAAAGGGGTTCTCCAAAAGTGAGATAAAATGGAGTCCATGATATAATTCAAACTGCAGCCCATCCTTGTCATGTGTCACCACAGGTTGCAGACTGAAGATGTGCACCTCACAAAATGTGTGTCAACTGACAAGAGTTGTGTGAATCCGCACCTGGCTACCCCGCCTGATCTCGCTATTATGACAAAAGGATTACATAGTGCAGTCTCCCCACTTGCACCAACAAGAGGTTCGGCACCCCTTGGGGACATGTAAGGTCAGTTTGGTACAGTTTTACACAGACACCCCATGTCCATAGAAGACCAGGGATGCATGGGAAGTGAGAGGATGTGGCCCACGCTGTCGCTGACGTGGCACCACACTCGATCACAAATTTGACAGGCTGAGAGGCCCCTTTCACTACCACCAGTGAAACAGCACTGCCAGCCCAGTAGGACTTTCACCAGTTCCTTGTTAGATATAAGCCCATATCGGGCCAGAAACCAGCCCCAGTAGCATGGAAAGTTAAGCTGAGAATATGAATGTGTAGATTTGCGGATTGAGATAAAGGAGCAGTTCAAGGTTAAATTATATATTTCCAACATAGAGAAATGAAAGAACGGCACCAGGGTTATATGCGCTATTTTATATGGTGGATCCGTTAGTTAGACCAGCGTGCAGTTTTGCAAAATGTCGGGTAATAGATGCTCAGCATAAAACAATGAATTAAATAAATGGAAGTTGAAGTTGCACCTGGACCCGTTGAAGCTCTGAGTGCACGAAACGGCCGTCATCCACTTTCCTCTCCCCGCACCCCTCAGAATACCTGCCGCTCCCATGGACTGAATTCGTTTAAACCTTTAATGGTGTAATAAAGACTACGAAATCAATGCAAAAGGGTGAGTGCTGCATTTCTTCTTCAACTTCTAAATTATATATTTAATTGACTCCCCAAACCTATGAAAGGTTAAATCTCCCCAAACCTATGAAAGATCATAACTTCCCAACGGAAGGTTATAGGGTGGCAGTTCTGGTGCTATCAGGTTCAGCTGGGCCCCCATTACACCTGGAGAGCAAACACAGCATTGCTACCTGGCTCCTACTAGCCATTCTAAATATCTCCCCACTCTGGAGTGCTACAATTGATCGAGACTCTGGAAGGCGTTTGGTCTGTTCCAGAGATCTCAAAAATGTAACCGATGTGTGGCTAAGACGTAAGATAAGTTCATATTCTCCACATTCTCCTGTACCAGTCGTAACTTGTATCGTTTAAGATTACTGTACTTGTTTTTATTATGCATACCCCTCCTGACATGTAAAGCACCATGGAATAAATGGCGCTAAATAATAATAATAGCTGACTCAACAAAGCATTTAGACCGCATTGTATCCACAGGGGTGTGAATTTCTTCTCTGAAGCTGAGAAAGCTGGGATCCCCCTTCTGAGCCAGGTGTCCTGTTAAAGCGACATGTTTCAAGAGGAAAGTGAGTTGCCATTAAATCCTCACCATCCTTCACAAGTTGTATCACACATACCCCATCAACGACTGGAAGGACGGCTTACACATTCTAAGAAATATGTTTTAACCCACATTATGCTCGGAGAGGAGATCTCCAGCTTCATCCTTCTAAGTCAGTCTGACAGCTTTATAGCAGTGCACAGAGAGACTGCTCTGAACTGGAAAACAAACATTGAGGAGGATGAAGCTGGAGATAATCCCCTTTGTACTCAGTGAGGAAGAGACATACATTTTTCAAAGATCATAGCCCTGCTCCCGGCTGTGGTACAGGTGCTTCTCACAATATTAGAATATCATGAAAAATGTAATGTATTTCAGTTCTTCAATACAAAAAGTGAAGCTCATATATTATATATAGTCATTACAAACAGAGTGATCAGTTTCAAGTGTTTATTTCTGTTAATGTTGATGATTATGGCTTACAGCTAATGAAAACACAAAAGTCATTATCTTAGTAAATTAGAATACTTTATAACACCAGCTTGAAAAATGATTTTAAAATCCAAAATGTTGGCCTACTGAAATGTATGTTCAGTAAATGTACTCAATACTTGGTCGGGGCTCCTTCTGCATCAAATACTGCATTAATGCGAGGTGGCATGGAGGTGATCCGCCTGTGGCACTGCTGAGGTGTTATGCAAGCCCAGGTTGCTTTGATAGCAGCCTTCGGCTTGTCTGCATTGTTGGGTCTGGTATCTCTCATCTTCCTCTTGACAATTCCCCATACATTCTCTATGGGGTTAAGGTCAGGCGAGTTTGCTGGCCAATCAAGCACAGTGATATTGTCGTTTTTAAACCAGGTATTGATACTTTTGGCAGTGTGGACAGGTGGCAAGTCCTGCTGGAGAATGAAATTTCTATCTCCAAAAAGCTTGTCGGCAGAGGGAAGCATGAAGTGCTCTAAAATTTCCTGGTAGACGGCTACTCTGACTTTGGTCTTGATAAAACACAGTGAACCTATACCAGGAGGTGATATGGCTCTACAAACCATCACTGATTGTGGAAACTTAACACAAGACCTCAAGCAGCTTGGATTGTGTGCTTCTCCACTCTTCCTCCAGACTCTGGGACCTTGATTTCCAAATGAAAAGCAAAATTTCCATTCATCTGAAAACAAAATCTTGGACCACTGAGCAACAGTCCAGTTCTTTTTCTCCTTGGCCCAGGTAATACGCTTCTGGCGTTGTCTATTGGTCATGATTGGCTTGACACAAGGAAGGCGACACTTGTAACCCATGTCCTGGATAAGTCTGTGTGTGGTGGCTCTTTACTCTTGAAGCAATGACTCCAGCAGCAGTCCACTCCTTGTGAATCTCCCCCAAATTTTTGAATGGCTTTTTCTTAACAATTATTTCAAAGCTGCGGTTATCCCGGTTGTTTTTCTACCACACTTTTGTCTTCCACTCAACTTTCAATTAATATGCTTGGATACAGCACTCTGTGAACAGCTAGCTTCTTTAACAATGACCTTTTGTGGCTTACCTTCCTTGTGGAGTGTGTCAATGACTGCCTTCTGTACATCTGTCAAGTCAGCAGGCTGATTGTGGAGCCTACTGAAACTGACTAAGGGGCCTTTTTAAAGGCCTTTGCAGGTGATTTTTTTCTTAATTATTCTAATTTACTGAGATAATGAGTGTTTGGTTTTCATTGGCTGTATGCCATACTCATCAACATTAACAGAAATAAACACTTGAAATAGATCACTCTTGTTTGCAATGATTCTATATGATATATGAGTTTCACTTTTTATATTGAAGAACTGAAATAAATTAACTTTTTGATGATATTCTAATTTTGTGAGAAGCACCTGTATGTGTGATATAGCTTTTGTCAATTGAAACACAGGTTTCAGGAGCTGTATGTCTTCAGTCTGCAACCTATACTGACACATGACTAGGATGGGCTGCATTTTGAATAATATGGGGGATGCCATTTTATCTCATTCTAGGAGAACACCTTTAACCCCTTAATCCCATATGACATACTATCCCGTCAAGGTGACCTGGGACTTAATTCCCAGTGACGGGATAGTATGTCATATGCGATCGGCCGCGCTCACGGGGGGAGCGCGGCCGATCGCGGCCTGGTGTCAGCTGACTATCGCAGCTGACATCTGGCACTATGTGCCAGGAGCGGTCACGGACCACCCCCGGCACATTAACCCCCGGCACACTGCGATCAAACATGATCGCAGTGTACCGGCGGTACAGGGAAGCATCGCGCAGGGAGGGGGCTCCCTGCGTGCTTCCCTGAGACGATCGGTACAAGGCGATGTACTCACCTTGTACTGAGCGTCTCCTCCCTGCAGTCCCCAGATCCAAAATGGCCACGGGGCTGCATCCGGGTACTGCAGGGAGTACTTCCGGGTCCACAGCAGGCGCTGGTAAGCCTGCAGCACTGTCAGTCAGATCGCTGATCTGACAGAGTGCTGTGCAAACTGTCAGATCAGTGATCTGTGATGTCCCCCCCTGGGACAAAGTAAAAAAGTTTTTAAAAAAATTCCACATCTGTAAAAAAAATAATAAAAAAAAAAAATTCCTAAACAAAGAAAAAATATTATTCCCATAAATACATTTCTTTATCTAAATAATAATAAAAAACAATAAAAGTACACATATTTAGTATTGCCGCGTCCGTAACAACCCAACCTATAAAACTGTACCACTAGTTAATCCCTTCAGTGAACACCGTAAGGAAAAAAAAAAAAACGAGCCAAAAAGCAATGCTTTATTATCATACCGCTGACCAAAAAGTGGAATAACACGCGATAAAAAAGATGGATATAAATAACCATGGTACCACTGAAAACACCATCTTGTCCCACAAAAAACAAGCTGCCATGCAGCATCATAAGCAAAAAAATAAAAAAGTTATAGTCCTCAGAATAAAGCGATGCCAAAATAATTATTTTTTCTATAAAATAGCTTTTATCGTATAAAAGCGCCAAAACATAAAAAAATTATATAAATGAGATATCGCTGTAATTGTACTGACCCGACGAATAAAACTGCTTTATCAATTTTACCAAACGTGGAACGGTATAAACGCCTCCCCCAAAAGAAATTCATGAATAGCTGGTTTTTGGTCATTCTGCCTCACAAAAATCGGAATAAAAAGCGATCAAAAAATGTCATGTGCCCGAAAATGTTACCAATAAAAACGTCAACTCATCCCGCAAAAAACAAGCCCTCACATGACTCTGTGGACCAAAATATGGAAAAATTATAGGTCTCAAAATGTGGAGACACAAAAACATTTTTGCTATAACAAGTGTCTTTTAGTGTGTGACAGCTGCCAATCATAAAAATCTGATATAAAAAAATGCTCTAAAAGTAAATCAAACCCCCCTTCATCACCCCCTTAGTTCAGGAAAAATAATAAAATTAAAAAAATGTATTTATTTCCATTTTCCCATTAGGATTAGGGCTAGGGTTAGGGTTAGGGTTAGGGCTAGTGTTAGGGCTAGGGTCAGGGCTAGGGTTAAGGCTAGGGTTAGGGTTAGGGCTAGGGTTAGGGCTAGGGTTGGAGCTAAAGTTAGGGTTGGGGCTAAAGTTAAGGTTAGGATTACATTTACGGTTGGGATTAGGGTTAGGGGTGTGTCAGGGTTAGGGGTGTGGTTAGGGTTACCGTTGGGATTAGGGTTAGGGGTGTGTTTGGATTAGGGTTTCAGGTAGAATTGGGGAGTTTCCACTGTTCAGGCACATCAGGGGCTCTCCAAACGCGACATGGCGTCCGATCTCATTCCAGCCAATTCTGCATTGAAAAAGTAAAACAGTGCTCCTTCCCTTCCGAGCTCTCCCGTGCGCCCAAACAGGGGTTTACCCCAACATATGGGGTATCAGCGTACTCGGGACAAATTGGACAACTTTTGGGGTCCAAGTTCTCTTGTTATCCTTGGGAAAATAAAAATTTGGGGGGCTAAAAATCATTTTTGTGGGGAAAAAATGATTTTTTATTTTCACGGCTCTGCGTTGTAAACTGTAGTGAAACACTTGGGGGTTCAAAGTTCTCACAACATATCTAGATAAGTTCCTTGGGAGGTCTAGTTTCCAATATGGGGTCACTTGTGGGGGGTTTCTACTGTTTGGGTACATCAGGGGCTCTACAAATACAACGTGACGCCTGCAGACCAATCCATCTAAGTCTGCATTCCAAATGGCGCTCCTTCCCTTCCGAGCTCTGCCATGCGCCCAAACAATGGTTCCCCCCCACATTTGGGGTATCAGCGTACTAAGGACAAATTGGACAACAACTTTTGGGGTCCAATTTATCCTGTTACCCTTGTGAAAATACAAAACTGGGGGCTAAAATAATTTTTGTGAAAAAAAAATAATTTTTATTTTCACAGCTCTGCGTTATAAACTGTAGTGAAACACTTGGGGGTTCAAAGTTCTCACAACACATCTAGATAAGTTCCTTGGGAGGTCTAGTTTCCAATATGGGGTCACTTGTGGGGGTTTGTACTGTTTGGGTACATCAGGGGCTCTGCAAATGCAACGTGACGCCTGCAGACCAATCCATCTAAGTCTGCATTCCAAATGGCACTCCTTCCCTTCCGAGCACTGCCATGCGCCCAAACAGTGGTTCCCCCACCACATATGGGGTATCATCGTACTCAGGACAAATTGGACAACAACTTTTGGGGTCCAATTTCTCCTGTTACCCTTGGGAAAATACAAAACTGGGGGCTAATATATCATTTTTGTGAAAAAAAAAAAATAATTTTTATTTTCACGGCTCTGCGTTATAAACTGTAGTGAAACACTTGGGGATTCAAAGCTCTCAAAACACATCTAGATAAGTTCCTTGGGGGATCTACTTTCCAAAATGGTGTCACTTCTGGGGGGTTTCAATGTTTAGGCATATCAGGGGCTCTCCAAACGCAACATGGCGTCCCATCTCAATTCCAGTCAATTTTGCATTGAAAAGTCAAATGGCGCTCCTTCCCTTCCGAGCTCTGCCATGCGCCCAAACAATGGTTTACACCCACATATGGGGTATCAGCGTACTCAGGACAAATTGCACAACAATTTTTGGGGTCCAATTTCTTCTCTTACCCTTGGGAAAATAAAAAATTTGGGGGGCGAAAAGATCATTTTTGTGAAAAAAATGATTTTTTATTTTTACGGCTCTGCATTATAAACTTCTGTGAAGCACTTGTTGGGTCAAAGTGCTCACCACACATCTAGATAAGTTCCTTAAGGGGTCTACTTTCCAAAATGGTGTCACTTGTGGGGGGTTTCAATGTTTAGGCACATCAGGGGCTCTCCAAACTCAACATGGCGTCCCATCTCAATTCCAGTCAATTTTGCATTGAAAAGTCAAATGGCGCTCCTTCCCTTCCGAGCTCTGCCATGCGCCCAAACAATGGTTTACACCCACATATGGGGTATCAGTGTACTCAGGACAAATTGCACAACAATTTTTTGGGTCCAATTTCTTCTCATACCCTTGGGAAAATAAAAAATTGGGTGCGAAAAAATCATTTTTGTGAAAAAATATGATTTTTTTTTTTACGGCTCTGCATTGTAAACTTCTGTGAAGCACTTGGTGGGTCAAAGTGCTCACCACACATCTAGATAAGTTCCTTAGGGGGTCTACTTTCCAAAATAGTGTCACTTGTGGGGGGTTTCAATGTTTACGCACATCAGGGGCTCTCCAAACGCAACATGGCGTCCCATCTCAATTCCAGTCAATTTTGCATTGAAAAGTAAAATGGCGCTCCTTTCCTTCCGAGCTCTGCCATGCGCCCAAACAGTGGTTTACCCCCACATATGGGGTATCAGTATACTCAGGACAAATTGTACAACAACTTTAGCTGCGATCTGCTCTCACTGTACGGCTGCACTCAGAGCAGGAAGCAGACGGCAAGGGACCTGAAGGACACCGACGGGTGAGTATGTACTGTTTGTTTTTTTACATTTACGCTGGTAACCAGGGTAAACATCGGGTTACTAAGCGCAGCCCTGCGCTTAGTTACCCGATGTTTACCCTGGTTACCCGGGGACTTCGGCATCGCTCCAGCGCCGTGATTGCAACGTGTGACCACAGTCTACGACGCTGGAGCGATGATTATACGACGCTGCGACGTCACGAATCGTGCCGTCGCAGCGATGAAAATTTCAATGTGTGACGGTACCCTTAGACTACAAGTTCATTGGGGACAGGTACATCAGTGTACAAAGCTGTTGTGAAACAAGTAAAAAAAAGCTATAAATGCTGACTTGCATCAAACTAATTCCCTGGAAATACTGTCATCAAAGCTAGTAAAGTCTGGCTAATGTCTATCCTACCGTCACACTAAACGATATCGCTAGCGATCCGTGACGTTGCAGCGTCCTCGCTAGCGATATCGTTTAGTTTGACATGCAGCAGCGATCAGGATCCTGCTGTGATGTCGCTGGTCGCTGAATAAAGTCCAGAACTTTATTTGGTCGTCCGATCGCCGTGTATCGTTGTGTTTGACACCAAAAGCAACGATACCAGCGATGTTTTACACTGGTAACCAGGGTAAACATCGGGTTACTAAGCGCAGGGCCGCGCTTAGTAACCCGATGTTTACCCTGGTTACCAGCGTAAAAGTAAAAAAAACAAACAGTACATGCTCACCTGCGCGTCCCCCAGCGTCTGCTTCCTGCTCTGACTGAGATCCGGCCCTAAAGTGAAAGTGAAAGCACAGCGGTGACGTCACCGCTGTGCTGTTAGGGCCGGAGCTCAGTCAGTGTCAGGAAGCAGACGCTGGGAGACGCGAAGGTGAGCATGTACTGTTTGTTTTTTTTACTTTTACGCTGGTAACCAGGGTAAACATCGGGTTACTAAGCGCGGCCCTGCGCTTAGCAACCCGATGTTTACCCTGGTTACCCGGGGACCTCGGCATCGTTGGTCGCTGGAGAGCGGTCTGTGTGACAGCTCTCCATCGATCAAACAGCGACGCTGCAGCGATCGGCATCGTTGTCGCTATCGCTGCAGCGTCGCTTAATGTGACGGTACCACTAGTGTTCTAAAGTGAAAGGTTAATAGCCTAAGACAAGGTATAACAAAGTTAGCGCTGAAGTAATAAATAAAGTCATGTTGTCACTGCCTTGTGCCCAGACACATGTCTTGTACATTGTGCAGAGTGTGAACACCGACATCTTTGATCTTTTATCTGCCACAAGAGCCAATCATTTTCTGAAACTGTAGGCAAATCCTGCAGAATCCACTGGACAATCTGTTAATCACTGGTTTAAGTCATGCTTAGCATAAGGCCGCACACTGCTTATGCTATAAGACAGTACAAAAATACTTGCTGCACATAAAAGTCTACTGAATTTACTCATATATTGTAATATTAAATGATTTTACGTTAACACCAACATTGTATTCCGGGTCATAATATATAGATATGAGTATTAAATACTTATTGTTTGCAGCATGCATTCTAACAAAGCCTTTCTGCCTTATTTGCTCTTAAGAATAGAACAGTATGAGATACATTGTATACTTTTATACATATGTGTCGTACTGTACACAAAGAAAAGTATACAAAAGGTCAAATATACTGCTTTATATTAATTATGGCAGCAGCAAGATCAAGAAAGATATTTACTTCTCCACTGCCAAGTTTAGATTAATCCTGGTAATGGGGCTAAAACTAATCTCCTGATGTCTCGTGAAAGCCAAATAAGAACAGCCGAAGCAGCTGCTACAGAAGGAAAAGATGCTGCCGGAGACTTCACTGTTCATACGTCTCATCCAATTCATATTTCTTACATAGTTATTAAGGTTGAAGGAAGACTGTAAGTCCATCTAGTTCAACCCATAGCCTAACCTAACATGCCCTAACATGTTGATCCAGAGGAAGGCAAAAAAAACCCATGTGACAAAGAGTAACTCCACCATGGGGAAAAAAATTCCTTCCCGACTCCACATACGGCAATCAGACTAGTTCCCTGGATCAACGCCTTATCAAGGAATCTAGTGTATATACCCTGTAACATTATACTTTTCCAGAAAGGTATCCAGTCCCCTCTTAAATTTAATTAATGAATCACTCATTACAACATCATACGGCAGAGAGTTCCATAGTCTCACTGCTCTTACAGTAAAGAATCCGCGTCTGTTATTATGCTTAAACCTTCTTTCCTCCAGACGTAGAGGATGCCCCCTTGTCCCTGTCTCAGGTCTATGATTAAAAAGATCATCAGAAAGGTCTTTGTACTGTCCCCTCATATACTTATACATTAACATAAGATCACCCCTTAGTCTTCGTTTTTCCAAACTAAATAGCCCCAAGTGTAATAATCTATCTTGGTATTGCAGACCCCCCAGTCCTCTAATAACCTTGGTCGCTCTTCTCTGCACCCGCTCCAGTTCAGCTATGTCTTTCTTATACACCAGAGACCAGAACTGTGTAATTGAAAGTATTTGTCTTATAACTTAAGAACCTTTCCACAGTAACATAAATAAACAAGTAGATTCACAAATCTTGATTCTAACTATAGATTTCAATTACGTTTCTGCATTGTTTATAGGTTTAAATTTGACATACTGTACATATTAGAGAAATGTCAGCAATCAGCATATCTAATGCATATAATGCTAGATGCACATTCATATAGTGCCTTCTGCTCAGCACTACGTTGGAGTTTCTGGCTAAATACTCAAAAAACAGGATTCTGATGGCAACCCTTGACTTCAGTGATGCCCATGCAGTCACTTTGGACATGGTCTAGTCTCCGTCCTGGGAGTATTTGTCTTTTTGGACATGCTCAAAAACATGGCAAGCCACATTTTGTGCATGTCTGAACCCTCTCTGGCCTCTTTCCTGGCAGCATTCGTATTTTTCAAAGTGATTTTGGTTTAATCATTAAAGAGAACGACTCTGTTGGGGTTCCCATGAGAATCTAGTTTTTTGGAGATTCCGACAGAAACATTGACACAGTGCTTAGTGTAAAGCACTATATGTATGTGAACCTAGCCTCTCTCAGTTTGGCTGGCCCAAAATCTGCTATAAGGGTAACAAGGATGTTAGACATTTTGGGTTTCACAAAGCCCAATCAGAAAGGTAACTTAAAATAACTTGGCCCCATTTAAAACTGTGTCCCAACCTATTACATGCATTTATAATAATTCTTCAAATGCATGTATCTTTCCCCATGTACAGAACAAATCAGTCAACAGCAGCACTTACTGGAGACGGACCCATAGAAGCGCCTTGACAGCGTGAAATGGCCATTGTCCCGTACCATCTCCTTGCCCACTCCCCGCCTGACAACTTGCTTGTATTCCTAATGGATTAAAGAATGCTATTTTGCAGTACTTGGTGAGTGCCATTTTCTATTTGCTATTTGTATGCTTCTTTATAATAATTCTATTTGGGATATGAAACCATGAGCCCTTCCACCATAGCAGAGGTGGAACTTTTATCTATGCAAACTCTAAAAATAAGCCCTTGTGCCTGGTCTATTAGTCTCTCTTGGTCTATTGCTCTCTTGTAATTGAAATATTGTTGATCCAAGTATACAAAGTTTATAGGTTAGATAAAAGATATTAGTTATTATGTGGTTGCCTGGCTTAAAGAGAACTTGTCATCAGGATTTTATACCCTAAACTAAAGGCATCTGTGTAAAGGTACTTTAATATTGATTAAATCCTTACTTTCCTGTAGAAATAAATATGTTTTACTGTTTTAGACAAATCTATTGATGAAATTATCTTGTAATGAGTTGTAGTGCAGTGGGTGGGTGCTACACTTACAGCTCTCCAGCCTCTTTCCCTATTCCTCGTCCACGGCCTGTTTCCTGTCTCTGACTGACAGATCACTGAAGTATTTTTTATGGGTGATGATTTCATCATATAGTTCACAGGATGTCAGAGATTAATCTCTAGACTACACAGAAAAGCATGTACTGAATTAGCAGTCAAACTAGATATCAATGATACAGCTACTCATAATAAAGGGGGGAAAAGTATGGATGCAATTGAGCTGAGAAATAGTTACACAGCTACAATACTTCTGGACAGTAGATATTTTATATTCAAGCAAATTGCAGGATTGCTACTTTATTCCTGAACACTATTTGCCATATACTGCATTTCATAGTTAAAGGGAACCGGTCATGTGAAAAAACACTGTTAACCTGCAGATACGGGGTTAATCTTCAGGTTAATAGCATTCAGATCCTTTCTAGGACCCGAACTTAGAGCCACGCTGCTGGGAGGAAATTAACTTTATTCCTCCGGCAGTGTTCGGGTTTCAGTCACGGGGGTGGCGCTGGCGTGGGTTCGATCACCTCTCTATGTATAGAGAGAGGTGGCTGTAATCGCAATCCCAGCACTGGGGGAGAGGTTGCAGTCACCGCTCACTAAACACAGAGCAGTGACTGAATCCACGTCACAACGTGACTGAGACCCGCTGCTGGCAGGAATAAAGTTAAAGGGAACCTGTCACCCCCAAAATCAAAGATGAGCTAAGCCCACCGGCATCAGGGGCTTATCTACAGCATTCTGAAATGCTGTAGATAAGCCCCCGATGTATCCTGAAAGATGAGAAAAAGAGGTTAGATTATACTCACCTGGGTGGGCGGTCCGATCCGATGGGCGTCGCGGTCCGGGCCGGGGGCTCCTATCTTCATAGGATGACGTCCTCTTTTTGCCTTTACGCTGCGGCTCCAGTGCAGGCGTACTTTGTCTGCAATGTTGAGGGCAGAGCAAAGTACTGCAGTGCGCAGGCGCTGGGCCTCTCTGACCTTTTCCGGCGCCGACGCACTGCAGTACTTTGCTCTGCCCTCAACAGGTCAGACAAAGTACGCCTGTGCTGGAGCCGCAGCATGAATACAAGAAGAGGACGTCATCGTAAGAAGTTGGGAGGCCCTGGACCGGACCACGACACCCATCGGACCGGACCGCAGCAGGACCCCGCCCCTGGGTGAGTATAATCTAACCTCTTTTTCTCATCTTTCAGGATACATCGGGGGCTTATCTACAGCATTCCAGAAAGCTGTAGATAAGCCCCTGATGCTGGTGGGCCTAATTCATCTTCGATTTTGGGGGTGACAAGTTTCCTTTAATTTCCTCCTGGCAGCACGGCTCTAAGGGCAGGCATTAAGCAGGTTCAGAATGCTATTAACCTGCTATGTCTGTCCGAGGAAAAAATCTCTGCATTCATGAGTTTGATCCAATATTTGGATCGTACTAAGTCATGCAAGTCAATGAGTGCTTGAAATATCAAACTGCACTAGGATGACAACTGAATGCAATCCAATCTCCACATCTTCATAGATTGGAGGAGATGGAGACATTTGACAGAATCGGCATACGCTATGAGCCACACACAGCCACGTAGTATATAACACAGCTCACATAGTATATAACAGCCCACGCAGTATATAACACAACCCACATAGTGTATAACACAGCCATGTAGTATATAACACAGCCTACATAGTATATTGCACAGCCACGTAGTATGTAGCACAGCCCACATAGTATATTGCACAGCCCATGTAGTATATTATACAGCCACGTAGTATATTGCACAGCCACGTTGTATATTGCACAGCCCACATAGTGTATAACACAGCCCAGGTAGTGTATGACACAGCCACGTAGTATATAACACAGCCCACGTAGTATATTGAGCAGCCCACGTAGTATGTAGCATAGCCCACGTAGTATATTGAACAGCCCACGTAGTATATTGCACAGCCACTTACTATAATGCACAGCCACGTAGTATATTGCACAGCCCACGTAGTATATTGCACAGCCACGTAGTATATTGCACAGCCACGTAGTATATTGCACAGCCCACGCAGTATATTGCACAGCCCACGCAGTATATTACACAGCCCATGTAGTATATAGTACAGCCCACGCAGTATATTACACAGCCCACATAGCATATAGCACAGCAACGTAGTATATAACACAGCCCATGCAGTATATAACACAGCCACGTAGTCCCACAGAGTATGTAGCAAAGCCAAGTAGCATATAGCACAGCCACGTAGTATATTGCACAGCTACGTAGTATATTGCACAGCCACATAGTATATTGCACTGTCTACGTAGTATATTGCACAGTCCACACAGTATATAGCACAGCCCACGTAGTATATTTCACAGTCCATGTAGTATATAGCACAGCCCACGTAGTATATAACACAGCCACGTAGTATATTACACAGCCCACATAGTATAGCACAGCCACATAGTATATTGCACAGCTGACGCAGTATACAACACAGCCCACACAGTATATAGCACAGCCCACGCAGTATATTACAGCCATGTAATATATTACACAGTCCACATAGTATATTGCACAGCTGACATAGTATATAGTACAGCAACGTAGTATATAACACAGCCCATGCAGTATATAACACAGCCGACGCAGTCCCACGTAGTATATAGCACAGCCAAGTAGTATTATGCACAGCCACGAAGTATATTGCACAGCCACGTAGTATATTGCATAGCCACGTAGTATATTGCACAGTCCACGTAGTATATAGCACAGCCCACATAGTATATAGCACAGCCACGTAGTATATTGCACAGCTGACGCAGTATGTTGCAGAGCCGATGCAGTATATAACACAGCCCACGCAGTATATAGCACAGGCCATGCAGTATATTACACAGCCATGTAGTATATTACACAGCCACGTAGCATATAGCACAGCCCACGTATTATATTGCACAGCCGACGTACTATATAACACAGTCAACGCAGTATATAACACTGCCCACGTAGTATAACACAGTACACGTAGTATATAACACAGCCCATGCAGTATATAACACTGCCCATGTAGTATATAACACAGCCCACACAGTATACAACACTGCCCACACAGTATATAACACAGCCCACGCAGTATATAACACTGCCCACGTAGTATATAACACAGCCCACGCAATATATAACACTGCCCACGTAGTATATAACACAGCCCACGCAGTATATAGCAATGTGGGCACCATATCCCTGTTAAAAAAAAAAAGAATTAAAATAAAAAATAGTTATATACTCACCCTCCGACGGCCCCCGGATCCAGCCCAGGCCTTTCCCGCTCCTCACGCACTGCTCCGGTCCCAAGCGGCAATAACACATGATGATGTAGCGGTATCCCGAGAACGCTACGTCATCTCTGGTCATTGCCTCAATGCATTATTGCGACCGGAGCGGTGCGCGAGGAGTGGGAAAGGCCTGGGCTGGATCCGGGGGCCGTCGGAGGGTGAGTATATAATGATTTTTTATTTTTTTAAAATTATTTTTAACATAGGTTTTTACTATTGATGCGGCATAGGCAGCATCAATAGTAAATAGTTGGTCACATAGAGGGTTAATGGCAGCGTTAACGGACTGCCTTACACCGCGTTATGCTGCGGTGTAAGGCAGTCCTTTTAACGCTATGTGAGCGCTGACTGGGGGGGAGTATGGAGGGGCACTGACTGCAGGGGAGTAGAGAGTGGCCATTTCGCGGCCGGACTGTGCCCCTCGCTGACCAATCAGCGACGCGGGATTTCCGTGACAGACAGACAGACAGAAAGACAGACAGAAAGACGGAAGTGACCCTTAGACAATTATATAGTAGATATATAAAACCAACAGTATATATAGAAGTATATCAATCTCTTTTGAGCTGCATTTGTTTCTTAGTGGCCAAGACAAATGGAACATCTGGCTCTTGTGTGGGCCTATCTCAACCTAACGAAAGAATAAACAGCTCCAAGGCTTGCTTCCAGCAGCAAAATGACTTTGGACACTTAATTCTATGAAAACTGTGTGCTTATAGTGTTAAAACACAATTTTCCTAAAATAACCTACAAAGTCATCATTTCAGAGTGTGTCTATGCAGCATCATATATTACCGCATATAAAAACTCATGCTTCAGCGGTTTAATTTGAAGTAGCTGTGATTAGCACTGCCATAGCTGTAAATCTGCCAGAATAACCTGGCAATAGCAATAGAGTACATTAGTCTAAGCGTCTAAGCTTCATGTCATCAGCCTGTAACCTTTTCCATTAAGAAGTGCCTATCTGTATTTGTAGGAAAAGGGCGAAACTCGGTCAAAGGAGCGCCGAAAGGAAACTCTGACACCAGAATGGGGTTAAGCCACAACGCGTTTCAACGGAAGTACCGTCTTCATCAGGTGGACATTCCATGATGAAGATGGTACTTCCGTTGAAACGCGTTGTGGTTGAACCCCATTCTGGTGTCAGAGTTTCCTTTCGGCGCTCCTTTGACCGAGTTTCGCCCTTTTCCTGTTTCTGTCCTCCTTCAGAGGTGTTCGGCTGGAGCTGCGGGGCGACTGTGCGCCCTCCCCTCACTAGGGCTACCTATCCAGCGCTCCTAAAGAATCTGCCTTTTACTGACTTTATCTGTATTTGTAGACAGGCTTAGATCATCATATAATACATATACAGTATTATATGGGCTGTTACGCCATTTACTAACAGTAACTGACTGAATTCCTGGTCCACAATACCTCACCATAGTCATTTGGGTAACATAACATAATGTAATCAGATGGTGCTGCAACCACAAGTTCCCTTTCTTGCCAAGAGCTTTTTCAGTTCATCCACATTTTGTTTAATTTCACAAGTGATATAAATTCATTTATATGCAGCAGTTTGTGTTATGAGATGTTCCATAGGTTGGCTGATAAATGACTAGTTATTGCAGATTCTAGGTCAGTACATCATGTCAGCATTGTACCAGTGTTGTTAGGTTATATAACACAGCTATTGACAGATAGTGAAGTGCCAAAGTGCTTAGTTCCTAGTTTTTACTCCAAATCTACTTTTCTTCCAAACCAACAGCAAAATCAATGCTGACATTCACCATCGCTAAGAGGCAGTTCACTTAACGGAACAAGAAGCGTACGCTTACCATCCTTCTCTTTTTCTGTTTTCCTAATGGGTATCAGCAATTTCAGCTGCTCAACCATATTGATTTTCACTTTTGCAGTGTCTTTTTCATCCTTTTGGCAGTCCCTTGTGTCTCGATGAGTATTATGTTCTTTTAGTTCTTTAATATATACCTGTATTGCCTAATTATCAAAAAATATTACAAATGAATAAAAGTTTGAAGTCAAGATTAATCTAGGAAAAAAAATATCCATGTAGAAGCTATAGTTGCTTTTCACAAAATTAGAATATCATCAAAAAGTTCATTTATTTCCGTTCTTCAATGCAAAAAGTGAAACTCATATATTATATAGAGTTATTACAAACAGGGTGATCTATTTCAAGTGTTTATTTCTGTTAATGTTGATGATTATAGCTTATAGCCAATGAAAACCCAAAAGTCATTATCTCAGTAAATTAGAATACCTTATAACACCAGCTTGAAAACATGATTTTAAAATCCGAAATGTTGGCCTACTGAAATATATGCTCAGTACATGCACTCAGTACTTGGTCGGGGCTCCTTTTGCATCAATTACTGCATCAATGCAGTGTGGCATGGAGGCAATCAGCCTGTGGCACTGCTGAGGTGTTATGGAAGCCCAGGTTGCTTTGATAGCAGCCTTCAACTCGTCTGCATTGTTAGGTCTGGTGTTTCTCATCTTCCTCTTGACAACACCACATAGATTCTCTATGGGGTTAAGGTCAGGCGAGTTTGCTGGCCAATCAAGCACAGTGATGCTGTTGTTTTTAAACCAGATATTGGTACTTTTGGCAGTGTGGACAGGTGCCAAGTCCTGCAGGAGAATGAAATTTCCATCTCCAAACAGCTTGCCGGCAGACGGAAGCAGGAAGTGCTCTAAAATTTCCTGGTAGACAGCTGCACTGACTTTGGTCTTGATAAAACACAGTGGACCTACACCAGCAGATGACATGGCTCCCCAAACCATCACTGATTGTGGAAACTTCACACTAGATCTTAAGCAGCTTGGATTTTGTGTCTTTCCACTCTTCCTCCAGACTCTGGGACCTTGATTTCCAAGGTCTAGTGTGAAGTTTCCACAATCAGCTGGTGATATAAAGTATGCTAATTTACTGAGATAATGACTTTTGGGTTTTCATTGGTTGTAAGCCATAATCAACATTAACATAAATATACACTGGAAATAGATCACTCTGTTTGTAATGACTATATAATATATGTGTTTCTAATTTTGTGAGAAGCACCTGTATCATAGCCATTATGAACATTATTATCATCATCAGATGCAAACTATGTAATTCCACTATTTTACATTCCATACATATCCAGACTTGTCCCCAATTACTATTACCATCATTTACATGAGATCAACTGCATACCAGCCTTATGAAATTAATATATAACATGCGCATAATTATACAGATTCTTCCAGTTATTACAATAGCTTACTTTTGAACACTTACTTTTTGATTCTCCTTTTGTTCATTTTGATATTGGCTAACTTGTGAGGCCAGATCCTCCAGTTTCTTTATTACGTTTTCATTTAAAATCTTTCGTTCTATGGGAAAACTCACATCAGAATCATGGAGAAATGGATTGCACACAAGCTCACACTCCTGTTAAGCTAGCAGTTACAAATGTATTTCATATTTAATAAGCCATTTAATGTACATGTAATAGTAAAGATGCAGATTGAGCAAGGGCACTAGAGGATTGGAACTTTAGCTTGACCTACTGGAAGCAGCAATCCTAAATGTGAATATCAACCCTTTACCGAGTCTTGCCATATGTCTTGTGATAAAAGCCAAACCAGACACTCTATATCAGAGGTCTCAAACTGCATTCTTCAAGGGCTGCAAACAGGTCATGTTTTCAGGATTTCCTTGTACTGCACAGGTGATAATTGAATCACCTACACACATAATGATTACAGCACCTTGTGCAGTGCTAAGAAAATCTTGAAAACATTTATGGGCTGCAGCCCTCGAGGAATGCAGTGTGAGACCCCTGCTCTATATGAAGACATGTGTTTCTGGGTGTTTACCCCTTCTGAGTGCAAAGTAAGAGGTGTGATTTTGATGGCTGAAAGGTCCCAGACGCATGGCCTATAAGTCTCCTTACACCAGCTTGGAACTCTCCATAAGGAGAGACATTAATTCCTTAAAGGAACACAGCATCACACGAGAACTCCAGTATCATAGATTACCACAAACACAATACAATCTCAGTGTTTTCTCAATAAAAAAGGTTAAAATACACTAAAATACAAATGAACCATTCATTTCCATTGAAAATGTATTTATTTTCATTCTACCTAAGTGATTACGAAATTATAAGACAAATTTGTATAAGGGTTTTCCAATCTGAAAATTTCTCAGATAATGTATTAATGACAAGAAATGACACGAAATGATATTCAGCTCACCGTATGCTACATCTGTAGTTCATTTGGAGCTGGGAAAAATGCTGCATCAGGGCGTGGAGCAAATCAGTGGAAAACACAAGGATCCAGGATTCATGAATACGGGTGTTAAAAGACCTAAAACGTGTATGTCGCCTGTCATGTTGCCACATCACTAATGCCTTGTGTTAGCTTCCACCAAGCACTTTGTGAATAAAAGTATGTTTACTGTTCGTTGAGCTGGATCCTTATGTTTTCCAATGTATTAATGACGTAGTCCCCTCAAAGAACAATATGGTTGCTTTAAGTTGGAAAGAAAGAAATCTCATGGGTTGTAAGCTTGCGAGCAGGGGTCTCACTACTTTTGGTATATGTTGAATTATATGTTACTTTGTAATGTCTGATATTGTCCGCTCATGTTCCCTCTAAATTGTAACGTGCTATATGTTGGTGTCATAGACATAAAAATTATAATTATTATTATTTAGAATATATACAGCTTACCAGCTGGTCAAGGATCTCTCTTAGTTTGAACCTGATGATATTAATAGGGTGCCCAATATTGACCCAATAGTCAGAAGAAAAGTGAAACGATCATTTCTGCTATTTCACTTCCATACTATAAATGTGACTTAGACAGAAAATGGAAAAAAAAAATTATTGAAATGTCATGTACAGTATGTGTGGCTCAAATACCCAGCAGACGCAGACTTATTATTCTGTTGTGCAGCTGTCCCATATATAGTAGGTACTAATACTCCACAGAGGACACAGTTGATTTATCCCATAAAATTATATCTTTATTAAATATATTTAAAACAACAGTATATAGAAACAGTACACAAGGAACCAATGGGGCTGGTAGGAAACACCAGTGTCAGATGCACAAAACGCATTGGGCCATGAGGTCAAACCACCGCAGTAATAAATGCTTCAATATCAATACCATACCACAAAAAGTGGATATATAGAATGAATATAGAAATATAAGTAAATACTATAGGAGCACGTCAGTGTCAAATAGCCATCCTGAAAAACAATAATGGTATCATGCCTATTGCATACAAGTACCTCAATTTGAGCCACTAGTGGCAACCAGGATAGAGCCAATAGTGAAATAATATAATAATATTTCCCGGAGGAGTTACCTGATGTGCGTCCACGGTGGGGAGACCTCACGCCCACCCCGACGCGCGTTTCGGAACACTAGAATGTTCCTTCCTCAGGGGGTGTACATAATGAGAGAATATACTATAAAGTCACAGGATACAGAAACGGTACAACATATTTACTGCAATTTAATTAACTTTAGGTACAAACAGGGTCCACATCTAGAGGGAAAAATGGCAACAACAACGCCTTGCCATCTATCATTATGTTTATGAAATACTGTTGTAGCATACACCTTTACTACTTAATGCAAAAATAATCCATATAGTTGATTTTTTTTCTACTGGACAGAAAATTTACCATGCTACATTTTTCTATTCTGACAAAAAATAGTATTTTTTTATTTATTTTTATAACAATGGTAGTCAGTACCATCAGAATAAGGTAGCAGTTCTAGTAAGTATAAACTACTAATAAGGTAATAGTTTTTCTTGGGTTTTGTCTATGAAATGGCCACAGTGTGAATGTGCTCTTTGCATGTATACTAGCTAAAAGTCCAGCTCAGTTTTTTCGGTTTCACTGTTATCTCTTGTATTTTGCACTAAGAGCTAAGTATTTCATCTGTATAGTTTCCCATGTATCGTTGTCTCAGTTTGGCCCTGTCCTACTCTGCCTTTATTCACATTGACATTGTTTGACACATGTTTAGGTTTTAATACTAAAGACAGGTTATGAACGTTCCGATGGAACACACAATGGCATTGGTGGGATGGCTGTAATTCCTTTTTGCTTTTTATCAAGACAGCGTTAACTAAGTACTTTATGTATTATTACCATTTATTGATTTACTTGCTCTCAGGTATATGCTCATTTGTGTTTGTTTTTTCACAGTTGTTCATACCTCCATTGAATGGAACAGAGAAACTGATTTACAAAATGTGTATGAGAAAAGAGCCTAATCAGTTAAAACGTATGGCAAAAACGTTAAATGGCAATGGCAGATAAGAAGCCAAGGGAACTTCGCTGACAAAAGCCCTTAAGACTGAGCTACACAGAGCCACAAGTGACTGACACTGGAGAATCCTATCTTTTGCATTGTTTCAAATGGTTAAGTAATTATATGACTTTATATTTTGCATATTTGATGTAGGGAAAGCCACTGTAATTACAACCTTTGCTTTTTATCTCATTCCCACCTTTAGACATTTCAATGCAGATGATATAATTTAGCTGAGAGATGTGACAATAGAAGTTGTATGAGATATTCTGTAGTACTTCAGACCTAGCTGTCTGATGAAGATAATGCCTCTGCGCAATGCAAATGACATGAATAATGCAGAAGCATGAAGCATACTTGCATGAGAATATGATGACACCAGAGCTATAAGTCTGCATTCTGCTTCTCTTGTGTTAAAATTGGGTTTGAGCATACAAAGGCCTTTCACAATAGACGACTTGTACAATAGAGAAAGGTTCAACTGTGAAAAAGTGTTTGCCCCCTTCCTGATTTCCTAATGTTTTGCATGTTTATCACACTTAAATATTTCAGATCACCAAACAAATTAAAATATCAGACAAAGATAACATGAGTAAACACAAAATGCATTTTTTATATGAAGGTATTTATTATTTATGGAAAGGTGCCGTGATTTTTAATTTTGCATTAATAATCACTGATAGCTCTGGCAAAAATTAAGAGACCACTGCAAAATGTTCAGTTTGTCGGATTTTTCTCTTTATAGGTATACTAGCTGTACTACCCGGCTTCGCCCGGGTTAATGACTGCTGTTAGCAAAATAGAATGTGTTAACAAAAATTTATTCTGCACACAAAAACCACAAAACAAATAGACAGAAATTTAATTATTAAAAGGCAAAAACTAAGCTAATAGAAGCATTTCACAACATATATTAGCTTTGTTATACTGAGAATGTCTTTGTTGCCTATATTAACCAATCAGAGCTCAGGTTAATTAACTGTAGCAAAATAGAAGCTGAGCTGTGATTGGTTGCTATTGGCAGCCTGATAAATCCCCAGCCAACAGGAAGCCCTCCCCCCTGGCAGTATATATTAGCTCACACATACACATAATAGACTGGTCACGTGACTGACAGCTGCCGTATTTCCTATATGGTACATTTGTTGCTCTTGTAGTTTGTCTGCTTATTAATCAGATTTTTATTTTTGAAGGACAATACCAGACTTGTGTGTGTTTTAGGGCGAGTTTCATGTGTCAAGTTGTGTGTGTTGAGTTGCGTGTGGCGACATGCATGTAGGGACTTTTGTGAGATGAGTTTTGTGTGGCAACATGCGTGTAGCAACATTTTGTGTGTCGAGTTGCATGTGACAGGTTAGTGTAGCAAGTTGTGTGCAGCAAGATTTGTGCATGGCGAGTTTTGCGCGTGGCGAGTTTTATGTGTGGTGCGTTTTGAGTATGTGCAAGTTTTGTGTGAGGCAACTTTTGCATGTGGTGCAACTTTTGTACATGTGGCAATTTTTCTGTGTGTGCAAGTTTTGCATGAGGTGAGTTTTCCATGAGGTGAGTTTTGCACGTGTGGTGAGTTTTGCGTGAGCCTAGTTTTGCATATGGCGAGTTTTGCATGTAGCGAGTTTTGCGCGTTGCGAGTTTTGAGTGGTGACTTTTGTGTTTCGACTTTTATGTGGCGAGGTTGATGTGTGTGTGGTGAAATGTGTGCTGAGGGTGGTATATGTGTTCAAGCACGTGGTAGTGTGTGGCGCATTTTGTGTTTGTGTTCATATCCCCATGTGTGGTGAGTATCCCATGTCGGGGCCCCACCTTAGCAACTGTACGGTATATACTCTTTGTCGCCATCGCTCTCATTCTTTAAGTCCTCATTGTTCACATCTGGCAGCTGTCAATTTTCCTCCAACACTTTTCCCTTCCTTTTTTCCCCATTATGTAGATAGGGGCAAAATTGTTTGGTGAATTGGAATGTGCGGGGTTAAAATTTCACCTCACAACATAGCCTATGACGCTCTCGGGGTCCAGACGTGTGACTGTGCAAAATGTTGTGGCTGTAGCTGCGACGGTGCAGATGCCAATCCCGGACATACACACATACATACATACACACATTCAGCTTTATATATTAGATATACCTGTATGTAATCTCCTGTATATAGTATATACCTGTGTGTCATCTCACCTATATATAATAGATATCTGTGTGTCATCTCCTCCTGTATATAGTATATACCTGTATGTCATCTCCTCCTATACATAGCATATACCTGTATGTCATCTCCTCCTGTATATACTATATACCTGTAGGTAATCTGCTCCTGTATATAGTATATACCTGTGTGTCATCTCCTCCTGTATATAGTATATACCTGTATGTCATCTCCTCCTGTATATAGTATATACCTGTATGTCATCTCCTCCTGTATGTAGTATGTACCTGTATGTCATCTCCTCCTCTATATAGTATATACCTGTGTGTCATCTCTCCTGTATATAGTATATAGCTGTATGTCATCTCCTCCTGTATTAGCCCTCGTTCACACATTATTTGGTCAGTATTTTTACCTCAGTATTTGTAAGCTAAAATGGCAGCCTGATAAATCCCCAGCCAACAGTAAGCCCACCCCCTGGCAGTATATATTAGCTCACACATACACATAATAGACTGGTCATGTGACTGACAGCTGCCGGATTCCTATATGGTACATTTGTTGCTCTTGTAGTTTGTCTGCTTATTAATCAGATTTTTAATTTTGAAGGATAATACCAGACTTGTGTGTGTTTTAGGGCGAGTTTCGTGTGTCAAGTTGTGTGTGTTGAGTTGCGTGTGGCGACATGCATGTAGGGACTTTTGTGAGATGAGTTTTGTGTGGCGACATGCGTGTAGCAACTTTTTGTGTGTCAAGTTGCATGTGACAGGTATAGTGTAGCAAGTTGTGTGCAGCAACTTTTGCGCATGGTGAGTTTTGCGCGTGGCGAGTTTTATGTGTGGTGCCTTTTGAGTATGTGCAAGTTTTGTGTGAGGCAACTTTTGCATGTGTTGCAACTTTTGCGCATGTGGCAATTTTTCTGCGTGTGCAAGTTTTGCGTGTGGCGAGTTTTCCATGAGGTGAGTTTTGCACGTGTGGCGAGTTTTGCATGTGGAGAGTTTTGCGCGTGGCGAGTTTTGAGCGGCGACTTTTGTGTTTCTACTTTTATGTGGCGAGGTTGGTGTATGTGTGGTGAAATGTGCGCTGAGGGTGGTATATGTGTTCAAGCACGTGGTAGTGTGTGGCGCATTTTGTGTGTGTGTTCATATCCCCGTGGTGGTGTGGTGAGTATCCCATGTCGGGGCCCCACCTTAGCAACTGTACAGTATATACTCTTTGGCGCCATCGCTGTCATTCTTTAAGTCCCCCTTGTTCACATCTGGCAGCTGTTAATTTGCCTCCAACACTTTTCCTTTCATTTTTTCCCCATTATGTAGATAGGGGCAAAATTGTTTGGTGAATTGGAAAGCACGGGGTTAAAATTTCACCTCACAACATAGCTTTGACGCTCTCAGGGTCCAGACGTGTGACTGTGCAAAATTTTGTGCCTGTAGCTGCGACGCCTCCAACACTTTTCCTTTCACTTTTTCCCCATTATGTAGATAGGGGCAAAATTGTTTGGTGAATTGGAAAGCGCGGGGTTAAAATTTCACCTCACAACATAGCCTATGACGCTCTCGGGGTCCAGACGTGTGACTGTGCAAAATTTTGTGGCTGTAGCTGCGACGGTTCAGATGCCAATCCCGGACATACATACATACATACATACATACTGTACACACACACATACACACATTCAGCTTTATATATTAGATTTTTGAATATAATGTAAATTGCTCCTTTAGTCTATAAACTTCCGAATTTCCAAGCAATAAATGTTGTATTTTTTTTCTGACAAAGAAAAATGGTCAAAATTAAAAAAAAAACAGTGCTTTCAGACCTCAAATAATGCAAAGAAAATAAGTTCATAATCATTTAGAAACAACAATACTAAAGGTACCGTCACACTAGGCGATATCGCCAGCAATCCGTGACGTTGCAGCGACCTGGATGGCGATATCGCTGTATTTGACACGCAGCAGCGATCTGGATCCCGCTGTGAAATTGCTGGTCGCTGCTAGAAGGTCTGCACATTATTTGGTCGCTAGGTCGCCGTGTATCGCCGTGTTTGACAGCAAAAGCGACGATACCAGCGATATTTTACACTGGTAACCAGGGTAAACATCGGGTTACTAAGCGCAGGGCCGCGCTTAGTAACCCGATGTTTACCCTGGTTACCAGCGTAAAAGTTAAAAAAACAAACAGTACATACTCACCTGCGCGTCCCCCAGCCTCTGCTTCCTGACACTAAAGCGCCGGCCCTAAACTGAAAGTGAAAGCAACAGCGGTGACGTCACCGCTCTGCTGTTAGGGCCGGAGCTCAGTCAGCGTCAGGATGCAGAGGCTGGGGGACGCGCAGGTGAGCATGTACTGTTTGTTTTTTTAACTTTTACGCTGGTAACCAGGGTAAACATCGGGTTACTAAGCGCGGCCCTGCGCTTAGCAACCCGATGTTTACCCTGGTTACCCGGGGACCTCGGCATCGCTGGTCGCTGGAGAGCGGTCTGTGTGACAGCTCTCCAGCGACCACACAGCGACGCTGCAGCGATCGGCATTGCTGTCGCTATCGCTGCAGCGTCGCTTAGTGTGACGGTACCTTTAAGGTTTTAACTCAGTAAGGGTTCAGAAATCAATATTTTGTGGTATAACAATGATTTTTAATCACAGCTTTCATGCGTCTTGGCATGCTTTCCACCAGTCTTTCACAATGCTTCTGTAGCAAAACTGTAAGCAGTTCTTTGTTTGATGGTTTGTGACTATCCATCATCCTCTTGATTACATTCCAGAGGTTTTCAATGGGGTTCAGGTCTGGAGATTGGGCTGCAGATGACAGGATTTTGATGTGGTGGTCTCTTAACTGGGGGCTTCCATTTTTATTTGGGGTGGTCTACCTGTCTGAGCAGGACAGTTACACACCTCCCTTACGGAAGCCCCTGGGCATAGGAGCATTCGGTTGGATGGCGAGCGCATCTCTTGTATTGAGGCATGCCTCTAGCTGTGACCTTCCTGTTCACTTTCCCGTCATCACATGCACTGAGTGTGCGATGACAGGCGCTGCCGGGGAGAAGAAGTGCTGGGAAACAGACAGAAGTTTCCGATTGAGGTGACTATCTGTGGTGGAGGCGGGGAGCGGTGATCTCACCCTGTCAGTATTACAGTACAGGCTGTGATCTCCACTCACTGCCAACCGATTCATGGCACAGCACGGAGATCATCTGTCAGGCTGTGATGGTTTTCAGTAACGAAAAGGGGCTTCAAACTGTCTCTAGAGCTGGAACCCTAACTATCCCTGCCCTAGGGGTACTCTTAGGGTACCGTCCCACAGTGGCACTTTGGTCGCTACGACGGCACGATCCGTGACGTTCCAGCGATATACTTACGATCTCGCTGTGTCTGACACGCTACTGCGATCAGGGACCCCGCTGAGAATCGTACATCGTAGCAGATCGTTTGAAACTTTCTTTCGGCGCTGGATCACCCGCTGTCATCGCTGGATCGTCGTGTGTGACGCCAATCCAGTGATGTGTTCGCTTGTAACCAGGGTAAACATCGGGTTACTAAGCGCAGGGCCGCGCTTAGTAACCCGATGTTTACCCTGGTTACCATTGTAAATGTAAAAAAAAACAAAACACTACATACTCACATTCCGGTGTCTGTCACGTCCCTCGCCGTCAGCTTCCCGCACTGACTGTGAGCGCCGGCCGTAAAGTAAAAGCAGAGCACATCGGTGACGTCACCGCTGTGCTGTGCTTTACGGCCGGCACTGACACAGTCAGCCCTGCGCTTAGTAACCCGATGTTTACCCTGGTTACCCGGGGACTTCGGCATCGTTGGTCGCTGGAGAGCTGTCTGTGTGACAGCTCTCCAGCGACCACACAACGACTTACCAACGATCACGGCCAGGTCGTATCGCTGGTCGTGATCGTTGGTAAATCGTTTAGTGTAACGGTACCCTTAAAGGAAGAGAGGCCAGAGTCTCTGACCTTACTATGCGCCTGTAAATACCCTAATCTGTCCCCTCCCCCAACCCATGAGGCATGGGACAGAAATGCCAGGTAAGCAAGACACAAAGAAAAAACAGGGATAACAGAAAACTTCTATCATACAAAAGCACTAACTAACAATAGGGAAGATGATAGAGACAGGGAGGAATAAACTAAATGGGAAAAGGGAACAAGAGATAAACACACACATACAACAGCAAACTACAGAACACCATAGCTCCAAACTTTAACTACTTAGCTTTAGCACAGGAAGATAAATCTCCAATAGCAACAACAAACTCCTATTCAGCACAGCGTCTCCTAAGAGCAAGGAAGTAGAGATTTCACTGGCAGGACAGAGAGGGTCTGGCTAGGTTTTATAGGAAGATTTAACGACTAGATCCGAAGCAGCTGAAATGGAGCAGCATGTTTCTGACCAGCATAGAAGGGACGTTTATCTCATCAACAGCAAAGGAAACCAATTTCATCTAATATGGGATCCAAATACACAGGTTAAATGGAAGATCTACAATTCACAATACGCAGTGATCTTCTACACCCAGATCTCCCAGGTTGGCATGACACACTTGAGACATCACACTGCTGTGCTCTGAACACACTGAACAGGATGCAGAACTGCGTGGGAACACGGGGAAGGTAAGTTTACAAGTTTGTTTGTTTTTCTATGTATCGAATATATGGGGCCATACGGCTCTGGCAAAAATTAAGAGACCACTGCAAAATGTTCAGTTTGTCTGATTTTTCTCTTTATAGGTATATTTTTGAGTAAAATGTAAATTGTTATTTTTGTCTATAAACTTCTGACAACATGTCATGTCATCCTTTTGATTACATTCCAGAGGTTTTCAATGGAGTTCAGGTCTGGAGATTGGGCTGCCCATGACAGGGTTTTGATGTGGTGGTCTCTTAATTTTTGCCAGAGCTGTATATGCCAGGATTAGGGACATATACCAGGACAATTGGGCCATATACCAGGATGAGGGCCATATATACCAGGATGGAGGGCCATGTACCAGGATGGAGGACCATATACCAGGAGAATGGGGCCATATATACCAGGATGATTGGGCCATGTATACCAGGAGGATGGAGCCATATATACCAAAATGGGGGCCATATACCAGGATAGGGGGCATATATCAGGATGGAGGGCCATATATACCAGGAGGATAGGGCCATATATACCAGGATGCACTATATGGGGCTAATTTTACTGTAAGGCACTATATGGGGCCAATATACTGTGGTGCACTATATAGGTCCATTATACCGTAGAGCACTATATGGGTCAATTATACTGTGGAGCAATATGTGGGTCACATTATAGTATGGTGCACTATAGAGAGCCATTATACTATGGGGCACATTATACTGTAGATCACTATATAGGACCATTATACTGAGGAGCACTATATGAGGCCTTTTTAACTGTTGGTCACTATATCAGGCCTTTATACTATGGGATACTATCTGGGTCCATTGTACTGTAAAGCACTATATGGGTCCATAATTGTCATGATTCTCAATGGCGAGAGAACATAGCCCAGCATATATGAGAACTAGCTCTTGGAAGATGGAAACTATACTGACCATGAACTAAACCTGCCGCACAACTAGAAGTGGCCGGGTAGCATGCCTACGTTTTTTTATCCCTAGATGCCCAGCGCCAGCCGGAGAACTACCTAATCCTAGCAGAGGGAAAGACAGTCCTGGCTCACCTCTAGAGAAATTTTCCCAAAAGGCAGACAGAGGCCCCCACATATATTGGCGGTGATTTAAGATGAAATGACAAACGTAGTATGAAAATAGGTTTAGCAAAATCGAGGTCCGCTTACTAGATAGCATGAAGACAGAAAGGGCACTTTCATGGTCAGCAGAAAACACTATCAAAACACCATCCAGAAATTACTTTAAGACTCTAGCATTAACTCATAACACCAGAGTGGCAATTTCCGCTCACAAGAGCTTTCCAGACACAGTAACGAAACAGCAGCTGTGAACAGGAACAAAAAGCAAAAACACACAAGGACAAAAGTCCAACTTAGCTGGGAGTTGTCTAGTAGCAGGAACAAGCACAGAAAGGCTACTGATTACATTGTTGACCGGCATGAAACTGACAGAGGAGCAAGGTTATATAGCGACTCCCACATCCTGATAGGAGCAGGTGAACAGAGGGGATGATGCACACAAGTAAATTCCACAAGTGGCCACCGGGGGAGCCCAGAATCCAATTTCACAACAGTACCCCCCCCCTCAAGGAGGGGGCACCGAACCCTCACCAGAACCACCAGGGCGATCAGGATGAGCCCTATGAAAGGCACGGACAAGATCAGAGGCATGAACATCAGAGGCAGTGACCCAAGAATTATCCTCCTGACCGTATCCCTTCCATTTGACCAGATACTGGAGTTTCCGTCTGGAAACACGAGAGTCCAAGATCTTTTCCACAACGTACTCCAACTCACCCTCAACCAACACCGGAGCAGGAGGCTCAACGGAAGGCACAGCTGGTACCTCATACCTGCGCAACAATGACCGATGAAAAACATTATGAATCGAAAAGGATGCAGGGAGGTCCAAACGGAAGGACACAGGGTTAAGAATCTCCAATATCTTGTACGGGCCGATGAACCGAGGCTTAAACTTAGGAGAAGAAACCCTCATAGGGACAAAACGAGAAGACAACCACACCAAGTCCCCAACACAAAGCCGAGGACCAACACGACGACGGCGGTTGCCAAAAAGCTGAGTCTTCTCCTGGGACAACTTCAAATTGTCCACCACCTGCCCCCAAATCTGATGCAACCTCTCCACCACAGCATCCACTCCAGGACAATCCGAAGATTCCACTTGACCGGAGGAAAATCGAGGATGAAACCCCGAATTACAGAAAAACGGGGACACCAAGGTGGCAGAGCTGGCCCGATTATTGAGGGCGAACTCCGCCAAAGGCAAAAAAGCAACCCAATCATCCTGATCCGCAGACACAAAACACCTCAAATATGTCTCCAAGGTCTGATTAGTCCGCTCGGTCTGGCCATTAGTCTGAGGATGGAAAGCAGACGAAAAAGACAAATCTATGCCCATCCTAGCACAGAATGCCCGCCAAAATCTAGACACGAATTGGGTCCCTCTGTCAGAAACGATATTCTCCGGAATACCATGCAAACGAACAACATTTTGAAAAAACAGAGGAACCAACTCGGAAGAAGAAGGCAACTTAGGCAAGGGAACCAGATGGACCATCTTAGAGAAACGGTCACACACCACCCAGATGACAGACATCTTCTGAGAAACAGGCAGATCCGAAATAAAATCCATCGAGATGTGCGTCCAAGGCCTCTTCGGGATAGGCAAGGGTAACAACAATCCACTAGCCCGAGAACAACAAGGCTTGGCCCGAGCACAAACGTCACAAGACTGCACAAAGCCTCGCACATCTCGTGACAGGGAAGGCCACCAGAAGGACCTTGCCACCAAATCCCTGGTACCAAAGATTCCAGGATGACCTGCCAACGCAGAAGAATGAACCTCAGAGATGACTCTACTGGTCCAATCATCAGGAACAAACAGTCTACCAGGTGGGCAACGATCAGGTCTATCCGCCTGAAACTCCTGCAAGGCCCGCCGCAGGTCTGGAGAAACGGCAGACAATATCACTCCATCTTTAAGGATACCTGTGGGCTCAGAATTACCAGGGGAGTCAGGCTCAAAACTCCTAGAAAGGGCATCCGCCTTAACATTCTTAGAACCCGGTAGGTAAGACACCACAAAATCAAACCGAGAGAAAAACAACGACCAGCGCGCTTGTCTAGGATTCAGGCGCCTGGCAGACTCAAGGTAAATTAAATTTTTGTGGTCAGTCAAAACCACCACCTGATGTCTGGCCCCCTCAAGCCAGTGACGCCACTCCTCAAAAGCCCACTTCATGGCCAAAAGCTCCCGATTCCCAATATCATAATTCCGCTCGGCGGGCGAAAATTTACGGGAAAAAAAAGCACAAGGTCTCATCACGGAGCAGTCGGAACTTCTTTGCGACAACACCGCCCCAGCTCCGATTTCAGAAGCGTCGACCTCAACCTGAAAAGGAAGAGCAACATCAGGCTGACGCAACACTGGGGCGGAAGAAAAGCGGCGCTTGAGCTCCCGAAAGGCCTCCACAGCATCAGGGGACCAATCCGCAACATCAGCACCCTTCTTAGTCAAATCAGTCAATGGTTTTACAACATCAGAAAAACCAGCAATAAATCGACGATAAAAGTTAGCAAAGCCCAAAAATTTCTGAAGACTCTTAAGAGAAGAGGGTTGCGTCCAATCACCAATAGCCTGAACCTTGACAGGATCCATCTCGATGGAAGAGGGGGAAAAAATGTATCCCAAGAAGGAAATCTTCTGAACCCCAAAAACACACTTAGAACCCTTCACACACAAGGAATTAGACCGCAAAACCTGAAAAACCCTCCTGACCTGCTGGACATGAGAGTCCCAGTCATCCGAAAAAATCAGAATATCATCCAGATACACAATCATAAATTTATCCAAATAATCGCGGAAAATGTCATGCATAAAGGACTGGAAGACTGAAGGGGCATTTGAAAGACCAAAAGGCATCACCAAATACTCAAAATGGCCCTCGGGCGTATTAAATGCGGTTTTCCACTCATCCCCCTGCTTGATTCGCACCAAATTATACGCCCCACAGAGATCAATCTTAGAGAACCACTTGGCCCCCTTTATACGAGCAAACAAATCAGTAAGCAGTGGTAACGGATATTGATATTTAACCGTGATTTTATTCAAAAGTCGATAATCAATACACGGCCTCAAAGAGCCGTCTTTCTTAGACACAAAGAAAAAACCGGCTCCTAAGGGAGATGACGAAGGACGAATATGTCCCTTTTCCAAGGACTCCTTTATATATTCTCGCATAGCAGCATGTTCAGGCACAGACAGATTAAATAAACGACCCTTAGGGTATTTACTACCCGGGATCAAGTCTATGGCACAATCGCACTCCCGGTGCGGAGGTAGTGAACCAACCTTGGGTTCTTCAAAAACGTCACGAAAGTCAGACAAGAATTCAGGAATCTCAGAGGGAATAGATGATGAAATGGAAACCAAAGGTACGTCCCCATGAGTTCCTTTACATCCCCAGCTTAACACAGACATAGCTCTCCAGTCGAGGACTGGGTTATGAGATTGCAGCCATGGCAATCCCAGCACCAAAACATCATGTAGATTATACAGCACCAGAAAGCGAATAACCTCCTGGTGATCCGGATTAACACGCATAGTCACTTGTGTCCAGTATTGTGGTTTATTACTAGCCAATGGGGTGGAGTCAATCCCTTTCAGAGGTATCGGAGCCTCCAATGGCTCCAAATCATACCCACAGCGTTTGGCAAAGGACCAATCCATAAGACTCAAAGCAGCGCCAGAGTCGACATAGGCGTCCGCGGTAATAGATGACAAAGAACAAATCAGGGTCACAGATAGAATAAACTTAGACTGTAAAGTGCTAATTGAAACAGACTTGTCAGGCTTCTTAGTACGCTTAAAGCATGCTGATATAACATGAGTTGAATCACCACAATAGAAGCACAACCCATTTTTTCGTCTAAAATTCTGCCGCTCGCTTCTGGACAGAATTCTATCACATTGCATATTTTCTGGCGTTTTCTCAGTAGACACCGCCAAATGGTGCACAGGTTTGCGCTCCCGCAGACGCCTATCGATCTGAATAGCCATCGTCATGGACTCATTCAGACTCGCAGGCACAGGGAACCCCACCATAACATCCTTAATGGCATCAGAGAGACCTTCTCTGAAAATCGCCGCCAGGGCGCACTCATTCCACTGAGTAAGCACAGACCATTTGCGGAATTTTTGGCAGTATATTTCAGCTTCATCTTGCCCCTGAGACAAGGACATCAAGGCCTTTTCCGCCTGAAGCTCTAAATGAGGTTCCTCATAAAGCAACCCCAAGGCCAGAAAAAACGCATCCACATTGAGCAACGCAGGATCCCCTGGTGCCAGTGCAAAAGCCCAGTCTTGAGGGTCGCCCCGGAGCAAGGAAATTACAATCCTGACCTGCTGTGCAGGGTCTCCGGCAGAGCGAGACTTCAGGGACAAAAACAATTTGCAATTATTTTTAAAATTTTGAAAGTGAGATCTATTCCCCGAGAAGAATTCAGGCAAAGGAATTCTAGGCTCAGAAATAGGTGCATGAACAACAAAATCTTGCAAATTTTGTACCTTTGTGGCGAGATTATTCAAACCTGTAGCTACACTCTGAAGATCCATTTGAAACAGGTGAACACAGAGCCATTCAAGGATTAGAAGGAGAGGAAGAGAGGAAGGCTGCAGTATAGGCAGACTAGCAAGTGATTCAATTAAGAGCACACTCAGAACTAGAGGGAAAAAAAAAAAAAAAAAAAAATTGTAGCAGACTTCTTTTTTCTCTCCTTTCTCAGCCAGTAATTTAACCCTTTTTTGGGCCGGTCAAACTGTCATGATTCTCAATGGCGAGAGAACATAGCCCAGCATATATGAGAACTAGCTCTTGGAAGATGGAAACTATACTGACCATGAACTAAACCTGCCGCACAACTAGAAGTGGCCGGGTAGCATGCCTACGTTTTTTTATCCCTAGATGCCCAGCGCCAGCCGGAGAACTACCTAATCCTAGCAGAGGGAAAGACAGTCCTGGCTCACCTCTAGAGAAATTTTCCCAAAAGGCAGACAGAGGCCCCCACATATATTGGCGGTGATTTAAGATGAAATGACAAACGTAGTATGAAAATAGGTTTAGCAAAATCGAGGTCCGCTTACTAGATAGCATGAAGACAGAAAGGGCACTTTCATGGTCAGCAGAAAACACTATCAAAACACCATCCAGAAATTACTTTAAGACTCTAGCATTAACTCATAACACCAGAGTGGCAATTTCCGCTCACAAGAGCTTTCCAGACACAGTAACGAAACAGCAGCTGTGAACAGGAACAAAAAGCAAAAACACACAAGGACAAAAGTCCAACTTAGCTGGGAGTTGTCTAGTAGCAGGAACAAGCACAGAAAGGCTACTGATTACATTGTTGACCGGCATGAAACTGACAGAGGAGCAAGGTTATATAGCGACTCCCACATCCTGATAGGAGCAGGTGAACAGAGGGGATGATGCACACAAGTAAATTCCACAAGTGGCCACCGGGGGAGCCCAGAATCCAATTTCACAACACATAATACTGTGGAGCACTACATGAAGCCATTATACTGTGAGGCCCAAATTGAAGCCATTATGCTGTGAGGCACTATATGGCGCCATTATAATGTTTGGTACTATATGGGGCCATTATACTGTGGTGCACTATATGGGGCCATTACACTGTGGCGCACTATATGGGGCATTTACACTGTGGAGCACTATATGTGGCCATTACTCTGTGGGGCAATTATACAGAGGGCTCGGCAACTCTGATGAGCAGTGCACTTACTGATGTCACCTCTGTTCAGAACCGTTGGGACTTAAGGAGTGTAGTGGGACCCGCAGAGGTTGCTTCTACAGCCTATGGTCCTTGGTTCTCTGAATGATGCTCCATTGTCTTTGGACATGGGATTCGGTGATCATCGTCGGGATGACGGGACTACATCAGACCTGTGTGGGAACATTTTGTTTTCTAATAAATTGGTGAACAAGGGAAAGAGTCTTGTCTATTTACCCTATTTTTCGGACTATAAGACGCACTTTTTTCCCAAAATTTTTTTGGGGAAAACGGCATGCGTCTTATAGTCAGAATGTACTATACTTACAAATAGCTAGGTGGCAGCATGAGTTGGGCGATTCTTCCGGGAGTCCGACACTGCAGGGCTATGATCTCACTCCCATCCTGGTGCGGCAACTTCAGCAGGTTTGGCGGTGCTTGGAGACGAGATCTTGTTGCCGAGATCTCAATCTACGCATGCGCCATCCGGCGGCAATTTTCCCAGAGGCTACAGCCTCGAGGCAATGGAAGTGTGGGGCTTCAGGCTTTCACAAAATGTTGACAGAGCCCCCGCACCACCGAGCACCGCCGAACCTGCCGCACCAGTCTGGGTCATATCATCGTCAGACCACCAAACAACCCCGTGACTCTGCTCCACCAGCGCTGCTGATCTCCTCAGGGCAAGCTGAATTCAGGACTGTAAGACGGACCCCAATTTGCATTAATTTTTTTCCCCATTTGCCTTCTGAAAATTTGGGGTGCGTCTTATGGTCCGGTGTGTCTTATAGTCCGAAAAATATGGTATTTTGTTTTATTTTTTTCAGGTTTCCATTTGTGGACTAGGCTGCAGTCCCAGGATTACTGTTCACCTGCATGGGTTGTTGTTTTGTTTTTTTAATAAGAAATTGGTGAACCAGGGGACATGGGGAATGTTTTTTTAAATAAAATATGTTATTCTACTTGTGTGTTTTTCTTTCATTATAGGGTTAGTAATGGGGGTGTCTGATAGAAACCTCTCTATTACAAACCCCAGGGCTTGATGCCAGTTGCGATTTTTGACAAATCATAGCTGACATCAACCCCAACTACCATTACCCCGATTGTCACAGCACCAGGGCAATCGGGAACAGCAAAGGCGAAGCGCCAGAATTGGCACATCTAATGTGATTCGCAAATCCCGGAGTGGCTGTGGGCTGTTACCGATCTGTATGTCTCTAATCCCCATCCTGCATGATACAACCCAGACCCATGTATCTAATCCCTATCCTGTGTGATACGCCCCAGACCAGTGTATCTAATCCGCATCCTGTGTGATATGCCCCAGACCAGTGTATCTAATCCCCATCATGCATGATATGCCCCAGACCAATGTATCTAATCCACATCCTGCGTGATTTGCTTTACATCCGTGTATCATCCTCATCCTGCGTTATACGACCCAGACCAGTGTAACTAATCACCATCCTGCATGATATGCCCCAGAACCATGTATCTAATCCCCATTCTGCGTGATACACCCCAGACTCGTATCTAATCCCATCATGGCCATGGATGATACGCCCCAGACCAGTGTATTTAATCCAATCATGGGCATGGGTGATTCGCCCCAGACTCGTGTGTCTAATTCCATCATGGGCATGCATAGTACACCCTACACAGTGTATCTAACCCCATGATTTCCATGGGTGATTTGCCCCAGATCCATGTAGCTAATCCCATGAGATATGATACAACCCAGACCAGTATATATAATCCCATCACGGGCATGGGTGTTACACCCCAGACCCGTGTATCTAAACCCATCATGACTATGCATGATACACTCCAGTTCCATGTATCTCATCCCATCATGAGCATGTGTAATACACCCCAGACCAGTGTATACAATCTCATCATGGGAGATGCACCCCAGACCAGTGGATATAATCCTATTAAGGGCATGGATGATACGCCCAGGACCCGTGTACCTAATCCCATCATGGGAGATATGCCTCAGACCAATGTATCTAATCCCACTATGGGATTCAATACACTGAGCCCTGTATATAGATATACGGAGTGTAACACATGCCGGAATTAATCGCAGAACGTGTTTGATACACAGAGCAGCACCAACAGAATCAGTGCTGCCATCCATCCTCGGTGATGCTGTCTACTTGTCAGTATCACTTTGCAGTCACCAACAAAATGACTCCTAACTGTGATCCTAAACTTCATCCTCTCTGCCTTCTGAATCATTGTCCTGCTGCATAACCCAAGTGCGCTTCAGCGTGAGGTCACAAACAGATGGCCGGTCAATCTCCTTCAGGATTTTTTGGTACACAGCAGAATTTATGGTTCCACAGCAAATCTTTCAGGTCCTGATGCAGCAAAATAGCCCTAGACCACCACACTAACTCCGCCAAATTTGTATGTCCCATTACATCTGTCTGGCCATCTGTTCGTAACCTCAAGCTGAAGTGCACTTGGATTATGTAGGATGACAATGATTCAAAACACATCAGCTAGTCCACCTCTAAATGGCTTAAGAAAAACAAAATTGAGGCCATGTTCACACTTTGCGGTTTTTACCGCGGAACCGCGGCGATTTTGATGCTGCGGGTCCGCAGCAGTTTCCATAGCGTTTCCATTTACATGTAAACCCTATGGAAACCGCAAACCGCTGTGCACATGCTGCGGGAAAAACCGTGCAGAAACGCAGCGGTTTAAAACCCGCAGCATGTCACTTCTTTGTGCAGAATCGCTTCGATTCTGCACCCATAGAATTGCATTGAACCGCTTACTTCCCGCATGGGGCTGTGCCCACGTTGCGGGAAGTAAGCGGTTAATGTGCGGGTGGTACCCAGGGTGGAGGAGAGGAGACTCTACTCCAGGCCCTGGGAACCATATTTGGGGTAAAAAAAAGAAATAAAAAAAGAATAAAAATAAAAAATCAGATAGATCAATAGATGTGTCATCTGTACTGCTGATGGAGATCCAAAAGAATGGTCCAGGATACAAAGTAGACGTGATGCGGTTTTATTATCACCGTGTTTTGAAGTCTTCAGACTTCTTCATCAGGGTATAACTGTAGGAAGTGTGGACTGGACAGTCGCGTTCCTACCACTGAAGACACGAATTACGACATGTATATAGTGTCCTGCGTGTTTTGTATGTCATGTGATGTTTGCCTATGTAATATGTATTAATGTATCATGTAGGATGTGATAACGTAGGACAGCATAGGTTAAGACATAGCTTAGGACTTAGGACATAAGATAGATAAGATAAGATAGTGACTGTAGTTAGATAGCAACATTAGGGTAAGGATAGCGTTAATGTTCGGGGCTAGCCCATAGTGGGAGGGGATTAGTGATAAGGAAAGAGACCACTTCCTGGTAGTCAGCCACATAGAGACAAGTTCAAGTTGAAGTAGGAAGTGTGTGTGAGCACTGCTGCCATTTGGGTGAACTACTAAGAAAAGGAGACTAAGGAACAAGGGAGCAGCACGACCTGGAGCTGTTCAAAGATGAGACACAGTGGCCTTCCACCTTAAAAAGGTCCTTGACGTGTCACAAGAAACCCTGGGTTTGCTAGACAGCAAAGGTAATGGACCTAAACAGGACTTAGTTTGTGGAACTAGAGGAGGTCCCGAGCGGTAATCCAGGGTGCCAGTAGGAGAAGAAATAGGATGCGAAACCGCTGAGCAGGTACAGAGACTTGCTGATCAGGACTGTGGCAACAAGCTAGGCTATGAAGAAGTAGGGCGAAAAAGTCTACTTTCTCTGGCCCTGGAGTAGACTACAGTGGGAGAAAACTATGTGTATGAAAATGCTTTACGCTGTGAAAGAAATATCCATAAGACTTTGTACTCGCTATCCCTTGTACATAACCCTTATCAAGTTACCGCTTAGTGAAGACTGTGTTTTAAAATAGGAGTCTCCATTACTAAACTCTGAAATCTATGGTCCTGACCTGTCAATACCATCGGCTACAAGTGGCCTGCACGAGTGCAAGGCCCTCACAGCACCAACTCCAACATCCAGCCAGGACCCACTCTTTCATGTAGTATGCTAGGGCGTGACAGGAGAAAACAAGTGCCTCGCTCGCGGCTACCGCCCCGCACCATGCCACATAACCACAAAACAAGTGATTATATCCTGATAAAGAAGAATACTTTGAAACATGTTGCTATCGGTTTGTATAGAGATCCGATAGCTGCTGTTGCGCTGGTGGCCCTTTCTTGCTGGAGAAGAAAAAAATGTCTTCCACCAAGATAGCGCTGGCTGCACATGCGCAATAGCAGCTGTCGGCGATCTCCTAGAGCTGCTACTGTGCAGGCGGCACAATCTTGGTTGAGGACTTTTTTTTTCTTCTCCAGCAAGATTGTGCCCCCGAAGCCTATGCAACAGCAGCTATTGGATCTCTATACAAACCGATAGCTGCTAATGCGCAGGCACGGTGGGCGCCATTTTCAAAATGACTGTTTTTGTCTTTACCTCGCCCAAGTAAATCTGCAAAAGGGAATAAGTGCAAAGTACACATGCGATTATGCTGCAGCGCAGAGGCCACAGCAGGCACCTGCCTGCAGAAGCGTTTTTTTTTTTAAATTCAGTATGTTATGTATTCATTCTGCAAACTAGAGGCAGCTTATTGAGGGATCAGTGACCTGTCAGCAGTCTGCATTATGAATACCTAATCAGAGCACCACATACACCAACCCCACCTTAGGACACAAGCATATCATTAACACAAAACTAAAAATAAAGATTAAGAAACAACCACAAGATGGATTTCATCAACCAAGGTATCATTTTCATCAGTTTAACGGTGCCGACCTGACACTGTGTGTAGGTTACTATTCACAATCATGATGAGAATAACCCTTTAAGCATGGAATATCAAACTAAATACACATAGTCCTTCATACAATGTAATGGGCCCTACATAGCCCTGCATACTGTATAATGCCCCCACATGATGCTGCCTACTGTATAAGGCTACGTTCACATTAGCGGCGGGCGCCGCAGCGGCGCCGCATGCGTCATGCGCCCCTATATTTAACATGGGGGCGCATGGACATGCGTCGCACTTGCGTTTTGCGCCGCATGCTTCGCTGCGGCGCCCGCGTCCGGGCGCAGAGGACGCAGCAAGTTGCATTTTTGCTGCGTCCAAAAGCAATTAAAAAAAGGACGCATGCGGCGCAAAACGCAGCGTTGTGCATGCGTTTTGCTGCGTTTTTGTTTGCGTTGTGCGCTGCGGCGCCGACGCTGCGGCGCACAACGCAAATGTGAACGTAGCCTAATAGCCACATACAATGCTGCATACTGTATAATGGCCATACCTAGTGCTCCAAACTGTATAATGGCCACATATGATGCTGCCTACTGTATAATGGCCACATATGATGCTGCATACTGTATAATGGCCACACCTAGTGCTCCATACTGTATAATGGCCACATATGATGCTGCATACTGTATAATGGCCACACATAGTTCTCCATACAGTATAATGGCCCCACATGATGCTGCATACAGTATAATAGCCCTACATGATGCTGCATACAGTATAATGGCCCCACATGATGATGCATACAATATAATGGCCCCATATTATGATGCATACAGTATAATGGCCCCACATGATGCTGCATACTGTTCAATGGCCCCACATGATGCATACAGTATAATGGCCCCACATGATGCTGCATACGATATAATGGCTCCACATGATATTACATACAGTATAATGGCCCCATATACTGCTCCATACTGTATAATGGCCTCGCATTAAAAAAAAACCTAAACAACTACTCACCTTTGCCCGTTCCAATGCTGATCTGGTCTCTGCACATATCAGTCCTACCTGTGGGCACATGCACCATCTCGGCAATAGCACTGCCGCCACTCTCCTCAGCCTGCTCATCATCCTCATCCTCAGCACGTGCGCAGACTGATGGAATGGCCTGATGGGAGAGTTAGGAGCAGAGGAGAGTGGCCGTGGCGCCGGCGCTAGTGATGAGGGTCTGGGAGATTACAAGCGGGCTGAGGGGAGTGGTGGCAGCGCTAGTTTTGAGGAGATGGCACGTGTGCCATAGGTTCGCCACCACTGATCTATATTATAGACATAATATGCACCACATTTTAAGTTTTTCTGTATAGGAAATTATCTCATTTAACATACAGTGGCTTGTGAAAGTATTCACTTCCTTTCATTTTTCATGTTTTGCTACCTCACACCTTGGCACTTCAGGGTTTTTTTGGGAGAGTTTGCATCTGTTCAAGTAGGTTTGCCTCAGTTCATGTAAAAAACATGCCTCTAACTGTGAACTTTTTTTTATTATTGTGAAATAAACAAAAAAATAAGTCAAATAACTGAAAATGTCAGTGTACATAACTATTCTCAGCCCTAAAATCATCACTTTGTAGAGCCTCCTTTTGTGACAATAACAGCTGCAAGTCACTTTGGATAAGTTTGTATGAGCTTTCCACATCTGGCCACTGGGATTTTTTCCCATTCCTCAAGGCAAAACTGCTCCAGCTCCTTCAAGATAGATGGTTTCCACTGGTGAACAGCAATCTTCAAGTCTGGCCACAGACTCCCAATTGGATTAAAGTCTGGGCCTTGACTAGGCCACTCCAAAACATTTACACATTTCTCATTAAAGGGAACCTATCACCCCGTTTTTTAAAAATTAGATAAAAATAGTGTGAAATAGGGGCAGAGCTGGGCTTTACATTACTGCCTTTTTGGTGCCTTTACACCCCCGTTAGGCTGCCGAACTACCTTTGTGAAGTGGCCGTTTTGTCCTGTCACTCACGCTGGTCAGGTCGGATGGGCGTGGTCACAGCGCTGTTTCTGCCCCAGATCAGGCTCATCATTACGTTGGTGGTGTAGTGGTGTGCGCATGTCCAAAGAGAAGATCCACTGCCCAGGAGATTCAAAACAGCGCGGTCTTCGCTATTCGCCGTTTACCGGTGGGCGCGGCCATCTTTCCTGTGGCCGCGCGTGCGCAGATGGAGCGCTCTGCTGCCCGGGGCTTCAGGAAAATGGCCGCCGCGATCTCCATCTGCGCACGCGCGGAATCCCGCGGCTATTTTCCTGAAGCCCCGGGCAGCAGAGCGCTCCATCTGGGTTATAAAGCCACCTTCAAATGCTGGACATGTGGGAACCACCATTGTGGAGGAGTGGAGTCTTCCTGGAAGCACCTGAGAGACCGTGGACCTGGACGGTCTGTGTTGGGGAAGCTACCGTCCTTCGGTTGGTCTGGACTGACTGAAGTGTGCCTGCTAGGCAAGTTGGTGATCCCCATAAGGCAGTTTTCCCAGGAGAGAGGACTGACAAGGAGTCAGCAGGTAGAGCAGGATCTCCCTTAAGGTACCTCCATAGACTGTTGGTGCTTATGATGTTTCATGAACTGTGCCATCTCCCACGGCAACTGGTCAGAGCCGGACCAGCGTGTTTAGTTGCCGCAAACTGATGATGTGAAGCTTTATGTAAAGACTGTTTGCATTTGGTTCATGTTTCTATGGTTTATGACTGCCTAAATAAACCAAATAGACTGTTTATGTGAGAAAACCGTGCCTGAGTGCTTGAATCCCGTGCCAAGCGAGTGTCCCCCAACACATGCCGTGAGCACAACGTTACAGTGTTTACATACTGACCGACAATGTGACACTTAGATTGCACACAGATAAACTTCCTTTCACTAAGCATGTGACGTATGAAGGTAATTGCTTGCACCAGAAATCTTTAGAGGCTTCATAGCAAAAGGAGTGAATATATATGCACATGCCAATTTTTAGTTATTTGATCCCATAAATGTAATTTATGCCTATATTTTTCTCCCTTCACTTCACCAACTTAGACTATTTAGTGCTGATGCATCACGCACAAATTGAATTACAAAAATACTACTTTTCGCACATTGGTTGTCGGGGCGCAGGCAATTACAGGAAAATCAAGCTTGTCAAATGTAAATGTATTTAATGAGATGATGAATAGTGATGAGCGAATATACTCGTTACTCGAAATTTCCCGAGCACGCTCAGGTGTCCTCCGAGTATTTTTTAGTGCTCGGAGATTTAGTTTTCATAGCCGCAGCTGAATGATTTACAACTGTTAGCCAGCATAAGTACATGTGGGGGTTGCCTGGTTGCTAGGGAATCCCCACATGTAATCAAGCTGACTAAGGGATGTAAAGTAGTGTGGTGCCACCTGCAGGTCATTATTCCTTACTGCAGTTTTATGAAAATCAATGTTTAAAATGTATTTTGTGATAACATCGTGGGTGTGTGGTTTGTTTGGCTATTTTCTTGCTGAAGGGGGCAAGTTTAACTTTCAAACGGTGTATCATTTGTGTGTGGGTGCAGTATGAATGGAGATACAAAGTAATCGCCGAAAAAGAGTGTTTTGAAATAATATAGAAGGATTTTAACATAGGTTGTAATGCAACAAAATAGGTTAAAAGCCAAGGGGGTGAATACTTTCACACGCCACTTTAAATCTTATGTGACCATAGAGCTTTATTACCCATATACTGTATATATGCACAAATGGTGATCTATGGGAATAATTTCATTGGCACATGGCTATATACATTTCCTTCAATTGCACTGAAAAGTACATTTGTAGTTACTTTTTTATGGGCATATATAGCAGACATGCAACTTAACATACACACAGTTTCTTACATCCCAAATATTCAGTATAAAAGGTATGTCAAGGTATAGAATTGGACAAAATTTTATAAGAAAACATTCATTGTTCAAGATGTATTACATATTAGCAGGTTTTATAATATTTCTAATCAGTTTATTGTAATTAAAAATTTTTGAAGCATTATCCTTACTTTTCTATGTTACAAGTTTAGTGTAGAAATGTCACTGCTGTAGAGAATGTAACTAATAAAGAACAGGAGGGCACCACCCATAAATTTGTTAAACAAGAGAGTTCACCATGGGCCTGGGAACAAACATAACTAAATCAAGAAAAGATCATGCCCATATAAACGGGAACACCTCAATATGTATATGGAAAATTTTAATGCTTTATTAGTAGAAAACAACACACAGCACAAAAAAAAGTTGTTAAAAACACTTAAAATTGCAAAACATGCAAAAGATACCTATACAGAAATCATGCCCTATCATAGGGGCAATGATAACTCACACCAATAGTCCACCCCAAAGAAATGACATATACACAGGCGATGTAATGTGCACAGTTAACACTAGTTTTACAAAGAGGGTTCCCAGATAGCATTCAATCCTGGTATAAATAAACCAACATTAAGCAGCTGAAAATCAAGTATGGTTACACAAGTATCACAGTTCCATATGGGTTGAAAAAAGTATAGTTGGTATGCTAGCAAAGAAGGTTATATTGCAGAGTAAAGGGAAATGCCTTCCATAAACCAACAATTCAGTGAGAAGGAACCAGCATCGATGAGGTGGAACAAGCGGTGTGGGATAGGATCCCACGCGTATCGCCGCAAGGAAGTGCGGCTTCCTCAGGGAAAAGATAGATTTTCACATGAAAAAAATACACCTTACAGGAAAAGAGAAAAAACTATCTATACACCTAAATGTAGTCAATGACAATGACATTTAGCACGTTATAAATGTAAAATTGTTTCTAAGGCTGATTCATTACATGGATTTCCGCAAATCAGCAACAAGTTATTTAAGATAGAGAGGGATGAAAGGAGTATCTAAAATGATTGTATTGTATTTGTTGATACATATACAGTACATGCATACACCATGCAGAGCAGTGATTTTCAGTCTGTAGTTTCAGCAATTTTCTAAAATAACCCGACTTGTAGAAATCTTGCAGAGATCATAGGAATAATTTCCTGTTGCCTTCCATTTGTTCCTGTAAGTCAGCAAGACGGCAGAGTTGTTCTAAGAAGATGAGACTTGTGAGCAGAGTGCCTGGTCTCCTTTGCCTTACAGCTAAAATGAGCTCTGATCAAAAGTACGCGAAAGGAAGGAGAGAAATTGGACGAGCTCCTTAGCACATAATGCAGAATTCTTTACATATTTTTAATGGCACTTCATCAAAGAAGAGGAGGATTAATTGGCAATAAACATTAAATTTAATCCCACCAGGAATCCAACATCTGGAAGACCCTCGCTCTTGGTGTTGCTTTTAGGACACTGTAGTTTGGACGAGACCAACAGCTATGAATAGAGATCATTATTACATCATAGTGTTATCACATCTCATTCCTTTACTTCTTTACTTTGTGTAAAAGCAAAAATAAAAACACAAGACACAGATGACATTACATACAGATGATGAGCTATTAGTAAAGATAATTTCATTTTTACATTATTTTTCTTATTTGGAACAAGATGCATACATAACCGTACCATACAATCAGTCATGAGTATAGTCCCTATCTGTGTGTCGGACTGGCATTTCTTGGCTCTACCAAAGGAAAGTATTCTGAGGATCAACTCTTCATTTATACAGAATGCTAAATCGACAGAATAGATCAATAAATCCTTAAGGATAAAACATTAAATATTTGGCAAACAACTTGCAAGAAATAGACACTAGAGATGGGTTATAAAGCCACCTTCAAATGCTGGACATGTGGGAACCACCATTGTGTCAGAGCCTAGACTCACAAAGGACGTTCCTCCTGTAGGGTGTTGGGCTCATCCAACTTGGCCTACTGGTATTTAAAGAGGTTGCCACTACTTTAACATTGATGATCTATCCTTAAAATCAATGTCTGATTAGTGAGGGTGTGACACCCGGTGCCCCCACCATTCCCCTGGTATCGGCAGTGGCCTGAAGTGCTCAGTTATGGGGTTGCACAGTGCAACTCCATTGATGAAATAGTGGCTGCAGCCGGGTACTGCACATCCGCCCCCTACTGATTTGAATAGGGGCAGGTGAGCAGTAGCAACCCATGGCAACTACAGAGTTGATGGTGCTGCGCAGCTGAGCAGTTCCAGCCGACACCAAGAACAGCTGATCGGCGGGGGCGCCAGGTGTCAGACCCCACATCGATCAGACTATCTTAAGGATAGGCCACCATTGTTAAAGTTGGGGATAACTTCTCTAAGGCATCATTCTTATCTGTTTGAACAACTACATTTTGTAAAATCTATATGATGAATTTATATGAAGCCACTAGTCTGCCCCAGTGAATGCAAACAATTTACTGCAGACTACATAATATAAAGATGCATATAGCTTAAAATAACCTTACAGTCATAACAAGAACGGGTTACATGCTACAATGTTTGCCATTAATAGGCACAGCAAATTGGAAATTAAATGCAAACAACTCCTTTACGGATTGCAGTATGCCATCGAGAGGTCCGCTGAAAGGACCTGTCTACTGGTGACAACAGCACACGTTTTAGAATCTCAGAATAAATTCACTACGGCAATGATTCTAGTCCATTAATATACTTAGACAGTGTAAACTTAGACTAGATGCTATTAAAATGCTCCAGATTTATCAAAGTGGTTCATGCTGTTTAATAAATATGGTGTATTTTAATACTTTAATCTGAGTTCATATCACTTATTAGTTGCCTTATTTTGCGTCAGAAATTTGCACCAAAATTTTGGTGCACAGTATGGAATTACAGGCAGTGCCCTTTTATGCAAGCACATTCCTTGAGATCATCACGACCCATAAATATGATTTCAAGCTTATTTACAAGTCTGAAACAAAATAAACTTGATGAAAGTCATGAAAGAAAGTTTTTGGGTTGCAAATTATGGTATAGTTCTGGTGTATATAGCTAGATAAATAAGCCCTAATATTTTTGGGTCATTTATGCAGAAGTTGCACCAGATGAGCTAGAAACTGGTTAAACTGCACATTGCAGAAACAGTAGAATGTAAAACCATTAAGGCTATGTTCACACGCTGCTTTTTTGCTGCATATTTTTCTGCGGTCAAAACCTGCTCTCTTGGCAATAAAAAGCTGCTTACAAAAAGTAGGTTTTGCTGCTTTTTTTGCTGCTTATTATGTGTCATTTGTCTTCAGTACATGTTTAATAATGTTAGCTTCAGTCACCAAAAAAGCAGCAAAAAACGATGCTTGCATTTTTTGCAGCGTGTTTGCTTTCTAAGGTGAAAAAACGCTGCAAACACTGGAAGAACTGATGTGATGCAGTTTTAAAGAAAACCAGCAATTTACCTTTTCCGTCAGCAAAAAAGCAAATGTGTGCATGAGATTTCTGAAATCTCATAGCTTTTTTTGGTACTGTGAAAAGCAGCGTTTCATTTGCATAAAAAATGCATAAAAAACGCATTGTGTGAACTAAACATACAAGTGATCTCTCACAACAGCGCTATAGCCCCTGGTCTCTGTGACTCCTCAAGTACAAAGCAAATTTGCTTATAGCCAAATCCAAAATACAGCTGTGTGTTGAAATGGTTTCACTTTTTTTTTTAAGCAAAAGTTTTTTGTTTGTTTTTAAGACCAACAGCTCTTGACTTGGGAATATCACAGGTACCAGGTTTTCACTACATTCTAATAAACCACACAGGCAAAGCAAGAAAGAAATCTTCTGTACATCCAGAACTTCCCTTTGATGAAGGCACTGATAGGACGACTTCCTTTATCTATCCCCTGAGGTGCGATATAAAATAACAAAAGTGTAATAATTCAGAACAAACATATATTTCCATATATGCACTTTGCAAAGTTAGAACATTCCTATAAAGTGGAGCACATTTCCTACTGATGTATGACTTTTCTACTATTTTCAGTTTAAGGTTATTTTAATAAAATAGGACTTCACCTAGAACATTTCTTGAAGTAATATATTATTGATAAAACAAAAAAAACCAAAGCCTCATATAAAAGATAGAGACGCCTCTGAGGGCATACTGTAGCTGTTTTGTTTTTACTGAAATACATTATTATTTTTTTAAAACATGAAAACTCTGAGGTGTGTGGCACAAGAATAAATATAGACAAAGGTGATGTACGGCACAGATATGATAATTTCACCAACTGGCAGAAAACTCATCATAAATGGTTCATGACAGGGCTGACAAATCTGCTTCTTTCTCTGCCAAAATTGATCAGTCATTATCACAATTCTCAAGTCTAAGGTAAAATCTGTATTCGGTGAAGACCAACTTTCCCATTACTGAGATAGGAGATGGCTGCTACAGATACCGTTCTATGTAGATGGGGAGGAGGGAAGAGCTCTGTCTCTATCTCATTCTGCCTACATAGAATTGTATCTGTAACAGCTGGTGATTATCATTGTCCGGACTATAGCAACTCCAGCAGGATGTGCATGATAGTCCAACTCCGCAGCTCACTGTCTACGGACTTTGTACACAGAGGCCTGGTGTGGGCTGGGCTAGCTTTCTCAGCTCTGCTGCATTCTAAATCTAAAAGCTCTGATTGTGTCAGAACAGCTGCACCCAGTAATCTAAGCGATACCTCCTCAATGGATGCAGGGACTGTTTTCCTACATTATGCTGCTCTTAGATGAGAGAGATGTGGAAACCACAAGAAAAACGACCATACGGCAAAAACTATAAACAATAAAAACAACTCTTTATTAATGCAAACATTAAAATGTACATGCAAAAATGGAACAAAGATGGAGAGAAGTGGCACAGGTCACAACACAAATATTGCCGTGTGAATACAAAACATGCAGGCCCACCAATATCTCCCTAAATATGAAAGATGTAGGTATGGGGAGTGGACACCACTACAGAGGAATGGCTGTAATAGTGCACAACATTAAGTCATAGTCACCTGGAACACCACACAGACAACATGTATCCCTCAAAAAGAGGCTGCTAAATCACTGTATATAAAAAGTACAAGTATAATAGCAAAAACAAAGATGTCCAGGGAAGACTGACACTCATTACATATCAAAAAACAGCCATTGCTGCATTCATGTCGCATCACACCGAAAGCGGAACCAGGATGATACCAATATCACCCATATAACAGACAGCACCTGCTGTTCAAAGAAGTATATTACCTGGTCCAAGGTGGAGCATCGACAGGTGTCCAGTGGATGGCCCGCACGTCAAGACCCGACGCGCATTTCGGAGCACGGGCTCCTTCGTCAGGGGGCGTATCGGAAGGCTGGTGTGCCGAGCTTTTAAATGTGTCCGCGCCCATGTCAGCGGCGGCTTCCGCCGGAAGTGACGCATGCATCGCCAAGACAACCACTGCCTCACAGCGGCGGCGACATCATGCGAGGGCGTCGCCAAAACCATGGCAACCGCCCGAGCATAGAGACGCCGCAAGCCGCCGGAAGCAGCGGCGTTCAGCGCGCATGCGTGCAGGCAGAGCCGTGACAGATAGAAAACAACGGCAGGGGGAACAATGGCCTACCAATAGAAGGGGACTGGTATCCTACCAGATGTATACGGAGATAACGCAGGCGAATAGTGGCACTGATAGACTCCTCAAATATGGCCCCAAGCAGATTAAATAAATGCTACATGAGATAAACATGACTATCTATGATAGGACACTCCTATTTCTGCCATGTAACTGTAAGCAAACATGACCACAGGCGCAACACAGACCCACACCAAAGACCCATAGTTCACAAAATGCCATATTGTCAATATATACAAAAATAAACACCATATAATACAATACAAATAACCCACAAACGTAAACAAAAAAGAAAAGAAAAAAAGCAAAGAACAATAGAGTATGGCCACCATAGAAAAGAGAGACTGAATATTGCTATTCCAGAGACCATCTTGTATACAGCTTCATATGGTGGACAGGATGGAACTTGGGTCCAGGCAGATTGTCACCCGACAAAATCCAAACACTATATGAATCTAAAAGACAATAATAAAACATATTTAAAATCAACATGAAAACAAACACGGATATATTCGATCATGTGTCGAACTACCACCTGTGCCGTGGTCAGAATCACAGAAACGACGCAAAAGTTATGGTCTCATTAAGTCCATGAGGATGGACGCTGTTAAGCGTCCATATCCACCGAGTCTCGAGTTGTGCCAACCGTTGTGAGATATTACCTCCCCTAATATTCACCTCAATCATATCGATACCCTTGACACGCAGAGCGCTACTGTCACAATTGTGATGTGTCTTGAAATGTCGGGGTATCGTTTTAAGTAGCTGGATCTCCGTTTCCTCTGTAGCTGCCTCAATGCCCCGAACATGCTCCCTCACCCTTGTTTTTAGTTGCCGTGTCGTCAGCCCTATATATATCAATGGGCACGGGCAGGAGGCGTAGTATATCACATTCCTGGACGTGCATGTTATGCATTTCTTGATTTTGAAGTTTTTTAGTCCAGTGGAATCAGTGAATGTATCCTCCCTCACAATGTTTTTACACTCTATACATCTCCCACAAGTGCGACAGCCACTCCTTGGTCTATTACTTGGATCATTAAGAAATGTCCGGGGTGGTTTACCAATATAGTGGCTGTGCACCAAGTGGTCACGTATATTCCGAGCCCTACAGAATGTAATCATTGGCCGATCGGGTATAATTTTGGCCAATGTTACATCAGTTCTCAGGATGGGCCAAGCACGCTCTAAGGCGTTACGAATGGCTCCCGCCCGTGAATTAAAGTTAGTCATGAACCTGGTGACATCAGACCTGTCACCCCTTTCTGGACTCCCGTAGAGTAGTGTATCCCTATCGCTGTGTTTAGCACGAAGGTATGCTCTTTTAATTGAACGATTGCTGTACCCACGTTCATGGAAGCGAGATTTAAGGGCCTCAGCCTGTGCTTCAAATTCAACGTTGGTAGAGCAAATACGGCGTATCCGTAAGAATTGTCCTACTGGGACAGAGCGAACCATGTGAGCTGGATGGGAGGAGGACGCATGGAGGAGCATGTTAGTGGCAGTGGGCTTTCTATAAATTGTAGTTTGAATAGTATCAGCCCTATCCCTAGTTAGCCTTACATCAAGGAAGTCAATGCTCGAACCATTAGATGTAGCTGTTAGTTTAATATTCCTGTCATTGACATTTAGGGCGGTCACGAAGTGAGAGAAAGTCCCCCGGTCACCCTGCCAGATAATGAGAATGTCGTCTATGTAGCGCGTCCAAAAGAGGACGCGCTCCATAGACAACAGACTCTCTGACCGTAGGAGGTCCCTCTCCCACAGCCCCAGGAACAGGTTAGCATAGGAGGGCGCAAAGGCCGCTCCCCTGGCTGTTCCTTGGAGCTGCAGGAAGAAGGACCCCCTAAACGTGAAGAAATTGTGCGTCAAAGTGAACCTCAGCATTTCCAACATGAAACCCCGAAAATCAGGGGAACAATTGGATGTGGATAGAAAAAATTCTGTAGCTGCCAAACCATCCGTGTGGCGAATGCTAGTATATAATGATTCCACATCCATTGTTCCCATGATGGTATCTTCACCCAATTTCAAGTCATCGACTCTCCGTAAAAGTTGATTCATATCCTTGAGATAAGAGGGAAGCTCCTCGACAAGAGGTTGTAATACTGAATCAATCCATTTATTTATGGCCTCAAGGTAGTTCCCTCTCCCCGACACAATGGGACGTCCAGGTGGCACGACCGCATTTTTATGTGTCTTGGGGAGAAGGTAAAAAGTCGGGACAGTAGGTTCCGATATTATTAATGCTGTACATAACTCTTTTGTTATGATGCCCCTATCAGTAGCCCTCCGAAGAATCCCCCCGAGTTCTGCAGCTCCAAGGAACAGCCATGGGAGTGGCCTTTGCACCCTCCTATGCTAACCTGTTCCTGGGGCTGTGGGAGAGGGACCGCCTACAGAGAGTCTGTTGTCTATGGAGCGCGTCCTCTTTTGGACGCGCTACATAGACGACATTCTCATTATCTGGCAGGGTGACCGGGGGACTTTCTCTCACTTCGTGACCGCCCTAAATGTCAATGACAGGAATATTAAACTAACAGCTACATCTAATGGTTCGAGCATTGACTTCCTTGATGTAAGGCTAACTAGGGATAGGGCTGATACTATTCAAACTACAATTTATAGAAAGCCCACTGCCACTAACATGCTCCTCCATGCGTCCTCCTCCCATCCAGCTCACATGGTTCGCTCTGTCCCAGTAGGACAATTCTTACGGATACGCCGTATTTGCTCCACCAATGTTGAATTTGAAGCACAGGCTGAGGCCCTTAAATCTCGCTTCCATGAACGTGGGTACAGCAATCGTTCAATTAAAAGAGCATACCTTCGTGCTAAACACAGCGATAGGGATACACTACTCTACGGGAGTCCAGAAAGGGGTGACAGGTCTGATGTCACCAGGTTTGTGAATAACTTTAATTCACGGGCGGGAGCCATTCGTAACGCCTTAGAGCATGCTTGGCCCATCCTGAGAACTGATGTAACATTGGCCAAAATTATACCCGATCGGCCAATGATTACATTCCGTAGAGCTCGGAATATACGTGACCACTTGGTGCGCAGCCACTATATTGGTAAACCACCCCGGACATTTCTTAATGATCCAAGTAATAGACCAAGGAGTGGCTGTCGCACTTGTGGGAGATGTATAGCGTGTAAAAACATTGTGAGGGAGGATACATTCATGGATTCCACTGGACTAAAAAACTTCAAAATCAAGAAATGCATAACATGCACGTCCAGGAATGTGATATACTACGCCTCCTGCCCGTGCCCATTGATCTATATAGGGCTGATGACACGGCAACTAAAAACAAGGTTGAGGGAGCATGTTCGGGGCATTGAGGTAGCTACAGAGGAAACGGAGATCCAGCTACTTAAAACGATACCCCGACATTTCAAGACACATCACAATTGTGACAGTAGCGCTCTGCGTGTCAAGGGTATCGATATGATTGAGGTGAATATAAGGGAAGGTAATATCTCACAAGTCCTCATGGACTTAATGAGACCATAAGTATTGCGTCGTTTCTGTGATTCTGACCACGGCACAGGTGGTAGTTCGACACATGATCGAATATATCCGTGTTTGTTTTTATGTTGATTTTAAATATGTTTTATTATTGTCTTTTAGATTCATATAGTGTTTGGATTTTGTCGGGTGACAATCTGCCTGGACCCAAGTTCCATCCTGTCCACCATATGAAGCTGTATACAAGATGGTCTCTGGAATAGCAATATTCAGTCTCTCTTTTCTATGGTGGCCATACTCTATTGTTCTTTGCTTTTTTTCTTTTCTTTTTTGTTTACGTTTGTGGGTTATTTGTATTGTATTATATGGTGTTTATTTTTGTATATATTGACAATATGGCATTTTGTGAACTATGGGTCTTTGGTGTGGGTCTGTGTTGCGCCTGTGGTCATGTTTGCTTACAGTTACATGGCAGAAATAGGAGTGTCCTATCATAGATAGTCATGTTTATCTCATGTAGAATTTATTTAATCTGCTTGGGGCCATATTTGAGGAGTCTATCAGTGCCACTATTCGCCTGCGTTATCTCCGTATACATCTGGTAGGATACCAGTCCCCTTCTATTGGTAGGCCATTGTTCCCCCTGCCGTTGTCTTCTATCTGTCACGGCTCTGCCTGCACGCATGCGCGCTGAACGCCGCTGCTTCCGGCGGCTTGCGGCATCTCTATGCTCGGGCGGTTGTCATGGTTTTGGCGATGCCCTCGCATGATGTCGCCGCCGCTGTGAGGCCGTGGTTGTCTTGGCGATGCATGCGTCACTTCCGGGGAAGCCGCCGCTGACATGGGCGCGGACACATTTAAAAGCTCGGCACACCAGCCTTCCGATACGCCCCCTGACGAAGGAGCCCGTGCTCCGAAATGCGCGTCGGGTCTTGACGTGCGGGCCATCCACTGGACACCTGTCGATGCTCCACCTCGGACCAGGTAATATACTTCTTTGAACAGCAGGTGCTGTCTGTTATATGGGTGATATTGGTATCATCCTGGTTCCGCTTTCGGTGTGATGCGACATGAATGCAGCAATGGCTGTTTTTTGATATGTAATGAGTGTCAGTCTTCCCTGGACATCTTTGTTTTTGCTATTATACTTGTACTCTTTATATACAGTGATTTAGCAGCCTCTTTTTGAGGGATACATGTTGTCTGTGTGGTGTTCCAGGTGACTATGACTTAATGTTGTGCACTATTACAGCCATTCCTCTGTAGTGGTGTCCACTCCCCATACCTACATCTTTCATATTTAGGGAGATATTGGTGGGCCTGCATGTTTTGTATTCACACGGCAATATTTGTGTTGTGACCTGTGCCACTTCTCTCCATCTTTGTTCCATTTTTGCATGTACATTTTAATGTTTGCATTAATAAAGAGTTGTTTTTATTGTTTATAGTTTTTGCCATATGGTCGTTTTTCTTGTGGTTTCCACATCTCTCCCATATCATCTTTATACGACTGGTGTGGTTATAGTCCGGCAAGTGAGTGGCAGCAAGTGCTCACACCATTCGGATTCACGGTATGCTGCTTTGTAGCACCGTCATCTTGATGCTCTTAGATGAGGTAGCAAAAACCTGCTGACAGATTCCCTTTAATCAATAAGGATCAACGCCCTATTTACAATTCCTAGTAATATCCCTTCACAAGATCAAATTCTGACAAACTGAAAGGAAAAGGAGATTTATTTTTAATTATGTGAGGCCCACCTCACTGTGCCAGCACTAACTCACGAAACTTTCCCAACCAAGAGTCATTTTATGATAAGACATTGTGGACAGAAGGACAATTGAAAATGTATAACTTGGAAGTCTCTAAGATTGAGGGAAATGAAAACGATTGTCAAACTAGACATTAACTCTAACCTAGAAAGGAGCAAGTGGAGCCAACAGTGTCACCTTTATGAATGAATAGAACAGTGTATTGAGTCTGTGAATAGCAAACAATGGGATGTCAGGCTTTCATTTTAAGGAATATGTAAGAGATATGGATAAGTGTACTCTACCTTGATCTGTGCCATCAGTGCTTGCCAAGGAGCCACTATCGCTGGGAGTTCCGGACCTGAAATGATTTACCACAGACCGTCTGCTTTTCCTAGAAGCTGATTGATGCTTCTTTTCTTCATTTGGTGGGGTTGGTATCAGAAGCGGTTTTGCAAGTTGAACACTGGGGCTAAAATGACAGGAATAAAATAAATTACAACACATCAATACTGTGAAGATTGCAAGTAAAAAAAGTTCATGTTATTTTTTGGTCAATTTAATCATTAAGAGTATGTAGACACTTTGCCGGATATACAGGGCTTGAACTACAGAAGACTGGTGTAATGTTATTTTCTCTGATGAAGCCCCCTTCAGACTGTTGTAGATATCTGGAAGAGTGATTATCCAGAGAAGAAAAGGTGAACATTACTATGAGTTCAGTGTCATACCAACAGCAAAGAGCAAAGCATCCTGAGACCATTCATGTGTAGGAGGTGCTTTTCATCGAGCGGAGTGTGCTCACTCACAATTTTGTTTAAGAATACTACCATGAATAAAAAATTGTATCTAAATATCTTCCAAGAGCAACTTCTCCCAATGATCAATGATGAACAATACTTTTCCTAGCATGATGGAGCAACATGGCACAAGGCAAAAGCGATAACTAAGTGGCTTGGTTAACAAAACATTGAAATTTTGGGTCTATGGCCAAAAAACTCCCCCGATCTCAATCCTAATTAGAGCCTGTGGTCAATATTCAAAAAATAGGAGGTCAAAAACATACACACAAAAATTATGATAAGCTCTAAGCACTGTTTAGGCAAGAATGAGTTATCAGTCAAGATTTGGCCCAGAAGCTGATATCCAATATGTCAGGGAGAATTGCAGAAGTCATAAATAATAAGTATCAACACTATACATATTCAGTCTGCATAAACTTGATGTTAATAAAATTTGTTAAGAACATTTTAAATGGGACCTTTCTCCTTGGAAAATAATATTTACTTGCAGATATAGGGTTAACCTGCAGGCAAATAGTGTGACAATACTGCTCAGCCGCCTAACTGAAAGTGTGACTACCGAGAGAAACACCAAGGTTACTTACGGGTAGCCGGTTTTTCCGGAGCCCATGACGGCACACCTGAGAGAGGGGATCCGCCCAGTCAGGACAGGAAACCCTACTAAAAATAAAAGGGCGGTACCTCTCTGTCGCTTCAGTTGGTTTTCAGAGCATGAGAGGCCCCCCCCGGTTAGTACACACGGCAATCCAACACCACATTATATTAACTAAACACACCCAAAACAATAGTGCACACCGAAAGGGTGAAAAGGGGGGGAATATACGGGTGCCGTCATGGGCTCCGGAAAAACCGGCTACCCGTAAGTAACCTTGGTGTTTTCCCTTCCCCCATGACGGCACACCTGAGAGAATTTTGTAGAATTAAACCTTAGGGAGGGACCACCGCTTGTAGCACCCTTCTACCAAAGGTTAGGTCAGCAGAGGAAGAAAGATCTAGCCGGTAGTGTTTGAAAAAAGTTGAGGGTGAGGACCAGGTAGCGGCCTTGCAAATTTGATCAATTGATACCTCAGCCTTTTCTGCCCAGGAGGTAGCCACGGCTCTGGTGGAGTGAGCCTTGATGCCTTCGGGAACCGGAGTGCCACCCGCAGAGTAGGATAAACTAATGGCCTCCCTAATCCATCTGGCAATAGTACTTTTAGCTACCCCACACCCTCTTTTGCTACCCTGAAAGGCTATGAATAGGGTTTGGTCTTTCCTCCACTGACTAGTCATAGATATGTATTGTAACATAGATCTTCTCACATCTAACATGTGGAACTTTTGTTCCCCTGGATTCTTAGGATTACTACAGAATGATAGTAAAGTAATCTCTTGACTCCTATGGAACTTTTGAACCCCCTTGGGGAGATAAGCCGGGTCTGGTCTTAGAACAATCCTGTCATCAAAAACCTGAGTATAAGGAGGGCATATTGACAAGGCCTGTAAGTCACTTACCCTATGTGCCGATGTTAAGGCTACTAGTAGAACTGTTTTAAGGGTAAGTAACTTAGGTGACAACTCCTGCAAAGGCTCAAAGGGCTGTTTAGTCAGGGCTTCTAAGACCAAGATTAGATCCCAAGGAGGGATTTATGGAATAATGACCAGCCGAGATCTACTACAAGATTTTATGAATCGTGAGACCCATCTATTTGAGGCAAGATTACAATTATATAGGGCCCCCAAGGCAGAAACCTGAACTTTAAGGGTGCTGGTTGCTAACCCAAGATGTAATCCTGCTTGCAGAAATTCTAGGATAGGACCTACTGGAGCCACCTCCCCCAATGGTTCACCCAGGAAGTCAAGAAATTTTTTCCATGTCCTACCATAGATCCTAGAGGTTATGGGTTTTCTGCTTTTCAACAGGGTGGAGATTAACCCTGGAGAGAATCCTTGGCGACTTAGTAACGCCCTCTCAAATTCCAGGCTGCGAGATGGAAGCCCTTCACCTGAGAGTGGGTCACTGGGCCCTGGGTTAGCAGGTCCGGAACCTCTGGCAGGATCCATGGGTCTGTTACCGACATCTGCCTTAGAAGGGAGAACCATGGTCTTCTTGGCCAAAAAGGAGCTATGAAGATGATTTTTGCCTGATCCTCCCTGATTTTCCGGATCACAGCTGGAATCATCACTATCGGGGGGAATGCGTAGGCCAGAGAAAACTTCCAGGGTATCAGTAGGGCATCTACTGCGAAGGGATGTTCTCTCGGATTCAAGGAGCAGAACTTTCTGACTTTTCTGTTGTGAGAGTTGGCAAATAAGTCTATCTCTGGTGTGCCCCAGGCCTGGACTATTTGTTGAAATATCTGGGGGTTTAAGGACCATTCCCCCTGCCTTAAACCTCTGCGACTCAGGAAGTCCGCTTGAGTGTTTTCTATGCCTTTGATGTGCAACGCCGACAGAGATGACAGGTGTTGTTCTGCTAGTTGAAGGAGTAGATTTGATGCATGCATGAGGCCTTTGGACCTCGTCCCCCCATGATGATTGATATACGCCACCACTGCTCGATTGTCCATCAGGATTCGAGTATGGCGACCCCGAAGAAAAGGAAGAAAATGTCTTAGGGATTTCTCCACTGCCCATAGTTCTTTTTCGTTTGATCCATAGTTTTTCTCTCGTATGGACCAGGTCCCTTGTACAGAGTGAGATCTCAGGTGAGCCCCCCAACCTGTACCGCTTGCGTCGGTCGTGATGATGTCTATGACCGGATTTTGCCACCGGACCCCCATTGTCAGGTGGTTTTTCACCGTCCACCAAACTAGGGAATCCCTTACGCCCAGGGAGAGACATAGATTTCCTTCTAAATGCCCTTTTAACAGTCTTTGAGCTGAGAGAACTTCCCACTGTAGTTGTCTTAGGTGGAATTGTGCCCATGCTACCGCCGGGATACACGACGTTAACGAGCCTAGAAGGGACATTGCCTTTCTCAGAGTCATTGTTGGCTGGTGTATTGCTGTACTGGCCAGGTTTATTATCTTGTCTACTTTGTTTTCTGGAAGGAGGCAGAGCTGACGTTCGGAGTCCAGTATTAACCCCAGGAAGGACTGTAATTTTGCTGGCAGCAGTCTGGACTTGGGGACATTTATTAACCAGCCCAGCTCCACTAGAGTTGATGTTACCACTGATACTTGATGAGTGCAGTGGGACTCTGACCTTCCTATTACAAGGAAATCGTCCAGATATGGGACAATGATTACATCCCGGGACCGGAGGTACGACATTACTTCCACCATCACCTTGGTGAAAACCCTGGGAGCTGTAGACAGACCGAACGGAAGGGCTGTGTATTGATAATGTTTTACCTGATTCTGAATATAGAGAGCTACTCTCAGGTATTTCTGATATTCCGGATGTATTGGTATATGGTAATATGCATCCTTCAAGTCTATTACTGCCATGAAGCAGTGTTGGAAAAGAAGTTTTATGGTCGTATTTATAGACTCCATCTTGAAAGAGTAGTTCTCTATAGATTGGTTGAGTTTTCTTAGGTTTATAATAGTTCTCCAAGAACCATCCGGTTTTTGGATCAAGAAGAGGGGGGAGTAAAACCCCTCTCCTTCCTCCCGAACCGGGACCTCCTGAAGAACCTTTTTGTGGACAAGTCCCAAGACTTCGGCTTCTAGGGCAGATTGTTCCTGCTGGGACTTTCTTCGGGGAGTTATAATAAAGTTTTGTCTGGGTGCACAGATTAATTTTATTTTGAGGCCGTCTCTGATAATATTTTTGACCCAGGTACTGGGGGAGATATTTACCCAGGCCGGAAAGAAGAGGGAGAGTCTTCCTCCCACTTCTGTCGTAATGTCATTGGGGGGATTTTTTTGCCAATGTAGAGGGCCCTTTAAACATATAGCCCGATCCTTTCTTATCCCTAAAGTCCCAGTTTTTTCTCTCCCCTGGGGGGCGACCTCTATTATATCTTCTCCTCCGAAAAAAAGTTTTTTTGGACTCTTTAGGGATATTGGGAAAGACTTTCTTTTTATCTCCTGCATGTTCCAGGATCTCTTCAAGTTTTTTCCCAAAGAGAAGTTGGCCGTCACATGGAATGGAGCACAGCTTGTGTTTAGATGGCAAATCCCCCGGACAACCTTTGAGCCAAAGGGCTCTTCTTGCCGCATTAGACAAGTTCGCTGCTCTGGCCGTTAGTCTTGCGGAATCCGCAGAAGAGTCTGCTAAAAAGGCTGCTGCTCCTTGCACTAAAGATATATTGGCAAGGATGTCAGTTCTGGGTATTTTGTCCCTTAGCTGATCTTCTATCTGCTGTAGCCAGACCATTAGAGCACGGGCCGTACAAGTTCCAGCAATTGCTGGCTTCAGGCCCCCCGCTGAGGCTTCCCAGATATGCCTCAGAAACCCATCAGCTTTTTTATCGAGCGGGTCTTTAAGAACACCCGAGTCTTCTAGTGGAAGGGATGATCTTATGATCTTTTTAAACATTTGGCTACTGCTCCATCAATTTTTGGGATCTTTTCCCAGGGTTCAGAGTCTTTATCCTCAAAGGGATATCTCCTTTTGGATGAAGAGGGCAAAGAACCCATTTTTTCAGGTCTTTTCCACTCTTTCTCAATTAATGCTTTTATTTTTGCATTAACCGGAAACGTGCGTTTCCTCCTCTCTTCTAAGCCATCAAACATGACATCCTCTAGTGACCTAGGTGTCTTCTCCTCTTTAAGACCCATTGCAGACCTGACTGCTTTGACTAACTTGTCCACGTCCTCAGTTGGAAAGCAAGGACGACCTCCTGAATCACTGTCTGAGGAGGGATCCGAAGAGTGGACCGAGGCCGGTGAAGTAGAGGGAGATCGGGATGTTTTATGACTCCCCTGTCTCTGAGAGGCATCTGATTCTGTAGACGCCTTACGGCTTCTCCCTCTCGGTTCGCTAAGGGCCAATTTCAAGGAGTCTTTTATTTCAGCCTGTATTATGGCTTTAAGGCTAGTGGCGAAATTAGGGGTTTCTTCTTGTATAGTCTTACTAATGCAGTTAGCACAGAGATCCTTCTGATACTGAACTGCAAGCGGGTCTTTACAAAGGGCACACTCTCGGTTCTTTGTTTTACCGCTAGCTTTCCTGGACCCCTAGTGGTCAAAACAGAAAAATGGACCCTGTTACCATAAGGGATACATTCACGCAGATCACTCACCACTGCCGACAATCAAGGGTACCGATTTTGGAGGCTGGACAGATGCACGTGAAGCGTCCCTCCTGGACGTCGACGAATCTTGCCGGACGGAACGGCCACTGTTCCTACCACTTGAGCGGCTGCTCCTGGTATGCTGGTGGCTCGGCAAGGCATCTGGTGAGAGATCCTGCTGCTGCTGCTGCTGCTGCGAAGGCGGCTGCTGCTGCTGCTCCTGTTGTCCCACTTCCATAGTGAAGTTTAGAACATGAGCGCGTCTTCTGTGGTCCAGCACCCTTTTATGGGGGACCACTGCACTCCCCGACTCCTCCGGTGCCCAATGGTGGCCCTCCCCTCCTCTGCCGCGCCGCCGGAGTCCTTTTCCACCAGCCGGTGTTTCTTCATGGGCGCCGCCATCTTGGATCCGGCGCCTGCTCCTGACGTCACACGGGCACACCCATTCCCAGCGTGCCTGGCGTGTGACGTCAGACGAGTGACCCGGAAGCGGCCGCCACGCCTGGACGCCGGCAGAGAGGGGAGAGCGGCGTGGCAGCCATGGAAGGAACCCGGTCCTCCAACCATGCTGCACAACGCCCGCACGGACGCAGCGACCCGGGGGACCTGCGGACAGCGCCTCCAGGACCCGAACCTCCGACGCACAGGCGCTGCCTGTTCTTCCACGCCGGGACGGGACCTGGGTAAGTCGAACCGCTGTGTTCAGCACAAGGGTCCCTGTCAGGACAGGAAACCCAACTGAAGCGACAGAGAGGTACCGCCCTTTTATTTTCAGTAGGGTTTCCTGTCCTGACTGGGCGGATCCCCTCTCTCAGGTGTGCCGTCATGGGGGAAGGGAAAAATTAACTTATTTCCTTCTGGGAGCTGCCGGCTTTCAGTCATGGGGGTGTACATGAAGTGACTACAGTCACTAATCACAGCACCCCTCAAGATATTGTGAGTGGCAGCAGAAAACACTCTGGCACATTGATTGACAGCCAACTCTATAGCGCATCTATGCAGAGAAAGCTGTCAATGTGTCAGAGTGTGTTTACAGCCGCCACTCACAGTATAGTCAGCAGTGCTGTGAACAGTGACTGACTACTTCATATACATCCCTATGACTGAAAGCCGATGGTACCTGGGAAGAAATAAGTTAATTTTCACCTGGTAGACGTACTTTCAGTAAGGTGAACAGGAACCATTGTATTGCTATGTACCTGCAAAAAACACCTATATTTGCAGGTAAATAGCATTTTCCAAAGTGACAGGTGCCCTTTAAAAACTTCTGAAATCCTTATAATTGTAATTCAATAAACAAATAACCATAGAAACATCTGACTAAAAGATCTAAAAGCGCTGATGCAGCAAACTTTGTGAAAACCAAATATCACTCTCAAAACCTTTGGCCATAACTTTTGGTACATATCTGAGAAATAAGAGAGGGGAACCTTATATTGTTGTATGTGTTGTTATGTCTATCAGCATTATGCTATTGAGCAGAAGAATTGTAGAAGATATATCCTTTTTTTTAGCAAATATATTTTTATATTTGGCATAACTTTATTGCTATTCATTGACATGAATCCCTGCTCCTCTAAAGCTATGGGTCCAGGGGGAGTGATTGATAGCCATCTCTTCATGCACACTATATAGTTACATACAGTGAAAAAAGACACAAATCCATCAAGCTCAACCATTCTCAACCAGTTATACATTTTCTATCACAGTCAGCAGGGATTTCTATCAAATTATTTGTTATTCTGAATCTTTTCCAATAAATTATAAGTCTGCTCAACTCTTACAGATCTGTAATATGCAGATAGACAGCATGTTCAACATGACACGTTCCCTTTAATAATATTTCTAACAAAAATGAAATTGAGAAATTGGTATAATATATTATTAACTTACGCTAGACAAATAAGTAAAATGCATTACGTGCAATGATTCCGTGCTTGTCGAAAGCCCTAAGCTCTTTCCTGTAACAAGTATTACTGGTGCACAGTCACAACTAAAGACAGACTGTGTTTTCAGCCATATAGTAGTAAAGCTTTGCCTACTGATTTACTATTATAATTTTCAACTTTTCTGCTAGTTGTTTGTAGACTGACTTGAACACCCAAGTCTTTCATGATAAAGCCTTTTATTATAATGATCAGAAAATATTAATTTTCTGTTTGTATTTTTATAAGGATGTGACAGGACTGGTCATACTCCTCTCCCCCTAAAGACAGCGTCTGCAGGAACTGTACGGGAACACATGTTAGAATATGGTTTTATTGTATTGTATTGCATTTTATGAGTAATGTAAAACTCCATTGAATCTTATAGGTACTGATATGTGTAGTAGATGTATAATGTATTTTATGTAAAACATTTACGGAAAGAAGAAACTTGGAAAGAAAACATGCAATTTGGTCTTATCCGGTGACAAAGAGGTGTCAGGAAAGGAGAGAATACACTCACCTTGCTAGGTTGCTGAATGGCAACACATAACGGGCATGTAACAGCTGCTGCACAGATACTGGTCAAAAGGACGACCATAAATACAGAGAGAAGACGGAGGTATCACTCATGCGCTGCTGTTATCAAATTATCGGTGAAGTTAAGATTTTTTTTAAGCAGATTTAAAAGTCAACGCGTTTCGAGGTCACGCAGGACCTCTTCAGCACCAATTAGGAAATATTAAATACAACAACCACTGATGCATGTCATTTGCAGAGCTCCGTACGGAAGTAAGCTCCGCAAAAGACATAAAGGATAACAGGGAAACTCCACTAATACATAAATCCTATAGAGAAACTACGGAGTATAAATACCCAATGAATCATAAGTAAAAAATTAGCAAATTTTATTAAGCATAATTAAATCACATATATTACAAACATAACAGACAAAGTGTACGTATAATGCATGTGCGGCGGACAAAACACACCACAGGTATCACCTGGGGTATAAAGAAGGCAAACACAGCTACCTACTCTAGGCCTATTGATAGTTCAATGGAGCATGTTACATGGTTTAAAGTGCATAGTGCTACCAACAAAACGGCATGTGCCACTCCTTTCATTAATATCACTGCTCTAAAGCCAGCAGTAGGAATAAGTGCTAATCAAATATCGTTGCCAATCTTACCCCAATCTCATTGGTGTCAGTGTGTGTCCGGCGGCCGGAGATTGGGGTAAGATTGGCAACGATATTTGATTAGCACTTATTCCTACTGCTGGCTTTAGAGCAGTGATATTAATGAAAGGAGTGGCACATGCTGTTTTGTTGGTAGCACTATGCACTTTAAACCATGTAACATGCTCCATTGAACTATCAATAGGCCTAGAGTAGGTAGCTGTGTTTGCCTTCTTTATACCCCAGGTGATACCTGTGGTGTGTTTTGTCCGCCGCACATGCATTATACGTACACTTTGTCTGTTATGTTTGTAATATATGTGATTTAATTATGCTTAATAAAATTAGCTAATTTTTTACTTATGATTCATTGGGTATTTATACTCCGTAGTTTCTCTATAGGATTTACCAATTAGGAAATATGTAGCAGATCGGAGGATGTTTCCAGCTGTAGGTTGTGCAATGTAAATGTAAAACCGTACTAGTCATCTGAGTGCTGTTCCGTTATTTTCATGGATAGCCACTGACACCAACAGTTTGCATAAAATAAATGGAGACATGTCCTAGTCTGCTTTTCTATGTGAACTAACATTAGCAATAGGTCATATATTGAAAGCACTTAATGTTAATACGCTGTAGCAATGTGTGGGAGCTTAAAACATAACTTTTAATCTATGATCAAATAAAATATAAAACATCAATTCCTAAAATTAGCCCAGCAGGACCTAAAGTGCAAAGACAGCGTAATAAACACATCACCTACACATCACAACATGAGTGCCACATATCTCTCAGTGACCAACCTGTAGCAAGGATTCTTCCTGGCAGTACTAGATGGTGACAAAAACAACCAAATAACTTATGTAGGTGTCAGAGGGTGAGAGTACACAGTCCTTCTCGATTCTATGTACGTACACAAATAAGAGATTGGAACACTCCAAAATGAAGCTCCGGAGTCAGATAGCCGGGTCTGACATAGCCCTTCAGGCTGTTCCACTGTCACCATGTCATGCCCAGGGTATAATCAGGTGTGAGGTGTGCTGCCCCAAGCTCCCAAGCATGGAACCATCTGAAGGGCTATGCCAGACCGGGCTGACTCCTTAACTTCATTCTTTATAGAGTCGAGAAGGACTGTGCCCCCTCACCCTCTGACAGGAGTATCTTTATCACACTGATTGACCTACATGTTATTTGGGTGTGTTCATCACCATTTAGCACTGCCAGGAAGAATCCTTGCTACAGGTTGGTCAGTGAAAGGGATGTGGCACTCATGTTTTGATGTGTTTATTGCACTTTCTTTGTACTTTAGGTCCAGCTGGACTAATTTTGAGTACTGACATTTTAGATTTTATTTGATCGTTGATTAAAAGTTATGTTTTAAGCTCCCACACATTGCTACAGTGTGCTATTCTATGTGGCAGAACTTTTCCATTTACTGTAAGTGAATAAATCATTTATTTTTCTCACCGAATGACACATGGATGACAACCTTTGGCTAGTTGCTTTTCAATGACTGGTTGCTTTAAGAGACTTGGGAAACCTCCTTGTGTTTCTTTTTTGCATATAAAAAAATAGATGACACAAGAATTTGTAAAAATAAACTGTATGCACAATCTATATGACATTGCCATACATATCTGAATCAGGAGTGATATAGAACAGATGGTTATAAACATAAGGATGAATGACCTCGGGGAGATCAAAACATCCAACACCGCGGAGACACCATCACATGTTTCTCAACGCAGTGATCCAGAACACTGCCCCCATCCCTTAAGGGAAATATCCAAATGCATGTAGAAAAGCCGCGGAGACACCATCACGTGTTTCTCAACGCAAGCAATGAATAGCCAGGTCTTTCACCGGGAAGGAACAACCACGGAAAGGGCAGCATCCAATAAAGGAAAACCACCTATGCCAAAACATGGTATCCATCCACAGACAGCTGTTTCGGGGTATTTGCCCCTCATCAGTGTGGAGTAGGAAACTGGCTATTAGGAGCAGTGCCTAGTGACAGGACTATAAACATAAGGATGAATGACCTCCAGGAGATCAAAACATCCAACACCGCGGAGACACCATCACGTGTTTCTCAACGCAGTGATCCAGAACACTGCCCCCATCCGTTAAGGGAAATATCCAAATGCATGTAGAAAAGCCGCGGAGACACCATCACGTGTTTCTCAACGCAATGAATAGCCAGGTCTTTCACCGGGAAGGAACAACCACGGAAAGGGCAGCATCCAATAAAGGAAAACCACCTATGCCAAAACATGGTATCCATCCACAGACAGCTGTTTCGGGGTATTTGCCCCTCATCAGTGTGGAGTAGGAAACTGGCTATTAGGAGCAGTGCCTAGTGACAGGACTATAAACATAAGGATGAATGACCTCGGGGAGATCAAAACATCCAACACCGCGGAGACACCATCACGTGTTTCTCAACGCAGTGATCCAGAACACTGCCCCTATCCCTTAAGGGAAATATGCAAATGCATGTAGAAAAGCTGCGGAGACACCATCACATGTTTCTCAACGCAAGCAATGAATAGCCAGGTCTTTCACCGGGAAGGAACAACCACGGGAAGGGCAGCATCCAATAAAGGAAAACCACCTATGCCAAAACATGGTATCCATAGAACAGATGGTTGGCTGCACCCACCAAGATCAACAATGATCATCTGGGCCCGTATGGTGGCTGAGTGGTTAGCACTGGGGTCCTGGGTTCAAATGCCACCAAGGAAAATATTTAAAGGAGTTTTTATGCTTTTGTTTGTGTGGGCGTCTTCCAGGTACTTATGTTTCATTCCACACTCCAAAAACATACTGATAGGGAATGTAGATTGTGAGACCTGATGGCAACAAAGATGATGATGCCTGTAAAGTACTGCAGAATATGATAGCGTTATATTAGCTAAGCATAATAATAAATAATAATCTTAAATGCATATGGCCACATTAACATGAAGACGAATGCAAAACTTCATTTGTGCAAGACGCTTGTATTTCCATAGTTAGTGATAACAAGGACAGCACAGTGTGATTCATTACTGTTGCTGCCAAAAATAAGGAAAACTAACCTGATGAATCTTATTATAAGTCATGCATGTGTTAATCTCAGTTACTGATCCCAATCAATCCTGGTGACCAGAGCCTTAGGAGTAATTAAACGTAAAGGAAAGCATGCAATCCTCATCTAGTAAAGAAATTCAGAATTTAAAATTAAAACTATTTTTTTCTGTGTACAAAGAACTTCATATGACTCAAAAAAATTAATGACAGGCAAATCTTAGCTGCACATATGCAGATGGATAATTACTGAGCAACAGACCAACTGGCGGCACTAAACAACTGCCGATCAGTAAACCTTTACCAATTGGTGGTCATTTAATAGCATGTTTACACAGTCAGAAAGAGTAAACTGTGCTCACTGAGCCAGCTGTATTGGATTGCTCAGTGAGCACAGGCTGCCATAGTTCTAGGCAGTGCGAGTCCTGTTTACACTAGAATGACGCACCGCTGTGAATGATGATCTTTTACTAGATGGTGGCCCGATTCTAACGCATCGGGTATTCTAGAATATGTATAGTAGTATATAGCACAGCCCACATAGTATATAGCACAGCCAAAGTAGTATATAGCACAGCCCACGCAGTATATAACACAGGGCACATAGTATATTGCCCAGCCAGGTAGTATATAGCAGAGGCCACGTAGTATATAGCAGAGCCCACGTAGTATATAGCAGAGCTCACGTAGTATATAGCAGAGCTCACATAGTATATAGCAGAGCCCACATAGTATATAGCAGAGCCCACGTAGTATATAGCAGAGCCCACATAGTATATAACACAGAGACGTATGTAACACAGCCCAAGTAGTATGGCAGCTTTCTGGAGACCGTCCCCGGCCCGTCCATCCATGAGAGGAGCAGATGTACGGCCGGTGGTGAGAGCGGCGGAGGCGCCATCTCCGGCAGTGCAGGAGCAGCACACGGCCCGCACCTAACAATAACAGGACACGTGTGTAGATGACGGAGAGGCTGAGGGCCCGGCCGAGAGTGTGGCTCACACGGGGCGCCCTGCAGGACTCCACAGTGCCGGCACATGGGCTGGCTCCGAAGAGCTGTTCACGTGCGGGGTGATAGTCCGCCCTTTCTGTAGTCCGGCACGGAGGCCGTTGCTGGCGGAGGACATCGTGGCTGCTCCCGGGAGTGTGCGGAGCTTCGGGCACAGGTCAGATGATGGCGGCCACTGTGATCTCCCGGTTGTATTTCCATGTCCCGCATTGTGAGCGCTCGCTGCTTCCTCCCTATTATAACGTCATGCACGATGTGCAGGTCATGTGTCAGCAGTGAAGCTCGCAGGGGGCACTGACGGGGGGAGTAAGGAGGGACTAATCTGACTGTGCCCGTTGCTGATTGGTTGCGGCAGCCATGACAGGCAGCTGGCGCGACCAATCAGCAACGCGGGATTTCCGTGACAGAAGTTGCCGACAGAAAAACAGACAGACGGAAGTACCCCTTAGACAATTATATATATAGATGCTGTAGAAAAGATAATTTCATCCGATGAAAACGTTTTTTTTTCTCTTTCAACAGATGATGATCAGCACATTTTATATGGAACGATTATTATGAAACAAGTGTTCTTGGGAACGCAGGTTAACGATCTTTCAGTGAAAATGCAGCATAACAAAAGATAGAACAGAAGACAATTATGCTTTTTTCAGAGAGCAAATGGAAAGTTTCCTTTTCTTTGTCTACTTTCTCAAACTACTGTAAATGTTTTTTATTTTAATTAGAGTTTGTGCAGACTTATTTAACAGTGGGGCAGTTGGTGCCATTTTCCTAGGCAAAGCCAATTAGACATCTTGAAAGGGAATGGAAGGAGGGTCTCTGAAAGTTATGGCTTTCCCCTCAAGCTCTTTTTTGTACTGCAGAAAGTGACAACAGCCAGAGATTTTTACTGGCTGCTGTAATGTGATTCAGGAAGATCTGTATGTATAGACAGAAAGGGTAGTCACAGAGAGACTATTTCCTTAGTTAACCATGTGCGGGTCTCGCCACTGCTTGCATGTTACAGTAATCAGGAAAAGACTTAATTATTTGAATAGGAGTAATGCATAAATACACTGCTTAAAAAAATAAAGGGAACACTAAAATACCACATCCTAGATATCACTGAATGAAATATTTCAGTTGCAAATCTTTAGGCATTACATAGTGGAATGAGTGGAGAACAATAAAACATAAAAATTATCAATGTAAATCAAAATGAATATCCCATGGAGGTCTCGATTTGGAAAGATACTCAAAATCAAAGTGGAAAATCAAATTACAGGCTGATCCAACTTCAGTGGAAATGCCACAAGACAAGGAAATGATGTTCAGTTGTGTGTGTGTTGCCTCCATGTGCCTGTATGACCTCCCTATAATGCCGGGGCATGCTCCTCATCAAGAGAATGCCAAGAATGTGCAAAGCAGTCATCAAAGCAAAACAATAAAACCTAAAAATGATCAGCGTAAATCACAACTAATATTCCACGGAGATCTGGAGTTGGAATGATGCTCAAATTCAAAGTGGAAAATGAAGTTACAGGCTGATCCAACTTCAGTGGAAATGCCTCAAGACAAGGAAATGATGCTCAGAAGTGTGTGTGGTCTTCATGTGCCTGGGCATCCTCCTGATGAGGCGGTGGATGATCTCCTGAGGGATCTCCTCCCAGACCTGGACTAAAGCATCCGCCGACTCCTGGATAGTCTGTGGTGCAACGTCACGTTGGTGGATGGTGCGAGACATGATATCCCAGATGTGTTCAATCGGATTCAGGTCTGGGGAATGGGCGGGCCAGTCCATAGCTTCAATGCCTTCATCTTGCAGGAACTGCTGACACACTCCAGCCACATGAGGTCTGGAATTGTCCTGCATTAGGAGGAACCCAGGGCCAACCGCACCAGCATATGGTCTCACAAGGGGTCTGAGGATCTCATCTCGGTACTTAATGGCAGTCAGGCTACCTCTGGCGAGGACATGGAGGGCTGTGCGGTCCTCCAAATAAATGCAACCCCACACCATTACTGACCCACTGCCAAACCAGTCATGCTGAAGGATGTTGCAGGTAGAAGATCGCTCTCCATGGCGTCTCCAGACTGTCACATGTCACATGTGCTCAGCATGAACCTGCATGAACCTCACCACTTCTCCTCTCTGACCACAACATTCTCTCCTTCACACTCAAAACTCCTCGCCCACCCCAGCACCCTCCTACCTACCACACATTCAGAAATCTACATACCATTAACCCTCATACACTTTCAGACTCCTTACACTCATCACTGTCCCCAATCTCTTCTTTTTCCTGTCCTGATCTGGCTGTACATCACTACAACAACACTCTTAGAAGCACCCTGGACCAAGTAGCTCCCCTCACCCTCAGAACCTCCAAACACAGAGTGAAACAGCCCTGGCTCACATCGCAAACCAAATTTCTCCAGCGATGCTCCAGGTGTGCTGAGCGCTTATGGAGGAAAACTCGCACCCCAGAAGACTTCATACACTTCAAATTTATGTTAAGGACCTATAACTCTGCCCTTCACCTTGCCAAACAGACCTACTTCACCACTCTGATCTCATCACTATCCAACAACCCCAAGAAACTTTTTGACACCTTTCACTCCCTCCTCAGGCCAAAAGCACAAGACCCTATCACAGACATTTGTGCTGATGACCTGGCCTCCCACTTTATAGAGAAAATAGACAATATCCGTCAGGAAATCCGCTCCCAGACACCAAGTGCAATGACTCCCATTCCTCCCTGCATCTCCCCTGGCTCACTCTCCACATTCGATCCCATCACAGAAGAAGAAGTCTCCAAGCTCCTCTCCTCTTCTCGCCCGACTACATGCACCACCGACCCCATTCCCTCACACCTCCTCCAGTCTCTCTCTCCAGTCGTCACAACTCACCTAACTACAATCTTTAATCTCTCCCTCTCCTCTGGCATTTTCCCCTCCTCCTTCAAACACTCTATCATTACTCCATTACTAAAAAACCCACCCTTAACCCATCATGCGCAAACAACTACAGACCGGTCTCCAATCTCCCCTTCATCTCAAAACTCCTGGAGCGCCTAGTCTACTCCCGCCTTACCCTTTACCTCTCCACTCATTCCCTCCTAGACCCTTCACAGTCCGGGTTCCGCCCCCTACATTCAACAGAAACTGCACTCATTAAGGTGACCAATGACCTTCTGACAGCAAAATGTAACGGTGACCACTCTCTGCTCATTCTCCTCGATCTTTCTGCAGCTTTCGACACTGTTGACCACCCTCTCCTACTCTCTAGGCTCCAGTCACTAGGCATTAAGGACACTGCTCTCTCCTGGTTCTCTTCCTATCTTTCTGAACGCTCCTTCAGTGTTCTGTTCTCCGGCTCCCCTTCATCTCCTCTTCCTCTCACTGTCGGGGTACCTCAGGGCTCAGTCCTTGGCCCCCTTCTCTTCTCCCTCTACACGGCCCCAATTGGACAGACCATCAGCAGATTTGGCTTTCAGTACCATCTTTATGCTGATGACACACAACTATACACGTCATCCCCTGACCTTACCCCCGCTGTACTACAGAATGCCACTGACTGTCTGTCTGCAGTCTCTAACATCATGTCCGCTCTCTATCTGAAACTCAACCTCTCCAAAACTGAACTTCTTCTGCTCCCGCCTTCTACTAGCCTCCCTAAATCTGACATCTCCCTCTCTGTGGGTGGCACCATAATAACGCCTAGGCAGCAGGCACGCTGTCTGGGTGTTATGTTTGACTCAGATCTCTCCTTCACCTACCACATACAATCTCTTGCCCGCTCGTGCCGCTTACACCTAAAGAACATCTCTAGAATACGCCCTTTTCTCACCACGGAGACAACAAAAACTCTCACTGTCGCCCTAATCCACTCCCGTCTGGACTACTGCAACTCTCTATTAATTGGCCTCCCCCTCACGCGACTTTCCCCTCTCCAGTCTATCCTTAATGCAGCAGCCACGGTCGTCCATCTGGCTAATCGTTACTCGGACGTGTCCGCTCTTCACCAGTCGTTACACTGGCTGCCCATTCATTACAGGATACAATTCAAACTACTTGTTCTCACCCACAAAGCGCTCCACAGTGCGGCACCCCCTTACATCTCCTCCCTCATTTCTGTCTATCGGCCTAGCCGACCGCTGCGCTCTGCAAACGACTTTCGACTAACCTCTGCACTAATCCGTACCTCCCACTCCCGACTCCAAGACTTCTCCCGTGCTGCGCCAATCCTCTGGAATGCTCTACCCCAAGATATTAGGACCATCCACAACTTGCATAGTTTTAGGCGCTTGCTCAAAACTCATTTGTTCAGAGCGGCCTATCACGTTCCCTAATCAGTCATTTTAGGTTTGTGTTTGTGTATCCCATTCACTATCTCCATCTACCCCCCCACCCCCTGAAGATGGCTGGACCATCATTGTAAATACATCATTGTAAATACACACCTGTACTTTGTATCTCCCCCACCTCATTGTAGATTGTAAGCTCTCACGAGCAGGGTCGTCTTATTTTGTCTTATTTTGCTTTATTACTGTATTGATAACATTGTTACCTATGACTGTTGTGTTTGAAACTGTTAAACTGTAAAGTGCTGCGGAATATGTTGGCGCTATATAAATAAAGATTATTATTATTATTATCTGTGAAGAGCACAGGGCACCAGTGGCGAATTTGCCAATCCTGGTGTTCTGTGGCAAATGCCAATCATCCTGCATGGTGTTAGGCTGTGAGCACAACCCCCATCTGTGGACGTCAGGCACTCAGACCATCCTTATGGAGTCGGTTTTTAACCGTTTGTGTAGACACATGCACATTTGTGGCCTGTTGGAGGTCATTTTGCAGGGCTCTGGCAGTGCTCCTCCTGTTCCTCCTTGCACAAAGGCGGAGGTAGCGGTCCTGCTGCTGGGTTGTTGCCCTCCTACGGCACCATCCACATATCCTGGTGTACTGGCCTGTCTCCTCATAGCGCCTCCAGCCTCTGGACACTATGCTGACAGACACAGCAAACCTTCTTGCCACAGCTCGCATTGATGTGCCATCCTGAATGAGCTGCACTACCTGAGCCACTTGTGTGGGTTGTAGAGTCCGTCTCATGCTACCACGAGCGTGAAAGCACAACCAACATTCAAAAGTGACCGAAACATCAGCCAGAAAGCATTGGTACTGAGATGTGGTCTGTGGTCCCCACCTGCAGAACCACTCCTTTATTGAGTGTGTCTTGATAATTGCCAATAATTTCCATCTGTTGTCTATTCCATTTGCACAACAGCATGTGAAATTGATTGTCAAACAGTGTTGCTTTCTAAGTGGACAGTTTGATTTCATAGAAGTTTGATTTACTTGGAGTTATATTCTGTTGTTTAAGTGTTCCCTTTATTTTTTTGAGCAGTGAATATTGGTATTGTGTATGTATGTATATGTAATGTGTAATATGTGAGTAGTACGTATGCACAATATGTGTGTAGGCCACACTTGACATTCTTTCTAAATTTCAATGTACCATATTTTCTGATCTATGTCAGCTTGGATGTTAAAGGCTAGAGAGAGCAAACAAATATATATTTAAATCAAAACTAGTGAGAATTCCTATGCATAGATATCAGTGTTACATACTTGTTATAGTGCCTTTGCTTTCTTTTGATACACCTCAGTACCTAAACATAATGTATTTAGTACCGAAGGTCACACATGATCATTACCTCAGTCACAAGTGCCTGCACCCTCTTGTTCACTTGTGGCTGGGTGATTCTTGCTATAGTGTAGGCCACCAACAAGAATTAGTTTATTAGAAGAGACTACTTCTCACCAGCATTCAACACTTAAGTAGAAGTTCTGAAAGCAAAATAACACCAGATGGCACTATAATAAATACAGCTCTGGTAAAAATTAAGAGACCACCACATCAAAACCTGTCATGGGCAGCCCAATCTCCAGACCTGAACCCCACTGAAAACCTCTGGAATGTAATCAAGAGGATGATGGATAGTCACAAGCCATCAAACAAAGAACTGCATAAATGTTTGCGCCAGAAGCAGTGTGAAAGACTGGTGGAAAGCATGTCAAGACGCATGAAAGCTGTGATTAAAAATCATGGTTATTCCACAAAATACTGATTTCTGAACTCTTCCTGAGTTAAAACATTAGTTAGTATCTAAATGATTAGGAACTCGTTTTCTTTGCATTATTTGAGGTCTGAAAGCACTGTTTTGTTTTGTTTTTTATTTTGACCATTTCATCTTTTCAGAAAAAAAATATAAAATATATTGCTTGGAAATTTGGAGACGTGTTGTCAAAAGTTTATAGAATAGATGAAAAATGTACATTTTACTCAAAAATATACCTATAAAGAGAGAAATCAGACAAACTGAACATTTTGCAGTCGTCTCTTAATTTTTGCCAGAGCTGTATGTAACCACTGCAACTCGACATATGAATATTCATTTTTAAATACAGTAATTGTTCTTTTTGTTATAATCTAACAGAATAATGTAATATTTAATTGTGGGGAAATCCATTTAAGTCCCGCAAATCAAATTAAAGGAAATCAGTAAACTGGTTTTTGCTACCTCATCTGAGAGCAGCAAAGTGTAATAAAATCCAATTCTAACAAAAAAAGAAGCATAAAATCAAAAGATAGGAACTAGAGGCCAGTAATAATTCATGCTAGAAGGGAATGTGGTCTTGAGTCAATCCGCAGTGTTAACATATTCTATCCTCTCAGCAGGACATGTCAATCCGCAGCGCTGATATAGAATATTTACACTGAGCGAGCACTATATGTGGAGGAGACATCTCCCCTATCTAAACGCTAAGGTTGCTTTTGTTACGGCAATCATCTCATATAGAAATGATTCTCTTTTTCACAGTTTACTGCATTTGGGGTTAACCGGCAGCCAGAGCAAAATGGTGCCTGCATTGCTGATGAGAGACAACAGCAGGATCCACATACATCTTCAATGTGACTAAAGGCAGCAGCAAGTGACTATAGTAACAGGCATACTTATGAGAAGAGGAGATATTTTACAAGGCAGGCAGGACCCAGGGCATGTAAAATAATCTCTTTTTACCGTCATAGTGCTTTCTTTTTGAAATTTGCAATTTCTTCAAACCCTAGAGAAAGCCAGCTACGGTCTGACTACGTTCTTCTTCTCACAGCTCTCATTTGAAATCTGTTGAGTGATGTGTGCAGATTTCCATGAAATGACTACCTGTCGTCAGTCCCTTTTTGTTTATCCACAAGAATAATCGGCTTTAGGTAGTGAAAAACATAAGCTCTAGAAAAAAAAGGCAACCTCATCTCCTTTATACACTAAGAGGGGAACGCTTTGTGACTTACAGTAGACGTGTGCTAATTTTTATTCATTTTTATGTCACTCGCGCCGATTTCTGGTTGTATGTGCAATCAATAGAAATATACAGGCAATTTGCCTTTACTCTTAGTTATCGTGAAGCGCACATGCATACAAATCCATATAATTACACATGCATCGCAGCAATAACAGTCACATATCAACTGAATATAAAAAGGCTCAGTAAGAAGATGCGTACCCATTACATTGCATACAGCTTTTTCGATTCAAGTCCACCATGGGACTCTCCAGGATAGCCAACTGGACCTACAATAATTGAGAATTCAGCTTACCAGACAAAAAATAAAGGCCCCTCATAGACATTAGACTAGAATCTGCCAAACCCTCCGATATCGGCAGAATTGGCCAAGAATTTTATGTGTATGGGGCCTCCCAACCCTTCCCTGACAGTTGATGTAGGGGTAAGAAAGTTCGGACCTGTTGAATTTCAATGGCCAATCCTTTAGTACTTCCAAAAGATAAGTCACTGGCAGGGGAATTTATCCCCAGCGCGCTCAGAGAACACATAAATGCTCAGCTCGAGCTGAGGGTTTCTATTTTTTTCTGAATCTGAAGAAATATTTGTCAGCTGAACAATAACTTAGGTAACAGCTATCTAAGGAGGCCTTAAAAGGAGTGTATCACCAGAAAGTGACTTATTGTTTAAATCAACTTTTTGTTACTTATATTTAAAAAAAATGGCAATGTTTTGTTTTTTTTTCATATCACAGTCTGTATTAAAAAAATATAATTAGTAATCTTGCAATTTTCATACTGGTCGCTAGGGCTTTTTAGACTTACACTTCCTGTCTTATCAAGAAGAGGTTTATCAGAGTTTTCTTATTAGCTGAGATAAAATTACAATGACAGCTACACATCGACAGACAGCTGATAATACAGGGTCTACCAATTGCAATAGGCGATTTTACACTTGACCCTGCTCCCCATCCCTTCACAATAATCTATGCACAGACTCATTGTAGCTATGTATATGTGTGGTTTCCTAAATCTATAGGTCTCCTTTGTGATGTTTGCACCAGAGCCACTGTCTTCTATGCGATGTATACACCAGCTCCACTGTCTCCTATGTGATGTATACACCAGCTCCACTGTCTCCTATGTGATGTATACACCAGCTCCACTGTCTCCTATGTGATGTATATGCAACAGCCACACTGTCTCCTATGTAATGTATATACCAACCCCACTGTCTCCTATGTAATGTACATACTAGTCCCAGTGTCTCATATGTGATAGACATGCTCCAGTCCCACAGTCTCCTATGTGATGTATATTCTCCAGCCTCAGTGTCTCCTATGTAATGTATAAGCATCAGTCCCAGTGTATCCTATGTGATATATATACAGCAGTCTGGGTGTCTCTTATTTGATGTATACTGCAGACCTCCCAATGCTTGCATTCTTTAAATGTAATGTGAGCAGTAATGAATTTTCCACTGTGAGGAGGCCTGTAGTATAATATACATCTGTGTTCAGAACAACTTATTGCTGCAAACAGTTCATTAGAAAACCTTACTCCAGACCGATGCAAACCTGGAAAAGCAGTTTTGAGTGGCAATATCATCACTACCACCTAATAGCACACACCGCAACAAAGAGAAGCAGCTCCAGTCATCACATTAGGAGTGAGTTAAGTGTTTGACTAAATACAGAAGGATAATTTTCAAGGTCATAATTTTGAACGGCTCCTGAGGTTATAAATATCGAAATGGCCCTTGGCAGAAAAAAAGGCTTGCCACCCCTGCTCTATACCATTCTGTCTACAGATCAGACTACACGACATGGAAGTGCACCATTAGAGGAAAAACTGAACTAAGGGAATACAGCTAAATAAGGCAGATCTAGGGGTGCGTTATACATGACTTTATCATCTCATTAACTTTCACACGTTTTGGCTTTTTTTTTTCTTTTTAAATATTGACATTTCCAATAGATAATTCTGAGAAAAAGGGCAGATTTTTTTTTTTTATACTCACATAGTAAAATCAATCATCTGTGCTTTTCTAATATATCCACAAGAAACAGCAAATTGAGATGCGCTGATTTTAATGAGCTCACTCCTTAAACAATGTTCCTGAAATGAAGGAGAACTCTATTAAATGTGTGCAGACTTATGTAATCTTCTTCAGATCATTTTACACAGTGAAATAAAAGTGAAGAGTGGACTGGATAGATAAATGAAAAATCATATCAGTTTAATCTGTGAATTTTCTTTCCGTTGAATATATACCATGAGAATTAGCATACCAAAATTGCATTGGTATACCTGCTATACACGGCTGTGATACCACCACATTTTAAAGTCACTATTATGCCTGCAATTCTGAAGATCTCCCGTGGATCAAACATTGCCAAAGAGCCCGATGGGTGTGTGGGTTTAATTAAGGTGAACAGCGAGTGAACACGATGTTGCAGCCATAATATGGATCTTAAAAATGAATCCATATTATGAACAGATCAAATTGGTGTTAGATTGTACTAAGGTGCCTATGAATATAAAGACTTCTCACTCAGCATTAGACTTTTTTTTATTATCAAATGTTGCATCTATGGTGTCAAAGCAAGTACAAATCATTGGAAGTGTTAAGAAATGTCTTGATGCTTCAATTTATTATTTATTTGCAATTTAAAGGGAATATGTCACCCCCGGATGATTTTGATCTATTACAATGGGCATACAGATATTAGATTGGCTAAACCAGTCTTACCTGTATGCCTCATAGCTGCGCTGTAGATCTTGAGAAAATCATTTACAATGTTATATGTTAATGATTTCTTCCAGATTCTGGGGCGTGCCATGTCTGGAAGAAATCCCTGGGTCCTGACTTCATTATAATGGTACCCCCCTCCCATCAGCGTCACACTGACCTGTTCGGCACTGTAATCCCACGCATGCGCAATGCACACGCGTGGTTAATGTACCCTGTCCAACCTCCTATGGGTAGTGTCTACATTGACTCACCACATCTGTGTAGAAGGTCACTGTTCAGTAGAAGAGTCTCGCCTGTGCAGAAGACCAATGCAGACCTGTATGGGCATTCTATTACCTGTATGCCCAGAGTAATAGATCAAAATCATCCGGGGGGTGACAGATTCCCTTTATGGTTAATGAAAACATTTAGGTTCCAATCAGACCATCGACAGACAATCGGATTGCCACATAAAAGGAGATATATAATGAAAAAGTAGTGCTGTGGGAAGACAATGTAAAACACTAGGGTTTGTGTGCTCAATAACTGCTATACCAAGCTGAAGGGGCTTTTACACATAAGGATTATCCTGATTGAATGTTTCTAGGAATGCTTGATTCACGATAATCATGTAGTGTAAACAAGCTGCCCTTCACCCGAGGAACAAAGAAAATTCTTGTTTGCCAGGTGAAATGATCTTCTGATTTGTCCAAAAGATCATATGTCTCAGCAGCACTTCCTCTTGTGTAAACAGAACCTGTTCTACAGAGAAAATGGCAACTGATGTAGTGGCACAACTTAAAGCTTGTTAGCCCCAATGAAAAATCTCCAGCAGGATCCCCATCTAACACATATCTTTAGTTCCAGTCTTTTCAGTAGAGGCAAAGAGACCTTTTTTGTCCCGTAGTTTTCAGGGCCCGATGCAATACCACCCCTTGCATCTATTAAAGTTACGTTTCTGAAACTATGTGACCTGAAGGTCTATTACTGATCAATATGTGCGGTCTGCCTGTGTAAACGGGGTATCAAACAACCGCCGACTGTCGGCTGGTGTAAACAAACCTTTACTCACTGAGTCACTTTACCGTAAATAAAAAATACTGTACTTATCGATGTACAATTGTCATGTAATCTTACATATAATGAGGCTGATTACATGAGGTCACAGCAGACGTTCTGCCACGTATGATTGCTTTGTAATCCGGAGATAGGTGACAACACTTACTTTCCTGTTGTTGTACTTAAGCACTGAGTACAGTTTGTCCGCTGCGATCGTCCTTGGTGTTGCTATGACCACTGCAGGTACATAGCAGCCTCCTCCTCCTCTCGCCCCAGTTTTGGAAAAAACACAATCTCCAACCTGAAAGCACACAAATATTAACAATAGACTAAATATTTTATTTGTTATTCTTTGATCGGGCTAAGATGGCCACATGAAAAAAAAATGTCTCCGTGTGCTTGTCGGTATAGTGGACAGGTGCAGCAGCTTATACATGCCCATGATGCAGGCCAGACGAATGCACGTTGTCATTTTTTTTTTACATGGTCCTTACAGATCACTGTTCTGTACAGCCACACAGGTTATTATGAGATCAGTGTGCTGTCTGTTGAGCACATGGATGCGTACAGATCGAAAATACAGCCATCTGAACCCGGCCATTGTTGCATTTTTTTTATAGTATATTAAAATTTTGTTATTTATCACCAAAACCCAAACGATATGGAAGCATCAAAAGACCTATGGTAGCAAGCAATTATTTGACCCTCTGCAACTAAAGTGAAAAACGAAGAAAATAGTTTGCTCTGTGTTTACAGCTGACATTATAGTTCACACGGTAACAGATTGAAAACCTTGTGAAGTCGCAACATGCACCATGCTGTGTACCATCTAGCCACTACCTATATCACAAATATGTAAGTTTGCAAGACTGGAAATCAGTGAGCAGTGCACTGTGTAAAAAAAGTTGCAAACAGTGCACAATATCTTCCATCTCCATCTCCAAGACTTCTCTCGTGCTGCACCAGTGTTCTGGAATGCACTACCCCAAACGATCTGAGTAATATCTACCCCCATGTTTTTAAGCATGCTTTAAAAACAAATCTCTTAAGACAGGCCTATCACCTCAACTCACTGACCTAACTCTTGCTTTTTCCCTCCTTCTAAATATTAATCATAATCTGCTCCCTTCTATTCATCTGTCTACACATCCTCCATGCACCCAACAACACACGGTAACTGCACTTAGACAGATACCGGCTGATGACCGGATCATGCAGCTTTATATGAAAACCCCTGTTTATTATAATTATGGCTGGACCGTACATAACAAGCATGTTCTACCTATTGTATCCCCCCCTATTTCCTTATAGCTTATGAGGAGGACCCTCACTTCTCCTGTAACTGGTGAACTATGTGTTACTTATTACTTTGTATTGTTTTACTGTCTGTACATGTCCCCAATTAATTGTAAAGGGCTGTGGAATATCAATAAAACTATTATTATTATTACATCAAACTGCGCACCTGTGGGTGAACTGTGGACACCACTCAGACTAATGGTATTCAATGGGGCTGTTCACGTAAGCAATTTTCAATTTTTTTCGGGAACCGAATAAACAATTTTTTGCGGACTTTAAGACGCACCCAAATTTTGGGGATCAAAATAGGAAAAAAAAAAGTTTAATGTTAAAATGGGTGTCCGTCTTATAGTCCGAATTTGCTAACTAGGGGGGCGGCGGCAGAGGAGCAGTGGTCACAGAAGACAGGGTCAATGCTGCAAGAAGCCTTTGGTTGCGGGAGTCAGGCGATGCTGCCCTGGGCTGGGAGGAGGGGGTGTTCTGGTGGTGCGAGGCTGCGGGCCCTGGGCTTGAAGAAAATGCCAGCAGTGAAGCACAAGCATAGTCCCCGTTCTGTACATTGATTTAATGGGGGTGGGCTTCTGCTCCTCCCTCACACCGACATTTTCTTGCTAGGGGCCCCTCCTCCCAGCCCAGGGCCTGCAGCATTGCCCCAATCCTGCTGCCGCCGCCAGCTTCCTGCAGCAGCGACCCTGCCTCCTGTGACCCTGCTCCACTGCAGCCGCCGATTTCCAGTAAGCTACATTCGGACTATGAGACGCACCCCCCTTTTCCTCCTAAATTTGGGAGGAAAAATGTGTGTTCTATAGTCTGAAAAATACGGTATGTGTGGAAAAAAATTGTAGTACGCACTAGTTTCTTACATGTGTCAGATGTGACTCGACCACTCAAGTCTATGCAGAAACAAACAAAATTGTATTCAATATGGATCAACATCTGATCTTTACGGATATTTAACATAGGAAACTTTACTTGGTCGTGTAAATATTTAATAACTGCTGATGTATATAAACAGATTGCATAAGGATGACAAATAATCGCTCACACCACCTTATAAATTGGACAAGTGCAATCTGAATTTTTATCACCTAGCAATGTTATTCAATGGAACAGTGCTGATGACAGATTTTTTTCACTGACAGAATTTATCACAGCATGCTGCTATTTCACTCCGAAATTGGTTTGGTGCAAGAAAAAAAAACGGATGCCATACGGAGCATCAGTATGAGTTGATAGATTAAAGAGATGGGTCAGAATTTATTGGATGGTGGAGAAGTGGACTTGGTGGGGAGAGGTATTATTGCTAAAGATAATGATGTACCACATGTTACAAAAGACACCTTTTAAAGGGCTCAACCCTTTAATGAGCAGTAGCATGACTTAGGCCGGTTTCACACGTCAGTGGCTCCGGTACGTGATGTGACAGTTTCCTCACGTACCGGAGACACTGACACACGTAGACCCATAAAAATCAATGCATCTGTGCAGATGTCATTGATTTTTTGCGGACCGTGTCTCCGTGTGCCAAACACGGAGACATGTCAGTGTTCGTGGGAGCGCACGTATTACACGGACCCATTAAAGTCAATGGGTCCGTGTAAAACACGGACCACACATGGACCTTCTCCGTGTGCAGTCCGTGTGGTGTGCAGGAGACAGCGCTACAGTAAGCGCTGTCCCCCCACATGGTGCTGAAGCCGCCATTCATATCTTCCCTGCAGCAGCGTTTGCTGCATAGAAGATATGAATAATAATGTTTAAAAGAAAGATCTATGTGTCCGCCGCCCTCCCACCCCCTGTGCGCCCCCCCGCTGTTCTGAAAATACTCACCCGCCTCCCTCGCAGTGTTCTGTGCTGGCCGCCCCTTCTACTGTATGCGGTCACGTGGGGCCGCCGATTAGAGTCATGAATAGGTGGCTCCACCTCCCATATGGGTGGAGCCGCCTATTCATGACTGTAAATGAGCGGCCCCACGTGACCGCATACAGGAGAAGATGGGGCCAGACCAGGAAGCAGCGACAGCCAACGAGGGAGCGGGTGAGTATTTTCAGAACAGCGGGGGGGGGGGCGCACAGGGGGTGGGAGGGCGGGGGACACATAGATCTTTATTTTAAACACTATTATTCATATTTTCTCTGCAGCAAACGCTGCTGCAGGGAACATATGAATCGCGGATTCAGCACCAGATGCTGGTAGTACGTGTGGTACCCAGCACGGTGCGTGTGGTACCCAGTGGGCACACGGGCGGCACGCGTGTGCCACACTGATGTTCACCAGAAACGCAGGGGCACACGGACACGGATAACTCCGGTACCAATTTTTTCCGGTACCGGAATTATCTGGACGTGTGGGACAGCCCTTAGGATAAAAGCCAAACCAGAATTTCTATTTGCAGACACATGTTCCAGGGTGTTGCCCCACCTCAGTGCAAAGCATGAGATCTGATTTGGATGTATGAGAGGCCTATGATTGAAGGCTGAGGGGTAACATTTCTCCTTTGGGAGAGTGACATGCCAGTGAAAATAGACCTATAGGCCATGCGATGCTCCTCAGGGATATTAAACATGTAAATTGCCTCTTCAGAAAGGAAGAGGACTTGAACTCTCATGCCATCTATTGGAAGTATTAACCCTAAAAAAAACAATGAAGACAAATGTGCCCACAAAGTTTCAAGATTTAGCATTTCTGAGATGAAATGTGAGAAAATATAGATATAGTAGTAGATAGTGTTTTTCTATCTTGCAAAAGCAAAGTTTAGCATGCATGCGTATTGGGGAGTCAGGAGAGATAGCTGTCAGCTGAACCAGTTTTACTGGTCACTTGGCTATCAGTATAAAACCACCTTCCCCATCACAAAGGGAGAGGCTTCGCTTTCTTTACAGTCAACAGTTGCTACTTTATGGTACACCAATGTTACATCCTATGTATTTTGCTCTGCATATATTAGTGATTATACAGAAAGGTAAAAATTAAATTTCCTATTAATTCTGATAAAACAATAACCAGGACTGCCATCAGTTCAATCTAAAAATATATCTCAATCACAGTAGCGATGAATATACAGAGAGTAAAACAAAGGGTATTATTATTGTCCTTTGTTCTTAATTATGGAAATTATGTTAAGTATTTGATCAATTAACATAAGAATATAAAATAATAAAACATAAAAACCTTTAGAGTTGGCCAGGGCATGGCTCCTCCAGTTTGGATTATGAATCTGATAGGGACAACTTCATTTTCTCCTAGCCAGAAATCCACAAGGGCTCTCCTGGAATTAATACTTTTGAGCACTGTGCCTATGTTGAAAAACAAGTTTATTATAACAATGTTAAAAAAATCTTGTATCTAATAATATGAATTCAAATGATTAAAAACCTAAATTGCAATTAAAATAATAAGCTGGAAAAATGACCTAAAGCTGCAAACTTTATTTGACACTGTTGCCGACAATAGAGAATCCATGTGAGAGTTGTAAATATTTCTAGGACTTCTGTGAGAAATCTTCTAGCCACTATGGATCCTAAACTCTGATTTTACTTTATTTAATCACACTTGTAAAAACGTGTAGTCCTGCATGTCATAAAAGGATATGATAATAGTAATAATAATAATGGATTGTAAATTGCAGCATGAAATCAAAGATAGCAACCTGTGATTCAAGTATTTTCACATTTATAAAGCCGGTCCAAGGTTGACATCTCAAGCTAATCTAATACCTGTGGTGGCACCATTTGAAAACAGTGGCCCATGGTGCTGTATGTTTTGTTATAGCGACGAGAATGCTTTGTGTAATAGACAGTTACTTGGGTACAATGACCCTGGAGTTTAAAAGTCAGTAAAGGACATAAAAACTAATTGATAACATAACAGATAAAGATCTATCAATCTATCTACCAATATGAAGTCTTGTCTATGTAAATGATATAGCATGATTGACTACCTGCATAGTAAAATCCATCGATCTCAGACCTTGCAATGACTTTTTGACCTCTTAGTGGGTCTAAAAATTTCCTTTTTGACTTTTCCTTTATCTTTAGTGTTTCATTATTTTCATGGTTAGTCTGTAATGGAAATACATTTAAATGATGAACATGCTTTTTCAGTTTTTCAGATTTCAGCTTCCAACAGAATCATCAGAACTCAGGCATTGTGGGGAAATGCATTGTTTTACTTGGGACATACAGAAACCAACATTAACCTCATCATCAACAACATGGAGGACAGGAAAGAACTGAAACAAACACGCCTGAGAAGTCATACAGTACCGTCTAGAGAGGAACTACATGCACATAAACAACTATTTCAGTTATCACAGTGCAATTTCTGCTGTCCCTCTAAGATAAGCTGCAGCTGTTGATATTATTCAAACTAATTGTTAGTTCTGTGTCCGAACCACAGTCCTATAAACGCTTGCTCACTAGGCGTTGCCTCACTTTTGCTGCGGATGGCGCTGGGGGACAAACGCGCAATCTTGTTTAACCCCTTTGAGGCAGAGCCTTTCTTCATTTTTGCGTTTCTGTTTTTCGCTCCCCTTCTTCCCTGAGCCATAAGTTTTTGGGGTTTTTTTCAGGTCAATATGGCCATGTGAGGGCTTGTTTTTTGCGGGATAAGTTGTACTTTTGAACGACACAGTTGATTTTACCATATCGTGTACTCAACAACGGTAAACAAATTCCAAGTGTTTTGAATTTGCAAAAAAAAGTGCAACTTTTTGGGGATTTTTTTTTTACCATGTTCGCCAAATGCTAAAACTGACCTGCCATTATGATTCTCAAGGTCATTGTGAGTTCATAGACACCAAACATGTCTAGGTTCTTTTTTAAGTGGTGAAAAAAAAATACGTTTGTTAAAAAAAAAAAAACAATTGCGCCATCTTCTGATAGCTGTAGCGTCTCCATTTTTTGTGATCTCGGGTTGGGTGAGGGCTTATTTTTTGCATGCCGAGCTGACGTTTTTAAAAAACCAACAGAGTTAGAGGCATACGATATCACAGAGATCACTCAAAGATACATAAAATAGTTCATCTTTATTGACATACACATTATGATGCAAAAACATTAAAACCAAGAAAAACATACAAATGCCTGTGATAGGGCTACAAGTCATGTCACACTCCTCTTTGCTCAAAGTGGAAATACCCCCTAGACACTGTATGCTCTTCAAAAAGATCTAATCTGTTAAATATACACCATTTAATAATAAAACAAAAAGGACCCAAATTTCACAACTAACCTCAAATAGCTTCCAGTTTTCAGGACATAACTAATACTAAACATTAACCCCTTCATGACCGGAGATATTTTCATTTTTGTGATTTAATTTTTTGCTTCCCTTCTTCCCAGAGCCATAACTTTTTTATCTTTCGGTCAATATGGCCATATGAGTGCTTGTTTTTTGTGGGACTAGTCATAATTTTGAACTACACCATTGGTTTTAACATATCATGTACGGTGAAAACGGGAAAAAAAATTCCAAGTGCGGTGAAATTGCAAAAAAAGTGCAATTCCACAATAGTTTTTCGTTTTGCTTGTTTACTATGTTCACTAAATGCTAAAACTGACCTGCCATTATGATTCTCCATGTCATTCTGAGTTCATAGACCCCAAACATGTCTATGTTCTTTTTTATCTAACCGGTGAAAAAAAATTCCAAAGTTTGCTAATAAAAAAATTGCGCCATTTTCCGATATCTATAGAGTCTCCAATTTTCGTGATCTCGAGTTCGGTGAGGGCTTATTTTTTGTGTGCAGAGCTGACGTTTTTATAGATACCATATTGGTGCAGATACAGTCTTTTGATTGCCTGTTATTGCATTTCTGGCGTAATTCTGGAGTTTTGACTTTTTTTCTCGTTACGCCGAGTAGCGATAGGGTTAATTCTTTTTTAATATTGATAGATTGGGTGATTCTGAAAGCGGCAATACCAAATATGTATATGTTTGATTTTTTTTATTGTTTTATTTTGAATGGGGCAAAAGGGGGGTGATTTGAACGTTTATATTTTTTTATTTTTCTAATATTTTTAAAAACATTTTCTTTTACTTTTGGCATGCTTCAATAGTCTCCATGGGAGACTAGAAACTGTCATAACCGGATTGCCTCTGCTATATACAAGTGATGATCAGATCGCCTGTATGTAGCAGAATTGCTGACTTGCTAGGAGAGCCGACCATCAGGTGGCACTGATAGCAATCCAGCAGTGACAACCATATAGGTCTACTGGAGACCTCTGGTTGTCATGCCAACCCATCCGTGACCCGCGGTCATTTCACACGGGCAACGATGGGTGGGATTTCCGGAGCACTTACTGAAGCACCTGTTAAATGCCGCTGTCAGAGTTTAACAGCCGCATTTAACGGGTCAACAGTCACTGAGCCTGTTTTGGCAGCAGCTCATTCATCAGTGGTTCTCAGCCTGGACAGATGCATCTTGGCACTGTCCAGATTGAAAACTGTTTATCCCTAAACATGGATTACGGCGTTGGACAAAATGACAGACAGGTAAGGGATATGGTTGTTTTTTATTTTAATTCTCTTTCAGGAGACAATGGCATCGGTAGAATAGAGGAGGTCTTAAATATGTTTTAATTAAGATTTATTAAAGGAGTCTGTGTCATTCTTTCAATTAAAAGACTTTATTCTTGGTGTGTGTGTCTTTATACAATATGACTACAGGGTTAGTAATGGGGGGTGTCTTATTGACGCCTCTCCTTTACTAACCTCTGGGCTTGATGTCACCTGACAATACAAAGGTGACATCAACCGCCCCAATTATCACCCCACTTGCCACCACTAAAGGGCATGTGTGAAGAGCGAGGCTAAGTGCCAGAATTAGCATATCTTATAGACGCGCCTTTTCTGGGGCCCCTGAGAGCTGATGTTTTTAGACTGGGGGGCAGTATCCATGGCCCCTTCCTAAGCTATTAATATTAGCCCGCAGCAGTCTGCATAGCCTTTGCTGGTTATTAATTATATGGGGACCCTACGTCATTTTTTTTAGGGTCCCCTATTTTAATATCCAATAAAGGCTAAGTATACAGCTGTGAGCTGATATTAATAGCCTGCAAAGCTCCATGGGTATTACTCCCTTCCTAGACTATAAACATTGGCCCCCAGCCGTCGGCTTTCCCTCTGCTGGTTACAAAAATTACGCGGGAGCCCACACCACTTTTGTCAGAAAAATAATCTTTTAATAATTAAATACATGTACAGTAAGCTGCACACTCACTGTACTAACTGTATATGTCACTGACATCTATATATCTACCTATTCTATATGTATTTACTGTGTGTAATCCATCTAATCTATCCTGTCAGCTCCTGCTGCAATTTCACTGTACACGGTTGCTGAATTGTCGGCTTTTCTTCTATCTATCTATGTAATATACTGGATATACATATATATATATGTTTGTGTGTCACTGACATCTATATATCTATGTATTCTATGTGTATATACAGTATCTATTCTATTTATTCTATTCTAACCTGTCATTTTACTGTACGCGGCAGATGAATTGCCTGCTTTTCTTCTATCTATGCAATATATGCACATATATATGTTTCTGTGTCACTGACATATTTATATCTTTGTATTCTATGTGTACATATCTATTCTAGTCTAACCTGTCAGAGTGATTTTACTGTAAGCGGCACATGAATTGCCGGCTTTTCCAAGGATCTAGAGGTATGGTTCTTCAGGAAGTAGTTTTTTTTTCTCAACTTTTTTTTCACTCAACTTTATAAGCATGCACAAAGAGACACAAGTTAGCCCCAAAAACACATAAAAAAGCATCAAAACATGCGTTTTTGCCGCAGCTTCTTTCCTAATTGTAAGGTACTTAGATGCCACTGGAGTCATATTCACTCAGAAGAAACACATTGACAGAGAGAAAATCAAGGTTGACAGAACATATTATTATATCAGATCAGAGATTATAATTACGTGTTCGGGCGCAATGTGCCTGAGAGGCCATTTCTAAGAAAACCCTCTTATTTGTAAGAAAATCCTACTTATTTCCATGAAATATTCAGATTCACATACTTTTCATTATTAATTCATAAAACAAGCAAAATAAACATTTGTGTTGAAAACCCCCCAGAAAGTAGGAAGAGTCTGAGACGCCACGGAGGTAACACCTGCTCTTCACAAGGGCGGCGGTAAAACGGAGTGGGGAAGGGGGTTCAAGAACCACCTAAAGATAGGAAGGTACTGGGTGGGGTGGGCCCCCCTGCCGCCTTGGAGAGGAAGGGGAAACAAAAATGTGTGAGCTGTGCCTGTCAGGCCTATTGCGGCTAATGCCCTTCTAATGAGTAATGTCACTGTAAGGCCGGCGTCACATCGGCGACTTAAATGGACGAGTGCAATGCAATAAAAAAACACATTGCACTCGGACCAAGGTTACACTATGGTGCAGCTCCCAGCAGCCGATTTTTTGTCCGCTGTTTCCCTCGGTCCGAGACAATCGTAGCATGCTGCGATTGTCACGGACACTCGGCCGACTCTGGGCTCACTCGCACCCATATAAGCCTATGGGTGCGAGTGAGACAGCGCACATCACTCGGATATCATCCGAGTGCTGTGCGCTAAATGCGGCTCTGAGCACAGACGCATGACACTCGGCTCCCGCTCGCAGCAGAGCAGGAGCCAAGGGTCATTAGCATATCCCATCCGATGCTCTCGTATCGGATGCAATACGCTAGTGTGACGCCGGCCTAACACATAGAACAGTCTAAATAGCCATCTTTAAAAGAATGAAGTTAAAATGTAAAAAAGTACATCACATTCATCAATAAACCAAGTGCAGATGTTCTGAAATAATAGAGGTCCTAGCAGAGGACTCGAATAGAAGCAATTTATCATAAGAACAATGACCTTGATATACAGATGTATGAAAGACTGAAGTAGCTGTCAGTTGTTCTTTTCAAGAAACAAAGGTGAGGAAAAATAACCCTAAATATATACAGTAACATAAATCATTTTTTGTTCACTTGCCATAAAAGATCTTACAAAGGAACCATCATGGCAGACTTAAAAGGAATCTGTGACCATGAAAAAATGATCAGAATTGCTATAATGTGTAGATAGCTGATTCCAGATATGTATTTCTTACATTTGAACTCATTTCCTTCTCTGCAGTAAATCTGCAAAAAGCCCAGGCGCTGTTTGCTACTAAAGGGGTTGTCATGTGTTAAACTAGAAGTATGCAGTCACACTATGTGACTGCAGATTTCTGAATCCTCACAACTCGCGCACTGTGTGCTGTGAGGATTCTCTGTGCCTATGGAGGAAGCAGTGGTCATGTGACCGCAAGTATGCAATGTGCATACTCCTGGCCACATTCCGACTAGACTGTTTTTGGCCTCGCTCAATACACTCGCAATGAGCAAGGCTGCACTCATTTAGTCGGAATGTGGCCGGATCTGCTGCATGCATCACTTAGGAGACACTGAGACTGCTGTATATATATCAAATAGCAGACACTGAGACTGCTGTATATACACATCATATAGGATACACTGAGTCTCTGCTCTATACATCATATAGGAAACACTGAGACTCTGCTGTATATACATTACATAGGATATACTGAGCCTGTGGTTTTGCCGCTATCCGGCAAATGCGGTGCTTGCAGCAACAGAAAAAAAATGCTGCTAGCAGTGTTTTTTTTGTCTCACCGCAAGTGCAAAACCTCAAGTGCTGCACATGTCCGCAAGTCCCATAGGGAATGAATGAGGCCGAACAAGCGTTGCCATAAGTGATTATGTTTGGCTGACAGATTTTTAAAGGGAACCTGTCAGTCGACTCATACTACCAAAACCACGGGCAGCATTACTCAGACTGCAAACAGGGAAGTTTATCTCTGGAATTCTCTGAAGTTTCAGACAGAAGAGTTTGAAGAGCTGGATGGGTAATTTAGTGAGAGAACTGACTAATCTGTTGCTATCGTCTGTGGACTTCTCACTCCATGTCTCTAGATCAGGGGTGGGCAATTAATTTTCCCGAGGGGCCACATGAGAGACCATGACTGTTGTGGTGGGCCGAACCAATAGCTTGAAAATAATTCTACTCAATATTAATTAATATTAATTGTATCACTTAATATTGAGCAGAATTAAGTATGCTGACACCCCTCTATATATCTTTAAACCCCCCACAGCCCCTTATATACAGCATGAGCCCTACACAGCCTCCCTATATATACAGCATGAGCCCCACACAGGCTCTCTATATACACTGCATGAGCCGCACACAGCCTCCTTATATACGGCATGAGCCCCACACAGCCTCCCAATATACACTACATGAGTCCCGCAGCCTCCCTATATACACTGCATGAGCCCCACACAGCCTCCCTATATACGGCATAAGACCCACACAGCCTCCCTATATACGGCATGAGCCCCACACAGCCTCCCAATATACACTACATGAGTCCCGCAGCCTCGCTATATACACTGCATGAGCCCCACACAGCCTCCCTATATACGGCATAAGACCCACACAGCCTTCCTATATACTGCATGAGCCCGACACAGCCTCCCTATATACAATGCATGTGCCCCACACAGCCTCCCTATATACGGCATAAGACCCACACAGCCTCCCTATATACACTGCATGAGCCCCACACAGCCTCCCTATATACTGCATAAGACCCACACCACCTCCCCATATACAGCATGAGCCCCACACAGCCTCCCTATATACGGCATAAGACCCACACAGCCTCCCCATATAAAGCATGAGCCCCACACAGCCTCCATCTATACAGCATGAGCCCCACACAGCCTCCCTATATACAGCATGAGCAACACACAGCCTCTCCATATATAGTATGAGCCCCACACAGCCTCCCTATATACGGCATGAGCCCCACACAGCCTCCCTATATATACACTCAATGAGCCCCACACAGCCTCCCTATGTACAGCATGAGCCCCACACAGCCTCCCTATATACTGTATGAGACTTACACAGCCTCCCTATATACTGCATGAGACTCACACAGCTTCCCTATATACAGCATGAGCAACACACAGCCTCTCAATATAGAGCATGAGCCCCACACAGCCTCCCCATATACAGCATGAGCCCCACACAGCCTCCCCATATACAGCATGAGCTCCACACAGCCTCCCCATATACAGCATGAGCCCCACACAGCCTCCCTATATACAGCATGAGCCCCACACAGCCTCCCTATATATACACTCAATGAGCCCCACACAGCCTCCCTATATACGGCATGAGCCCCACACAGCCTCCCTATATACTGCATGAGTCCCACACAGCCTCCCTATATACACTGCATGACAGTATACAGCCTTCTCATAGCCTCCCCATGTGTAGCACGTCACCCCCATAGCCTCCCCATGTGCTGCATATCACCCCCATAGAATCCCCATGTTCACCCCCATAGAATCTCTATGTTCACCCCCATATTCATAAACATAAAAAAAAAACACCACATACTCATCTCGGTCCCGTTCCCAGGCGCCCTGTTCTGCTTCCGTTGCTGTCTCCGGTGCGCTGACTCTCCGGCGGTACACAGCTGACGTGATGACATGACGTCATCGCGTCAGATGTTTCACACGCTGATTGGTGGAGGAAGTGGCCGAAGGCCCCTCCTCCACCAATGCTGACTGCGGGAGACAGCGAGTGAGAGGGCGGGCACGGTGCGGCCTGCGGACCTCAGGTTTCCAGCCCCACGGCCCTCTGGCTGTCTCAGTCCAGCCCGTGGGCCGCACTTTGCCCAGGTCTGCTTTAGATGATTATCAGGTATCTCTACAGTGTGTTCATAGGAAGAGACCTGTCTATCCACTAAAGACAAGTGTGGGAAGAAGTCCTCTGGGGGCAGCGCTGGACTAGTCACATCTCTCCCTGGCTAGCTTTTCATACTGTGCTTCAACTATGCAGTCACGCTCTGTGATCCAAGCTGTCCATGGTTTGAACAGCAAGAGCTATGTGGCTGCAGCACAGAGTGACAGGAGGGAGGCCTGGGGCTGCAGTATAGGGTGACGGGAGGGAGATGTGGGGCTGCAGCAGAGTGACAGGAGGGAGGTATGGGCTGCAGCACAGGGTAACGGGAGGGAGGCGTGGGCTGCAGCACAGGGTAACGGGAGGGAGGCGTGGGGCTGCAGCACAGGGTGACGGGAGGGAGGTGTGGGCTGCAGCACAGGGTGACGGGAGGGAGGTGTGGGCTGCAGCACAGCGTGACAGTAGGGAGTCGTGGGGCTGCAGCACAGGGTGACGGGAGGGAGGCGTGGGGCTGCAGCACAGGGTGATGGGAGGAAGGCATGGGCTGCAGCACAGGGTGACGGGAGGGAGGCGTGGGGCTGCAGCACAGGGTGACGGGAGGAAGGTATGGGCTGCAGCACAGGGTGATGGGAGGGAGGCATGGGACTGCAGCACAGGGTGATGGGAGGGAAGCGTGGGCTGCAGCACAGGGTGATGGGAGGGAGGTGTGGGCTGCAGCACAGGGTGATGGGAGGGAGGTGTGGGGCTGCAGCACAGGGTGATGGGAGGGAGGTGTGGGGCTGCAGCACAGGGTGATGGGAGGGAGGTGTGGGGCTGCAGCACAGGGTGATGGGAGGGAGGCGTGGGGCTGCAGCACAGGGTGACGGGAGGGAGGCGTGGGTCTGCAGCTCAGGGTGACGGGAGGGAGGTATGGGGCTGCAGCACAGGGGTACTCTCTCTTGGCTCAACCCATACTTCCCTCATCCTATTAATATCCACTGACACAGCAGGAAATGAGGGAGGATCAGTTTTGGGAAGAACTCGTTAACCCTTTCCTACCTGACTCTGAGCACTGTGCAGAGATTCCTCCAGACTTTCTGCTGGACGTCCTCACTCCTCAGCAGTGACTTGCCTGAGATACCCCCCCACAGCAGCCGGAAGACTGAGGTGGGCAGGCGGGTCGTCCGTGGGTGGGGCGACACAGGACTTTTAAAAAAAACTTGCTCAGGTGTTGCCCCCCCGCTCCCTCCCGCCCTAGGCACGTGTCCTCAATTGCCTAGTGGCAAATACAGCCCTGGTCATGCCCCTTTAGAGTAAGACCAACCCGTTGCGCAGTGGGTCCTCACCCACCAGGGTTACACATGGATTGTGGCATTTTAGCCTGCTAGATGCAGCTGTCAATAGCGACCCTCTTTAGTCTCATTAGCACCCTGTGTTCACGAGTGTGGTATCCCTATAATTGACAATGTACCAGCTATAGAGATCTGTAAAAAGGCCCTACCATATACATATATGCCAGGTGTCAAAACAGACAGGTCTGATGCCCTGCAATACAGAAGTATTGCAGTGTGTTAGAGCAGCAATAAGACCATTGTACAAGTCCCATAGTGAGGATGAGTAAAAAAAAATAAATAAACAGAATTTTTAAAAATGTAAAAATAATAAAAGAAAACATAATTTGTGGGAGGAAAACTGTCTTTGTCCCTAAAAATGCAGTTTATATGTAAAATGTCCCCCCAAAAATTACATATTATTGGTATTATTGCATCCCTAACTATTGTATAAAACTGCCACATTACTTAATCTGAGCAATAAACACCATAAATAAAATAAACAAAGCACACTCCAAAAACGTAGCTTTTTCATTATACTGACGCACAAAAAAGGGCGCAAAAAGTGATCAATGTAAATGTAAATTCATATTGCAAAAAACAACCTCTCACATGGCTCGGTATGTGGCAAAATAGGAAAGTTGCAGGTCTCAGAATACGGTGATGCAAAAACAAATGATATTTTGTGTAAAAATAAAAATGTTACTGTGCGTAAGTGGCATAAAAAAATCCTACCACAATAACTTAGATAAAGGTTGGCTCAGGAGCACATTAACAATTAAACCCGAAACACAATTGTGGATTTGCGCTTTTCTTTTCTATTCCAACCAAAATTATTTTTTAGGTTTTTCAATACATTATATGGTATATTAAATGGGGTCATTAAAACAAACAAATAATCCCCCCAAAAATCAAGCCCCTGTGGGTAGGCTGTTGAATGAAAAATAAAGGAGTGATAATTCTTGGACGGCGCAGATAAAATTTTACTTCACATTCGATGTTCATATTTTCACTCTCTATAAGAGATCTTGTATGTTACCTGTGTATCTGAATTTTCAGTCAGTGTTGTGTTCTTGGTGGTTTCCTGCAAATCCAGAGCTTGTTGGAAATACGTTTTTCCTGCCCGTATCTCTTCTTCTAGTAACATTACATCGTCAGCAGATACAGGCCATCCTAGCCTGTCTAAAGCTTGTAGGAGGGCTTCTCTATTATCCAAGTATGAGATTGGGATGTCACTGTCAAAGCTTTTACCAGAAATAGACAGAACATTAAAATAACAACATTTGGCACACGTAATATGTTACTCATGACAACATCTCTGCTATCTGTGATATGATGTGTTCAACATACTATAAGGTTCACACCTTCAGTATTTGGTCAGTATTTTACATCAGTATCTGTAAGCCAAAACCAGAAGTGGGTAAAAATCCAGAAGTGGTGACGTGTATCTAGTATATTTTTCCTCTGACTGTCCCACTCCTGGTTTTGGCTTACACATACTGATGTAAAATACTGACCAAATACTGACCGTGTGAAAGTGGCCTAGCTGATGTCTCAAAAATAACAAGCAAAACATACAGATGTAGTAGAGCCAATCTGATCATTTGGTACATCTCAGCATTAGTGAGGAGCGGGCTTGCTCACCAATCGAACGTGCATCGGGGTGCTGGGGTATATATATCGCAGGTGCTCGAACGCCATGCCCGAGTCCCCACCTCGTATGTTTTGCCTACCATACACGGTAATGTCATAGCCATGTATGGGAGAGCCAACCAATATGGCTGTTGGTCAAACAATCTCCGGAAAACGTTCAGCCAACAGCCATCTAATGTGTATGGTTGGCTTAAGTCTGACAACTTCTTAGAGAGAATGAATTGCGTGGCAGTGTGTATGCCAGACTGCTATGCTAGCAAGTCAATCAGTTGGGTTCTCAAAAATCAGACCGCCACCAATCTACCCGTTATGATTGGTCTTGTGCATTGGTTCTAACATCTTCTCACAGGACTATCCCTTTATGTAGTTGTAGACACCCTAGAATACATTATTATTAAGTCAAACAAGCGCTCAAAATGAAGTGGAGACTCACTTATCTCTTTCCTCCTGGGATAAAGCCCTCCATACGATTAGATTAAGGCGCCTAGCAAAAATACAAAAAAGTGGACTGTGAAATGTGCTGCTGATTAGCATAATAAGAGTTAAATAAATAGATTATACAGTTCAAAGGATAGCTAAATGAGTAGCTGAATGAGTGATCTGCATTCCAAGTGGAAGGCGGCATCAAGCCAGATCTCGTATAGCAGCCATGAAATTATCATCCACATAAAGAGATGAGCAAACAACATTTCCATCAGTCTCTCAATAGTTTCTGGGTCAAGCAGGTCATCGGAGTGTTTAGAAAGGAATGTACTGCTTAGGATCAGATATTAAGACTTATCTTTTCTCACACATTTTTTTCTCATTACAGATTATTTTTATTTTCTATATGTGATTATGGTGCAGAGATCTTACCTAGACTGCAGCTCCGCACAACTCAAACATATGCTTTATAGCGGCCACGTGGACATAGAAAATGACAGTGGTTAAAAGTGCATCCAGTGTCATCTGCTGCAAGGTTTTTAATATAGATGTGACAACTGAAGAGTAATCACTACAAAACAGTGTCTATCTAGTTAGAGACTTAAAGGGGTTTTCCCATGAACAAAGGTTCATTCTATTCACTAGATCTTGGAATAATAATAAGTTCTACAATAGGGTTTGTTTAAAAAAAAAAAGTCCCTGTCCTGAGATAATCTTATAACTGTGCCTCTGCTGTGTACTGTGTAATGGCTGTGTCTGACCGTACAGGGACATGGTCTGATCATACCACAGCTCCTATACAGAGGGGGAATCAAAAGAGAGAATACAGACAGGACATCAGGGGATCGAACCTGATTCTTTCTGTGAGGTAAAATATTGCTTAGAAACAGGCAGTGAAATGTTTTACCTCACAGAAAGAATCAGCTGTGATCCCCTGCTGTAATGTCAGCACATTGTTTTGCTCAGACCATGTTCCTGCACGGCAAGACACAGCCATTACACAGTACACAGCAGGGGCACATTTATAAGATTATCTTAGCAGAGGAACATTTTTTTAATCACTTCCAATTGTGGAAATTATTATTATTCCCTAAATCTAGTGAATAAAATGAACTTTGTTTATGGGAAAACACCTGTAAAGCGGTTGTTATAACAATTTATCATCTACCTGTAGGATAGATGATAACTTATTGATCGGTGGGGGTCTGGCCACTGGGACCTGCACTGATTGGCAGATCGGGGAATTTTTATCCTGACATGGAACTTTTATCCCCGTTATAAAATGGTGTGACAGGTTGAAAAAGCTGAGTGCAGTGCTCGGCAACCCTATGGGGAATGAATGGAGCGTAGGTTGAAAATGCCACTCCCATTCTATCAGGAATGAAATTGCCTCATACTGATGATCGGTGTGGGTTCCAGTCACTGGCGGTCATAGATAGAAAAGGGCCCCTGTACAAGAACAACATATAGCCCCTTTGCAGCCCAAGTGCTCCTAAAAATGCAAAATTGCACCTGCTTTGGAGGTTGAAATGGGCCCCCTTACCTCTTGGGCGCCTGTTCGGCTGCACAGGTTGCACCAATGATATGTCTGCCCCTGGTTCCAGTGGTCCGACCATCAATGATCACAAAGTTTTTATCACCTATCTAGCAGATAAGTGATAACTTGTTTTACCCAGACAATCCGTTTACACAATCCGATCCTGGCCATTAAACTGCTATATAAATATATTGGCAGCATATCGTCAATATTTCACTGACCTGTTTACAGGTTGACAAACTCTATGCTTAACATAGACCAGTTTTTCATACTAGCTCACATAGTAAAGCATCCACCATTGTCTTGTGAGCAACGCTGAGCCTATATGTTTGGTAAATATGCTACTAAAAATGTAACATTTACCTTTCATAAGACTTAATTGCCTGCTGAAGCTTTGCCTTGTAGTCTGAGAGATTCACAGCCTGGGGATTAATTAATGTGATACGTTTTCTGTTTCCACTTATATGAGCCAGAGGGAGCACCTGAAAAATTAGCAGAGGCGATAATTATATTCAATTATAACATGGCAGAGAGCATTTCCTCCAAATATAGAGTGGTCAAATTGCATTCTTTGCTGTAATTCCGTAAAGTGAGGGAGGAACTGTGACATGACAGATGTGTGAATAGACCCTTGTACAGTGTAGAGACTCACAACCCACTAGTGTGTATTCAGGGTCAGACTGGCCTGGCAGAGTATCAGGGAAATCCCCGGTGGGCTTTTTCAGTGGACCCGATAGAGAAGGTAAGAAGACGTAAGGGAGAAAAGAAAAGTCCGCGGTTTTTAGGGGCACGGGCCCTTTAAAAACACAGGCAAAGTATGTGCAGGGGCATGTGCACACAGCAATCATTACCTGAACCGCCGCGACGCACGTCCCGATGAGCAATGATTAGTGTGAGTCTGTCATCACCGGTGTATGACGTCAGTGTCATGCGCTGGATGCACAAACACAAGTCAGCTGTCGGCCTCTGCTAGGTCGGCGGCCATCTTAATATGAGCGCATCGGACTTGCAGAGGAGAAGGAGGATGCCGCCCGGCGCCGAGAGTGCAAGAAGGTAAGAGGAATATTTTTTCTTTTAATCTGTAAATGCGGCATGGTACGGGCACCAGGATGGATATATGGGGGAAGAGCAGGACAAGAAGCCAGGATGGATCTATGGGGGGCAGGGCAAGTGACCAGGATGGATATATGGGGGGGGGGGGGGAGCAGAATAAGTGACCAGAATGGATATATGGGGTCAGGACAAGTGGCCAGGATGGATATATGGGGGGAGCAGGACAAGTGACCAGGATGGATATATGGGGGGAGGGGCAGGACAAGTGGCCAGGATGGATATATGGGGGATGGAACAGGACAAGTGACCTGGATGGATATATGGGGGGAGCAGGACAAGTGACCAGGATGGATATATGGGGGGAGGGGCAGGACAAGTGGCCAGGATGGATATTTGGGGGATGGAACAGGACAAGTGACCAGGATGGGTACATGGGGTGGAGCAGGACAAGTGACCAGGATGGATATATGGGGGGAGCAGGACAAGTGACCAGGATGGATATATGGGGGGGAGGGGCAGGACAAGTGGCCAGGATGGATATATGGGGGATGGAGCAGGACAAGTGACCTGGATGGATATATGGGGGGGAGCAGGACAAGTGACCAGGATAGATATATGGGGGGAGGAGCAGGGCACAAGGGGTCAGGATGGATATATGGGTGGAGGCAGGATGGATTTATGGAGGGGCCAAGATGGATATATCGGGAAAGCCAGAATGGATATATAGGGATGCGGATGCCAGTTTTAGGAAACTATTTTCCAAGGAGGGAAGAAAAGGGGGGTCCTGTTACTGTGAAGGGTGGCACAATGTCTATTTTCTTCATCTGACATAGTGTAGAAGTCAGGGAAAAAGTGGAGAATGTGCTCTGGAAGAGATCAGCTATTGTTGACTGTGTGTTATTTTTTGCAGAGATTAGACCTGGCTGGAAGAAGTGATGGTGGTCTGTGCTGGATTATAGAAAAAAAGCGAAGCTGAAGGACTTCAACTACAAACATCACTGGTGAGTCAGTGTATTATGTGTACACACAAACTATACACTACAGACTGTGTACAGAGCTCTTGTAAACACTGTATTACCTGTACACTGACACTATATACAGAGCTCCTGTGTATAACGACACTGGTGATCACTGTATTACCTGTACACTATACACTATATACAGAGCTCTTGTGTATAATATCACTGTTGATAACTGTTCATAACTGTTTTACCTGTACACTGACACTATATACAGAGCTCCTGTGTATAATATCACTGATGATCACTGTATTACTGTCATGGTTTGGACAGGTTTCATGCCCTGCCCTCTCAGGGTTAATTGTATTTGGCCTCCTTTTGGATCTGGGAGGGATATTATTATTATATACCCTCTCTGAACCTGGATTCCCTGTCAGTTATACTTTCGTACCTCATTGACCTCTCGGTTTTAACCTCGGCACGTTTGACTTCTCTCTGGCGCTGTCCGGCTCCCTGGCACTCCAGCACCTGTCTCTGCCCTCAGCCACTCCCCCTCAGTCCCATGGTTCAGGTCCTGCTTGCTGTCCAGTGAGTTCTCCGCCGCTCTGCTCATGTCTCCCTTACTGTGGCGAGTCGCCTGCCCTGCGGCAAGTACACCCGGGGTTCATGACAATTACCTGTACACTGACACTATATACAGAGCTCCTGTGTATAATGTCACTGGTGATCACTGTATTACCTGTACAGTATACACTATATACAGAGCTCCTGTGTATAATGTCACTGGTGAGCCCTGTATTACCTGTACACTGACACTATATACAGATCTCCTGTGTATAATGTTATTGGTGATCACTGTATTGCCTATACAGTATACACTATGTACAGAGCTCCTGTATATAATGTCACTGGTGGTAACAATAGTGTTGTTAGTATCGTGGTTTGTATTCATGATCAGTATTGTAGTATTCAATCACTATGTGGTGATAATTTGTGGTCTGATCACAGTGTGGCGGTATTTATCCCCTGTATGTGGTATTATTCGGTCACTATGTGGTGTTAATATGTAGTCTGGTCATGGTGCGGTGGTAGTTCTCCTTGTATGTGGTATAATTTGGTCACTATGTGGTGGAATATGTAGTTTAGCTATGGTGCGGCAGTTTTCTCCTTGAATGTGGTATTATTTGGTCTCTATATGCTGGTAATATATAGTATTATTCGGTCACCATGTGGTCTGGTCATGGTGTGGTATTATGGGTCTTGGTATAGTGGATTGCAGGTACGGACTGGGACTGAAATTCAGCCCTGGCATTTGAAATCACACAGACTCATGCTGTCACTTTCCCCAAGCACCAGATGAGATATATTACTAATATTAACCTGGATGAAGGACAGCAAGATTTACTACAAGACCAATATTTCTAATGATACCCGTGACCTGCTGGGGTAAGTGATGGAGTCAGCGACCTTGTGCTTCATCACAACTCTTAACAGTATGGGTGTCTTGAGAACACTGAGTCTGTTAACATAGCAGACAAGTCGGACCATGACCAGGCAGGCTCTTCTGGCATTTGCCAGAATTGCCAGATAGCCAGTCTGGCCCTGGTGGATTGTGTTGGATATGGCAGTCATTTGTTCTCTCTGATATTAATTAGGAGAATATTCTTTATTTCCATTAGATTAAATACTTGGTAAACAGCGGCAGAGATGCCCTCATAGGGGTTCTCCCATGAAAAAAAAGTGAACACTAGCGTTTTACAAGCGTAATTAGCTTGCAGAATGCTAGCGTTTTCCAAGCGATCTGTAGCATAGTTTGGAAAAATTATTTACAGGTTGGTCACACTTGTCAAACATAGTGTTTGACAAGTGTGACCAACTTTTTACTATTGATGATGCCTATGCAGCATCAATAGTAAAAAGATAGAGCGTTAAAAATAATAAAAAAAAATAATTGTGATATTCTCACCTTCCGGCGTCCCCGGCAGTCTTCCCACTCCTTGCGATGCTCCAGTCCCAATAATGCATTGCGGCAAAAACCCCAGATGACGAGCGGTCTCGTGAGACCACTACATCATCACAGGTCATTTTCGCAATGCATTATTGGGAACGAAAGCATCGCAAGGAGCGGGAAGACTGCCGAGGACGCCAGAAGGTGAGAATATCACGATTTTTTATTTTAATTCTTTTTTTTTTTTTTTTTACAATTATATGGTTCCCAGGGCCTGAAGGAGAGTTTCCTCTCCTCCACCCTGGGTACCAACCGCACATGATTCGCTTACTTCCCGCATGGTGGACATAGCCACAAGAGGAAAGTAAGCGGATCAATGCATTCCTATGTGTGCGGAATCCCCGCAATTCCGCACAAAGATTGATCATGCTGCGTTTTTTTCCAGAATGCGACTCCGCCGTGGAAAGAAACGCAACATGTGCACAAAAAGAATGGATTGCATTCTAATAATAGGATACTTAATGTATGCGTTTTTACAGCGAAAAAAAATTAGAAAAATCCTGAACGTGTGCATACAGCCTTAATGTAAACTACCGTAATTGTACATCACAGTTATGGTGGTATATAGTATATGCAGGAGCCGCCTGTGTTTTACAGTTGATGCCCCACTATAATGGGGATAACGGCTTACAGATATTTGCATATAACTGTTGGCTGGGCACATAGATTTAATTCCCCCTGTAGGCCCCAGACACTCCAGTCCGACCCTGTGTGTATTCATATGCTAAAGTTATATTAGGTTTCAAACTACAGCAAAAAAATACAAAGTCTGCAATTTGTGAATACATCATAACATCAAAGCTGCATCCAAATAAAAAATGTGGTGTATTGAACCACATTAAAGTAATTTTCCAATTTTAGGAAACTGGACCACTTACAATTCCTGTAATGTAAAATAACAGAGAAATAGTATTCATTTCTCCACGCTCCAGCACCAGTTCCTTAAAACTGCTCTGGTCTCTATGATTTGGATGCTAGTGGTGAAGTCACTTTGACAGACCACATCACCACTGCAGTCAATCAATAAGTTCATCAACTCTGCCAATGTAGAATGAAAGGCTGCAGTGGTGATATGTGCTGTTGATATAATGTCACTACTGCAGCCAACACAAGGCAGGGAGCTTGTGCTTGAGCAGGGAGTAGTGGGTAATATCTGTGTCACTATATGTACTGACCCAAGAGAGGGTTGGTAAGCGGACGGCTGGACACACACACAACGGGATGGAAATGGGGAGAGGAATGAGAGATGGACACCTCCTGCTCCAACCTGAGCCTGTCTCTGCACTCCCCTTACGCCCTAAGTGGGTCCATCCCCCGCCACCATCAGGAACCTCGGCCGTCGCTGTCACCTAGCCCAGCCCTGGCTAGTGCACTGGCTGGCAAGGGCACTAGCCTCACCAATGCAGATGGAACAACACAGGGGACAGTGACAAACACGAGACAGACGAGGAAAAACAATGAACTTAGCTTAATATCCTTCTCTGCTGCACCGCACAGAAGAAAGGCAACCAGACCATGAACTCCACAAAACCAGCTGATTCACCACTGCAGCCAGAAAGCTCATTACTCCAGGCTTGGTCAATAAAGATTACTCTATCACCAAAAGTTAGCTGATGCATCAGCTGACTATTTAAAGGATGGTGGGAGTGGTCACTACCCACATCAGCTGACCGAGCAACTCTGCAATTGCAGTACACTGCCAGCAGGAAAAACTGACATTAACCCCTCATGGCCAGAAAAGGAAAAAAGCTACATTTAAGTCATAGTGGAACCAGAGCTGCCACGCATTCAAAAATGGATCGTGACAATCTGCCTTTGTTATTTTACATTACAGTAATCATTTGGGGCCTACTTTTCTAAAAGAGGGAAAACTCCTTACAGTAGAAAAAAAATCCTATAGGCCTCATTCAGACAACAGTTTTTTTAGCCCATGTGAAAAATATAGGTTTCTGAGCATTTTTCAGATGGACCAAGTGTCTGTGTGAAAATAAAATGCAACATCCACTATTTTAAAAGGATGAGACTCACTTATTAAATTCACTGGAAGCATATACAGTGGGGCAAAAAAGTATTTAGTCAGTCAGCAATAGTGCAAGTTCCACCACTTAAAAAGATGAGAGGCGTCTGTAATTTACATCATAGGTAGACCTCAACTATGGGAGACAAACTGAGAAAAAAAAATCCAGAAAATCACATTGTCTGTTTTTTTTATCATTTTATTTGCATTTTATGGTGGAAAATAAGTATTTGGTCAGAAACAAACAATCAAGATTTCTGGCTCTCACAGACCTGTAACTTCTTCTTTAAGAGTCTCCTCTTTCCTCCACTCATTACCTGTAGTAATGGCACCTGTTTAAACTTGTTATCAGTATAAAAAGACACCTGTGCACACCCTCAAACAGTCTGACTCCAAACTCCACTATGGTGAAGACCAAAGAGCTGTCAAAGGACACCAGCCGTCCGGCTCCCTGGCACTCCAGCACCTGTCTCTGCCCTCAGCCACTCCCCCTCAGTCCCATGGTTCAGGTCCTGCTTGCTGTCCAGTGAGTTCTCCGCCGCTCTGCTCATGTCTCCCTTACTGTGGCAAGTCGCCTGCCCTGCGGCAAGTACACCCGGGGTTCATGACAATTACCTGTACACTGACACTATATACAGAGCTCCTGTGTATAATGTCACTGGTGATCACTGTATTACCTGTACAGTATACACTATATACAGAGCTCCTGTGTATAATGTCACTGGTGAGCCCTGTATTACCTGTACACTATATACAGAGCACCTGAGTATAATGTCACCGGTGATCACTGTATTACCTGTACACTGACACTATATACAGATCTCCTGTGTATAATGTTATTGGTGATCACTGTATTGCCTATACAGTATACACTATGTACAGAGCTCCTGTATATAATGTCACTGGTGGTAACAATAGTGTTGTTAGTATCGTGGTTTGTATTCATGATCAGTATTGTAGTATTCATTCACTATGTGGTGATAATTTGTGGTCTGATCACAGTGTGGCGGTATTTATCCCCTGTATGTGGTATTATTCGGTCACTATGTGGTGTTAATATGTAGTCTGGTCATGGTGCGGTGGTAGTTCTCCTTGTATGTGGTATAATTTGGTCACTATGTGGTGGAATATGTAGTTTAGCTATGGTGCGGCAGTTTTCTCCTTGAATGTGGTATTATTTGGTCTCTATATGCTGGTAATATATAGTATTATTCGGTCACCATGTGGTCTGGTCATGGTGTGGTATTATGGGTCTTGGTATAGTGGATTGCAGGTACGGACTGGGACTGAAATTCAGCCCTGGCATTTGAAATCACACAGACTCATGCTGTCACTTTCCCCAAGCACCAGATGAGATATATTACTAATATTAACCTGGATGAAGGACAGCAAGATTTACTACAAGACCAATATTTCTAATGATACCCGTGACCTGCTGGGGTAAGTGATGGAGTCAGCGACCTTGTGCTTCATCACAACTCTTAACAGTATGGGTGTCTTGAGAACACTGAGTCTGTTAACATAGCAGACAAGTCGGACCATGACCAGGCAGGCTCTTCTGGCATTTGCCAGAATTGCCAGATAGCCAGTCTGGCCCTGGTGGATTGTGTTGGATATGGCAGTCATTTGTTCTCTCTGATATTAATTAGGAGAATATTCTTTATTTCCATTAGATTAAATACTTGGTAAACAGCGGCAGAGATGCCCTCATAGGGGTTCTCCTATGAAAAAAAAGTGAACACTAGCGTTTTACAAGCGTAATTAGCTTGCAGAATGCTAGCGTTTTCCAAGCGATCTGTAGCATAGTTTGGAAAAATTATTTACAGGTTGGTCACACTTGTCAAACATAGTGTTTGACAAGTGTGACCAACTTTTTACTATTGATGATGCCTATGCAGCATCAATAGTAAAAAGATAGAGCGTTAAAAATAATTAAAAAAAATAATTGTGATATTCTCACCTTCCGGCGTCCCCGGCAGTCTTCCCACTCCTTGCGATGCTCCAGTCCCAATAATGCATTGCGGCAAAAACCCCAGATGACGAGCGGTCTCGTGAGACCACTACATCATCACAGGTCATTTTCGCAATGCATTATTGGGAACGGAAGCATCGCAAGGAGCGGGAAGACTGCCGAGGACGCCAGAAGGTGAGAATATCACGATTTTTTATTTTAATTCTTTCTTTTTTTTTTTTTACAATTATGTGGTTCCCAGGGCCTGAAGGAGAGTTTCCTCTCCTCCACCCTGGGTACCAACCGCACATGATTCGCTTACTTCCCGCATGGTGGACATAGCCACAAGAGGAAAGTAAGCGGATCAATGCATTCCTATGTGTGCGGAATCCCCGCAATTCCGCACAAAGATTGATCATGCTGCATTTTTTTCCAGAATGCGACTCCGCCGCGGAAAGAAACGCAACATGTGCACAAAAAGAATGGATTGCATTCTAATAATAGGATACTTAATGTATGCGTTTTTACAGCGAAAAAAAATTTGAAAAATCCTGAACGTGTGCATACAGCCTTAATGTAAACTACCGTAATTGTACATCACAGTTATGGTGGTATATAGTATATGCAGGAGCCGCCTGTGTTTTACAGTTGATGCCCCACTATAATGGGGATAACGGCTTACAGATATTTGCATATAACTGTTGGCTGGGCACATAGATTTGATTCCCCCTGTAGGCCCCAGACACTCCAGTCCGACCCTGTGTGTATTCATATGCTAAAGTTATATTAGGTTTCAAACTACAGCAAAAAAATACAAAGTCTGCAATTTGTGAATACATCATAACATCAAAGCTGCATCCAAATAAAAAATGTGGTGTATTGAACCACATTAAAGTAATTTTCCAATTTTAGGAAACTGGACCACTTACAATTCCTGTAATGTAAAATAACAGAGAAATAGTATTCATTTCTTCACGCTCCAGCACCAGTTCCTTAAAACTGCTCTGGTCTCTATGATTTGGCTGCTAGTGGTGAAGTCACTTTGACAGACCACATCACCACTGCAGTCAATCAATAAGTTCATCAACTCTGCCAATGTAGAATGAAAGGCTGCAGTGGTGATATGTGCTGTTGATATAATGTCACTACTGCAGCCAACACAAGGCAGGGAGCTTGTGCTTGAGCAGGGAGTAGTGGGTAATATCTGTGTCACTATATGTACTGACCCAAGAGAGGGTTGGTAAGCGGACGGCTGGACACACACACAACGGGATGGAAATGGGGAGAGGAATGAGAGATGGACACCTCCTGCTCCAACCTGAGCCTGTCTCTGCACTCCCCTTACGCCCTAAGTGGGTCCATCCCCCGCCACCATCAGGAACCTCGGCCGTCGCTGTCACCTAGCCCAGCCCTGGCTAGTGCACTGGCTGGCAAGGGCACTAGCCTCACCAATGCAGATGGAACAACACAGGGGACAGTGACAAACACGAGACAGACGAGGAAAAACAATGAACTTAGCTTAATATCCTTCTCTGCTGCACCGCACAGAAGAAATGCAACCAGACCATGAACTCCACAAAACCAGCTGATTCACCACTGCAGCCAGAAAGCTCATTACTCCAGGCTTGGTCAATAAAGATTACTCTATCACCAAAAGTTAGCTGATGCATCAGCTGACTATTTAAAGGATGGTGGGAGTGGTCACTACCCACATCAGCTGACCGAGCAACTCTGCAATTGCAGTACACTGCCAGCAGGAAAAACTGACATTAACCCCTCATGGCCAGAAAAGGAAAAAAGCTACATTTAAGTCATAGTGGAACCAGAGCTGCCACGCATTCAAAAATGGATCGTGACAATCTGCCTTTGTTATTTTACATTACAGTAATCATTTGGGGCCTACTTTTCTAAAAGAGGGAAAACTCCTTACAGTAGAAAAAAAATCCTATAGGCCTCATTCAGACAACAGTTTTTTTAGCCCACGTGAAAAATATAGGTTTCTGAGCATTTTTCAGATGGACCAAGTGTCTGTGTGAAAATGCAACATCCACTATTTTAAAAGGATGAGACTCACTTATTAAATTCACTGGAAGCATATACAGTGGGGCAAAAAAGTATTTAGTCAGTCAGCGATAGTGCAAGTTCCACCACTTAAAAAGTTGAGAGGCGTCTGTAATTTACATCATAGGTAGACCTTAACTATGGGAGACAAACTGAGAAAAAAAAATCCAGAAAATCACATTGTCTGTTTTTTTATCATTTTATTTGCATTTTATGGTGGAAAATAAGTATTTGGTCAGAAACAAAATTTCATCTCAATACTTTGTAATATATCCTTTGTTGGCAATGACAGAGGTCAAACGTTTTCTGTAAGTCTTCACAAGGTTGCCACACACTGTTGTTGGTATGTTGGCCCATTCCTCCATGCAGATCTCCTCTAGAGCAGTGATGTTTTTGGCTTTTCGCTTGGCAACACGGACTTTCAACTCCCTCCAAAGGTTTTCTATAGGGTTGAGATCTGGAGACTGGCTAGGCCACTCCAGGACCTTGAAATGCTTCTTACGAAGCTACTCCTTCGTTGCCCTGGCGGTGTGCTTTGGATCATTGTCATGTTGAAAGACCCAGCCACGTTTCATCTTCAATGCCCTTGCTGATGGAAGGAGGTTTGCACTCAAAATCTCACGATACATGGCCCCATTCATTCTTTCATGTACCCGGATCAGTCGTCCTGGCCCCTTTGCAGAGAAACAGCCCCAAAGCATGATGTTTCCACCACCATGCTTTACAGTAGGTATGGTGTTTGATGGATGCAACTCAGTATTCTTTTTCCTCCAAACACGACAAGTTGTGTTTCTACCAAACAGTTCCAGTTTGGTTTCATCAGACCATAGGACATTCTCCCAAAACTCCTCTGGATCATCCAAATGCTCTCTAGCAAACTTCAGACGGGCCCGGACATGTACTGGCTTAAGCAGTGGGACACGTCTGGCACTGCAGGATCTGAGTCCATGGTGGCGTAGTGTGTTACTTATGGTAGGCCTTGTTACATTGGTCCCAGCTCTCTGCAGTTCATTCACTAGGTCCCCCCACGTGGTTCTGGGATTTTTGCTCACCGTTCTTGTGATCATTCTGACCCCACGGGGTGGGATTTTGCGTGGAGCCCCAGATCGAGGGAGATTATCAGTGGTCTTGTATGTCTTCCATTTTCTAATTATTGCTCCCATTGTTGATTTCTTCACTCCAAGCTGGTTGGCTATTGCAGATTCAGTCTTCCCAGCCTGGTGCAGGGCTACAATTTTGTTTCTGGTGTCCTTTGACAGCTCTTTGGTCTTCACCATAGTGGAGTTTGGAGTCAGACTGTTTGAGGGTGTGCAAAGGTGTCTTTTTATACTGATAACAAGTTTAAACAGGTGCCATTACTACAGGTAATGAGTGGAGGAAAGAGGAGACTCTTAAAGAAGAAATTACAGGTCTGTGAGAGCCAGAAATCTTGATTGTTTGTTTCTGACCAAATACTTATTTTCCACCATAAAATGCAAATAAAATGATAAAAAAACAGACAATGTGATTTTCTGGATTTTTTTTTCTCAGTTTGTCTCCCATAGTTGAGGTCTACCTATGATGTAAATTACAGACGCCTCTCAACTTTTTAAGTGGTGGAACTTGCACTATTGCTGACTGACTAAATACTTTTTTGCCCCACTGTACAAAATATATGGATGCCATATGGACACCATTCGTATGGCATTCGTTTTTAACCTCTAACATGCAAAGATTACATAGGAAACTTTTATAATTTTTTTAATTGTTGATGTATAAAATGGAAGTCACGTGGATGTTGTAAATGGACATATGAATGATATACGAAGCATGGCACAGATGGAAACTCACCGGTTTTTCTTGATAAAAAAAATCAGATAATTTTTCATATGCTCGTCTGAACACAGCTTTAAATTGAGCACTTTCTACTATATTCCCACTTTAAGGGAGCAGTCACATGGATGTATTACTCACGCGAGAATTGCATCGAATCGCTCGGGCCAGGAGAGCCAATGGCCAGTCCGAGGATTGCAATGTGATCCTCACTTAAGTATTATGGCCATCCAACTGCAGGTTAATAGGCCATACACTCGGTGTAAACTTTTATATAGTATATCTTAGGGCTCTTTCGCACATCCTGAACGACCATGTGCCGCATAAGTATCACTCGTACTGGTGCCAGTGAATCAGCGGGACTGTTTGCGCTGTTCCCCGGCACCGGGTGCTGAAGACAGCTCTCATCATTCTTCCCTGCTTGCAGTGCAATCAGTGCTAGCAGGAGAGAATGTTGACAGCTGTATTCAACTGATAACATGAAAAGCAGGCAGTGGCTGATGGGAGTATTCATCAGTCGCCGCCTGTGCTATAAATAGATAAATTGAAAAAAAAAAAAAAGATGTGGGGTTCCCCCGTATTATTGATATTTTTTAATCATTTAACTAAATAATTTACAAAAATGGCATGGACCCCTTTGACAACCAGCCTTGAAAAGCAGACAGCGGGGGGCTGGTATTGTCAGGCTGGTAAGGGGCTATGGATATTTCCCATCCCCCCCAAGCAGAAAAATAGCAGCCCAGAACCCCCCAGAAAAGGCGTATGTATTAGATGCACCAATTCTGGCACTTTGCCCGGCTCTTCCCATTTGTCCTGTGGCAGTGGCAAATGGGGTTCATATTTGTGGGGTTGATGTCATCTTTGTATTGTCTGGTGACATCAAGCCCACGGCTTAGTAATGGATAGGCTTCTGGGGTTCAAGGTGCTTACCACAAATCTAGATAAATTCCCTAAGGGGTCTAGTTTCCAAAATGGGATCACTTGTGGGGAGTTCCCACTCTTTAGATACATTAGGGGCTTTCCAAGCACGATATGGCATGAGCTAATGATTCCCTCAAATTTTGTATTCAAAAAGTCAAATGGCACTTCTTCCCTTCCCAGCCCTACCATGCGCCCAAACAGTAATTTTCCTTCACATATTGGATATCTTTGTACTCAGGAGAAATTTGCACAACAAACGGTATGGTGCATTTTTACCTGTTACCTGAAAAAAAACTGGGGCCAAAAGAACATTTTTGTGGGGAAAATGTTTATTTGTTTCACGGCACAATGTTATAAACTTCTGTAATGCACCTGGGGTTAAAAGTGCTCATTACACATGTATATACGTTCCGTGAGGGGTCTAGTTTCCAAAATGGTCTCACTTGTGAGTGGTTTCCACTGTTTAGGCACATCAGGGGCTCCCCAAGGGTGACATGGCGTCTGCTAATGATTCCCGCAAATTTTGCATTCGAAAAGTCAAATGTAGCTACTTCCCTTCCCAGCCGTGCCTTGCGCCCAAACAGTAGTTTTCCTCCACATATTGCGTACCCATGTGTCACAGGGTCCTTCTCTAGCTCATACTACAAGAAAACACCTTGATAATCAGTAAAATATAAATATACACAAAATGATACCCACATAGCATATCACACGATCACACCATGTGCTCAGGAGAAATTGCTAAACAAATTTTGTGGTCTATTTTTTCCTGTTACCCTTTGCCAAAATACAAAAATTTCGGTCTAAAGTAAAATTTTTGTAAAAAAAAGTTAAATGTTCATTTTTTCCTTCCACAGTCTATTAATTCCTGTGAAGCATTAATAAACTTCTTGAATGTGGTTTTGAATACCTTGAGGGGTGCAGTTTTTAGAATAGTGTCACTTTGGTGTATTTCCTGTCATATAGGCCCATCAAAGTCACTTGAAATGTGATGCAGTCCTTAAAAAATGGCTTTGTAAATTTTGCTGGAAAAATGAGAAATCGCTGATCAATTTTTAACCCTTTTAACTTTCTAACACAAAAAAAAATTATGTTTCTAAAATTGTGCTGATGTAAAGTAGACATGTAGGAAATGCTATTTATTAACTATTTTGTGTAACATAACTCTCTGATTTACGGGCATAAAAATTAAATGTTTAAAAATGGCAACATTTTCCAAATTTTCGCCAAATCTCCAATATTTTCACAAATAATTGCAAGTTATATCGAACACATTTTACCACTATCATGAAGTACAATATGTCACGAGAAATCATTTTCAGAATCGGTGGGACACTGGTCAGAAATGTAAGATTTTTCCTGGTCAGGAAGGTGAAAACAGGCTTCAGGTGAAGGGGTTAAATGGATGCAACTAAATACAGACATAGACTTGTGTTTAAATGTCAATCATCTTATGTATATGGTACACTTAACTGCAGAGGACACTGCATGGTATGTTCAGTGTATAAACCTTTTTCTGTGTACTTGAGAAATAACCTGGTAATCTGAAATAATGAACTTGCTCATTTTCTTAATTGCAGTAGCAGTAAATGAAAAATGATGCATCATGTGGCCCCAATGGCTCTCGATGCATAGAGCCCCAGATCAGAGCAGCCTTTTCTACCAGCTCAGTGTGATACGATAAGTTGCATTAAAAGGGTTACCTGTAAAAAGGCTGAATAGATAGAATAAAGTAATTTAATTATGTAACTGCAACAAAAATATCACAAACATTTACAAATGGAGTCTCTGTGGACCTTTTTCCACTCAGTAAAGCCATTATGATGTTGTTCAGTTGTCTCAGTCAATGAAGTCTAGAGAAATACAGTCTATTTCTTACTGCGCAACATTGCACTAATTAAGGTGAAGAAAGCTCAACTCAGATAAAGTGCATAATTATACACAAGTTAATAAGAAAGGTTGAATCTACGGTTTTAATCACATTCCCTTTTCCTTTCAATTTACACTAAAAGGACCTTCCACATAGGTGAAAATCAGAAATAAAGCTTTCCAGATTATTAGACACTGTAAACATTCCATTGATCTGCTAACACTTTTTCATCGACTGGATCATTTATGCCATCCTGTTAATCATTGTTGTCAACAGCACATCTCCTTGTGTAAACAGGGGATGTGCTGCTGACAATATGCAAACAGTATGGTGATAGAACAATTTTATTAACACTGTCCTACTACTGCTTTTGTCACTGAGCGAAAGGGACAACACAAGCAATTATTAACTGGTTAGCTTAGCTATTCTCCCCTCATCACTGTACATCAGGTAGTCTACCTGTCCTCCTCACCAATGAACACCAGGTAACCAACCTATCCTACTCTTCATCAGTGAACACTAGGTAATCAGAGGCCAGCAGCTGATGGCAGCATCCACATGATAGGATGCACATGACATTGACATCATGCACGCTTGCACGCTGAAGTCAGCTGCTGGCTTCAGAAGAGGATGCCGTACGGCGGAGGAGCAGATGGGAGGGGAGTACAATTGTTTGTTTTTCTTCTATGCATTAAAGAACAAGACCAGGATGGGGAGCATACATACCAGGATGGGATATATATATATATATATATATATATATATATATATATATATATATATATATATATATATATATATATATATATATATATATATATACCTGGATGGGGCTAAAGATAAGGGACAAATATGCCAGAATGGGGGATAGCTGCAGTTTACATGGATGGGACCCAGGACAAAGAACATATAAACCGGGATGGGGGATATACAGTGGCGAATTGCCGATTTTGCAAGTTTACCCACCTATAGCTGGGTTTTTGTGGACAACCATAGAGAAGGTGGGAGGTTGTCCACCTTATATCCACCCCAGGATGTGCTCTGGGGCTTAAAAAGTTGACCTCCAGAGGCAGTCAGTGGTCAGTAGGGATAGAGAGAGGAGCTACAGTGGTTTGTGTACTGAGGAAGAAAGACTGAACCAGTGAATACTAAATTCTCCAGAGCGGGTAGATCCTCGCAGATGTATGGACTGTGATACACCATTTTGTTTTGTTTTCCTGTTTTACCCGAAGGGCTGTGTTTATTTTTCACTTCATGTTGTATAATAAACCAATAGAAGATTTAAAGAGACAGCGTTCCTATGTTCTACCTCCGTGTACCGCTGAGTGAGCTGATCTACCGATTGGTGTTTCCAATGTGCGCGTCGTTCCAGGAAGACACAGCAGCAGCAACAGCTGGCACATCAGGAGACAAATAAGCTGCTTATCCAACAGATGCAACAACAGCAGCAGCACCACCAACAAGACCAGTTCAGACAACAGCAGCAGCAAATTGAGATGCTTGCAGAGGCAGTTCATGGGAGGCCAAAAGCCCTTTCCCCCAGTCCAGGTGACGACACATACGTCCAGGAGGCAGTAAGATGAGCACTGTAGAAAATGACACTGGGAGATAATGTAGAGTCATTTTTTACTGTTTTCGAATGGGTTGCGGAGCGGGAGAAACTGCCCCCAGAGCAGTGGGTGGAGGTGTTCGCCCCATATATGACTGGTAAACCACAGAAGGCTTACTATTACAAGATGCCCGGGAATATGCCAAATTAAAAACTGAGATATTGGCACTCACAGGGGTAACTAAGTTTGTCAGATCCCAAAGGGTTCATCACTGGGCATATTATGGTGACAAACTCCCTCGCTCTCAGATGTTTGCCTTACTGCATCTGGTACAGAAACAGTTGCAGCCAGAGTCACCCACTCCAGCCCAGATAGTCGAATGGGTTGTCATGGACAGATTTATTTAACTCCCTCCCTAGGCCAGTGCAGACCTGGGTTGCCCAGGGAAACCCCCGGAATGAGGATGACCTGGTGAACCTCGTAGAAAGCTACCAGGTCATCAAGAGGTCCCTTAAGAAGCGAGAAGGTGGTGCATCTCCATACTGTGGTAACTAAAAGAGGGGTAGTAAAGCCACCACTGGAATGGGGGTCTGAGATCCCAAGGAGTCACTGAGGTGTTGCTGAAAGCTGGTAAAGACCTGGTCTGCTGGAGATGCCACGGTCCTGGACACATAGCCGCCCGTTGTTCTATGTCCTCTGAGCAGATGGACTGCAGCCTACGTGCTGTTTGTGCTATGCCTATCCCACCTGCAGTGTGGACTATCATGTCTTGTGACATTAAATGGCATACTGGTGTCAGGACTATTGGACTCGGGAAGTTTGATGACTAAGGGCCACACTTCCCCACCAGTTGGTCCCCAGAAAAACTGTTGTATTCACAGGGATAACAAGGACTACCCCATCACCAGAATGACTATAACAATGTACTGAGGCACTGAGTCTTATAAGGTTGGCGTGGTCAAGGACTTGCTACACCAAGTGATAACTGGTCAGGACATTAGCTTGTTCTGGAACTTGTGGGGAAAGGCGGGGGTGCCTACTAACTCAGACAGGAGTTGATTCACCCAGGAAGAATCCCCTTGCTGTCAGAGGTGGATGATTTTCCCTGTGTGTCCTTGCTGGCAACGAGGATGAGACAGTGATGCATGAGGATGAGATTCTGGAGTTGGGTTTTTTAAGGGAAATTTTGGGACTGTTCAAATGTAGGACCTTACATTAAAAGGGGCAAGGGACAATGTGACTGTGTTAAATGGGGTTACCTAAAACCGGGGTAGACACCAGGTTCCCTTACTTTGCAGTTAATGAGGAGTTGCTTAATGGGGTCACTAAACAGCAAGGTGAAGTATTAGAGTAGCTGTTAGTCCCATTGACATAGGGTACTTGACCTGGCCCATTCTCATGTCTTGATGGGCATCCATTTGAAAAAACTGACCGTCACATCCAAACATAGATTAAGTGTGAACAGATGCTGAACCTTAGAGTCACCAACTCTTATACAGTCAAGCAAAAAAGGCAGCACACTGCAGCGCTAACACATGCAAACATGAAACACGGAAATTGAACTGCATTACTGCACTAGAAATATGAAAAATGGGAGCGTTTAGCGCATAAAAAAGGCCAATTTTATGTGTACCTGGTAGCCACTTTACGGCATCTCTCTTATACCAGGTCCTACGCTTTCCTTTCCTCGCTGAGAATAAACGTCTCCATCTGAATGGGTACCTATGAAAACCTCTTCTTAGACAACATTCTCTCTCTCTGTGGAGGGGTACTGGACCTGCTGCAATTAAACACCTGTGACTAGGAGGCGGAGTGCTCGGTCAGAAAGCTAAATAATACATTTGAAAAAACTGACCGTCACATCCAAACATAGATTAAGTGTGAACAGGTGCTGAACCTTAGAGTCACCAACTCTTATACAGTCAAGCAAAAAAGGCAGCACACTGCAGCGCTAACACATGCAAACATGAAACACGGAAATTGAACGGCATTATTGCACTAGAAATATGAAAAACGGGAGTATTTAGCGCATAAAAAAGGCCAATTTTATGTGTACCTGGTAGCCACTTTACGGCATCTCTCTTATACCAGGTCCTACGCTTTCCTTTCCTCGCTGAGAATAAACGTCTCCATCTGAATGGGTACCTATGAAAACCTCTTCTTAGACAACATTCTCTCTCTCTGTGGAGGGGTACTGGACCTGCTGCAATTAAAACACCTGTGACTAGGAAGCGGAGTGCTCGGTCAGAAAGCTAAATAATACATTTGAAAATGTATTTTTCAAATGTATTATTTAGCTTTCTGACCGAGCACTCCGCCTCCTAGTCACAGGTGTTTTAATTGCAGCAGGTCCAGTACCCCTCCACAGAGAGAGAGAATGTTGTCTAAGAAGAGGTTTTCATAGGTACCCATTCAGATGGAGACGTTTATTCTCAGCGAGGAAAGGAAAGCGTAGGACCTGGTATAAGAGAGATGCCGTAAAGTGGCTACCAGGTACACATAAAATTGGCCTTTTTTATGCGCTAAACGCTCCCATTTTTCATATTTCTAGTGCAGTAATGCAGTTCAATTTCCGTGTTTCATGTTTGCATGTGTTAGCGCTGCAGTGTGCTGCCTTTTTTGCTTGCCTGTATAAGAGTTGGTGACTCTAAGGTTCAGCACCTGTTCACACTTAATCTATGTTTGGATGTGACGGTCAGTTTTTTCAAATGTATTATTTAGCTTTCTGACCGAGCACTCCGCCTCCTAGTCACAGGTGTTTAATTGCAGCAGGTCCAGTACCCCTCCACAGAGAGAGAGAATGTTGTCTAAGAAGAGGTTTTCATAGGTACCCATTCAGATGGAGACGTTTATTCTCAGCGAGGAAAGGAAAGCGTAGGACCTGGTGTAAGAGAGTTGCCGTAAAGTGGCTACCAGGTACACATAAAATTGGCCTTTTTTATGCGCTAAACGCTCCCATTTTTCATATTTCTAGTGCAGTAATGCAGTTCAATTTGTGTTTCATGTTTGCATGTGTTAGCGCTGCAGTGTGCTGCCTTTTTTGCTTGACTTGATGGGCATCCAGACATAGATAAAATCTAACAGCGGGTCCTTCAAAGGATCTACTGGCCTGGGTGTCACCAGGAGATAGTTAATTATTACCGGTCCTGTCTGACATGTCAGTTAACTGCTCCCTTTTCCCACTTATGCAGTCTCCTAGTTCCTTTTCCCATTATAGAGGCTCCATTTGACCGGATTCCCATGGACCTTGTAGGACCTGTAGTTAAGTCTGCCAGAGGCCACCAATACATCTTGGTGGTCATGGACTATGCAACACAGTACCCAGAGGCGGTACCACTGAGGAATTCCTCAGCCAGGAGGATATCCTGAGAGCTAGTCCATATTTTTTCCCAGACGTGCCTATCCAGGGAGATTCTGACGGACCAAGGAACTCTCTTCATGCTCAAGGTAATGAGAGAGTCATGTAAGGCCCTTCTGATTACCCATTCAGGACATCTGTGCACCATCCACAGACGGATGGCCTCATGGAAAGGTTCAACAAGACCTTGAAGTCTATGCTGAACAAGGTCGTGGAGAAGGATGGCCGGGGCTGGGATTGCCTATTACCTTACCTACTGTTCTCCATTAGAGAAGTCCCACAGGCCTCTACGGGGTTCTTGCCGTTTGAGCTGCTTCCAACTCTAAAATCTATGATTCTATGAGAGCCTGAATTCTCGCTGGCTGGTAGGTGATCAAATACTTACTTAATGCAATAAAATTCAATTTAATTAAATAAAAATCATACAATGTGATTTTCTGTTTTTCAATTTTAGATTCTGTCTCTCATAGTTGAAGTGTACCTACGATAAAAATGACAGACCTCTCCCTTCTTTGTAGAGGGGAAAACTTGCAAAATCGACCAAAATCGGCAGTATATCAAATACTTATTTTCCTCACTGTATATACCAGCATGGAGCCTAGGATAAGGGACATATATACCAGGATGGGATATACCAGGATGTGCCCAGGATCGGGAATACATATAAGATGGGCCCCAGAATAGGGTATATATATACATATATATACAGTATATATATATATATATATATATATATATATATATATATATATATATATATATATATATACTAGAATTAAGGTCATATATATCAGGATGGTGAACATTTATACCAGGATGGAGGATATACAGCTTGATTTGCTATTTTTGACCTCGTTCTATGTTTAGACTATTATTCTGCTTCCTGACTAGCCTCTACCAGCCCACTATACCAGCCAGCAGCTACTCTTTAAACCCAACCCAGAAGTTCCTGTGTAAATTCAGGGGTTAAAGGGTGAAGGCCAGGACAACCTCTGGTATCTGGTAGGCAGCATGGGTAGTGCTAAGCCTGTCATGATAGCTTATTAAGAGCTGCCAGGTTACCTTGCATAGTGCCCCCGTGACATCTTATCAGTGTAGCTGTGAATCCTGCCCTGGGATGGAATAAGGCATTTAACGCGGTTTTCTGCTTTCAGAAAATCCTTTTTCAAAACAAACTGTTCTTTACTCACACTCTCCATGCCCAGTGCTGATTCTCCACTGCTAATTCCAGTGTCTGTTATTGTCTATGGCGCTGAAAGGAAAGCTCAGTGGCTCTGCCTGAGTAGACAGCACAAGCTGCTAAGAGCTACTGAGGTTAGTGATTGGCTGTAAACTATTAACATGACATCAGCACGCAAGACAATAACAGACTTTAGTAGTCTCCTCTCAAAACGGATTGTAGCAGTTCTGCAGGGTAAATAATAAGTTCAAGATGCTGGGGGTAGGAGAAGAAGTGGCCTAGACATGTAAAAAAACATTACTCTGATAAGATTCTTACTACATTTTTTATATTTGCCTGTAATAGTGATTTAGACAAAGTTTTTGAAATGACAATGATCATTTAAGAATCAGAACTATCCAAACAACATGTCTAGATTAGAACAGGTTCCTGTTAGCAGGTGAGTATCCTAATGAGGGGTATAATAGATTAATCTCCTGAAACAGATCAAGTAATGCACTGTTGCGATGAAGCTCCTGAGAACACACACTGGCCTAATGTTAATGAGAGGCTGCCATAGCAACTTAATATGGTTAACGGCAGATGAAATGAGAAAGCAGGAAGATTATACTGGTATAAAGCCAATAAAAGAACCCACCACAGAATCGGAAGTAGCAGCTGTTTGAGTATGAAGCAATTCTTATTATTTCTATAGGTCTTCATCGCTGAGATGATATGTGACATACTAAATTGACATCAATCTGCATCTGTTTTTCAATCTATAACCCATTGACTCCACTGAAAAAAATAACAAATCATGGCAGGTGTAGCTACAAAAACTAATCTTGACTGATCAGCCCTACCTGACTTCTCTAACCTGTATAGCCTAAATTGAGAACATTACTACATTCATTGGAAAGTGTGTAACTAATTTAACTAAAGGGATAATACATATTTTATATTATAAAGAATAAAAAGTCTATACATAAGACTGCATTTCATATACAGTTGTGTTGTGAATTCCGTTCTCGAACTCCCTCCTGTGGTCATGAATGGTACTTTGGTGAGTTCTGTCCGTGGACTCCCTCTGGTGGCTTTGAGTGGAACTGCTGGTCCTTGAGGTTGGCTTTCCCAGCTGCCCTCGTTTATTGCTAGGCTGGCTTCTCTATTTAACTCTACTCAGATCGTTACTTCATGCCAGCTGTCAATGTCTCAGTATTGGTTCAGATCTCTCTTGGACTTCTCTGATGACCTGTCTACTCCAGCAGAAGCTAAGTCCCTGCTAGTTCATTTGTTGTTACTGCTTCCTGAATATATTTCTTAGTACTGCTAAATTCTAGTCCAGCTTGCTATCATGATATTTCCTTGCTAGCTGGAAGCTCTGGGGGTGCAGAGTTGCACCTCCACACCGTGAGTCGGTGTGGAGGTCTTTTTGCATACTCTGCGTGGTTTTTGTAGTTTTTTGTGCTGACCGCATAGTTCTCTTTTCTATCCTCTGACTATTTAGTGAAGACTGGCCTCCTTTGCTAAAACCTGTTTCATTCTTGTGTTTGTGACTTTCCTCTTAACTCACAGTCAATATATGTGGGGGCTGCCTTTTCCTTTGGGGAATTTCTCTGAGGCAAGGTAAGGCTTCTGTTTCTATCTTTAGGGGTAGTTAGCTCTTAGGCTGTGAAGAGGCGTCTAGGGAGAGTTAGGTACGCTCCATGGCTATTTCTAGTGTGTGTGATAGGAGTAGGGTTTGCGGTCAGCAGAGTTCCCACTTCCCCAGAGCTTGTCCCTCTTTCTAGTTTAACCATCAGGTCATTCCGGGTGCTCCTAACCACCAGGTCCATAACAGTACTGGCCCACAAAGTGTTAATGCATCGCAAAAGAGGGATAAGAGAAGTTCTGAACCCATTTTTTTTTCTTTGCAGTGTGTTTTGTTTCTCTTTTCCCCTTAATCTCTGGGTTGTTCAGGACTCAGGTGTAGATACGGATTTTCAAGGTCTGTCCTCTTGTGTGGATCAACTCACTGCAAGGGTACAAAGCATTCAAGATTATGTAGTTCAGAATCCGATGTTAGAACCTAGAATTCCAATTCCTGATTTGTTTTCTGGGGATAGGTCTAAGTTTCTGAATTTCAAAAATAATTGTAGACTGTTTCTTGCTTTGAAACCCCGTTCCTCTGGTGACCCCATTCAGCAAGTAAAAATTACACTGGTCAACAGCATTTTTGGTGCCAAAGATATTTCATCGAATTTAGGGTATTTTTGGGGTGCTGATTCTGAATATGTCATCAGTTTTGCCAGATTGGCTCAAGTTTTTGAGATTTTTGGTATCTTATTTATAGCACTTGTTGGTAAATGCGACGCATTATCTCATTAATTTCTTTGGATTAGTACTTGAACTGAGCAGTTCTCAATATAGTTTTGTGTTAATTAGTGTTCTAAAAGTTTGTTCATAGCTTGATTTTTGCACTAACTTTATGTTGTTGTCTGTTTTCCAGTGAAAAGCATGAACTCATCAAGAAGAAGTTGTCTTAACGATCCAGAGTCATTCTGTTACATTTGTGGTGAATACACAATGCCAAAACATAGAAGAAACATAACAGACTTCGTAAAAAAAGTGTATTTTGCCTATTTTGGGGTTATGCTTGGGGACCAAGACAAGTTTTGGGCACCACACATAGTGTGCAAAGCATGTATCGAATTATTACGAAAATGGAGCAAAGGACAAAGAAAAAGCTTCAAATTTGGTGTTCCAATGGTGTGGAGAGAGCCAAAAAATCATCATGATGACTGTTTTTTATGGTAAACACAGGTACAGGCACATCTTCACAATGAGGGACAGGCCTTCTTGCAGATTCCATGTTACTCCCATTTTCGTTTCTTATGCTTATTGAATCCTTGCACTTGCACTGCACAGAAATAACAGTCATCATGATGATTTTTTGGGCTGCCTTTTCCTTTGGGGAATTTCTCTGAGGCAAGGTAAGGCTTCTGTTTCTATCTTTAGGGGTAGTTAGCTCTTAGGCTGTGAAGAGGCGTCTAGGGAGAGTTAGGTACGCTCCACGGCTATTTCTAGTGTGTGTGATAGGAGTAGGGTTTGCGGTCAGCAGAGTTCCCACTTCCCCAGAGCTTGTCCCTGTTTCTAATTTAACCATCAGGTCATTCCGGGAGCTCCTAACCACCAGGTCCATAACACAGTTGATACCAGAAGTTTATATACACTATATAAAAAGACACATATGCATGTTTTTCTCAATATCGACATGAAATCAGAATAAACCTTTCCCATTTGAGGTCAATTAGGATTACCATAATTATTAATATTTGCCAAGTGCCAGAATAATCAAATAGAGAGAGAATGTTGTAATGCATTTTTATTACTTACTGCAAGTCAAAAGTTAACATACATTTCATTAGTATTTGGTACCATTGCCCTTAAACTGAATAACTTGGGTCAAACGTTTTGGATAACCTTCCACAAGCTTCTCACAATAGTTTGTCGGAATTTGGGCCCGTTCCGCCTGACAAAACTGGTGTAACTGATCCAGGTTTATAGGTCACCTTGCTCGCACCTACCTTTTCAGCATTGCCCATAAGTTTTCAATTGGATTGAGATCAGGGCTTTGTGGTGGCCACTCCAAAACATTGACTTTTTATCCTGAAGTCATTTTTTTTACCATTTTGCAGCATGTTTCGGGTCAGTGTCCATTTGGAAGACCCATTTCTGCCCAAGCTTTAACTTCCTGGCTGATGTCTTGAGATGTTGCTTCATTATTGCCACATAATCTTCTCTTCTCATGTAGCCATCTAATTTGTGAAGTGCACCAGAAACTCCTGCAGCAAAACAACCCTACAACATGATGCTGCCACCCTCATGTATCACAGTTGAGATGGTGTTCTAAGGTTTCCAAGCCTCTCCCTTTTTCCTACAAATGTATTGATGGTCATTGTGCCCAAAAAATTCAATTTTAGTTTCATCAGACCACAGGACATATCTCCAAAAAGGAAAGTCGGCCAGCAAAACCCCCTGCACCAGATTGGACGATGGAGCTGTCTATCAAAATACTGACAGCTCAGCATGCCCCTGCACCAGATTGGACAACTGAGCTGTCACTCACCAAACTGACTGTCATATAGTGACAAGGGACTGGGGGCATCTACCCAATCCCTCAAACTTTGGGCACCCTAGGTTATCTCTGTCCGTCCCCCCGGGTTACCCTGGATGGTGGAGGAGCTGGGGTCTCGTACCTTTCTATACTCCTAATCCTTATCTGTTCCCTCCAAAACCAAATCTCTGACTCCTCAATTTCCCTGATTCCGACTTCACAGACCTGCCTCACTACTGAGCATGTACATAAAGTGCACCACAGATTCATCACAACTAAAATCTTTAGTTCACTAACAGAACAGACATTTATAGGTCATTCCATAACTTTCTCAAATTCTTGTGAAAAAATCTACAGCACATACTGCAGTGAACTACTGTACCCAATTTATAATATATTTTAGGAGTCAGTCCACTTTATACCAACTCTGACTCCACCAAAATAGACACCGACTATGGCCAATCTTCTGGCCATTCTCTGTGGCGGTATCCCGGTGACACTGACAGCTCAGCACGACCCTGATTCCATAGGGCAGCAAAACTGTCACTCTCCAAGACAAAATGAGCAGGGGAAATTGTGACAAAATCAAACCATAGATGTCCATAAATTAAGTTATGTATAAAAATGAGAAATGACACAGGGAAAAAGTACTGAGCAATCTTACTGAAATGTATTTAAAACTTTGTAAAAAAAAGCCTTTGTTGGTGATGATAGCTTCAAAATGCCTCCTGTATGGAGAAACTAGTCGCATGAATTGCTCAGGTGTGATTTTGACCTATTCTTCCACACAAACACTTTTCAAATCCTGAAGGTTCCGTGGGCTCCTTCAATGAACTATGAGCTTTAGTTTCTTCCAGAAAATTTCTATTAGACTCAGGTCAGGCGATTAACTGGGTCATTCTAGCAGCTTTATTTTCTTTCTCTTAAACCAATTGTGTTTCCTTGGCTGTGTGTTTGGGATCAATATCTTGCTGAAATATTCACCCTTGTTTCATCTTCATCATCTTAGTAGAAGGTAGCATATTTTTTTTATCAAGAACGTCTCAGTATATTTGTCCAGTCATACTTCCTTCAATTATATGAAGTCTGCCAGTGCATTGTGCTGAAAAACAGCCCCTCGGCATGATGTTCCCACCTCCAAACTTCACTGTTGGTATGTTTTTTTTAGGGGTAATATGCTGTGAGTTTTGGCCTTCAAACATTGTCTATAACATGGCATCCAAAGAGTTCAATTTTGGTCTAATCTGACCAAACTATAATCTCCCAGTTTTTGACAGGATTGTCTAAATGTTGTTGTGCAAAGTTTAAATGTGCTTAAAAATGCTTTTTCTTCAGCAATGTAGTTTTGCATGGTGAGTGTGTATACAGGCCATGAAGATTGAGTGCATTACTTGTTGTTTTCTTTTAAATACTTATACCTCTTGATTCCAGCTTTTTTTTCTAGCACTCCACAGGTGGTTCTAGGCTCTTGGACAACTCTTCTGATAATTCTTTTCACTCCACTGCCTAAGGGGTAAAGTTCTCCATGTGACAAGCCAAGCCTAACATGTCAGAGTGAGGAGACTTATAGGCTGTGCATGCTCCTCTGGGAAATTAAATATGCAAATTGTCTCTTCAGAGAGGAAGAGGACAAGAACTCTAGTGCCTCCTATTGTTAGCAGGGATCCTAAACGTGAATATCCCTAGTAAAGAGCCTTGCAATAAGACTTAGGATAACAGCCAAAACAGAATCTCAATTTGCAGACACTGTGTTTTGGGGTGTTGCCCCTCATCAGTGCAAAGTATGTGTAAAGTTAACAACCTACATGAAATAGAAGTCTATGCTGCAAATCTTTAAATTTAATATAAATCTTTATTGAATAATTTAAAAAATCAAACATAAAAATATATATTAATAAATAAGGGGAAATAAATAACAGATACTGCACCTACAGATTAAATATGAGGTATAAATCCTTCAGTATGTATAAATAAGTAATATATGCTCTACAAGATTTACAATATATCTCTATACTAACATGTAATCAATTATAAATCAATACTCTCATAATACCTCCTGGTCACAAACAGACCTAGAATGAGCAGCATTGAAAGTGCATAGTGCTAATTAAGCCTTATACCCATGTAAACATTATATAGTGCAATCAGTAATATATTAAATAAGGTGCAGGCATTTCAGTACATGAAATAGAGTGGAGTCATAACCTGTAGGTGAAGTCCAGGCCCTGAAGCGCGTTTCGCGGTGTTGCTTCTTCTTAGGGGGTCTCCAGTACAAAAGCCTAACCATGACATACAAAGCCATCCACAACCTGTCTCCTCCATACATCTGTGACCTCGTCTCCCGGTATTTTCCTGCACGCAACCTCCGATCCTCACATTATCTCCTTCTCTACTCCCCTCTTATCTCCTCTTCCCACAATCGCATACAAGATTTCTCTCGTGCATCACCCCTACTCTGGAACCCTATACCACAACACATCAGACTCTCGCCTACCATCGAAACCTTCAAAAAGAGCCTGAAGACCCACCTCTTCCGACAAGCCTACAACCTGCAGTAACCACCGATCAACCAAACCGCTGCATGACTAGCTCTATCCTCACCTATTGTATCCTCACCCATTCCTTGTAGATTGTGAGCCCTCGCGGGCAGGGTCCTCTCTCCTCCTGTACCAGTTGTGACTTGTATTGTTGAAGATTATTGTTCCTGTTTTTATGTATACCCCTCCTCGCATGTAAAGCCCCATGGAATAAATGGCGCTATAATAATAAATAATAATAATAATTGACTTCTATTTCATGTAGGTTGTTATTGTTAGATTGGAAATGCCTGCTTACAAAGGACTCCTCTTTCTTGGGTATATGTGTAAAGTTAGTTGCAGGTGCCCCTGCATGATTACCCTTCCCACTGTGTTCCTTGTGTAGTGTGTGCCGCATTTTTCGGTGAAGCACCTAGTGCTCCCCTGCTCTTTAGCGTGCAGACCGTGCACTTAAAGGGAAGGTGCCGCAATTTTGTTTTTGTATTAAAAATGATTGTTTATACAAACAATTATTTTTAATACAAAATTATTTTTTTTTAACTTTAATATCTTTTTTATTATTAATTATTTTTGCAGCCACTGGGCGCTGCCATTTTCCTTTGCAGCAGTGTAAGAGTCCCAGCACGACACTTACACTCTGCAAATACGGCAGCCCTGGGCATAGGAGGCTGCAGTCGGCGTCCGACCCCATACCTATCATTGCGCTGCTCCCTGCTGTGATATGGCCACGCCCCCTGGGCTGTCTCCACATCACAACAGAGGCAGGAGGTTGGCGCCATCTTTCTTCAGCCCACAGTGTACCTGTGAGCGCCACTGAGACTTGAGAGCCATGCTGTTATAGGAGACACAGCTCCAGCTGTCTCCCCTTCACACTGTCAGCAGCGGACGTTCCCTGTCCTCTGCTATGCTGCCTGGTGTGTGGCTGTGATCTCTAGAATCGCTAGAGAGGGTGAAGTGCTGCGGTCTGATGTCCTCTTATGAGGAGCTGCAGAGAGGTAACACGGGGGAGGAGGAGGCTCTCTGTGCTGCTCCGACCCTGCCTCTCACTGTAGCTCCTCACAGGATATCAGACCGTGTATCTATCACTATACTGTGCTGAGCCGTGTATCTAATCCTCTCCTGTATGATACTGTCTGCTGAGCAGTGTATCTAATCCTATCCTGTATGATACTGTCTGCTGCGCCGTGTACCTAATCCTCTCCTGTGTGATACTATGCTGAGCTGTGTATCTAATCCTATACTGTGTGATACTATCTGCTGAGCCGTGTATCTAATCCTATACTGTGTGATACTGTCTGCTGAGCCATGCATCTAATCCTATACTGTGTGATACTATGCTGAGCCGTGTATCTAATCCTATACTGTGTGATACTGTCTGCTGAGCCGTGTATCTAATCCTATCCTGTGTGATACTATGCTGAGCTGTGTATCTAATCCTATCCTGTGTGATACTGTCTGCTGAGCCGTGTATCTAATCCTTTCCTGTCTGATACTGTGCTGAGCCATGTATCTAATCCTATACTGTGTGATACTGTCTGCTTAGCCGTGTATCTAATCCTATCCTGTGTGATACTGTCTGCTGCGCCGTGTATCTAATCCTATACTGTGTGATACTGTCTGCTGAGCCATGCAACTAATTCTATACTGTGTGATACTATGCTGAGCCGTGTATCTAATCCGCTCCTGTTTGATACTGTCTGCTGAGCCGTGTATCTAATCCTATCCTGTGTAATACTGTCTGGTGAACCGTGTATCTAATCCTCTCCTATACACTCCCCCCCCCTGCATGTCTTTCCCCATTGCACACACAACTCAATGCGTGCGATAACAGGAGCTGCAGGGGTCATGCTGTATTATGGCATTATGTCAGATCTATATGACGGTATTATGTGATCTGTATGGTGGTATTATGCTTGATAAGTATTGTGAGAATTATATGGTGGTATTGTGTGTGATCTATATGGCGGTATTATGTGAGAACAGTGGCAGCATTATGTGTGATCTATATGGCGGTATTATGTGAGAACACTATGGCGGTATTATGTGTGATCTATATGGCGGTATGTGAGAACACTGGCGGTATTATGTGTGATCTATAAGGTGGTATTATGTGAGAACTGTATGACAGTATTGTGTGATCTATTTGATAGTATTGTGGGTGATCTATATGGCAGTATTATGTGTGATCTATATGGCGGTATTATGTGTGATCTATATGGCGGTATTATGTGAGAACACTATGGCGGTATTATGTGAGAACACTATGGCAGTATTATCTTCATAAAGCGGACCCATTCAATGGTGGTTCTGGCTGAGCACCTGCACGCGGGTCTGGGGAAATAGAGGGGGCAGCATGACCTCCAGTTAGGTGCAGTCAGGGGAAGGCTGGTGAGGCAGCTGAAGAGAGGGGTCTCATTTTTATATTTACTATATGGCTACATTTCCTTCCCAGCGTCACCCCGTACTTCGCCTGTCGCCTCGCTTTCACACATCGCCAGGACAGGATGGAGAAGACAGGATCTGAGGAGGGGAATGGGGTCTTTGCATGCAATGTCTGGATCAGAACAGGCCATCAATCCACAGAAATGTTTCCTGGATTTCTGTGGAGCAGACGGTCCATCCATGTGTATAAAAGACAGCGCTCTATGTACAATCCCTGGCTGCTCCGCGCACCAAACAGGGTGCCCCCCATAGACCAGCACACTGCTCTCCTGAAATACTCTGTGCTGCTGTCACCCTGCTCCCTCCACCACATATCTCCCAGAATCCTTGCTGCCTGCCATCCTCGGTGACTGTCTACTTGTCAGTATAAGGCTGGTTTCACACTTGCGTTTTTGTCTGCAGCGTTTTTTGCACAAAAAACGCATGCGTTTTTTTCTCCTATATTTAACATTGAAAACGCATGCGGTTTTTTGCACATGCGTTTGGTCGCGTTTTCAAACGCATGCGTTTTTTGTCTGCATGCGTTCATTTTCAAAAATGCTACCTGCAGTATTTTCTTGCGCGTTTTTTTGCCGCGAAAAAACGCATGCGTTTTTTCGCGGCAAAAAAATGCATTGCTGTCTATGTAAACGCATGCGTTTTTAAGCACATGCGTTTGTTTGCGCTAAAAACGCATGCGTTTTTATAGAAAAAAACCAGAAAACACACTGAAAAGCCACCCACCACCATCAAGGTGATAAAGGGATCCAAACCCTAACCCTAACTCTACCCCTAACCTCACCCCTAACCGTTTAATGAACATTTTCTGACAGTCATATTGCCACGTATTTAAGTGCCACGTATCACGTATTTCAGTGCCACGTATGCCACGTGCCACGTATTTAAGTGCCACGTGCCACATATTTAAGTGCCACGTGCCACGTATTAAAGTGCCACGTGGCACATATTTAAGTGCCACGTGCCACGTATTTAAGTGCCACGTGCCACGTATTTCAGTGCCACGTATGCCACGTGCCACGTATTTAAGTGCCACGTATCACGTATTTCAGTGCCACGTATGCCACGTGCCACGTATTTAAGTGCCACGTATTTAAGTGCCACGTATTTAAGTGCCACGTGCCACGTATTTAAGTGCCACGTGGCACATATTTAAGTGCCACATGCCACGTATTTAAGTGCCACGTGCCACGTATTTGAGTGCCACGTATTTAAGTACCACGTATTTCAGTTGCACGTATTTCAGTGCCACGTATTTCAGTCACGTTTAGGTTTAGGGTTAGGGGTAGGGTTAGGGTTTTCTTGTTTTTTCTTGTGTTTTCTTGTGTTTTCTTGTGTTTTTCTATAAAAACGCATGCGTCTAAAAAACGCATGCGTTTTACCGCGTTTACATGCGTTTTTCACACATGCGTTTTTTTTAAAAAACGCATGCAGACAAAAACGCAAGTGTGAAACCAGCCTAAGGCCGGCCGTACTACGGCCGTAATACGGAGAAATGTTCCCAAAATATTGATCCGTAGTCAGGGTGTGTCAGCGTATTTTGCGCATGGCATCCTCCGTATGTAATCCGTATGGCATCCGTACTGCGAGATTTTCGCGCAGGCTTGCAAAACCGACATCTAATGGATTTATGTGCTCAAATGTTCGGGAAAACATATATACAGTATATATATATATATGTCATTGAGACACATATATATATATATTCTGTATTTAGATTTAATTCAGTGCCATATCTGTGAACAGCCGGTAATTCAATTGCTGGCTTTTCATTTCTCCTGCACAAACCCGACAGGATATGAGACATGGTTTACATACAGTAAACCATCTCATATCCCCATTTTTTTTTGCATATTCCACACTACTAATGTTAGTAGTGTGTGTATGCAAAATTTCAGCGCTGTAGCTGCTAAAATAAAGGGTTAAATGGCGGAAAAAATTGGCGTGGGCTCCCGCGCAATTTTCTCCGCCAGAATGGTAAAGCCAGTGACTGAGGGCAGATATTAATAGCCAGGAGAGGGTCCATGGTTATTGGCCCCCCCGTGGCTAAAAACATCTGCCCCCAGCCACCCCAGAAAAGGCACATCTGGAAGATGCGCCTATTCTGGCACTTGGCCACTCTCTTCCCACTCCCTGTAGCGGTGGGATATGGGGTAATGAAGGGTTAATGCCACCTTGCTATTGTAAGGTGACATAAAGCCAGGTTAATAATGGAGAGGCGTCAATTATGACACCTATCCATTATTAATCCAATAGTACGAAAGGGTTAAAAAACACACACACATGATTTAAAAGTATTTTAATGAAATAAACACAGCGGTTGTTTTAATAATTTATTGCTCTCTCAATCCATTTGCAGGCCCTCGCTTGGCAAAATAATAAACGCACAAGATACATACCCTCAGCTGAACCGTCACGTCCCACGAAGTAATCCATCTGAAGGGGTTAATTATTTTACAGGCAGGAGCCCTGCAAATGCAGCTGTGCTCCGTGCCTGTAATCCCCGGCGAATGAATGAAATGTAGGTCATTGACCTACATTTCCTTCAGTCGCGGTGATGCACCCCCTGCTGGATGTCCTCATATGACCTGGAGCGTGGGAAAAAGTTCCCAGGCTGCAGTTCATGAGAACATCCAGCAGGGGCGCATCACCGCAACTGAATGTAAGTATAGATCACTGCTTTCCTTTCAGCACCCGGGGATTACAGGCACGAGCGAGTGGTTTATCGCAGCTCGTGCCTGTAATATTAGTTAACCCCTTCAGATGGATTACCTCGTGGGACGTGATCGGACATCAGAAGGTATGTACCTTGTGCGTTTATTATTTTGCCAAGCGAGGGTTTCCTGATGGATTGAGAGAGCAATAAATTATTAAAACAACCGCTGTGTTTATTTCATTAAAATACTTTTAAATCATGTGTGTGTTTTTTTTTAACCCTTTCAAACAATTGGATTAATAATGGATAGGTGTCATAATTGACGCCTCTCCATTATTAATCTGGCTTAATGTCACCTTACAATAGCAAGGTGGCATTAACCCTTCATTACCCCATAGCCCACCGCTACAGGGAGTGGGAAGAGAGTGGCCAAGTGCCAGAATAGGCGCATCTTCCAGATGTGCCTTTTCTGGGGTGGCTGGGGGCAGATGTTTTTAGCCACGGGGGGGGGCAATAACCATGGACCCTCTCCTGGCTATTAATATCTGCCCTCAGTCACTGGCTTTACCATTCTGGCGGAGAAAATTGCGCGGGAGCCCACGCCAATTTTTCCCGCCATTTAACCCTTTATTTTAGCAGCTACAGCGCTGAAATTTTGCACATACACACTACTAACATTAGTAGTGTGGAATATGCAAAAAAAAAAGGGGATATGAGATGGTTTACTGTATGTAAACCATGTCTCATATCCTGTCTGGTTTGTGCAGGAGAAATGAAAAGCCGGCAATTGAATTACCGACTTTTCACTAACACTGCTGCGTATTTCTCGCAAGTCACACTGCTGGTCCGTGTGGAATCCGTATTTTTCTCGCCCCCATAGACTTACATTGGTGATTTTTTTGCGCAATACGCTGACAAACGCAGCATGCTGCGATTTTGTACGGCCGTAGAAAGCCGTATATTACGGATCCGTAATATACGGCTGATAGGACGAGAACCATTGAGAATAATTGTGCCGTATGTTATGCGAGTTTTACGGACGTAGTTTCTGCGCTCTTACATCCGTAAAACTCGCCAGTGTGACGCCGGCCTAAGGATGCCGTCACACTAGCAGTATTTGGTCAGTATTTTACCTCAGTATTTGTAAGCCAAAACCAGGAGTGGGTGATAAATGCAGAAGTGGTGCATATGTTTCTATTATACTTTTCCTCTAATTGTTCCACTCCTGGTTTTGGCTTACAAATACTGATGTAAAATACTGACCAAATACTGCTAGTGTGACGGCAGCCTTACTCTGCAGTCACCAACAAAATGGCTGCTCACTGGGTTCCTGAATATCATCCTCTCCTATCCCTTAGCAAACACCCAGGACGGGAGGAGAGGAGACATCACACACGTCAGCAGACTCCGCCTATAATTACTGCAGTGCTGTAATGTGAGCCATTTGTGCACTAGGTTTTTCTGAAATTTCAGCAGCTGCTCCCCCTAGTGTTTAAAAGTGGAAATTCCAAAACTTTTCAAATTATTTTTCATATTTTACTAAATTCTAAACAAATGATATTTTTAAGAAAATGTAAACATTAATTCTTTACATTTTTACAATTGCTGTAAAAAAATGTTTTTTGATGGCACCTTCCCTTTAACCCCTTCATGACCCAGCCTATTTTGACCTTAACCCCTTAATCCCATATGACGTACTATCCCGTCAAGGTGACCTGGGACTTAATTCCCAGTGACGGGATAGTACGTCATACGCGATCAGCCGCGCTCGCGGGGGGAGCGCGGCCGATCGCGGCCGGGTGTCAGCTGCCTATCGCAGCTGACATCCGGCACTATGTGCCAGGAGCGGTCATGGACCGCCCCCGGCACATTAACCCCCGGCACACCGCGATCAAACATGATCGCAGTGTACCGGCGGTATAGGGAAGCATCACGCAGGGAGGGGGCTCCCTGCGGGCTTCCCTGAGACCCCCGGAGCAACGCGATGTGATCACGTTGCTGCGAGGGTCTCCTACCTCCTTCCTCGCTGCAGGTCCCGGATCCAAGATGGCCGCGGCATCCGGATCCTGCAGGGAGAAAGGTGGCTTACCGAGCGCCTGCTCAGAGCAGACGCTGGTAAGCCTGCACCGATGTAAGTGAGATCGGTGATCTGACAGTGTGCTGTGCACACTATCAGATCATCGATCTGTGATGTCTCCCCCTGGGACAAAGTAAAAAAGTTTTAAAAAAATTTTTTCCACATGTGTAAAAAAAAAATAAAAAAAATTCCTAAATAAATAATAAAAAAAATATATATTAGTCCCATAAATACATTTCTTTATCTAAATAAAAAAAACAAAACAATAAAAGTACACATATTTAGTATCGCCGCGTCCGTAACGACCCAACCTATAAAACAGCCCCACTAGTTAACCCCTTCAGTAAACACCGTAAGAAAAAAAAAAAAACGAGGCAAAAAACAACGCTTTATTACCATACCGCCAAACAAAAAGTGGAATAACACGCGATCAAAAAGACGGATATAAATAATCATGGTACCGCTGAAAACGTCATCTTGTCCCGCAAAAAACAAGCCACCATACAGCATCATCAGCAAAAAAAATAAAAAAGTTATAGTCCTGAGAATAAAGCGATACCAAAATAATTATTTTTTCTATAAAATAGTTTTTATCGTATAAAAGCGCCAAAACATAAAAAAATGATATAAATGAGGTATCGCTGTAATCGTACTGACCCGAAGAATAAAACTGCTTTATCAATTTTACTAAACGTGGAATGGTATAAACGCCTCTCCCAAAAGAAATTCATGAATAGCAGGTTTTTGGTCATTCTGCCTCACAAAAATCGGAATAAAAAGTGATCAAAAATGGTCACGTGTCCGAAAATGTTACCAATAAAAACGTCAACTCGTCCCGCAAAAAACAAGACCTCACATGACTCTGTGGAGCAAAATGTGGAGAAATTATAGGTCTCAAAATGTGGAGACGCAAACACTTTTTTGCTATAAAAAGCGTCGCTGGTTTCACACTTGCGTTTTTGTCTGCAGCGATTTTTACACAAAAAAAGCATGCGTTTTTTCCCTATATTTAACATTGAAAACGCATGGGTTTTTTTGTACGCGTTTGGTCGCGTTTTCAAACGCATGCGTTTTTTTTCTGCATGCGTTCATTTTCAGAAATACAACCTGCAGTATTTTCTTGCGTTTTTAAGCACATGCGTTTATTTGCGTTAAAAACGCATGCGTTTTTATCGGAAAAAAACAGAAAACACACTGAAAAGCCACCCACCACCATCAAGGTGATAAAGGGATCCAAACCCTAACCCTAACTCTACCCCTAACCTCACCCCTAACCGTTTAATGAACATTTTCTGACAGTCATAGTGCCACGTATTTAAGTGCCACGTATTTAAGTGCCACATATTTAAGTGCCACGTATTTCAGTGCCACGTGTTTCAGTGCCACGTATTTAAGTGCCACGTATCACGTATTTCAGTGCCACATATCACGTATTTCAGTGCCACATAGTTTAGTGCCACGTATTTAAGTACCACGTATTTCAGTTGCACGTATTTCAGTGCCACGTATTTCAGTGCCACGTATTTAAGTGCCACGTATCACGTATTTCAGTGCCACGTGTTTCAGTGCCACGTATTTAAGTGCCACATATCACGTATTTCAGTGCCACGTATGACGTATTTCAGTGCCACGTATTTCAGTGCCACGTATTTCAGTGCCACGTATTTCAGTGCCACGTATCACGTATTTCAGTGCCACGTATTTAAGTGCCACGTATCACGTATTTCAGCGCCACGTATCACGTATTTCAGTGCCACGGATTTCAGTGCCACGTATTTCAGTGCCACGTATTTCAGTCACGTTTAGGGTTAGGGGTAGGGTTAGGGTTAGGGTTAGGGCTAGGGTTGGAGGTAAAGTTAGGGTTAGGGTTGGGGCTAAAGTTAGGGTTGGGGCTAAAGTTAGGGTTAGGGTTTGGATTACATTTACGGTTTGGATTAGGGTTGGGATTAGAATTATGGGTGTGTCAGGGCTAGGGGTGTGGTTAGGGTTACCGTTGGGATTAGGGTTAGGGGTGTGTTTGGGTTAGGGTTTCAGGTAGAATTGGGGAGTTTCCACTGTCCAGGCACATCAGGGGCTCTCCAAACGCGACATGGCGTCCAATCTCAATTCCAGCCAATTCTGCGTTGAAAAAGTAAAACAGTGCTCCTTCCCTTCCGAGCTCTCCCGTGCGCCCAAAAAGGGGTTTACCCCAACATATGGGTTATCAGCGTACTCGGGACAAATTGAACAACAACTTCTGGGGTCCAAGTTCTCTTGTTATCCTTGGGAAAATAAAAATTTTGGGGGCTAAAAATCATTTTTGTGGGAAAAAAAAGATGTTTTATTTTCACGGCTCTGCGTTATAAACTGTAGTGAAACACTTGGGGGTTCAAAGTTCTCACAACACATCTAGATAAGTTCCTTGGGAGGTCTAGTTTCCAATATGGGGTCACTTGTGGGGGGTTTGTACTGTTTGGGTACATCAGGGGCTCTGCAAATGCAAAGTGACGGCTGCTGACCAATCCATTTAAGTCTGCATTCCAAATGGCGCTCCTTCCCTTCCGAGCTCTGTCATGCGCCCAAACAGTGGTTTCCCCCCACATATGGGGTATCAGCGTACTCAGGACAAATTGGAAAACAAATTTTGGGGTCCAATTTATTCTGTTACCCTTGTAAATACAAAGCTGGGGGCTAAAAAATCATTTTTGAGAAAAAAAAATATATATTTTCACGGCTCTGCGTTATAATCTGTAGTGAAACACTTGGGGGCTCAAAGCTCTCAAAACACATCTAGATAAGTTCCTTAGGGGGTCTACTTTCCAAAATGGTGTCACTTGTGGGGGGTTTCAATGTTTAGGCACATCAGGGGCTCTCCAAACGCAACATGGCGTCCCATCTCAATTCCAGTCAATTTTGCATTGAAAAGTCAAATGGCGCTCCTTCCCTTCCAAGCTCTGCCATGCGCCCAAACAATGGTTTACACCCACATATGGAGTATCAGCGTACTCAGGACAAATTGCAGAACATTTTTTGGGGTCCAATTTCTTCTCTTACCCTTGGGAAAATAAAAAACTGGGGGCGAAAAGATCATTTTTGTGAAAAAATATGATTTTTTATTTTTACGGCTCTGCATTATAAACTTCTGTGAAGCACTTGGTGGGTCAAAGTGCTCACCACACATCTAGATAAGTTCCTTAGGGGGTCTACTTTCCAAAATGGTGTCACTTGTAGGGGGTTTCAATGTTTAGGCACATCAGGGGCTCTCCAAACGCAACATGGCGTCCCATCTCAATTCCAGTCAATTTTGCATTGAAAAGTCAAATGGCGCTCCTTCCCTTCCAAGCTCTGCCATGCGCCCAAACAATGGTTTACACCCACATATGGGGTATCAGCGTACTCAAGACAAATTGTACAACAACTTTTGGGGTCCATTTTCTCCTGTTACCCTTGGTAAAATAAAACAAATTGGAGCTGAAATAAATTTTGTATGAAAAAAAGTTAAACGTTCATTTTTATTTAAACATTCCAAAAATTCATGTGAAACACCTGAATGGTTAATAAACTTCTTGAATGTGGTTTTGAGCACCTTGAGGGGTGCAGTTTTTAGAATGGTGTCACACTTGGGTATTTTCTATCATATAGACCCCTCAAAATGACTTCAAATGAGATGTGGTCCCTAAAAAAAAATGGTGTTGTAAAAATGAGAAATTTCTGGTCAAATTTTAACCCTTATAACTCCCTAACAAAAAAAATTTTGGTTCCAAAATTGTGCTGATGTAAAGTAGACATGTGGGAAATGTTACTTATTAAGTATTTTGCGTGATATATGTCTGTGATTTAAGGGCATAAAAATTCAAAGTTGGAAAATTGCGAAATTTTCAAAATTTTTGCCAAATTTCCATTTTTTTCACAAATAAACGCAAGTTATATAGAATAAATGTTACCACTAACATGAAGTACAATATGTCACGAGAAAACAGTGTCAGAATCGCCAAGATCCGTCAAAGCGTTCCAGAGTTATAGCCTCATAAAGGGACAGTGGTCAGAATTGTAAAAATTGGCCCGGTCATTAACGTGCAAACCACCCTCGGGGCTTAAGGGGTTAATGACCTGGCCGTTTTTTGCAATTCTGACCAGTGTCCCTTTATGAGGTAATAACTCAGGAACGCTTCAACGGATCCTAGCGGTTCTGAGATTGTTTTTTCGTGACATATTGGGCTTCATGTTAGTGGTAAATTTAGGTCGATAATTTTTGCATTTATTTGTTAAAAAATGGAAATTTAGCGAAAAATTTGAAAATTTTGCAATTTTCAAATTTTGAATTTTATTCTGTTAAACCAGAGAGTTATGTGACACAAAATAGTTAATAAATAACATTACCCACATGTCTACTTTACATCAGCACAATTTTGGAAACAACATTTTTTTTGCTGGGAAGTTATAAGGGTTAAAATTTGACCAGTGATTTCTCATTTTTACAACAAAATTTACAAAACCATCTTTTTTAGGGACCACCTCACATTTGAAGTCAGTTTGAGGGGTCTATATGGCTGAAAATACCCCAAAGTGACACCATTCTAAAAACTGCACCCCTCAAGGTGCTTAAAACCATATTCAAAAAGTTTATTAACCCTTCAGGTGCTTCACAGCAGCAGACATGGAAGTAAAAAATAAACATTTAACTTTTTAGTCACAAAAATGATCTTTTAGCAACAATTTTTTTATTTTCCCAAGGGTAAAAAGAGAAACTGGAACCCAAAAGTTATTGTACAATATGTCCTGAGTACACCGATACCCCACATGGGGGGGAACCACTGTTTGGGCGCACAGCAGGGCTCGGAAGGGAAGGAGCGCCATTTGACTTTTTCAATGAAAAATTGGCTCCAATCTTTAGCGGACACTATGTCGCGTTTGGAGAGCCCCTGTGTGCCTAAACATTGGAGCTCCCCCACAAGTGACCCCATTTTGGAAACTAGACCCCCCAAGGAGCTTATCTAGATGCATAGTGAGCACTTTAAACCCCCAGGTGATTCACAAATTGATCCGTAAAAATGAAAAAGTACTTTTTTTCACAAAAAATTTATTTTAGCCTCAATTTTTTCATTTTCACATGGGCAACAGGATAAAATGGATCCTAAAATGTGTTGGGCAATTTTTCCTGAGTACACTGATACCTCACATGTGGTCACAAACCACTGTTTGTGCACATGGCAAGGCTCGGAAGGGAAGGAGCGCCATTTGACTATTGAATGAAAAACCTGCAGTTTTCTATTGGAGCAGGTGTAAACCCGCAGTGGAATCCGCACAAAGAATTGACATGCTGCGGAATATAAACCGCTGTGTTTCCGAGGGGCTTTTTCCGCAGCATGTGCACAGCGAATTTCGTTTCCCATAGGTTTACATTGTACTGTAAACTTATAGGAAACCGCTGCGGACCTGCAGCTGTGGAAACGCTGCGGTTTCGCAGCGAAATCTGCAGCGTGTGCACATACCCTAGTTCTAACCCTAGCCCCAACCCTAGCCCTAACCCTAACCCTAGTGTAAAAATAAAAGTAAATATATTTTCTTTATTTTTATTATTGTCCCTACCTATGGGGGTGATAAAGGGGGGCAGGGCCGTATTTGCCACTAGGCACGTGAGGGCACGTGCCTAGGGCGGGGAAATGCGGGGGGGCGGCACCTGAGCAGGGGTTTTTTTTTGTTTGTTTTTTTTTTAATATCACTTTGTCCGGTCCGACCGCCCCCCCCCCCCAGCCCCCCGAGCTCCGCCGCCGCTGATGCCTCCTTGCTGGCACAGCCCCCATTGACTGTCTGTCTCATACTCACCTCACCTGCTCCAGCGGTGCCGGCTGGTCTGCTCTCAGCGACTGCACGACTGCAGCTCGTCCTGTGTGAGCGGTCACATGGTGCCGCCTCATTAAGCGGTACCACCTGACCGCGGCGCTCACACAGGACGAGGCGAGGAGGACGGTGCTGCGCAGGGACAGAGCCTGGCGGAGGATTCCGACTCCGAGGATTCCGTCTTTCTGCGCGGTGTGTGTGAGGTGAGTATGAATGATGATTGACAGCGTCAGCCGGGGAGGATGTAGGAGGCCCGCGGTGGACGGGGAGCCGAGCCACACAGGATGGGAGCGTCGGTGAGCCGATGAGCCGCGGCGCCACGCATACAGCCAGAGCCAGGCCCGGGGGGGGGAGATGAGCCATGCATACAAGGGGGGGGGGGTTTAATATGAGCCATGCATACAGGGGGGGGAGGTGAATATGAGCCATGCATACAGGGGGGGGGAGGTGAATATGAGCCATGCATACAGGGGGGGGGAGGTTAATATGAGCCATGCATACAGGGGGGGAGGTTAATATGAGCCATGCATACAGGGGGGGGGAGGTTAATATGAGCTATGCATACAGGGGGGGGAGGTTAAAATGAGCCATGCATACGGGGGGGAGGTTAATATGAGCCATGCATACGGGGGGGGGAGGTTAATATGAGCCATGCATACAGGGGGGGAGGTTAATATGAGCCATGCATACAGGGGGGGGAGGTTAATATGAGCCATGCATACAGGGGGGGAGGTTAATATGAGCCATGCATACAGGGGGGGGGAGGTGAATATGAGCCATGCATACAGGGGGGGAGGTTAATATGAGCCATGCATACAGGGGGGGGAGTGTTATGGTTCTCAATGGCAAGAGAACATAGCCCAGCAAACATAAGTACTAGCTCTTGGAAGGATGGAAACTAAACTGACCATGAACTAAACCTGCCGCACAACTAACAGTAGCCGGGTAGCGTAGCCTGCGTTTTTTATCCCTAGACGCCCAGCGCCGGCCGGAGGACTAACTAATCCTGGCAGAGGAAAATATAGTCCTGGCTCACCTCTAGAGAAATTTCCCCGATAGGCAGACAGAGGCCCCCACATATATTGGCGGTGATTTTAGATGAAATGACAAACGTAGTATGAAAATAGGTTTAGCAAAATTGAGGTCCGCTTACTAGATAGCAGGAAGACAAAAAGGGCACTTTCATGGTCAGCTGAAAACCCTATCAAAATACCATCCTGAAATTACTTTAAGACTCTAGTATTAACTCATAACATCAGAGTGGCAATTTCAGATCACAAGAGCTTTCCAGACACAGAAACGAAACTACAGCTGTGAACTGGAACAAAATGCAAAAACAAACGAGGACTAAAGTCCAACTTAGCTGGGAGTTGTCTAGCAGCAGGAACATGCACAGAAAGGCTTCTGATTACAATGTTGACCGGCATGGAAGTGACAGAGGAGCAAGGTTAAATAGCGACTCCCACATCCTGATGGAAACAGGTGAACAGAGGGGATGATGCACACCAGTTCAATTCCACCAGTGGCCACCGGGGGAGCCCAAAATCCAATTTCACAACAGTACCCCCCCCTCAAGGAGGGGGCACCAAACCCTCACCAGAACCACCAGGGCGATCAGGATGAGCCCTATGAAAGGCACGGACCAGATCGGAGGCATGAACATCAGAGGCAGTCACCCAAGAATTATCCTCCTGACCGTATCCCTTCCATTTGACCAGATACTGGAGTTTCCGTCTGGAAACACGGGAGTCCAAGATTTTTTCCACAACGTACTCCAACTCGCCCTCAACCAACACCGGAGCAGGAGGCTCAACGGAAGGCACAACCGGTACCTCATACCTGCGCAACAATGACCGATGAAAAACATTATGAATAGAAAAAGATGCAGGGAGGTCCACACGGAAGGACACAGGGTTAAGAATCTCCAATATCTTGTACGGGCCGATGAACCGAGGCTTAAACTTAGGAGAAGAAACCCTCATAGGGACAAAACGAGAAGACAACCACACCAAGTCCCCAACACAAAGCCGAGGACCAACCCGACGCCGGCGGTTGGCAAAAAGCTGAGTCTTCTCCTGGGACAACTTCAAATTGTCCACTACCTGCCCCCAAATCTGATGCAACCTCTCCACCACAGCATCCACTCCAGGACAATCCGAAGATTCCACCTGACCAGAAAAAAATCGAGGATGAAACCCCGAATTACAGAAAAAAGGAGACACCAAGGTGGCAGAGCTGGCCCGATTATTGAGGGCAAACTCCGCTAAAGGCAAAAAAGCAACCCAATCATCCTGATCTGCAGACACAAAACACCTCAAATATGTCTCCAAGGTCTGATTCGTCCGCTCGGTCTGGCCATTAGTCTGAGGATGGAAAGCAGACGAGAAAGACAAATCTATGCCCATCCTAGCACAGAATGCTCGCCAAAATCTAGACACGAACTGGGTTCCTCTGTCAGAAACGATATTCTCCGGAATACCATGCAAACGGACCACATTTTGAAAAAACAGAGGAACCAACTCGGAAGAAGAAGGCAACTTAGGCAGGGGAACCAAATGGACCATCTTAGAGAAACGGTCACACACCACCCAGATGACAGACATCTTCTGAGAAACAGGAAGATCCGAAATAAAATCCATCGAGATGTGCGTCCAGGGCCTCTTCGGGATAGGCAAGGGCAACAACAATCCACTAGCCCGAGAACAACAAGGCTTGGCCCGAGCACAAACGTCACAAGACTGCACAAAGCCTCGCACATCTCGAGACAGGGAAGGCCACCAGAAGGACCTTGCCACCAAATCCCTGGTACCAAAGATTCCAGGATGACCTGTCAACGCAGAAGAATGAACCTCAGAAATGACTTTACTGGTCCAATCATCAGGAACAAACAGTCTACCAGGTGGGCAACGATCAGGTCTATCCGCCTGAAACTCCTGCAAGGCCCGCCGCAGGTCTGGAGAAACGGCAGACAATATCACTCCATCCTTAAGGATACCTGTAGGTTCAGAGTTACCAGGGGAGTCAGGCTCAAAACTCCTAGAAAGGGCATCCGCCTTAACATTCTTAGAACCCGGCAGGTAGGACACCACAAAATTAAACTGAGAGAAAAACAACGACCAGCGCGCCTGTCTAGGATTCAGGCGTCTGGCGGACTCAAGATAAATTAGATTTTTGTGGTCAGTCAATACCACCACCTGATGTCTAGCCCCCTCAAGCCAATGACGCCACTCCTCAAAAGCCCACTTCATGGCCAAAAGCTCCCGATTCCCAACATCATAATTCCGCTCGGCGGGCGAAAATTTACGCGAGAAAAAGGCACAAGGTCTCATCACGGAACAATCGGAACTTCTCTGCGACAAAACTGCCCCAGCTCCGATTTCAGAAGCGTCGACCTCAACCTGAAAAGGAAGAGCAACATCAGGCTGACGCAACACAGGGGCGGAAGAAAAGCGGCGCTTAAGCTCCCGAAAGGCCTCCACAGCAGCAGGGGACCAATCAGCAACATCAGCACCCTTCTTAGTCAAATCAGTCAATGGTTTAACAACATCAGAAAAACCAGCAATAAATCGACGATAAAAGTTAGCAAAGCCCAAAAATTTCTGAAGACTCTTAAGAGAAGAGGGTTGCGTCCAATCACAAATAGCCTGAACCTTGACAGGATCCATCTCGATGGAAGAGGGGGAAAAAATATATCCCAAAAAGGAAATCTTTTGAACCCCAAAAACGCACTTAGAACCCTTCACACACAAGGAATTAGACCGCAAAACCTGAAAAACCCTCCTGACCTGCTGGACATGAGAGTCCCAGTCATCCGAAAAAATCAAAATATCATCCAGATACACAATCATAAATTTATCCAAATAATCACAGAAAATGTCATGCATAAAGGACTGAAAGACTGAAGGGGCATTTGAAAGACCAAAAGGCATCACCAAATACTCAAAGTGGCCCTCGGGCGTATTAAATGCGGTCTTCCACTCATCCCCCTGCTTAATTCGCACCAAATTATACGCCCCACGGAGATCTATCTTAGAGAACCACTTGGCCCCCTTTATGCGAGCAAACAAATCAGTCAGCAGTGGCAACGGATATTGATATTTAACCGTGATTTTATTCAAAAGCCGATAATCAATACACGGTCTCAAAGAGCCATCTTTCTTAGCCACAAACAAAAAACCGGCTCCTAAGGGAGATGACGAAGGACGAATATGTCCCTTTTCCAAGGACTCCTTTATATATTCTCGCATAGCAGCATGTTCAGGCACAGACAGATTAAATAAACGACCCTTAGGGTATTTACTACCCGGAATCAAATCTATGGCACAATCGCACTCCCGGTGCGGAGGTAATGAACCAAGCTTAGGTTCTTCAAAAACGTCACGAAATTCAGTCAAGAATTCAGGAATCTCAGAGGGAATAGATGATGAAATGGAAACCACAGGTACGTCCCCATGCGTCCCCTTACATCCCCAGCTTAACACAGACATAGCTTTCCAGTCAAGGACTGGGTTATGAGATTGCAGCCATGGCAATCCAAGCACCAACACATCATGTAGGTTATACAGCACAAGAAAGCGAATAATCTCCTGATGATCCGGATTAATCCGCATAGTTACTTGTGTCCAGTATTGTGGTTTATTACTAGCCAATGGGGTGGAGTCAATCCCCTTCAGGGGTATGGGAGTTTCAAGAGGCTCCAAATCATACCCACAGCGTTTGGCAAAGGACCAATCCATAAGACTCAAAGCGGCGCCAGAGTCGACATAGGCATCCGCGGTAATAGATGATAAAGAACAAATCAGGGTCACAGATAGAATAAACTTAGACTGTAAAGTGCCAATTGAAACAGACTTATCAAGCTTCTTAGTACGCTTAGAGCATGCTGATATAACATGAGTTGAATCACCGCAATAGAAGCACAACCCATTTTTTCGTCTTAAATTCTGCCGTTCACTTCTGGACAGAATTCTATCACATTGCATATTCTCTGGCGTCTTCTCAGTAGACACCGCCAAATGGTGCACAGGTTTGCGCTCCCGCAGACGCCTATCGATCTGGATAGCCATTGTCATGGACTCATTCAGACCCGCAGGCACAGGGAACCCCACCATAACATCCTTAATGGCATCAGAGAGACCCTCTCTGAAATTCGCCGCCAGGGCGCACTCATTCCACTGAGTAAGCACAGCCCATTTACGGAATTTCTGGCAGTATATTTCAGCTTCGTCTTGCCCCTGAGATAGGGACATCAAGGCCTTTTCCGCCTGAAGCTCTAACTGAGGTTCCTCATAAAGCAACCCCAAGGCCAGAAAAAACGCATCCACATTGAGCAACGCAGGATCCCCTGGAGCCAATGCAAAAGCCCAATCCTGAGGGTCGCCCCGGAGCAAGGAAATCACAATCCTGACCTGCTGAGCAGGATCTCCAGCAGAGCGAGATTTCAGGGACAAAAACAACTTGCAATTATTTTTAAAATTTTGAAAGCAAGATCTATTCCCCGAGAAAAATTCAGGCAAAGGAATTCTAGGTTCAGATATAGGAACATGAACAACAAAATCTTGTAAATTTTGAACTTTCGTGGTGAGATTATTCAAACCTGCAGCTAAACTCTGAATATCCATTTTAAACAGGTGAACACAGAGCCATTCCAGGATTAGAAGGAGAGAGAGAGAGAGAAAGGCTGCAATATAGGCAGACTTGCAAGAGATTCAATTACAAGCACACTCAGAACTGAAGGGAAGGGGGAAAAAAAAAAAAAATCTTCAGCAGACTTCTCTTTTCTCTCCTTTCTCTGTCAATTAATTTAACCCTTTTTTGGCCGGTCAAACTGTTATGGTTCTCAATGGCAAGAGAACATAGCCCAGCAAACATAAGTACTAGCTCTTGGAAGGATGGAAACTAAACTGACCATGAACTAAACCTGCCGCACAACTAACAGTAGCCGGGTAGCGTAGCCTGCGTTTTTTATCCCTAGACGCCCAGCGCCGGCCGGAGGACTAACTAATCCTGGCAGAGGAAAATATAGTCCTGGCTCACCTCTAGAGAAATTTCCCCGATAGGCAGACAGAGGCCCCCACATATATTGGCGGTGATTTTAGATGAAATGACAAACGTAGTATGAAAATAGGTTTAGCAAAATTGAGGTCCGCTTACTAGATAGCAGGAAGACAGAAAGGGCACTTTCATGGTCAGCTGAAAACCCTATCAAAATACCATCCTGAAATTACTTTAAGACTCTAGTATTAACTCATAACATCAGAGTGGCAATTTCAGATCACAAGAGCTTTCCAGACACAGAAACGAAACTACAGCTGTGAACTGGAACAAACTGCAAAAACAAACGAGGACTAAAGTCCAACTTAGCTGGGAGTTGTCTAGCAGCAGGAACATGCACAGAAAGGCTTCTGATTACAATGTTGACCGGCATGGAAGTGACAGAGGAGCAAGGTTAAATAGCGACTCCCACATCCTGATGGAAACAGGTGAACAGAGGGGATGATGCACACCAGTTCAATTCCACCAGTGGCCACCGGGGGAGCCCAAAATCCAATTTCACAACAGGGGAGGTTAATATGAGCCATGCATACAGGGGGGGGAGGTTAATATGAGCCATGCATACAGGGGGGGGGAGGTTAATATGAGCCATGCATACAGGGGGGGAGGTTAATATGAGCCATGCATACAGGGGGGGAGGTTAATATGAGCCATGCATACAGGGGGGGGGAGGTTAATATGAGCCATGCATACAGAAGGGGGGTTAATATGAGCCATGCATAGGGTGGGGTGAATATGAGCCATGCATACAGGGAGGTGAATATGAGCCATGCATACAGGAGGGGGGGGTGTCAATATACAGTATGGAGAACTGTGTGTGGCCATAATACAGTATTGAGCATCATGTGTGGCCGTTATACAGGATGGAGCATCATGTGTGGCCGTTATACAGGATGGAGCTTCATGTGTGGCCATTATACAGTATTGAGCATCATGTGGCCATTATACAGTATGGAGCATCATGTGCGGTCATTATACAGGATGGAGCATCATGTGTGGCCATTATACAGTATTGAGCATCATGTGGCCGTTATACAGTATGGAGCATCATGTGTGGCCAATGGCCATTATACAGTATGGAGCATCATGTGCGGTCATTATACAGGATGGAGCATCATGTGTGGCCATTATACAGTATTGAGCATCATGTGGCCGTTATACAGTATGGAGCATCATGTGTGGCCAATGGCCATTATACAGTATGGAGCATCATGTGTGGCCATTATACAGTATGGAGCATCATGTGTGGCCATTATACAGTATGGAGCATCATGTGCGGCCATTATACAGTATTGAGCATCATGTGTGGCCATTATACAGTATGGAGCATCATGTGCAGTCATTATACAGTATGGAGCATCATGTGCGGCCATTATACAGTATTGAGCATCATGTGTGGCCATTATACAGTATGGAGCATCATGTGCGGCCATTATACAGTATTGAGCATCATGTGTGGCCATTATACAGTATGGAGCATCATGTGTGGTCATTAGACAGTATGGAGCATCATGTGTGGTCATTAGACAGTATGGAGCATCATGTGTGGTCATTATACAGTATGGAGCATCATGTGTGGTCATTATACAGTATGGAGCATCATGTGCGGCCAATATACAGTATGGAGCATCATGTGCGGCCATTATACAGTATTGAGCATCATGTGTGGCCATTATACAGTATGGAGCATCATGTCTGGCCATTATACAGTATGGAGCATCATGTCTGGCCATTATACAGTATGGAGCACTGTGGCCATATTTTTTTTTGTTTATAATTATTGTATATAAAACAGTGTGATCAGCAGTGCTAAATCGCTGTGGTTGGGACGTGGATATGGGTGTGACTAGTTGTGAAATGGGTGTGGTCAGAGGCGTGGCCTAAAATTTGCCTCCTTCCCTTCTTTAAAAGTTGGGAGGTATGGTACCACATTTGCCAGATCATGGCAAGTGCCACAAATCCCATAGGGAATGAATGAGGCCGAACGCAGTGTTGCCATAAGTGATCCGTTACGCGGCACATGCAGAAAAACTGCCCGATCTGCTGCAAAAGGCGACTTTCACATCAGCGATTCTTGCCAAAGTCACTGCCGATAGTGTCATACTCACCAAAGGGGAGGCAGCACTAAAAGTGCCTAGGGCAGCAGAAACTCTAAATACGGCCCTGAAGGGGGGGTTCATTTACTATTTTTTTTATTTTGATCACTGTGATAGGTTTTATCACAGTGATCAAAATGTACCTAGATCGAATCTGCCGGCCGGCAGATTCGGCGGGCGCACTGTGCATGCGCCCGCCATTTTGGAAGATGGCGGTGCCCATGGAGCAGACGGACGGACACCGGGAGGCTCGGTAAGTATGAGGGGGGGATTGGAGCACGGGGGGGATCGGAGCACGGGGGGATGGGATCGGAGCACGGGGGCGGACAAGAGGACGGGGGAGCGGACAGGCGAATGGAGGGGAGCGGAGCACAGGACGGAGGACTGGGGAGGCGATCGGTGGCGGTGGGGCAGATCAGGGTTGCCAGCCATGGCTGATGATATTGCAGCATCGGCCATGGCTGGATTGTAATATTTCACCAATTTCATAGGTGAAATATTACAAATCGCTCTGATTGGCTGTTTCACTTTCAACAGCCAATCAGAGCAATCGTAGCCACGAGGGGGTGAAGCCACCCCCCTGGGCTCAAGTACCACTCCCACTGTCCATGCAGTTCGGGTGAAATTGGAGTTAACCCTTTCACCCGATCTGCAAGGACGCGATCCCTCCATGACGCCACATAGGCATCACAGGTCGGATTGGCACCGACTTTCATGACGCCTACGTGGCGTCACAGGTCGGGAAGGGGTTAAGAAAATGCCTCCAGCCAATATAGGTATTTAGTAACAGAGTACACCTGCAAGATGAGAAGGGAGGCATATTGTAGATAAGGCACCCTCCCCAATAAGGAGGTGCCAAGCAACATTCATTAGGTAGTGTGGTAGTCTACTAATGAGTTATGAGGTCCCCTGGTCCTGGTGTGGCCAGTGTCCTGAACCCGTAATCCCTGGTCCTGGTGCGGCCAGTACTGAACCCGAAGTCTCTGGTCCTATTGTGGCCAGTGCCTGAACCTCTCTCCCCGGTCCGTGTGCTGCCAGTCCTTGAATCCATATCTGAGACCTGTGTGTCTGAACATCCACAGACGTCCATATGTGCCACCTGTGTGCGTGACAGTATGAGATCTGAATGGCTAGGTGAGAGGCTCTGGACTGGGATCTAAGGGGTAATGTTTCTCCTTGTGGGGAGTGACAATCCAAGCCTGGCATGTCATAGAGAGGAGACATCCCAGAGGAGCATGAATAGCTTATTAGTCTCCTCACTCTGACATACCAGGCTTGGCTTGTCACTCTCATGGTAAGGGGCTGTTTTTCAGCATACTGCACTGGCAAACTTCAGATAATTGAAGGAAGGATGACTGGACAAATGTACAGAGACATTCTTCTAAACTGCTATACTTTGCACTGGTGAGGGGCAACACTCTGAAACTCCGTGTCTGCAAATTGAGATTCTGGTTTGGCTTTTATCCTAAGTTATATTGCAAGGCTCTTTACTAGGGATGGGTGGACCCGTGGATGTTTGGGTCCGGACTAACATTATAAAACAGTACCCAAAAGTGATACCGAACCCGAACCCCATTCTAGTGAATGGGGGACCCAGTAGCTGGAGGTTCCCATGTTGTCCTTTGTGTGACAGCATGGGAAACAGCTGGTCTGACCTGCGGTAACTTTACTGAAGTCACAGCGAGTCACAGTCGCTGGATATCGTGGATCACTGTGGGTTCCCACGCTGTCACACCAAGGACAGTGTGTGATACAGCAGCTGTGATTGGAGGTGACCAGGTTACTGCCGGTCAGGTATCGGCTTATGATTACTACTGTCATCAGTGTTGCCTGCTCTAGCAGATAGCAGCGAGAGCATGCGATGCTGATGAGTATTCATCAGCCAATGCCTGTGCATAGCGGTAGCTTTACTGCTATCCACAGGTACCGAAGACAAAGAAGATGGACGTGGATTACTTCATGGGATCATTTAATCAATAAATTGGTGAATGAGGGCTAGTGTGGGGAAGACTATATTCAAATAAAGTTTTTTTTCTGTGTGTGTTTATTTTTACTAATGGGTTAGTAATGTGGGTGTCTAACTGACACCTCTCCATTACTATCCCCAAGAACAAGAGTTGCGGCTATGTGCCAGAATTGGTGTATCAAATATGATGCACCACTTCTAGGGTGGCTGCAGGCTGATATTTGCAGGTTGGAAATGGCCCAACAACTATAGGCATTTCCGGCCTATTAATATCAGCCTACAGATGTCTGGTTTCCCTTAGCTGGTTATTAAAAATAGAGGGGCTCTAAAAGAATCACTAATAAATAAGTGAAAAATACAAATAAATAACCTTCCCAACCTATTAATATCAGCTCACAGCTGTCTGCTTTGACTTTGTTGGTTATTAAAAATGGGGGGACCCTAAAAAAATGACTTGAGGTCCCCCCTATTTTTTAATAACAAGCCAAGGCAAAGCAGACAACTAGCTGATGTTAATAGGTTGAGAAAGGCCATGGATATTGGCCCTTTTCCAGCCTAATAAGACCAGCCCTTTGCTGCCCCAGAAATGGCGCATTCATTAGATGCAGCAAATCTGGTGCTTAGCCTCGGCTCTTCCCAATTGCCCTGGTGCTGTGGTAATCAGGGTAATGGTATTGTGGAGTTGATGTCAGCTACGTAATGTGTGCTGACATCAAGCACATGGGTTAGTAATGGAAAGGCATCTATCAGACACTCTCATTACCAACACAGTAAGTTAAAAGAGAAGAAAACACAAAAACTCTATTTGAAAAAAAAATCCCCAACAATTTCCCTCTTTCCTCATTTAAAAAATAAAAATAAATAATTTACAGGGTCCACTGTAATCCATAATATGGAGGTCCAACAACAATCCCAGTCTTCTTCAGCCCTGTTCAGAGAACGCAGCTCCATAGACTGGAGCACCAGCCACTGCTGGGTCTGACGCTGTACTATGCGAGACTGGGCTGCTTTGAACTGAGGTGACGTCAGTAAGGATAGACCCCCTAAAATTCCATGGTGACAATAGGAAAAAGGGGGCTCTTGTGAAAGAACACATGCAGTGTCATAGAAAATATTACAAACTCTGAAGCCACCAGCAAGGGGGGCATTCACCCCCCTCCCTCCTCCTCTCACACAGATTTGCAGTAAGCAAGCAAATACAGGAGCATCTCACAAAATTAGAATATAATCAAAAAGTTAATTTATTTCCGTTCTTCAATACAAATAGTGAAACTCGTATAGTAGATAGAGTCATTACAAACAGAGTGATCTATTTCAAGTGTTTATTTCTGTTAATGTTGATGATTATGGCTTACAGCCAATGAAAACCCAAAAGTCATTGTCTCAATAAATTAGAATACTTTATTACACCAGCTTGAAAAAATGATTTTAAAAATCCGAAATGTTGGCCTACTGAAATGTATGTTCAGTAAACGCACTCAATACTTGGTCGGGGCTCCTTTTGCATCAATGCGGCGTGGCATGGAGGCGATCAGCCTGTGGCACTACGGAGTTGTTATGGAAGCCCAGGTTGCATTGATAGCAGCATTAAGCTCATCTGCATTGTGGAGTCTGGTGTCTCTCATCTTCCCTTTGACAATACCCCATAGATTTTCTATGGGGTTAAGGTCAGGTGAGTTTACTGGCCAATCAAGCACAATGATACTGTTGTTTTTAAACCAGATATTGGTACTTTTGGCAGTGTGGAGAATGAAATTTCCATCTCCAAAAAGCTTGTTTAGTGTGAAGTATCCACAATCAATGATGGTTTCGGGAGCCATGTCATCTGCTGATGTAGGTCCACTTTGTTTTATCAAGACCAAGTCAGTCCAGCCATCTACCAGGAAATTTTACAGCTCTTCATGCTTCGCTCTGCCAACAAGCTTTTTGGAGATGGAAATTTCATTCTCCAGCAGAACTTGGCACCTGTCCACACTGCCAAAAGTACCAATACCTGGTTTTAAAACAAAAGTATCACTGTGCTTGATTGGCCAGCAAACTTGCTTGACTTTAACCCCACAGAGAATCTATGGGGCATTGTCAAGAGGAAGATTAGAAACACCAGACCCAACAATGCAGATGAGCTGAAGGCTGCTATCAAAGCAACCTGGGCTTCCATAACACCTCAGCAGTGCCACAAGCTGATTGCCTCCATGCCACGCTGCATTGATGCAGTAATTGATGCAAAAGGAGCCTTGACCAAGTATTGAGTGCATTTACTGAACATACACGTATTTCAGTAGGCAAACATTTCAGATTTTAAAATCATTTTTTCAAGCTGGTGTTATAAAGTATTCTAATTTAATGAGATACTGACTTTTGGGATTTCATTGGCTGTAAGCTATAATCATCAACATTAACAGAAATAAACACTTGAAATACATCATTGTGTTTGTAATGACTCTACCTAATATATGAGTTTCATGTTTTGTATTGAAGAATTAACTTTTTGATGATATTCTAACTTTGTGAGATGCACCTGTAGCTGACAGTCTCAGTCTCTTGGCATAGACTGTAAAATGGATATAAGAAAATAGAAGATTATGTATAGTTGTGAAATGAACCATCCTAATAAAAATGCAGGCAGTCCCTTTTAGGACAAAGAGCCCATGTTGAGAAAAAGGGGATGTTTATTGTGCATGGACAAATAGGTATTGATTAGACAAATAATGAAGACAGAAAATGTCTTTTCAGAGGGTTGGAACAAAGGTACTTGTGTTTACACATAGATAGCAAGGTGGAAAGAGGCTTTGTCCACAGGAAATGCATCTTGAATTCAAGTGACACTGTTGTTTCCTGCAAGGGAAATGCTATACATTGACCTCAGAATGTCTCTGAAAGAAAATTATAAATACTGGAGTTCGTATAGGTCCGATACTGATGGGACATACATTTTCAGATTCAGGAGGAATTAGGGAAGAAGTTGCATGTTTTGTCATAACTATAACCATTGCCTATAAGCCACAAATCAATAGCGGGCAGATCGCTGACAACAGTCATGTCATGTTTGGTCTCTGAGTAACAGTAAAATCCCAATAAAAAATATGACGGTGATCTCGAATTTCTGTGATCATCGGGAGTGAAGTTGTTACGGCTAGCAGAACGCACCAAGTACATATAGAAGTTTATTATAACTGGTTCATTCGCAGCCCGGGGTCCACCGTGCAGGAGGAACCTGCTGCTAGTGAATGGTGGCACTGTTTGGCAGTATAGACTAGCTCTGTTACTTCACAGAGTAGCCGAGAGAGGAAAGCACTGAGCCCTGTTAGCCTCACAGGAGCACAAGCTTGCTGCCGAACTGATAGCAGTCAGTGGTTATGCACACACGCAATCTCCTCACCGGAGGTGCCGGTATTCTAGGGGCTTATTTCAGCCGGGTCCCTGAATACGTTCATACAATCTCCTCACCGGAGGTGCCGGTATTCTAGGGGCTTATTTCAGCCGGGTCCCTGAATACATTCATACATAACCACACAGGCGCAAAGCACATATTTGGATTGATACTAGCGCATGGCTGTGCGGCCTTGTGAGCGTTTTATAGCTGCAGCAAGTACAAGACCTTCCTAGAAGGACCAATGAGAGGCTGCCACAGAGCCTGAGCACCTCCAGGACCTTCCTGGAGAACCAATGGGCTTTGCTGCAGTATCCAAGCATGTGACCCTCGATCTCCAATCAGAGATCTTACCCTGGGCATGCTCAGAAGGAGAAAAGCAGGACTTCGTCCCAAAAGCATCTGCTCGCCGCTGCCCAGCACTGGCTTCAATGGCAGAAGCTGGAAAAGCAGCAGTAACCCTTTGCACTGAGTCAGACTGAGTGAGACGCTGGGACCGACGTCTCCACTGAGCAGACTCCACTGCGGCAGGAGAAGAATGGGAGACCGCAGCGGAGATGGCCCGAGATTCCCCCTGTGCAGAGGCGGGAACTCGACCCCTAACAGAAGTTATCGCAAAAGTTTGAAATTTTAAAAAATCCTGAAGGACTGAAGACAACCTGGCCCACATGAGGTCATTAAATGTTTTATATTAAATACAAAATTGAATAGTTCTGTTCCTTTTGTTCTGTAACAAGCACCCCAAATCCATACATTACCAGAACCAGGATCAAGAGATAGACTATAAAATCACAAACTTTATTATAAAAATGTCTAAAAATACATATAAATCAAACAACATAATGGTGAGATATTACAATAAATATACACAAGGTAAACATCAGAACCAGAAGCTCCAGTTAAGTAGAACCCCTATAAATTATCATAAATCTAGTGGCTAATATTCATGACCACAATGGCCTTAGTGTGCATGCCACTTAATAGTGCAGCCTATATTATAATACCCCTAATTCCTGTGTCTACTCTCCATTACCAAACGTTACCAAACATTATGGGGAGGCCAAATGGTCCCTCACTCCATAGTGTGACACATGTGGGAAGGGTAATTACCTGTACTCATGTTGAACTAGGGGGTGTAGGGTCCTACGGACTGGGCGCACCTCGACGCGCGTTTCTCTGCAACAGCAGCTTCGTCAGGAGGTAGAGGGTACTAATATTTGAGTGTATATATAGCGGGCTTGATGTTCTAACTGCCCGCACCTGTTCAGCGGCGCACCGCCGCCATGTTGCTACGTCATCACGCGGACCGCGCTCAACCTGTACGTCACTCGGTCACGTGCTCCGGTCACATGACCGGGCCCGTAACCAAAGCAACGCAACAGGACTACAGAGCGCCTCCCCATGACAGCGCAGCCTCCCCATGAAGCGGTCCGCGTGATGACGTAGCAACATGGCGGCGGTGCGCCGCTGAACAGGTGCGGGCAGTTAGAACATCAAGCCCGCTATATATACACTCAAATATTAGTACCCTCTACCTCCTGACGAAGCTGCTGTTGCAGAGAAACGCGCGTCGAGGTGCGCCCAGTCCGTAGGACCCTACACCCCCTAGTTCAACATGAGTACAGGTAATTACCCTTCCCACATGTGTCACACTATGGAGTGAGGGACCATTTGGCCTCCCCATAATGTTTGGTAACGTTTGGTAATGGAGAGTAGACACAGGAATTAGGGGTATTATAATATAGGCTGCACTATTAAGTGGCATGCACACTAAGGCCATTGTGGTCATGAATATTAGCCACTAGATTTATGATAATTTATAGGGGTTCTACTTAACTGGAGCTTCTGGTTCTGATGTTTACCTTGTGTATATTTATTGTAATATCTCACCATTATGTTGTTTGATTTATATGTATTTTTAGACATTTTTATAATAAAGTTTGTGATTTTATAGTCTATCTCTTGATCCGGAGTCTTCATAGTCCTCCATTGGTTTATAGTATTTATTGGTGAAGGGATCCCATTATTAGATATGAGGATTTTATCTGCTGGTGTATTGATGTTAGTCTGTGTTTACAGATACCTCAAGTACTGAATATATGGACTTCCGCAAACGTGATAAAGTCTGGATTAACCAGTTAGGGGTCCTGTTTGGTGAGAAGCAAGGGTTGACTTCAGAAGCCAGTGATGTGAGGGATTTGAAGGCTAATATTAAGAACCTTCTCCACAAACGCACCAAAGTGTGGTGGAATAAGGTATCATTAGAAAACTACCTCCATAAAGGGATTATTCCCAGGGGTCTCAGAATTCAAATCTACCCCACAACTGATTGTGACCCGGCCTTTACCAGTAAGTGGGAAGAGACACTGTCCAAATGCTCATGTACACTGCTGGAGTTGTTGATAGGTTCGGATAAAAAGAGGCTTGAAGTGGTTGAAAGTGAAATTGATGGTCTAAGAACAAAAATACAGACTATTTTGACAGTGGAGGAGTGCAATAGATTTGATAAAGAAATTGAGGCAGAACTCAATAAATGGGAACAAGATATACAGAGTCAAAAGATAAAGAAATTCCATAGAGACCAGCAGGATTACGAGCAAAAAAAGATCTACAAGTGGCAATTTGGGAAAAAATCTGACCGTAAACAGCACTCCAGATCCTCATCAATTGTATCCACATTATCCGAGGAATCATGTGGAGAATCTTTTTTAGACAAACGGGGTGGGGTAGGAGAAAGCCGACGGGCAGAACAACCACAAACACCCCAAACAACCGCCACCCCATTCCTCCCCATGCGTACAAGGAATGTGGCAAGGAGAGAGAGACGGCAGCACCGATATTAAAGGTAATGAATCTCTCAGATAGGATACTGACACAAACACAGATACAGGTGTTGGAAAGGGGGCTGACTTTTGCACCAGTGGCTCCTTTCAATTTCTTTACTATGACAAAGGATCTCGAACTATTTGCCAGAAAATTGAATTTTAAAAAATATTTTGCCAATCAGAGTAAAAACTTTTCACCTTCTGATATTGAAGCTCGTACATTAGCAGATCTTGAAGACCTTTTACATGAACAAGATGCACAAGGTCGAGTAGGGATCCCCACGCATCTGCATGGCCGATCACAACATTTCCCCCCAAGTGGGATATGTCCCAATGTTGACATTTTTGTCAAGCTAGTGAAAAAAGATATAGCAAATATCCCAACAAAACAGACATATTATAATCTCTCAGCAGCACAAAATCGAGCCATTAAAGAGCTCCAAAAGATGAAGGACATAGTAATTAAGTCTGCAGACAAGGGGGGTAATGTTGTGATCTGGCCAGCAGAGATGTATGAACGTGAAGCGTTCAGACAGCTCAATACAGCACAATGCTATAGACGACTGGTAGGAAATCCACTTGAGAGCTTTAAAAGCGAATTGGATTCAATCTTAAAAATAGCTAGAGATGATGGGGTCATTACGACTAAGCTAATGGAGGGACTTATGGTTGAATTTCCCATAGTCCCTACCTTTTATCTTACACCCAAAATCCACAAAAGTACTATCAATCCGCCTGGCCGACCTATTGTGTCAGGCATAGGCAGTCTTACTGAAGGAGTCTGCAGGTATATTGATTTTTATCTGCAGCAATGTGTGGAAACGTTACCATCCTTCACCAGAGACACAACAGACATCCTCAATCGCCTTAATGGCATACAGCTTGAGGAGGACATGTATTTAGTGACATGTGACGTAGAGTCACTCTACACATCTATACGGCATGACCATGGGATCGCGGCGTCCCGATTCTTTTTGAGTACTGCTCATACTGATGAACGTTTATGCCGTTTCATATTGGAACTGTTGTGTTTTACTCTCACGCATAATTTTTTTGTTTTCAAGGACCGTTATTTCCTACAGCTCCAGGGAACGGCAATGGGGGCGACCTGTGCGCCCTCATATGCCAACCTTTTCCTGGGGCTGTGGGAACGTGAGATTGTCCACAACATTGAGGGTATTGACGCCGTGATCTCATGGTCCCGCTATATAGATGATGTATTATTCATCTGGCAAGGCTCTGAAGCCTCGCTTGTTTCCTTCCTCAATAGGTTGAATGATAACCAACTGAATATTCATCTTACATGGAAATATAGCAGAGAAATAGTAGAGTTTCTGGATGTGACTCTGGTGAGGGGTGGTGATGGATTCATTTCGACAGATGTATTCCATAAGCCCACTGCCACCAATGCTCTATTGCACGCCACATCATCACATCATCCCCAGACCTTCAGATCAATACCTACTAGCCAATTTTTACGTATTAAACGTATCTGTTCGGATGATTACATCTTCGAACAGCAAGCTAAAATTCTTAAAAGCAAATTACAACAACGGGGATACAATCACAAAACGATACGAGCAGGCTATAGAAGGGCCAAATTCGCGTCACGTGACACGCTTTTGACTCAAGCAGGCTGCAAGCCTCCTAAAAAACATCAGGACAACCTACCGGTTCGTTTCATTACTTCATTCAATTCAGAATGGAGAGAAATATCAGGGGTCCTCAGGAAACATTGGCCAGTACTTTTGGCAGACGAAGATGTAGCTCCACATATTTTGAACTATCCATCTGTGACATGGCGGAAATCTAGAAATTTAAAAGACTTGTTAACTAAGAGTCATTATGTACCACCTCAAAAAACATTTTTTTCCGAAAGCATTGGACAAAGATGGGGCTCATTCAAATGTGGAGACTGTTCGGCATGTCAATACATGGAAAGAGTCTCCACATTCAAAGATAGTGGCGGCAACAAGTCATTTTCTATTACCCACTTCATTAACTGCCGGACAAATAATGTAGTCTATTATGCTACATGCACGTGCAGTCTTATATACATAGGCATTACCACACGTGAGTTACGAGTACGTATCCTAGAACATGCACGCGATATCAAAAATGGGGCTACGGCTGAAAATGTGGAACTTTTAAAGACTATACCTAAGCATTTCCGTAAACATCATAAAAGTAACCCAAAACATTTCAAAGTAAGGGGGATTGACCGGGTACAGTTAGGGATAAGGGGAGGTAATTACATGAAAGAACTACTTAAAAAAGAGACCAAATGGATGGTGATGTTGGATACAGTAGCCCCAAAAGGACTCAATGAATATATTAGTTTCAAATCCTTCCTAGGCTAGCGTGAATTTTATATGTTTTATTTGAGTGGTTAGGTTGTTTGTGGTTTATGTTTGTTCCATGCCCCACCCCCGAACATATCCCTACTTACCCCTTACTTCCTCTATCCCTATCCTTAACTGTCTATTATGTGTGACTAATTAATATTCTTCTTCTAGCGTTTGTTATAGATCTAAACCTTAGAAGTGTTCCTTCTGGATGTTTCCTGCTGTTATTCCTCTGATGTACCCCACTGTTATTGAATATGGCCTATCTGAACAGAGAATCGTCTAAAAAAATGTTGACTGCAAGATGGAAAGTCTAGGAGGATATAAATACCCTGAAAAGAGACATATGTAGCACTTTATAATTTTGTCTATATTAGTTACACTTTATATGTAGGCTATATATGTCTTTTTGATGTATGATGATGTATAAGTGATTGTTAAAGTAGGATTGTCCTTCTTCTTTTTCTTAGGATCATCGTTGTAGCTTAATAGCAACAATACACCTGCATTATTTACCATGTGGGATACGTTTCACACATTATAGTACACTTGGTTACATTTATGCGGCTAAGGATGCAGGGTGTAATATATAGAATATAGGTTACTAATATAAGCGTCACCTTTTAAGACATGGGGGTATAGGTCATTATAAGGTGGTATTTCGGTGGGAGGCACATTGTCATGTTATTATTTGTTTATAACCTATTCTATTGTCACCTGTGTGCGCACGCCGTGCATGCGCTGCTGCGCTGTCATGGGGAGGCGCTCTGTAGTCCTGTTGCGTTGCTTTGGTTACGGGCCCGGTCATGTGACCGGAGCACGTGACCGAGTGACGTACAGGTTGAGCGCGGTCCGCGTGATGACGTAGCAACATGGCGGCGGTGCGCCGCTGAACAGGTGCGGGCAGTTAGAACATCAAGCCCGCTATATATACACTCAAATATTAGTACCCTCTACCTCCTGACGAAGCTGCTGTTGCAGAGAAACGCGCGTCGAGGTGCGCCCAGTCCGTAGGACCCTACACCCCCTAGTTCAACATGAGTACAGGTAATTACCCTTCCCACATGTGTCACACTATGGAGTGAGGGACCATTTGGCCTCCCCATAATGTTTGGTAACGTTTGGTAATGGAGAGTAGACACAGGAATTAGGGGTATTATAATATAGGCTGCACTATTAAGTGGCATGCACACTAAGGCCATTGTGGTCATGAATATTAGCCACTAGATTTATGATAATTTATAGGGGTTCTACTTAACTGGAGCTTCTGGTTCTGATGTTTACCTTGTGTATATTTATTGTAATATCTCACCATTATGTTGTTTGATTTATATGTATTTTTAGACATTTTTATAATAAAGTTTGTGATTTTATAGTCTATCTCTTGATCCGGAGTCTTCATAGTCCTCCATTGGTTTATAGTATTTATTGGTGAAGGGATCCCATTATTAGATATGAGGATTTTATCTGCTGGATTACCAGAACCAGGGCTTCAGTCAGTCTGTATAAAACAAGACTGATGGTGGCAGTGAGTAGTACTTGGGTTATCGTGGAGCTAGCCATGAACGTACCGGGAATATCAACAAATAACCCAGGTGTGGAGTCAGAGGTGTACAGTATATACCATATGCTCACTGTTAGTTTCCCAATAACCGGCCTATTGGTGTAAACAGCTTGCAGCCTCCTCCATGGATCATCTGTCAATCGTGTAATTGTCCGGACAATAGAGGGGCAGCAGAGTGCTATTCGCTCCAAAAGATAACAGCAGGGTGGATCTGCGTGACCTCCCAGGCTGTGTTTCATTTAGAGAATATAAGGATCTTCAGAAGTGATGAGCGAGTATACTCGTTGCCCGCTTTTTCCAGAGCACGCTCGCTCGGGTAGTCTCCGAGTATTTGTGAGTGCTCAGAGATTTAGTTTTTGTCGATCCAGCTGCATGATTTATGGCTGGTAGCCAGCCTGAGTACATTTGGGATTTCCTGGTTGCTAGGGAATCCCCACATGTATTCAAGCAGTCTAGCAGCTGCAAATCATGCAGCTGTGTCAACAAAAACTAAATCTCCGAACACTCACAAATACTCGGAGACCACTCGATCATGCTCGGGAAAACCCGAGCAACAAGTATACTCGCTGTCAGGAGTCTGAACATTTTTTATTACCTTTTTGTGCATTACTGCCCTTTTCCAAGATGGCGTCTTTGGTCTCATGTGCACTGTGTCTTCCTGCTATAAAACTCCACCCCAGCCTTCAGTCTGTGCTAGAGTATTCTGCCTTGCGTCCAGCTCCTGACCTCTGGTGACTCCCTGGCTATATACCTGCTCCTGTGAACCTGTGGGGTTATCCTGCTACTCTGCTCTGAGTTCCTGCTGCATACACCAGTTCCAGTAATCCTCCTTCATCTGCTGCTCATGTTTGCTTCCATCTGCATTTGCTGGACATGTAAGCTGTTTCTGCTCTGCAAGAACCTGAGACTATTACCCAGACCTCCCTGGTTGAGCTAAGATATTATTTGAACTGCCTTATAAGCATATCTATATGTGTTTTGGACTAAGCAAGGACTTATTCGTGTCAAGTATCCTCAAGAATAATTGTGCTTCATAGACTTTCTGCGTGATTGCATTTTCCTCTGAAGTGTCCTATAGACTGCTGAGCTGCATTTGATATTTGCACCAAGTGTTGTGGACTTGAGTTTCTCTCTGCACCTGTTTGAATCACCGTGTGATAATATAGACTTTACCACTTATAAAACTGTGTCCTGTAGTTGTCTTGTTCCACGCAAAGAGTCTCCTGAGTTATCCCCTATAATTATTACAGGATACTCTAGCCTAAAAAAAAAAAGGAGACTGCTGGAACAATGACTGCAGAAAGCAGACTAGAGCAGGTGTTTTCCATAATTAGATCACTGCAGAAAGATGTGGAATGTCTGCAAAAGAAGTTTGGAAGCTTTGAACTCCATCAACAAGTGTTTGGACAGACTTTGCAGGACTTAAGCACCCGCATGGCAGCCCAGGAAAACAAACTTGCTGGCATAGAGTCCCAGTATGGACGGGCTTTTCAGGACATAAGCACGCAAATAGCTGCACAAGCGACTTTTCCCTCTGGGCAACCGCCACCAGCTAGCCCACCTAAGTTGCCCCCATTCAGATTTAATGGTGATCGCGACAAATTTCGTGGCTTTGTGAATCAATGTATGCTATATTTTGATGTGCATGCTAACCGTTTTCCTAATGATAGATCCAAAGTATTGTGTGTAATAATGCTGCTGACCGCACGGGCGCTCGCCTGGGCGAATCCGATGATTGAGTCTCGTGACCCACGGTTAAATAACTTGGATGATTTCTTGGCCGCTATGGCATTAATGTTTGATGATCCTAATCGCCGTGCAACCGCTGAATCTGCTTTATTGTCTTTACGCCAGGCAAAACGTTCTGTTATTGAGTATGCTACTGAATTCAGGAGATTAGCGGTAGATACCAATTGGGACAGTTATGCACAATTGCCTATTTTTAAAAGGGGTCTCTCTAGTATTGTAAAAGATGAACTAGCTCGCTCTGAGTCACCACAAGAGCTAGAGACATTTATACAGCATTGTGTGCGCATTGACATTCGCCTTACTGAGCGTAGGCAGGAGAAGTTTGCTGCATATAACAGTATTTCTAACTTTTCCCTTCCTTCCAAAGAGCCTGCAGGTAAAACATCTCGGGAGGTGGAGGAGGTGCCCATGCAAATTGATTCCGTTCAGAGGCGCGAGATCAATGAGCGCCGGGAGCATCGCCTTCGTGAAAGTCTATGTTTCTACTGCGGCCAGTATGACCACTTCTTGATCAATTGTCCTAAGTGTCCTAGACGGCCTAACAAGGTGCTAGCAGCAGTAGGGGAGTATAACAACTGTGATGATGAATCTGACATCTCTGAATGTAGCCTGCCTTTAAACGCTGTATTCCATTCACTTTCTATGACTTCACCCCCCAAGGAGCTTAAGGAAAAGAACTTTCACTGTTCTCTCCCTATTAAGATCCTGTGTTCAGGACAGTGGATTTCCAGTGAAGCTATGATTGACTCTGGTGCAGGTGGCAATTTCATGGATATCACATTTGCCAAGGAACATGGTATTGAAATTCAGCAAAGAGCCTCTCCAATTACCATGGAAACAGTGGATGGGTCACATTTAATCTCTGGACCTGTGGATCAGGAGACCGTACCCCTTGACATTTTGTTGGAACCTAATCATCAGGAGCAACTTACTTTCTTGCTAATTTCTTCTCATTTTCCTGTGATTTTAGGCATTCCTTGGTTGCGGTCTCAGAACCCAATTATCAACTGGGAGACCAAGGAGATTATCTTTCCAACAAGGAGCAACTCAGCGTTAACAGAAGCTGTCCCTGAGTCCACGGTTACGGAACCACATGTACAGGTATTTTCTTTACCTCCAGCATATAAAGAGTTCTCTGACATCTGTGACAAGAAGAATGCAGATCAGCTTCCTCCACACAGGCATTATGACTGTCCCATTGAGTTGCTTACTGGGGCAGCTATTCCTTTTGGTAACGTATATCCTTTGGCGGCACCTGAGCTTCAAGCCTTAAAGGAGTATATTGATGAAAATCTGGCCAAAGGCTTCATACGTTCTTCTTCCTCACCAGCAGGGGCACCTATCTTTTTTGTAAAGAAGGATAGGACCCTGAGACCCTGTGTTGACTATCAGGAACTCAATAAGGTAACCGTACGAAACTGTTACCCTTTGCCTCTGATTCCTGAATTACTGGAAAGAGTCCGCCATGCTAAGGTGTTCTCTAAACTGGATCTTCATGGGGCTTAAAATTTGGTGCATATTCGTCCAGGGGATGAGTGGAAGACAGCATTCAGATGCCGGTATGGACACTTTGAATCTCTTGTGATGCCCTTCGGGCTTTGTAACGCCCCTGCAACGTTTCAACACCTTGCTAATGACATTTTCAGAGATTTGTTGGACCAGTTTGTAGTGATCTATTTGGACGATATACTAATCTTTTCTGACTCTCTACAGGAACATGAAGAACATGTCAAAACTGTTTTAAGACGTCTGAAAGAGAACCATCTGTATATTAAGCCGGAGAAATGCGAGTTCCATCGTTCTGAGATACAGTTCTTAGGTTATATCATCTCTCCCCAGGGGCTGAACATGGAATCTGGTAAAATTCAGGCTATCCTTGACTGGCCGGTACCCAAGAACGTTAAGGAGGTCCAACGTTTTATTGGTTTTGCAAATTTCTACAGACGCTTCATTCGAAATTTTTCTGATATTGTCCGTCCCATTACTTCCTTGACAAAGAAGGAAAAGCCCTTTAAGTGGTCATCACAGGCTCAAGAAGCTTTTGATCGGCTTAAGATCTGTTTCACATCAGCACTGCTGTTGATACACCCAGATCCAACACTTTCTTTCATTGTGGAGGTGGACGCTTCTGATAATGCTTTGGGGGCTATTCTCTCCCAAAGAACTGGAGAAAAGGGTCTGCTACATCCTTGTGCTTTCTTTTCCCATAGACTAACCTCAGCAGAGAAGAATTATGATGTGGGAGACAAGGAATTGCTGCCTATTATTGCGGCTTTCAAAGAATGGAGGCATCATCTGCAAGGAGCTGCACAACAGATCATATTGCTAACTGACCATCGCAATTTAGAGTTCCTTAGATCCGCTAGATGTCTTTCTCCTTGTCAGGCTCGTTGGAACTTATTTTTAAATCAATTTAACTTTGTTATCTCGTACCGTCCAGGTTCTCGTAATGGGAAGGCTGATGCTTTATCCCGAAGCCATGCTGCGGATTCCGTACCTGGAGCCCCTTCCAAGACCATTCTATCTGATGTCAATTTCATCGGAGTTATCCACGATCAGGACTTGAGGAAGGAGTGCAGGGAGGCCTATGACGGTGATGTATTTCTGGCCAACCCACCTGTGGATATTAATTTTGTCTTTAAGAGTGGCATGCGGTTCAGAGATCGACGTATCTATGTGTAGCGCCCCCACTGCCACAGGGCCGAGGGGTACCCGGTACCGGGCCTCTGAGTCTCTGCTCTGGGGTTGTCACGGTGGCTAGGCCCCGGTCCGTGACCCTGCCGAAGGGCGCACAGTATCTGATAGATGTAGATGGTGGTGGTGGTGCGGTGCAGTAAATAACGAGGACATCAGGTTGCAGTCTCTTTACCTCTTTACTGAAGATCTCTGGGTCCTCAGTCCGGAATACGGTTCACCAGGCTACGCAAGTCCGGCCGGCCCAATGGCACCTCCAGAGTTCTCTTTGCAGGTGGAAATCTGTGCCTTCCTGCTAGCGCTATGTGTTGTGGTCCTCCCCTGCTGTGCTTACGGGATAGTACCCCACAACTGTTGTGTCTGTTTCTGATGTTCCCTCACAACTCGTTCGGATGATGTTCTTCTCCTCCGTCCCTCCCTGATGTTCTGGTTAGGACGGCACCCGTATGACGAGTAGGCTCGGAGCTCTTCCGGGACCCTAGAGTCGCCCCTCTCCTAGTGCGCCCCCCATGTCTTCATAGGTGATGTATGTGAGACAGCCCGCCTGAGACTGACTGTCCTGCCGTTGGTTTGAAGTATTGCTTGGAGCTAGATATATAAATACTTCCTCGGCGTTCCGGCCGCCGGTTGTGTGCCTCAGTAGGATGTTGCCTCGGTCTTACAGCACGACTCCTACTGGTATTTCTCCTCTTGCTTTGATCTCGTTTCTCACTCAGCACAATATATCTCGCTTCTAATCCTTTCTTAGGGCGCCGCCGCTATGCTGAGCAGGCACGGTCCCGTGACGTTCTTTCTTGTAGCCAGGCCTCTGTCAGGGTCCCAAACCTGACAGGGACCCTACCGAATCTTCCCCCACAACACCTTCTGCCACAAGGTGTTGCCTGGTTCCAACCCAGTCAGCTTTCTCTCCAACTTCCTGCCTGACCCCCAGTTTTACCAGTATGTGAGGAGTGGCCTGATGAATAGAACCCTTAGCTCCCCCTGGAGGCCCGACTGTGAAATGTATTGGTGTATGTGATACCTGGTCAGATGAACTCCTTCAGTGCCATCAGACGTACCATAGCCCCCCTTAGTGGCGGAGCAACAGTACTGCAACGACCAGGACTCTGGGGTGCTGCACTCCCCCCCGGTTAAATCCAGTACTCCGGGACTGGGAAGAAAAAAACAATACAGGTTAGCAAAAAGACATACAATTTTTGTGAGTGCAATAACAATAAGCATATTTAAACAGGGCTTCCCTTTATGGGAGGTGAGGACACTTGAACGTTACAAAACATGGTTAAATATTATAGCAACATGCTATAGATAACTTTCTTTTACCCAACCGGGTATTCTACTTAGTGCAAAATGGTTGAACAATAATTTAACATTGCCTTTAAGGATGTACACTCTAAATCCACTAAAGACCTTCTTATAACACATTATAAGGCAATTAACTTCATACTCTTTCTTTAAATCTGCAGGACCGCCTGTCCTAGATGCTCCAGACCTACTGCCTCTCCTTTCTTTACAGGACCGCCCCGTTCAGCCCGGGCCTACTGCCCTTCCACCACTATACACAGTATAGAACATATAATTTTTCCTTCAGTTTAGGATCAACAGGCCATCTCTATATGGCTCCTAGGAGGACTCACCACTAACCCCTACGGGTTCACTTCCTGTCCTCATTCTTTAACACATCATACATTTTCTTAAAACATTAAACTTCCATCATTACTTTCTTACTGACAAATATGCAGGACGCTATGTCTACCCCTACGGGTCTGCTGCATCTTTCTTCTAACTTTCACTTATGCAGGACTTCATGTCTACCCCTACGGGTCTACTGCACCTTTCCAATAATTACTTTATTTCAGAGTGCATTATCAACATTTCTTATAATTGTCTAGCTGACTACATATAACTCACTATATCAAAACATTATCATTACTCATTTAAGGCAACATTATGCGTTAAGTATGACAAGTCAACATTCCCTTTAAGAGGGAGCCAAGTCTCTTTGAGGTAGTGCAACTTCTCAAGTTGCAAGTCCGTTTTCCGCAGAAACTCTTGGACGGTTTCCAGGAACGGTTTCTTCACAAAATGTCTTTGATAACCCAGTAGGGAGCACCTTTAAGAAGGTGCAAACTATATACAAGGAGTTTGTATCATGCATTGTTCATGATCCAGCAGTTCTTTGTAAACTTGGGTAAACAAGGAGCAAAAGGAAAATAAAAACAAAAATAAAAGCAATAGGGATCCCGGGTAAACTAAGGGATCCCTTTAAGAATAACCCAGGTCGGGTATTAGTAGCAAAAAGCAGGGAAACAAGCAGTTAACTATGTACAGTTTCAGGTTTCCGAGGTTTAGTTGAACGGCTTCCAGGGCTGCACCTGGCACTTAACCCTTCCTGGCCTGGGAAAGGTGAGGTCCAGGGTTACACCCAGTGCTGGACAAACGCCGTTAATCCGTCTTTCATGTGCGGTTAAATCATGCGCAGCGATGGAGGTCTGCGCAGCTTGAGTATGGACATTTGCTGCAGCAGAGGTAGCGGCTGCTGCAAGATCAGTCACTGGAACGGAGTCAGCAGCTGTGGCACTAGCAGTCACTGGAGGGGTGTCGGTCGTCAGGGCAGGGTCGTCCTTCCTACCTGCTTCAGATGCGGTTCCTCCTGTGCCGGTCTGCTCCGTCTCCGCTGGGGTCTGGAACGCTGGTTGCGGGGCCTTGCGCTGCGGCGTTGTCATCTCCGTTTGCAGCACCTCGCTTTCCGGCAGGGCCTTGCTTTCTGGCTTCGGAGCGCTGGAACTTCTCTCCTGCTCCGGACCAGACGAGGCTGCCGACAGGCCTCCGGCGAGGCTCCCGATGAAGATCTTCTTCCACCCGGCCTCAGTGCTCAGCTGCGTCTGCCGGGGTCGGTTGCTGAGCTCGTCCACTCCGGCCTGCAGGAATTCAGCATCAGCGGTGGAGGCCTGGTTGCGGTGCCCCTCCGGGTGGCTGGGGGAGTCCTCTGCTCCGACCCCACCCTCCGGCTCCGGGCGGCTGGCCATGGCGTCCTCCATGTCACTGACTTCTTCTTCCTGGTCCTTTTCCCGCTCTTTCCTTCGTGGGCGGTTTCGCTTTCTTTGCCTCCGCCCTCCATTGAGGATCAGTAGGCGGATCTCGGCTGCTGACGGACACGTCTTCAAGGGGCCGAGATATTTAGACTGGGCGGCCATTGTCTTTCGCGCTCTTCAGCTTGTTCACGCCCACTTCCACGCCCTTCTTCGTCTCCTGCGCTCTCCTTAGCGCTGTAATGGCGGCGGTTTTGGCGCGAACTTCTGGCAGCAAGTGGCAATACACAGTCTTTGCAATAAGTGACAGTCCAAGCACAATAAATCACAGTTCCAAGGCACACATGACCTGATTCTTCAGGCTTAAGTAGATCCTGCTCGTGACGCCAAGTTTGCAGCGCCCCCACTGCCACAGGGCCGAGGGGTACCCGGTACCGGGCCTCTGAGTCTCTGCTCTGGGGTTGTCACGGTAGCTAGGCCCCGGTCCGTGACCCTGCCGAAGGGCGCACAGTATCTGATAGATGTAGATGGTGGTGGTGGTGCGGTGCAGTAAATAACGAGGACACCAGGTTGCAGTCTCTTTACCTCTTTACTGAAGATCTCTGGGTCCTCAGTCCGGAATACGGTTCACCAGGCTACGCAAGTCCGGCCGGCCCAATGGCACCTCCAGAGTTCTCTTTGCAGGTGGAAATCTGTGCCTTCCTGCTAGCGCTATGTGTTGTGGTCCTCCCCTGCTGTGCTTACGGGATAGTACCCCACAACTGTTGTGTCTGTTTCTGATGTTCCCTCACAACTCGTTCGGATGATGTTCTTCTCCTCCGTCCCTCCCTGATGTTCTGGTTAGGACGGCACCCGTATGACGAGTAGGCTCGGAGCTCTTCCGGGACCCTAGAGTCGCCCCTCTCCTAGTGCGCCCCCCATGTCTTCATAGGTGATGTATGTGAGACAGCCCGCCTGAGACTGACTGTCCTGCCACTGGTTTGAAGTATTGCTTGGAGCTAGATATATAAATACTTCCTCGGCGTTCCGGCCGCCGGTTGTGCGTCTCAGTAGGATGTTGCCTCGGTCTTACAGCATGACTCCTACTGGTATTTCTCCTCTTGCTTTGATCTCGTTTCTCACTCAGCACAATATATCTCGCTTCTAATCCTTTCTTAGGGCGCCGCCGCTATGCTGAGCAGGCACGGTCCCGTGACGTTCTTTCTTGTAGCCAGGCCTCTGTCAGGGTCCCAAACCTGACAGGGACCCTACCGAATCTTCCCCCACAACACCTTCTGCCACAAGGTGTTGCCTGGTTCCAACCCAGTCAGCTTTCTCTCCAACTTCCTGCCTGACCCCCAGTTTTACCAGTATGTGAGGAGTGGCCTAATGAATAGAACCCTTAGCTCCCCCTGGAGGCCCGACTGTGAAATGTATTGGTGTATGTGATACCTGGTCAGATGAACTCCTTCAGTGCCATCAGACGTACCATAGCCCCCCTTAGTGGCGGAGCAACAGTACTGCAACGACCAGGACTCTGGGGCGCTGCATATGTCCCTGAGGTCGTCTGTCTGCAGATCCTCAAGTTGGTACATGACTCCAAGTTGGCTGGTCACAGGGGGCTACACAAGACACAAGAGTTCCTGAGCTGATTCTTCTGGTGGCCAACTTGCCTGAAGGATACCAGGTACTATGTTCTCTCTTGAGAGGTATGTGCTCGTTACAAGACTCCTCATGTGGCACCTACGGGTCTTCTACAACCATTACCTGTTCCGTCCCGCCCTTGGGGGTCTATATCAATGGACTTTATTGTGGAGCTGCCTACATCGGGGGGCATGAATACAATCATGGTGGTAGTTGATCGCCTGACTAAAGCTGCTCATTTTGTTCCGTGCACCGGCCTCCCCTCAGCTAAAGATACAGTGAACTTGGTTATTCAGAATGTCTTCCGGCTGCATCTGGTCCCGGATGAGATCATCTCTGACCGTGGAGTGCAGTTCACTTCAAGATTCAGGAAGGGGTTTTGCTCTGCACTCAATATTAATGTCTGTCTCTCTTCCGCTTACCATCCCCAGACAAATGGTCACACTGAGCGTACCAACCAGACGCTGGAACAATATCTAAGATGCTATGTCAGCCATCTCCAGGATGATTGGTATCAGTTGCTGCCGTTAGCCGAATTTTCATATAACAATTCTCAGAGCGCCTCCACTAAATTTACACCTTTCTTTGCCAATCTGGTTATCATCCGTGTATCTTACCTAGGTCTCCAATTAATTCTCCGGTTCCGGCAGTGGAGGAAAGGCTGACTGCGATGAGGCAAAATCTGGAGGTTCTGAAGGAATCCCTGACCACAGCTCAAGAACGTTATAAGAGATTGGCTGATAGATTCTGTAAACCTGCACCCATGTTCAAGGTAGGAGATTCCGTGTGGTTAGCAACTAAGAATCAGAAGTTAAACGTTCCTTCACAAAAACTTGGACAGAAATTAATTGGCCCTTTCAAGATCAACGGTATTTTGAGCTCTGTGGCCTGCCGGCTGAAGCTGCCTAGGACTATGAAGGTAGACTGTCATGGTTCCCAATGGCAAGGGAACGTCAGAGAACTTAAATAACAGACTAGCTCTTGGGTGATGGAATCTCGAGCTGACCGTGAGCTAAGCCTACCACACAACTAACAGTGGCTGGGTGACGTACCTACGTTTTATCCCTAGACGCCCAGCGCCAGCCGGAGAACTAACTAACCCTAATAGAGGAAAAAACAGACCTGGCTTACCTCTAGGGAAATTCCCCCAAAAAGGAGACAGAAGCCCCCCACATATATTGACGGTGAGTTCAGAGGAAAAGACATACGCAGTGTGAAGGTAGGTTCAGCAAAGCGAGGTCCGCTTACTAGATAGTAAGAAGATACAATAGGGAACTTCACGGTCAGCTGAAAACCCTATTAAAATACCATCCAGAAATTACTTTAAGGCCATGTGCACACGTTCAGTATTTTTCGCGTTTTTTTCGCGTTTTTTCGCTATAAAAACGTGATAAAAACGCGAAAAAAACGCTAACATATGCCTCCTATTATTTTAAGTGTATTCCGCATTTTTTGTGCAAATGTAGCCTTTTTTTCCGCGAAAAAATCGCATCGCGGAAAAAAAAGTAACATGTTCATTAAAATGCGGAATTGCAGGGGATTCCGCACACCTAGGGGTCCATTGATCTGCTTACTTCCCGCACGGGGCTGTGCACACCATGCGGGAAGTAAGCAGATTATGTGCGGTTGGTACCCAGGGTGGAGGAGAGGAGACTCTCCTCCACGCACTGGGCACCATATAAGTGGTCAAAAAATAAGAATTAAAATAAAAAACAGTCCTATACTCACCCTCGATGTCTTCCCGCCTCCACTGCACGCTGCCGTTCGGTTCCTGTAGCTGGTGTGCGGCAAAAGACCTGCCGATGACGTCACTGTCCTGTGATTGGTCGTGAGTAGTGTTGAGCATTCCGATACTGCAAGTATCGGGTATCGGCCGATACTTGCTGTATCGGAATTCCGATACCGAGATCCGATATTTTTGTGATATCGGGTATCGGTATCGAAACAACATTAATGTAAAAATGTGTAAAAGAGAGAATTAAAATAAAAAATATTGCTATACTCACCTCTCCGACGCAGCCTGCACCTTACCGAGGGAAGCGGCAGCGTTCTTTGTTTAAAATTCGCGCTTTTCTTTCCTTTACGTGAGTCCCGGCTTGTGATTGGTTGCGTGCCGCCCATGTGACCGGGACGCAACCAATCACAGCAAGCCGTGACGTAATTTCAGGTCCTTCAGGATTTTAAAATTACGTTCCGGCGTTGTGATTGGTTGCGTCGCAGTCACATGGGCGACGCAACCAATCACAGCAAGCCGTGACGTAATTTCAGGTCCTTAAGGATTTTAAAATTACGTCCCGGCTTTGTGATTGGTTGCGTCGCAGTCACATGGGAGACGCAACCAATCACAAGCCGTGACGTCACGGGAGGCTGGACACGCGCGCATTTTAAAATGGGCGCGTGTCCAGCCTCCCGTGACGTCCCGGCTTGTGATTGGTTGCGCCGCGATCAACCAATCACAAGCCGGGAGGCTGGACACGCGCGCATTTTAAAATTTTAAAATGCGCGCGTGTCCAGCTTCCCGGCTTGTGATTGGTTGACCGCGGCGCAACCAATCACAAGCCGGGACGTCACGGGAGGCTGGACACGCGCCCATTTTAAAATTTTAAAATGCGCGCGTGTCCAGCCTCCCGGCTTGTGATTGGTTGACCGCGGCGCACAAAATGAGTGAGGATGAACTAAACCAAACAAGGGGAAACTGCCAATGTTGTCAAAACATCAATTGTTGCATAATAAGTTTGGTCGAATTTGCAGGATGTGTCTCACATTCCCATGTATCACCTCTCAGCTGATGTATTATACAAGCCTCCCGGCTTGTGATTGGTTGACCGCGGCGCAACCAATCACAAGCCGGGACGTCACGGGAGGCTGGACACGCGCCCATTTTAAAAAGCGCGCGTGTCCAGCCTCCCGTGACGTCACGGCTTGTGATTGGTTAATGGCGGCCATGTTGCCGGGACGCGGACCAATCACAGCAAGCCGTGACGTAATTTCGTCACGGCTTGCTGTGATTGGTCCGCGTCCCGGCAACATGGCGCCGTGACCAATCATAAGCCGGGACGTCACTGGAGGCTGGACACGCGCGCTTTTTAAAAAGCGCGCGTGTCCAGCCTCCCGTGACGTCATGGCTTGTGATTGGTTAATGGCGGCCATGTTGCCGGGACGCGGACCAATCACAGCAAGCCGTGACGTAATTTCGTCACGGCTTGCTGTGATTGGTCCGCGTCCCGGCAACATGGCCGCCCTGACCAATCACAAGCCGGGACTTCACGTAACCAAGTAAAAGCGCGAATTTTAAACAAACAACGCTGCCGGTTCCCTCGCTGAGGTCCAGGCTGCGTCGGAGAGGTGAGTATAGCGATATTTTTTATTTTAATTCTTTCTTTTACACATTTATATGGATCCCAGGGCCTGAAGGAGAGTTTCCTCTCCTTCAGACCCTGGGAACCATCAGGAATACCGTCCGATACTTGAGTCCCATTGACTTGTATTGGTATCGGGTATCGGTATCGGATTGGATCCGATACTTTGCCGGTATCGGCCGATACTTTCCGATACCGATACTTTCAAGTATCGGACGGTATCGCTCAACACTAGTCGTGAGCGGTCATGTGACCGCTCACGTGACCGTGACGTCACGGAAGGTCCTGTGCGCACAGACCAGCTATAGGAAGAGGAGCCGGACGCCGGTGAGGAGATGTCTGGGTGAGTATAAGCATTTTTTTATTTTTTTTATTATTTTTAAACATTCTATCTTTTACTATAGATGCTGCATAAGCTGCATCTATAGTAAAAAAGTTGGTCACACTTGTCAAACGCTATGTTTGACAAGTGTGACCAACCTGTCAGTCAGTTTTCCAAGCGATGCTACAGATCGCTTGGAAAACTTTAGCATTCTGCAAGCTAATTACGCTTGCAGAATGCTAAAAAAACGCGAAAAAAACGGAAAAAAACCGCAAAAAAAAAATGCGGATTTCTTGCAGAAAATTTCCGGTTTTCTTCAGGAAATTTCTGCAAGAAATCCTGAACGTGTGCACATACCCTAAGACTCATGTGTCAACTCATGACACCGGAGTGGTAATTTCGGCCCACAAGAGCTTCCAGCTACAGAAACATAACATAACTGTGAACTGGAACAAAAATGCAAACAAACTTAGGACTAAGAGTCCAACTTAGCTGATAGTAGTTTAGAAGCAGGAACATGCAACAGAAAGGCTCTGGTTACATTGATGGCCGGCACTAGAATAACTGAGCAGCAAGGCTAAATAGGATACTCCCACATCCTGATGGAAACAGGTGAACAGAGAAAGTGAAGCACACAAGTCAGTACCACCAGCGACCACCGGGGGAGCCCAAAAACCAAATTCACAACAGTACCCCCCCCTCAAGGAGGGGGCACCGAACCCTCACAAGAACCACCAGGGCGATCAGGATGAGCCCTATGAAAGGCACGGACCAAATCAGAGGCATGAACATCAGAGGCTGTCACCCAAGAATTATCCTCCTGACCGTAGCCCTTCCACTTGACCAGATACTGAAGTTTCCGTCTGGAAACACGGGAGTCCAAGATCTTCTCCACAACGTACTCCAATTCACCCTCAACCAACACCGGAGCGGGAGGCTCAACGGAAGGCACAACCGGTACCTCATACCTGCGCAATAATGACCGATGGAAGACATTATGGATAGAAAAAGATGCCGGGAGGTCCAATCGAAAGGACACAGGGTTAAGAATCTCCAAAATCTTATACGGGCCGATAAACCGAGGCTTAAACTTAGGAGAAGAAACCCTCATAGGGACAAAACGAGAAGACAACCACACCAAGTCCCCAACACGAAGACGAGGACCAACACGACGACGGCGGTTAGCAAAATGCCGAGTCTTCTCCTGGGACAACTCCAAATTGTCCACCACCTGTCCCCAAATCCGATGCAACCTATCCACCACAGTATCCACTCCAGGACAATCCGAAGACTCCACCTGACCAGAAGAAAAGCGAGGATGAAACCCCGAATTGCAAAAGAAAGGGGAAACCAAAGTGGCAGAACTAGCCCGATTATTGAGGGCAAACTCCGCCAACGGCAAAAAGGCAACCCAGTCATCCTGATCCGCAGACACAAAACACCTCAAATAAGTCTCCAAGGTCTGATTAGTTCGCTCAGTCTGGCCATTAGTCTGAGGATGGAACGCAGACGAAAAAGACAAATCGATGCCCATCCTAGCACAGAACGCCCCCCAAAATCTAGACACGAACTGGGTCCCCCTGTCAGAAACGATATTCTCCGGAATACCATGCAAGCGAACCACATTTTGAAAAAACAGAGGAACCAACTCGGAAGAGGACGGCAACTTAGGCAAGGGCACCAAATGAACCATCTTTGAAAAACGGTCACACACCACCCAGATGACAGACATTTTCTGAGAAACAGGGAGATCAGAAATAAAATCCATAGAGATGTGAGTCCAAGGCCTCTTTGGAATAGGCAAAGATAACAACAATCCGCTAGCCCGAGAACAACAAGGTTTGGCCCGAGCACAAACATCACAAGACTGCACAAAAACTCGTACATCTCGAGACAGAGAAGGCCACCAGAAGGACCTAGCCACCAAATCCCTGGTACCAAAGATCCCGGGATGACCTGCAAACGCAGAAGAATGAACCTCCGAGATGACTCTACTGGTCCAATCATCAGGAACAAACAGTCTACCAGGCGGGCAACGATCAGGTCTATCCACCTGAAACTCCTGCAAAGCCCGTCGCAGGTCTGGGGAAACAGCAGATAATATCACCCCATCCTTAAGGATACCTGTAGGTTCAGAATCACCAGGGAAATCAGGCTCAAAACTCCTAGAAAGGGCATCCGCCTTCACATTTTTAGAACCTGGTAAGTATGAGACCACAAAATTAAACCGTGAGAAAAACAACGACCAGCGCGCCTGTCTAGGATTCAGGCGCCTGGCAGACTCAAGATAAATCAAATTCTTGTGATCGGTCAATACCACCACCTGATGTCTAGCCCCCTCAAGCCAATGACGCCACTCCTCAAAAGCCCACTTCATAGCCAAAAGCTCCCGATTACCAATATCATAATTTCGCTCGGCGGGCGAAAATTTTCGAGAAAAGAACGCACAAGGTCTCATCACGGAGCAATCGGAACTTTTCTGCGACAAGACCGCCCCAGCTCCGATCTCGGAAGCATCGACCTCAACCTGAAAAGGAAGAGTAACATCAGGCTGACGCAACACAGGGGCGGAAGAAAAGCGGCGCTTAAGCTCCCGAAAGGCCTCCACAGCAGCAGGGGACCAATCAGCAACATCAGCACCCTTTTTGGTCAAATCAGTCAAAGGTTTAGCAACATCAGAAAAACCAGTTATAAATCGACGATAAAAATTAGCAAAGCCCAAAAATTTCTGAAGGCTCTTAAGCGAAGAAGGTTGCGTCCAATCACAAATAGCCCGAACCTTGACAGGATCCATCTCAATGGAAGAGGGGGAAAAAATGTACCCCAAAAAAGAAATCTTTTGAACCCCAAAAATACACTTAGAACCCTTCACACACAAGGAATTAGCCCGCAAAACCTGAAAAACCCTCCTGACCTGTTGGACATGAGAATCCCAGTCATCCGAAAAAATCAAAATATCATCCAAGATACACGATCATGAATTTATCCAAATATTCCCAGAAAATGTCATGCATAAAGGACTGAAAGACTGAAGGGGCATTTGAAAGACCAAAAGGCATTACTAAATACTCAAAATGGCCCTCGGGCGTATTAAATGCGGTTTTCCACTCATCCCCCTGCTTAATTCGCACCAAATTATACGCCCCACGGAGATCAATCTTAGAGAACCACTTAGCCCCTTTTATTCGAGCAAACAAATCAGTCAGCAGTGGCAGAGGATACTGATATCTGACTGTAATTTTATTCAAGAGTCGATAATGAATACACGGCCTCAAAGAGCCATCTTTTTTAGATACAAAGAAAAAAACGGCTCCTAAGGGAGATGAAGAAGGACGAATATGTCCCTTTTCCAGGGACTCCTTAATATATTCTCGCATAGCAGCATGTTCAGGTACAGATAGATTAAATAAACGACCCTTTGGAAATTTACTGCCCGGAATCAGATCTATGGTACAATCGCAATCTCTGTGAGGAGGTAGTGAACCAAGCTTAGGCTCCTCAAAAACATCACGATAATCAGATAAAAATTCCGGAATCTCAGAGGGAATAGATGACGAAATGGAAACCAAAGGTACGTCCCCATGAGCCCCCTGACATCCCCAGCTTAACACAGACATTGCTTTCCAGTCAAGAACTGGGTTATGAGATTGTAACCATGGCAATCCGAGCACCAAAACATCATGTAGATTATACAACACAAAGAAGCGAATCGTCTCCTGATGGTCTGGATTCATACGCATAGTCACTTGTGTCCAGTATTGTGGTTTATTACTAGCCAATGGTGTAGAGTCAATACCCTTCAGAGGTATAGGAACTTCCAGAGGCTCTAGATCAAATGCACAGCGCCTGGCAAAGGACCAATCCATGAGACTCAAAGCGGCGCCAGAGTCGACATAGGCATCCGCGGTAATTGACGATAATGAACAAATCAAGGTCACAGACAAAATAAACTTAGACTGTAAAGTGCCAATTGAAATAGACTTATCAACCTTTTTTGTACGTTTAGAGCATGCTGATATAACATGAGTTGAATCACCACAATAGAAGCACAACCCATTTTTTCGCCTAAAATTCTGCCGTTCGCTTCTGGACAGAATTCTATCACATTGCATATTTTCTGGAGCCTTCTCAGAAGACACCGCCAAATGGTGCACAGGTTTGCGCTCCCGCAAACGCCGATCAATCTGAATAGCCATTGTCATGGACTCATTCAGACCTGTAGGTGCAGGGAACCCCACCATAACATCTTTAATGGCATCAGAGAGACCCTCTCTGAAATTCGCCGCCAGGGCGCACTCATTCCACAGAGTAAGCACAGACCATTTAAGAAATTTTTGGCAGTATATTTCAGCTTCATCTTGCCCTTGAGATAGGGCCATCAAGGTTTTTTCAGCCTGAATCTCTAAATTAGGTTCCTCATAAAGCAACCCCAAAGCCAGAAAAAACGCATCCACATTGAGCAACGCAGGATCCCCGGGTGCCAATGCAAATGCCCAGTCTTGAGGGTCACCCCGCAGCAAGGAAATTACTATCCTAACCTGCTGTGCGGGATCTCCAGCGGAGCGAGATCTCAGGGAAAGAAATAATTTACAATTATATTTGAAATTCAGGAAACGAGATCTATCCCCGGAGAAAAATTCTGGTATAGGAATTCTAGGTTCAGATATAGGAGCATGAATAACAAAATCCTGTAAATTTTGAACCTTCGTAGCAAGATTATTCAAACCTGTAGCCAAACTCTGAGGATCCATTTTAATCAGGTGAGATCAGAGCCATTCAAGGATTAGAAGGAGAGAGAGAGGCAAAGGCTGCAATTAGAGCAGAAATGCAACTGAGTAAACTATAGAGCAAGCTCAGAAGGAAAAATAAATAAATAAATCTGCAGACTTCTTTTTCTCTCCTTTCTTCTGCCAACGGTTTTAACCCTTGGCCGGCCATACTGTCATGGTTCCCAATGGCAAGGGAACGTCAGAGAACTTAAATAACAGACTAGCTCTTGGGTGATGGAATCTCGAGCTGACCGTGAGCTAAGCCTACCACACAACTAACAGTGGCCGGGTGACGTACCTACGTTTTATCCCTAGACGCCCAGCGCCAGCCGGAGAACTAACTAACCCTAATAGAGGAAAAAACAGACCTGGCTTACCTCTAGGGAAATTCCCCCAAAAAGGAGACAGAAGCCCCCCACATATATTGACGGTGAGTTCAGAGGAAAAGACATACGCAGTATGAAGGTAGGTTCAGCAAAGCGAGGTCCGCTTACTAGATAGTAAGAAGATACAATAGGGAACTTCACGGTCAGCTGAAAACCCTATTAAAATACCATCCAGAAATTACTTTAAGACTCATGTGTCAACTCATGACACCGGAGTGGTAATTTCGGCCCACAAGAGCTTCCAGCTACAGAAACATAACATAACTGTGAACTGGAACAAAAATGCAAACAAACTTAGGACTAAGAGTCCAACTTAGCTGATAGTAGTCTAGAAGCAGGAACATGCAACAGAAAGGCTCTGGTTACATTGATGGCCGGCACTAGAATAACTGAGCAGCAAGGCTAAATAGGATACTCCCACATCCTGATGGAAACAGGTGAACAGAGAAAGTGAAGCACACAAGTCAGTACCACCAGCGACCACCGGGGGAGCCCAAAAACCAAATTCACAACAGTAGACCCAGTTTTTCATGTATCTTTACTAAAGCCTGTATCTCCTAATACCTTCCAGGGACGTGTTGTGCCACCTCCGCAGCCTGTTGTGATTGATGGGCAAGAACAATTTGTGGTGGAGGAAATTGTTGATTCCAGGATTCGCAGGAATCGGCTCCAATATCTGATAAGATGGCAGGGATATCCCCCTGAGGAAGACTCTTGGGAACCTGTGGAAAACATCAATGCCCAACAGAAGATTTCTCGTTTTCATCAGAGATTCCCTGAGAAACCAGGTCCAGGATCGTCCTGAGGCTGCTTCTAAGGAGGGAGTAATGTCAGGACTCTGAACATTTTTTATTACCTTTTTATGCATTACTGCCCTTTTCCAAGATGGCGTCTTTGGTCTCATGTGCACTGTGTCTTCCTGCTATAAAACTCCACCCCAGCCTTCAGTCTGTGCTAGAGTATTCTGCCTTGCATCCAGCTCCTGACCTCTGGTGACTCCCTGGCTATATACCTGCTCCTGTGAACATTTTTTATTACCTTTTTGTGCATTACTGCCCTTTTCCAAGATGGCGTCTTTGGTCTCATGTGCACTGTGTCTTCCTGCTATAAAACTCCACCCCAGCCTTCAGTCTCTGCTAGAGTATTCTGCCTTGCATCCAGCTCCTGACCTCTGGTGACTCCCTGGCTGTATACCTGCTCCTGTGAACCTGTGGGGTTATCCTGCTACTCTGCTCTGAGTTCCTGCTGCATACACCAGTTCCAGTAATCCTCCTTCATCTGCTGCTCATGTTTGCTTCCATCTGCATTTGCTGGACATGTAAGCTGTTTCTGCTCTGCAAGAACCTGTGACTATTACCCAGACCTCCCTGGTTGAGCTAAGATATTATTTGAACTGCCTTATAAGCATATCTGTGTTTTGGACTAAGCAAGGACTTATTCGTGTCAAGTATCCTCAAGAATAATTGTGCTTCATAGACTTTCTGCGTGATTGCATTTTCCTCTGAAGTGTCCTATAGACTGCTGAGCTGCATTTGATATTTGCACCAAGTGTTGTGGACTTGAGTTTCTCTCTGCACCTGTTTGAATCAGCGTGTGATAATATAGACTTTACCACTTATAAAACTGTGTCCTGTAGTTGTCTTGTTCCACGCAAAGAGTCTCCTGAGTTATCCCCTATAATTATTACACTCGCTCATCACTAATCTTCAGCCCTAAATCAGACATGCTGAATCCTTTTCTCCCCATACATCATCAGTCAGGAGCACCCATACACATACTATTAGCAGAAGCTGTCGATATTGGCGAATTTGGACAATTTTAATCTATGTATTCTATGTATGGGAGGGCTTAACTGCTATCTAAAGGGTATCGGCGCTCAATGCCATTTAGACTTCTGCGCATTTAATGAGTTTTTCAGGCAGAAGACTCTTCAGGAGTGCCAAATTCACTTTTTTTGCTTCTTTTCCGACATCTTGTGGGGACCGTTTTTTAATTTAATTGTATTAAATAAACTAGGTAGCAGCTTCCAAGTTTAAGCCACCCGAGGAATGGTCAAATCACTTTGTTCAACCACTCTGCATCTTTGGAAACCTGAAGCAGTTAAAAGAAGCTCAAAAGACTGAACATATGATCATCAAGTAATTTTTACACTGCAGTGCATCTATTCAGTCTTCTTAGACTTCATTTAGCGCTTTTTCAGGTGGGTAATGGAGTGGATCTGCCTGAAAAAGAGGTCAGGTGCACATATCCTTATTCTGACTTACCAGTAGGGGGTTTAAATACTTAAAGTGCCCAGGGCAGCATAAACACCAAATACGGCCTGGTATGTACCACACTATAACATCTATATATATAATTGTCTAAGGGGTACTTCCGTCTTTCTGTCTGTCCTTCTGTGGGCAACTTCCGTCACGGTTATTCATTCGCTGAGTGGTCTCGCCAGCTGCCTGTCATGGCTGCCGCGACCAATCAGCGACGGCCACAGTCCCATTAGTTCCTCCCTACTCCCCTGCAGTCAGTGCCGGGCGGCTGCTCCATACTCCCCGCAGTCACGGCAGGGTTAATGCCAGCGGTAATGGACCGCGTAATGCCGCGGGTAACTCACTCCGTTACCGCCGCTATTAACCCTGTGTGACCAAGTTTTTACTATATAGTAAAAGGATCTAATGTTAAAAATAATTTAAAAAAATAAAAAATCATTATATACTCACCTTCCGCCGCCTTTCCCGCTCCTCGCCACCCTCCGGTAACCACTCTGTGCAAGCGGCAGGTTCTGGTAGCAAGGATCGTATGGCAGAAGGACCTGCCATGACGTCACAGTCATGTGACTGCAACGTCATCACACCCTGGGACCAGAAGCTGCCGCCTGTACCGCGCACAGGCGACAGAACTACAAGTATGGTGAGTATGTTAGAACTACAAAGGGCCCTCGGATCGGAAGGTGAGTATATTTATGTTTTATTTTTTAACCTGTGACATACGTGGCTGGGCAATCTACTACATAGCTAGGCAATATACTACGTGGCTCTGTGCTGTATACTACGTCACTGGGCCATATACTACGTGGCTCTGTGCTGTATACTACATGGCTGTGCAATATACTACGTGACTCTGTGCTGTATACTACGTCACTGGGCAATATACTACGTCACTGGGCAATATACTACGTCACTGGGCAATATACTACGTAACTGGGCAATATACTACGTCACTGGGCAATATACTACGTCACTGGGCAATATACTATGTCGCTGGGCAATATACTATGTGGCTGGGCAATATACTACGTGGCTGGGCAATATACTACGTGGCTGGGCTATATACTACGTGGCTGGGCTATATACTGCGTGGCTGGGAAATATACTACGTGTCTGGCCAATATACTACGTGGGCATGCATATTCTAGAATACCCGATGCGTTAGAATCGGGCCATCATCTAGTCTTATATATGAATCATAAGTGCCCACAGAAATTTGACAAAATCTGGAGTGGATCTCCAACCTTGCCATGGATTCTGTTTGACATTCTTCTGATTATAGGTTCTTTGGGCAGCTGATGAATAGGCAGTCTCAAATTTTTCATCATGGCTGGGAGTGTGTGTATTTGTGTTTAACTGTATGAATAGGTTATCAGTTATAATGGAATATTTTACATTTTTTAGTATTACAAATACACATTCTTCATTTCTCATTGTCAATTCTTCTTTACTGATTTCATGTACATGATTCTTGTAACCTTCTGCAACTTCTGCGATGTTGCATGCTGTGGTACACAGTGGGATATAATTGTCACTTATACCTTGTATTTTTAAAAACAAAGTTGTATTGTACAGTCTTGGATAACAGCTAACCCCACTAATCCCCATTAGGTTAATCCTCTATTGTCCTAGCCTAAATTTTATCAGTCTTCTGACAAAGGCAGAATTGTGAATTGCTAACATAAATGGTCAAGGCCAGGACAGCACACAGATAATTAATACTGTAGTGTCCCCCAAAAATACTACACATAACCATTAGATAATGTACAAAAATAATCTGATAAATATTGCTAGACAGACCCTCGATAACTAGTGCCGCAAACAAATGTTTCCCTTCTTTTTCCAGAGAAAAAGTTGAAACGAGTGAAAGTTTTGGCAGATTAAGTGTCATACAGCGTCCAGATAAATACTGCACACAGTAACCAAGTAGATTGGATATACAGAGGATAGATAGTGCATAGGTAAGGTACCCTATAGGAAGACTGATAGACGACAATAAAATAGATGTCAAATGTCAGTTACTGGGAAAAGGAAAAGACTGTAAGAACTGATGGATGAAACATGATGATGGAGATATGACATCTTCACCTGATGCATGCAAAGCAGTATATGGCTTGTTCTCTGTGCAGCAAAATTTAGGAAATAAAAGACATTATACATTTTTTTTCTAAAGTAGCTGTCATTTTGTTTTGTGTAAAGCAAATGAAAGTAAAAAATACATGCCATTATATTTTATTTTTATATAATTATTTATTTTTTGTTAGAATTTATGGAAAATAGATATGTACAATAAATTCATTTTTAGAATGAACCGACTATTAAATAGTAGTTCTGTTTAATAATAGAAAGTTATCTTAGAAAAGGTAATACGTCTGGAGATGGACATATTGTCTACCACAAATAGGTTACATGGCTACAGTTTCACACTGCCCCTCGGTGGTGACAAAAGAAAACTGCATAAAACAGATAATGACTTTTTTTTTGTTGCAAAATAAAGTGACATAGCTTGAGGTACCTAAAGCGGGTATAGGAATCTAATTATAACTTATACAAAACTATTCAATTATTGAATGTCTTCACTGTCTGCAATATAGATGGATTTAAAGAGATTTACACATATACAGGTGCATCTCATAAAATTAGAATATCATCAAAAAGTTTAATTATTTCAGTTCTTCAATACAAAAAGTGAAACTCAAATAGAGTTTAGATAGAGTCATTACATTACAAATAGAGTGATCTATGTCATGATTATGGCTTACAGCCAATGAAAACCCAAAAGTCATTATCTAAGTAAATTAGAATATTTTAACACCAGCTTGAAAAAATGATTTTAACATCTGAAATGTTGGCCTACTGAAATGTGTGTTCAGTAAATGCACTCAATACTAGGTCGGGTCTCCTTTTGCATCAATTACTGCATCAATGCGGTGTGGCATGGAGGCGATCAGCCTGTGGCACTGCTGAGGTGTTATGGAAGCCCAGGCTGCTTTGATAGCAGCCTTCTGCTTATCTGCATTGTTGGGTCTGATGTCTCTGATCTTCCTCTTGACAATACCCCATAGATTTTCTATGGGGTTAAGGTCAGGCGAATTTGCTGGCCAATCAAGCACAGTGATGCTTTTGTTTTTAAACCAGGTATTGGTACTTGTGGCAGTATGGACAGGTGCCAAGTCCTGCTGGAGAATTAAATTTACATCTTCTAAAAGCTTGTCGGCAGAGTGAATCATGAAGTGCTTTAAAATTTCCTGGTACCCTTAACTGCCGCCGTGAAAAGGCGTATCGGTGGTCATTAAGGGGTTGAGGATGCAGTTGGTTTATTTAGTACAGCATAAACCAAGTTTTTAAGCACAAAAATAAACACAGCCCTCTGGGCAAAATAGCAAAGCAAAAATGGTAGCACTTTGTGCAGTCCTTTCACTAGTGGGGTCGGTCCACTCAGGGTTAACAATGTCCTTGCACAAGCACTATGTGCATAAACACTCTACCGGAGTCTTCCTCTCCAGGCCCTCAACAGCCCAGACTAACCCTGGAGTTCAGCTATTTAAGGCCAGACCATGTGACTTCTCAACCACGTGACTGATCACATGACTGTGACATCACCAAGGTCTTGTGAGGACAATGCAGGTGGAGATATGTGGACATTCTCCCTCCCACGCTATGAATGTCCACTAAAACCATCCCATAACAAAACTTTCAATAAACCGACCCAACACATAGTGTGCTGGAGGAATCTATTCTGGTTTCACATCACTGACGCCATCATGCGCAGTGACAAGTATCTCCCCTCCACCACTTCACCAGTGACTCTGTCACATATTCCCCACCTCTGCCCAAAGCGGAGGGTTTTGGCACCTTCACTGGCTAAGCAGGGGACTCTGGACAGGGCATCTGCGTTCCCATGCAACCTCCCTGGCCTGTGCTCCACAAGGAAAGTAAAGTGCTGGAGTGCCAGAAACCACTTAGTTACCCGGGCATTCTTCCCCCTCTTTTCCCTCATCCATCTCAGGGGCACATGATCAGATAATAGCCTGAACCTTCTGCCTAACAGGTAGTATCTTAGGGTGTCGATTGCCCACTTGATGGCCAAACACTCTCTCGACGATGGCATCGTTTTTCTCACAGGAGGAGAGTTTTCTACTCAGGTATAGGACTGGGTGTTCGTCACCATCTATTTCCTTGGACAGCACAACTTCTAAACTGACTTCGGAGGCATCAGATCAGTCAGGGAGGCAACTATCATGGTGAAGTTCGGGATAAACCGCCCATATATCCCACAATTCTGAGGAACGCCCTGACCTGCTTTTTGGAGACCTGCTGTGGCCTCTTCTAGATTGCCTCCACTTTCTCTACCTGCAGCTTTATCTCACTTCTTCCAACAATATAGCCCAAGTACTTTGCCTCCTCTTTCCTGATGGCGCACTTCTTTGGGTTTATGGTAAACCCCGCTCTCCTTAGTACCGCCTGGACCTTCTGGAGGCGACTTCCCAATCCGTGCTGAAAATCACAATGTCGTCCAAATAGGCAGTGGCGTACTTTTTGTGTGGGACTAGTATCCAGTCCATAGCCCTCTGGAAGGTGGCTGGGGCTCCTTGTAGTTCGAACGGCATCCAGGTATATTGAAAGCACCTGTCAGGTGTAGAAAAGGCCGCTTCTCCTTGGCACTTGGAGATAGGAAAATTTGCCAGTACCCCCTTGTTAGATCCAGGGTGGCAATGTACCTGGCTGACCCTAGCCTCTCAATAAGCTCATTGACCTGGGGCGTCGGATACGCATCGAACTTGGATACCTCACTGAGCTTTCTGTAATGGTTACGGAAGCGCCACTCTCCATTTCGGCTTCAACGCTAGGACAATAGGACTGGACCAGCCGGTCGTTGACACCCAGGCTCAACATTCTCTTCACCTCCAGGGAGATCACCTCACAGTGAGCTTCAGGAATCTGATACGGCCTTTGGTTCACCCTCACATGTGGTTCTGTCAGGATTTCTTGCTCCACCACCTGCATTCATCCTGGTAACTCTGAAAACAGGTCTCGGTTCTGCTGAACCAGTTCATGGCACTGTTGTTTCTGGGCCGGCGATAGTGTCTCTGTGCCCACTTAGGGTTAACAATGTCTTTGCACAAGCGCTATGTGATAAATGGAGATCCCATAGAATGTAAGTCCGCAAGGACAGGGTCCTCTCCCCTCTGTCACTATAAACATGAATAATAACTAATAAGTGGACATTCTCCCTCCCGTTCTATGAATGTCCACTAAAGCCAGCCCATAATAAAACTTTCAATAAACCGTCCCAACACGTAGTGTGCTGGAGGAAACTATTCTGGCTTTACATCACTGATGCCATCATGCACAGTGACACGTATCTCCTCTCCATCACTTCAATGACTGTCACAGTGTGCATATAGAACTGAGTGACTGTAGCATAGCTGAATGTGTGTACATTGCAGAGCTGTGTATGTGTATACAGCACAGATGTTTGTCTGTGCCTATAGCAGAAATGTGTGTATATACAGTGGGGAAAAAAGCATATAGTCAGCCACCAATTGTGTAAGTTCTCCCACTTAAAAAGATGAGTGAGGCCTGTAATTGACATTAGGGGGACCACAACTATGAGAGCCAAATGAGAAAACAAATCCAGAAAATCACCTTGTCTGATTTTGCAAGATTTATTTTGCAAATTATGGTGGAAAATAACTCGTATTACAGCTGTCTGTCTGTCACGCAAAAGTTAGGTCAGGCAAAGCACAAAGTGACTCCATCCGCCTCGTTAAAGTCAACAGCCTCGTCACGGGTTGTGCTATTATCCTATTTTTCAGGTCTTTAGACACAAGAAGCCCTGATGGAGCAATTGACATGTGGCAAAAACACAATATGAACATAGCCTTAACTTTGACAGGTCCACTCTCTTTTAAGGCCAAAATTGCACAAATAAAAATAATGTGCTGTTGGTTAATTGGGGCAATTAAAGTGGTAATTGGGGACTTTTGTATTTTTTCCTTAAGGGGCTAAGTATTCACAGGCAGGCAGTTGCTAACTTTTAGGGGCGTGACCTAAAAAGTGCCATGGCGCATACATTGGCCCTCTTTCTGCTCTTTAAAAGTTGGGAGGTATGACATCGGTAGTACTACAAAATAACTATATGAGGGAAATTTGCAACCTAAAAACAAGGGTAGAGTATACCTTCACTTTCTGAAGGTAAATTCACATGTAGCAGATTTTTTGCTGAAATGTCTGTGTCTCTCCCGTTCATTTCACTGGGGCATTCAGAAATCCATGTGCTTGCTGCAGAAACAACCCCATTTACATCTATAGAACAAATTTTCAGTGGCAGGCATAAGTGGCGTAGCTGAAAGCATGTCAGTCCCAATGCAAAATCTCCAACACGGCCCTATCCCTACTTACATATATCACAGGTGGTTAATAATATGGGTATTCTCATATGGATCCAAGGGACCCATTGAGACACCTCTGCCCCATAGACGTCAGGGCCTGGGTGTGACTGCAATCCCTGCATCCATTATAGTTACACCCATGGCAAATTATCTCCCTCAACGATGCCCTCTACCACATGGCAGTGTTGGGTAAAAACTGCAGTATGGATATTTTATTGTTTCCCCTCTTAGGTCAATATTATATGGTGTTAGTATTGAATATATTTTGTATTCCAAATTACATGAGACAATAATTCTTACCTCATCAAACACTTTAGAAACAATGTGCTTATGAAGAATTGGGATATATTTAGCAGAGTGTGGTACAGTTGTTGGCGCCAAAGCATCCATTATAGTAAGCCTTCTTGGAATTAGCCCATAGGTCTTCAGCCAGCGAGATGAAGAAATGTCCAGAGAACTGAAATATCATTACTTTCAATTTAAAATACTATAATATTTTGCATATGAAATAATATTTTTAAAAAATGAAAATTTAAAAATAGAAATGCATGCAAAAATTAGCTCTATAAAGCGCACACCACACCTACGTTTTAGGTAGTTTCTTCACTTTTTCTTGAACTTTGCTGCCCTTTATAAGGTTCAAGTCTGCAATGAAAGTGCACAGTTTTTTTGTATATTGTATCATATTTACACATAGACATCTATCAAATATGAGAGATATGGCTCCAATTATTACAAACCGTTCATTAAGATAAACAAGTCAATTCATGAAACTGTAAAAAATACTTGGAGACAATATGAAATATTCGAATACAATATGGAAAATGCTATTCACCTGCAGATATATGGTTAATCTGCAGGTACATATCATTAAACTGCTGCCAAGCTGCCTTACTGAAAGTGCAGCTACATGGGGATAATTAACATATTTCCTCCCAGGAGTCACTGGCTTTCAGTCATAGGGACATTCACTGAGCTGTTACATGCACCTCTCATAGCATGCTAACTATACAGTGAGTGGTGGTGGAAAGCACGCCTCAGCACTTTTATAGATAGTGCATCAGTGAAAAGTGAGCTGTCAAAGAACAGCAACAGCTCACAGTCAAATGATCAGTGCTATGAGCGGTGACTAAAGCCACTCCGTGAACGCCCCATGACTGAAAGCCAGCAGCTCTAGGAAGGAAATAAGTACATTTTTCCAGGAAGCAACACTTTCAGTAAGGGGACTGATAGCACTTTATCGCTTTTTAATTGCATTTTCAGATGAAAAGCATCACCTAAAGAACAATATATACAGTGATGAGCATAAATGAGTATACCCAATAGATTTGTCAGAAAACCTTTATTTACTTTCAGAATCAACATTTTTTATGGGATACCACACTACAAAATACTCCCGCTAATGTGGGCCATTGATTGCAAACAAGCTTTGTTATTTTACACTCCCAAAAAATAGAATTTTCAAAACAATTGCATTCAAGACCCTGTTTGAAAAATGAGTATACCCCAATGAAAGTCTTAGGAGCAAAGCTAAATTCTAGACTAATTAACAAGATTTCAACCACAGGTAAGTCTAATTCATTTAACGGGTGTTCAGCAGTCAGATGACTAAAAAAGATATTTATTTAACAAAGAAAACCCTTTTCCATTTCATACTGTTAGTAACGGCACCATAAGGAAGAAAAATGTCACAAGGCCTGAAAAAACAAATTATTTCTTTACACAAGAAAGGTGAAGACTACAAGATCAACAACTCCTTACTTATCAGTTAGAATACTGTAGCACAAGCAAAGATAACAAAGATAGAACTGGAATCATCAAACAGAGACATACAGACCAACCACGGAGCTCAACACCTAAAAAGGATCATCTCATAATGAGAATGTCATGATCCAGTTCGGGTTTGTTTTCTGCTATCCTCTCTCTGGACTGGTCATGCGGGGTTAATCCGCTCGGCCTCCTTTTGGAGCTGGCTGGGCTTTTAAAGTCCTCTGCAGTCTGCTGGCAAGGGTCAGTGATAGTTCATGCTTCCAGGCTAGAGCAGCTGACCCGTATACCCTGGTGATCCTTCTGCCTCTGACTTCCCGTATTTGTATTAGACCCGTTCCCCATCCCTGATTTAGTGTTTGTCTGGTTGTTTCCCTACAGTGTATGACTTGGCCTGATCTCTAAACCCCACCTCTTGTTTTCCATCTCTGATACTACGTTCCCTGACCGGCTTTGACTCTCTGGCTTGTACCCCGACTTCGTCTTGGATACCGCGCTCCCGTTTGGCTCTGACTTCTGGCTTGTCTCTGACTACATGCTTTGCTGGTACTTCTGCTCCTGAAAGGTTCTGACTCAGCTCGTCTAACCACTCTTTCATTACCTGTGACACCTGTGCGGCTGCTCAGTGTTGCTGCACTGTGAGTGTGCAGTCTCTCTTCCCTCGCCAGCACCCCCTGGTGGAGGTTGCGCTATATTGCACTGCAGTCGCATCACTGAGAAGGGTTGAAGAAAATCAACATGCAAGTTCACTGCAGTTATCTAAAAAAGTCGAAAGCCAAACCTAGGTGAGGGCCTTTCATGACACACCTCAGCATATACTGCAGAGGAATGTCATGAATGGGTGCCATCCAGGAAGGAATTCTCTCCTAAAGCGCATGCACAAAAAAGCACACCTACACTTTGACAGGGCCCATGGTGAAAAATATGAAGATTACTGGGAATCTATACTCTGGAGTGAGACCAAGATAAATGCTTTTGGAACTACTGGTTACAAAACTGTATAATATTACAAAGGTGAGGAGCACTAAGAAACACGTATGGTGCCTACAGTAAAACATGGTGGTAGCAATGTCCTTAAGTGGAGTTCCATGAGTGCTGCTGATGTTGGGGAGCTATATTTCATTCATAACATCACAAATTCACAGAGGGCAGTAATGTCACTATGGGGGAAGGCAAGCGGCGCTGTTGTTGCCTAATTGCATCCTGTGATAATCTAATGACTTTTGAATCAGCAGGCTCATGTGCTTGACTCCTACGCTTATATGCATTGTTTTTGTCCCAGCGATGCTGTTGCTCTTCAAGAGTCTCATTTGCTCTGCTTTCCTTTCATTGTCATTGGCATACTTTTTATGAGGAGCCATGTTGGCATTGATATTTGCTTTTTAAAGGGGTTTTCCCACGAACAAAAGTTAATTTGAAAAATTGTCTGTGTCTGACCGTGTACCGAATATACCACAGCTCCTGGGCAGGGGAGGAAGCAAAAGACAATACTGACAATACAGCAGGAGATCGCACAGGATACATTTTGTGAGGTAAAATATTTTTTAAAAACAGTCAGTGAAATATTTTACCTCACAAAATGAATCCACTGTGATCCTCTGCTGTAATGTCAGTTGTATTTTGCTTCCTCCCCTGCCCAGGAGATGTGGTATGCTCCGTACACGGTCAGACACAGTCAATTTTTAAAATGAACTTTCATTCGTGGGAAAACCCTTTTAATGTGACCGGTTTCCTCTGCCTGTAGACACATCGCGCATCTGCCGCCAGAATCAGCTGAATGATTAACTGAACCTGCGTGTAATTCGCGCAGGCGCAGTAAATCAGACCGCCGCCATCTTTGTGCAGACAGATAGCGGAGGTCACATTAAAACTGCGCATGCGATACTCCTGTACAATGATGGCGGCAGTCAGTGAATCATTCGGCTGATCCCGGCGGCGTGTTCGCGAAGGTGTGAGTGTGTGTGTGTGTGATGCGTGCGGTGTATAGAGTGTGTGTGTGTGTGTGGTGTGATGGTGTTCTGCTGTTGGTACCGCACAATAGGTTGGTACCAGCATCAGTTTCCCTATTGAGACACCCATCACTTGGGTGTCCTAATATGGCGGTTGGTGAACTTCCTCTGCTTGGAATTCTGGGATACGGTGACATCTGGACAGAACAGGAAATTAAAACATTATAAGGCAATTATATAAATAGATATGTGCAACACATACTGCATTATATCCCCAACTTGCTCAGTAAGACATTGTGACTATCACCTCCGTTGTCCACCCCAATTGTATAGCTGAAGAGATCGCATTGAAAGCCCTCGAACGCCACATAGACATATTAACAAGTCTATGTTTAGGACTTTGATTAAACTGGTTCTTTATCTGCCAATAATAATCTGTATAATAAATCTGGTAGAATAGTTTTATGCTCACATGTCCTGCAGAGTACGAGAACCAAATGTAATATATTTTTTCTATTAATGCCAAGGATCAGGAACTTCTGAGTCACTGCTTGAGACTAGAGAATATTAGTTGGCACAGTTTCAGTGACTGGGTATTTATGTATGGAGTTCGGTCATATTTTGCCATTCAGTTGACACAATTTACCTTTAAGGACAGATGTTGTTTTCTTGTCCATATTGAGAAACAACTCTTTGGACTCCGGAGGTGTATGTAAATCTATTGCACTCTCAGACAGTCTCACTCCGTGGCTCAGAGCCCGCAGAAGGCTGGACCTTGTTTGTTCTGTAAGGGAACCCAACATGTACAGTAGTTGGAGACAAATAATAGATACATAGTCAAGCTGATCCTAAAATCTTACTAGTAATTTAAAGGGAATCTGTCAATAAGATCACTCCTCTCCCCAAAAAAGCGCCACATACATATGAACATTCAGGTCTTTAAAATGTAAATTCATTGAGATCTTTATACCTTCTATCTATTTCTGCATTCCTGAGTAATAAACATTTTAATTAATATGCAAATGAGGCAATAATTGAAATGACAAAGCACTTAAATAGCCACTGCTAAAGCTGCTAAGCAGGAAAACAACCTAGGGAGGCAGAAGCTCCTTAAGAGCTATGTCACATACAAAGCACTTAACACCTTATTTGCATACAAACTAAAATGCTAATAAATAAAGTCAATATACTTACAAAGTGTCTAGTGCCTTATGAGTTAGATATAGTGCACCACCACCCCGATGACACCGTTTCGCCTATGCTTTCTCAAAAAGTTGAATAGGACTAAACATGGCATCAGTCCGTGATTCACATAATGGTGAAAAAAGCTTTGAAACGGTGCACCTTTTGTGCAAACGCAAGGTTGGCCAAAAAAGCTAGGGGCTGGAGTAAGATTTGTGGTGAGGTGCAGACTGAGGTATATGCCACTGCGCACCTCCGCTGATTCATTAAGAGATATGAGCCTCTTATTAGGGTGTCTACTCCAAAATGTCCCCTGATCAAGAACAGCAAGAGAATCACTGGTGAAGATGAATCGCCCCCAGAGACTTTGCTAGTAAACAGATTTAGAGAAGTTAAAACATTTAAGAAACCTTTCGCCCACAGACGCAGATAGGTGTCAAAAAAACAAAACATACATATTGAGGAATGAAAAAAATAACGGCCAAGAATTAAAAAAATGCATTTAACACCAATACATAATTTAAACAATATGTCATTTTGTGATGAAACTTTCCCTTTAAACACTTTTCTGTGAAGCAATATTGGAGTGCTGAGTTGCTTTACCTGCATGCCGCTTCTTCTTTCTCTGGCGAAGACGTGGAGGACTTAAACTTGACCTATGCAGCAATGATGATGAAGTTGAAGATCTAAGCTCATGTGCAGACTGCATCATTGTATGATTTTGCTTCTGAAATGTCCTGAAATGTACAATGAAAGACTATTATATTTATACCCTGTGTAGTCCAGCAACCAGAATTGCTTTTCTGCTGTATAATTTTTGAATTTGCTGTTTCAACTTACTTGGTCTTAATTGTGGCATAAATACAAGCGCTTCTTATAAAATTTGAATATCATCAAAACGTTAATTTATTTTAGTTCTTCAATACAAAAAGTGACTCGTATATTATATAGCGTCATTACAAACAGAGTGATCTATTTCAAGTATTTATTTCTGTTAATGTTGATGATTATGGCTAACAGCCAATGAAAACCCAAAAGTCATTATCTCAGTAAATTAGAATACTTTATAACACCAGCTTGAAAAATGATTTTAAAATCCGAAATGTTGGCCTACTGAAATGTATGTTTAGTAAATGCACTCAATACTTGGTCGGGGCTCCTTTTGCATCAATTACTGCATCAATGCGGAATGGCATGGAGGCGATCAGCCTGTGGCACTGCTGAGGTGTTATGGAAGCCCAGGTTGCTTTGATAGCAGCCTTCAGCTCATCTGCATTGTTGGGTCTGGTGTTTCTCATTTTCCTCTTGACAATACCCCATAGATTCTCTATGGGGTTAAGGCCAAGCAAGTTTGCTGGCCAATCAAGCACAGTGATACTGTTGTTTTTAAATTAGGTATTGGTAGTTTTGGCAGTGTGGACAGGTGCCAAGTCCTGCTGGAGAATGAAATTTCCATCTCCAAAAAGCTTGTCGGCAGAGGGAAGCATGAAGTGCTCTAAAATTTCCTGGTAGACGGATGCACTGACTTTGGTCTTGATAAAACACTGTGTACTGTACCTAATGACTTTTGGGTTTTCATTGGCTGTAAGCCATAATCATCAACATTAACAGAAATAAAAAATGTACCTGAACTGATACAACCAAATGCTATATAAAATGTTTTTTCTAAATAATCAAAAATTACATTAATAATAATTACCTTTGTGGACGATCAGTGTCTCCTTTGTGGTACCACTCTAACATCAGACATTCTGTATGAAGTTTTTTTATTTTTTCAAATGTAGATTTTCCCTCTTCAATTTCATTTAATAGTAACTGGATGTCTTCACTCTGCAAAACTTTACTGTGTGAACAACTCTTAGAAAATGACGCAATGTAAGACAATTAGAATAATATGGTAAAGAATGATCGTTCTCTTACAGTTACTTAACAACTCAACACTTTTTTTACTTGGTGTGTGTTCTCCTCACAGCCCCAGGTCTAATCAATAGAGGGAACTTTTATTGCCAATCTTGAACATGCCTCTCACACAAATAACAGAAAATCATGGCATATTTCTAAGATATACACTTTTTGAAAGATGGAAACTGACTACTGGACACCCCTTGAGCCTCAGAATAAAGAGCTTGTCCCTGCATAGAGGTTCTATCAGCTGAGAAGAGAGCTGCAACAAAGCATCATGTTTCTTGCACTGGAAAAAATTATGAAAAGATCATAAGTGCAAAGCCTGTGCTGGAAGCTTAACAACGAAGGACTGGTGAGTGTCCCAGCAGATAGGTATTCTATATTTTCTGTATTGGCAAAACACCTTTAAATCTTAACACCTCAACTGCAATATGTTTCCATGGAAAGTAAAAATACAGAGATTAAATGGATAGCAATTACAATATTCCTAAACAAAAGCAGCATGGTTCTGGATCTCAGATGCGCTGGCGGAGAGAAGTTGGCTTATGCCACTTTAACACGATCAGTATTTGGTCAGTATTTTGCAACAGTATTTGTAAGCCAAAACCAAGAGTGGATGAAAAATGCATTTTTATACTAGTAGTATATACTATATTTACACTACCCTCTCATTGCTCCACTTCTAATTTTGGCTTACAAATAACGATTGGGGATGAACAAATGTGCTTGGTGATATTCGGATGTCACTCGAATATCTGATGCTCAGATGTGCCGACACTCGATGAGCATCAGCCGATGCTCAGATTTGAAGCTTGAATCCTCGCCCCACATGTTTGGCACCTGTTACACAACCAATAAACATGCAGGGATTGCCTGCCAACGTAATGCCGAAGCCATCTTGGTTGTGGCATTACTATGAGTGGCTGGCTGCATTAGCTCGTATAACCCTTAAAAAAATATGTTTATTAATCAAATATAAAAATAACGCCAAAAGAAAACCCAAGTGCACAAAATTGTGATGGACAATATATTTTATATGATAAATTTCATGTATGGTGAGGAGGAGGAGACAACATAGTGGCTCTCTTTTGGAACATATGTTTGACTATATAAAATACAATGGGTACAGAAAGTATTCAGACACCTTTAAATATTTCACTCTTTGTTTCATTGCAGTCATTTGGTAAATTCAAAAAAGTTAATTTTTTACTCATTAATGTACACTCTGCACACCATCTTGATTGAAAAAAAAAAACAGAAATTTAGAAATTTTTGCATATTTATTAAAAAAAGAAAAACTGAAATATCACATGGTCCTAAGTATTCAGACCCTTTGCTCAGACACTCATATTTAAGTCACATGCTGTCCATTTCATTGTGATCCTCCTTGAAATGGTTCTACTCCTTCATTGGAGTCCAGCTGTGTTTAATTAAACTGATAGGACTTGATTTGGAAAGGCACACATCTGTCTATATAAGACTTCACAGCTTACAGTGCATGTCAGACCAAATGAGAATGATGAGGTCAAAGGAACTGGCCAAGGAGCTCAGAGACAGAATTGCGGCAAGGCACAGATCTGGCCAAGGTTACTAAAAAATTTCTGCAGTACTCAAGGTTCATAAGAGAACAGTGGCCTCCATAATCCTTAAATGGAAGAAGTTTGGGACCACCAGAAGTCTTCCTAGACCTGGCCGTCCAGCCAAACTGAGCAATCGTGGGATAAGAGAATTGGTGAGAGAGGTAAAGAAGAACCCCAAGATCACTCTGGCTGAACTCCAGAGATGCAGTAGGGAGATGGAAGAAAGTTCCACAAATTCAACTATCACTGCAGCCTTCCACCAGTCGGGCCTTTACGGCAGAGTGGCCAGACGGAAGCCTCTCCTCAGTGCAAGACATGTGAAAGCCCGCATAGAGTTTGCTAAAAAACACACAAAGGACTCCGAGACTATGAGAAATAAGATTCTCTGGTCTGAGACGAAGATCTTTTTGGTGATAATTTTAAGCGATATGTGTGGAGAAAACCAGACACTGCTCATCACCTGCCCAATGCAATCCCAACAGTGAAACATGGTGGTGGCAGCATCATGCTATGAGGGTGTTTTTCAGCTGTAGGGACAGATTGACTGGTTGCCATTGAAGGAAACATGAATGCGGCCAAATGCAGAGACATCCTAGATGAAAACCTCTTCCAGAGAGCTCTGGACCTCAGACTTGGCTGAAGGTTCACCTTCCAACAAGACAATGACCCTAAGCACAAAGCTAAAATAACAAAGGGGTGGCTTCAGAACAACTCTGTGACCATTCTTGACTGGCCCAGCCAAAACCCTGACCTAAACCCAATTGAGCATCTCTGGAGAGACCTGAAAATGGCTGTCCACCAACGTTCACCCTCCATCCTGACAGAACTGGAGAGGATCTGCAAGGAAAAATGGCAGAGGATCCCCAAATCCAGGTGTGAAAAACTTGTTGTATCATTCCCATGAAGACTCATAACTGTACTAGCTCAAAAGGGTGCTTCTACTCAATACTGAGCAAAAGGGTATGAATACTTATGACCATGTGATATTTCAGTTATCCTTTTTTAATAAATTTGCAAAAATGTCTACATTTCTGTTTTTTTCAGTCAAGATGGGGTGCAGAATATACATTAATGAGAAAAAAAAGAAATTTTTTGAATTTACCAAATGGCTGCAATGAAACAAAGAGTGAAAAAAGAAAAAGTATTGTGGCTGCATTACCTCATCAGAGGTTATAAAAGGACTTACACTGCCACGCAGAGCACACTGACGCCATTGCACAGTCCTTCTAAGGGCTAATTTTGTGCTTTACTGTTTGTATCAGATAAATTCTGCATCTGCATTTAGCTTAGGGACAGTTGCAGGAGTAGGAAGAGTGGCAGAATACAGCCTCTAGGCAGGGCTTAGGGCTTTGCAGTCGGTTGCTAAATATATAGCTGCTGCAAGTCACTACATTCTTTGTTTGGGGGTTGAAAAAATGGACTATATTATTATCCATACAGTTTAACATGCTTAGTATTATGTTATGGTGGTACATAATGTTTCCAGCTTGCTTGCCAGTGCAGCGCCCCAGAGTCCTGGTCGTTGCAGTATTGTCACTCTGCCACAAGGGGGAGTGATGGTACGTCTGATGGCACTAAAAGAGTTCACCTGACCAGGTATCACAGTCACACACTACACTTCACACTCCAGCCACCAGGGGGAGCAAAAGGTTCTATGTATTAGGCCACTCCTCACACTCTGGTAAAACTGGGAGTCCGATAGGAAGTTAGGCAGAAGCTGACTGGGTTTTGCCCAGGTAACATCTAGGGAGAGAGAGAGTTGCTTGGGAAGACTCAGGGAGGTCCCTGTCAGGGGTGGGATCCTGGCAGTGGCCTAGCACGAGACAGATCGTTACGGAGCCGTGCCTGCACCTCATTGCGGTGGCATCCTAAGAAAGGACACGAAGCGAAGTATATTGTGGAGAAGTGAGAAACGAGATCACAGCACAAAGGAGATAGAACCAGGAGGAGTCGTGCCCCAAGATCGGCAACATCCTTCTGAGTCGCGTAGCCGGCGGCCGGAACGCCGAGGAAGTAATAGACTCTACGCATTACTTTGAACTACGGCAGGGCAGTTAACTCTAGGTTGGCTGTCTCACCTTTACACCTAATGAAGACAACGGAGGCAATTGTGGGAGAGGGGCGTCTCTAGGGTCCCTATAAAATAACTCCAGGCCTACCCCGTCATACAGGGGCATCCTATCCAAACCATCTGGGGGACGGAGAGAAAGAACAGAAACATACACGACAGTTGTGAGGACTATCCCGTGGTGCTCAGCAGGGAGGTACTACAACACACAGGCGCTAGTAGGAAGGCTACTGATTTCCACCTGCAAAGGGAACTCTGGATGTGCCTTCGGACCGGACGGTCTCAGCCAGCCCTGTTAGCAGTGCTCTGGATTGTGGATGCCGAAGCCTTCAGTAAAAAGGTAAAGAGACTGCAACCCTGTGTCCTCGTCATTTACTGCGACCTACACCATTACCATCTACTCATCAAGGGAAGCCCTGGGGACATACTTCACCTGTGTGAAGTTACACCATCTAGCTGCAGTTCCATCACCCCAGCGGACCCCTAGCAGCGTCGGTCACCCTGACCGAATACCACAGGTGGTGTCACGAGCACTTGACAAACTCTCACCTACACCTTTATTTGGGCGCCCCTTAGCAGGGCCACAGACCGGGTCGGGCCACCGTGACACCCCTAGAACCGAGACCGAGGGACCCGGTACCGAGTACCCCGCTGCCCTGCATTTGGGGGCCGCTGCAAACTTGGCATCACGAACAGGATCTACTTAAGCCTGAGAATCAGGTCATGTGTGCCTTGGAACTGTGACGGAATTGTGCTTGAATCGTGATTTATTGCAAAGACTGTGTATTGCTATTTGCCGCAAAAAATTCCCGCCAAAACCGCCGCCATTACAGCGCAATGAGGAGCGCAGGAGAAGAAGGGCGTGCTATGGGAGACTACCAAAGCGGCGCCAAAAGTAACGACCGCCCCCTCCGACTACTGCTGCAAGAAGACGACGTGCCCCGAAGTACAGGAGAACCGCCCCCTGATTTGCAGCGGCGGGAACCAAGACGAGAAGGAGCTCCACCCTCAGAAAATGGCAGAACCATGTGTGTGTGCAGCTGCTGACCGCGAAACAGCGAGGGTGACCAGCGAGTACCTGAACGACGACAAAGTGATCCCGGAATGTCCCCACCAACCGGAGGCGGATCCGAACCCACCGCAGCTGGAGGATCCGAACTTTTATGGTTCTCAATGGCAAGAGAACATAGCCCAGCAAACATAAGTACTAGCTCTTGGAAGGATGGAAACTAAACTGACCATGAACTAAACCTGCCGCACAACTAACAGTAGCCGGGTAGCGTTGCCTACGTTTTTTATCCCTAGACGCCCAGCGCCGGCCGGAGGACTAACTAATCCTGGCAGAGGAAAATATAGTCCTGGCTCACCTCTAGAGAAGTTTCCCCGATAGGCAGACAGAGGCCCCCACATATATTGGCGGTGATTTTAGATGAAATGACAAACGTAGTATGAAAATAGGTTTAGCAAAATTGAGGTCCGCTTACTAGATAGCAGGAAGACAGAAAGGGCACTTTCATGGTCAGCTGAAAACCCTATCAAAATACCATCCTGAAATTACTTTAAGACTCTAGTATTAACTCATAACATCAGAGTGGCAATTTCAGATCACAAGAGCTTTCCAGACACAGAAACGAAACTACAGCAGTGAACTGGAACAAAATGCAAAAACAAACGAGGACTAAAGTCCAACTTAGCTGGGAGTTGTCTAGCAGCAGGAACATGCACAGAAAGGCTTCTGATTACAATGTTGACCGGCATGGAAGTGACAGAGGAGCAAGGTTAAATAGCGACTCCCACATCCTGATGGAAACAGGTGAACAGAGGGGATGATGCACACCAGTTCAATTCCACCAGTGGCCACCGGGGGAGCCCAAAATCCAATTTCACAACAGTACCCCCCCCTCAAGGAGGGGGCACCGAACCCTCACCAGAACCACCAGGGCGATCAGGATGAGCCCTATGAAAGGCACGGACCAGATCGGAGGCATGAACATCAGAGGCAGTCACCCAAGAATTATCCTCCTGACCGTATCCCTTCCATTTGACCAGATACTGGAGTTTCCGTCTGGAAACACGGGAGTCCAAGATTTTTTCCACAACGTACTCCAACTCGCCCTCAACCAACACCGGAGCAGGAGGCTCAACGGAAGGCACAACCGGTACCTCATACCTGCGCAACAATGACCGATGAAAAACATTATGAATAGAAAAAGATGCAGGGAGGTCCAAACGGAAGGACACAGGGTTAAGAATCTCCAATATCTTGTACGGGCCGATGAACCGAGGCTTAAACTTAGGAGAAGAAACCCTCATAGGGACAAAACGAGAAGACAACCACACCAAGTCCCCAAAACAAAGCCGAGGACCAACCCGACGCCGGCGGTTGGCAAAAAGCTGAGTCTTCTCCTGGGACAACTTCAAATTGTCCACTACCTGCCCCCAAATCTGATGCAACCTCTCCACCACAGCATCCACTCCAGGACAATCCGAAGATTCCACCTGACCAGAAGAAAATCGAGGATGAAACCCCGAATTACAGAAAAAAGGAGACACCAAGGTGGCAGAGCTGGCCCGATTATTGAGGGCAAACTCCGCTAAAGGCAAAAAAGCAACCCAATCATCCTGATCTGCAGACACAAAACACCTCAAATATGTCTCCAAGGTCTGATTCGTCCGCTCGGTCTGGCCATTAGTCTGAGGATGGAAAGCAGACGAGAAAGACAAATCTATGCCCATCCTAGCACAGAATGCTCGCCAAAATCTAGACACGAATTGGGTTCCTCTGTCAGAAACGATATTCTCCGGAATACCATGCAAACGGACCACATTTTGAAAAAACAGAGGAACCAACTCGGAAGAAGAAGGCAACTTAGGCAGGGGAACCAAATGGACCATCTTAGAGAAACGGTCACACACCACCCAGATGACAGACATCTTCTGAGAAACAGGAAGATCCGAAATAAAATCCATCGAGATGTGCGTCCAGGGCCTCTTCGGGATAGGCAAGGGCAACAACAATCCACTAGCCCGAGAACAACAAGGCTTGGCCCGAGCACAAACGTCACAAGACTGCACAAAGCCTCGCACATCTCGAGACAGGGAAGGCCACCAGAAGGACCTTGCCACCAAATCCCTGGTACCAAAGATTCCAGGATGACCTGTCAACGCAGAAGAATGAACCTCAGAAATGACTTTACTGGTCCAATCATCAGGAACAAACAGTCTACCAGGTGGGCAACGATCAGGTCTATCCGCCTGAAACTCCTGCAAGGCCCGCCGCAGGTCTGGAGAAACGGCAGACAATATCACTCCATCCTTAAGGATACCTGTAGGTTCAGAGTTACCAGGGGAGTCAGGCTCAAAACTCCTAGAAAGGGCATCCGCCTTAACATTCTTAGAACCCGGCAGGTAGGACACCACAAAATTAAACCGAGAGAAAAACAACGACCAGCGCGCCTGTCTAGGATTCAGGCGTCTGGCGGACTCAAGATAAATTAGATTTTTGTGGTCAGTCAATACCACCACCTGATGTCTAGCCCCCTCAAGCCAATGACGCCACTCCTCAAAAGCCCACTTCATGGCCAAAAGCTCCCGATTCCCAACATCATAATTCCGCTCGGCGGGCGAAAATTTACGCGAGAAAAAGGCACAAGGTCTCATCACGGAACAATCGGAACTTCTCTGCGACAAAACTGCCCCAGCTCCGATTTCAGAAGCGTCGACCTCAACCTGAAAAGGAAGAGCAACATCAGGCTGACGCAACACAGGGGCGGAAGAAAAGCGGCGCTTAAGCTCCCGAAAGGCCTCCACAGCAGCAGGGGACCAATCAGCAACATCAGCACCCTTCTTAGTCAAATCAGTCAATGGTTTAACAACATCAGAAAAACCAGCAATAAATCGACGATAAAAGTTAGCAAAGCCCAAAAATTTCTGAAGACTCTTAAGAGAAGAGGGTTGCGTCCAATCACAAATAGCCTGAACCTTGACAGGATCCATCTCGATGGAAGAGGGGGAAAAAATATATCCCAAAAAGGAAATCTTTTGAACCCCAAAAACGCACTTAGAACCCTTCACACACAAGGAATTAGACCGCAAAACCTGAAAAACCCTCCTGACCTGCTGGACATGAGAGTCCCAGTCATCCGAAAAAATCAAAATATCATCCAGATACACAATCATAAATTTATCCAAATAATCACGGAAAATGTCATGCATAAAGGACTGAAAGACTGAAGGGGCATTTGAAAGACCAAAAGGCATCACCAAATACTCAAAGTGGCCCTCGGGCGTATTAAATGCGGTCTTCCACTCATCCCCCTGCTTAATTCGCACCAAATTATACGCCCCACGGAGATCTATCTTAGAGAACCACTTGGCCCCCTTTATGCGAGCAAACAAATCAGTCAGCAGTGGCAACGGATATTGATATTTAACCGTGATTTTATTCAAAAGCCGATAATCAATACACGGTCTCAAAGAGCCATCTTTCTTAGCCACAAAGAAAAAACCGGCTCCTAAGGGAGATGACGAAGGACGAATATGTCCCTTTTCCAAGGACTCCTTTATATATTCTCGCATAGCAGCATGTTCAGGCACAGACAGATTAAATAAACGACCCTTAGGGTATTTACTACCCGGAATCAAATCTATGGCACAATCGCACTCCCGGTGCGGAGGTAATGAACCAAGCTTAGGTTCTTCAAAAACGTCACGATATTCAGTCAAGAATTCAGGAATCTCAGAGGGAATAGATGATGAAATGGAAACCACAGGTACGTCCCCATGCTTCCCCTTACATCCCCAGCTTAACACAGACATAGCTTTCCAGTCAAGGACTGGGTTATGAGATTGCAGCCATGGCAATCCAAGCACCAACACATCATGTAGGTTATACAGCACAAGAAAGCGAATAATCTCCTGATGATCCGGATTAATCCGCATAGTTACTTGTGTCCAGTATTGTGGTTTATTACTAGCCAATGGGGTGGAGTCAATCCTCTTCAGGGGTATAGGAGTTTCAAGAGGCTCCAAATCATACCCACAGCGTTTGGCAAAGGACCAATCCATAAGACTCAAAGCGGCGCCAGAGTCGACATAGGCATCCGCGGTAATAGATGATAAAGAACAAATCAGGGTCACAGATAGAATAAACTTAGACTGTAAAGTGCCAATTGAAACAGACTTATCAAGCTTCTTAGTACGCTTAGAGCATGCTGATATAACATGAGTTGAATCACCGCAATAGAAGCACAACCCATTTTTTCGTCTTAAATTCTGCCGTTCACTTCTGGACAGAATTCTATCACATTGCATATTCTCTGGCGTCTTCTCAGTAGACACCGCCAAATGGTGCACAGGTTTGCGCTCCCGCAGACGCCTATCGATCTGGATAGCCATTGTCATGGACTCATTCAGACCCGCAGGCACAGGGAACCCCACCATAACATCCTTAATGGCATCAGAGAGACCCTCTCTGAAATTCGCCGCCAGGGCGCACTCATTCCACTGAGTAAGCACAGCCCATTTACGGAATTTCTGGCAGTATATTTCAGCTTCGTCTTGCCCCTGAGATAGGGACATCAAGGCCTTTTCCGCCTGAAGCTCTAACTGAGGTTCCTCATAAAGCAACCCCAAGGCCAGAAAAAACGCATCCACATTGAGCAACGCAGGATCCCCTGGAGCCAATGCAAAAGCCCAATCCTGAGGGTCGCCCCGGAGCAAGGAAATCACAATCCTGACCTGCTGAGCAGGATCTCCAGCAGAGCGAGATTTCAGGGACAAAAACAACTTGCAATTATTTTTGAAATTTTGAAAGCAAGATCTATTCCCCGAGAAAAATTCAGGCAAAGGAATTCTAGGTTCAGATATAGGAACATGAACAACAAAATCTTGTAAATTTTGAACTTTCGTGGTGAGATTATTCAAACCTGCAGCTAAACTCTGAATATCCATTTTAAACAGGTGAACACAGAGCCATTCCAGGATTAGAAGGAGAGAGAGAGAGAGAAAGGCTGCAATATAGGCAGACTTGCAAGAGATTCAATTACAAGCACACTCAGAACTGAAGGGAAGGGGAAAAAAAAAAAAAATCTTCAGCAGACTTCTCTTTTCTCTCCTTTCTCTGTCAATTAATTTAACCCTTTTTTGAGGCCGGTCAAACTGTTATGGTTCTCAATGGCAAGAGAACATAGCCCAGCAAACATAAGTACTAGCTCTTGGAAGGATGGAAACTAAACTGACCATGAACTAAACCTGCCGCACAACTAACAGTAGCCGGGTAGCGTTGCCTACGTTTTTTATCCCTAGACGCCCAGCGCCGGCCGGAGGACTAACTAATCCTGGCAGAGGAAAATATAGTCCTGGCTCACCTCTAGAGAAGTTTCCCCGATAGGCAGACAGAGGCCCCCACATATATTGGCGGTGATTTTAGATGAAATGACAAACGTAGTATGAAAATAGGTTTAGCAAAATTGAGGTCCGCTTACTAGATAGCAGGAAGACAGAAAGGGCACTTTCATGGTCAGCTGAAAACCCTATCAAAATACCATCCTGAAATTACTTTAAGACTCTAGTATTAACTCATAACATCAGAGTGGCAATTTCAGATCACAAGAGCTTTCCAGACACAGAAACGAAACTACAGCAGTGAACTGGAACAAAATGCAAAAACAAACGAGGACTAAAGTCCAACTTAGCTGGGAGTTGTCTAGCAGCAGGAACATGCACAGAAAGGCTTCTGATTACAATGTTGACCGGCATGGAAGTGACAGAGGAGCAAGGTTAAATAGCGACTCCCACATCCTGATGGAAACAGGTGAACAGAGGGGATGATGCACACCAGTTCAATTCCACCAGTGGCCACCGGGGGAGCCCAAAATCCAATTTCACAACACCGAACCTCTTGGAGCCACGGGCGGAGGAGCTGAGTCAACCTATCCCGAACACGGAGCCAGCAGATGTGAAGCAATGGAAGTCGGAGCTGTCCCAGAGGGTCGCCTTGGAAGAACCGTGGTCCGAGCCGCTGCCGACTCCAGTGTCCTCGTCAATGGAACGGACCGGCATCGGTGGAACCACATCAGATGCATGTATGGAAAGCGCCCCTGCTCTACCGACCGATCCTGCTCCCGCGACCGCTCCCTGTCCCGACAATGACCGATTCCTCGCCGCTGAGCTGGTGGTGATAACCCCCGACACTATGGAGAACCTGGTGCCTCCATTACCGACAACTATGGGGGAACCACTAGATGTGAGCTCAGAGGGGGTGATCTTCCAATGGGATACCCCAAGGATTGGGCCAGACGGGGCCAGGCAGGAGGGCCTCAGCATTGCTGTGCTCACCTGGGAACAATATAAACAGTGCTTGATTCTACACTGGAAAAACCGAAAAGAGACAGAACAGAGTGACCCACCAAAAGTACAAGAGCCAAAGCCTGAACGCGGTAAGAAAAACTTGGTAAAACAGGGGACTGTACTAGCCTTTCACCCGAAACGGGGTTGGGGCTCTATACAGGAACCAGGACTGCCGACTGAAGTCTTCTTTACCAGTTACAACGTGAAGACCCCGTCCCGTAACAGATGTGACAACCAACTTCTATGTAAAGGGGACCAGGTGACCTACACTCGCCATCTGAGTGCGCAAGGGTGGTGCGCTCAGAATGTCCAACGATGCGAGCCTGCAGTGGCGCCACCTGCTGTCCTGACGACTAACTCTGACCTGACAAATTCTACCACTATCACCACTGTGTGCATTATTGCCGCTACTGAACTTGCTACCAAAACTGACATTTGAATTCAGACCCCTGGTGACCAGGCCGCACCTGAGAGACGAACCACTGATACTGACACCGCATCAGATGAGGACACGGAATCGAAGCTTTCCCGGTCAAGAAGCGTCCGCTGCCGACTGATGCCTTGCAACCTACTATGAGAATAAACCTCGGAACAACGAGTATGTAAATAGTTAACTGTTGTTTTCCTGCTGTTTTGCTGCTTTAAACCCGAGCAGGGTTAGTTCTTAAAGGGATCCCTTTGTTGACCCGGGATCCCTATTGTTTAATGTTTTTGCACAAGTTCATCATTGTTTTAAAAGACTGCCGAATCATGGACGGTGAATGATTCACAAACTGTTGCCGTATATAGTTTGCACCTTCTTAAGGGTGCCCCCTACTGGTTTTACAAAAAGAAGAGCTTTTTGAAGAGACTGTTCCTGATTACAGCGCAGAAGTTCTTGCATCAAACAGACTTGCAACTTGACAGTTTGCACTACCTCAGAAGCGACTTAGTTTCCCTCTTAAAGGGAATGTCTATTTGTTGCACTTAGCTTAAATCATAATGTGCCTTAAATAGTTAGACAGTAATAATGTTTTACATAGTAGTAGTATGTAGTTAGAAAGATAGTGATAAGGAATAGAAATGTTGATAATGTTGTTTGAATAAAACTGAAGTTAAAGTGATTACTAGAACTGATGATAGAAAGCCAAGGAAAGATGCAGTAGGCCCGTGGGGGTAGACAAGAGAGTCCTGCATATGAGGAAGAGAACTAAAGAAAAAAGTTGATTTGCACTTTTAGTCTTATAATATACCTTTAGTGGGTACCTGCCCTTATGTCCTTAAAGGAAAAGTTAAATTATTGTTCAGGAAAAGTTTGCACTTAGTAGATAGTTGTTGTGAATTCTGCTCTTGGGCTCCCTCCGGTGGTTGTTGGTTATAGTGCAGTTGTCTTGGGGTTGTAATCCGGGCAGGTGTTTCTGCTGATTGCAGCTCTATTGGGTATTTAGGTGTGCAGGATCCATGAGTCTGTGCCAGTTGTCCATTGTACTTGGAGGGATTGCATCTCTCTCTGGCTCCTCATGCCCTGCTGCAGATTCAGCTAAGATAAGTGTCTGTTTTTTTGTCTCTGTGCACACATGCAGTGTGCTTTGCAATTCAGTGCAATTTATTGTGTTTTTGTCCAGCTTAGACTTTGTTTGGATTTTTCAGTCATGCTGGATTCTCAGGAGATGCAGATATACTTTCTATGTCTTTAGTTAGATGTGGAATATTTGGATTATCTGCTGTGGATGTTTTTAGGATTTTAATACTGACCGCTTAGAATTCTGTCCTATCCTTTTCTATTTAGCTAGAAGTGCCTCTTTTGCTAAATCCTGTTTTTCTGCCTGCGTGTGTCTTTCCTCTTATACTCACAGTCAATATTTGTGGGGGGCTGCCTATCCTTTGGGGTTCTGCTCTGAGGCAAGATAGAATTCCCATTTCCATCTATAGGGGTATTTAGTCCTCCGGCTGTGTCGAGATGTCTAGGACGTGTTAGGTACATCTCACGGCTACTTCTAGTTGCGGTGTTAGATTAGGGTTTGCGGTCAGTACAGGTACCACCTACTCCTGAGAAAGTCTCTCATGCGGCTCCAAGGTCACCAGATCATAACAATAGTAGATAGTATGCCCGGCTGGGTAATGATAGTTATTTATAGCTAGTTATTTAATAAGTGCTATTTAAAATCTTCAACACAATGTAAATATGTTTCTGTTTGTAACGTTCAAGTGTCCTCACCTCCCATAAAGGGAAGCACTGTTAAATTTACTTGTTTACAGCATTCTAAAAATTTTGTATGTCTTTTGCTAACATGTATTGTTGTTCTTCTTTCCCAGTCCGGGAGTACTGGATTTAATGGGGGGGAGTGCAGCGCCCCAGAGTCCTGGTCGTTGCAGTATTGTCGCTCTGCCACAAGGGGGAGTGATGGTACGTCTGATGGCACTAAAAGAGTTCACCTGACCAGGTATCACAGTCACACACTACACTTCACACTACGGCCACCAGGGGGAGCAAAAGGTTCTATGTATTAGGCCACTCCTCACACTCTGGTAAAACTGGGAGTCCGATAGGAAGTTAGGCAGAAGCTGACTGGGTTTTGCCCAGGTAACATCTAGTGAGAGAGAGAGTTGCTTGGGAAGACTCAGGGAGGTCCCTGTCAGGGGTGGGATCCTGGCAGTGGCCTAGCATGAGACAGATCGTTACGGAGCCGTGCCTGCACCTCATTGCGGTGGCATCCTAAGAAAGGACACGAAGCGAAGTATATTGTGGAGAAGTGAGAAACGAGATCACAGCACAAAGGAGGTAGAACCAGGAGGAGTCGTGCCCCAAGATCGGCAACATCCTTCTGAGGCGCGTAGCCGGCGGCCGGAACGCCGAGGAAGTAATAGACTCTACGCATTACTTTGAACTACGGCAGGGCAGTTAACTCTAGGTTGGCTGTCTCACCTTTACACCTAATGAAGACAACGGAGGCAATTGTGGGAGAGGGGCGTCTCTAGGGTCCCTATAAAATAACTCCAGGCCTACTCCGTCATATGGGGGCATCCTATCCAAACCATCTGGGGGACGGAGAGAAAGAACAGAAACATACACGACAGTTGTGAGGACTATCCCGTGGTGCTCAGCAGGGAGGTACTACAACACACAGGCGCTAGTAGGAAGGCTACTGATTTCCACCTGCAAAGGGAACTCTGGATGTGCCTTCGGACCGGCCGGTCTCAGCCAGCCCTGTTAGCAGTGCTCTGGATTGTGGATGCCGAAGCCTTCAGTAAAAAGGTAAAGAGACTGTAACCCTGTGTCCTCGTCATTTACTGCGACCTACACCATTACCATCTACTCATCTAGGGAAGCCCTGGGGGCATACTTCACCTGTGTGAAGTTACACCATCTAGCTGCTGTTCCATCACCCCAGCGGACCCCTAGCAGCGTCGGTCACCCTGACCGAATACCACAGGTGGCGTCACGAGCACTTGACAAACTCTCACCTACACCTTTATTTGGGCGCCCCTTAGCAGGGCCACGGACCGGGTCGGGCCACCATGACACCCCTAGAACCGAGACTGAGGGACCCGGTACCAAGTACCCCGCTGCCCTGCGTTTGGGGGCCGCTCCACCTGCACTACCCAGTCTTCCACACAGTCCAGTTTCACTAGCCAACAGTCTGGATCACAAAATGGTAACAAAATTCTCATTGGGGTCTGTTACAGACCCCCAAATATAACAGAAATCATGGAAAGTCTACTTCTAAAGCAGATAGATGAAGCTGCAACCCATAATGAGGTCTTGGTTATGGGGGACTTTAACTACCCGGATATTAACTGGGAAACAGAAACCTGTGAAACCCATTATGAAAGGTGGTAGATGAGGTTTAACAATGATAAATGTAAGGTTATACACATGGGAAGAAAGAATCAATATCACCATTACACACTGAACGGGAAACCACTGGGTAAATCTGACAGGGAGAAGGACTTGGGGATCCTAGTTAATGATAAACTTACCTGGAGCAGCCAGTGCCAGGCAGCAGCTGCCAAGGCAAATAGGATCATGGGGTGCATTAAAAGAGGTCTGGATACACATGATGAGAGCATTATACTGCCTCTGTACAAATCCCTAGTTAGACCGCACATGGAGTACTGTGTCCAGTTTTGGGCACCGGTGCTCGGGAAGGACATAATGGAACTAGAGAGAGTACAAAGGAGGGCAACAAAATTAATAAAGGGGATGGGAGAACTACAATACCCAGATAGATTAGCGAAATTAGGATTATTTAGTCTAGAAAAAAGACGACTGAGGGGCGATCTAATAACCATGTATAAGTATATAAGGGGACAATACAAATATCTCGCTGAGGATCTGTTTATACCAAGGAAGGTGACGGGCACAAGGGGGCATTCTTTGCGTCTGGAGGAGAGAAGGTTTTTCCACCAACATAGAAGAGGATTCTTTACTGTTAGGGCAGTGAGAATCTGGAATTGCTTGCCTGAGGAGGTGGTGATGGCGAACTCAGTCGAGGGGTTCAAGAGAGGCCTGGATGTCTTCCTGGAGCAGAACAATATTGTAACATACAATTATTAGTTTCTAGATATAAATACCACTGATGCATATCAAAATAAGCCCTAAAACAGGGATATGCCCTAGAAATGGACATATGTCACGGGGGAAAACTCCACTAATCAATATTTCCTACAGCTAAACGGAGTAGAAACGACCCAAAAACATTTGTAATAAAAATAGTAACAAATTTTATTAAATATATGACAACACAAATAGATATACACTATAGGGACAAGGTACACGCAGAGCTCATGTACGTGGGACAAAGAACACTGAAAGTTACACCATGGGAAGATACATCTGACAGAGGCCTATCACCTCTGAACACAGAACAGGGAAGAATGGTATATCATAACAAAGTGCATAGTGCCTAGTGCAATGATACTAATATTCACTATATCTCCTCAGCTAGCCCAAATGGGCTCAAAGAAAGGACCAACCTCCCATGCATACCTTACCCATGAATAGGTGCCAGTGTACGTCCAGCTAGCCCCGACGCGCATTTCGCGTTTGGCTTCCTCGGGGGGCGTATTTTTTGTGTATAATCTGGGCTTCATTTAAAAGACAGGAGCAGCTGCGGCCACTCAGTGGCGCCATTAATGGCGCATACGCACCGCCAAAGGTGGGGATGTATGACACACTAGGAGAGCCGGCGAGTATGTGTCATACATCCCCACCTTTGGCGGTGCGAATGCGCCATTAATGGCGCCGCTGAGTGGCCGCAGCTGCTCCTGTCTTTTAAATGATGCCCAGGTTATACACAAAAAATACGCCCCCGAGGAAGCCAAACGCGAAACGCGCGTCGGGGCTAGCTGGACGTACACTGGCACCTATTCATGGGTAAGGTATGCATGGGAGGTTGGTCTTTTCTTTGAGCCCATTTGGGCTAGCTGAGGAGATATAGTGAATATTAGTATCATTGCACTAGGCACTATGCACTTTGTTATGATATACCATTCTTCCCTGTTCTGTGTTCAGAGGTGATAGGCCTCTGTCAGATGTATCTTCCCATGGTGTAACTTTCAGGCTAAGTTCACACATTGCAGAATTGCCGCGGAAATTTCCGCGGCAATTCTGCGCCTCCTGCCGCGGGTATATCACATGCAGAATTAGCATGCATATACCCGCAGAAAACTAGCGTTTTGCAAGCATAATTAGCTTGCAGAATGCTAGAGTTTTCCAAGCGATCTGTAGCATCGCTTGGAAAACTGACTGACAGGTTGGTCACACATGTCAAACATAGTGTTTGACAAGTGTGACCAACTTTTTACTATAGATGCAGCCTATGCAGCATCTATAGTAAAAGATTGAATGTTTAAAAATAATAAAAAAAATAAAAAACATGGTTATACTCACCTGCAGACCTCAGCGGCGTCCGTTCCTATAGCTGGAGTGCAGTGAAGGGCCTGCGATGACGTCACTGTCTTGTGATTGGTCGCGTGAGTCACATGAGCGGTCACGCGACCAATCACAAGACAGTGACGTCATCACAGGTCCTGAACCACATCATCTATAGGAACGGAAGAGAGATTATGCACCGGAGAGGCGGGCACACTTCGGGGGCCATCAGAGGGTGAGTATAGGACTATTTTTTATTTTAATTCTTTATTTTTTACCAATTATATGGTGCCCAGTCCGTGGAGGAGAGTCTCCTCTCCTCCACCCTGGGTACCAACCGCACATGATCTGCTTGCTTCCCGCATGGTGTGCACAGCCCCGTGCGGGAAGTAAGCAGATCAATGCACTCCTATGGGTGCAGAATCGCCGCGATTCCGCAATTGTAATGAACATGCTGCGTTTTTTTCTGGAATGCGATTCCGCTCAGGAAAAAAATGCAGCATGTGCACAAAAAATGCGGAATGCATTCTATTACATAGGATGCTTAATGTTAGCGTTTTTTTTCGCGGTTTTATAGCGTTTTTATAGCGAAAAAACGCGAAAAAACTGCGAAAAATATGCTACGTGTGCACACAGCCTCAGTGTTCTTTGTCCCACGTACATGAGCTCTGCGTGTACCTTGTCCCTATAGTGTATATCTATTTGTGTTGTCATATATTTAATAAAATTTGTTACTATTTTTATTACAAATGTTTTTGGGTCGTTTCTACTCCGTTTAGCTGTAGGAAATAATTATTAGGTTCTGTAGAAGGACGTAGATCTGGGGATTTATTATGATGGAATATAGGCTGAACTGGATGGACAAATGTCTTTTTTCGGCCTTACTAACTATGTTACTATGTTATGTTACTTAATCTTCACCCTGATCCTCCTTTCTCCCACCATGTTGAGTCCCAGTGATCCCACACTAGGACACTCCACAGAGCACTTTACAACATCATTTCTTGATTGTTGCCTCTTACCATGTTTCAAGAGGGAAAGAAGGAGATGCTGTTTAGTGATGCACAAAACTTTGAGCGGCCGTGGTCACAAGAAGATAATGGTGGGTAACCGCAAATTTTGTCTAAGGCGGTAGATGATGATGAGACAGTTGCCGATAAATCAGGTTGTTGTTAAATCACCAAGTCAGGAGGACCAGGGTTCAACGGTGAAAGACCAATGATAGGGATGGATCAGCAGCACCGAAACAGGCAGTAAGAGGCAGTGGGGTGACCAGAGGGAGAAGGCGGGCAACTTTCAGCAGATCACCAACACTCGTGAATTTCTCCGTCAAAGAGTTAGGTAAACCCGAGTCTGGGACTTTCTTTCTTTAAAGATCGTTCGGAGACAAACAAAATGGTAATTTATAACCTGTGCCATGCCAAGATCAGCAGAGGCCTGACCACTAAGTCATCTAAGCACCCGACTAAGTGGACCAAATACCTGGGTCCACGAATGGTGCCAGCGGGTGACACCCCTGCCTCTTTCCCTGTGCTAGGTACTTCCCAATCCCCTGTCCATGACACTGGCACAGATACTTCCAGCCCTGCACATTCTGAGGCACCATCATCAGGCACTTCCAAAAACTTGTCCCAGCATGGCTGTAACTACCCCAAGCCTTGGAACAGAAATGTTCCCAGCCTCTCACCCACAGGCCCAAATGCTAAACAGGCACATTTCCAGGCTACATGCAGTGGACATGTTGGCGTTTAGGCTTGTAGACACGGAGGATTTCCACATACTCATGGCAGCAAGTAGTAAAAAATCCAGCACCAAGAGGTTGCACTCCAATAAGCTATATTCCAAAATCTTCATGTAAAAGCATGGACAACCGACAATAGAAAAATGGCATAAATAGCAGGGGTCCCAGACACCGGTTTACGCATTTCAGGGCCAAATATGCCCCTTAGTCATAACCATATATTGTCGGTTGTCCGTGCTTTTAAATGAAGATTTTGGAATAAAGCTTATTGGAGTGCAACCTCTTGGTGCTGGATTTTTTACTACTTGTTGGATTTTCCTGGGATGGCAGCCATGCACAGAGTGGACAGGTGAGCTGAAAAAGACTTTATTTACTTACTCATGGCAGGAGCTGTACTCAATCCCCAGCCACCACTATTTCTCTCAGTGTGGCATCCCCAACTTGTACTATCATGTGTCTAAGAACATCACTCATGCCCTTACCAACGCAGTTACTGGGATTGTAAACTTAATGACCGACACATGGTCAAGCGCTTGTGGCCAGGGATGCTACATTTCCCTGATGGCATACTGTGGGAACATTGTGGAGGCTGGAGCTGAATCCCACCTGGCACGGCACATGTGCTACCGACACCAAGGATTGTTGGCTCTACTTCTATCACCTACTGCACCTACTCCTGCTTCAACTCATTCTCCATCGCACGCCATCCACATCAGCCGATTGCTGGAACCTCTGAAGCACTGCCTCAGCGACGTGCCAACAGATGCTGCTGAATCTAATTTGTCTAGGAGACACACCACACACCACGGCAGAGTTATTGAAAGGAATAACAGACCAGACAGATCTGTGGCTCTTGCGACTGAACCTACGACCAGCCATGGTCGTGTGTGATAATGGCCGTAACCTGGTGGCAGCTGTGATGCATGGCAAGCATAAACGTACCATGCTTGGCCCACATGCTAAATTTGGTGGTTCAGCAATTTACTTATCAGAGCTTCTGGTCAAGCTACACTGCATCTACGCCCATTTCCACAAGTCAGCAACAGCTATTGCTGTCGATATTGTGGCAGCCTCCACACATAACAACTGAAGAGTGGGCATGGATGCCTGACATATGTGTGGATCCCAAGACTTTGAGGACTCCACAAAGATGGTGAGTGGCAGTGACCCCACAGTCAGCGCAACAATACTGCTTCTGTGCCTAATTAAACAGTCGCTGCTCACAATTAAAGCTGAAGCTCTGCATGCGGACCATTTGGAAATGAAGGAAGACATGCGACAGATACTACTCAGCCCAGCCTCATCTCATCTGTTCAGCGCGGAGATGGAGATGGAGGTTGAGGAGGAAAAGGAAGAGGAACAGGAACTGGTTGCTAGCGCAACAGAGGCTAGCACTCACACAAGCTTTGTCCCATCTCTCCTACATGGATGGGCTGAGGATTGTATGAGGAGGAAGAAATGGAGGAGACAGGGAAATATTGGCTGTAGGGAGCTTGGCACATATGGGTAACTTTAGGTAAACCTGCCTTTCCTGTGACCTTCGCGTTACATTCATTTTGGCCAAAAAGGAGTACTGGTTATTCACTCTCCTAAACCCACCCTGCAAGGAGAACCTTGCATCTTTCCTTCCTGAGGTGGAGAGGTCTACTAAAATGTGCTATACCAGAAGGCCATTGTGGAAAATATGTTGAAAAAATTCCCATCAGATAACGCTAGCAGCATAGGGCAAGTTTCCTTGCCCAACCAAGGAGGAGAGGCAAGAGAGACCCACACCAGGTACAGCAGACGCAGGGATGCACTGTCAAAGGCCTGAGAAATTTCATGACACTATCCCAGAGTCCAGTTATTTTTCGAAAGGAGAGAAAAGTTTTTAACCCTTTCATGACCTTAGACGTACTCTGTATGTCATGGTTGGCTGATACTTACCGACCTTAGACGTGCTGAGTACGTTTAGGCAATTTTGCATACACAGAGGCTGTGCGTGAGCGATCGCCGCCGGGTGTCAGCCGATTCTGACAGCTGGCACCCGACACTCAGTGCAGGAATGGTGCCCTCACCACTCCTGGCACTTTAACCCCCTAAATGCTGCGATAGACAGCAATCGCAGCATTTAGAAGGCAGGCAGAGAGGGAGCTCCCTCTGCAAACCAATTGGTACCCCAGCGATGTAATCGTTCATTGTCACGGTGACCCGATGTCATCATGACGACATCCGGGACACCAAGCTATGGCATTCCCCTCAGACCATGCCCAGAGCACGGTCTCAGGGCTTGTGTCAGTGCAACACTGACAGTTATAACGCATTGCAAATCTGTGAGGCACATGTGGTGTCAATATGATCACGGCACCACTAGATGAATTAATTGGTGAGAGTAGTTTGTAAAATTAGGTCATATATGGGGAGTTTGTGCTATTTTGGCACCTCGGGGGCTCTGCCAATGTGACATGACACCCTCAAAACAATCCAGCAAAATCTGAACTCCAAGATTCTTCCATTCTGAGCTTTGCACTGTGCCTGGAAAGTAGTTTTTGACCACATATAGGGTATTTTTGTACTCAGGAGAAATTGCACAACAAAATTTGGGGTCCATTTTCTCCTGCTATCCTTGTGAAAATGAAAAAAAAATGGGGCTAAAACTATTTTTTTTTTATTTTCACAGATCAACGTTGTATTCTGTGAAGTACCTGGGGGTTCATGGTGCTCACCACACGTCTAGATAAATTCCTTGAAGAGTCTAGTTTCCAAAATGGGGTCACTTGTTGGGGTTTACACTGTTTAGACATACCCAATACACGACATGACTGCTGCATACAATTCCAACAAAGTCTGAGTTCCAAATCGTCACTTCTTTCTTTCTGAGTAGTGCCGTGCAAACAAACAGTAGTTTAACCCCATATATGGGATATTGGCATACTCAGGAGAAATTGTACAACAATTTCTCCTGCTACCCTTCTGAAACTAAAAAATTGGGTCTAGAAAACATTTTTCTGGAAAAATTGTGTTTTTTTTTATTTTCACGACTCAATGTTATAAACTTCTGAGAAGCACCTGGGGGTTCAATGTGCTCAAGACACATCTAAATAAGTTCCCTGATGTATCTACTTTCCAAAATGGTGTCACTTGTGATGGGTTTCCACTGTTTAGGCACATCAGGGGCTCTTCAAATGTGACATGGTATCTGCTATTTACTCTAGAAAATTTAGCATTCAAAAAGTCAAATGGCACTCCTTCTCTTCCGAATCATGTCATGTGCCCAAACAGTGGTTTTCCCACACATATGGGGTATCAGTATGCTTAGGAGACATTGCACAACAAATTTTGAGGTCCATTTTTTCCTGTTACCCTTGTAAAAATAAAAATAATTGGGTCTAAAATAAAAATGTTATTAAAAAAAATTATAGTGTTCATTTTTTCCTTCCACATTCCAAAAATTCCAATGAAGCACCTAAAGGGTTTATCAACTTTTTAAATGTGTTTTTTTTGCACCTTGAGGGGCGCAATTTTTAGATTGGTGTCACTCTTGGGTATTTTCTGTCATATAGACTACTTAAAGTCACTTCCAATGTAATGTGGTCCCTGAAAAAAATGAGAAATCGCTGGTCAAATTTTAACCCTTATAACTTCATGACAAAAAAAAATTATGTGCCATAAATTGTGCTGATGCAAAGTAGACATGTGGGAAATGTTATTTATTAACTATTTTGAGTGACATAACTCTCTGATTTAAGGGCATAAAAGTGTCTGTGAGGTGAAAGGAGTTCACCATGAGGCACTGAGCTGAGCAAGCATGTGCAGCTCAGTGTCTCTGTTGGATGGTAGGTTGTATAGTTGCATCATGCAACAATGCAGCCTGCCATCTAGATGTAGCAGAGCTAGACGTGTTGCAGGAGAAATAGATTATTATCTTCTTGGTAGACAGGAGAAGAATATGGTTGTTTAATTCTGTTACAGGAGACATTGGCGTCAGCGGATTGGGCGTGGATGTGAGTATACGTGTTTTTGGCAAATGTAGATTCATTAAAGGAGTCTGTGTCATTATTTCAATTAAAGGACTATTTTGGCTGGGTGTTTTTTTATACAATACCACTATGGGGTTAGCAATGGGGGCGTCTTATAGGCTTGATGTCACCTGACAATACAAACGTGACATCAACCCCCTCAACTATCACCCCACTTACCACTGCACCAGGCAAGTGGGAAGAGCAAGGTTAAGTGCCAGAATTGGTGCAGCTTATAAATGCGCCTTTTCTGGGGCGACTGAGAGCTGATGTTTTTAGTCTGGGAGGGGGCCAATATCCATGGCCCCATCCTAGGCTATTAATGTAAGCCTACAGCTGTTTGCCTAGCCTTTAAAGGTTATTAATTATAGGGGACCCTATGTAATTCTTTGCGGGGGTCTCCCATTTTAATAACCAGGAAAGGCTAAGTATACAGGTATGTGCTCATATTAATAGCCTGTGAAACTCCATGGGTATTAACCCATTCCCTGGCTATAAAGATCTGTCCCCAGCAGTCTGCTTTAGTTCTGCTGGTTAATAAAATGTCGGGGGATCTCACACCATTTTTCTCAGAAAATAATTTATTTAGTAAAAAAAATATATGTACAGCAAGCTACACAAGCATTGTACTGTCCTCCCCTGCTCACACGAGCTTTGGCTCCCTTTCCCCTGGCCATGAATTTTATCTGAAGATGGAATAAATAAAGTGTTGATTTTCTGAAGATCGGTGAGTGCCTTCTCAATTTTTCTTGTATATGGATTGCATAGATGGATGTTTTTTCAGAAGAGCACCAACGGTTTTCTTAGGCGGCTATCCATTTCATGAATTTCGCACCATACCCTGATTATGGTCTTGGAAGAACCTCTGTGTCAGTGACGGTGCCGCTCCCTTCCTTTTGCTTTTTTTCTTCTTTTTGGTATTGCTAATTATATATGTGACTGACATCTTTATATCTATCTATTCTTTGTGTATACTGTATATCTATTCTATCTATTCTATGTTGTCGGGTCACGCTGTGATTTTACTGTTCGCGGCTGCTGAAATGTCGGGTTTTCAAGGACATGGGGGTGCAAACATCAGATGGCATTCGCGGGGTCTGAGTGCTGTGCGATTTTTTCTCGCACACATTGATTTCTATTGGTGAATGCGATATGATTTTTCGCATGTGAACACAGCATCTGCAATTTTTTTTTCAGTCCAATTGTGATCTGAACCGCGCTGTAAGAAAAACCGAATATGAACACACAACGATAGAAAACATCTGGTCTAAATGCAATCCGATTTTTTTATTGGATTGCGTTCATCCGATTTATTCGCAAGTGGGAGTGAGCCCAAAGAATGTTTCTTAACATTTTTTTTCCTGTAAACTTCAATTTCTAGTAGATTTTGAATGTTTTATTGTCAGTCCTTAAAGAGGTTTTCCCCCAAACAAAAGTTGATTTTAATCAATTGATCTTGGAATAATAATAAATTCCACAATTGGATGTGTTTAAGTAAAATGTTCCTCTTCGGAGATAATCTTATAGATGTGCCACTGCTGTGCATTGTGTAATGGCTGTGTCTGACCGTACAGGGACATAGTTTGATCCAGAGGCGGACATACCGCATGTGCAGCTGGTGCAGCTGCGCCCGGAGGGAGACCCCTGCAGAAGGGATAATAATAAGGGCAATCTGGCCTGTTTATCTGGCCCCGAGGGGCCCCTGGCCACATTGCCCTCATGTGCGGTGGGCAGAGAGCGATCCCTGCAGCTTTGCTGCCTACTGGAGGAAATGGCAGTGGAGGGGAGCTGCAGGGATCTGTCTTGCTTCCTGCCCGCGCTTCCTGTGTGACACGGCAGTGCGGCTGGATGACATCATCATTCAGTGCGCTCCTATGTCAAAGAGAGGAAGCTGCCGGCGACAAAGATGCTGCAGCTGAGGGGACCGTATAGAGAGGTGAGTGATGCTTTGTGTGAGTGTGTGTATGTGTGCACGCTGCGGCTGTGGGGAGCGTGCAGAGAGGTGAGTAGTGCTGTGTGTGTGTGTAGGGAGCGGTGGTGTAGTTATGTGTGTGTGTAAGCGGTGGAGAGGGCAATGATGGGGGTGGTGGAAAGGGCAATGATGGGGTGGTGGGGGAGAAAGCAATAATGGAGGAGGTGGAAAGGGTAATGATGGAGGTGGTGTGGTAGAAGGCAATGTTCGTGGTGGCAGAAATAATAATGATGGGGTGGTGAGGGAGAAGGCAATGATTGAGGATGTGGAAAGGGCAATGATGGAGATGGTGGAAAGGGCAATGATGGAGGTGGTGCAAAGGACAATGATGGGGTGGTAGGGAGTACAATTATGGGAGTGGTGGGGGAGAACAATGATATGGTGGTGGAAAGGGCAATGATGGGGTGGTGAGGGAGAAGGCAATAATGGAGGTGGTGCAAAGGACAATGATAGGGTGGTGGGGAGGACAAATATGAGAGTGGTGGGGGAGAACAATGACGGTGGTGGTGGAAAGGGCAAAGATGGGGTGGTGGGGGAGAAGGCAATGATGGAGGTGGTAGGGAGGACAATTATGGGAGTGGTGGGGGAGAAGGCAATGATGGAGGTGGTGCAAAGGACAATGATGGGGGTGGTAGGGAGGACAATTATGGGAGTGGTGGGGGAGAACAATTATTGGGGTGTTGTAGAGGGAAATGATGGAGATGGTGTAGAGGTAAATGATGAGCGTGGTGGGGGAGAAGGCAATGATGGAGGTGGTGGAAAGGGCAATGATGGGGGTGGTGGGGAGATGACAATCATGGAGGTGGCGGAAAGGGAAATGATGGAGGTGGTGGGGAAGCAGGCAATCATGGAGGTGGTGGAAAGGACAAAGATGGGGGTGGTGGGGGAGAACAATGATGGGGTGAGGACAATGATGGGAGTGGTGGGGATAACAATGTGTGGGTTGTTGAAGAGGGCAATGGTGGAGGTGGTGTGGGACAACAATGATTGGGGTGGTGGAGATGACAATGATGAAGGTGGTGAAGAGGGCAATAATGGGGGTGGTGCAGAGGACAATGATGGATGTTGTGAAGAGGGCAATGATGGGATGGTGGGGGAGAAGGCAATGATGTAGGTAGCGTAAAGGACAACAATGGGGGTGGTGGGAGAGAACAATGATGGGGTGAGGACAATGATGAGATTGGTGGGGGAGAGGAATGATTGGGGTGGTGTAGAGGACAATGGTGGTGGAGGTGGTGGAGAGGGCAATAATGGGGATGGTGGAGAGGACAATGAGTACAATGATGGATGTGGGGGATTGGGATGGAAGTAAAGGGGACTTATAATGGACATATGAACAGAAGGTGGTGGAGTATGACATTAGATATGGATGCAAAATGAATTGAGTGGTGGAGGAGGATGCTTAGCCCTATATAATCCTTCCCATCTCACATTGTTAATGGTGGGGTACATGTCTGTAATGAGGGGAGAGACACAAGTATGTGTACAATATATGTGACCTTGTTATTTCTAGGGTTGTGATGATCATCGTGACAAGACGAGTCGTGGCTGGGAGATGTCGACACGAAGGTCTGACCAGATGGAGAAGAAACAGGAGAAAGCAGCTCTAATAAGGCAAGACGTCAGCGGTAAGTGACTGGATGTAGATATTATTCTGTATCTGTTCTGTGTGATTTGATATAATAATGTTATCTGTAAAATCCCTTATTCTAAATTTTCACTTTTGTGTGAAATGTCCGTGTGCTTCCAGATTTTTTTTTATTGGACGGCACACGGACTCGTAGAGTTTTATAGGTCTACTCACACATAAATGAAAATCATGGATCTGAGAATGTTTTTTTCTGATCCAATTTTGAGGATCAGCATAGAACATGCTCAATGCATCTGTAAAAGCGCACAGCACACCGACACTGCACACAGATACAGTAATGTAGCTTTATTGTTTATAGTACAGTCCCTTAGTATAGAGTGTACTCACTTATTATGTATAGCACAGTCCCTTTGTATATAGTGTACTCACTTATTATGTATAGCGCCATCCTTAGTTTCATAGTTTCCTCTTTTGTTACATATAACACCGTCCCTTATTATGTACTATCCTCTCTAGTTATATATAATGCCGTCCCTTATTGTACAACTTCCTCTGCTGTAATGTACAGGACTGTCTCTTACATAGATTATTCCTGTTTTTTTTTTTGTTATTCACAGTGCCCTCTTTTATTACATAGTCCCCTCTCTTGCTAGATGTAAAATAACTGCTGATGGAGCAGCCGGTGACCAGACGACCAGTCCACCAGTTCCTCTATTAGAAAAGAAGCTTTCCAGTGGTACATTAGCCGTCATTGCATTATATATCTAACAAAACAGGACAGTATGTAATAAAGAATAGAAGCTTATATATAAAGTATGTATATATATATATATATATATATATATATATATATATATATATATATATATATAGATATACATATATATATATATATATAGATATATATATATATACATATATATACAGCTCTGGCAAAAATTAAGAGACGACCACATCAAAACCCTGTCATGGGCAATCTCCAGACCTGAAACCCACTGAAAACCTCCGGAATGTAATAAAGAGGATGATGGATAGTCACAAGCCATCAAAAGAAGAACTGCTAAATTTTTGTGCCAAAAGCAGTGTTAAAGACTGGTGGAAAGCATGCCAAGACGCATGAAAGCTGTGATTAAAACTCATGGTTATTCCACAAAATATTGATTTCTGAACTCTTCCTGAGTTAAAACATTAGTATTGTTGTTTCTAAACGATTATGACCTTGTTTTCTTTGTCTTATTTGAGGTCTGTAAGCACCGGGTTTTTAAAAAAAAATTTGACCATTTTTCTTTGTCAGGAAAAAAATACAAAATTTATTGCTTGTTTTGGAAATTCGGAGACATGTTGTTGGAAGTTTATAGACCAAAAGAACAATTTACAAATTTACATTTTACTCATAAATATACCTATAAACAGAAAAATCAGCCAAACTGAACATTTTGCAGTGGTCTCTTAATTTTTGACAGAGCTATATATACAGTATATATATATAGAGAGAGAGGCCCCCTGTCTGATCATACCACAGATTCTGTCCAGGGGGAAAGCAAAAGAAGACTATGCAAACCACATCTCCTGGGGGGGACTCTACAGACATTACAGCATGGGATCTCAATTGAGTCTTTCCTTGAAGTGTGTTTAAAAACAGGCAGGGAAAAGTTTTACCTCATAAAAAGAATCAGCTGCAATTCCATACTGTAATGTCTGTATACTCTTTTTTGCTTCTCCCCCTGGCCAGGAGCTGTGGAATGATCAGACCATGTTCCTGTACGGTCAGACACGGCCATTAAACAGTACACAGCAGCGGCACATTTATAAGATTATCTCAGCACAGGAACATTTTATTTAAACACATCCAATTGTGGAAATTATTATTATTCCAAGATCTATTGAATAAAATGAACTTTTGTTTGTGGGAAAATCCCTTTAACCCCTTTCTGACATTAGACGTACTATCTCATCGAGGTGGAGTGGGCAGGTATGACCACCGACGGGATAGTACGTCATATGCTATCGGCTGCGCTCACGGGGGGAGGGCGGCCGATCGCGGCTGGGTGTCACAGACTGCTCCTGGCACATTAACCCTCGGCACACTGCGATCAAAGATGATTGCAGTGTTCCGGCGGTATAGGGAAGCATCGCGCAGGGAGGGGGCACCCTGCATGCTTCCCTGAGACCCTCGGAGCAACGCGATCTGACCCTATAACATGATGCCCCCCCCTGAGGCAATGTAATAAAGTTAAAAAAAAAATATTCAAACATGTAAAAAAAAAAACTAATTCCTAAATAAAGAAAAACAAATATTGTTCCCATAAATATATTTCTTTATCTAAAAAAAAACAAATCAATGAAAGTACACATATTTAGTATTGCCGCGTCCGTAACAACCCGACCTATAAAACTATCCCACTAGTTAACCCCTTCAGTGATCACCGTAAAAAAAGGCAAAAAACAACGCTTTATTATCATACTGCCGAACAAAAAGTGCAATAACACACAATCAAAAAGACGGATATAAATAACCATGGTACCACTGAAAACGTTGTCTTGTCTTGAAAAAAATGACCCACCATACAGCATTATCAGCAAAAAAATAAAAAAGTTATAGTCCTCAGAATAAAGCGATGCAAAAATAATTATTTTTTCTATAAAATAGTTTTTATCGTATAAAAGTGCCAAAACATAAATAAAAATAGATATAAATGAGGTATGGGTTGGGGCTAGGGTTAGGGTTGGGATTGGGGATAGGGTTAGGGCTAGGGTTAAGGCTAGGGTTGGGGCTAGGTTTAGGGTTGGGGCTAGGATTAGGGTTGGGGCTAGGGTTAGGGCTAGGGTTGGGGGTAGGGTTAGGGTTGGGGCTTGGGTTAGGGCTAGGGTTGGGGCTAAGGTTAGGGTTGGGGCTAGGGTTAGGGTTGGGGCTAGGGTTGGGGATAGGGCTACAGTTAGGGTTGGGGCTAAAGTTAAGGTTTGGCTTGGGGCTAAAGTTAGGGTTAGGGTTGGTGCTAATGTTAGGGTTAGGGTTTGGATTACATTTACGGTTGGGATTAGAGTTAGGGGTGTGTCAGGGTTAGGGTTATGGTTGGGATTAGGGTTGGGGTTTGTTGGAGTTAGGGGTGTGGTTAGGGTTGGGATTAGGGTTAGGGTTCTGTTGGGGTTAGGAGTGTGTTGGGGTTAGGAGTGTGTTGTGAATTTACCTTTTGGCTCCCTCTAGTGGTTACTAGTGATTTTACTCTGGGTATGTCATTCATCCCTTGTATGCTCACCTGGGTCGTTAGGTCAGGGGTGTTGCTATATAAGCTCCCTGGACCTTCAGTTCAATGCCTGGCAACGTTGTAATCAAAGCTAATCTGTTGTGCTCTTGTCTTCTGATCCTGGTTCCTGCTAAATTAAGCTAAGTCTGCTTTCTTGCTTTTTGCTATTTGTTTTTGTTTGCATTTTTGTCCAGCTTGTACATAATCTGTATCCTAACCTTGCTGGAAGCTCTAGAGAGGCTGGAGTTCTCCCCCCGGGCCGTTAGACGGTTCGGGGGTTCTTGTATCTCCAGTGTGGAATTTTGTTAGGGTTTTTGTTGACCATATAAGTTATCTTACTACATTCTGCTATTAGTAAGTGGGCCTCTCTTTGCTAAACCTAGTTCATCTCTGTGTTTGTCATTTCCTCTTACCTCACCGTTATTATTTGTGGGGGGCTTGTATCCGACTTTTGGGGTCTATTCTCTGGAGGCAAGAGAGGTCTTTGTTTTCCTCTTCTAGGGGTAGTTAGTCCTCCGGCTGGCGCGAGACATCTAGCGACCAACGTAGGCATGTTCCCCGGCTGCTTCTAGTGTTGGCGTTAGGAGTAGTTATATGGTCAACCCAGTTACCACTGCCCTATGAGCTGGATTTTTGTACGTCGCAGACTTACTTGTTCCTCTGAGACCCTCGCCATTGGGGTCATAACAGTTTGCCAGGCCCATATTAAATGTTAAATGCATTGCAGAAGCGGGATTATAAGAAAGAAAGTTCTGAGGTTTTTTTTCTCTCTCTCATTTTTTTTTTTTCTTTTCCCCTTTACCCCTGAGTGGCTTGTGTTTGCTGCAGACATGAATGTCCAGACCTTGATTACAAGTGTGGATCAGCTTGCGGCTCGTGTGCAGGGCATACAAGAGTATGTTATCAGAAATCCTGTGTCAGAACCTAAGATACCGATTCCTGAACCGTTTTCCGGAGACCGATTTAAATTTAGAAATTTCAGGAATAATTGTAAATTGTTTTTGTCCCTGAAACCCTGTTCATCTGGAGACTCCGCTCAGCAAGTAAAAATTGTTATTTCTTTTTTACGGGGCGACCCTCAGGATTGGGCTTTCTCGCTGGCGCCAGGAGATCCGGCATTGGCTGACATTGATGCGTTTTTTCTGGCGCTTGGTTTGCTTTATGAGGAACCCAATCTTGAGATTCAGGCAGAAAAAGCCTTGCTGGCGATGTCTCAGGGCCAGGACGAGGCTGAAGTGTATTGCCAAAAATTTCGGAAATGGTCCGTGCTGACCCAGTGGAACGAGTGTGCATTGGCTGCAAATTTTAGAAATGGCCTTTCTGAAGCCATTAAGAATGTGATGGTGGGTTTTCCCATTCCCACAGGTCTGAATGATTCTATGGCCCTGGCTATTCAAATCGACCGGCGGTTGCGGGAGCGCAAGACCGCAAATTCCCTCATGGTGTTGTCTGAACAGGCACCTGATTTAATGCAATGTGATAGAATCCTGACTAGAAATGAGCGGAAAATTCATAGACGCCAGAATGGCTTGTGTTACTACTGTGGTGATTCTACACATGTTATCTCAGCATGCTCTAAACGTCTTACTAAGGTTGTTAGTCCGGTCGCCATTGGTAATTTGCAACCTAAGTTTATTCTATCTGTAACTTTGATTTGCTCACTGTCATCGTATCCTGTCATGGCGTTTGTGGACTCAGGTGCTGCCCTGAGCCTTATGGATCTGTCATTTGCCAAGCGCTGCGGATTTGTTCTTGAGCCATTGGAAAATCCTATCCCTCTTAGGGGTATTGATTCTACGCCATTGGCAAAAAATAAACCGCAGTTTTGGACACAGGTTACCATGTGCATGACTCCCGAACATCGGGAGGTAATACGTTTTCTTGTTCTGCATAAAATGCATGATTTGGTTGTTTTGGGTTTGCCATGGTTACAGACCCATAATCCAGTCTTGGACTGGAAGGCTATGTCAGTGTCAAGTTGGGGCTGCCATGGAATTCATGGAGATTCCCTGCCCTTGTCTATTGCTTCTTCTACGCCTTCGGAAGTTCCGGCGTATTTGTCTGATTATCAGGATGTCTTCAGCGAGTCTAAGTCCAGTGCACTGCCTCCTCATAGGGAATGTGACTGTGCAATAGATTTGATTCCTGGCAGTAAGTTTCCTAAGGGGAGACTGTTTAATCTGTCGGTACCTGAACATACCGCGATGCGTTCATATATCAAGGAGTCTCTTGAGAAGGGGCATATCCGTCCTTCTTCTTCCCCTCTTGGTGCGGGATTCTTTTTTGTGGCCAAAAAGGACGGATCTTTGAGGCCTTGTATTGACTATCGGCTTTTAAATAAGATCACTGTCAAATTTCAGTATCCTTTGCCGCTGTTGTCAGATTTGTTTGCCCGGATTAAAGGTGCCAAGTGGTTCACCAAGATAGACCTTCGTGGTGCGTACAACCTTGTGCGCATTAGGCAGGGCGATGAATGGAAAACCGCATTCAATACGCCCGAAGGTCATTTTGAGTACTTGGTGATGCCATTTGGGCTCTCTAATGCCCCTTCAGTTTTTCAGTCCTTCATGCATGACATTTTCCGGAAATATCTGGATAAATTTTTGATTGTTTATCTGGATGATATTCTGGTTTTTTCTGATGATTGGGACTCGCATGTGGAGCAGGTCAGGATGGTTTTTGAGATTCTGCGTGAAAATTCTTTGTTTGTAAAAGGCTCAAAGTGTCTCTTTGGTGTACAGAAGGTTCCCTTTTTGGGGTTCATTTTTGCCCCTTCTGCTGTGGAGATGGATCCAGTCAAGGTCCGAGCTATTCATGATTGGACTCAACCCTCGTCAGTTAAGAGTCTTCAGAAGTTCTTGGGTTTTGCTAACTTCTACCGTCGTTTTATCGCAAATTTCTCTAGCGTTGTTAAACCGCTGACGGATATGACCAAGAAAGGCTCTGATGTAGCTAACTGGGCTCCTGCTGCCGTGGAGGCTTTCCAGGAGTTGAAACGCCGATTTACTTCGGCGCCTGTTTTGTGCCAGCCTGACGTCTCACTTCCCTTTCAGGTTGAGGTGGATGCTTCGGAGATTGGGGCAGGGGCCGTTTTGTCGCAGAGAGGCCCTGGTTGCTCTACTATGAGGCCTTGTGCCTTTTTCTCTAGGAAGTTTTCGCCGGCAGAGCGAAATTATGATGTGGGCAATCGGGAGTTGTTGGCCATGAAGTGGGCATTTGAGGAGTGGCGTCATTGGCTCGAGGGTGCTAAGCATCGTGTGGTGGTCTTGACTGATCACAAAAATCTGATGTATCTCGAGTCTGCTAAACGCCTGAATCCTAGACAGGCCCGCTGGTCATTGTTTTTCTCCCGTTTTGACTTTGTGGTCTCGTATTTACCAGGTTCTAAGAATGTGAAGGCCGATGCTCTGTCTAGGAGCTTTGTGCCTGATGCTCCTGGAGTCGCTGAACCTGTGGGTATTCTTAAGGAAGGAGTTATCGTGTCTGCTATTTCTCCAGATCTGCGACGTGTGTTGCAGAGATTTCAGGCTGGTAGGCCTGACTCTTGTCCACCTGACAGATTGTTTGTGCCTGCTAGATGGACCAGCAGAGTCATTTCCGAGGTTCATTCCTCGGTGTTGGCAGGGCACCCGGGAATTTTTGGCACCAGAGATCTGGTGGCCAGGTCCTTTTGGTGGCCTTCCTTGTCAAGGGATGTGCGGTCATTTGTGCAGTCCTGTGGTACTTGTGCCCGAGCTAAGCCTTGTTGCTCTCGTGCCAGCGGGTTGCTCTTGCCCTTGCCTGTCCCGAAGAGACCTTGGACACACATCTCTATGGATTTCATTTCGGATCTTCCGGTGTCTCAGGGCATGTCTGTCATCTGGGTGATATGTGATCGTTTCTCCAAGATGGTCCATCTGGTTCCTTTGCCTAAGCTGCCTTCCTCTTCTGATCTGGTTCCTGTGTTCTTCCAGAACGTGGTTCGTTTGCACGGCATTCCTGAGAATATTGTGTCGGACAGAGGATCCCAGTTTGTTTCCAGGTTCTGGCGATTCTTTTGTGGTAGGATGGGCATTGATTTGTCGTTTTCGTCCGCTTTCCATCCCCAGACTAACGGACAAACGGAGCGAACTAATCAGACTCTGGAGGCTTATTTGAGGTGTTTTGTCTCTTCTGATCAGGATGATTGGGTGACCTTCTTGCCGTTGGCTGAATTTGCCCTTAATAATCGGGCTAGTTCCGCCACCTTGGTTTCGCCATTTTTCTGCAACTCTGGTTTCCATCCTCGTTTTTCCTCGGGACATGTGGAGCCTTCTGACTGTCCTGGGGTGGATTCCGTGGTGGATAGGTTGCAGCGGATCTGGAGTCATGTGGTGGACAACTTGAAGTTGTCACAGGAGAAGGCTCAGCGTTTTGCCAACCGCCGCCGCGGTGTGGGTCCCCGACTTCGCGTTGGGGATTTGGTATGGCTGTCTTCTCGATTTGTTCCTATGAAGGTCTCCTCTCCCAAATTTAAGCCTCGCTTCATTGGTCCTTACAAGATATTGGAAATCATTAATCCTGTATCCTTTCGCCTGGATCTTCCGGTGTCGTTTGCCATTCACAACGTATTTCATAGGTCCTTGTTGCGGCGGTACGTTGTGCCTGTGGTTCCTTCTGCTGAGCCTCCTGCTCCGGTGTTGGTTGAGGGCGAGTTGGAGTACGTGGTGGAGAAGATCTTAGATTCTCGTCTCTCCAGGCGGAGGCTTCAGTACCTGGTCAAGTGGAAGGGCTATGGTCAGGAGGATAATTCCTGGGTGGTCGCCTCTGATGTGCATGCGGCCGATTTAGTTCGTGCCTTTCACGCCGCTCATCCTGATCGCCCTGGTGGTCTTGGTGAGGGTTCGGTGACCCCTCACTAAGGGGGGGGTACTGTTGTGAATTTACCTTTTGGCTCCCTCTAGTGGTTACTAGTGATTTTACTCTGGGTATGTCATTCATCCCTTGTATGCTCACCTGGGTCGTTAGGTCAGGGGTGTTGCTATATAAGCTCCCTGGACCTTCAGTTCAATGCCTGGCAACGTTGTAATCAGAGCTAATCTGTTGTGCTCTTGTCTTCTGATCCTGGTTCCTGCTAAATTAAGCTAAGTCTGCTTTCTTGCTTTTTGCTATTTGTTTTTGTTTGCATTTTTGTCCAGCTTGTACATAATCTGTATCCTAACCTTGCTGGAAGCTCTAGGGAGGCTGGAGTTCTCCCCCCGGGCCGTTAGACGGTTCGGGGGTTCTTGTATCTCCAGTGTGGAATTTTGTTAGGGTTTTTGTTGACCATATAAGTTATCTTACTACATTCTGCTATTAGTAAGTGGGCCTCTCTTTGCTAAACCTAGTTCATCTCTGTGTTTGTCATTTCCTCTTACCTCACCGTTATTATTTGTGGGGGGCTTGTATCCGACTTTTGGGGTCTATTCTCTGGAGGCAAGAGAGGTCTTTGTTTTCCTCTTCTAGGGGTAGTTAGTCCTCCGGCTGGCGCGAGACATCTAGCGACCAACGTAGACATGTTCCCCGGCTGCTTCTAGTGTTGGCGTTAGGAGTAGTTATATGGTCAACCCAGTTACCACTGCCCTATGAGCTGGATTTTTGTACGTCGCAGACTTACTTGTTCCTCTGAGACCCTCGCCATTGGGGTCATAACAGGAGTGTGTTGGGGTTAGGGGTGTGGTTGGGGTTAGGGGTGTGGTTAGGGTTATGGGTAGAGTTGGGATTAGGGTTAGGGGTGTGTTTGGGTTAGGGTTTCAGTTAGAACTGGGGCTTCCACTGTTTAGGCACATCAAGGGCTCTCCAAACGCGACCAGCCAATTCTGTGTTGAAAAAGTAGAACAGTGCTCCTTCTCTTCCGAGCTCTGCCATGCGCCCAAACAGGGGTTTACCCTAACATATGGGGTATCAGCGTACTCAGGACAAATTGGACAACAACTTTTGGGGTCCAATTTCTCTTGTTACCCTTGGGAAAATAAAAGTTTGGGGGGCTAAAAAACCATTTTTGTGGGAAAAAAAATATTTTTTTATTTTCACGGCTCTGCGTTATAAACTGTAGTGAAACACTTGGGGGTTCAAAGTTCTCACAACACATCTAGATAAGTTCCTTAGGGGACCTACTTTCCAAAATGGTGTCACTTGTGGGGGTTTCAATGTTTAGGCACAACAGGGACTCTCCAAATGCGACATGGCATCCTATCTCAATTCCAGTCAATTTTGCATTGAAAAGTCAAATGGCGCTCCTTCCCTTCCGAGCTCTGCCGTGCGCCCAAACAGTGGTTTACCCCCACATATGGGGTATCAGCGTACTCAAGACAAATTGCACAACAACTTTTGTGGTCCAATTTCTTCTGTTACCCTTGGGAAAATAAAAAACTAGGGGCGAAAATAAAATTTTTGTGAAATAATATGATTTTTTATTTTTACGGCTCTGCATTATAAACTTCTGTGAAGCACTTGGTGGGTCAAAGTGCTCACCACACATCTAGATAAGTTCCTTTGGGGGTCTACTTTCCAAAATAGTGTCAATTGTGGGGGGTTTCAATGTTTAGGCACATCAAGGGCTCTCCAAACGCGACATGGCGTCCTATCTCAATTCCAGTCAATTTTTTTTAAACATTCCAAAAATTCCTGTGAAACACCTGAAGCGTTAATAAACTTCTTGAATGTGGTTTTGAGCACCTTGAGGGGTGCAGTTTTTAGAATGGTGTCACACTTGGGTATTTTCTATCATATAGACCCCTCAAAATGACTTCAAATAAGATGTGGTCCCTAAAAAAAAATGGTGTTGTAAAAATGAGAAATTGCTGGTCAACTTTTAACCCTTATAACTCCCTAACAAAAAAAAATTTGGTTCCAAAATTGTGCTGATGTAAAGTAGACATGTGGGAAATGTTACTTATTAAGTATTTTGTGTGACATATCTCTGTGATTTAATTGTATAAAAATTCAAAGTTGGAAAATTGCAACATTTTCAAAATTTTCACCAAATTTCCATTTTTTTCACAAATAAACGCAGGTAATATCAAAGAAATTTTACCACTATCATGAAGTACAATATGTCATGAGAAAACAATGTCAGAATCACCGGGATCCGTTGAAGGGTTCCAGAGTTATAACCTCATAAAGGGACAGTGGTCAGAATTGTAAAAATTGGCCCGGTCATTAACGTGCAAACCACCCTTGGGGTAAAGGGGTTAAGTAATGAGAATCCGAGCATTTTAGTGCTCTCTCATCCCTAATACTGATGTAAAATACTGACCAAATAGCAAATGTGTGAACTTGGCCTTAGTCCAAAACTCAGTTCAGAACATCAATCAGCTCTTCCAAGGGTGTCTAACTACAGCCGCAAAATATATATTTTTTAGCTATTTATATTACATTAGAACAAATAATCTAAAAATGAAATATTAACAAAGAAAAACAGATTTCTTATCCTCAACTATGAGTACTTCATGTCTGTGGACACTTACCACAAAAGGTTGAGGAGTGTCAGGGTCCTTACGGTAACTGCTGTAAGTGTGAAAGCGGCCACCAGTCTTGCTGGAAATCTCATATAAAAAGCTGTTTGCTTCAGTGTCATCACAGTTGAATGAAATTGTGTGGATAGGAATTTGATTTACGATAGTAACTTGAGCAAGAATCGTGTCAGTAGGCTGTAAGAGGTGAAAAAATATTTCTAGTAAAAAAAAATGTATCCAAAATTTGAGGTACTTAATAAGACAACATTTATATTCTGCTGTGTTTCATGCAGGTCACACTGATAAGATCCTCACCAATAACAAGATATTAATTTTCAGTCTGACACACGTGGAGAAAAATTAGTGTTTTACTGTACCAGCAAAGTGAATGAGATTTCTGAAATTTTATGCATTTCCTGCTTATTTTGTATGCTGCATTTTTGGTGCATTTTTCACTGATTAAAATTCATAACCATGTAACCATGGAGTCAGACTAGAATCAACATACGTCACGATCCAAAGAAATTCTGGAACAAATGAGAAGCAAAGTAATTGACATGAATCAGTCTGGAAAAGGTTATAAAGCCATTTTTCAAGCTTTGGGACCCCAGCAAACCACAGTGAGCCATTATCCACAAATGGCAAAAACAGTGGTGAACCTTCCCAGGAGTGACCAACCAACCAAAATTACCTCAAGAGTGCTGCGACGAATCATCCAAAAGGTCACAAAGACCCGACAACATCAAAAATAACTGCAGGCCTCAGTTGCCTCAGTTAATGTCAGGGTTCATGATTCCACCATAAGAGACTGGGCAAAAATGGTCTGCATGGCAGAATTGCAAGATGAAAATGACTGCTGAGCAAAAGGAACATAAAGGCTCATCTGAGTTTTGCCAGAAAAAAATCTTAATGATCCCCATCAACATACATCTGGCATAGAAGTAACACAGTATTTCAGAAAAGGAACATTATATTTATGAACACTAAAATTTGGTGGTGGTAGGGTGATGGTCTGTTGCTGTTTTGCTGCTTCAGGACCTGGAAGACTTGCTGTGCTAAATGTAACCATGAATTTGGCTGTCTACCAAAAAATTCTAAAGGAGAATGTCCAGCCATCTGTTCGTGACCTCAAACTGAAATGCACTTGGGTTATGCAGCAGGACAATGATCCAAAACACACCAGCAAGTCCACCTATGAATGACTTAATAAAAACAAACTTAACACTTTGGAGTGGCCTAGTCAAAGTCCTGACATTAATCAGATTGGGATACTGTGGCATGACTTTAAAAAGGAAGTTCATGCCCGGAAACCTTCCAATGTGGCTAAATTACAACAATGGTGCAAAGATGAGTCAGCCAAAATTCCTCCAGAGAATTATTAAAGACTCATTGCCAGTTATCACAAACGCTTGATTGCAGTTGTTGCTGCTAACGGTGGCTAATGGTCTCCATTAATAATAAAGAGCTTCATTTAAAAACTGCATTTTGTGTTTACTTTTGTTATCTTTGTCTAATATTTAAATTTGTTTTGTGATCTGAAACATTTAAGTGTGACAAACATGCAAAAGAATAGGAAATCAGAAAGGGGGCAAATGCTTTTTCTCACAGCCGTACACCAGTCCCATTGTATTGTAAGTGATGTATATACACCAGTCTGAGTGCTTTCTATGTATGTTTGTATCTATCTATACATACATATATATATATATATATATATATATATATATATATATATACGCAGTCCAAGTGTATCCTACAAGATTTGTACAGCGGCTTTGGTGTCTCCTATGCAACGTGTAAAGCAGGCTCGGTGTCTCCTATGTGATCTATATAGCTGACTCCCAGTGTATGTGATGTATACAACAGTCTCAGTGTGTCATATGTGACGTTTACAGCAGTCTTGGTGTCTCCTATGTGATGTATACAGCGGTCTCGGCGTATCCTATGTGATATATACACAACAGTCTAATTGTATCCTATGAGATGTATGCAGCAATCTCAGTGTATCCTATGAGATGTATGCAACAGTCTTCATTTCTCCTATGTGATGTATACTGCAGACATCCCATGGCTTGAATTGTGTAAACAACACAAGTAGTGATACATTTCTCACTTTGAAGAGACATGAACTATACATCTGTGTTTGGAACAACTTGCTGTGATCAGTTTTTTACAAAACTTATTGCAAAGAGTTGACTGCTCTCCACCCTGTCCAACGCAAACCTGGAAAAACATCTGTGAGTAGCGTCATCAATACCAACTAACATCACAAGCCTCACCAAAGAGAAACAGCTCCAGCTGTTAGGGGTGAGGCTAACCACATTAGGGGTGAGTTGCCTACATTTTGACCAAATATAGCAGGATAATTTTTAAATAAAGTGTTTTAAATTTTAAGGTCTGCGAATGATGGTATAAATATCCTAATGACCGTTTGCAGATTAACGTTTGCCAAAGCTGGGCTAGAAAGAGGTTGCTAGGACATTAGGCATTAACCCCTCTCCTAGAATGTAACCACTGCGCATGCTCGGCCAGGGTCTGGGCAGGCACGAGCGGCTAAGCTTACAGCAGATACAAAAACATAACCAGTCAATTGCAAACTTTCTTATTTTCATGCTACCTAACTAAAGCAATTTAATAACTTGAGAATACTTGTTTAAGTCTATTAGTATCTCATATTTATACAATTACATATAGCTGCATTGTTAGTACCTGATCAGGTCTTCCATCAGTGAGTAGGTAAACTGCCTGGGTATTACTGTCAGTGAGGGCAACCTGGAGAGCCCTCAAGGTATTTGTTGAACTGCCAACCTTTGAAAAAAAAGATTAACCAATTACTGTCACAATATTTAATTCTTAATAGATTGATAACATTGACTCTAAAAGGGAAAATAATGTAATATGCCTTTATTGTGTGGGACACATTAATTTGTTTTGAATACTGTTAAAGTAAATATAAATTCAGTATAATGCTCCAATGCATGCACATTCAAAAATATAATACGGTAATTAAGGAATTGGCAAAAGGTAAATGAAAAAAAAACATGATTTTTATGTTCACAGCTCCTAGGCAGAAGTATACAATATGGTTACAGACTAAAATCAATATTAAAATCAATACCTGTATAATCTGAACCAGCAGTCAAGTGTATATTGTTTTCAAAATGCTTTTTTATCTACAAACTGCTAATACTTACAAACATACTTATATTATATTTGCCTGGTTTTGTTCCAACCAGGGATGAGAGAACCAGAATGGAAAAGTGTGGTGTCCGTACCGGACACCCAGTGTCTGGTAACAAACCTTGAACACAGACTTTTTACAGTACATCCAATTTCCTGTTTGGGTTCGCCAGACCCTTGATCACGAGTGCCGCTCTTATTAGAGCTGGGGGAGCACTGTGCCAAAAGCCGCTGTGCATATTGTACAACACATATCAGTGGGAGTACTGTGCCAAAAGCCGCTGTGTGTATTGTACAACACATATCAGTGGGAGTACTGTGCCAAAAGCCGCTGTGTGTATTGTACAACCCATATCTGTGGTAGTACTGTGCCAAAAGCCGCTGTGTGTATTGTACAACCCATATCTGTGGGAGTACTGTGCCAATAGCCGCTGTGTGTACTGTTCAACCCATATCTGTGGGAGTACTGTGCCAAAAGCCACTGTGTGTACTGTACAACCCATATCTGTGGGAGTACTGTGCCAAAAGCCGCTGTGCGTACTGTACAACCCATATCTGTAGAATATTTGACCAAAAAGCTGCTGTGTGTACTCTGCAACCCATGCCTGCGGGAGTACTATGTGTTTAAGCTGCAGTGGGTACTCTGTACCCGTCTGTTGGAGTACTGTGCTTTTAAGCCGCTGTGTGTACTCTGCTCCCTCCTGGCCTGTGGGAGTACTGCGGCTTTAAGCCACTGTGTGTTTTATAGTAATTTGAGAAAACATTCAACTTATGTGTGCACAATAAAATGGAACTTTTTTTTCTCATCACTATCTTTTTGAGAGCCAAGGTTTTTTTTTTACTGTATCGTGATTGGACCAGATACCATACTTGAGCACTTCTCTCCTTATTTTTGCGAGTGCCAAGTATAACTTGTTGTTGTTGCCATTTCTAGGCTAAAGAAATAATTTTTCAGGACCTCTATGTTTTCTAGTAGTGTTGCACATAAATAATTGGCATCAGCTATCTCGTTGCCATTAGTCGGCCAAACAAATATTTTTTCTGTACCACTGTACCTTTTCTAGTAGTGTGGCAAATAAATAAGTCTCAGTAGCTGTCTCTTTGCCCCATTTTTCCATGTCAGTAGTTAGTAGGGAATCCCCTGCCAAAACTTGATGCGAAAAGCACATCAGGTATGTTCTCTTTAGGCTAGACTGTATTATTACCACTGTTTATGTACTACATATACGGTAATTCATTCATATCGTTTCTATGCATTGTAAACTTTGGGCTCTTTAAAGTATCCACTTTATTTTTCTTGTATCTTGCACTGTATGTTTTTAAACTTCCTTTTATACATGTTTCATTTATTTTTCACTTATTTCATTATTTTTTTTTTACTTTCTGAGTTCTGCACATCTTTTGTATAGTTTTTTAGTTATTTGGGAAAGAAAGCTAATCTGGAAGTCATGTTGTGACGGACACTAAAATTGCAAGACTTCATTAGATATCACAATAAAAGTACAATAATATATTTTATCAATTTTAAAGGGAACCTGTCAGATAATTTATGCAGTCCGAAACACTGGCAGCATGAATCAGGGACAGGATCCCTCACTGTGGGCATCTATGTTTAAAATTAGCTAGTCATCTGATTTGTCAGTCAAGCTGATACACATGGATGAGACTTGTAGGTCACGCTGAGCAAGACAGGAAGTTAATTGGCACTTTCTTAAACCACATTTCTAAAGAGCTGCAGCATTCCAGAGCAAATCATATATGCCAGCAATGAGAGAGTTTTGTCCCCGAATTATGCAGCCCAATTTCAGGCAGTATGAATCACTTGACAGGCTCCCTTTACACAAATTTAAGCCCACTGTTAATTTCTGAAGGTTGGCACTGCTACCCTTGTTGTTACTTTTGGTTCTGCAGAGATGACAGCACACCCATCACTCACATGACCCCTGCAACCAATCCCTGTTCTCTCTAGTCAGTAGATGTGTGGTTATTTTACTGCTGTTTTAATATTTCTATGTATTCCAAGCTATCCCAATAATGCAGACAACCCCTTTAATGTAAATGAGGACATACTAAATGTTTCCCAGCAGTCGAAGTCAAACTAAATCCAACATGCAAGATCCTGATAAGTTTGAGATAGAGATTGACTTTGACTGAAAATATTCATCTCCATTAGTAAAGGGAATGTCCACTGCTTTGATTTTGTCAGATAGGTCATATTGTTGGGTACCGACACCAGGCACTATTACAGAACAGCTGACATCCACTAAGGAGGTGGGATGAAAACAGTATATGGAGCTAGAATACCACAGCTCTATACACTTTGGCCATTATCCAGGTACTGTAGCTCAGCTCCTATCGAAGTAAAACACTAAACAGCGTAAAAAGCCGTCATGTGCCAGCTCCATATACTGCTTACATCTGACAGCTGCCCCAACCAATAGCTGATTCATGGGTACAATCTCCATTATGAGTGTAGCAAGTGTTTTTTTCTCTATATATACTGAATATGATGTAGTGATGGTTTCCTTTACTTCACTTTCACTAGTATTTAGATACAGGACTAAAAATGCATTACAAAAATGAAAATGTTTCTCTTAATTAGAAGTTCATGAAGTTGCTTTGCAAGTGGCCTTGGAGGCAACAAATGAATGTCTGCCCTAAAAGAGAAAAGCCAATCAAGAAGTACAGAGATCTCTTGGATAATTAGAGTTTACAAGGTGAAGCCCTAATTAAATATTCGTGAGCAGACCCGTTAGTGCATGGAACTTAGGAGGACATGTGTATGAAGAAATGTCTGCTTACATAATTGGATGGTTATGTTGAGATGGAAATATATATGTATTCGGTGAATATATATGAATTATGTTACCTGAAGTTCTTTAATCCAGCTCCACGCTTCTTTTATGTTTTCTTCATTAACAGCTGCCAATTTTGGTTTCCAGGCTTCTACTTTTGAATCAAACTTTACAAAATTGAACATCCTCTTGTGTTTCAGTTGCTCCTGTAGAAATCGATGTTACTATAACTATGAGAATCTAAAATTGGGTACTGAATAAGCTATTTAGTCATGTTGTGTGTTAAAGGGGTTTTCCCCCAAATTAAAAGTTATCCCCACTGGGGTCTGTTTGCAATTTGAAATACAATAATATGGACGAAAAAGTTAAAAGAAAATAAGATAACTAACATTTTTTCAGCTTCCTTCTTTTTAAACTCTAGTACTTACATTGGTATTAAGCTTTTAACAAATGCACTTTTAAAAGGTTTGAAACAGAACAAGATCTGGGAAGGTAATGGATCTATTACTCTATTGATTACACTTCTAAAAATAAAAGAACTTCAGGTTTTCATTTTTGTAAAAAATGTGTTAAAAAGGTTAGAGGCTAAGGCATTATTCAGATATCTATTTTTGTTGTACAAGATCTATCCATATTTTTTTACAAATAGAATACATGGCCATTATACAACACTTATTCCTAAAAAGTAAAATGGGTAAAATGAATCAAAAACAAGAATGCTGTGATTTGGAAATCTCTCATAGCCCTATTTTATACACAGCAGAACATAGAATACAGATCTGAAGTTAAAAGTTAGACATCTTTCCATTTTATTTTATTTTTTTTTAAATAACCCCTCTAGAAATTGATAACAAATCTCAAAAAAGTTGGGCCAGGGTTAACAAAAGGCAGGAATAGTAAGTTGTACTAATAAAACACAGCTGGAGAGTCAATTTTCAACTAGTTCACATGACAGTTTATAAAAAGAGCATGCTAGAGAGGCAGAGTATCTCAGAAGCAAAAGATGGTCGGATGTTCACCAATGTCCCTCAATATAAATCATGTAAAGACTTTGAATATCCCACCATCTTTAGTACATATTATCATCAAAAGATTCAGAGATTCTGGAGAAATCCAGCCTTACAAGGGACAAGATCAACAGTCATTATTGGATGCTCATGATCTACCGGCCATCAGGTGTCACTGCATTAACAAAAACAGGCATGATTCAGTTGTATAAATCGCTGCATGGGACAAGAATACTTCTCGAAATCATCATCTGTGAAAACAGTTTGCCATGCAATCCACAAATTTAAGTTGAAGCTCAATCATGCAAAGAAGAAATATCCCAAAACAGTCTAAAGCTTATTTAAATTGGACGGAGGCAAAAGGTAAAACTTTTCTATGGTCAGATGAATCAAAATTTAAAATTCTTCATGGAAACCATGGTGTCCTTGTTATCAGTGCACAGCTCAAAAGCCTGCATCTCTGATGTAATGGGGTGGCATAAGTGCCTATTGCATGGGCGGCTTACACATCTTGAAAGGCACTTTCAATGCTGAACCCTATATAGAGGTTTCAGAACAACATACGCTCCCATCTAGCCAACATCTATTTCTGGGAATGCCATATTTCAGCAAGATAATGTTAAACCATATACTGCATCCAGCACAACATCATGGTTTTGCAGAAGAAGGGTCCAGGTGATGAACTGGCTGCCTGCAGTCCAGAACACTATGAAATGAAAAATCAGCTAAAGACCCAATACTGTTGAGCAGCTAGAATCCTACAACAGACAAGAATGGGACAACAGAAATTGGTCTCCTCAGTTCTCAAACATTTATAGACTGTTGTAAAAAGAAGAAGGGATGATATATAATAGTTGACATGGCCCTGTCCCAACATTTTTGAGGTATGTTGCTTCCATCAATTTCTAAAAGTTAATTTTTTCAAATTAAATGAAAAATGTTCTAACTTTAAACTTATGATGTGTTGCAAGTTCTGTGGTGAATAAAATATGGCTAAAGTAGATTTCTAAATTACATTACATTCTTGCTTTCTTTTCAGTTTACACAGCACTACAAATTTTTTTTTTCGATTTTAAGTTGTAGTTTATGGGCATGTTCATATGTCTGGGTTTTTTTTTGGGACATACAGTCTAATCTGTGAGCAGCGTTGTATAGTGAAGGAGAAGCTGAGCGGAAAGATATATAGGTGTCACACTGTGACGGTCTTCAGTTAGGAAGTGGAGGGGCCCAAACTGTTCCTGGAACAGGGAACCTAACTATCCTGGTCCTGAGGTACTCTTAAAGGTAGAGAGGCACGAGTCTCCGACCTATGCTCCTGTTAATGTCCTAAGCTGTCCCCTCCCCCAGGAAGGCCTCGGATAGATATGTTAGTGGGCTTGAAATAAAACCAAATTTTTTCACCTTTAAGCTATGGAGTACTGCCTGCATTTTTTCCTATGTCTAGATATGTTAGTGTACATACACATAAAACAAACAGAGAGAATAAAAAGCAACTTACATACAAAAACACTCACCAAGGGTAGAGGAATAAAGGGAAGAATAGGAAGGTACAAACCAAATGGGAATAGGATAAGGGAGAAAGCATACACCCAAAAACAGCAGACAACAATCTCCAGCAACAACTACAACCTCCAACTTCAGCACACCAACTCCAGTAAGCGAGGTAGCAAAACTTTCACAGGCAGGGATGAGAAGGTCTGGCCAGGTATTATAGAAAGCGAAAAGGAGCAGGTCAGGAGCAGCCGTGAGAAGGAGCTGCATGTCTCTAACCAGCATTCAAATAGTCGTTAGTTGGCGCTGCAGAGGTTAAGTCCATTTAATATAAGGAACCAAACACACAGGCTAAATGGAAGACCTGCAATGCGCAGTACGTAAAAATAGTCTAACCCCAGATCTCCCAGGAGGATGTGATGCACCCATGAATATAGGTTTGTTGGAAAAGATTCAATATAACTTGCATGTTATTCATTAATATCCCTGGTGTTGGTATGGATATGAGTCCAGTGAGCAGTCCTTCTCAGTGACTGACAGCTATCTGCATGCACAGTCATACAGGAAAGACTGTCAATCATTGAGTAAGACCACCAATGGACACATTGAATAAAATGCAAGTTTTACTTCAACTTTTCCCTCATAAATGTAAATCAATTTGATCACCTTCTACTGCTTTACAACATCCTGCCTGCAGATCAGATACCATTTTCAACGTGTAGTGTTCCCTTTAAAAAAAAAGGATAGCATTTGGATGCCATCCATAGGTCATCTGAATGCTATGCATGTTTTAGTGTGTAATGGGTAGGCAAATCTTGAAATAATTTTTACTTTGCATAAAACATTGATAAAATAACTGATACGCAGATTATGGATCCGGCATGCTTATGAAAATTGTCCTACTTTTTCTCATACGCAAAATAAGAGATGTCTGAATGAGGCCTAACTAAAGTTAACTAAATAATAACATTTTCCATCTGTAAATCCCATTAAAACGTATGGAGCCTTTTGTAAATATATTTATTTCTTTTTCTGTGAAATACATTAGTGTGAATTATTTATTAGTTATACATTAGTGTGATTCAAAAAGAGTGAATGTATTACTCATACATTAGTGTGAATTATTATTTAGTGCATGAGCCACATAAGCATTTAATAACAGGTAAATTCAGCAGGTATTGTCTTATGATAACACATACAGGCCACCAATCCCCTAGTTCTACAGATAATCATACAGTATTATTTTGTGCCAAAGGATTTTCTTTATATTTTTATTTTCCAGAATTGTTCACCTGCAAAAGCTGTAATATTTTCTCTTTCAGTAAAAACAGCTTGTCCTTCATGGAATGTGAGGTATCAATCAGAATATACACTTGATCTTCAAGGATAGTGCCGAAGAGTTCTCTACTCCCATTCTGGAGCCATTGGACTCTTAAAAGAATGTGATTAACAAAATATAAATAAAAAGTAAAATATTTTGTTTGTTATCGTAGCCATGTTCATCCTTAGGGTATATTAAGTTACGTTATGTTAGGCGGAATCTGACTGAAAAAGTGTCACAAAACCTCTGCAAAAGTGAACATATTGCACAGCCAGAGCAATGTAAGAAAGACATTGCTGCGCACATGTTCAGTCTTTTGTTGCTTCTTTCAACTGCTTCGGAAACCCTGAAACAGTTAAAAGACGTACTGTAATATCTTCATTCTTAGCGCAGTTTCTGCTAAAAAGTCATTCACTTCATTATAGTTTAAACTGTAGAAATAAAAAAAACGCTGTTGGCAGGGCCGCTGCAAAGACGACAGCAAACCTGCCAGCCAAGACTCTTGAAGAAAAAGACGGCTGACTTTTTCCTGAAGAAGCATTGCTTAGGGAAACCCCCGCAGGTCCACTGGTGTTGTGGAGATGTCATGTGCACATACCCTCAGTCCATGTACACACACTGAGTGTTTGGTGAGTTTTTTACCTCAGTATTTGTAAACCAAAATCAGGAGTGGTTAAGAAATGTAGAAGTAGTGCACGTGTTTCCATTATACTTTTCCTCTGACTGATCTACTCCTGATTTAGGCTTACACATACTGAGGTAAAAAAAAAACTCATCAAACACTCAACGTGTACAAAAGATATGATATTATCTTTCTATGACTATTTCTAATGGTAAATTGTCAGCCATAATATTAATGTTAAAACCAATTCTTCAAAAATTATATCACCTTCTATTCATTTTGTCTAGAGCGGTCTTCAATTTTTCCTCATACCACTGGCATTTCTCCTTACTGATATGCACATGGACAACAGAACCATCTTTCCAAATCACGTGGACAAAACGGTCGCAGTACTTAGCATTTATCATTTTCAGATTGTTTTCCTGGTTACAGAGAAGACATGTAATATGCTTAACACATCACAAGACAATGTTACACATCGTGATATTCAGATACAAGACTGGATGATAAACAACAGCACACCAAGAGCACCACAAAAAATACAAGCACGGCACATGTCGTTTTTTAAATGCCACCCTTATCTGCTAAAATGTTACAAGAAATCACATTTACATGAAATTTTCCCCATTGAAGTCAATAAGAAAAAAACAAAAAAAACATTTTAAGTACAGAGTTTTAAAAATCCCATTTACACCTATGTACCACCTGGTAGCAGAAATTACACATGGCATAGGCAAAACACAAAATGTCCAGTACAATAACGTATTCTCATTTTTTTTCCTTGTATAGAACTACCAGATGGTAAGATGGTCAGTTTTTAACTCTGGTAAAGAAAATGTTTAAAAAATATATATATTTTTGCCAAAATGTGGATGCAGGTAGTTATCTCACTTGAGCATTAATACAATACAATGTAGTAATGGCAGGGGGCACATTGGTTACTGTGAGCCTCAAGTTTCATCTGACTAAGGCTGGTTTCACACTTGTGTTTTGATCTGCAGCGTTTTAAAAAAAAACGCATGTGGTGAAAAAACGCATGTAAACACGTGCAAATGCTGCGTTTTTTAGACGCACGCGTTTTTGCATGCAGAAAAAAAAACGCGGCGTTTTGCCGCGTTTACATGCGTTTTTTCCTGCGTTTGCGTTTTTTAAACGCATGCTGAGAAGTGTGTGACAGCTGCCAATCATCAAAATCAACTAGAAAACCCACTATAAACAGAAATAGCTAGGGTTAGGGTTAGGGTTAGGATCCCTAGGGTTACTAGGGATCCTAACCCTAACCCTAGGGATCCTAACCCTAACCCTAGGGATCCTAACCCTAACCCTAAGGGTTAGGATCCTAACCCTAACCCTAAGGGTTAGGGTTAGGATCCCTAGGGTTACTAGGGATCCTAACCTTAGGGTTAGGGTTAGGGTTTTCTTGTTTTTTCTTGTGTTTAGGGTTAGGGTTAGGGTTTTCTTGTTTTTTCTTGTGTTTTCTTGTGTTTTTCTATAAAAACACATGCATTTTTAACGCAAGCAAACGCATGTGCTTAAAAACGCATGCATTTCTGCAAACAAACTCACGCATAAAAAACGCATGCGTTGCCAAAAACGCGTCAAAACGCATGCAAAAAAACGCATGCGTTTTAGCACTAAAACGCAGCGGACAAAAACGCAAGTGTGAAACCAGCCTAAGAAAATAACTACACAGAAAATATATGTTACATGTATTTACTTCGACACAAACTAGTCTTAAGTTATATGCACACAATGCAGATTTGTTGCGTTTCCGCAGCGTTTTTTTCTGCGCGGAAATGCACCAAAAATGCAAAGGATTACTAAAGGAAGGTTAATCAATGACAATCCTGAATAGTTGTGCACATGATGCGGAAATTTCAATCCATATTCTCAGCTTTTTATTTTACGCAGCATGTAAATTCTTTTTGTGGATCTGTAGCGTTTTCCACCCATTGACTTCCATTGAGTCACTCAAATCTGTAGCAAAAAAGCAGGAGTAAAAAGGTTTGTGGATTTGCTGTGGATTTGGTGTGGATTAGATGCAGATTTGGTGACAAAAACGCAGCAGATTTGTCAAAGGAAATATTGTCTGAAGGAGGAAGAGTGTATGGGAGAAGAATATATAATGGTGCCCATCTTGGTTGAAGCACATCAACAATGGAGGTTGGACAAGTAAATGACATCACATTTTTTTTAAAATACTATATCTTTATTTAGCTAACAAGTCTGCAAACAAATCCTCATACAAATCTGCATGTAAATCCACATCAAAAATGCGCTGAATTTTCTCTGCGTTTTCTGCCAAGAGATGCAGAAACCGCGCAGAAATTTCAGCAAGCAAATCCGCAACGTGTGCACATAGCCTTAGTCTTTCTATGAGTGTGTGTATGTGAATGAGATAAGATGCCCTCTGCGTAACAACTATAGCCCACCCTAAAGAGCCCAAGTATAGTAATGTTTCTAGCTGTACTTACTGCATCTGTCTGGATAGCCTCATCCTCTGGTTTGATTTTTATATCAACAACTCCATCGCTGTGACGAAAAGCACAGTCAGCAAGGGCATCATAAAATAGCAACTTCTGCGGTTTCAAGCCAAACTCCTTCAGCCATTCCTTTGAGCTAACACAGTTTTCCAAAGTCTCCTCTACCATTGTGTCGCCGTTCTTTTCTATGAACATGTAGAGATAAAGCACATACGCTCACATGTGCACATATTTTATATAATAAAGTAGAAAAGGGCGCTAAAAAAGTAATGGAAATTCCCCACAGAACTACAGCTTATATTTGGTTACTTGTTAAGAGAGTTTGACTGATCATAGTGTTCTGAGAATATTATTTTCCCATGTAGTTACCTAATCTAAACTTCAAAAATTCCTCAAATCTTAGCTTCAATTAAACAGCATTGTGATATAAAGGTTCATTCAAACAAGCATATACTAAGCCTGTGTGCTGTCTATATGGAAGACAGGTATCAAAGGAGAGCACAACAAGGAACAAAGCCAGTCAATGTAGTAGTTCACATGAACCTTTTTACGCATGGCCCGATGGTCTGCGTGTAAAAATCATAGCATGCGCTACTGAAATCCATATTCAGACTCACCCGTTATAAGTCAATAGGTGTGGCAAAAATGGATAACATACAGGTTACTATCCACATGGAAGTTTTTTTTTTACTAAATGGATTGTAATTATTAATATAGAAAACTGTATTTTGACTTTTTATTTATTAAATAGTTGATGTAAAAGGTGAATGTCATACAGATGTCACATGGATGTAAAAACAGACATAATGATGACAATACAGATGAAAGATCAGGTTTTTTCTGAATGAAAAATTGACTATTTTGCTTACTCTTATTTAAACCAAGCCGAAGTGCTTTTCCCTAAGGTATCTCACAAGGACCCATCACCAATTCTGAGAATGAAGGGGAAGGCATATGATAGCGTGATAGCATAACCTTGTGATATACTATCACCTTATGAGATGGGGAAACCTATTGAAGCTTCATTCCATATTTTAACACCTTAATTATTACCATCCACTGTTTTTGACAGCGGGTAGAATAGGTAGCGAGTCTGCAGTTATATCTTTTGCCATTCTGGGATTAAAGCTCCTCCAGTCTAAGGAGCAGGTCGGACCGGACCAGGATCGCCCCTGGGTGAGTATAATATAACCTCTTTTTCTCATCTTTCAGGATACATCGGGGGCTTATCTACACCATTACAGAATGCTGTAGATAAGCCCCTGATGCTGGTGGGCTTAGCTCATCGTCGATTTTGGGGGTGACAGGTTCCCTTTAAGCCTACGACGTACCCAGTTAGGACTATGTAGTTAATAGAATAGAGAACTGTGCCAATCACATGATCTGGCAAAGCCACTGAATCTTAGTAGACACTGATTAGCTCTGTGAAAAACAGCATAATTATAAAACATGTATTCTTGCTCAAACTTAATAAAACAAAATAAAACTAAACGTATTAGGTAAAAATAACCTGAATAATTCATTTGAGGGGTTATTGTTTGTAAAATGTGAAGAATATAAAAAATACAAGCAAAAAATTATGGCAAAATAGCGTTTCCTATATTTGTGCTGCAAAATATTACAGTAGCATGTAAAAGTTTGAGCACCCCTGGTCAAAATTACTGTTATTGTGAACAGTTAAGAAAGTTGAAGGTGAAATAATCTCTAAAAGGCCTAAAGTTAAAGATGATGCATTTCCTCTATATTTTCGGCAAAAAAAATATATATTGTAATTTTTACCTTTTAAAAATTAGAAAAAGTAAAATGGCCAATGCAAAAGTTTGTGACCCTTTTGAAATTTTGGTGCTCAGATTTCTTTGACCAAAGGTTCAGACCTTAATTAGCTTGCTAGGGTTATGGCTTGTTCACTATCATGAAATGCCAGGTGATGCAAGTTTCCCAGCTTTATAAAAACCCAGCCTCCTCTAACCATGTGCCAAAAAACAGCAGCCATGGGTTCTTCTAAGCAGCTCCCTAGCTCTCTGAAAACAAAAATGGTGGAGTCCCACAAAACAGGAGAAAGCTATAAACAAGATAGCAACGCTTTTTCAAGTTGCCCTTTCCTCAGTTTGAAATGAAAATTAAGAAATGGCAGTGAACAGGAAGAGTGGTGGTCAACATAAGGTCTGGAAGACCAAGCAAAATTTATGTGAGAACTGCACATAGGATTGATAGAGAGGCAAATCAGAACCCCCACTTGACTGCAAAAGACCTTTTGAAAGATTTAGCAGAAGATTTAGGAGTTGTGGTGCACTTATTTATTTTTCAAAGACACCTGTACATATATAGCTTTCATGGAAGAGTCATCAAAAGAAAACCTCTCCTGCACCCTCACCATAAAATCCAGAGTCAGAAGTATGCAAAGAACATCTGATGCATGATTGGAAACAAGTCTTGTAGACTGATGAGGTTAAAATAGAACTCTTTGGCCACAGTGATCAAATTAATATGTGGAGATAAAAGGGCACCGAATTTCAGGAAAAGAACATCTCACCAACCATTAAGCATGGAGGTGGATCAATCATGAGGATGTGTTGAAGCCAATGGCACGGGGAACATTTCACAGGTAGATGCTAGAATTAATTCAATGTAATTTCAACAAATTATTGATGGAAACATAAGACATTCTGTAAAGAAGCTGAAGTTGAAGATGGTATCTACCAATGGATAAGGATCCTATACACACATCAAAATCCATGATAGGCTACCTAAAAACTCACAAGCTGAAGATTTTACAATGGCCCTCACAGTCCCCTGATCTGAACATCATTGATAATCTGTGGATAGACCTCAAAATAGCAGTGCATGCAAGACGGCCCAGGAATTTAACCCCTTAAGTCCCGAGGGTGGATTGCATGTTAATGACCGGGCCAATTTTTACAATTCTGACCACTGTCCCTTTATGAGGTTATAACTCTGGAATGCTTCAACAGATCTTGGCGATTCTGACATTGTTTTCTCGTGAGATATTGTACTTCATGATAGTGGTAAAATTTATTCGATATAACTTGCGTTTATTTGTGAAAAAACTGAAATTTGGCGAAAATTTAGAAAATTGCATGGCAGAGCTCGGAAGGGAAGGAGCGCCGTTTGACTTTTCAATGCAAAATTGACTAGAATTGAGATGGGACACCATGCCGCGTTTGGAGAGCCCCTGATGTGCCTAAACATTAAAACCCCTCACAAGTGATACCATTTTGGAAAGTAACTAAGGAACTTATCTAGATGTGTTTTGAGAGCTTTGAACCCCCAAGTGTTTCACTACAGTTTGTAACGCAGAGCCGTGAAAATAAAAATTCTTTTTTTTTTCACAAAAATGATTTTTTATCCCCCAGTTTTGTATTTTCACAAGGGTAACAGGATAAATTGGACCCTAAAAGTTGTTGTCCAAATTGTCCTGAGTACGCTGATATCCCATATGTGGGGGGAACCACTGTTTGGGCACATGGCAGAGCTCGGAAGGGAAGGAGCGCCATTTGGAATGCAGACTTAGATGGATTGGTCTGCAGGCGTCACGTTGCATTTGCAGAGCCCCTGATGTACCCAAACAGTACAAACCCCCCACAAGTGACCCCATATTGGAAACTAGACCTCCCAAGGAACTTATCTAGATGTGTTGTGAGAACTTTGAACCCCCCAAGTGTTTCACTACAGTTTACAACGCAGAGCCGTGAAAATAAAAAATCCTTTTTTTTCCCTCAAAAATGATTTTTAGCCCCCCAAATTTTTATTTTCCCAAGGATAACAAGAGAACTTCGACCCCAAAAGTTGTTGTCCAATTTGTCCCGAGTACGCTGATACCCCATATGTTGGGGTAAACCCCTGTTTGGGCGCACGGGAGAGCTCGGAAGGGAAGGAGCACTGTTTTACTTTTTCAACGCAGAATTGGCTGGAATTGAGATCGGACGCCATGTCGCGTTTGGAGAGCCCCTGATGTGCCTGAACAGTGGAAACTCCACAATTCTACCTGAAACCCTAATCCAAACACACCCCTAACCCTAATCCCAACGGTAACCCTAACCACACCCCTAACCCTGACACACCCCTAACTCTAATCCCAACCCTAATCCCAACCATAAATGTAATCCAAACCCTAACCCTAACTTTAGCCCCAACCCTAACCCTAACTTTAGCCCCAACCCTAACCCTAACTTTAGCTCCAACCCTAGCCCCAACCCTAACCCTAGCCCTAACCCTAGTCCTAACCCTAGCCCTAACCCTAGCCCTAACCCTAACCCTAATGGGAAAATGGAAATAAATACATTTTTTCAATGTTATTATTTTTCCCTAACTAAGGGAGTGATGAAGGGGGGTTTGATTTACTTTTATAGCATTTTTTATATCGGATTTTTATGATTGGCAGCTGTCACACACTAAAAGATGCTTTTTATAGCGAAAAAGTTTTTGCGTCTCCACATTTTGAGACCTATAATTTTTCCATATATTGGTCCACAGAGTCATATGAGGTCTTGTTTTTTGCGGGACGAGTTGACGTTTTTATTGGTAACATTTTCGGACATGTGACAGTTTTTGATCACTTTGTATTCCGATTTTTGTGAGGCAGAATGACCAAAAACCAGCTATTCATTAATTTCTTTTGGGGGGAGGCGTTTATACCGTTCCACGTTTGGTAAAATTGATAAAGCAGTTTTATTCTTTGGGTCAGTACGATTACAGCGATATCTCATTTATAGCATTTTTTATGTTTTGGCGCTTTTATACGATAATAGCTATTTTATAGAAAAAATAATTATTTTGGTATCGCTTTATTCTGAGGACTATAACTTTTTTATTTTTTGCTTATGATGCTGTATGGCGGCTCGTTTTTTGCGGGACAAGATGACGTTTTCAGCGGTACCATGGTTATTTTTATCCGTCTTTTTGATCGCGTGTTATTCCACTTTTTGTTTGGTGGTATGATAATAAAGCGTTGTTTTTTGGCTCGTTTTTTTTTTTTTTTTCTTTCGGTGTTTACTGAAGGGGTTAACTAGTGGGACAGTTTTATAGGTTGGGTCGTTATGGACGCAGCGATACTAAATATGTGTACTTTTATTGTTTGTTTGTTTTTTAGATAAAGAAATGTATTTATGGGACTAATATTTTTTTTTCCTTTATTTAGGAATTTTTTTATTTTTTTTTTACACATGTGGAAATTTTTTTTTTTACTTTTTTACTTTGTCCCAGGGGGGGACATCACAGATCGCTGATCTGACAGTTTGCACAGCACTCTGTCAGATCAGCGATATGACAAACAGCCGTGCAGGCTTACCAGCGCCTGCTGTGGACCCGGAAGTACTCCCTGCAGGACCCGGATGCAGCCCCGCGGCCATTTTGGATCCGGAGACTGCAGGGAGGAGACGCTCGGTACAAGGGGAGTACATCGCCTTGTACCGATCGTCTCAGGGAAGCACGCAGGGAGCCCCCTCCCTGCGCGATGCTTCCCTGTACCGCCGGTACACTGCGATCATGTTTGATCGCAGTGTGCCGGGGGTTAATGTGCCGGGGGCGGTCGGTGACCACTCCTGGCACATAGTGCCGGATGTCAGCTGCGATAGTCAGCTGACACCGGCCGCGATCGGCCGCGCTCCCCCCGTGAGCGCGGCCGATCGGTATGACGTACTATCCCGACGGTGGGAATTAAGGCCCACCCCACCTCGACGGGATAGTACGTCATTTGGGATTAAGGGGTTAAGAGAACTGGAAGAATTTTCCAAGGAAGAATGGATGAAAATCTCTCAAACAAGATATGAAAGACTCTTGTGTGGCTCCAGAAAGCGTTTACAAGCTGTGATCCTTTCAAAAGGGAGTGCTACGAACCATGCAGGGTGCCCAAACTTTTACAACTATCCAATCTCCTTTTTGTCATTTTTAAAATGTAAAAGATGAAAATACATATAAAAATGTTTTTGCCTTAAATGGAAAGGAAATGTATAATCTGTAACTTTAGAAATCACTTCATTTTCAACTTGCTTAACTGTTCACAATGACAGTAATTTAACCAGGGGTGTTTAAACTTTTACATGCCACTGTATATAGACTACACAATACGTTTGATGTACCTGAACACAAAAAATAATTGAAATTTTATCCAGCAGAAAACATAGACCAAACAATGAATGATTTTGGAATGTGCATACAATTCAGCAGGAGTATGATGATCGCGGTCGCAGAGGTCGGGGTCACAGAGGTTGCGACCAGGCCCGTGTGAGTGATGGGCCCATTAACATGAGAGCAAACTGCAACTCTATGTGCGTCTTCGTCTCCCAAGATGGGGATCAAGATAGGGGACATATGTACCAGGATGAGAAACATATATACCTAGATATGGGACATATATACCAGGATGAGGTATATATACATTAGGATGGGGGATATATACACCAGGATAGGGCTCAGGCTAAGGGACATATATACCAGCATGGAAAACATACAGCTCTGGCAAAAATTAAGAGACCACTGCATAATTTTCAGTTTGTCTGATTTTTCTCTTTTTAGGTATATTTTTGAGTAAAATGTAAATTGTTCTTTTATTCTATAAACTTCTGACAACATGTCTCCGAATTTCCAAGCAATAAATTTTGTATTTATTTTCTGAAAACGAGAAATGGTCAAAATAACAAAAAAAATGTAAAAAAAAACCCCTCTTCTTCTTACCTGGCTGAGGTCCAGCGGTCTCCTTACCCTGGTCCATCTGAGGTGCGGACACGCCAGCGTATTGTAGTGCTGTCATACGCTGGCGACATGCGCACTGACATCAGCTGCCAGCCTGTGATTGGCTGGCAGCTGTTATTTGTTGCCATGAAGGAAGCATTCCCACATGGCAATATAGGTTTTAACTGTACCGGCAGAATCCTGCCCCTGGGGCCTGGTGAGCAGAAAAGAGGTCTGGCCCCCCTCTTCTCTCCAGGCCCCATATACCAGTAAGGACAGTAATGCCCTGATAGAGGCTCTGAACATATATAACAGGATGGGGGACATATATACCATTGAGGAGCACAGGATTGGAGACATTAGCACATATTGGGGGATGGGGGGAACTTGTATGTCCTTATAGGATTTAGAACGATACAAAGGCCCATACATCTGACCAACACACAGGGGGGCACCCAGGTTTAAATTTTGCATCGGGGCCCATCGGACTCTACTTAAGCCACTGATATTCAGTAACACAAAGATGTTGCTAATACTTGTATAGCCAAGACAAACAGCTTTTTATCCTTTTGTTAAAACGCTTCTACCTTTTATAAAATAGCATCACAGAAAAAGTAGTGCATGGTTGACTCAACAAGTGACTCTCCTATGCAATGTGATATTAACAAGTAAATTTAAAAATATTACCATCTTCTGAGTTGTAGAAAGTCTTCCATATGTCTTGCAGTTGGTTTAGATTCTTCTGAGCTTCGCTTAGTTCAGTCCTGATTAAAAGCTCATCCTTCTTCAGGTCAAGCTCTGGAATTATATTATATATATTATATTTCATACTTTATTTATAATGGAATTGGGTGCAAAACATCAGAATTAAGTACACATCACCTCTATATACATTTTCACCTATAATCACTAACATCTCATGCATTCTGGCCAGTAACAGCATACAAATGAAGCCCATTGTGCGGTGTATTGTGTAATGGTTCTGAGCGATATTCTTATACTGTCTGATATAATGTTTTTTGATCATTTGCCGGCCGCGACCAATCAGCGATATTGGGGCGGGATTTAAACACCGCTTCACTTTTTACTATTGATGCTGCCTATGCAGCATCAATAGTAAAAAGATATAATGTTAAAAATAATAATAATAAAAATAATCGTGATATTCTCACCTTCCGGCGTCCCCGGCAGCTTTTCCCGCTCCTTGCGATGCTCTGGTCCCAGTAATGCTTTGCGGTAATGACCCCAGATGATGTAGCGGTCTCGCGAGACCGCTACATCATCTCATCACAGGTTATTGCCGCAAAGCATCACTGAGAAAGGACCTGGCGGGAGCATCGCTAAAGGCCTGGGCTGGGTCCGGGGGCTGCCAGAAGGTGAGTATATAACAACTATTTTTTATTTTAATTCTTTTTTTAACAGGGATATGGTGCCCACACTGCTATATACTACATTGCTGTGTTATATACTACGTTGGCTGTGCTATATACTGCGTGGGGTGTGCTATATACTACGTGGGCTGTGTTATATAATACGTGGGCTGTGCTATATACTACGTGGGCTGTGTTATATACTACGTGGGCTGTGTTATATACTACGTGGGCTGTGCAATATTCTATGTGGCTGTGCAATATACTATGTGGCTGTGCTATATACTACGTGGCTGTGTTATATACTACGTGGGCTGTGCTATATACTATGTGGCTGTGCTATATACTACGTGGGCTGTGTTATATACTACGTGGGCTGTGCTATATACTACGTGGCTGTGCTATAAGCTACGAGGGCTGTGTTATGTACTACATGGGCTGTGTTATATACTACGTGGGCTGTGTTATATGCTACGTGGGCTGTGTTATATGCTACGTGGGCTGTTGTGAACTCTGTTTCAGGCTCCCTCTTGTGGTCACTGGTGGTATGGTGTGACTTTTGCTTTGGGCTCCCCCTGGTGGCTTTGTTTGTTATCCTGCTGGTCTCTGGCTATCAGCTGGTTCGTTATCCTCTGGGAGGTTCCTATATAGCTCTGTTTTACTTCCACTTGTTGCCGGCTGTCGATGTAATCAGTGCTACTCAGATTCCTTCTGACTACCTCGCTCCCAGTCCATCCAGGACAAGGTAAGTTTTGTTTGCTCATTTTTTGATCAGCAGTGTTTATCATGTTTTCTTGTCCAGCTTGCTAAATGTGATTCCCTCGCTTGCTGGATGCTCTAGTGGACTGAGTTTCTCCCCACACACCATTAGTTGGTGTGTGGGTTCTTGAAATCTCAGGATGGATATTTTGTAAGGGTTTTTTATTGATCGCATAGACCCCTGCTCTATTTTCTGCTTTCTAGTACTAGTGGGCCTCTTTTGCTGAATCTGATTTCATCCCTACGTATGTGCCTTCTTCTTACTTCACCGTTAATATTTGTTGGGGGCTTCTATATCTTTGGGGATTATTTCTCTGGAGGCAAGCGAGGTCTTTCTTTCTCTTTAGGGGTAGCTAGTTCCTCAGGCTGGCTCAAGACGTCTAGGAATTTTTTAGGCACATTCACCGGCTACCTCTAGTTGTGTTAGATAGGTTCAGATTTGCGATCAGTCCAGTTACCATCTCCCTAGAGTTTGTCACTAGAGCCACTAAGGATCATAACAGTACAGCCGGCCCGTAAAGTGTTAATTGCATGGCAGAAGCAGGAGAAAAGAAGCCTTGAGAAATTTATTATTTTTTTTTGTTGTTGTTGCCGTGTGTCTAGCTGCTGTGGCTAGCTTCTCTCCTCCTCTTAATCTTGGTGTGGCTCTGAGTTCAGCTGCTGACATGGATGTCCAGAGCTTGGCTTCCAGTCTGGATCATCTTGCTGCTAGGGTTCAAAGTATTCAGGATTTTGTTGTTCACAGTCCTATGTCAGAGCCTAGAATACCTATTCCGGAGTTGTTTTCTGGAGATAGATCTAGGTTCCTGAATTTTAGGAACAATTGTAAGTTGTTTCTTTCTTTGAAACCTCGTTCCTCTGGTGATGCCGTTCAGCAAGTTAAGATTATCATTTCCTTTTTGCGTGGTGACCCTCAAGATTGGGCCTTCGCATTGGCGCCAGGGGATCCTGCATTGCTTACAGTAGATGCGTTTTTTCTAGCCCTTGGATTGCTCTATGAGGAACCTAATCTTGAGAACCAGGCTGAAAAAACGTTATTGGCCCTCTCGCAGGGGCAAGATGAAGCAGAGGTGTACTGCCAGAAATTTCGGAAATGGTCGGTGCTTACTCAGTGGAATGAGTGTGCCCTGGCTGCAAATTTCAGAGAAGGTCTTTCTGAAGCCATTAAGAATGTCATGGTGGGGTTCCCTACGCCTGCAGGTCTGAATGAGTTAATGACTCTGGCCATTCAGATTGATCGGCGTTTGCGGGAGCGCAAACCTGTGCACCATTTGGCGGTGTCTTCTGAACAGACACCTGAATCTATGCAATGTGACAGAATTCTGACCAGAAGTGAACGGCAAAATTATAGACGGCAAAATGGGTTGTGTTTTTACTGTGGTGACTCAGCTCATGTTATCTCAGCATGCTCTAAGCGCAAAAAAAGGTTGATAAATCTGTCACCATTGGTACTTTACAGCCTAAGTTCATTTTGTCTGTTACCCTGATTTGTTCCCTGTCATCTTACCCGGTTAATGCTTTTGTAGATTCAGGTGCCGCCCTGAGTCTGATGGATTGGTCATTTGCCAGGCGCTGTGGTTTTGATTTGGAGCCTTTAAAATTCCCTATTCCACTAAGGGGAATTGATTCTACACCATTGGCTACGAATAGACCTCAGTACTGGACACAAGTGACCATGTGCATGACTCCTGTTCATCAGGAGGTGATTCGCTTTCTTGTACTGCATAATTTGCGTGATGTCGTCGTGTTGGGTCTGCCATGGTTGCAGACTCATAATCCAGTCCTGGATTGGAAAGCTATGTCGGTGTCAAGTTGGGGTGGTCAGGGAATTCATGGTGACGCTCCTGTGGTGTCAATTGCTTCGTCCACTCCTTCTGAAGTCCCTACGTTTTTGTCAGACTACCAGGATGTATTTGAGGAGCCCAAACTCAATTCTCTACCTCCTCATAGGGACTGTGATTGTGCTATAAATTTGATTCCTGGTAGTAAGTTTCCTAAGGGACGACTTTTCAATTTATCTGTGCCGGAGCATGCTGCCATGCGGAGTTATATAAAGGAGTCTTTAGAGAAGGGACATATTCGCCCGTCCTCATCCCCTCTTGGTGCAGGATTCTTTTTTGTGGCTAAAAAGGATGGTTCCCTGAGACCCTGTATTGATTATCGCCTTTTGAATAAAATCACGGTCAAATTTCAGTATCCTTTGCCATTGTTAACTGATTTGTTTGCTCGCATTAGGGGGTCTAGTTGGTTCACCAAGATAGATCTTCGTGGTGCGTATAACCTTGTGCGTATAAAACAGGGTGATGAATGGAAAACTGCATTTAATAGGCCTGAAGGCCATTTTGAGTACTTGGTGATGCCTTTTGGACTTTCTAATGCTCCTTCAGTCTTTCAGTCCTTTATGCATGACATCTTCCGTGAATATCTGGATAAGTTTATGATTGTGTATCTGGATGATATTCTGTTTTTTTCGGATGATTGGGAGTCTCATGTTAAGCAGGTCAGGATGGTCTTTCAGGTCCTGCGTGACAATGCTTTATTTGTGAAGGGCTCAAAATGTCTTTTTGGAGTCCAGAAGATTTCTTTTTTGGGTTTCATTTTTTCTCCTTCTACTATTGAGATGGACTCAGTCAAGGTTCAGGCTATTCATGACTGGACGCAGCCTACATCTGTTAAGAGTCTTCAGAAGTTCTTGGGTTTTGATAATTTTTACCGTCGCTTCATAGCTAATTTTTCTGGCGTTGTTAAGCCTTTGACGGATTTGACCAAGAAGGGTTCTGATGTGACTAATTGGTCTTCTGCGGCTGTGGAGGCCTTTCGGGAGCTGAAGACTCGGTTTTCTTCGGCTCCGGTCTTATGTCAGCCAGATGTCTCACTTCCCTTCCAGGTGGAGGTTGATGCTTCCGAGATTGGAGCGGGGGCTGTTTTGTCGCAGAGAAGCCCCGATGGCTCTGTGATGAAGCCATGTGCTTTCTTTTCAAGAAAGTTTTTGCCTGCCGAGCGGAATTATGATGTCGGTAATCGGGAGCTGTTGGCTATGAAGTGGGCATTTGAGGAGTGGCGACATTGGCTCGAGGGAGCTAAACATCGTGTGGTGGTCTTGACTGATCACAAGAATTTGATTTATCTCGAGTCGGCCAAGCGGCTGAATCCCAGACAGGCTCGTTGGTCGTTGTTTTTCTCTCGTTTTGATTTCACGGTCTCGTACCTGCCGGGTTCGAAGAATGTGAAGGCTGATGCTCTTTCTAGGAGTTTTGTGCCTGACTCTCCTGGAGATTTAGAGCCGGCTGGTATCCTTAGAGAAGGGGTGATTTTGTCTGCCATCTCCCCAGATTTGCGACGTGTGCTGCAAGAGTTTCAGGCGGATAGACCTGACCGCTGTCCACCGGAGAGACTGTTTGTCCCAGATAGATGGACCAACAGAGTCATCTCCGAGGTTCATTCTTCGGTGTTGGCGGGCCATCCTGGAATATTTGGTACCAGAGACTTGGTGGCCAGGTCTTTTTGGTGGCCTTCCTTGTCGCGGGATGTGCGTTCCTTTGTGCAGTCTTGTGGAATTTGTGCTCGGGCTAAGCCTTGCTGTTCTCGTGCCAGTGGTTTGCTGTTACCTTTGCCTGTCCCGAAGAGGCCTTGGACGCACATTTCCATGGATTTTATTTCAGATCTCCCTGTCTCTCAGAGAATGTCTGTCATCTGGGTGGTGTGTGATCGTTTTTCTAAGATGGTCCATTTGGTGCCCTTGCCTAAGTTGCCTTCCTCCTCCGAGTTGGTTCCACTGTTTTTTCAAAATGTGGTTCGTTTGCATGGGATTCCTGAGAACATTGTTTCTGACAGAGGATCCCAGTTTGTGTCTAGATTTTGGCGGACCTTTTGTGCTAAGTTGGGCATTGAATTGTCTTTTTCGTCGGCCTTCCATCCTCAGACGAATGGCCAAACCGAGCGAACTAATCAGACCTTGGAGACTTATTTAAGATGTTTTGTTTCTGCTGACCAGGACGACTGGGTTACTTTTTTGGCGTTGGCCGAGTTTGCCCTTAATAATCGGGCTAGTTCTGCTACTTTGGTTTCTCCTTTTTTTTGTAATTCGGGGTTTCATCCTCGTTTTTCCTCGGGTCAGGTGGAGCCTTCTGACTGTCCTGGAGTGGATGTTGTGGTGGATAGGTTGCATCAGGTTTGGAATCATGTGGTGGACAATTTGAAGTTGTCACAAGAGAAGGCTCAGCTCTTTGCCAACCGCCGTCGCTGTGTGGGTCCCCGACTTCACGTTGGGGACTTGGTGTGGTTGTCTTCTCGCTTCGTTCCTATGAAGGTCTCCTCTCCTAAGTTCAAGCCTCGGTTTATCGGTCCTTATAAGATTCTGGAAGTCCTTGGCCCTGTGTCATTCCGTCTGGACCTCCCGGCATCATTTGCTATTCATAATGTGTTCCATCGCTCGTTGTTGCGGAGGTATGTGGTACCTGTGGTTCCTCCGGTTGAGCCTCCTGCCCCGGTGCTGGTTGAGGGAGAATTGGAATACGTGGTGGAGAAGATCTTGGATTCTCGTGTTTCTAGACGGAGGCTCCAGTATTTGGTCAAGTGGAAGGGCTATGGTCAGGAGGATAATTCTTGGGTTGTCGCCTCTGATGTTCATGCGGCCGATTTGGTTCGTGCCTTCCATGTGGCTCATCCTGATCGCCCTGGGGGTTTTCATGAGGGTTCGGTGACCCCTCCTTAAGGGGGGGGTACTGTTGTGAACTCTGTTTCAGGCTCCCTCTTGTGGTCACTGGTGGTATGGTGTGACTTTTGCTTTGGGCTCCCCCTGGTGGCTTTGTTTGTTATCCTGCTGGTCTCTGGCTATCAGCTGGTTTGTTATCCTCTGGGAGGTTCCTATATAGCTCTGTTTTACTTCCACTTGTTGCCGGCTGTCGATGTAATCAGTGCTACTCAGATTCCTTCTGACTACCTCGCTCCCAGTCCATCCAGGACAAGGTAAGTTTTGTTTGCTCATTTTTTGATCAGCAGTGTTTATCATGTTTTCTTGTCCAGCTTGCTAAATGTGATTCCCTTGCTTGCTGGATGCTCTAGTGGACTGAGTTTCTCCCCACACACCATTAGTTGGTGCGTGGGTTCTTGAAATCTCAGGATGGATATTTTGTAAGGGTTTTTTATTGATCGCATAGACCCCTGCTCTATTTTCTGCTTTCTAGTACTAGTGGGCCTCTTTTGCTGAATCTGATTTCATCCCTACGTATGTGCCTTCTTCTTACTTCACCGTTAATATTTGTTGGGGGCTTCTATATCTTTGGGGATTATTTCTCTGGAGGCAAGCGAGGTCTTTCTTTCTCTTTAGGGGTAGCTAGTTCCTCAGGCTGGCTCGAGACGTCTAGGAATTTTTTAGGCACGTTCACCGGCTACCTCTAGTTGTGTTAGATAGGTTCAGATTTGCGATCAGTCCAGTTACCATCTCCCTAGAGCTTGTCCTTAGTTTATTCACTTGCTGGTCTATTCGTGATCCTCAGCCACTAAGGATCATAACAGTGGGCTGTGTTATATGCTACATGGCTGTGCTATATACTACGTGGGCTGTGTTATATACTACGTGGGCTGTGCTATATACTACGTGGCTGTGCTATATGCTACGTGGGCTGTGTTATATACTACGTGGGCTGTGTTATATGCTATGTGGCTGTGCAATATGCTACATGGGCTGTGTTATATACTACGTGGGCTGTGTTATATGCTACGTGGCTGTGCTATATTTCTCTGATGTATCTGTGCATCATGAATCATGGTATGTGTTAAAGGGGGGCCCACTGAGACTCTTTCGCCCGGGACCCTCAAAAACCTGGAGCCAGCCCTGGCTTCACTGAATGGTCATGCCCGGGCAGGCACGAAAAATCAGCGACAGGCGCAGTCCGGCCGCGAATTGGCACAGGACTTGAACCACACTTCGCTGATAGTTCGCCCCCGACCGGCCAAATCCTGTGTATTCATTGCATTATTCTTAAATCTTCATAAACTACATACATATTATAGAATACCCGATGCGTTAGAATCAGGCCAAGATCTAGTAATAATATAAATAGCCCCATAATTACACATATTAAAGATCCTTGTTTTACTTCCTTTTCAAAACTTTTATGTAAGTATAATTAATCAATCAAAACTTTACCTGCAAGAACTTTTGATGCTTCAGGCATATCTGGATATCCATTGATCTGATTTGTCTTCTTTTCATGCTCTTTACTTTTCTCTAAATATACATGGAACCTGTAGAAAATAATATTAAATTAAAAACAAAGAAGGGTTAATAATCTAGACATCCCATGGACAACAACTGTCAGTCCGGGTTCAGACAGGCATATATCATTGTCCATAAACAGACTGCAGTGCCCAGACTGACTGAGGGTCTCCCGATCTTAACTTACAGCCTTATAGTCACATATAAAATTGTAAGGTTAGGAGACAGTGGACAGTTCGGGCATTGTAGTTCGTATACGAACCGTGAAATATAACTGTTTAAATCTGGCCTAAAAAATTCACAATCTAAAAGATTAGAGCTTGTCTTAACTACTGTGGCTTCCATATTTATCACAGTTGTGCTCAAAAGTTTACATACACTGGCAGAAGTTTTGCGCTCTTGGCCTTTTTCATAGAATATGAATAATAACACCAAAACTTTTTCTCCACTCATGGCTAGTGGTTGGGTGAAGACAGTTATTGTCAAACTACTGTGTTTTCTCTTTTTAAATCATAATGACAACCCCAAACATACAAATCACCCTGATCAAAAGTTCACATACCCCATTTCTTAATACCATGTATTGCCCCCTCTAACATCAATGACAGCTTGAAGTCTTTTGTGGTAGTTGTGGATGAGGTTCTTTATTTCATCAGATGGTAAAGCTGCCCACTCTTCTTGGCAAAAAGATGTGCCATGAACTGTTTGTGTATTGATCATTTACCTTCTTTCTTTGACACAAAAAGGGTCTGGTTTGAACAAAATAAAAATGCACTCATTTTATTGGGCAAACTTAAAGGGATTGTCCACTACTGAATATATTCTTCTAAATGGACCCAGTTACATTAAGGTAAAAAAAGGGATATTCGCCTCCCAGAATATTGCTGTTCTCAGCACTGTGTCTCCTCATGATCTCATTCCTAGAGTTGATCGAATTTGTTCGAATTTGGCTCCGAATACGATCGGCAGACAATATTGTTTTTGCAACACAGCCAAGCGTCATTAGAGTCAATGGGAGCAGAAATTACCGAATATGTTTGGAACCGATCATCAAACATAAATTCGGCACGAATAGGGTACCAATATCGCAAATTCAGATTCGGCAAATGATTCCGGACAAATTCGCTCAGCTCTACTTATTACCATAATATCAGTTGGGGGCATTGCGGCCACTGATTATATTTCACGCAATCAATGAGGTCTTTCAAAAAGGGATTATTATGCAGTGGACAACCTCTTTAAAAGGCTCCATTAAAAGCAAAGGGGGCACGCCACTTTAGACTTGGATTACACGTAGAATTTTTGTACTAATACCTTTTTTTACAGAGTAATGAAATCTTTAACAAGTTTTTTTTTTATCAATGCTAAATTTCAAAACTAATTCCATTGTTGTAATCAATGGAAAAAAGTAGCATCTCCTTTTTTAAAACTCTCACAAATCCCAGCAGATACCAAATTTAAAAAATAAAATCTCTTGTTACTCACTAAGTGATTTTAAAAGGATGTTCAAGCTACTGATTGCTTTGTGATTCCCCATCAATTTTTTTCTACTGACCAATAAAAACTCTAGGTGTAGTCGTAGCATTAGAACCCATTCATTAGGATGGTATCGCTTCTTTAAAACACAATGAAGAATACAATGCAACAATAACCAAAACACAAAAACACATACAGCAGCTGTATGTTTGTGCTGTTACTGAGGTCTGTTGATGAAAATACACCACAAAAATAGTGCAAGATCGATGGAGGTGCAGAGAGTAAAACTCCCACTGATCGGATATTGCTCGCCAATCCTCAGGATAGATCCTAAATTTTAACTAAATGAAAGCCCCTAATTAACCCTGCTGTTCTGTTTAGATTTCACATACACTTGTACTGTTCCCAAATAAAGTAAACAAAAATTTTAAAAAAAAAAAATTCCCACAGAGAGTACCCCCCTAATGACGAAAAGTCAGGGAGCCTCAAGTCTCAGAATCACACGCTGAATTTTTATAACATTATAGAATTTCAAAAACGGTCATTTTTGACCTAACAGAACAGCAGGGTTGAGGTTCACATTGCGTTAGTGGGTGATCGCTAACGGACAGTGTTGCACGGCAAAAATGTCACAATTAACGCCGTGCAACGGGTCCGTTAGCGCGCCCATTGACAGCAATGTAAATTTCACCGGCAGCGCATCGCTAGTGCGTGCCTTTTTCGGCTCGCGCTAGCGATGTGCCGTTCTTTTGTGACGCGCCGCGGACGCTGCTTGCTGCTTGCAGCGTCCGCGGCGCGCCCGAGGTCCGTTCCCCGCTCTCGCAGATCGGGGATCTGCGAGAGCGGGGACGTTAACGCGACCCCTAAACGCGGCCCCGAAAAATACATTGCGTTAGCGCAATCCGCTAGCGCTAAACGGATTGCCCTAACGCAATGTGAACCTAGCCTAAGTATAGCATCTATAGACAGCACACTTTACTTGAGATCTCAAAAATGTATCCGATAAATAGTCAAACAGATAACCTGTGGCTTCTGAAAATGCATGCACGGTAAACCCATTTACCATTGTTTACCTGAGAGGGATTACTAAGAGCTTCTTTGATAGGGCTCCTTTTGAAAGAATTTAAGCAGCCAACAGAAGCCCCCAGATAGGCTATCTCTGCTAGAAATAAAAGCCAAAAGGGCCCACATACCAGCATTATCTTCCCTACAGGCCAAGGCTATGTTCACATATCCAGTAATGATCCGTTAGAATGGATCCAACAGCAATCCATTGGCAAAAAAGTTGTGCAGACACAACTTTTTAGTCCATTTTAAAAAACTGATCTCTGCCGGATCAGTTTATTTTTACATTGAAGTCTACGGAAAATGGATACGTTAATAAGCCATCTGTTTTTCTTTCATTTGTAAGGCTAAGTCTAAGGCCATGTTCACCTCTCCAGTAATCATCCGTTAGAAGGGATCCAGCAGCAATCCGTCTGCAATTTAGTAATTCTTTAAGAGCTGCAATTTCAACAATGGGATCATTTTTCCATTTTTTTCTGCTGTTCTGACAACTTAGGGGCTCCACAAATGTCGCCCGCAAACTATTCCAGCAAAATCTGTGCTCCAAAAGCCAAAAAGCACTCCTTCCTTCTCAGCTGTGACATGTAGCCCCCCTGAGGAAGCGGTAACAATTACACGTGAAACGCGCGTTGGGGTAAGGTACGGGACTCCTGCACATATGGGTAATTATCCCTTTATTTAATCACATTTTATCCTGCATGAATTTACAAAGATGTATAGTGATTAAATTATCACCAATATAAGCGCACTATTGTTAGTCACTGCAAATCTGAGATATATGCACTTATTTGGCAGCAATTGAAACACATGCTGTCCATTTGCGGAAATCTCTCGATTTTGTGGCTATTACGCATGTCCCGCCTTGGACTCCTGGGGCATTGATTGTATCCATGGATGTAGTCACAATTTTATTGTAAACCATATACTGTAAAAAATTTTGTGACAACCGAAATTTTATGTGGAAATTAGCGATAGATTTTTTAATAAATAATGTTGTTTTGTAATTTATTGGCTATTTTTGACTCTTGTTTCTCCTGTTATAAAACTGTAGTATCTGCAGACATTTGGGGCATCACCGCATTCGGGAGAAATTATGTTATATTTCCACATCATAATGTTATACAATTATGTGATGCACCTGTGGGTTCAAAATACTCACTACACCCCAAGATGAAATGCTGAAGAAGTGAAGCTTCCGATATTGGGTCACCTGAGGGGGTTTCTGCTGATCTGTCACCTCAGGGGCTCAGTTAATAGAGCCCACAATCTATTCAAACAGCACCTGCGTCCTAAAAGCCAAGTAGAGCTCCTTCCAATCCGAGCCCTGCCGTGTGCTGAAAGAGTAGTATATGACCACATATGGGGCACTGCCAGGTTCGGTAAAAATTGCATTACAAACTACTGGTTCATTTTCTCCTATTACCCCTCGTCGAAATTATAAATTTGGTGCCAAAACAGTATTTAATGGAATAAATGTAATTTTTTGTTTTCACATCTAAATGTTATAAAGTTTTGTGCATCACCTGTAGGTTAAAATTGCTCAGTACACCCCTAGATGAAATTCTTAAGTGGTCTATTTCCAAAATCGGGTCACTTGTGGGGGGCTTTGTACTGTTTTAATATGTCAGGAGCTGTGCAAATGCAACACAGCATTCACAATCTATTCCAGACAAATTTACCCTCTAAAAACTAAATAGCTCTCTTTACTTGCCTGAACAGCAGATTTTGACCACAAATGGGGTATCTTCGTGTTCGGAAGAAATTGCACAACAATTTATAGTATCTGTTTTACCTATTATGCATTGTGAAAATTGCAAATTTGGGGCTAAAATAACATTATAACAGAAAAAACACGTAATTTTCGTTTTCACATCCTTTAAAAAAGATGAATTCGTTAATGGGTCTAGTTTCCAAAATGTGATCACTTGTATGGCCAAGTTGCTTTGGTACCTCAGGGTGTCACAACTCTGTTGCTAGGTGTCACGGGATCAAGGGCTCCTTCCTTGTCCCTAACGCTAGGAGCGCCCTAGCTCGCCCTGTTCCCCGGATTACTTCTGATGGTGAAGATGCCGTGGACACCAATCCACTCCTTAGCTCCTAAATCCGCATTCAGTCTATACACTTACTCCACCCAGGGAAGAGGGGAATAGTAGTACCATAGTACACCAATCGGACTAAAGAGGTAATATGAACAGGGGAAATAAAAAATACCTAACATACAAATATACTCACACATATAACAAAGAAATGCACTGGGAAGAGGAGAATGGGGTTAAACCAAAGAAGAAGAAAGGGAATTGTCACACACTCCAAACTTAGCAACAGTCTGTTAGGACTGGCGGAACGCACCAAGTAAAAGATGTAATAATATTGGTGCGTTCGCAGTCCGGGGTCCACCGTGCAGGTGAAAACCCGCTGCTAGCAAATGGCGGCGCTATATGGCGGTGGAAGCGAACCCTGCTAAGCCACAGGTCCGCAATACCGCACAAATGAGTGCAAGCAAGGAGTCGGCGAACTCAATCCCAAGACTCAGGGTAGAAGTCCGTACAACTTGCTCACCACACCGCAACTGGGTGTGTAGGTATAGTAAGAGCACCGAAGTGCGAACTGTGCCGTGCTGGCAGACACCACTAGTACCCGGACGTGGGTTAAGAAGAACACTACTGGCGCGTGGCGCCGCACTGCCGGTCACAGCGATAGACGCTGACTCGTGTGTAACACGTGGAGTGTTTAGTCGGGCGCTAGGTAGCAGCCATACACCTTACGCGATCTTTCATACAATAGGGTAGGGGTATTTAATGAACGACTTGCACTCACAACAAACACACGTATACAAATGTACACTAGCGCATGGCCGTGTGGCCATGCGAGCCTTATATAGCTGCAGCAAGTAAAAGACCTTCCTAAAAGGACCAATGAGAGACTGTCATACCAGAGCATGTGACCCTAAATCTCCACTGAGAGATCTTGCCCTGGGCATGCTCAGTGTGTGCAAAGCAAGACTTAGCCTTTGCACTTAAAGGACCTTCCTGAAAGGACCAATGGACTTAGCTGCAGTGTCTGACCATGTGACCCTCGATCTCCACTGAGAGATCTCACTCAGGGCATGCTCAGAACGAGAAAAGCAGGACTTAGTACCAGAAGCGTCTATTCGCCGCTGCCCAGCACTGACTTCAATGGCAGAAGCCGGAGAAGCAGCAGTAACTCTTTGTACAGAGCGGGACTGAGCAAGACGCTGGGACCGACATCTCCGCTGAGCAGGCTCCACTGCGGCAGGAGAAGAATGGGAGACCGCAGCAGAGACGGCCCGAGATTCCCCCTGTGCAGAAGCGGGAACTCGACCCCTAACATTACCCCCCTCCTAGGGGCCCCCCCCCTTGGACCTCGCTAGGCTCGAAGTGTTAAGATCCCAGTGGCTTAGGATCACAAATCTAACCAGCTAAGTCAGAGATAATAGGACGAGCTCTGGGGATGTGGTAACTGGACTGACCGCAAAACCTGATCCTAACCAAACACACTAAAGGTAGCCGTGGAATGTATCCTGAAATCCTAGACGTCTCTTCACAGCCTGAGAAACTGACTACCCCTAAAGAGAAAGTACAGACCTCACTTGCCTCAGAGAAATAACCCCAAAGATATAGAAGCCCCCACAAATAATAACGGTGAGTTAAGAGGAAAAGACAAACGCAGAGATGAAACAGATTAAGCAAATGAGGCCCGCTAACGCTAGATAGCAGAAAATAGCAAGGGATCTGTGCGGTCAGTAAAAAACCCTATGCAAAAATATCCACGCAGAGAATGCGAGAACCCCCACACCGACTAACGATGTGGGGGGAGCAACTCAGCACCCCAGAGCACCAGCAAGCAGGGAAATCACGTATTAGCAAGCTGGACTAAACACATCATATACTAGGACACATCTTGAACACAGATGAGCAAAAATAAGCAAACAAAACTTAGCTTCTCTTGGAGAGACTGATAACGGATGTAGACAGGAGCAATCAGAATAGCACTGAATACAATGACAGCAGGCATGAACTGAGAGTCCAAGTGAGCTTAAATAGAAAACCAGACCACAGATAACGAGACAGCTGATGCCAGTCACAAACCTGCAGAAAGACAGCACTCACACAGTACCACTTGTGACCACAAGAGGGAGCCCAGAAATAGAGTTCACAACACGAAGGCAGCAATAAGCTGCGGAGCCCGAATGTGCTCAGCAGGCTCCCAAGACCTGTCCTCAGGACCACAGCCCTTCCAATCCACCAGATAAAATTTTTTGCCACGTACCACCTTGTATCCCAGAATGGCATTCACCTCGTAATCGTCCGTAGACGAACCTGATTTCCCAGCAGATGACTCGGAAAACCGGGACATGTATACGGGCTTCAAAAGGGACACATGAAAGGTGTCGGTGATACCTAGGCGAGGCGGAAGGGCTAAACGGTAGACCACGGGATTAACCCGTTCGAGGACCTTAAAAGGACCTAAGTGGCGAGGTGCAAACTTTGTAGACTCAACTCGCAGCCTGATGTTACGGGCGGAGAGCCACACTAAGTCGCCAGGAGCAAAGGTCGGAGCGGGGCGCCGATGTGCATCGACGGAGGACCTCATTCTCTCCTTGGAAGCCCGAATGGCATCCTGAGTGCGATCCCAAATGTCCCGCGCTTCCACATCCCAGTCTGCCACCCTGGAATCGGCGGAGGACACGGGCATGGGCACAGGTACCCGCGGATGCTGACCATAGTTAAGGAGGAATGGGGTCTGTCCAGTGGAGTCGGCTACAGCGTTGTTCAGAGCAAACTCCGCCCACGATAGCAAAGATGCCCAGTCATCTTGCCTAGCAGAGACAAAATGTCGCAGATATGTGACCAAGGTCTGGTTGGCTCTCTCTACCAACCCATTCGTCTCGGGATGATAGGCAGAAGAGAGATTTAACTCAATACTGAGAAGATGGCAAAGCTCTCTCCAGAACCGAGACACAAACTGGGGACCCCGATCACTGACAATTTTGTCCGGCATACCGTGAAGGCGGAAGATATGCTTAATAAATAACGCTGCCAAGGCCCGTGCAGAAGGTAGCCGAGGAAGCGGCACCAAATGCACCATTTTAGAAAAATGGTCGGTGATTACCCAAATGACGGTACAGCCACGAGACTTGGGCAAACCCACCACAAAGTCCATCCCTTCCATCTCCCAGGGCCTGTCTGCCACCGGCAGAGGGTATAACAAACCAGCTGGCCGTTGGCGGAGAGACTTATTTTTGGCACAAGAGACACATGCCCGAACGTAGTCCCCGACGTCACGAACCATATGTGGCCACCAGTACGTTCTCGCCAGCAACTCAGATGTCCTCTTTGCCCCAAAGTGTCCACCCACTCTGGACGAATGAGCCCAAGAGAAAACCTCCGGTCGCAAATTGATGGGAACAAAAGTCTTGCCCGGAGGCACAGACTCTAGCGAAACCGGAGCTACGGTTCTAAGACTCTCCAAAGGGTCAATAAGCCGAGGCTCCTCTTCGTCATCCTCAGTTGACACAAGGGAGTGAAAGAGGGCGTCAGCACGAATGTTCTTCTCCCCGGCGAGATAATGGAGAGTGAAGTGGAACCGGGAGAAGAACAAGGACCATCTGGCCTGACGAGAATTCAGCCGCTGAGCTGTACGCAAATAGACCAAATTTTTGTGGTCTGTGAAGACTTGGAAGGGAAACCGAGCACCTTCCAAAAGATGTCTCCATTCTGAAAAGGCCAACTTCATTGCTAGCAACTCCCTATCCCCGATGGCGTAATTTCTCTCAGCTGGTGTGAAGGTCTTTGAGAAGAAGAAGCATGGATGCTTCCGACCTTGAGCATCCTTTTGATAGAGAACTGCTCCTGCACCAACGGATGAGGCATCCACCTCCATTAGGAATGGCTTGTCCACATCGGGACGATGTAAGATGGGAGTGCTAGCAAAATGAGACTTTATAGAAGTGAAGGCCTTGGAGACCTCTTCCGACCACAATTTGGGATTCGCTCCTTTCTTGGTGAGGGATACCAAGGGAGCTACCAAAGTTGAGAAGTGGGGAATGAACTGGCGATAGTAATTTATGAACCCCATAAAGCGCTGCACCGCTTTAAGAGAATGGGGTTCTTGCCAGTCCATCACAGCCTGTAGCTTGGCAGGATCCATAGCCAATCCCTGGGCGGAGATGATATAGCCCAGGAAAGGTAAAGACTCCTGCTCAAACACACACTTCTCCAACTTTGCATAAAGAGAATTCGCCCGTAAGAGTTCGAAAACTCTGCCAACATCTCTCCGGTGGGAGTCAATATCTGGAGAGAAGATGAGAATATCATTCAGATAGACTACGACCGAGGTGGAAAGCATATCCCGGAAGATATCGTTGACAAAGTCCTGAAAAACGGCTGGGGCAATACAGAGCCCAAAGGGCATCACCAGATACTCATAGTGCCCATCCCTGGTATTAAAAGCCGTTTTCCATTCGTCCCCCTCACGGATGCGAATCAGGTTGTAGGCACCCCGCAGATCTAGGCCCCCTGTAGGAAGCGGCACACGTAAACGCGAAACGCGCGTTGGGGTACGGGACCGGGACCCAGTTCAGGACATTCTACTATAAATGGGTAACTAATACACCTATCTATGTTTACACAACTAGTATGGACATAATTATGTGGCACATGATGGCGGTATGTACTGTGGCAATTCAGCCGTGCAAGGACATTTAATTCTGCCATGTGCTGCTGATTTTGGGCCTTTACTTTTGTTTGCATGCATTGGACTCTCTTGTGTACTATTGTTTATCTTCCTAATACCTATGTCCTGCTATGTGTCCCGGTTTATGGGTTGCACCATAGTAATCACCGTTTAGTTACCTAGTGAATCTATTTATATTCATGTACTGTGTTGTATATTGGTTTTAAAATGGAATTGATACTAGTCTTATAATAAAGGATATTTTGATTATATCCAGGCTTAATGTGACTCGTTTTTCTCCTGTTTTGGTACCCCGCAGATCTAGTTTGGTGAAAACCTTTGCTCCCCTTAGCCTGTCAAAGAGCTCAGAAATCAGGGGCAAAGGGTATTTATTTTTAATGGTGATGGCATTAAGACCCCTGTAATCGATGCAAGGACGTAATTCCCCGTTCTTCTTCTGTACGAAGAAGAATCCCGCCCCTGCAGGAGACACTGACTTCCTAATGAATCCTCTTGCCAAATTCTCCTGGATGTATTGAGTCATAGCCTCCGTCTCAGGGAGAGAGAGGGGATCTACCCTTCCCCGAGGAGGTTCAGCTCCAGGCAAAAGGTCAATAGGACAGTCGTAGGGGCGATGAGGCGGAAGAGTCTCAGCTGCCTTTTTAGAGAATACGTCTACATAGCACCAATAACATTTGGGAAGAGAATAAAGGTCTGCGGGTACCTCAGTAGAAGAAACCTGTACACACTCACTCACACACCTGCCCATACAAGCCTTACTCCAACCCAATATTCTCCCTGAGGACCACTCAATATGTGGAGAGTGGAAACGGAGCCAGGGTATTCCCAGTAAAATCTCATCCATTCCCTCGGGAAGGACAAGAAGGGAAATAATCTCCTGGTGGGAAGGGGACATGGACAACGAGAAAGGGACAGTCTGGTGTGTGATTTGCAGTGGAAGTGTGGTCCCATTCACAACTCTAACTGTTACAGGTTTAGCGAGCATAACTAATGGTATAGCGTGGCGCAAAGCAAAAGCAGAGGACATAAAATTCCCCTCTGCTCCTGAATCCACACAAAACTCGACTGTTAGAGTGGAAGAGCCTAACAGGATTGTCCCTTTAAAGGACAGTTTGGAGGAAAATGTAGCCGTGTCTAGTGAACCTCCCCCAATGGTTACTAGACGCGATCGTTTCCCGATCGCCGTGGACATTTATTGGCGTAATGTCCTAGTTGATGACAATACTTGCAAACCACGGATACTCGAGCGGCCTGGGACTTAGGTCCCGCTCGAGAAACCTCCATGGCCTCATGGGAGTCGGACGCCAAAACAGGAGACACAAGAGGTCTGGTGAAGGTGGGAGCCAGCCGAAACCTCTGCCTACACTGGGTCCGCTCTAACCTCCGCTCGTGAAAACGGAGATCAATGCAGGTAGATACAGAAATAAGCTCCTCCAGTGTGGTGGGTATCTCCCTGGTGGCCAAGGCATCCTTCACGTGGTCTGCCAGTCCCTTCCAGAACACCGGAATTAGAACTTTGTCTGGCCACTCTAACTCTGAAGATAGAGTCCGGAACTGGATGGAAAACTGGCTGACCACGGACGAGCCCTGAGTAATAGTCAACAACTGGAGCGCGGTATTGTGGGTAACATGAGGTCCTAAGAAGACCTGCTTCAGTGCATCCAGAAAGAGAGGAGCACTCTGTACCACACGATCATCACGCTCCCAAAGTGGCGTTGCCCACTCCAACGCCCTGCCCGACAGGAGAGATAGAATAAATCCCACTTTCGCCCATTCCGTAGGAAAACGTGACACCAGGAGCTCAAGGTGTATGGAGCACTGGCTCACGAATCCGTGACATTGCTTACTGTCACCAGCAAACTTGTCGGGAAGCGGGAGACGGGATAAAGTCGGGGCAGGGGTGGCAGCGGACAAACTGGCTGCGGCTACACTTGCAGCCTGAACAGTGACAGCAGTGACATCCACAGCCGAAGTTGAACGCTCAAGAGCCGCCAACCTTCCCTCCAGCTGCTGGATGTACCGCTGTAAACGCTGATCGTCCGCCATTTACTAGCCAGACCCTGGCGCTAGTGTTCTGTTAGGACTGGCGGAACGCACCAAGTAAAAGATGTAATAATATTGGTGCGTTCGCAGTCCGGGGTCCACCATGCAGGTGAAAACCCGCTGCTAGCAAATGGCGGCGCTATATGGCGGTGGAAGCGAACCCTGCTAAGCCACAGGTCCGCAATACCGCACAAATGAGTGCAAGCAAGGAGTCGGCGAACTCAATCCCAAGACTCAGGGTAGAAGTCCGTACAACTTGCTCACCACACCGCAACTGGGTGTGTAGGTCTAGTAAGAGCACCGAAGTGCGAACTGTGCCGTGCTGGCAGACACCACTAGTACCCGGACGTGGGTTAAGAAGCGCACTACTGGCGCCGCACTGGCGGTCACAGCGATAGACGCTGACTCGTGTGTAACACGTGGAGTGTTTAGTCGGGCGCTAGGTAGCAGCCATACACCTTACACGATCTTTCATACAATAGGGTAGGAGTATTTAATGAACGACTTGCACTCACAACAAACACACGTATACAAATGTACACTAGCGCATGGCCGTGCGGCCATGCGAGCCTTATATAGCTGCAGCAAGTAAAAGACCTTCCTAAAAGGACCAATGAGAGACTGTCATACCAGAGCATGTGACCCTAAATCTCCACTGAGAGATCTTGCCCTGGGCATGCTCAGTGTGTGCAAAGCAAGACTTAGCCTTTGCACTTAAAGGACCTTCCTGAAAGGACCAATGGACTTAGCTGCAGTGTCTGACCATGTGACCCTCGATCTCCACTGAGAGATCTCACTCAGGGCATGCTCAGCACGAGAAAAGCAGGACTTAGTCCCAGAAGCGTCTATTCGCTGCTGCCCAGCACAGACTTCAATGGCAGAAGCCGGAGAAGCAGCAGTAACTCTCTGTACAGAGCGGGACTGAGCAAGATGCTGGGACCGATGTCTCCCCTGAGCAGGCTCCACTGCGGCAGGAGAAGAATGGGAGACCGCAGCAGAGACAGCCCAAGATTCCCCCTGTGCAGAAGCGGGAACTCGACCCCTAACATAGTCACAAATAAACCCACCAAACGCCCTCTCCCATAATAACCAACAACTTCCAGCCATAATCTAGTTCTGACAATGAGTGCTAGCCACGGCTTAGTTTATATAGGAGATGGGAGTGGCTAACAGTGCACAGGTGAGAGCCTAAACACTCCAGGAGCTCTCAACAGTGCAGATTAACCCTGCAATTCCAAAAGAAATTTACACCGTTTAATAAGAAGGTGAAGTGCTTCTAATCAATGCAGTAGTAGGAGAAATCAAAAGCTGCGGTCTTCTGGCTCCTCACTGTCATAGTAAACCCGTAACTCAGGGTCTCTGCAAATACGGCATGATGTCTGCAATTTATTCCAGTCAAATTTACATTCCAAATACCAAATATCGCCTCTTCCCTAGCAAACCCTGCCGTGTGTCCAAACAACTCTTTGATCTGGCGGTACCCGTCTTTTTAAGCATGCATAAAGCGCAGTAGACCACAATTTTGGCATCTTTGAAAAGAGGACACTGCTGAACAGAGGCCAGATGAAGTCCAGAGTAACTCTACTGGATCCCTCGGCAGCTTCATCTGAATCATGTCATTCAGAGATTTAGATAGAAACCACACTGTACGTGCTCAAAATAGAGCACAGAATAAATGTTATCCAAAACGTTATGTAAAATGTTTCCAACAAAAGCTTCAACTCAATCCACAAAAAAAGCAATTTCCCACTCAGGTACATTATCTGTTAATGAAAATACAGGGGGACTCCACAATACTAGTAGAGAAAGGCTCCGGAAAAGTGCTATGGCTCCTTGCAACCCAAAAGAAATTGAGTCAATTTTGCTCTCCGAAATCCAAATGCCTCTCTCTCCCTTCGGGGCCCCACAGTGTGACCAAACCACATTTAGCATGGACACGTTTGGCATTTATGTAGTGATGAGCCTGCTTAATTTACAGGGTCCATGCCAGCAGAAGCACAAGCTTGGCACAATGTACTGGGCACTACAATGGGCATTACAATGTACTGGGCACTACACTGGCATATTTGCAATTCTCACCTAAGAACAGCCTCTGATGTTTGTTTCTAGAAAACACCAATGGAGTCAAAATCATCACTACACCTGTAAGTAAATTCCCAGAGGGGTGTAATTTCCAAAATGGGGGCTTTGTATATGGATGCTATCAATTACAGCCAATTTTTGCACTCCAAAAGCTGAATGGTGCTCCTTTCTTTTTGAGCCCTGCCGTGCACCCAAGCAGTAGTTTTCCACCACATATGGGGTATCGGTGTACTCAGGAGAAACTGTACAACAAATTGTACTGTCCCTTTTCTCCTGTTACCCTTTTAAAAAAGGAGAATTTAGGGCTAAAGCATTATTTTTGTGGGAAAAAGTACATTTTTCATTTTTACTTCCACATTGCTTTAATTCCGGTGAAGCCCCTAAAATGTTAATCAACTGTTAGGGCTAGCGGAACGCACCGAGTAATAGAGATGTTTTTATTGATATTGGTGCGTTCGCAGCCCGGGGTCCACCGTGCAGGAGTACCTGCTGCTAGCAAACGGCGGCACAATATGGCGGTATGGACTCAGTTAATTCACCAAGTAGATGTGAAAGCAAAGCACTGTGCCCTGTTAGACTTCACAGAGGCACAGGCTAACTGCCCAAACAGAGAGCAGTCAGTGGTCACGCATGCACACAAAACTCCTCGCCGGAGGTGCCAGCATTCTAGGGGCTTATTTCAGCCAGGTCCCTGAATACATACAAACACAAACTCCTCGCCGGAGGTGCCAGCATTCTAGGGGCTTATTTCAGCCGGGTCCCTGAACACACTCTCACGTGACCACACTGGTGCAAAGCACATAACAAAGAGCAATACTAGCGCATGGCCGTGCGGCCATGCGAGCCTTAAATAGTTGCAGCACGTACAGGACCTTCCTAGAAGGACCAATGAGAGGCTGCCACAGAGCGTGAGCACCTACAGGACCTTCCTGAAGGACCAATGGCCTTAGCTGCAGTATCTGATCATGTGACCCTCGATCTCCACTGAGAGATCTTACTCTGGGCATGCTCAGAACGAGAAAAGCAGGACTTAGTCCCAGAAGCATCTGCTCGCCGCTGCCCAGCACTGACTTCAATGGCAGAAGCAGGAAAGGCAGCAGTAACTCTTTGTACAGAGTCAGACTGAGCGAGATGCTGGGACCGACATCTTCGCTGAGCAGGCTCCACTGCGGCAGGAGAAGAATGGGAGACCGCAGCGGAGATGGCCCGAGATTCCCCCTGTGCAGAGGCGGGAACTCGACCCCTAACATTACCCCCCCTCCTTGGACCTCACTACGTTCGAAGGCAGCAATGAGCTGCAGAGCCCGAATGTGCTCAGCAGGCTCCCAGGACCTATCCTCAGGACCGTAACCCTTCCAGTCCACCAAATAAATTTTTTTGCCACGAACCACCTTGCACCCCAAAATAGCGTTCACCTCGTAATCGTCCGTAGACGAACCCGATGTCCCAGCAGATGACTCATAAAACCGGGACATGTATACGGGCTTAAGGAGGGACACATGAAAGGTGTCGGTGATACCTAGGCGTGGAGGAAGGGCTAGACGGTAGACCACAGACCACAAGACTTGGAAGGGAAAACGAGCTCCTTCCAAGAAATGTCTCCACTCCGAGAACGCCAAATTCATGGCTAGCAACTCCCTGTCCCTGATGGAATAATTCCTCTCTGCTGGTGAGAAGGTCTTAGAAAAGAAGAAGCAAGGATGCTTCCGACCTTGAGCATCCTTTTGGAAGAGGACTGCTCCAGCACCAACAGATGAGGCATCCACCTCCATGATAAATGGCTTATCTACATCGGGGCGATGTAGGATGGGAGCGCTAGCGAAGTGTGACTTTATGGAGTTAAAGGCCTTGGAGACCTCCTCAGACCACAATTTGGGATTTGCCCCCTTCTTGGTGAGGCCAACCAAGGGAGCTACCAAAGTTGAGAAGTGTGGAATGAACTGGCGATAATAATAATTAATGAACCCCATAAAGCGCTGCACCGCTTTAAGAGAATGGGGTTCCTGCCAGTCCATCACAGCCTGTAGTTTGGCAGGATCCATAGCCAATCCCTGGGCAGAGATGGCAGAGATGATATAGCCTAGGAAAGGTAAGGACTCCGGCTCGAACATACACTTCTCCAACTTGGCATAGAGGGAGTTTGCCCGTAGGAGGTCGAAGACTTTGCAAACATCTCTCCGGTGGGAGTCAGTATCTGGAGAGTAGATGAGAATATCATCCAGATAGACTACGACCGAGGTGGTGAGCATATCCTGGAAGATGTCATTCACAAAGTCTTGGAAAATGGCTGGGGCATTACAGAGCCCAAAGGGCATCACCAGATATTCATAGTGCCCATCCCTGGTGTTAAAAGCCGTCTTCCATTCGTCCCCCTCACGGATGCGAATCAGGTTGTAAGCACCCCGCAGATCTAGTTTAGTAAACACCCTTGCTCCCCGAAGCCTATCGAAGAGCTCAGATATCAAGGGCAAAGGATACTTATTCTTAACGGTGATGGCGTTAAGACCCCTGTAGTCTATACATGGACGCAGTTCCCCATTCTTCTTCTGCACGAGGAAGAACCCTGCCCCAGCAGGTGACACTGACTTCCTGATGAACCCTCTTGCCAGATTCTCTTGAATGTACTGAGACATTGCCTCCATCTCCGGGAGAGATAACGGATAAACTCGACCCCGGGGATGCTCAGCACCAGGCAAGAGATCAATAGGACAGTCATAGGGGCGATGGGGCGGCAGGGTCTCCACCGCCTTTTTGGAGAACACGTCTGCATAAGACCAATATTGCTTGGGGAGAGAGGATAGATCTGCAGTTACCTCTGTAGTCGCAACCTGAACGCACTCCCTCTGACACCTACCCCCACAAGATTCACCCCATCCCAGAATTCTGCCTGAGGACCACCCGATATGAGGAGAGTGGTACCGTAGCCCAAGTATCCCCAACAGGACCTCATCAATTCCCTCAGGAATGACGAGCAGAGATATAATCTCCTGATGGGATGGCGACATGGACAGAGTAAGAGGGATGGTCTGGTGTGTTATCTGTGAGGGCAGTGTCGACCCATTCACCACTCGTACCATTACTGGTTGAGCTAGCATAACCAGGGGTATTGCGTGACGTTGGGCGAAGGCAGAAGACATAAAATTGCCCTCCGCCCCAGAATCCACGCAGAGCTCTACCGAGTGGGAGAATGAGCCTATAATAATTGTCCCCTTAAAGGACAATTTGGAGGCAAACGTCGCCGTGTCTAGTGTACCTCCACCTACTACCACTAGACGCTGACGTTTCCTCAACCGCTGGGGACATCTGGTGGCAAGATGTCCTGACTGCTGGCAAACATGACAGACCTTGAGTGCACAAGCGGTCCGGGACTTAGATCCCGCTTGTGACACTTCCATGGCTTCATGTGACTCAGGAACCAGGACCGGAGATTCCAGAGGTTTGGCGAAGGTGGGAGCCAGCCGAAACCTCTGCCTACACTGGGCTCGCTCTAACCTCCAACGGAGGTTAAAACGGAGGTCAATTCGAGTAGAGACAGTTATTAACTTCTCCAGTGTGGCAGGAATCTCCCTAGTGGCCAGAGCGTCCTTAACGTGATCAGCCACGCCCCTCCAAAATATGGGGATAAGGGCTTTATCCGACCACTCCAGCTCAGAAGCTAAAGAACGAAAGCGGACGGCAAAATGGCTGACCAAGGACTCACCCTGAGTTAATGCCAGCAGTTGGAGCGCCGTGTCATGGGTGACTTGAGGTCCTAAAAAGACCTGTTTCAGAGTGCTCAGGAACAGCGGAGCTCTCTGCACATGATCGCCACGCTCCCACAGCGGCGTAGCCCATTCCAACACCCTGTCTGACAAGAGAGACAGAATAAATCCCACCTTAGCCCGTTCAGTGGGAAAACGTGCAGCCAGGAGCTCGAGGTGAATAGAGCACTGACTCACAAATCCCCTACAAGATTTGCTATCTCCAGAAAATTCGGGAGGCGAGATAGTGTCAGACCAGGGGTGGCAGTGGACAAGGTTGCTGCAGCCACGCTAGCAGCCTGTACAGCAACTGTGGTAACATCCACAGCTGAGGTTGAGCTCTCGAGAGCCGCCAACCTACCCTCCAGCTGCTGGATATACCGCAAGGATTGCTGAATGTCCGCCATTTACTAGCCAGACCCTGGCGCTAGTATTCTGTTAGGGCTAGCGGAACGCACCGGGTAAATAGAGATGTTTTTATTGATATTGGTGCGTTCGCAGCCCGGGGTCCACCGTGCAGGAGTACCTGCTGCTAGCAAATGGCGGCACTATATGGCGGTATGGACTAACTCAGTTAATTCACCGAGTAGCCGTGAAAGCAAAGCACTGTGCCCTGTTAGACTTCACAGAGGCACAGGCTAACTGCCCAAACAGAGAGCAGTCAGTGGTCACGCATGCACACAAAACTCCTCGCCGGAGGTGCCAGCATTCTAGGGGCTTATTTCAGCCAGGTCTCTGAATACATACAAACACAAATTCCTCGCCGAAGGTGCCAGCATTTTAGGGGCTTATTTCAGCCGGGTCCCTGAACACACTCTCACGTGACCACACTGGCGCAAAGCACATAACAAAGAGCAATACTAGCGCATGGCCGTGCGGCCATGCGAGCCTTAAATAGTTGCAGCACGTACAGGACCTTCCTAGAAGGACCAATAAGAGGCTGTCACAGAGCGTGAGCACCTACAGGACCTTCCTGAAGGACCAATGGCCTTAGCTGCAGTATCTGATCATGTGACCCTCGATCTCCACTGAGAGATCTTACTCTGGGCATGCTCAGAACGAGCAGGACTTAGTCCCAGAAGCGTCTGCTCGCCACTGCCCAGCACTGACTTCAATGGCAGAAGCAGGAAAGGCAGCAGTAACTCTTTGTATAGAGTCAGACTGAGCGAGACGCTGGGACCGACGTCTCCGCTCAGCAGGCTCCACTACGGCAGGAGAAGAATGGGAGACCGCAGCGGAGATGGCCCGAGATTCCCCCTGTGCAGAGGCGGGAACTTGACCCCTAACATCAACTTCTTGAATGTATTTTTGAGCAATTTGAGGGGTGTAGTTTTTAAAATGGTGTCACCTTTGGGTATTTTCTGTCACATAGGTCCCTCAAAGTCATTTCAAATGGGATGTGGTCCCTTAAAAAATTGTTTTTGTAAATTTTGTTGGAAAAATGAGAAATTGCTGATAAAGCCCTTTTACTTCCTAACAAAAAACAATTATGTGTTAAAAATGATGATTATGTAAAGTAGACATGTGGGAAATGTTATTTCTTAACTATTCTGTGTGGTATAGCTATTTGGTTTAAGGGCATAAAAATTAAATGTTTAAAAATTGCAAAATTTACAAATTTTTCGTATGTTAGTGGTAAATTCTTGTCGAAATGACTTGCGTTTATTTATGAAGTACAATATGTCACGAAAAAACAACCTCAGTATTACTGGGATATGTTGACGCGTTCCAGAGTTCTAACCTCATAAAGTGACACTAGTCAGAATCAAAAAACTTGGTCTTCTGACGAAGGTGAAAAGATGCTTTCAGGTGAAGGCAGTTCTGACCGTGGCTTTTAACCTTTTAACTGCCACTGTCAATCTCTGACAGAGGCATTTAACAAACAACAGGAAAGAGCGCAAGATTCCACAGGCCCATTTGCGCACCCAAGACGTGATTGTTGAGCGCCAATGAATTGTCATGACTTTCGGGAGTCAGCTGATGACCCCCGTGCTGTCATTATGATCCCCCTGTGAAAGCCTGTCTGGCGCTCATAGGAGATCATGATTTTAGCTATACATAGCAGGCAATAGTAAGGATTAGTGAAATGAAAAACAAGAATATAACCTAGAAGAACTCCCATATAAATAATGTTGGCCACATACCTTCCTGATGTTTGCAGACTTAATTCACTCATCATTGTTAAAGTCTCAGCCTTGTGTGGAAAATAGCACACAACATGTAGAGGACAATGGCTATTTTCCATGGTTTGCTTCAATTGTTGTATCTTTGCCACCGGAGCATCACCAACAGAAAAATAGTAAATTGCATCAACCTGCAACATAAAACACATCTCTAAATATATTACATATGTCAAAGACCCTGTTCCATCTGAGCTGTTTTCTCTTGAATATGTCAAAGAACCTGTTCCATCTGAGCTGTTTTCTCTTGACAAAAAATAGTTAATATAATATATGGCTACGTTCACACGACCGTAAAAACAAAGTCATCTGCTTGTCAACCAGAAAAAAATGGACGATTTTTGATCTTTATTGTCATCCCTAGGATATCCTTTTAGCATTAATTTTTGTACATCAGCACTAAATAAAATTTATAAGACCAAATAAATTTTCCTCTGTTAATAATTCCAAAGTATCCGTATAAACTGGATGTTGCATGGTTGATCCGTATGATTTTTTTTTTCATACTGTAATGCAGCGGGGTTGGTGCAGTGTGACAGATAGGCAGGGACCACAGGAAAGTTAACAGCAGGTGTGTTTAATATCCACAGAACTCACACAGTGCACAGCACACGGTATCCTCCAGATCACAGCCAGGGCCTCACAACAGTCTGTACACAAGACAGGTTGCCGAGGGTAACTGCACCACCGTATCACGCTGTGGGGTGCCAGGCATTCGCTGCTCTTGGCTCTGTGTTAGCTCACACAGGCTGGATGCTGCAGAGCAACATGCTCTGCTACTTGCAAACAAACACTGACACACCCAAACCCTATACTGCAGGGTTTTTAACTGGAATCTGTGGCCATGGGCCACCTATTAGACACCCTCTAGGAGGAAGCGGACTGCCCCACTACCATCCTGTAGTCCGCTTCAAAAATAAAAGCCCTTACCGGAGTTTCCTGAACATTAGCTTGGACAAATAGCTTGACCAGGTCCACACTTACTTTTACTTTGCCTTGTGATTCACAGGCGTCCTGCTATGAATACAAGGCACTCCAGCAGGTCTAACAGGACTCCGTCCGCATCCTGGGGGATATATATCGACAATCGCATATGATCCCCCTCACTGCCTCACATATCCCCCCCTCGGTTCAAACTTGTGGGGTTGAACACTTGTCACCATACAGGTAGCCCATGACAGGGCATCCGCATTTCCCTGAGATTTCCCCGCCCGATGTTCAATGGTGAAATTACAATTCTGCAGGGATAGAAATCATCTGGTGACCCAAGCATTCCTCTCCTTGGCATTCCTCATCCTTACCAAGGGTGAATGATCTGTCACCAAATGAAACAGTCGACCGTGTAAATAATAGTGCAGGGACTCCAAAGCCCACTTAGTGGCAAGGCACTCTTTCTCCACTACGCTATAATTTTTCCCAGACCGGGTGAGTTTTCTACTTAGGTAGGTGACTGGACGTTCCTCCCCGTTCACCTCCTGCGACAAGATCACTCCTAGGCCCATGTTAGAGGCATCCGTCTGTATGATGTAGCATTTCTGGAAGTTGGGGCTAATGAGGACAGGCTATCCGCACAGCTCCACCTTCATGGATTGATACACTTCCTCCGACTGGGGGTTCCACCAAACCATGACCGACTTCTTTCCCTTGAGGAGATTGGTGTTGTTCTCCCCTAAAAATTAGGTATAAACCTCCGGTAATACCCAACGATTCCGAGAAACGCTCTCACCTGTTTGGTCGTAACAGGTAGGTGCCAGTTCTGAATGGCCTCGATTTTATTTATTTGGGGTTTGATAAGCCGTGGGGTTATCACATATCGCAAGTACCGGGCTTCCTCAAGCCCAGTACATCACCTGAGTGAATAAGAACAAACGGAGTCCAAAAATAGGGAAAAAAAAACAGCTGCACCGCCCCAACCCCAGCCCGAAATGTACTGATTTATATAAGCCAGTATTCTGATGCCTGCTCTGTGCATATACCTTTGCAGCAGGGCCGGCCCGAACGTATAGGCGAACTAGGAGGCCGCCTAGGGCACCGACCCTAAGGGGGCGCCAGAGAAAAAATAGAAAAAATTATAAAAAATCTTTTCAAAAGGCAAAAGGAGTATGGAGTGGAGCTGAATGTGTATGAGGTGTATGGAGCGGAGCCGTGTGTGTATGAGGTGTACGGAGCGGAGTCGTGTGTATGAGGTGTACGGAGCGGAGTTGTGTGTGTATGAGGTGTATGGAGCGGAGCTAAATGCATACGAGGTGTACGGAGCGGAGTCGCGTGTGTACGAGGTGTATGGAGCGGAGCGCGTGTGTACGGAGCAAAGCCGCGAGTGTAGGAGTAGCTATGTGTGGCCATTATACGGTACGAAGTATCATGTGCGGCCAATGTACAGTATGGAGCATCATGTGTGGTCATTATACAGTATGGAGCATCATGTGTGGCCATTATACAGTATGGAGCATCATGTGTGACCATTATACAGTATGGAGCACTGTGTGGCCATATTTTTTTGTTTATAATTATTCTTTATGAAACAGTGTGATCAGCAGTGCTAAATGGGTGTGGTTGGGATGTGGATATGGGTGTGGCTAGTTATGAATGGGTGTGGTCAGAGGCGCGGCCTAAAATTTGCGCGCCGCAAATTTTGTCCCTCTTTCCCATCTTCAAAAGTTGGGAGGTATGTTAAAAGTAGTAGGGGCGCAACAAAATAGTTTCGCCTAGGGCGCCGTAATCTCTCGGGCCGGCCCTGCTTTGCAGATATTTATAACATGTGCAATGTGATTATGTGTGATGGAATCATAGGCAGTAATTTATAGCCATATGGAATATATAGAACTGTTTGGTCCTGTTTTGTATTTCTAAATTTACATTGCATTATTTATTGTTCCGATATCTTTGCCCCTTGTTGACTTCTATATTATGTGCAATTGATCATAGGCAGGAAATTGTAGCCACAGGAAATATATTGGACTGCTCAGTCCTTTTCAATATATTCATGTTTACATTGCACTTAGCACTTTCTATATAATGTTTGGGCAATTATATTGAAACATACATAGAATTTATATCACTAATGTTGATGTCTTCGAGGACATTTCTTTAGTCGGTGCCAGGGAAGAGAGCGGAGCAGATACGCTCCAGGGATGTCCCCGAGGCCAGCAAGAAGGTCTCAACAGGAAGTCTATACCACCACAGTGTCGGTCACCACCTGGCAAGGCCCATATTCCATTCAGGAGGACCTGAGCACGCCTCTGCACTAGATTAGATGACTGAGCTGTCTATCAAAATACTGACAGCTCAGCACGCCCCTGCACTAGATTGCACAACTGATCTGTCAATCACAGTGTCAAAGACACACTGAGCAGAGAAATCGTGACAGTACAACCTCTTATAGGGGGACCACCTGACTTCCAGGTTTCAAAGGAATCCTAAGATGGAAGGCCCTGACCAAATCAATGGCCTTCACAGAATGATTCGGAAACCATGATTTTTTTTCTTGGGTCCGTATACCCTCCAATGATCAAGATATTGAAGGGAATTTCAGGCCCTAGGAAAATCCACGATCCTCTTCACCTCGTACTCTAAACCTCCATTGACAGAAACTGGAGGCGGTGTGGACTAGACAGACAACAGTGAAGGGACAAACTCTTAACAGCACTATGTGGAACACATCAGGGATATAAAGACACTGAGGAAGTTTTAATCCGCAGGCAAATGGCTTGACTAGCTCCAGAATATCATACGTGTCAATAAATTTAGGACCCAACTTTGCTGATGTTACTTTCAGCTTAATATTTTTGGAAGTTAACCAAACCTTATCCCCTACTTTGAAGACAGGACCCGCCATACATTTTCTATTGGCCTTCCATGTTTGATGAAGTTGAGCCACCCCAATATTCTTTTGAACCTCCCTCCAGACATCCATGTTTCTGTATGGTCACCTGTTCTCCAGGACACCCAGAACTCATCCTAGAGAAAGCATAAAAAAGGGCAAGTTTCCAGTGGACTGATTGACCGACTAAAAGGTAAAATCAGCAAGAGGTAAAAACGAGGACCAGTCCTCTTGTGAGTCGCTACAAAACATCTTAAAATTTGTTCCAACAATTGATTTGTCCTCTCTGTCTGACCGTTAGTTTCAGGGTAGTAAGCAAAGGAGAATTATAAATCAATCCACAATTTCTTATAAAACAGTCCCCAGATTTTGGTAACAAATTGCCCCCCCCCCCCATCTGATACAATGTACAAAGGAATACCATGCAATCTCACCACATGATTGCTAAACAACCTGGAAAGTGTTTCAGCATTAGGTAACCCTGATGAAGGAACAAAGTGAGCTTTTTTACTGAATCGGCCAACTACCACCCAACTAACAGTTTTCTCACTAGACAAAGGCAAATTAGTAATTGAATCCATGAACAAATTAGTCCAGGGTCTTTCTTGAATTGGCAGTGAGCCAATTCTATGGTCGGCTGGTTATGACAGACTTTAGCGCGTGCGCAGTTTTCACAAGCAGAAACAAAATTCTTAATATCATTCTATATGGATGATCACCAAAAAGTCTAGCAATAGCTTTCCATGTAGCAGTAATCCCAAGATGACCACTCAAGACAGAATCTTGAAACTCTGGCAACAAATGCAATCTTTGGTACACCAGCACAAATAATTTGAAACCTGGAGTAGCGGAAGGGGCCAACAACTGGGCTTTACATATCTATGCATCCAACTCCAAGGTTACTATACAAACAACAAAACCCTGAGGAAGAATGGAGGATGGAGCATCTGGAGGAAAGCCTGCGTGATAAAGCATCAGACCTCACATTCTTGGTCTTGGATCCAGGATGTGATTGAAAAATTGAATCTTTAAAATAATAAGGACCATCTGGCTGTCTTGGGGTTAATCATTTAGCTCATTCAATATAGGCAACATTTTTATAATCTGTTACCACCGTAACTTGATGAACTGATGAACTGCTCCCTCCTAAAAATGTCTCCATTCTTCAAGAGCTAATTTAACTGGGAACAACTCGTGATTCCCAACATCATAATGTCTCTAATCAGACATAAATTTCCTACAGAAAAATGCACATGGTCTCAAGTTGATCAGTATTTTGGAAACTTGAGATAATACAGCCCCTACCATGACTTTTGAAGCATCCACCTCCACAATGAATGGTTTCTGGAAATCAGGTTGGATTAAAACTGGAGCAGACATAAAATATTCTTTTGATATATTAAATGTCACAATAGCATCCGGTGACCAAAACTCAATCTATGAAAAACACCAACTAAATTTTCTGGAGTAAATGGTAAATCCTAAAAATGTTGTAATGCTTTTAGCTCACGAGGTTGAACCTAATCAATTATGGCCTGCGCCTTTCCATGATCCAATTAAATCCTTCAGCTGATACAATGGACTCCAGGAACAATATCTCTTGTAAAGAAAAAGTAGATTTCTCTAGTTTAACAAATAAAGAATACTCTCTGAGCTTTCGTAAAACAAAGCTGATATGTTTATGGCGCAAATCCAGATCGGGTGAAAAAATAGAATATCGTTAAGATATACCACAATAAACCTTCCATTACAATCAGAAAAGATATGCGAGGACGCAGATTCAGCTGAAATAAAGCACTGTTGCCGGCAGACTTTTCGACCAGGCCAGGCCGCAATTGTCAAGGGGTCTACGATGCCTTTGGATGTATGAAACAGCCTCATGGGTCGCACCACAGCCTGTGTGTTGGAGACCCCTGTAATTTACCATGTGGATCAGATTTGCCACCTAATCACAGAGTGTACGAACTGGATCCATTGGTTGGGAAAAAATGGAATTAGTCTTACTGGTAATTCGGTTTCTAGGAACCTTCCACGACAGCATAGGAGGTTGTCTCCATGTCTCCACGCCCTAATGGGGGACAGGAAGCACAAAGAGGTTCAAAGCCCTTACAACTCTCCAGTGACTTACAACTAACACCATAGCCCTGGATACCCTAAGATTCCCAGGAATTAACCAAGGAACATAGGGAGAGAAATAGTGATGTCATAGAAGGTTCCTAGAAACCGAACTACTGGTAAGACTAATTCTATTTTCTCTAGTCACCTTCCATGACAGCATAGGAGGAATACCAACCAATTCTCCACCGGGGGCGGGCAACGGCCTGAAGAACTTTTTGGCCAAAGGCTAAATCCCTATTGGACAACAAGTCCAATCTATAGTGTCTGGTAAAAGTATGAAGTGAAGGCCATGTAGCAGCTCTGCAAATCTGCTCGGTGGATGCGCCTGCCCTTTCAGCCCAGGAGGCTGAGGTAGACCTTGTAGAATGACCCAAGAGGGAGGTGTCATATTCTGGGCCAGATATGCTTCAGATATAGCCCTCTTGATCCAATTTGTGATGGTACTCTTCGCCACCTTCTTTACTTTATTTCGATACGATTGATGAACAAATAAATTCTGGTCAACTCCCAATGATTCAGTTTGCTGTAAGTAGTGCAAAATTGTACATCGAACATTGAGAGTATGGAATTCCATCTCCTTTGCATTTGTTGGATTCTGGCAAAAGGAGGGGAGGACAATGTCCTGTGAACGGGGGAAATTGGATACCACCTTGGGCAGAATGGATGGATCAAGATGAAGAACTATACAATCATCTCTGATTATTAAGTAAAGTTCCCTTATAGATAATGCCTGTAATTCCCCTATTCGTTTTTACCGTAGTTATGGTGACTAGGAAAGCTGCTTTGAACGAAAGAAGCTAAGGGGTACAGGAGGACAGGGGTTCAAATGGTGGTTGCGTGAGGCCCTTGAGGACTAAATTTAAATCCCAGGAGGGGATAACAGTCTGAATCCTGGGACGCAGTCTAAGGGCTGACACCATGAACCTTTTAATCCAACGATGGTTAGCTAAATGCTGATCGAATACAGCGCTCAGGGCAGAGACCTGAACCTTCAGAGTACTAGGCTTGAGGCCTAAGTCTAATCCTTTCTGTAAGAAGTCCAATATCTGTGAAATGTTGGGGTGGAAGGGATCTGGTACCTTACGAATGCACCACGATAACAAATGTTTCCACATCTTGTTATAGATGGAATTGGTGACTGGTTTCCTGGACTTTTGTAAGGTAGAAATTACTTTGTCCGAAAGCCCTCGTGCACGCAATACCTGGGACTCAGTAACCAAGCAGCTAAATTCAGTTTTTGATGATCCGGATGATGCAGAGGTCCCTGTGAGAAAAGGTCGGTTCCCAGAGGTAACTGAACTGGACCGTCTACTTGAAGATTGATAATAACGTTGAACCAGCTCCTTCTCGGCCACTAGGATGATTGGGACCTGATCTTCCCAAATCTTCCAAGGAGTCCTCGCCAGCATCAGAAATTGGAGTAAACACTTAGGCTAACTGGAAGTTCCACTGCTGAGCGAAGGCATTCACTCCCCGGAAATTGTCCCTGGGGTTCAGGGAGAAAAAGGCTTCGACCTGTGTATTTTGGGCTGAGGCAAATAGGTCAATCTCTGGCAGACCCCATCTTGCTACCAGCATCTGGAAGATTCCTTGGTTCAGGCTCCATTCTCCCAGCTGTATGTCCTGGTGACTCAGGAAATCTCCCTGGCGGTTGGAAGACCCTTTTAGGTGGAGTGCCGTCAGGGAGAGGTGTTTTTCAGCCCAACAACATATTTGGCTTGAAACGTTCTTCAAGCTGTCGAGCTTCGTGCTCCCCTGATGTCTGAAGTGGGCTACGGTGGTGATGTTGTCCGAATATACTCTGACATGACACCCGGTGACTAGGTTGTCTGCTGCAAGAAGGGCTTCCTCCACTGGCCTCAGCTCTCTGAAGTTGGAGGATGTGTCACCTGTCTCTGGATTCCAGAGTCCCTGGAAAAGAGTATGGAACACTACAGCACCCCAGCCTCTTTTGCTGGCGTCGGTTGTTACCGTGACTAGAGGTGTTTGGGACCAGGTTACACCTGTAACAACCTTGCTGTCATCACTGCATGGCCTCCCATTCCCCACCTGCCCTACACTTACTCACTGCTCCAGGCCATGCTGTGAGTTCTGTCTGCTGCTGGCTCCATGTTGTGTACCTCATGTCTCCTGACTGCTCTTTGCATACTTCCTGGCTGTGTGCATAGGGCATTGCCAGCCAATTGCCATGAGGCCTCAGGTACTTAAGACATCCCCACCCCTAGGGTAGGGCCTGAGCAACGTACTCTGTTAGTCTGTATTTTGTTGCCAGGTCCTGTTCTGTCTCTGCCTTCTCTGGGGGGCTGCATACCCAGGCCTGTTTCTGTACTTTGTATGTTCTATCTCTGCCTTCTCTGGGGGCTACATACCCAGACCTGTTACTGTGCTTTGTATGTTTTGTTTCCGGTTTCCTGAGGGCTGAAATACTCAGGCCTGTGTCCTTGCCCAGTATCTGTTCCTGTGTCCGTTCTTGTCTGTACTGTGTCCTATTCTTGAATCTTATCCTGTTCCTGTACCTGACCTAGTCTGAACTCAGTCCTATACCTGTGTCTACTTGTAACCTTGTCTGTAGCCTTCCCTACCCTGCTGGGTGTATCCTTGTGCTCCGCTTTCTGTGTTTACTTCTGCTCTGCTCGCCGCACCCTGTGGCTTTGCTCTGCTCTGCTCTCGGTTCCGCTCCTTGCGGCTCTGTTCTGCTCTCGGCTCCGCTTTGCATCCGACTCCGCTCACTTGCGGTTCCATCCTGCTTTCGCTCCATGCTCTGTGGTTCCATCCTGCTCTTGCTCTGTGCTCTACGATTCCATTCTGCTCCCACTCCGTGCTCTGTGGTTCCATCCTGTTCTCGCTCTGCGGCTCCGCGCTCTTTGTTAGGGTTAGTGGAACGCACAGAGTAATGAGAGATAGATACGAGGTGCGTTCGCAGCCCGGGGTCCACCGTGCAGAGATACCTATTGCTAAGGAATGGCGGATGGACACTGAGCTCACACGTGGTTTAACCTCACCCCGTGTGAAATGTAAGCGACCTCTGTTGCTTCACAGAGTCGCACTGTACACAGAAAACTATTACCCTAACTAGGGTTGTGCTTGTTCTGGAACTCTTCTGTGCTAACCGCACACATGAAGGAACCAGATGCTAAGCCAAGGCTAATTGCCCCACTGACTCTAGCTGCCTGCCTAAGTGTACAGCCCCAGAGCTAAACAGACTCTCCACATATGACTGAGTGGTAGAGTATCCACTGGCAACAGCCAAACACAATTGATATTAGCGCATGGCCGTGCGGCCATGCAAACCTTTTATAGTTATAGCTTCTTCAGGACCTTCCTAGTGGACCAATAGGAGCTGCAACAGGACCTGAGCATGTGACCCCCGACCTCCAATGAGAGGTCTTCCCTTGGGCATGCTCAGAAGGAGAAAAGCAGGACTTAGTCCCAGAAGCGTCTGCTCGCTGCTGACCAGTACTGGCTACAATGGCTGAGCCTGAAAGGGCAGCAGTAACCAAGCACACAGTATCTGCCTGAGCCAGATGCTGGGACCGATGTCTCCGCTGAGCAGGCTCCACTGCGGCTGGAGAATGGGAGACTGCAGCGGAGGTGGTTCGAGATTCCCCCTGTGCAGCAGCGGGAACTCGAGACCTAACACTCTGCAGTTCCATCCTGCTCTCGCTCCTCGCTCTGCGATTCTATCCTACTCTTGCTCTGCACCTTGCGGTTCTGCATTGCTCTGCTCCTTGCAGTTCTACCTTGCTCTGCTGCTTGCTGTTCTACCCTGCTCTGCTCCTTGCGGTTCTGCCCTGCTCCGCTCCTTGCAGTTCTGCCTGGCTTCGCTCCTTATGGTTCTGCTCCACTCTCGTTCCGCACCTCGCGGGTCTTTGTCCTGCAGTCTGAACAAGTCCCTACCTGTTCCCATAAATCACTTATACCTGTCTATGTTCCTGTCTTACCCGTACCGGTTCCAGTCCTGTTAGCTGTACCCGCCTGCCAGTGTCTCAGCCGTGCCCGCCTGTCTGCCAGTGTCTCAGCCGTATCTGCCTGTCTGCCAGTGTCTCAGCCGTGCCCGCCTGTCTGCCGGTGTCTCAGCCGTGCCCGCCTGTCTGCCAGTGTCTCAGCCGTGCCCACCTGCCTGTCAGTGTTCCGTTCCCCAGTGAGATCAGCAGCCACAGCCAGACTCCACCATGGAGTGGTACCTGGCAGCTACCTGCCGCACAAGCCTGACCTCACCATCAGAGGCTCCAGTGAACACCAAGGAAGCTGCTTAGTCACGCCCCGCTAGGGAAGTCTGGTTTGTGGCACATTGGGGCCACAACCCCACACGCTCATGCCAACAAGTCTGGGCGCAAGTGTTACAACACCCCTACGTAGATTTTTGGGGCTTAATCACCAAGCCAGTGAAGCCTTTACTCAGCCTGGGGTCTGAACTCTGCTGTTCAGAGAGATGGGATTCCTGTTGCAGCTCCTGAGAATATGAGTCTGTAGGACCCTGGAGTGGGCCTGAGTCCAAGGCACTGACTGAATGCAAGAAGTCATCGAGCCTAGGATGGACATGGCTTCTCGAAGAGTAGGGGACCTCTGCTTCCTGAATCCTGAGATTTTGGTCATCACAGTCAGGCGATGATATTCTGGTATTAAATCAGTAGAACTCGTAGGAACCTTCTTTTTGTGGAGGGTTGGAGTTCTGATTTTTTCAGATTTGGGAGCCATCCTACTCTTTGTAAAATATCTATAGATCCTGCTGCATGACTCCTGAGAGTTTGAGCAGATGGGGCTATGATTAGATCGTCCAGATAAAGGATAATGCAGATACTTTGTCCCCGGATGTAGGTCACTGCCTCTGACATGATCCTGGAGAACACCCTTGGTGCTGAGGAAATGCCAAATGGGAGCACATTGTATTGATAGTGCTTCACCTGTTGGTTTTGTAGGACTGCAAATCTCAGGTACTTTCTGTGGCGAGGATGGATTGGTACGTGAAAATAAGCATCCTACAGATCGATGGTTGCCATAAAATAATGAGGTCCTATCAGGGGAATTGCCGATTTCACTGATTCCATCTTGAATCTCCGATATGTGATGTGACGGTTGAGACTCTTCAAATCTATTATGATGTGTGCATCTCCTGTAAGGTTTTCTCATTAGAAAGAGGCGGGAGTAATGACCTCTTCCCCACTCGTCCACAGGTACTGGGGAGATTGCATTTGATTCTAGATGATCCTGCAGACCCGATATCAGTAAGTCGTAGGCTCCTTGAGATGGTATAGAGGTGACTCTTAGACTCAGAGGAGGGGAGGAGTCGAACTCTATAAGGAGGCCCTCCTTGATAACATTGAGAACCCAATGGCAATTGGAAATTACCTGCCACTGATGGAAAAAATTTGAGAGCCTCCCTCCTACAGAGTCGGAGTCATTGCTTGTCCTGTTGGTGCTGCTGCTGGGGGACAAGGATGTGTTTGACCTTCCCTTTAGCATAGCATCTCCTGATTTTTCCTTTACCCCTTGCTTGAGGGGTCTGAGGCAGTGAGGCACCAAAAAAGCGTTTCTTGGTGGTTTTCTGCTTAGGAAGGGTTTTCTTTTTGTCTGTGGCCTTTTCCATTATATCATCAGGAGCTGGCCCAAAGACATATTCACCTTTAAAGGGGATGGAGCACAACTTGATCTTAGAAGTGACATCCCCACTCCACATTTTAAGCCAAAGCACCCCTCTATCAGAGTTGGACTGAACCAGGAGCCTAGCGGCGATACGAACGGATTCCGCAAAGGCGTCAGCCAAGAATCCGGTTGCCCTTTTGAGCAACGAAAGAGAGTCTAATAACTCCCCTCTTCAGGTCCCCTGAGAGATGAAATTCTCTAATTGACCCAACCACCAGAAAAGGGATCTGGCCACATAGGTGGAAGCTGTGTTGGTCTTAAGTAAAGAGATGGAAGTCTTCCAGGATTTTTTTTCAGCAGACTTTCCGCCTTCCTATCCATTGGGTCTTTAAGCAGACATGAATCTTCAAAGCGGAGTGCAGTTCTTTTGGCTACTCTTGCCACCTGCACATCCTCCTTAGGAACATCCCAACTAACTAACCCACCCTCCAGCGGGAACCTATGTTTAAGCTCCAAGGGGGTGCTTAGACGTTTCTCCGAGGATTCCCACTCCTGAGAGCTCATGTTCAGGATGTTTTCATTGACCAGAAAACCAATCTATTTTCCTGCTTTCAATCCTCCAAACATTTAGTCCTGAATTGTTTGGGGAACTTGTTCCTCCTCCAAACCCATAGTGCTACGGACTGCACTAAGTAACTCCTCCATATACGCTGTAGAAAAGAGATATTTCTTAGCCTCCAATATCCTATGAGATGAAGATTCCTCTCAGTTTTCTGAAGCTGAGTCACAAGAGCCTTCAGAATCAGAGTCAGAATCCTCAATTTGGATCTTTCTCTTCTTGGGGGAGATGGTCCCGGAGAAGGAGGTGGAGGTGTAAAGACCGCCAAGAAGGACTGGACCTCCTGCTTGACAAGAGTACGTATTTCATCCAGGAGTGAGGAATGCTCAGTCCTAACCACCTTATCCGTACACTCCTGACATAGCTTCTTCTCCCAGAGAGAGGGAAGCTTCTTATTACAGATGGCACATTTAGGAACCTTCTTATGTTTTTTGGGGGCAGACATGTCTCCCTAGAAAAAAGGGAGGGAAGTATAACTAAAAAGTACCCTAATACTGTACCCACGACTCTGGCTAGGACCCACCCCCCTCCACAGACTTACTGAGGCTGGGGCAACGCTGGGCTCTGCAGATGCAGGGCAGGAAGCAGACACACCATCCATACTGCAGAGATTAGCCTTACCTGGAGGTAATAAACCCTGCCCCCAGTGCCAAAAGAGTTATCCCTCCTCCCCCTCCAGGTCCTGAGCAGGCGTGACAAGATCAGTGTGCTCGGCATGACGTTCGGTAGGCGGGGGCTGCAGAAAGCCAGACCCGGAAGCACATGCGCTCCACAGTGGAATGCAAACCCCATAAGGGACTCACATGTGGTATGACACCACTTCCGGGTCATGCTGAACAGCGTGCAGGAGGGAGAAGAAGCCAGCTATGGGGATCACTGGCCCACTTTACCACCAGCGGGAGCACAGGTGGGCCTGGAAGTCCCGTGTCCTCCGCAAGGCAGGGAGACGGGACCAGCATGGAGGAGGAGAGCTGAGCTCACAAATACCACTGCCCGGCTTCAGCACAAGAGACAGGTATACTGTTGTTGCCGGCCACACAGCATACGAAAAATAAAAAACCTCTCCATGCTCCATGGGGGACAGGAACGACACTGACGAGTGGGAGGTGGGAGGGGCTTTTAACCTCTTTGCACTTCCTGTCCCCCATTAGGGCGTGGAGACAACCTCCTATGCTGTCATAGAAGGTGACTAAAGAAAAAGTGTATGTCCAGTCGTAATGTGACACTAGTCACTATTCACAGACAAGCATTGAGGCATGGTAGTCAAATGTTTCAGGGTACAATACTAAGAGGGCACAAAATAAACAAAAGAGGAAAGACAAAGGTTAGCGGATCAGAGCAAAGGGGAAAGAAAATGGATGATCAGAACAAGGTCCAAGGTCAGGCAGCAATAGATCAACATGTACTACCGAGCAAATGCTACGACTGGTGAAGATCAAGGACTGACAGCTTAGCTAATAATCAAGTAGAACAGAGAACACCTGAAAGAAGCTCAGCACCTCCCAGTCTCAAACTGGACAGCTGAGCAGTCTGTCAAAATGACAGCTCAGTACACCCCTTGACTAGATTGCATGACTGAGCTGTCATTCACTGCTTCCAAGACATACTGAGCAGAGGAATAGTTACATTCACTTTAGAATTTCACTAGAATTTTTTTTTATTTTCTAGTACATTATAAAATGTCATTCAGTACTACACTCATCTCACAAAAAATGCCCTCTTATACCTAAAAAGGAAAAACTTTTATAAAAGGGAGGCAACAAAGTAAAAACACAAAAACAATAATTGGGGTGTTGGGAAAGGGTTCAATGTGTGATCACAGATTTAAATTATCAGCCTTGCTCCATGGACAATTCTAACACAATATATAACAGGATGGATTTAATTTAAATAATGTTGACAAAAATGTTTAGTCTTGTGTTACAAAGTTTAGGGCCAGAATGAATATTCCCTTTAAAAAAAAAAACTAAAATTACATTCAGTAAAGATGGAGTTATTCAAATTTACATCAACAGCATCCCATACTTTTTTCTGTATTGTTAGTATACCTAATTCAACTGCTGGTAATCACACATGTCCATAATGTTAATATATTATTAGCTAAATAGTAGGAATTGACTTCTGTTACGACCTGGTTATCCAAGGCTTCTGACACAGCTTCAGCTGCACTATCCACATTGGCCACTGGGTAGGGCTGTAGATTCCATATCCATTCCATAGCTTCTTCTATGGAGCGCTGGGTGACAAGCATTGGCTTCTCATGCCACTTTACAGGCTTTTGTGAAACCCTGCACAAAATATGTACATATGTAAATATAGTCATACAAACATTCATTACAATTTTTTTAAAGTTTAGTTTTAAATCTATACAAGTTTCACACTAATCGCTTTTTAGGTTAACCCCTTCACCCCCAAGGGTGGTTTGCACGTTAATGACCGGGCCAATTTTTACAATTCTGACCACTGTCCCTTTATGAGGTTATAACTCTGGAACGCTTTAACGGATCTTGGCGATTCTGACAATGTTTTCTCGTGACATATTGTACTTCATGATAGTGGTAAAATTTCTTCGATATAACTTGCGTTTATTTGTGAAAAAAATGAATATTTGGCGAAAATTTTGAAAATTTCGCAATTTTCCAACTTTGAATTTTTATGCCCTTAAATCACAGACATATGTCACGAAAAATACTTAATAAGTAACATTTCCCACATGTCTACTTTACATCAGCACAATTTTGGAACCAAAATTTTTTTTTGTGACGGAGTTATAAGGGTTAAAAGTTGACCAGCAATTTCTCATTTTTACAACACCATTTTTTTTTAGGGACCACATCTCATTTGAAGTCATTTTGAGGGGTCTATATAATAGAAAATACCCAAGTGTGACACCATTCTAAAAACTGCACCCCTCAAGGTACTCAAAACCACATTCAAGAAGTTTATTAACCCTTCAGGTGTTTCACAGGAATTTTTGGAATGTTTAAATAAAAATAAACATTTAACTTTTTTTCACACAAAATTTATTTCAGCTCCAATTTGTTTTATTTTACCAAGGGTAACAGGAGAAAATAGACTGCAAAATTTGTTGTACAATTTGTCCTGAGTACGCTGATACCCGATATGTGGGGGTAAACCACTGTTTGGGCGCATGGCAGAGCTCGGAAGGAAAGGAGCGATATTTGACTTTTCAATGCAAAATTGACTGGAATTGAGATGGGACGCCATGTTGCATTTGGAGAGCCCCTGATGTGCCTAAACATTGAAACCCCCCACAAGTGACACCATTTTGGAAAGTAGACCCCCTAAGGATCTTATCTAGATGTGTGGTGAGCACTTTGACCCAACAGGTGCTTCACAGAAGTTTATAATGCAGAGCCGTAAAAATAAAAAATCATATTTTTTCACAAAAATGATCTTTTCGCCCCCAATTTTTTATTTTCCCAAGGGTAAGAGAAGAAATTGGACCCCAAAAATTGTTGTGCAATTTGTCCTGAGTACGCTGATACCCCATATGTGGGTGTAAACCATTGTTTGGGCGCAGGGCAGAGCTCGGAAGGGAAGGAGCGCCATTTGACTTTTCAATGCAAAATTGACTGGAATTGAGATGGGACGCCATGTTGCGTTTGGAGAGCCCCTGATGTGCCTAAACATTGAAACCCCCCACAAGTGACACCATTTTGGAAAGTAGACCCCTTAAGGAACTTATCTAGATGTGTGTTGAGCACTTTGAACCCCCAAGTGTTTCACTACAGTTTATAACGCAGAGCCGTGAAAATAAAAATTCTTTTTTTCACAAAAATGATTTTTTAGCCCCCAGTTTTGTATTTTCACAAGGGTATCAGGATAAATTGGACCCCAAACGTTGTTGTCCAATTTGTCCTGAGTACGCTGATACCCCATATGTGGGGGGGAACCACTGTTTGGGTGCATGACAGAGCTCGGAAGGGAAGGAGCGCCATTTGGAATGCAGACTTAAATGGATTGGTCTGCAGGCGTCACGTTGCATTTGCAGAGCCCCTGATGTACCCAAACAGTACAAACCCCCCACAAGTGACCCCATATTGGAAACTAGACCCCCCAAGGAACTTATCTAGATGTGTTGTGAGAACTTTGAACCCCCAAGTGTTTCACTACAGTTTATAACGCAGAGCCGTGAAAATAAAAATTCTTTTTTTTTTTCACAAAAATGATTTTTTAGCCCCCAGTTTTGTATTTTCTCAAGGGTATCAGGATAAATTGGACCCCAAACGTTGTTGTCCAATTTGTCCTGAGTACGCTGATACCCCATATGTGGGGGGGAACCACTGTTTGGGCACATGACAGAGCTCGGAAGGGAAGGAGCGCCATTTGGAATGCAGACTTAAATGGTTTGGTCTGCAGGCGTCACGTTGCATTTGCAGAGCCCCTGATGTACCCAAACAGTACAAACCCCCCACAAGTGACCCCATATTGGAAACTAGACCCCCCAAGGAACTTATCTAGATGTGTTGTGAGAACTTTGAACCCCCAAGTGTTTCACTACAGTTTACAACGCAGAGCCGTGAAAATAAAAAATCTTTTTTTTCCCACAAAACTTATTTTTTGGCCCCTAGTTTTGTATTTTCCCAAGGGTAGCAGGAGAAATTGGACCCCAAAAGATGATGTCCAATTTGTCCTGAGTACGCTGATACCCCATATGTTGGGGTAAACCCCTGTTTGGGCACACGGGAGAGCTCTGAAGGGAAGGAGCACTGTTTTCCTTTTTCAACGCAGAATTGGCTGGAATTCAGATCGGATGCTATGTCCCGTTTGGAGAGCCCCTGATGTGCCTAAACAGTGGAAACCCCCCAATTATAACTGAAACCCTAATCCAAACACACCCCTTACCCTAATCCCAACAGTAACCCTAACCACTCCTCTAACCCAGACACACCCAACCCTATTCCCAACCGTAAATGTAATCCAAACCCTAACCCTATCTTTAGCCCCAACCCTAACCGTAGCCCCAACCCTAGCCCCAACCCTAGCCCCAACCCTAGCCCTAACCCTAGCCCTAACCCTAGCAATAACCCTAGCCCTATCACTAGCCCTAACACTAGCCGTAACACTAGCCCTAACCCTAGCCCTAACCCTAGCCCTAACCCTAGCCCTAACCCTAGCCCTAACCCTAGCCCCAACCCTAGCCCCAACCCTAGCCCCAACCCTAGCCCCAACCCTAGCCCTAACCCTAGCCCCAGCCCTAGCCCTAGCCCTAACCCTAGCCCTAGCCCTAACCCTAGCCCCAACCCTAGCCCTAACCCTAGCCCTAACCCTTGCCCTAACCCTAACCCTAGCCCTAACTCTAGTCCTAACTCTAGCCCTAACCCTAATGGGAAAATGGAAATAAATACATTTTTTAATTTTTTAATTTTTCCCTAACTAAGGGGGTGATGAAGGGGGGTTTGATTTACTTTTATAGCGGGTTATTTAGCGGATTTTTATGATTGGCAGCCGTCACACACTGAAAGACGCTTTTTATTGCAAAAAAATATTTTTTGCGTTACCACATTTTGAGAGCTGTAATTTTTCCATATTTGAGTCCACAGAGTCATGTGAGATCTTGTTTTTTGCGGGACAAGTTGACGTTTTTATTGGTAACATTTTCGGACACGTGACATTTTTTGATCGCTTTTTATTCCGATTTTTGTGAGGCAGAGTGATCAAAAACCAGCTATTCATGAATTTCTTTTGGGGGAGGCGTTTATACCATTCCGCGTTTGGTAAAATTGATAAAGCAATTTTATTCGTCGGGTCAGTACGATTACGATATCTCATTTATATCATTTTTTTTATGTTTTGGCGCTTTTATACGATAAAAACTATTTTATAGAAAAAATAATTATTTTGGTATCGCTTTATTCTCAGGACTATAATTTTTTTATTTTTTTGCTGATGATGCTGTATGGCAGCTCGTTTATTGCGGGACAAGATGACGTTTTCAGCGGTACCATGGTTATTTATATCAGTCTTTTTGATCGCGTGTTATTCCACATTTTGTTCGGCGGTATGATAATAAAGCGTTGTTTTTTGCCTCGTTTTTTTGGTTTTTTTTCTTACGGTGTTTACTGAAGGGGTTAACTAGTGGGGCAGTTTTATAGGTTGGGTCGTTACGGACGCGGCGATACTAAACATGTGTACTTTTATTGTTTTTTTTTATTTTATTTAGCTAAAGAAATGTATTTATGGGAATAATATTTTTTTTTTTTCTTTATTTAGGATATTTTTTTATTTTTTTTTTACACACATATGGGGAATTTTTTTTTTACTTTTTTACTTTGTCCCAGGGGGGGACATCACAGATCATTGATCTGGCAGTGTGCACAGCACTCTGCCAGATCTGCGATCTGCTGTGCAGGGCTGCAGGCTGACCAAGTGTCTGCTCTGAGCAGGCACTCGGTAAGCCACCTCCCTCCCTGCAGGACCCGGATGCCGCGGCCATCTTGGATCCGGGACCTGCGGCGAGGAGGGAGGTAGGAGACCCTCGGAGCAACGCGATCACATCGCGTTGCTCCGGGGGTCTCAGGGAAGCCCGCAGGGAGCCCCCTCCCTGCGCGATGCTTCCCTATACCGCCGGTACACCGCGATCATGTTTGATCGCGGTGTGCCGGGGGTTAATGTGCCGGGGGCGGTCCGTGACCGCTCCTGGCACATAGTGCCGGATGTCAGCTGCGATAGCCCCGTGAGCGCGGCCGATCGCGTATGACGTACTATCCCGTCGGTGGTCATACGGGCCCACCCCACCTCGACGGGATAGTACGTCAGATGTCAGAAAGGGGTTAAGGAAGTCATGTAGGTACCCACAATACATATATACAGCTCTGGCAAAAATTAAGTGACCACTGCAAAATGTTCAGTTTGTCAGATTTTTCTCTTTATAGGTATATTTTTTAGTAAAATGTAAATTGTTCTTTTATTCTATAAACTACTGACATCATGTCTCTGAAGTTCCAAGCAATATTTTTTTTAATTTAATTTCTGAAAATGAGAAATGGTCAAAATAACAAAAATATGCATTGCTTGCAGACCTCAAATAATGCAAAAAAAAGTTCATAATCATTTAGAAACAACAATACTAATGTTTTAACTCAGGAAGAGTTCAGAGATCAATATTTTGTGGGATAACCATGATTTTTAATCACAGCTTTCATGCGTCTTGGCATGTTTTCCACCAGTCTTTCACACTGCTTTTGGGTGACCTTATGCCACTCCTGGTACAAAAATTTAAGCAGTTCTGCTGTTTGATGGCTTGTGACTATCCATCTTCCTCTTGGTTACACTAACAGGGATTTGATGTGGGGATCCTTCATCCACACCTTGATTGACCTAGCTGTGTGGCATGGCACATTGTCCTGCTGGAAAAAACAGTCCTCAAAGTAGGGGAACATTGTCTGAGCAGAAGGAATTAACTGTTTTTCCAGGATAACCTTGTATGCGGCTTGATTCATACGTCCTTTGCAAAGAACAACCTGCCTAATTCCAGCCTAGTTGAAGCATCCACAGGTCATCACCGATCCTCCTCCAAATTTCACAGTGGGTGCAAGACACTGTTGCTTGTATGCCTCTCCAGGTCTCCGTCTGACCATTAGATGACCAGTTGTTGAGGATCTCATCTCGGTATCTAATGGCAGTCAGGCTACCTCCAGCGAGCACATGGACAGCTGTGCGGCCCTCCAAAGAAATGCCATCCCACACCATTACTGACCCACTGCCAAACTGGTCATGCTGAAGGATGTTGCAGGCAGCAGATCGCTCTCCACGGCGTCTCCAGACTCTGTCACGTCTGTCACATGTGCTCAGTGTGAACCTGCTTTCATCTGTGAAGAGCACAGGGTGCCAGTGGTGGATTTGCCAATCCTGGTGTTCTGTGGCAAATGCCAAGTGTCCTGGACGGTGTTGGGCTGTGAGCACAACCCCCATCTGTGGATGTCGGGCACTCAGACCAATCTCATGGAGTCGGTTTCTAACAGTTTGTGCAGACACATGCACATTTGGGGCCTGCTGGAGGTCATTTTGCAGGGCTCTGGCAGTGCTCCTCCTGTTCCTCCTTGCACAAAGGCTGAGGTAGCGGCCCTGTTGCTGGGTTGTTGCTCTCCTACGGCCCCCTCCACATCTCCTGGTGTATTGGCCTGTCTCCTGGCAGCGCCTCCAGCCTCTGGACACTACGCCGACAGACACAGCAAACCTTCTTGCCACAACTCACATTGATGTGCCATCCTGGATGAGCTGCACTATCTGAGCCACTTGTGTGGGTTGTAGATTCCATCTCATGCTACCACGAGTGTGAAAGCACAACCAACATTCAAAAGTGACCAAAACATCATCAGCCAGAAAGCATTGGTGCTGAGATGTGGTCTCTGGTCCCCACCTGCAGAACCACTTCTTTATTGAGTGTATCTTGATAATTGCCAATAATTTCCATCTGTTGTCTATTCCATTTGCACAGCAGCATGTGAAATTGATTGTCAAACAGTGTTGCTTCCTAAGTGGACAGTTTGATTTCACGGACGTTTGATTTACTTGGAGTTATATTCTGTTGTTTAAGTGTTCCCTTTATTTTTTTGAGCAGTGTATATATATATATATATATATATATATATATATATATATATATTTATATATATATATATATATATATATTTATCTCCAAAAGTATTGGCACGCTTGACAATTAGTGCAATTACACACGTTTATTTCCTTTGTGTGCATTGGAACAACACAAAAAAAGAGTAAAAAAATTGGACACAATTTCAAGCAAAACCCCCAAAATGGACCAGACAAAATTGTTAGCACCCTCAACTTAATATTTGGTTGCACACCCTTTGGAATAAGTAACTGCAAGCAATTGTTTCCTATAACCATCAACAAGGTTCTTACACCTCTCAACTAGAACTGTATACATACATATTGCAACTTGGCGGCCATTTAAAAATGTTCCTCGCAATTAACCGTTGTTATGGCTCATGTCTAGGGATGGGCAGACCCATGGATGTTTGGGTCTGTTGGGTTTGGCAGAGCTTTATAAAAAACAATTTGGTTCTGGTACCAGAACGGTACCCGAACTCGAACCTGGGCCCTATTCAACTGAACAGGTGGCCTGAACATCCGGCAGTTCCCAAGCTGCCATCTGATAGCAGCGAGAGCAGGCGTCGCTGATGAGAGTATTCACCAGCCGGTGCTTGTCCATAGTAATAAATATGTCAATGAGATAATTAGTGCAGTGGTTGTGTATTTTACTGTACATGCATTTAGCTAATAAATAAAAGAAAAAACTGGCATGGGGTCCCCCTTAATTTTACTAAGCAGCTGAAGGAAGCGGACAGCTGGGGACTGGCGTTATCATTCTAGAAAGGGCCAATATCCATAAAGGTTCCCAACCTATTAATATCAGTGCACAGTTGACTTCGTAGCCTTTACTGGTTATTAAAATCAGGAGACCCCCTAAAAAAATGACGTGGGGTCTCCCCTATATTCAATAAGCAGCAAAGGATAAATAAACATCTATGGGCTGATATTAATAGGCTGGGAAGGGGCCATGGATATTGGCCCCCTCACAGACTAAAAACTCCAGCCCTCAGCCGCCCCAGGAATGGCGCATCCATTAGAAGCACCAATTCTGGTGCTTAGCCTTGGCTGTTCCCACTTTCCCTGGTTTGTTGGCAAGTGGGGTAATAGTTTTGGGGTTGATGTGAGCTGTTTAATGTCTGCAGACACCCCTATCACTAACTCATTACTCAAAAGTAAGAAAGACACACTCAGAAAAAAGTTCTTTAATTGAACAAAACACTCCCCAACCTGTTATGATCCCAAGTGGCGGAGGATCACAAATAGATCAGCAAGTGATTAAACTAAGGACGAGCTCTAGGGAGATGGTAACTGGACTGATCGCAAATCTGAACCTATCCAAAACAACTAGAGGTAGCCGGTGAACGTGCCTAAAAAATTCTTAGACGTCTCGAGCCAGCCTGAGGAACTAGCTACCCCTAAAGAGAAAGAAAGACCTAGCTTGCCTCCAGAGAAATAATCCCCAAAGATATAGAAGCCCCCAACAAATATTAACGGTGAAGTAAGAAGAAGGCACATACATAGGGATGAAATCAGATTCAGCAAAAGAGGCCCACTAGTACTAGAAAGCAGAAAATAGAGCAGGGGTCTATGCGATCAATAAAAAACCCTTACAAAATATCCATCCTGAGATTTCAAGAACCCACACACCAACTAACGGTGTGTGGGGAGAAACTCAGCCCACTAGAGCAACCAGCAAGCGAGGGAATTACATTTTAGCAAGCTGGAACAGAAAACATGATAAACACTGCTGATCTAAAAATGAGCAAACAAAACTTAGCTTATCCTGGATGGACTGGGAGCAAGGTAGTCAGAAGGAATCTGAGTAGCACTGATTACATCGACAGCCGGCAACAAGTGAAAGTAAAACAGAGCTATATAGGAACCTCCCAGAGGATAACGAACCAGCTGATAGCCAGAGACCAGCAGGATAACAAACAAGGCCACCAGGGGGAGCCCAAAGCAAAAGGCACACCATACCACCAGTGACCACAAGAGGGAGCCCGAAAACAGAGTTCACAACACCAACCCTCTTTTACTCATTTATTATTGTAAAAATAAAAATCAAAAATCAAAGTTATACTCACCAGTCCACCGGTAATCCATAATGCTGATGTCCTACGTCGATCCCCAACTCTGTTACATCTGATTGAACTGCTAAGCCGAGCATGAGAACACGCCTACGTAAGACCGGCAGTGGCATCATTAAGGTACCACCAGTCACACGCAGCCGCATTCTCACACTCAGCACTGTGTCATCTGGTTGCTGGGCTGAGCGGTAACATTACTGATGTCACTGCTCAGTAATGCAACCAAATTCAGTAGTGTTGGGGATCGTCATAGGACATCAGCATTATGGATTATCGGCAGACAGGTGAGTAACTTTGATTTTTTATTTTTACATCAATAAATAAGTACAAGAGGGTTGGGGAGTGTTTTGTTCAAATAAAGCATTTTGATCTGAGTGTTTTTATTACTTTTTTACTTACTGGGTTAGTAATGGGGGTGTCTGATAGACTCTTCTCCATTACTAAGCCCTAGGCTTGATGTCAGCTCACAATAAAAAGCTGACATCAACCCCAAAATATTACCCCACTTGCCAATGCACCAGAGCAAGTGGGAAGAGCTGGACAAAGCGCCAGAATTGGCTCATCTAATGGATGTAGCTTTTCAGGGGCGCCTGTGGGATGCTATTTTTAGGCTGGGGATGGCCAATATCCATGACCCCTTACTAGTCTTAGAATACCAGCCCCCGATTGCCTGCTTTAACCTGTCTGGTTATCAAAAATGTTTTTTTTTTATTATTTATTTAAATAATTTAATAAAACGGTGTGGGGACGCCTTTATTTTTGCTAACCAGCCAAGATAAAGCTGACAGCTGAGGGCTGCTGCCTGCAGCTGTAAGATTTCCTGGGCTAGTTATTAAGAAAATTAGGGACCGAAAAGTCTTTTTTCTTTATTTTTTAACATGATTCCCCTGCCAATCACAGCCATGCCAATACCTGACATGGCTGTGATGGGGCCGGATGTGCCCACACAGGAAAAGCTTGTTGATTGGCTGCGCTGCAGCCTTTCAAAAAGCTTTTTTCGGGCTGTCGAACACAAACAGTAACACAGACCTCCTGAAAAAGTCCGTGTTTGGGGTTCGTGCACAGACCCCGAACTTTACCGTTTGGGTTCGCCCATTTCTACTCATATCTTAAAACTATATTACTGTAACTGTAATCATGAGGCACCAGTAGTTCTATTAATGGTGAGCAGGTAATCCTGACTCTCCCAAAGCACCTTAGGGATGCCCGCCTTGGACTACTCCAAATTGCAATCAAAACTAAAAAACGGAGGAAAAATGTCCACATCAACATATTTATAAAAATATTCAAATAAGTTAATTATAATCACCTTATTATATATAAATCACATAAATACAAAAGTACAAAGTACAAAAATGTGCGTGCTGTCAGCACAGACATAAAGCAGGAGGCATTACAAGGAGAACATGACAGTGGCCAAGTCTAGAGGGGGAGCACAAAGATGTACCCCTCTGGTTGCAGCATTAATCCTTATTTATATGGCCATGACTATATATATCACACATTAGGTCCAATACTACCAAAATCACGGCCACCATATAAACAGTAACATAGTTAAGTACAATAGCTGCTTACCCATTGGTAGTCAGGGTTCGTACCCCCACCTCACTTGGCACCCCGGACGCGCGTTTTGCGTGGCTTATATCTTAAAACTAATAGAAAGATGACTGAGCAGTATAAGAAGCAAAGAAACCAGAGCTTCACGCTATAACAATACTAAATAAATGACAGTAGTCAGAAGGAATCTGAGTAGCACTGATTACATCGACAGCCGGCAACAAGTGAAAGTAAAACAGAGCTATATAGGAACCTCCCAGAGGATAACGAACCAGCTGATAGCCAGAGACCAGCAGGATAACAAACAAGGCCACCAGGGGGAGCCCAAAGCAAAAGGCACACCATACCACCAGTGACCACAAGAGGGAGCCCGAAAACAGAGTTCACAACAGTACCCCCCCCTTAAGAAGGGGTCACCGAACCCTCATGAAAACCCCCAGGGCGATCAGGATGAGCCACATGGAAGGCACGAACCAAATCGGCCGCATGAACATCAGAGGCGACAACCCAAGAATTATCCTCCTGACCATAGCCCTTCCACTTGACCAAATACTGGAGCCTCCGTCTAGAAACACGAGAATCCAAGATCTTCTCCACCACGTATTCCAATTCTCCCTCAACCAGCACCGGGGCAGGAGGCTCAACCGGAAGAACCACAGGTACCACATACCTCCGCAACAACGAGCGATGGAACACATTATGAATAGCAAATGATGCCGGGAGGTCCAGACGGAATGACACAGGGCCAAGGACTTCCAGAATCTTATAAGGACCGATAAACCGAGGCTTGAACTTAGGAGAGGAGACCTTCATAGGAACGAAGCGAGAAGACAACCTGTTGTGAAATTGGATTCTGGGCTCCCCCGGTGGCCACTTGTGGAATTGAACTTGTGTGCATCATCCCCTCTGTTCACCTGCTCCTATCAGGATGTGGGAGTCGCTATATAACCTTGCTCCTCTGTCAGTTTCTTGCCGGTCAACAATGTAATCAGAAGCCTTCTGTGCTTGTTCCTGCTACTAGACAACTCCCAGCTAAGTTGGACTTTTGTCCTTGTGTGTTTTTGCATTTTGTTCCTGTTCACAGCTGCTGTTTCGTTACTGTGTCTGGAAAGCTCTTGTGATCGGAAATTGCCACTCTGGTGTTATGAGTTAATGCTAGAGTCTTAAAGGAATTTCTGGATGGTGTTTTGATAGGGTTTTCTGCTGACCATGAAAGTGTCCTTTCTGTCTTCCTGCTATCTAGAAAGCGGACCTCGATTTTGCTAAACCTATTTTCATACTACGTTTGTCATTTCATCTAAAATCACCGCCAATATATGTGGGGGCCTCTGTCTGCCTTTTGGGAAAATTTCTCTAGAGGTGAGCCAGGACTGTCTTTTCCTCTGCTAGGATTAGGTAGTTCTCCGGCTGGCGCTGGGCATCTAGGGTTAAAAAACGTAGGCATGCTACCCGGCCACTTCTAGTTGTGCGGCAGGTTTAGTTCATGGTCAGTATAGTTTCCATCTTCCAAGAGCTAGTTCTCATATATGCTGGGCTATGTTCTCTCGCCATTGAGAATCATGACAGTTTGACCGGCCCAAAAAAGGGTTAAATTACTGGCTGAGAAAGGAGAGAAAAAAGAAGTCTGCTACAATTTTTTTTTTTTTTTTTTTTTCCTCTAGTTCTGAGTGTGCTCTTAATTGAATCACTTGCTAGTCTGCCTATACTGCAGCCTTCCTCTCTTTCTCTCCTTCTAATCCTTGAATGGCTCTGTGTTCACCTGTTTCAAATGGATCTTCAGAGTGTAGCTACAGGTTTGAATAATCTCGCCACAAAGGTACAAAATTTGCAAGATTTTGTTGTTCATGCACCTATGTCTGAGCCTAGAATTCCTTTGCCTGAATTCTTCTCGGGGAATAGATCTCACTTTCAAAATTTTAAAAGTAATTGCAAATTGTTTTTGTCCCTGAAGTCTCGCTCTGCCGGAGACCCTGCACAGCAGGTCAGGATTGTAATTTCCTTGCTCCGGGGCGACCCTCAAGACTGGGCTTTTGCATTGGCACCAGGGGATCCTGCGTTGCTCAATGTGGATGCGTTTTTTCTGGCCTTGGGGTTGCTTTATGAGGAACCTCATTTAGAGCTTCAGGCGGAAAAGGCCTTGATGTCCTTGTCTCAGGGGCAAGATGAAGCTGAAATATACTGCCAAAAATTCCGCAAATGGTCTGTGCTTACTCAGTGGAATGAGTGCGCCCTGGCGGCGATTTTCAGAGAAGGTCTCTCTGATGCCATTAAGGATGTTATGGTGGGGTTCCCTGTGCCTGCGAGTCTGAATGAGTCCATGACGATGGCTATTCAGATCGATAGGCGTCTGCGGGAGCGCAAACCTGTGCACCATTTGGCGGTGTCTACTGAGAAAACGCCAGAAAATATGCAATGTGATAGAATTCTGTCCAGAAGCGAGCGGCAGAATTTTAGACGAAAAAATGGGTTGTGCTTCTATTGTGGTGATTCAACTCATGTTATATCAGCATGCTTTAAGCGTACTAAGAAGCCTGACAAGTCTGTTTCAATTAGCACTTTACAGTCTAAGTTTATTCTATCTGTGACCCTGATTTGTTCTTTGTCATCTATTACCGCGGACGCCTATGTCGACTCTGGCGCTGCTTTGAGTCTTATGGATTGGTCCTTTGCCAAACGCTGTGGGTATGATTTGGAGCCACTGGAGGCTCCGATACCTCTGAAAGGGATTGACTCCACCCCATTGGCTAGTAATAAACCACAATACTGGACACAAGTGACTATGCGTGTTAATCCGGATCACCAGGAGGTTATTCGCTTTCTGGTGCTGTATAATCTACATGATGTTTTGGTGCTGGGATTGCCATGGCTGCAATCTCATAACCCAGTCCTCGACTGGAGAGCTATGTCTGTGTTAAGCTGGGGCGGTGTTGTCGCAGAGAAGTTCCGACTGCTCCGTGATGAGACCTTGTGCTTTTTTTTCCCGTAAATTTTCGCCCGCCGAGCGGAATTATGATATTGGGAATCGGGAGCTTTTGGCCATGAAGTGGGCTTTTGAGGAGTGGCGTCACTGGCTTGAGGGGGCCAGACATCAGGTGGTGGTATTGACTGACCACAAAAATTTAATTTACCTTGAGTCTGCCAGGCGCCTGAATCCTAGACAGGCGCGCTGGTCGTTGTTTTTCTCTCGGTTTAATTTTGTGGTGTCGTACCTACCGGGTTCTAAGAATGTTAAGGCGGATGCCCTTTCTAGGAGTTTTGAGCCTGACTCCCCTGGTAATTCTGAGCCCACAGGTATCCTTAAAGATGGAGTGATATTGTCTGCCGTTTCTCCAGACCTGCGGCGGGCCTTGCAGGAGTTTCAGGCGGATAGACCTGATCGTTGCCCACCTGGTAGACTGTTTGTTCCTGATGATTGGACCAGTAGAGTAATCTCTGAGGTTCATTCTTCTGCGTTGGCAGGTCATCCTGGAATCTTTGGTACCAGGGATTTGGTGGCAAGGTCCTTCTGGTGGCCTTCCCTGTCACGAGATGTGCGAGGCTTTGTGCAGTCTTGTGACGTTTGTGCTCGGGCCAAGCCTTGTTGTTCTCGGGCTAGTGGATTGTTGTTGCCCTTGCCTATCCCGAAGAGGCCTTGGACGCACATCTCGATGGATTTTATTTCGGATTTGCCTGTTTCTCAGAAGATGTCTGTCATCTGGGTGGTGTGTGACCGTTTCTCTAAGATGGTCCATCTGGTTCCCTTGCCTAAGTTGCCTTCTTCTTCCGAGTTGGTTCCTCTGTTTTTTCAAAATGTTGTTCGTTTGCATGGTATTCCTGAGAATATCGTTTCTGACAGAGGGACCCAATTCGTGTCTAGATTTTGGCGGGCATTCTGTGCTAGGATGGGCATAGATTTGTCTTTTTCGTCTGCTTTCCATCCTCAGACTAATGGCCAGACCGAGCGGACTAATCAGACCTTGGAGACATATTTGAGGTGTTTTGTGTCTGCGGATCAGGATGATTGGGTTGCTTTTTTGCCTTTGGCGGAGTTCGCCCTCAATAATCGGGCCAGCTCTGCCACCTTGGTGTCCCCGTTTTTCTGTAATTTGGGGTTTCATCCTCGATTTTCCTCCGGTCAAGTGGAATCTTCGGATTGTCCTGGAGTGGATGCTGTGGTGGAGAGGTTGCATCAGATTTGGGGGCAGGTGGTGGACAATTTGAAGTTGTCCCAGGAGAAGACTCAGCTTTTTGCCAACCGCCGTCGTCGTGTTGGTCCTCGGCTTTGTGTTGGGGACTTGGTGTGGTTGTCTTCTCGTTTTGTCCCTATGAGGGTTTCTTCTCCTAAGTTTAAGCCTCGGTTCATCGGCCCGTACAAGATATTGGAGATTCTTAACCCTGTGTCTTTCCGTTTGGACCTCCCTGCATCCTTTTCGATTCATAATGTTTTTCATCGGTCATTGTTGCGCAGGTATGAGGTACCGGTTGTGCCTTCCGTTGAGCCTCCTGCTCCGGTGTTGGTTGAGGGTGAGTTGGAGTACGTTGTGGAAAAGATCTTAGACTCTCGTGTTTCCAGACGGAGACTCCAGTATCTGGTCAAATGGAAGGGATACGGTCAGGAGGATAATTCTTGGGTCACTGCCTCTGATGTTCATGCCTCCGATCTTGTCCGTGCCTTTCATAGGGCTCATCCTGATCGCCCTGGTGGTTCTGGTGAGGGTTCGGTGCCCCCTCCTTGAGGGGGGGGTACTGTTGTGAAATTGGATTCTGGGCTCCCCCGGTGGCCACTTGTGGAATTGAACTTGTGTGCATCATCCCCTCTGTTCACCTGCTCCTATCAGGATGTGGGAGTCGCTATATAACCTTGCTCCTCTGTCAGTTTCTTGCCGGTCAACAATGTAATCAGAAGCCTTCTGTGCTTGTTCCTGCTACTAGACAACTCCCAGCTAAGTTGGACTTTTGTCCTTGTGTGTTTTTGCATTTTGTTCCTGTTCACAGCTGCTGTTTCGTTACTGTGTCTGGAAAGCTCTTGTGATCGGAAATTGCCACTCTGGTGTTATGAGTTAATGCTAGAGTCTTAAAGGAATTTCTGGATGGTGTTTTGATAGGGTTTTCTGCTGACCATGAAAGTGTCCTTTCTGTCTTCCTGCTATCTAGAAAGCGGACCTCGATTTTGCTAAACCTATTTTCATACTACGTTTGTCATTTCATCTAAAATCACAGCCAATATATGTGGGGGCCTCTGTCTGCCTTTTGGGAAAATTTCTCTAGAGGTGAGCCAGGACTGTCTTTTCCTCTGCTAGGATTAGGTAGTTCTCCGGCTGGCGCTGGGCATCTAGGGTTAAAAAACGTAGGCATGCTACCCGGCCACTTCTAGTTGTGCGGCAGGTTTAGTTCATGGTCAGTATAGTTTCCATCTTCCAAGAGCTAGTTCTCATATATGCTGGGCTATGTTCTCTCGCCATTGAGAATCATGACAACAACCACACCAAGTCCCCAACGCGAAGTCGGGGACCCACACAGCGACGGCGGTTGGCAAAGAGCTGAGCCTTCTCTTGTGACAACTTCAAATTGTCCACCACATGATTCCAAATCTGATGCAACCTATCCACCACAACATCCACTCCAGGACAGTCAGAAGGCTCCACCTGACCCGAGGAAAAGCGAGGATGAAACCCCGAATTACAAAAAAAAGGAGAAACCAAAGTAGCAGAACTAGCCCGATTATTAAGGGCAAACTCGGCCAACGGTAAAAAAGTAACCCAGTCGTCCTGGTCAGCAGAAACAAAACATCTTAAATAAGTCTCCAAGGTCTGATTAGTTCGCTCGGTTTGGCCATTCGTCTGAGGATGGAAGGCCGACGAAAAAGACAATTCAATGCCCAACTTAGCACAAAAGGTCCGCCAAAATCTAGACACAAACTGGGATCCTCTGTCAGAAACAATGTTCTCAGGAATCCCGTGCAAACGAACCACATTTTGAAAAAACAGTGGAACCAACTCGGAGGAGGAAGGCAACTTAGGCAAGGGCACCAAATGGACCATCTTAGAAAAACGATCACACACCACCCAGATGACAGACATTCTCTGAGAGACAGGGAGATCTGAAATAAAATCCATGGAAATGTGCATCCAAGGCCTCTTCGGGACAGGCAAAGGTAACAGTAAACCACTGGCACGAGAACAGCAAGGCTTCGCCCGAGCACATATTCCACAAGACTGCACAAAGGAACGCACATCCCGCGACAAGGAAGGCCACCAAAAAGACCTGGCCACCAAGTCTCTGGTACCAAATATTCCAGGATGGCCCGCCAACACCGAAGAATGAACCTCGGAGATGACTCTGTTGGTCCATCTATCCGGGACAAACAGTCTCTCCGGTGGACAGCGGTCAGGTCTATCCGCCTGAAACTCTTGCAGCACACGTCGCAAATCTGGGGAGATGGCAGACAAAATCACCCCTTCTCTAAGGATACCAGCCGGCTCTGAATCTCCAGGAGAGTCAGGCACAAAACTCCTAGAAAGAGCATCAGCTTTCACATTCTTCGAACCCGGCAGGTACGAGACCATGAAATCAAAACGAGAGAAAAACAAGGACCAACGAGCCAGTCTGGGATTCAGCCGCTTGGCCGACTCGAGATAAATCAAATTCTTGTGGTCAGTCAAGACCACCACACGATGTTTAGCTCCCTCGAGCCAATGTCGCCACTCCTCAAATGCCCACTTCATAGCCAACAGCTCCCGATTACCGACATCATAATTCCGCTCGGCAGGCAAAAACTTTCTTGAAAAGAAAGCACATGGCTTCATCACAGAGCCATCGGGGCTTCTCTGCGACAAAACAGCCCCTGCTCCAATCTCGGAAGCATCAACCTCCACCTGGAAGGGAAGTGAGACATCTGGCTGACATAAGACCGGAGCCGAAGAAAACCGACGCTTCAGCTCCCGAAAGGCCTCCACAGCCGCAGAAGACCAATTAGTCACATCAGAACCCTTCTTGGTCAAATCCGTCAAAGGCTTAACAACGCCAGAAAAATTAGCTATGAAGCGACGGTAAAAATTAGCAAAACCCAAGAACTTCTGAAGACTCTTAACAGATGTAGGCTGCGTCCAGTCATGAATAGCCTGAACCTTGACTGGGTCCATCTCAATAGTAGAAGGAGAAAAAATGAAACCCAAAAAAGAAATCTTCTGGACTCCAAAAAGACATTTTGAGCCCTTCACAAATAAAGCATTGTCACATAGGACCTGAAAGACCATCCTGACCTGCTTAACATGAGACTCCCAATCGTCCGAAAAAAACAGAATATCATCCAGATACACAATCATAAACTTATCCAGATATTCACGGAAGATATCATGCATAAAGGACTGAAAGATTGAAGGAGCATTAGAAAGTCCAAAAGGCATCACCAAGTACTCAAAATGGCCTTCAGGCGTATTAAATGCAGTTTTCCATTCATCACCCTGTTTTATACGCACAAGGTTATACGCACCACGAAGATCTATCTTGGTGAACCAACTAGACCCCCTAATGCGAGCAAACAAATCAGTTAACAATGGCAAAGGATACTGAAATTTGACCGTGATTTTATTCAAAAGGCGATATCAATACAGGGTCTCAGGGAACCATCCTTTTTAGCCACAAAAAAAAATCCTGCACCAAGAGGGGATGAGGATGGGCGAATATGTCCCTTCTCTAAAGACTCCTTTATATAACTCCGCATGGCAGCATGCTCCGGCACAGATAAATTGAAAAGTCGTCCCTTAGGAAACTTACTACCAGGAATCAAATTTATAACACAATCACAGTCCCTATGAGGAGGTAGAGAATTGAGTTTGGGCTCCTCAAATACATCCTGGTAGTCTGACAAAAACGTAGGGACTTCAGAAGGAGTGGACGAAGCAATTGACACCACAGGAGCATCACCATTAGTGTTGAGCGATACCGTCCGATACTTGAAAGTATCGGTATCGGAAAGTATCGGCCGATACCGGCAAAGTATCGGATCCAATCCGATACCGATACCCGATACCAATACAAGTCAATGGGACTCAAGTATCGGACGGTATTCCTGATGGTTCCCAGGGTCTGAAGGAGAGGAAACTCTCCTTCAGGCCCTGGGAACCATATTAATGTGTAAAATAAAGAATTAAAATAAAAAATATTGCTATACTCACCTGTCCGACGCAGCCGGGACCTCAGCGAGGGAACCGGCAGCGTTGTTTGTTTAAAATTCGCGCTTTTACTTGGTTACGTGAAGTCCCGGCTTGTGATTGGTCAGGGCGGCCATGTTGCCGGGACGCGGACCAATCACAGCAAGCCGTGACGAAATTACGTCACGGCTTGCTGTGATTGGTCCGCGTCCCGGCAACATGGCCGCCATTAACCAATCACAAGCTGTGACGTCACGGGAGGCTGGACACGCGCGTATTTTAAAAAGCGCGCGTGTCCAGCCTCCAGTGACGTCCCGGCTTGTGATTGGTTAATGGCGGCCATGTTGCCGGGACGTCACTGGAGGCTGGACACGCGCGCTTTTCAAAATACGCGCATGTCCAGCCTCCCGTGACGTCCCGGCTTGTGATTGGTTAATGGCGGCCATGTTGCCGGGACGTCACTGGAGGCTGGACACGCGCGCTTTTCAAAATACGCGCATGTCCAGCCTCCCGTGACGTCACGGCTTGTGATTGGTTAATGGCGGCCATGTTGCCGGGACGCGGACCAATCACAGCAAGCCGTGACGTAATTTTGTCACGGCTTGCTGTGATTGGTCCGCGTCCCGGCAACATGGCCGCCCTGACCAATCACAAGCCGGGACTTCACGTAACCAAGTAAAAGCGCGAAATTTAAACAAACAACGCTGCCGGTTCCCTCGCTGAGGTCCCGGCTGCGTCGGACAGGTGAGTATAGCGATATTTTTTATTTTAATTCTCTTTTTTACACATTATTACATTAATGTTGTTGCGATACCCGATACCCGATACCACAAAAGTATCGGATCTCGGTATCGGAAATTCCGATACAGCAAGTATCGGCCGATACCCGATACTTGCAGTATCGGAATGCTCAACACTAATCACCATGAATTCCCTGACAACCCCAACTTGACACCGACATAGCTTTCCAATCCAGGACTGGATTATGAGTCTGCAACCATGGTAGACCCAACACGACGACATCATGCAAGTTATGCAGTACAAGAAAGCGAATCACCTCCCGATGAACAGGAGTCATGCACATGGTCACTTGTGTCCAGTACTGAGGTCTATTCGTAGCCAATGGTGTAGAATCAATTCCCCTTAGTGGAATAGGGAATTTTAAAGGCTCCAAATCAAAACCACAGCGCCTGGCAAATGACCAATCCATAAGACTCAGGGCGGCACCTGAATCTACAAAAGCATTAACCGGGTAAGATGACAGGGAACAAATCAGGGTAACAGACAAAATGAACTTAGGCTGTAAAGTACCAATGGTGACAGATTTATCAACCTTTTTTTTGCGCTTAGAGCATGCTGAGATAACATGAGCTGAGTCACCACAGTAAAAGCACAACCCATTTTGCCGTCTATAATTTTGCCATTCACTTCTGGTCAGAATTCTGTCACATTGCATAGATTCAGGTGTCTGTTCAGAAGACACCGCCAAATGGTGCACAGGTTTGCGCTCCCGCAAACGCCGATCAATCTGAATGGCCAGAGTCATTGACTCATTCAGACCTGCAGGCGTAGGGAACCCCACCATGACATTCTTAATGGCTTCAGAAAGACCTTCTCTGAAATTTGCAGCCAGGGCACACTCATTCCACTGAGTAAGCACCGACCATTTCCGAAATTTCTGGCAGTACACCTCTGCTTCATCTTGCCCCTGCGAGAGGGCCAATAACGTTTTTTTCAGCCTGGTTCTCAAGATTAGGTTCCTCATAGAGCAATCCAAGGGCTAGAAAAAACGCATCTACACTAAGCAATGCAGGATCCCCTGGCGCCAATGCGAAGGCCCAATCTTGGGGGTCACCACGCAAAAAGGAAATGATAATCTTAACTTGCTGAACGGCATCACCAGAGGAACGAGGTTTCAAAGAAAGAAACAACTTACAATTGTTCCTAAAATTCAGGAACCTAGATCTATCTCCAGAAAACAACTCCGGAATAGGTATTCTAGGCTCTGACATAGGACTGTGAACAACAAAATCCTGAATACTTTGAACCCTAGCAGCAAGATGATCCAGACTGGAAGCCAAGCTCTGGACATCCATGTCAGCAGCTGAACTCAGAGCCACACCAAGATTAAGAGGAGGAGAGAAGCTAGCCACAGCAGCTAGACACACGGCAACAAAAAAAAAAAAAAAATTCTCAAGGCTTCTTTTCTCCTGCTTCTGCCATGCAATTAACACTTTACTGGCCGGCTGTACTGTTATGACCCCAAGTGGCGGAGGATCACAAATAGATCAGCAAGTGATTAAACTAAGGACGAGCTCTAGGGAGATGGTAACTGGACTGATCGCAAATCTGAACCTATCCAAAACAACTAGAGGTAGCCGGTGAACGTGCCTAAAAAATTCTTAGACGTCTCGAGCCAGCCTGAGGAACTAGCTACCCCTAAAGAGAAAGAAAGACCTCGCTTGCCTCCAGAGAAATAATCCCCAAAGATATAGAAGCCCCCAACAAATATTAACGGTGAAGTAAGAAGAAGGCACATACATAGGGATGAAATCAGATTCAGCAAAAGAGGCCCACTAGTACTAGAAAGCAGAAAATAGAGCAGGGGTCTATGCGATCAATAAAAAACCCTTACAAAATATCCATCCTGAGATTTCAAGAACCCACACACCAACTAACGGTGTGTGGGGAGAAACTCAGCCCACTAGAGCAACCAGCAAGCGATGGAATTACATTTTAGCAAGCTGGAACAGAAAACATGATAAACACTGCTGATCTAAAAATGAGCAAACAAAACTTAGCTTATCCTGGATGGACTGGGAGCAAGGTAGTCAGAAGGAATCTGAGTAGCACTGATTACATCGACAGCCGGCAACAAGTGAAAGTAAAACAGAGCTATATAGGAACCTCCCAGAGGATAATGAACCAGCTGATAGCCAGAGACCAGCAGGATAACAAACAAGGCCACCAGGGGGAGCCCAAAGCAAAAGGCACACCATACCACCAGTGACCACAAGAGGGAGCCCGAAAACAGAGTTCACAACACCAACCCTCTTTTACTCATTTATTATTGTAAAAATAAAAATCAAAAATCAAAGTTATACTCACCAATCCACCGGTAATCCATAATGCTGATGTCCTACGTCGATCCCCAACTCTGTTACATCTGATTGAACTGCTAAGCCGAGCATGAGAACACGCCTACGTAAGACCGGCAGTGGCATCATTAAGGTACCACCAGTCACACGCAGCCGCATTCTCACACTCAGCACTGTGTCATCTGATTGCCGGGCTGAGCGGTAACATTACTGATGTCACTGCTCAGTAATGCAACCAAATTCAGTAGTGTTGGGGATCGTCATAGGACATCAGCATTATAGATTATCGGCAGACAGGTGAGTAACTTTGATTTTTTATTTTTACATCAATAAATAAGTACAAGAGGGTTGGGGAGTGTTTTGTTCAAATAAAGCATTTTGATCTGAGTGTTTTTATTACTTTTTTACTTACTGGGTTAGTAATGGGGGTGTCTGATAGACTCTTCTCCATTACTAAGCCCTAGGCTTGACGTCAGCTCACAATAAAAAGCTGACATCAACCCCAAAATATTACCCCACTTGCCAATGCACCAGAGCAAGTGGGAAGAGCTGGACAAAGCGCCAGAATTGGCTCATCTAATAGATGTAGCTTTTCAGGGGCGCCTGTGGGATGCTATTTTTAGGCTGGGGATGGCCAATATCCATGACCCCTTACTAGTCTCAGAATACCAGCCCCCGATTGCCTGCTTTAACCTGTCTGGTTATCAAAAATGTTTTTTTTTTTATTATTTATTTAAATAATTTAATAAAACGGTGTGGGGACGCCTTTATTTTTGCTAACCAGCCAAGATAAAGCTGACAGCTGAGGGCTGCTGCCTGCAGCTGTAAGATTTCCTGGGCTAGTTATTAAGAAAATTAGGGACCGAAAAGTCTTTTTTCTTTATTTTTTAACATGATTCCCCTGCCAATCACAGCCATGCCAATACCTGACATGGCTGTGATGGGGCCGGATGTGCCCACACAGGAAAAGCTTGTTGATTGGCTGCGCTGCAGCCTTTCAAAAAGCTTTTTTCGGGCTGTCGAACACAAACAATAACACAGACCTCCTGAAAAAGTCCGTGTTTGGGGTTCGTGCACAGACCCCGAACTTTACCGTTTGGGTTCGCCCATTTCTACTCATATCTTAAAACTATATTACTGTAATCATGAAGCACCAGTAGTTCTATTAATGGTGAGCAGGTAATCCTGACTCTCCCAAAGCACCCTAGGGATGCCCGCCTTGGACTACTCCAAATTGCAATCAAAACTAAAAAAACGGAGCAAAAATGTCCACATCAACATATTTATAAAAATATTCAAATAAGTTTATTATAATCACCTTATTATATATAAATCACATAAATACAAAAGTAAAAAGTACAAAAATGTGCGTGCTGTCAGCACAAACATAAAGCAGGAGGCATTACAAGGAGAACATGACAGTGGCCAAGTCTAGAGGGGGAGCACAAAGATGTACCCCTCTGGTTGCAGCATTAATCCTTATTTATATGGCCATGACTATATATATCACACATTAGGTCCAATACTACCAAAATCACGGCCACCATATAAACAGTAACATAGTTAAGTACAATAGCTGCTTACCCATTGGTAGTCAGGGTTCGTACCTCCACCTCACTTGGCACCCCGGACGCGCGTTTCGCGTGGCTTATATCTTAAAACTAGTAGAAAGATGACTGAGCAGTATAAGAAGCAAAGAAACCAGAGCTTCACGCTATAACAATACTTAGAATAATAGAATACTTACCAGATGAGATTGAACTTGGAAATATGTCTAATTTGCTCTTTGATGACAAGACATATGGCTTCCTGGCACAGGTTATGTTGTACTTTAGAAAGAGCACCAAGGTCAAGAATAATGACTGCAGATTGCTCTTGAACCACTCCAAACACGGACTGACTGGAGCTGTTCAGCCAGTCTAGTCTTCGGTTGTAAAGTTCAGTGACGTCTGTAAGAGATTCGATTTTCTTTAAAATTTCTTCTTTTTTGGCTGTCAACTATAAAGGAACATATAGGAATTACATAGTTACTGACACACAGTGGTGGATTTATTAGTTTTTTTGTGTCATTAAACTCGGTAATACTTCAGTATAATGCAAATTTTATGGACACTGCAATTTCCAAATGTCTTATATTATATAGGTGGATTCAAATTGTGAAGTGCTTGTAAAAACAAGTAACGTTACATTTTACTAAACATTAATAATCCTCTCAAGAACTGTTTGCTGCCTAGGATCAGGGTTGCCAAATTGACTTATTTCTTCTGGACAGCTTATCAAGAAATCACAGACAACATTTTTTATGGACACATTGGAAAACCATAATAAATGATTATGATTATAAGTAGAGATGGGCAGACACCTAGATATTCGGGTCCGGCGAGTTCTCTCGGTGAAAAACTCTCACGATGCTAGTGGGGATCTCACCGAGGTCACTGCAATTCAGCCTGGCCAGGAATGGAGCCTTAGTGAGCCGAGGTAACCTCGATTACGTCACCGGCGGTCACTGAGGCTGCGCTCACAGCAGTTCATTCACAAGTGGTTCTCAATGTGTCGCATTTTGGCACCGTCCAGGTTGAAAACTATTTCTCCCCAGACATGGATTACGTCGTGGGACAGAACGATGGAGAGGTGAGGGATATTGTCGATTTTTATTTTATTACAGGAGAAGGAGGGCTTCGGTGGAATTAGGCGTTAGGTGAGTATAACAGTGTCTGCTTTTTTTAAATAAAAAAGTAAAACTGTGTTTAGTCTTATTTCTAATAAAGGACTTTATTCTTGCTGTGTTTTTATTTACCATATAACTATAGGATTAGTAATGGATAGTTGTCTCATAGACGCCTCTCCATTAGTAATCCGTGGGCTTGATGTCACCTGACAATACAAAAAAGGTGACATCAACCCCACAAATATTAACCCCACTTGCCACCTCTACAGGGCTAGTGAGAAGAGCCAGAATTGGCATATCTAATAGATGTGCCTTTTCTGGGCAGCTGGGGATGCTATTTTTAGGTTGAGGGCCAATATCCATGGCCCCTTACCAGCCTGAGATTTACCATCTCCAAGCTGTCTACTTTGGTAGACAAGGTTGGTTGTCAAAAATGGGGGGGACCCCAAGCTGTTTTTTTTTTAATTATTTATTTAAATAATTAAAAAAAACTGTGGGGATCCCTCTATTATTGATACCAGCCTTGCTGATGCTGCCAGCTGAGGGTTGCAGCCATTAGCTGTGAGTTTTGCCTGGCTGGTTATCAAAACTACAGGGGAACCCACGCCAGTTTTTTTAAGTTATTTATTTACAGCGCAGGAGCCATCTAATGAATACACCCATCAGCCGCCCTGCTCTCGCTGTTATTAGCGGCAGCAGTTGTCGGATGATGAGAGCAGTAGTCCCATCTGCTGACCCCAGTGACCGGAGGTAAACTTTATACCTCCGATCACATCTGAGCGATCACGCTGTCTCACGCTGTCTTTTTAAATCATCCAGCGAGGATGATTTAATTACCAATCAGAAGCGGTGTTTGCCGCACTTGCACATGACATCGCGACAAAACACCCGATGCTCGGACAGCCAAACCCGAACAGTAACACTGACTTCCTAATGAAGTCCGTGTTCGGTGTCCGTGCCCGAACATTAGGGAACATTAGGTGTTCAGTACGGACAATGTACTTTAATGCTTGGGTTCGCCCATCTCTAATTATAAGTTAAATATCTCCACAGCCCATAATTCTGATATCAAGACATCAGCTAAATTCACTGTAAAATGATAATTGCAGTCAAAATAATCTGTATAATTTTCTCCAGGCTAAGAAAAATCATGGACGCCTTAATTTTTTTTTTTTGCAGACAGTCTTGCATTTGCCCGACATTGCCATTTCCGTCTGTGGTTCTGCAGCACCCCAGAGTCCTGGTTGTTGCAGTACTGTGGCTCCGCCACTATGGGGAGCTGTGGTACGTCTGATTGCACTAAAGGAGTTTCTCTGACCAGGTACACTCACACCACACTTCACACTCCGGCCACCAGGGGGGGTGGTCCTATCTAGTAGGCCACTCCTCACAACTCTGGTAAAACTGGGGGTTGGACAGGAAGACAGAGAGAAGTAGCTGGGAAGAGCTAGTGAGAGGACCTGTCAGGGATGGGATCCTGGCAGATTCCTCAGAGCAGAACTAACCAGTAAACAACGGGAATACAGTAAAGGAGAAATACCAGAAGGGGTCCTGCTGTTAGACCGAGGCAACATCCTTCTGAGGCGCAAACAGTCGGTGGCCGGAACGCCGAGCAAGTAAGAGACTTTAAGTACATTGCAAACCACGGCCGGACAGCTAATTACAGGTTGGCTGTCTCACTTAACACCTAAGCAGACAACGGAGGCAGCTGTGGGAGAGGGGCGACTCTAGAGGCCCCGTCTCACATAGCGAGATCGCTAGCGAGATCGCTGCTGAGTCACAAGTTTTGTGACGCAACAGCGACCTCCATAGCGATCTCGCTATGTGTGACACGTACCAGCGATCAGGCCCCTGCTGCGAGATCGCTGGTCGTGTCGGAATGGCCTGGACCTTTTTTTGGTCGTTGAGGCCCCGCTGACATCGCTGAATTGGTGTGTGTGACACCGATCCAGCGATGTCTTCACTGGTAACCAGGGTAAACATCGGGTTACTAAGCGCAGGGCCGCGCTTAGTAACCCGATGTTTACCCTGGTTACCAAAAAAAACAAACAGTACATACTCGCCTTTCGGTGTCCAGGTCCCTTGCCGTCAGCTTCCTGCTCTGACTGAGCCGCCGTACAGTGAGAGCAGAGCGCAGCGGTGACGTCACTGCTGCTCTCACTTCTCACTGTACGGCCGGATCTCAGTCAGAGCAGGAAGCAGACGGCAAGGGACCTGGACACCGAAAGGCGAGTATGTACTGTTTGTTTTTTTTGGTAACCAGGGTAAACATCGGGTTACTAAGCGCGGCCCTGCGCTTAGTAACCCGATGTTTACCCTGGTTACCCGGGTGCTGCAGGGGGACTTCGGCATCGTTGAAGACAGTTTCAACGATGCCGAAGTCGTTCCCCTTGGTCGCTGGAGAGAGCGGTCTGTGTGACAGCTCCCCAGCGACCACACAGCGACTTACCAACGATCACGGCCAGGTCGTATCGCTGGTCGTGATCGTTGGTAAATCGCTTAGTGAGACGGGGCCTTAGGGTCCCGGAAGAACTCCAGGCCTACCCCGTCATACGGGTGCGTCCTACCATACCATCTGGAGGACGGAGAAAGAACAGTAGAGACAGAAAGAAACAGTTGTGAGGACTATCCCGGGAGCTCAGCAGGGAAGAACTACAACACACAGCGCTAGAAGGTAGATACTGATTCCCACCTGTAAGGAGGAACTCCTGATGTGTCGTTGGACCGGCCGGTCTCTGAAAACCCAGTTAACAGCGCTCTGGACTGAGGTCTCCAACATCTTCAGTAAAGAGGTAAAGAGACTGCAACCTGGTGTCTTCATTATTTACCGCGACCTGCACCGTTACAACACCGCTTATTGCACCGGACGTCCCCCACTGACAGACAGGGCCACGGACCGGGTCTAGCCACCGTGACAACCCCAGGACTGAAACTCAGAGGCCCGGCTCCGGGTATCCCCTCGGCCCTGCGGTGGTGTGGGGACGCTCCAACTTGGCGTCACGAACAGGATTTACTTAAGCCTGAAGAATCAGGTCATGTGTGCCTTGGAACTGTGATTTATCGTGCTTGGACTGTACTTTATTGAGAGAACTGTGTGCTACTGCTTGCCGCGGAAAGTTACCGCCAAAATTCGCCATTGCCGCGCGCGGAGGGAGGAGCCTTAGCTACGTGGGCGGGATCAGCCAAAAGAAGCGCGGAACGGAAAGCGCGGTGAGACGCCAATCCCGGAAGAGGAACTCCGACCTCCAGCAGGTTAGTGGGAGGAAGGGACGGCCATGTCCGAGTCGGGAGGAGAGGAGGTGGCGGTCGCAGCCGCGGACGCAGGGGCAGCTCCGGTCCCCGCAGCGGCCGAAGCCGCGGCCCTAATACCACCACTGGCTGCCGCAGAACCCGCTGCCCCCATCAGCCAGTCGGACACTGCCGCTAATGCGAAAGCCATAATGCCCTTCTCCATGCCCTACCTGCCCGGAGCGGCCTGGCTCCCACGATATTCTGGGGAGGCGCATACGTTCACTGACTTTAAAGAAGGGCTCTGCAGCCTGCTCGAGTTCTATCCCCTAACCGAGCCCCAGAAGGTCCATATGATAACTGGCCAACTCTTTGGGGCGGCTCTGAGAGAAGTGAAATCCTGGCCCGCTGAGGATAAAGGAACTGCACAACAGATTTTTGCCAAGCTTAAAGCCACCTTTGATACTCGCACTGCCACAGAGATTAAACTGACTTTCTATGGATGCAAACAGAGGTCGCAGGATAGCTTACGGGACTATGCCCTTGATCTCCAGGAAGCGATGCGGGCCATTAAGCAGAGTGACCCCGGCAGCATGCAGGATGAGGATAAAATCCTGAAGGAGCGGTTCATTGAGGGGCTCCTGTGCAGTCACCAGCGGGGCCAATTGCACTTCCTGGCCATGCAAAATCCAGACTTGACTTTTGCGCAGTTTAAAGATAAAGCTATCCAGGCATTGCAGGAGCGACAGCCCAGCCGCGCAGTACCACCCAGGCGCCCCGCTCTCACCTACCACCAGGAGGTGGCATCGGATACCCCAGTTGCCGCGGAGGCCGACGCCCAGAGCTTCGAGGACGACTCCCCTGCAGGACTCCGTCTCCAGATGCAAGAGCTAACCAAGAGCGTTGCTGCCCTGGCCCAGACGGTGCAGTCCCTGCAGGAGGCCCCCAAAGAGAAGATCCAGTTGGCTTCCAGCCCGGAGGATGTCCCTTGGATGCGACGGAGGAGGACTCCGCCGACCAGGAGCCGGCCCGACGATCGCTTCCACCAGGATGGACGACCCATCTGCCGCCGCTGTCACCAGGTGGGCCATCTTGCAAGGTACTGTCCTTTAAACGAGCAACCCCTGGGGCAAAGGGCCAACCCCCAGGAGTAGGACGGTCAGGCCCGCAGCATTGGAGAACCAAGTATATTGGAGGACGACCAGTTCTCCCTGTAGTGATTGATGGAATCCCCTTGAATGCTTTGCTGGACACCGGTTCTCAGGTGACGACTATACCTCACGTGCTCTACAAACGGTATTGGGAGGACGCTGATATTACTCGTGGCCCTGACGATGATTTCACCATAATCGCCAGTAATGGTCAGCCGTTGCCACAAGTGGGGTATAAGGAGGTCACCATCAAAGTGGGGCGGGTGGAATTGAAAGCCCAAGGGATTGTGATTGTAGATATTGATCGTCGAGAATGTAATCCCATGATGACTCTTGGTACTAATGTTATAGAAAATTGTCTTGCAGAAGTGATTGTTTTGTTGCAACAGGTGGCAGAAAACGCTGGCCACAGTGAGCAACGTGCCCTGCAGAAGGAAATCAGGGCTCTGATGCAGAGACAGCAGGTAGAGCTGACTGGTGGCGAGATTGGTCGTGTCACTGTAAGTGATTCAAACCCCATCGCGATACCTCCCAAGAGTGAAATGTTAATATGGTGTCGAGCAGCCATAGGCCTCAGGGGTAGGGACTACCAGGCCTTGGTAGAACCTGTATATTCAGACAATAGGCCTACTGTTCTGACAGCTCGGGGGGTGGTCGACGTCCGACAGGGGAGAGTGCCCGTATGTGTCCTCAATTGTGGGGAGGAAGAGGTCCACCTAACCAAGTATACCACGCTCGCCAAACTGTTCACTGTCAATAATAGTGTAATACAGACACCTGAACCCTTGGTCCCGTCAAACGTGGCGGAGAACAAAGGTTCTGCAGAGCACTCGAAAGACTGGTGTCGGGAATTGCATGTGGGCACTGACTCTACCCCATCTCATCAAATACAGGGGGCTTACAGGGTAGTACACGAGTACGAGCAGGTATTCAGCAAACACCCCTCAGATTTTGGGCAGGTGAAAGGGATCCAACATCACATCCCCACGGGAGATCACCGACCCATAAAAGAGAGATATCGCCCTGTACCCCCAGCTCATTACCAGTGTGCCAAGGACATGTTGCGGGAAATGAAGGAGGCTGGGGTGGTGAGAGACAGCTGTAGCCCCTGGGCAGCTCCGTTAGTCCTCGTTAAAAAGAAAGATGGTACAATGAGGATGTGTGTTGATTACAGACAGTTGAATCGCATTACACATAAGGACGCATACCCACTGCCCAGGATAGAGGAGTCCCTGGCTGCCTTAAAATCTGCTAACTATTTCTCTACCTTAGATCTCACCAGTGGGTACTGGCAGGTTCCTGTGGCGGAGGCGGACAAAGAGAAGACGGCCTTCACGACGCCAATGGGCCTCTGTGAGTTCAACTACATGCCCTTCGGATTGTGCAATGCTCCCGGAACGTTCCAGAGGATGATGGAGAGCTGCCTGGGACACCTGAACTTTGAAACCGTGCTGCTATATCTGGATGACGTCATAGTCTTCTCTAAAACCTATGAAGACCATCTGAAGCACCTGGCCGAGGTGTTCGAAGCCTTGTCCAACTTCGGCCTAAAGGTGAAACCGTCCAAGTGTCATCTGCTGAAACCTAAAGTGCAGTACCTGAGCCATGTGGTGAGCGCTGAAGGAGTGGCCCCAGACTCCGACAAGGTCACAGTGATCAAGGACTGGCCAAAGCCCAGTGACCTCCACGAAGTCCGGCAGTTCCTCGGGTTGGTAGGTTACTATCGGAGATTCATTAAGGATTTCACCAAGAAGGCCGCACCCTTGCAAAATCTGCTGGTGGGCCAACCAAAGAAGACCAAGGGGAGGAAAACCCCCTTTGATTGGAACGAAGAGCTGGAGGAATCCTTCACCTGTTTGAAGTCGGCACTGACGGGAGAAGAGATACTGGCTTACCCCGAATACGATCAACCGTTTGTGCTGTACACAGATGCCAGTAATGTGGGATTAGGAGCCGTGCTGTCCCAGGTTCAGAATGGCAAAGAAAGGGTGATCGCTTACGCCAGCAGGAAACTCCGTCCCACGGAAAGGAACCCTGACAACTACAGTTCCTTCAAACTGGAATTCCTTGCCCTTGTCTGGGCAGTGACAGAGAGGTTTAAGCACTACCTGGCCTCTGCGAAATTCACCGTCTTCACGGACAACAATCCGCTAACGCATCTGGATACTGCCAAACTCGGGGCTTTGGAACAGCGGTGGATGGCCCGGCTGTCCAACTATGATTTCACCATCAAATATCGGGCAGGACACCAGAATGCCAATGCCGATGCTCTGTCCCGAATGCCCAATCTACCAGAAGTGGGAGAAGACCCGGAGGCACTTGAAGAGGTGGAGCTGCCTGCCTTCCATCGCCCCAAAGCCACTCAGAACTCTCACCATGTGAAGAACAGGCACAAGAACCAACCGGATGCCACGCTGAATCCCCTGCCCCACCACGGATGGGCAGAAACCCAGGATAGTGACCCCGCGGTCCGTCAGGTGAAGGAACTCTTGACGCAGGCTGGGTTGCACCCTGGCCCAGATGATCCACAAGAAACTCAACAGCTGTGGAAGGGGAGAAGCAAACTGTTTATCCATGATGGCAAGTTGTGCAGGAGGAGCATCGACCCACGTACTCATGAATTGGTGTGGCAGATAGTGGTGCCAAGGCGAGATGCGCCCATGGTTCTGGGAGCCTACCATGATGGAGCCGGACACTTCGGATGGAGGAAGCTGGAGAAGCTGCTCCGAGGGAGGTTCTATTGGATTGGCATGAAGAGAACCATTGAGAAGTGGTGTCGAGAGTGTGGTCCGTGTAGTCTGCGAAGGAAGGACCGTGACAGTCAACGGGCTCCCCTGCGGCCTATCATCACCAAACGGCCGCTCGAACTGGTCGCGCTGGATCATGTGAAGCTGACGCCTAGCCGGTCGGGCTATATCTACGCCCTTACCATCGTGGACCACTACTCCAGGTTTTTGGTGGTTGTGCCTGTCAAGGATCTAACAGCTAGGACTGCCGCCAGGGCCTTCCAGCAGCACTTTTGTAGACCCCATGGCTACCCAGAGAAAGTACTGACCGATCAGGGGCCTGCATTCGAAGCGGAAGTGTTCCAAGAATTCTGCCAGTTGTACGGGTGTAAGAAGATCAGAACTACACCGTACCACCCTCAAACTAACGGGATGTGCGAGAAGATGAACCAGGTAGTAATCGATTTGTTGAAGACCTTGCCTGTGGAGGAACGGAATCTGTGGCCGACAAAGTTGCCTGACTTAGTGGATATGTACAACCACATCCCAGTAAGTTCCACCAACTGTACTCCAGCGTACCTGATGCGAGGAAGGTCTAGTCGGTTACCCGTTGATCTGGACATGGGGGTCCTAGTACCCGAAGATACCTCGCCGGATGCAGATTGGGATGCAGAAAGGCAGCGAAGGTACCGCGAAGTACAGGAGTGTGTAGAGAGAAGTCTCGCCCAGGCTAGGCAGAAGCAAGAAAGGGACTACAACCAACACGCTCCTGCGATTCCCCTGTCACCTGGTGAGCAAGTGCTTAAACGAAAGAGGAGGTTACACAAGCTCGATGACCAATGGGAAGCGGAACCGTATACCATCTTGCCATCCGACTTCGACAACACTAAGGTCTGTCTCATCAGCAAGGACAGAGGGGAGACCTCGACAGCGGTATCCAGGGATCACCTTAAGGTCTGCCCCGATAAGTTGAAAGAGAGGGGCACGGCCCCAGAAATCTCCCCGCCGGTGGAAAAGGAGAAGATGTTCCATACTGTCCTTGGTGACTTTCCCCAGTCCTGGACTCAGATAAATCAGGCCATCGCGGTACCTGTTCTAACGTTTCCACAGCCGGACCCACCAGAAACAATGGTGGTACCAGATCATCCGGCCCCGCAACCTCAACAAGCCTTGCCTGAAGAAGCCATGCCAACCGTTGAACCGGCAAATCCTCCCTCTGCTATCAGTGAGCCTGCCGTACCCACTGTTGATAGCAGCAGCTCTGAGAGCCCCAACCTGCCAGTGCTACCCAGACTCACTAGAAGTGTAGTTAGAAGACAGCGCACTACACCAGCGGTAGCAAGCATAGCGGGCCCTATTAGGCCAATAGCAACCCCTGCGCTGCGAAGGTCCACACGCAGCACTCAAAATCAAACTCCCCTCCGCTACAAACTTTGGAGGTATTAATAAGGGCTGCTATTTAATTGAAAATGTTGTATATATATCTTTTTGTTACAGGTTTTTAAATGGACAATAGAGTAATGGACGGTGAATTGCTCAAAAACTTTCAAAAAGGGGGGCCCCTTTGTTTACCCGGGGTCCCCGCTGTTTCAATCACTGAACTGAGAGTCATAAACTGTGCATGACCTAACTTTTGCAACGTTCAAGAATCCTCACCTCCCGTAAAGGGAAGCCTTGTTATGTTCAATTGTTATGCTATTTCAAAAGTTTGTGTGTTTCCTGTTAACATGTATTATTGTTCTTGTTTTCCCAGTCCCGGAGTACTGGATTTAACCGGGGGGGAGTGCAGCACCCCAGAGTCCTGGTTGTTGCAGTACTGTGGCTCCGCCACTATGGGGAGCTGTGGTACGTCTGATTGCACTAAAGGAGTTTCTCTGACCAGGTACACTCACACCACACTTCACACTCCGGCCACCAGGGGGGGTGGTCCTATCTAGTAGGCCACTCCTCACAACTCTGGTAAAACTGGGGGTTGGACAGGAAGACAGAGAGAAGTAGCTGGGAAGAGCTAGTGAGAGGACCTGTCAGGGATGGGATCCTGGCAGATTCCTCAGAGCAGAACTAACCAGTAAACAACGGGAATACAGTAAAGGAGAAATACCAGAAGGGGTCCTGCTGTTAGACCGAGGCAACATCCTTCTGAGGCGCAAACAGTCGGTGGCCGGAACGCCGAGCAAGTAAGAGACTTTAAGTACATTGCAAACCACGGCCGGACAGCTAATTACAGGTTGGCTGTCTCACTTAACACCTAAGCAGACAACGGAGGCAGCTGTGGGAGAGGGGCGACTCTAGGGTCCCGGAAGAACTCCAGGCCTACCCCGTCATACGGGTGCGTCCTACCATACCATCTGGAGGACGGAGAAAGAACAGTAGAGACAGAAAGAAACAGTTGTGAGGACTATCCCGGGAGCTCAGCAGGGAAGAACTACAACACACAGCGCTAGAAGGTAGATACTGATTCCCACCTGTAAGGAGGAACTCCTGATGTGTCGTTGGACCGGCCGGTCTCTGAAAACCCAGTTAACAGCGCTCTGGACTGAGGTCTCCAACATCTTCAGTAAAGAGGTAAAGAGACTGCAACCTGGTGTCTTCATTATTTACCGCGACCTGCACCGTTACAACACCGCTTATTGCACCGGACGTCCCCCACTGACAGACAGGGCCACGGACCGGGTCTAGCCACCGTGACAACCCCAGGACTGAAACTCAGAGGCCCGGCTCCGGGTATCCCCTCGGCCCTGCGGTGGTGTGGGGACGCTCCAGTTCCACCATTACTCCCCAGCAACATGCCCGCTGTCTTGGGGTCATACTTGGTTCCAAGCTTTCATTCACCCCCCCCATCCAATCACTGGCTCGCTCTTGTTATCTGCACCTCAAAAACATTTTTACAATTCAACCATTTCTTACTTTCAACTCTGCAAAAACTCTCACTGTTTCTCTTATTCATTCTCGTCTGGACTATTATAACTCTCTACTAATCGGTATCCCTCTTACCAAATTCTCCCCTCTCCAATATGTCTTGAATGCTGCAGCCAGGATCATTTTCCTCACCAATCGCTATACCGATGCCTCTACTTTTTGCCAGTCATTACATTGGTTACCCATCCACTCCAGAATCCAGTACAAACTTATTACCCTCACCCACAAAGCACTCCACCGATCAGCACCACTCCAAGGATCAGCACCACCCTACATCTCCTCCCTCATCTCAGCCTACCACCCTACCTGTGCCCTCCGTTCTGCTAATGACCTGAGGTTAACATCCTCAATAATCAGAACCTCCCACTCCGGTCTCCAAGACTTTTCATGTGCTGCGCCAATTCTTTGGAATGCACTACCCAAGTTAATATGATTGATCCCCAATCCTCACAGTTTTAAGCTTGCCCTAAAAAACACATTTGATCAGACTGGCCTACTGCCTCAACGCATTAACCTAACTATCCCTGTGTTGTCCATTCAAAATTTTTACCATAATCAGGTTCCTCGTATCATGTTCTCACATACTTTATGCATTTAATAGCCCTCTGTGTCTGTACTGTTACATACTTAGGCCGATAACGGTTCATGCAGCATTACAAGAACACCTGATTCTTACACTATGGCTGGTCCGAACAGTGAAAGCAATTGTTACCATCCACCTTTCACGCCTCCCCTTTTTCCTCTTATATTGTAAGCTTGCGAGCAGGACCCTGATTCCTCTTGGTATCTGTTTTGATCTGTGTTTATTGTTATGCTGTAATGTCTATTGTATGTACAAGTCCCCTCTAAAATGTAAAGCGCTGCGGAATATGTTGGCGCTATAGAAATAAAATGATTATTATTATTTTCTGGATGGTTGGCAACCATTCCTGGGATACTGGACACCACTGCAATCTATCAGAGATAGCTGGTCTCCTAGGCCAGGAGCATGCACACTGCTTAGTAGCTCTTTTCTAACAGAGCCTGTAAGCCTCTAAAGCTGGCCAGGTAGTTGGAGAGCGCTGTTAGCAAATGTGCACACAATTTTATTTTTCTCCAACTAGGTAAAACCGACAAAGTTTTCAAGCAAAAACCATTTCAAGAAACGCTGACATGTTTGTTTTTCCTGGAGGATCTTTTTTTGAGCGTTTCTGGGTGTTTTCTGAAGTGGTTTATCAATATTATCTGCTGCCATTTTCTTAAGCGTTTTTGAGGCATCTTTTGAGAGGTTTTTTTTACATTTTGTGGGGAGATTGGCATGTGTTTTTAAGTCCATTAAGCAATGAGTAAAATGTGTGTATTTTTGGGAGGTGAAAACGCTCATAATGAGCACCAAAAGACACCTAGGAGTCTTCCGGGCAGGTTTTTAGCCTTCCCATCATCTTCTATTGGAAATTACGGAGCAGCTTGAAAATGCCTGAAGAATAGTCAGCTCATTTTGTTTAACTGCTTGGCATTTTTGGAAACCTGAGGAGGTTAAATGATGCTCAAAGAGGCAACATATGAAGATATGAAGTCGATTTTTACATAGAAATGAATAGAGATTCTTGAGCACTTCCTTAGACCACCCCTTCTAACTCCTCATGTTTCCCCCTTGTAAAATACTTATACTCATCTCCGGTGTCAGTGCCATTCCAGCAGTATTGGCACTGGCTCTCCTGGGGATCATGTAGCATTGTCATGTCAGTTAATCCCTCCAGACAATCAGCATTGGCTTCACTTTCCCAGCATTCAGAAAAATCAAGACAACCGGAACAAGTGAGAACTTCAGACATCTTCAGATGTCAATTATTAGGAGAGTAAAGTGAAGCTAGCGCTTATTAGCTGCAGGCATCGTGTGACATAACAATGTCTGTGATCCCCAGTAGAGGCACTGCCGATGCAGCGCCCCAGAGTCCTGGTCGTTGCAGTACTGATGCTCCGCCGCTAAGGGGGGCTATGGTACGTCTGATGGCACTGAAGGAGTTCACCTGACCAGGTATCACAGACACCAATACACTTCACAGTCTGGGCTCCAGGGGGAGCGAAGGGTTCTATGTATTAGGCCACTCCTCACAATCTGGTAAAACTGTTGGTTAGATAGGAAGTTAGAGAGAAGCTGACTGGGTTGGAACCAGGCAACATCCTGTGGCAGAGGGTGTTGCAGGGGAAGATTCAGGGGGGTCCCTGTCAGGGGTGGGATCCTGACAGAGGCCTAGCGAACAGAAAGAACGTTACGGGACCGCGCCTGCACTTCATCGCGGCGGTACCCCAAGAAGGGACAAGAAGCGAGGTTTATTGTGCTGAGTGAGAAACGAGATCAACGCAACAAGGAGAAACACCAGTAGGAGTCGTGCTGTAAGACGAGGCAACATCCTACTGTGACGCGTGGCCGGAACGCCGAGGAAGTATTGAGCTCCAGGCCTTACTTCAAACCTACGGCAGGACAGTCAGTTCTAGACGGGCTGTCTCACCCAAAATCACGTAAGCAGACACAGGGGGCAACATCTGGAGAGGGGCGACTCTAGGGTCCCGGAAGACCTCCGAGCCTACCCGTCATACGGGTGCGTCCTAGCCATATCATCTGGGGGACGAAACAGGACATCATAATCGAGTTGTGAGGGAACTTCAGAAACAGACACAACAGTTGTGAGGACTATCCCGTAAGCACAGCAGGGAAGGACTACAACACACAAGCGCTAGAAGGTAGGCACAGATTTCCACCTGCAAAGGGAACTCTGGAGGTGCCATCGGACCGGCTGGACTCACGCAGCCCGGTTAACCGTATTTCGGACTGAGGATCCGGAAGCCTTCAGTAAAGAGGTAAAGAGACTGCAACCTGGTGTCCTTGTTATTTACTGCGACCGGCACTACACCACAACAGCATCACTCTCCACCTTCATTGGACGCCCCTCAGCAGGGTCACGGGCCGGGTCTAGCCACCGTGACAACCCCAGAACTGAACTAAACCTACAACATAATGCACAACTCAAAATAATATTAAACAAGTTTCTTTATTAACAATCATAAAATTCCATATAGCATATACAAAAGGGAAAACAAAAACAAACAGGTGGAAAAAAGGTGCGGAACCGCACAAAGACCAATGATGGTAAATCTTATAACCAGTCCAGACAGTATTATATCCAATTACAACATTAGTAAGTAATAAATTAAACATGCCATGTTTCTCATGTGTCTATTAAAGGACTAGTTAAATCAATAAATGGATATCTATATGCTGAGGTTAAGTGTCAAATTTTTTGTTCATATGTCACAAAATATATCTATCAATATACTGGTATAGTACGATTTATTCATATGACAACATAATGTCTAATAGAGTATAATCACAACGTAATGAGATTATCCATGCACCAGCAAAATGCGATTGGCATATAGCATAGTATGAGTCAGTGATGTGCTCCAGTAATTGTAGATACAAAGGCCCATAAAGCAAACTAAGAAGTAAAAGACTAAGTAGAGAAATAAGATACTTAACCATATAGGAGGTCCTGTGGCAGCCCGCACCCGCCCGACGCGCGTTTCGCCTGAGCTTAAGCTCAGGCGAAACGCGCGTCGGGAGGGTGCGGGCTGCCACAGGACCTCCTATATGGTTAAGTATTTTATTTCTCTACTTAGTCTTTTACTTCTTAGTTTGCTTTATGGGCCTTTGTATCTACAATTACTGGAGCACATCACTGACTCATACTATGCTATATGCCAATCGCATTTTGCTGGTGCATGGATAATCTCATTACGTTGTGATTATACTCTATTAGACATTATGTTGTCATATGAATAAATCGTACTATACCAGTATATTGATAGATATATTTTGTGACATATGAACAAAAAATTTGACACTTAACCTCAGCATATAGATATCCATTTATTGATTTAACTAGTCCTTTAATAGACACATGAGAAACATGGCATGTTTAATTTATTACTTACTAATGTTGTAATTGGATATAATACTGTCTGGACTGGTTATAAGATTTACCATCATTGGTCTTTGTGCGGTTCCGCACCTTTTTTCCACCTGTTTGTTTTTGTTTTCCCTTTTGTATATGCTATATGGAATTTTATGATTGTTAATAAAGAAACTTGTTTAATATTATTTTGAGTTGTGCATTATGTTGTAGGTTTAGTTCAGTTCTGTAAATGCACGCTGCATATTTACTTTTGTACATATGTGTATTCAACCCCAGAACTGAGACAGAGAGGCCCGGTACTGGGTACCCCTCGGCCCTGCGGCAGTGGGGGCGCTCCACCGACACCAGTTGAACGGTTCCAGCCCCGGAGGTGAGTATAAGTATTATTATTTTACAAGGGGGAAATATAGGAATTCAGGAGGGGTTGTCCGAGTAATTCACAACCCATTTGTTGTTTTTCAGGTGGTTTTTGAAGCGTACATGCTCTAAAGCTGCTTGAAAAAAAAACAATATTGTTTGCATATAGTGTTAGCTCCACATCCCAGTCTCCCCGCACTCCCCTGATGCTCCTGAGGCATCAGTACTGTCTGCCTGTAGCATTGGAGAGCATGCACTTTGGGCCAATGATGGTCCAAATTTCAAACAGAAATGTGAATGTCAGGTGAGCTGTGCTTTCCTGAAAAAAACAAGATTAGACAATCATTTTAAATAACTGACATTTTAAGTTCGAAACCAAGACTCACATTAGGACCCACATTGCACATCTCATAATTGTCCCTATAGTATCTGCCTGACGACAGCCACATAGGGCATAGACACTTGTCCATGATAGTTACTTTTCATTTTTAAGAAGTTACAGTCCTACATAGATGGAAGTTTGAGAAGGGAAGGTGTACTTTAAATGCATTTTTATAAATTCTAGAAGGATTACTGTGACACAGCGATGTATGTAGATTGATCAATCATTATGATCATGCAGTACAGATTACATAACATGTATTACTTGATTCAGAAAAGTTCATTCGTGATTAAATCCACAGACCTCTTGACTCATGATTGTGGGGCGTAACAAGTTTCCTATGAGGTAGGAGCAGGCGGTAGCCCTGGAGTGCAGTGTCTACCTCTCCCCCAGTATATGTATGCAACCTCAATAAATGAACAATTGATACGTGACCTCTGTACTACGCGTCTCCGCTTAGTGGGTTATAAGAGACATGGCTGGCATACATGGCACACTTACATTGTAGACTTTACCATCGTAGGTGTACTGTCGGAAGAGACCATGAGAATACCGCGAGGACACAGGGCGCCCTAGATTGTTTACATAATCTGTGGATAGAAGTGATATGACTCAAACTCATATAAAACTATATTCATAATTGGCGACGGCAAATAAAACTGAACAATGTTATACAACGGGTTCTTCCTGCTTGTACTCCAGCAAGTATAATGCCAGGCATTCTTCACCATAGCACTTCCCTTATTGCTTAAAGGATTTTGTCCTAGCATAAAATTAAGGTGCTTCTGCTGAGCGGGAAACAATTCCTGAGGAATAATGAGTCCATAAGTATTCCTTTTAGAATGAATACTATCCCACCCTCCATTGTGGGCTGCCTATGTGAAAATCCAGAGACCCATCATAGAACTAGGGAATGTAGGCATGTCAGAAGCTTTACTTGAAGGTCCCAATGCAAAATCTGCAGAGGGGACCCCAACTATCAAAGGTCTTTAAAGGGGGTTGTCCGGGCAAAATAAATCTTTGTCCAGGGCATTAGATACAGTGGGGGAAATATGTATTTGATCCCTTGCTGATTTTGTAAGTTTGCCCACTGACAAAGACATGAACCGTCTATAATTGTAAGGGTAGGTTAATATTAACATTGAGAGATAGAATATCAAAAATAAAATCCAGAAAATCATATTGTATAAATTATATAAATGTATTTGCAATTTGCAGTGAGAAATAAGTACTTGATCCCTCTGGCAAACAAGACTTAATACTTGGTGGCAAAACCCTTGTTGGCCAGCACAGCAGTCAGACGTTTTTTTGTAGTTGATAATGAGGTTTGCACACATGTCAGGAGGAATTTTGGTCCACTCCTCTTTGCAGATTATCTCTAAATCATTAAGATTTTGATTCTGTCGCTTCAACTTGCTCCATAAGTTTTCTATGGGATTAAGGTCTGGAGACTGGCTAGGCCACTCTATGACCTTAATGTGCTTCTACTTGAGCCATTCCTTTGTTGCCTTGGATGTATGTTTTGGGTCATTGTCTTGCTGGAAGACCCAACCATGACCCATTTTTAATGTCCTTGCAGAGGGAAAGAGGTTGTCACTCAGGATTTTACGGTACATGGCTCCATCCATTTTCTCATTGATGCAGTGAAGTAGTCCTGTGCCCTTAGCAGAGAAACACGCTCAAAACATAATGTTTCCACCTCCATGCTTGACAGTGGGGACGGTGTTCTTTGGGTCATAGGCAGCATTTCTCTTCCTCCTTAAAACAGCGAGTGGAGTTAATGCCAAAGACCTCAATTTTTGTCTCACCTGACCACAGCACCTTCTCAAAACCAAAAAAAACAATAGAGCAGGATCATAGAAAGTCACTAAAAACAAAGGACAAGAATCATTAAAACTATTAATGTAAACAAGTTTAAAAAAAATATTCAAATTTATATAGGACATAAATAATGAGGAATACAGTGTGTACCTACTGAGTCACTGTACTCAGGCTTGTCTGGCAGTGGAAGTTGGCACCCTAAGTTACTGTGGTAGGCGCCCTCACTCGACAGCTCACTCTGGTATCCCTAGAACTCCCTACAATGGAGATGTCCTAGATGGTCACTATATTAGGCCCTCCTGGCAGTGGAGGTTGGCACCCTAAGTTACTGCGGTAGGCGCCCCACTCCTCGACGGCCCATCCTGATATCCCTAAAAATCCCTACAATGGAGAAAAAAGTGTCCCAATACACCCCAAATACCTGTGTGAAACCCCCCAAAAAAGGAATATAGAAATAAAAATGATGCATAAATTATGTTAACTAAATGTCAATTAATCAACAATTATCGACTGAGTAGACTAATTTGGATGAATAATTTTAGTACGTTGTACTCAAATTACATCAAAAAAACATCCCTTTAAGACAAATTATCCTTAATGAACAAATATTAACTCAAAAGTAAGTAGGGGTAAACAGGATGCAATAATCATATATCATTGTCCCAATGTATCAGCAATGTAGGGATACCCAGACAATCATAATCCGTAATAGGACTAATATGGCAATAAAGTGTACAATGCAGAGACACAATCATCTATTTGCAATAATAATAAAGTGCACAGTGCAATAAATCAAATAATTTTGTACTCATCTATTTGCCGTAGTACATCATCATAGTAGCCAGGAATCCCATGACACAATTGAAGCCCCAGTCAGGCTCTATTCAGAAATAGCGACATTCCAAAGCAATGCCCAAGCATTTTTGGGGTTTTTTTTCACGCGGGTATTTGGGGTGTATTGGGACACTTTTTTTCTCCATTGTAGAGATTTCTAGGGATATCAGGGTGAGCCGTCGAGGAGTGGGGGCGCCTACTGCAGAAACTTAGGTCGTCTACCTCTACTGCCAGGCATGACCTAATATAGAGACCATCTAGGACATCTCCATTGTAGGGAGTTCTAGGGATACCAGGGTGAGCCGTCGAGGAGTGGGGCACCTGCCGCAGTAACTTAGGATGCCAACCTCCATTGCCAGGCAGGGCTCAGTACAGTGACCCAGTAGGTACACACTGTATTCCTCATTATATATGTCCTATATAAATTTGAACATTTTTTTAAAACTTGTTTTCATTAAAAGTTAAGTTTTAAGGATCTTTGTTCTTTGGTTTTTGTCACAGCACCTTCTTCCAATCACTCACAGAATCATCCAGGTGTTCATTGGCAAACTTCAGATGGGCCTACACATGTGCCTTCTTGAGCAGGCGGATCTTGTGGGCCCTGCAGGATTTTAAACCTTTACGGCGTAATGTGTTACCAATGATTTTCTTGGCAACTGTGGTCCCAGCTGCCTTTAGATCATTAACAGTTCCCCCCGTGTAATTTTAGGCTGATCTCTCACCTTCCTCATGATCAAGGATACCCCACGAGGTGAGATTTTGCATGGTGCCCCACATCGATGTGGATTGACAGTCATTTTGTATTTCTTCCATTTTCTTACTATTGCACCAACAGTTATCTCCTTCCCACCCAGCGTCTCACTTATGGTTTTGCAGCCCATTCCAGCTTTGTGCAGGCCCTATGATCTTGTCCCTGACATTCTTATAAAGCTTTTTGGTCTTGCCCATGTTGTAGAGGTTAGAGTCTGCCTGATTACCTGAGTCTGTAGACAGAAGTCTTTTATGAAGGTGACTATGTATGACAGCTGTCTTTAATGCAGGTAACGAGTTGATTAGGAGCGTCTAACTGGTCAGTAGGAGCCAGAACTCTTAATGGTTGGTAGGGGATCAAATACTTATTTCTCACTGCAAAATGCAAATACATTTATATATGGTAACTTGATTTTCTGGATTTTATTTTTGATATTCTATCTCTCAATGTTAAAATTAACCTACCCTTAAAATTATAGACGGTTCTTGTCTTTGTCAGTGGGCAAAGTTACAAAATCAGCAAGGGATCAAATACTTATTTCCCCCACTGTATGTAAAAATAACAAACCAACAATAATCCCTTCCTTTATAAGTAGGAGTACAATGACAATAAAGTATGTAAAGAGGAGGAATTCCAAATTCCTTACAATTGATCTGTCAGCCAGGGAGCAAGTACTGACTGCTCTTATATAGTCAGAGTACAGACTACCACAAACAGCTGCCTGCATTCTGCTGAAAGATTGTCTAGGAATATAAGGAATGGCAAGACCAACCTTGCTTCTGCTGGAAACCAAGCCGTGCCAGGATTTTAGGCATTGTAAGTTTCTTCTTACTGAGTCCATACGACTGCAGCCATACTGTAGACGAAACCGGCGCTGCTGCTTCCATAGCTGACAAGGGGAAACAATGTAAATTCAGTAGATTCCGTTCTAGGCAGCTGACAGTCTAATTGTTTCCTGCAAGGACCTGTTAAAATATTCTGGATTCTTGCAAAATGTTAAGAGGGATCCTGAGAAGGACAACCAGATGTAAGACATCACCTTGTTAAATAAAAATGACAATGGGTTATTCCAAGAGAAATGTATCACCTATGTAATATATGGTGAGAGAGGAGAGACCACAAAAGCGGGGGCTTAGAGTCAATCCCCAAAACACAAGTATTGTGATAATCCCCGAGCACTGATTAGGTAACAAGGAGCTGCCATTGGTCAGGAATTGGCTCGGAAGCTGATATCTCGCATGTCAGGGTGAGGGGCAGAAGTCATGAAAAATAAGGGTCAACACTGTAACTATTGAGTCTGTACGTAAACGTAATACGTTTATCAAGAAAAGATTAAAAGCTTCTAATTGTACTTCAGTAACCGTAGAAACATCTGACTAAACGATCTAAACCCCGAAGCAGCAAACATTGTGAAAACCAACATTTTTTGCCAGTCTGAAAACTTTTAGCCACAACTGTACAATGTATAGGCCTGTGATAATGTGTGCAGAACATATATGTACCTTATATTAGTGATTATTTGTGTACCGAATGTGAATATGCATGTGTGATATATAAGAATGTGTTCTGTGAATGTGTGCAATTTATTTTTTTAATTGTATATGTGGGTATAAATTGTGTGTACAACATACAGGTTCTTCTCACAAAATTAGATCATCAAAAGGTTAATTTATTTCAGTTGTTCAATACAAAAAGTGAAACTCATATTATATAGTTATTACAGAGTAATCTATTTCAAGTGTTTATTTCTGTTAATGTTGATGATTATGGCTTACAGCCAATGAAAACCCAAAAGTCATTATCTCAGTAAATTAGAATACTTTATAACCTCAGCTTGAAAAATGATTTTAAACTCCGAAATGTTGGCCTACTGAAATGTATGTTTAGTAAATGCACTCAATACTTGGTCGGGGCTCCTTTTGCATCAATTACTGCATCAATGCGGTGTGGCATGGAGGCGATCAGCCTGCGGCACTGCTGAGATGATATGGAAGCCCAGGTTGCTTTGATAGCAGCCTTCAGCTCATCTGCATTGTTGGGTCTGGTGTCTCATCTTCCTCTTGACAATACCCCATAGATTCTCTGTGGGTTTAAGGTCAGGCGAGTATGTGGCCAATCAAGCACAGTGATACTGTTGTTTTTAAACCAGATATTGGTACTTTTGGCATTGTGGACAGGTGCCAAGTCCTGCTGGAGAATTAAATTTCCATCTCCAAAAAGCTTGTCTGCAGAGGGAAGCATGAAGTGCTCTAAAATTTCCTGGTAGACGGCTGCGCTGACTTTGGTCTTGATAAAACACAGTGGACCTACACCAGCAGATGACATGGCTCCCCAAACCATCACTGATTGTGGAAACTTCACACTAGACCTCAAGCAGCTTGGATTGTATGCCTCTCCACTCTTCCTCCAGAGTCTTGGACCATGACTTCGAAATTAAATGCAAAATTTACTTCCATCTGAAAACAACACCTTGGACCACTGAGCAACAGTGCAGTTCTTTTTCTCCTTGGCCCAGGTAAGATGCTTCTGGCATTGTCTATTGGTCATGAGTGGCTTGACACAAGGAATGCGACACTTGTAGCCCATGTCCTGGATACGTCTGTGTGTGTTGGCTCTTGAAGCATTGCCTCCAGCAGTAGTCCACTCCTTGTGAATCTCCCCTGAATTTTTGAATGGCCTTTTCTTAACAATCCTTTCAAGGCTGCGGTTATTCCGGTTGCTTGTGCACCTTTTTCTACCATATTTTTTCCTTCCACTCAACTTTCCATTATTATGCTTGGATACAGCAGTCTGTGAACAGCCAGCTTCTTTAGTAATGACTTTTTGTAGCTTGCCCTCCTTGTGGAGTGTGTCAATGACTACCTTCTGGACATCTGTCAAGTCAGCAGTCTTCCCCATGATTGTGGAGCCTACTGAAACAGACTATGGGACCTTTCTAAACACTAAGGAAGCCTTTGCAGGTGTGTTCGATAATGATTCTAATTTACTGAGATAATTACTTTTGGGGTTTCATTGGCTGTAAGCCATAATCATCAACATTAACAGAAATAAACACTTGAAATAGATCACTCTGCTTGTAATGACGCTATATATGAGTTTCATTTTTTGCCTTGAAGAACTGAAATAAATTAACTTCTTGATGACATTCTAATTTTTTTAGAAGCACATGTATGTGCCTTTTATATCAGTGTTTGTATATATGTGTAGCTACTGTGAATATAAGTGTAGGGTATAGTGGAGGGGTCCAGACACAGGTCTTTAACTGCAAGTATCCACCCATGAAATAGCATGTTCTCTGTGTGTATACCTAGGCTAAAAACACTACTGCACTTTTACAGTACGTGCTCTAGTGCTCCCTGTCATTAGCCACTGCAGACTGGATGGCTGACAATAGTGTTGATCAATGAAATCGCTGAACGCGGGACATGATCACTAGTGCCCAACCATGGCTATTACTACCCCCATGACCACCCCTGTCCTATAATCACTATCGGCCTTGACCACTACTGCCCCATGATCTCTCCTGCCGGTGATCACTACTATTCCCATGACCATTATTGCCTCTACCATCTTTATTCGCCCTATGATCACTCCTGCCCCATGATTATTATTCAGCCCTATAATTCCTACTGCCCCATGATCATTACTATCCTCTTGGTCACTCCTTCCCCCATGGTCGCTACTTTATCTGCAGCACTTACACACAGTGACCGGCGCGGCCATAGCGCAGCAGACTCGTTACATGTCGGTGGTTATTGTACGATTCAGCAGTAACCAGAACACGTCACATCCCGGTACACACATAACACATTGCTTACCTGCACGCACTGTACCATCGGGTCACCGACTCCACTTGCTGACCATAGAAACGGTGGTTGCTAAGTTCTGGCCAATCAGTATGAAGGGCGGGATTGAAGTGCGGCTAGATGTGAAGGGCGGGACTGAAGGTGTGGCTGTGTTTGAGGGGCGGGACTGAAGGCGTGGCTGTGTATGAGATGCGCGGCGGGAGGTGTGGCTGTTTGAGGGGCGGGACTGAAGGCGTGGCTGTGTATAAGGTGCGAGACGAGGATGTAGCTGGGTGTCAGGGGCGGGACGGAAGGTGTGGCTGGATACGAAGTGCGGGAGGGAGTTTGTGTTTATGTAAAGGGCGGGGCAGAGAGGTGTGGCTGTGTTAGGGGCGGGGCAGAAGGTGTGACTGTCATAGGCGGGGCAAGAGGTGTGGCTAGTTGGGGGCGGGGTAAGAGGTGTGGCTAGTTGGGGCGGGGCAGAAGTGTGGCTGGATGAAGCAGAACCTTCCTTCCATGCTGTGTGCAGCCCGGTGGTCGCGCTCCTCATTGCCTCCTGTGCGTTGCTTGTAGCCGGTAATGGCGGAGCAGCGGTGCCCTTTCCTGGGGCAGACCGCTGCAGTACACGTGCCTGGCGCGTGTATCAGCATGATCGCTCACAGGTCGCAGGCAATCTACCGCGGGGATCTGCGCAGCGTGTCCTTTATAACAAAGCCCTCCTGTAACCTGTGCTAGCTCCATCATGAGAAACACATTGCCCTAAGCAGAGCCGGAGCCCCTGTATATAGCACAAGAGGGCCCACAGCACAGCAATGGCAGAGGAGGAGAATCCCACACTGAGGCTCCTGCACACTATCAGTATCTGTAAGCCCAAACCAGGAGTAGGTGATAAATACTGAAGTGGTGCATATGTTTCTATTATACTTTTCCTCTGATTGCTCCACTCCTGGTTTTTACTTTTAGGCCATGTTCACACTTTGCGGGTTTTACCGCGGATCCGCGGCGATTTTGATGCTGCGGGTCCGCAGCAGTTTCCATTGCGTTTACATTTACATGTAAACCCTATGGAAACTGCAAACCGCTGTGCACATGCTGCGGGAAAAACCGCGCAGAAACGCAGCAGTTTACATTCCGCAGCATGTCACTTCTTTTGTGCAGAATCGCTGCGATTCTGCACCCATAGAAATGCATTGTTCCGCTTACTTCCCGCATGGGGCTGTGCCCACGATGCGGGAAGTAAGCGGATAATGTGCAGATGGTACCCGGGGTGGAGGAGAGGAGACTCTCCTCCAGGCCCTGGGAACCATATTTGTGTAAAAAAAAAAGAATTAAAATAAAAAATAATGATATACTCACCTCTCAGCGCTGCACGCAGCCGTCCGGTCTCAGTTGCTGTGCGAGCAGGACCTACGGTGACGTCGCGGTCACATGACCGTGACGTCACAAAGGTCCTTCTCGCACAGCATCTTTGGAACCGGAGCGCCGCGTGCAGCGCCGAGGAGATCCGGACATCAGAGGGTGAGTATAACCAATTTTTATTATTTTTACCATTACTATTGATGCTGCATATTGCCGCATATGCAGCATCAATAGTATAGGAGTAATCCCGCAGCGGAAACCGCAAAACAAACCGCGATAAATCTGCAGGGATAACCGCAGCGGTTTTGCCCTGCAGATTTATCAAATCCGCTGTCTGCAATGTTGAGGGCAAAGTACTGCAGTGCGCAGGTGCTGGGCCTCTCTGACCTTTCCCTGCACCTGCGCACTGCAGTACTTTGCTCTGCCCTCAACATTGCAGACAAGGTACGCCGGAGCCACGGCAGGAAGACAAGAAGAGGACGTCATCGTAAGAAGATGGGAGGCGCCGGACCGCGACACCCATGGGACCAGAACTGCAGCGGGACCGCCCCTGGGTGAGTATAATATAACCTCTTTTTCTCATCTTTCAGGATACATCGGGGGCTTATCTACAACATTCCAGAATACTGTAGATAAGCCCCTGATGCGGTGGGCTTAGCTCACCTTCGATTTTGGGGGTGACAGGTTCCCTTTAATGAGTGGCCTTTTCATTGCTGCATTTCGTGAGCCGTCCCTTTTTTTGTGCTGAGATGTACTTTTTATGGCACTCTTTGGCGTATGTATAAAGCTTGGCATGTTTTTGTATTGTTTTTGAGTCTTTCTTTGCTCCTACATGTGATATGAAACAATTCTCTGCTTGGTCTGATTACAGCAATACCAAATGTATATATAGTTTTTAATGTTTTACTACTTTCACATAAAAATAGTTGAAAAAAATGTTTTTATATTGCTGCATTCCAACACCTACAGAATGTGTATTTTCCTCACAGAGGGCGCCCTCCTCCCTTTCTGGACCACTTAGGTGCTGCAGGTCTTCAATGTGGCATTTAACCCCTCCAGCCCAAAGCCTGCTTGCACCTTCCTGACCGGGACAATTTTTACAATTCTGACCACTGTCCCTTTATGAGGTTATAACTCTGGAACGCTTCAACGAATCCCAGCGATTCTGAGATTGTTTTTTCGTGACATATTGTATTTCATGATAGTGGTAAGATTTCTTTGATATGACTTAGGTTTATTTATGAATTTTACAATTTTCATTCTTTATTTTTATGCCCTTAAATCACAGAGATATGTCACACAAAATAGCTAATAACATTTCCCACATGTCTACTTTACAGCAGCACAATTTTTGAAACAATTATTTTTTTTGTTAGGAAGTTATAAGGGTTAAAAGTTGACCAGCAATTTCTCATTTTAACAAAATTTACAAAACTATATATTTTTTTCAGGGACCACAACACATTTAGGCCGGGATCGCACATACGCGAGATACGGCCGAGTCTCGCAGGTGAAAACCCAGCTCTGGCACCGGCACTCCGGAGCGGAGCGTGCAGCCGCACAGCAATACATGGAGCTGCACGCTCCGCTCCGGAATGCCGGCGCCAGAGCTGGGTTTTCACCTGCGAGACTCGGCCGTATCTCGCGTATGTGTGATCCCGGCCTTAAAGTGACTTTGAGGGGCTTATATGACAGAAAATACCCAAAAGTGACAACATTCCAATAACTACACCCCTCAAGGTGCTCAAAACCACATTCAAGAAGTTTATTAACCCTTCAGGTGCTTCATGAGAATTAATGGAAGGTGGAAGGAAAAATATATACATTTAATTTTTTTCACAAAATTTCCTTTAGACCCAATTTTTTTTACTTTCTCAAGGGTATCAGGAGAAAATGTACCATACAATTTGTTGTGAAATTGCTCCTGAGTAAGCCGATACCCCATATGTGGACAAAAATTACTGTTTGTGCACACAGCAGGGCTTGGAAGGGAAGGAGCGCCATTTGACTTTTTAAACGCAAAATTTACGGGAATAATTGGCAGATGCCATGTCGCGTTTGCAGAGCCCCTGATGTGACTAAACAGTGGAAACCCCCCACAAGTGACACTATTTTGGAAACTAGACCCCTCAGGGAACTTGTGTGTGATGAGCACCTTGAATGCCCAGGTTCTTCATAGAAGCTTATAACATTGAGCCGTGAAATAAAAAAAAAAATACCGGATTACTTACCGGTAATGCTCTTTTATAGAGCCCACGACAGCACCCACCAGACAGCACCCACCAGAGAGAGGGGATCCGCCCCTAGGAACAGGAAACCTACAGAGAGATAAAAGGGGCGGCCCCCCTCGTTCCTCAGTTTGTATTACAGAGAATAGGAGGAACCGCCACCAGGCTTTAGTTAATAGGCTCAGTAATATGTACATATTTACAACTTAAAGTATATTGTTCTACTATTAACACCTCACCACCAAGGCACCTCATGCTACTATAAAAAAGGGAGGGATGTGAGTGGGTGCTGTCATGGGCTCTATAAAAGAGCATTACCGGTAAGTAATCTGGTATTTTCTAATCGCCACGACAGCACCCAACAGAGAGATTTACAGAGATTATAATTTGGGTGGGTTCACCGTGTCAAGGACCGATATTCCAAAGGCTAGATCCGAGGAAGAAGACAGATCTAATCTATAGTGCTTATAAAAAGTACTAGGTGAGGACCAGGTTGCGGCCTTACATATAAGGTCTATTGGCACATCTGCCTTCTCCGCCCAGGAAGTCGACAAAGCCCTTGTAGAGTGTGCACCCATATGTAGTGGAGGATCTCTTCCTTTAGCTTTATATGCCAGAATTATGGCCTCTCTGATCCAGCGTGACCACGTATTCTTTGTGACTTTGGAGCTTTGCTCTTACCTTGGAAAGAGACAAAGAGAGCCCTACTCTTCCTCCAGTCCCTAGTCTTCTCTAAGTAGGCTTGAATAGTCCTCTTAACATCTAGGGTATGAAGTTTCTCCTCCTCTGGAGTCGAGTGATCCTCATAAAAAGTAGGCAGGAAGATCTCTTGGGATCTATGAAACTTAGTAGCAACTTTAGGAAGATAGGACGGATACGTTTTTAAAATTATTGTCAGATGCTACTGATAAAAACGGAGGGTCTATTGACAAGGCTTGGAGATCACTCACCCTCCTAGCAGATACCAGCGCTACTAACAATACTGTCTTTAATAAGATATTTTTTTAATGAGGCTGTATGAAAGGGTTCAAAGGGGTTCTCTGTTAACGCAACCAGGACCAACTTTAGATCCCACTGTGGGACTTGAGGAATATGGATCGGCTTTGATCGTTCACATGCAGATACAAAACGGGATATCCACCTATTGCCTGCAATATCATAATTGAAGAGAGCTCCTAGAGCTGAAATTTGAACCTTTAGAGTACTTACGGAGAGACTTAACTCAAGACCCTTCTGCAGATATTCTAATATGGCAAATATGGGTATTTCAGAAGAAACTTGTGCTGTGTGGAACTCGAGAAATTTTCTCCAGACTCTGACATAAATTTTCGTAGTAGATGGTTTTCTACTTTTCATTAGGGTCTCTATCAACCCTTTAGAGAATCCTCTGAGATTTAATAACTGCCTCTCAAATACCAGACTGTTAAGTTCATTCCCTTTACCTAAGGGTGGAAAAATGGCCCCTAAGATAGCAGGTCCTTGGTCTGAGGTAGAATCCAAGGGTCTGTGATCGACATTGCCCTGAGCCATGAAAACCATGGCCGCTTGGGCCAAAATGGAGCTACCAACAGTACTCTCGCCCCTTCTTCCCTTATCTTTCTGATAACAATGGGTAGAAAATTTCATGGGGGGGAAGGCATAAGCTAGATCGAATGTCCATTGAAGTTGAAGGGCATCGAATATATCTGGATTGTCCTCTCTGTGTCACGATCTCTGATACTTACCTGTCCGGCCGGTGCGCTCCCGATGTACCTCCTCGTCCTTCTTTGCCCGGCTTCTCTGGTTCCCGGCACGTCGGCGGTCCGCGCATGCGCCATAGCGTCTCCTCCGCCGCACGGCTCTCTGGGAGGTCGTGACCCGGTGGCCCCGCCTCCAATATGGCGGCGTCCACCGGGTATTTCTGCTTGGCACTTACCCAGGTAAGCGCCTGTGTGTCTTCGTTGCTGCGATTCCTGCTTTGTAGTTTTCTAAGCATCGTTCTCAGGCTTCCTCATTCGCTAGTTCTTTGTGCTCCTTTCCTTCCGTGCTTGTTCTGTCTTTTCCTGGTTTTTGTTGTCCTTCTGTGCCTCCATATTCTCCGTATTGCCGTCACTTAATTCTTGTATTTCTTTTCCAGCTCACCGCCTCGTCATCTACTAATCCTCAGCGTTCCTGTTTACCAACTTTACCCAGTCGTCCCTTTGGCTCCGGCAGTTGCGGTTCCATCCTCCTTGGGCCTGCTCCAAATACTCCCTGTATAGGGGGTGCGTCATCAGGTTTGCTCGCCCTTGGGGGCTCTGGGGCCGCGACCCAGAGGGTCCACTCTCGGGTTCACCATTCCCTCTGTCTCACTCCCATATAGTGTGATACTCTGCATAGTGAGGCGAATGTTTTGACCTGTTGGATCTTGTTGAAAATAAGTCTATCTGAGGTACCCCCCATCGGACAGTTATCAGTCTGAAGATCTTTTTGTTGAGCATCCATTCTTCTTGTTTACGGGTGCGGCGGCTGAGAAAATCGGCACGAAAATTGTCTATACCCCTTATGTGCACTGCCGATAGGGACAAAAGATGATTTTCAACTAAATTCATGATGTCTGATGTAACGTTCATGAGAGTGTCCGACCGCATACCTCCTTGATGGTTTAGGTAGGGAACCGCGGTGGTGTTGTCGGAAAGGACCCTTGTATGGGAACCTCGCAGCTGAGGAAGAAAGTGGAGTATGGAATAAAATACTGCTCTTAACTCTTTTACATTAGAAGAATTACAATATTCTGTTCTGGACCATAGACCCTGAACAATCTGCTCCCGAAAATGTGCACCCCAGCCCTCTGGACTAGTGTCTGTGGTTACTATGTTTGAAGGAGTTATTACCCAAAGAACTCCCCTCGAGAGATTTTCATAGTCCAACCACCATGTAAGGGAGTGAATCACATCTAAAGTAAAAAATATAGTCTGATCTAAATGTCCCCGTCTTTTAATGTCCTCTTCTAATATAAAATTCTGCAATTGTCTAGTATGAAACTGAGCCCATTGAACCGCAGGAATACATGAAGTTAAGGAACCTAGCAAGGACATGGCATTTCTCAATGACATACTACGTTTCTTAATCGCTAGGTCCACCTTATTAATTATGGATGCCTTCTTATCCTCAGGAAGCATACATTCCTGGCCTACTGAGTCTAGAAGGAGTCCAAGAAATTTTTGACATGTTACCGGCTGGAGTTTGGATTTTTCCCAATTGATAATCCAGCCCAGTTTTTGCAGAGAATCAATAACTTCCCTTAACCTTTGCTCACACTGAAGCGGGGATTTTCCTACAATCAGCAGGTCATCTAGGTACGGAATGACCAGAGTATCTTTTAACCGAAGAAAGGACATCACCTCTAATAACAATTTGGTAAAAACCCTCGGAGCCATAGACAACCCGAAGGGCATAGCTCTATACCGCAGATGACAAATCTGGCCATCCAACACTGCCGCCACCCTGAGGTATTGCTGGTGTGATTGGTGTATAGGAAGATGATAATAAGCATCGTTAAGATCCAAGACTACCATATAGCAACCAGGAAACAGATTTTTTTTTGTAGCTGAACGTATGGGCTCCATCTTAAATGTCTTGGATCTTAAAAAGGTGTTTAATTTCTATAAATTTATTATGGTTCTGAAGGAACCATCAGGTTTGGTTATAAGGAATAAGGGGGAATAAAACCCCCTCCCTATTTGAGACGACGGAACTTCTACTAATACCCGTTTGGTTATGAGAGACTTAATTTCAAGTTCTAGCGCCTCCTGTTGTGGTTCAGATTTTAGGGAAGTCAAAAGGAAAGAATCCGGAGGTGTCCGGATAAAGTCTAAGGTCAGGCCTGAAGATACTAGATCTATGGCCCAGCGATTAGATGTTATTTCTTTCCATTGTTTAGTGAATTGAAGCGATCTATGTCCTACTGACAGACTAGGATTAACGGGATCTATCAGCCGATTTGAAGAGACGCTTATTGAATAGGTTCCCCTTCTGTCTGAAGTCTTTGTTACTCCAGCGATCTTTAAAGTCTCTCCTTTTGCCAAACGGTGACTTCCTGAACACCATTCTGTAAGAAGGAATAAAAGGGTTAGGGAACCCTTTCTTCCTCTCACCCGCCTTGGTTAAGATGTCATCCAAAACAGTCCCAAACATGTACTCACCCTGACAGGGTATGGCACACAGCTTAGATCTAGACTGGGCATCCCCCTTCCAATTCTTTAACCACAACGCCCGACGAGCTGTACTGGTTAGATTAGCCATTCTGGCTGCTAAGCGGAGAGAGTCAATTGAGGCATCTGACAAAAAAGCCGCAGCCCCCTTGATCAAGGGAATAGAGGTACGCAATTTCTCTCTAGACATACCCTTCTTAATGTTCTGATCTAGCTGGTCTAGCCAAACTAGCATAGATCTGCTAGTGCACGTAGCGGAAATCGCTGGCTTCCCATGACCTCTTTAGAAGCGCATCTGATTTTCTGTCCATTGGATCCGATAAAGATCCTGCGTCCTCTACAGGCAAAGAGGAGCAACGAGAAGTGGATGCCACCGCCGCACCCACTTTAGGCACCTTAGCCCAGGTAGTCAAGTCTTCATCGTCAAAGGGGTAACGTCTCTTACAAGATACAGGTACAAATCCCTTCTGTCCCTGTTTATTCCACTCCTTTTTCACAAGGTCCTTAATGGTCTGATTTACAGGAAATACATGACCCTTTCGCTGCGAGAGACCTGCAAACATAACCTCCTGTGGTGTTTGAGGTTCCTTGGATTCTGATAACCCCATTGTGTTTCTTACGGATTTCACTAAAGTATTTATACCGTCAGTAGGAAAACACATAGTCCTCTTCCTCTGAGGAAACTGAAGCCTGAGAGTCGTCAGAATCAATTTCCCCACTTTCTGCAGACGTGTCTGCTCTGAGTGAGGATACTTTTCTAGTTCTTTTCTCAATATTCATAGAGGGGCCACCACTCAAAAATTGAAGCTCCTCATGGATCATAAGACGGATATCATCCATTTTGACTGATCCCTCCTGTTGTAAGGTATTACTTATACAGATCTGACATAACCTCTTCGTATATGAGTCAGGCAAGGGTTCAGTACACAATGCACATTGCTTATGTTTTGTTTTGGCAGTCTTTTTTGCCTATGAAAAATAAAAGTAGAAAAGACCACCATAAGCCTCCATGAAGTAATCTTCAAACTCACCTGGAAATATGATCATATACCGGCTGTAGAGTTGTTTGGCTGGCCTGGGGTGCAGAACGGGCTGATCCTCTGCTCTTTACTGATTTCTCCGTGGAATCACTCACTTTCGAATGTCCACTACCTTTCCTCCTGGCATCACCACTAGGTAACATTAACTCCTCCAGTGGGCGCTCCACAATATTCTCCTGAGATGACATGCTTGAGCACACTCTCCTGCCCTAAGCAGCGTTATATAGTATGCCACAATTTTAACACACCCCCTCTTTTTTTTTTTTACCTATCCAGGCGCTGGGAGAGACCTGTGCTTCCATACGGATACACCTGACCCACCTCACAGGGAAGAGAAACATGGCGTCCACACCGGAAACGCCCTTCCACCTCGCGCCGAAGACACCGCAGCAGAAGGAGGGTAAGAGTCACTCCTGCAGTGACCGCGCCGCCCGTTCTTGTGTGAGCGCACTAACCTGTCACCTGCAGCTACACCCGCTGCACAAATCTCCACTCCTCACCGCTGGAGGGGGTAAGCGCCAGCCATCCACACAACTTACCGGCTCTGCCGTGCAGTGGGTCACAAAACCGCGTCCCAGCAGGGAGACTGTTTGAGAAAACACCGGGAATCCCCGTGATGAGAGCCAGCAGGATCATTCCCCCGTCTCTGTTACCCGCTCTGGAGCCCCTGCCGCTCAGCAGAGTCGTACAGGCGGCTGTCCAGGCGGGTCTTCCTCTTCCTTTCTTCCAGAGAATCTTCTCTGTGGGTTCCCATCTAGGAACAGGAAACCAAACTGAGGAGCGAGGGGGGCCGCCCCTTTTATCTCCCTGTAGGTTTCCTGTTCCTAGAGGCGGATCCCCTCTCTCCGGTGGGTGCTGTCTGGTGGGTGCTGTCGTGGCAATTAGAAAATTCTTTTTCCCCACAAATGTTTTTAGCCCCAAATTTAGCATTTCCACAAGGATAACAGGAGAAAATGGACCCCAAAATTTGTGCAATTTCTCCTGAGTACAAAGATACCCCATGTGGTCGAAAACTGCACAGTGGAGACACAGTGCAAAGCTCAGAAGGGAAGAAGCACCATATTGGTGTTCAGATTTTGTTGCACTTTTTTGCGTGTGCCATGTCACATTGGCAGAGCCCCTGAGGTGCCAGAACAGCAGACCCCACCCATATGTGACCCCATTTTACAAACTACACCTCTCAATGTATTCATCTAGGGGTGAAGTGATTATTGACACCACAGGTGTGTCACCGAATTATATACCCGTGGGCAGTGAAGAAAAAATAATTATATTTTTAACCAAGATTGTGTGTTAGCCTCAGATTTTATATTTTCAAACTGGGAAATGGTTAAAATGGCACCAAAATTTGTCCCGCAATTTCTGCTCAATGTACAAATACCCCATATGTGGCTGTACGGTACTGCTTAGCTATACGGAGACATTCGGGAGGGATGGAGCGCTATTTGCCTCCTCTGTGCAGATTAGTTTGTAGATTCCATATACAGCGCCCCTAAGTGCTGGAAAAGCAGAATCCACCCTCCATTTTGGAAATTACACCCCTTTTGGAATTTATCTTTTGATTCTATTTGGATTCCATGGGTGTTTTCCAGAAACAAGCAGCAGTGGATAATTACTAATCTGCTATTGTAGTGCCCAGTACATGGTAACAGAAGCCCCATTATAAAAACCCCAATACACTGTGTTCCAAATTATTATGCAAATTGGATTTAAGTGTCATAAAGATTTAATTGTTTTGTTTTTCAAATAAACTCATGGATGGTATTGTGTCTCAGGGCTCAATGGATCACTGAAATCAATCTTAAACACGTGATAATTAGTTTTCCAGGTGATTCTAATTAAAGGAAAACTACTTAAAAATGATGTTCCACATTATTAAGCAGGCCACAGGTTTCACGCAATATGAGAAATAAAAAGGATCTCTCTCCTGCTGAAAAGCGTTAAATAGTGCAATGCCTTGGACAAGGTATGAAAACATTAGATATTTCATGAAAACTTAAGAGTGATCATCATACTGTGAAGAGATTTGTGACTGAAACAGAGCACAGACAGGGTTCATGCAGATAAAGGCATAATGAGGATGTTTTCTGCCAGACAAATTCATTGGATTAAGAGAGGAGCTGCCAAAATAGCATTACAAACCAGTAAACAGATATTTGAAGCTGCTGGTGCCTCTGGAGTCCCTCAAACCTCAAGATGTAGGATCCTTCAAAGGCTTGCTGTGGTGCATAAACCTACTATTCGGCCACCCCTAAACAGTGTTCACAAGCAGAAACGGTTGCAGTGGGCCCACACATACATGAAGACTCATTTTCAAACAGTCTTGTTTGCTGATGAGTGTCAAGCAACCCTGGATGGTCCAGATGGATGGAGTAGTGGATGGTTGTTGGATGGCCACCATGTCCCAACAAGGCTGCTACGTCAGCAAGGAGGTGGAGGAGTCATGTTTTGGGCCGGAATCATGGGGAAACAGCTGGTAGGGCTCTTTAAGGTTCCTGAAGGTGTGAAAATGACCTCTGCAAAGTATATAGAGTTTCTGACTGACAACTTTCTTCCATGGTCTAAAAAGCAGAAACTTGCCTTCAGGAGCAAAATCATCTTCATGCATGACAATGCACCATCTCATGCTGCAAAGAATACCTCTGAGTCATTGGCTGCTATGGGCATAAAAGGGAATAAACTCATGGTGTGGCCACCATCATCCCCTGATCTCAACCCTATAGAGAACCTTTGGAGTATCATCAAGCAAAATATCTATGAGGGTGGGAGGCAGTTCACATCAAAACAGCAGCTCTGTGAGGCTATTCTGACTTTATGCAAAGAAATACAAGCAGGAACTCTGATATCAAAGAAGGGTTCGTATGTTAACATGTAACTTGGCCTGTTAGGATGTTTTGGAGTTAAATAGCTTTTTTTTTCAGTGAATGTGACTTCCTAATGCTACACATTCCACAAATGAGCATTTTCAGTTCTTCAAAGCATATCAAATGTTTAGAAATTCTACTGTGCCTAATAATTTGGAACAGTGCATTTTGAGGTTTAATTCATTTTGGAGATTATACTGTTATCATTGGGAGGTTTCTTCAATAAAATTTGATGTATACTCTAAAGGGTGATGAGTTTTATTAGACCGGAGAGGACCATTCTACATGTGCACATAGCCTCACAGGACCTTTGTACTGCCAGTAAAGTGGAAGCCCAGACCTGAGTTGGAACTTGCTTTTTTGTGGATTTTGTTGAAGCTCTTATTGGGAACATTTTACATAACTTTTGGTATCACATTTATCCAGGGCTCTACGCTGAGCACTTACTTTGGGGTTTCCATCTAAATCTTTGAGTGACGTGACAGATAAAACCCCCGATGGATCCATTCACTATAATGAGGCAGCAGAGTTGCTCTGGACTCCATCTGGCCTCTGTTCAGCGGTGTCCTTTTCAGAAGTGCACAAAACTGTGGCCGACGACACTTTTATGCAACTCTAAAAAGACAGATCACAGATCATTTGGCGTTCACAGTGCCTCCATCTGCCTCATTATAGGGAACCTTCCTCCAGGGGTTCTGTCTGAATCGCGTATTTCAGATAATTACACTGAAATCCAGGTGTAAGTGTTTAGGATAAACGTGCGCCGAGCCTTACTGCGATCTTTGGGAGGCAGAATGGAAAAAAAAAGCATGTGAAGAATTTTGTATTTTTTTTCCGCTGTTCCTCGCGCAGTATGTGATTAGGTGACTTTATTCCTTGGGTGGGTGTGATTACAGAGATACCAGATTTATAGCGGGTTTTTATGTTTTGCTGCTGTCACACACTAAAATATACTTTTTATTGCAAAAACTAGTTTTCACATCCCCATATTTCGAGCTCTATAATCTATATTTCATTTCACAGAGTCATGCGACAGTTTCTTTTTTGCGGGACGAGTAGACGTTTTTATTAGTACCATTGTCAGACACATGACTGTTGTGAATTTGGATTCTGGGCTCCCCCGGTGGCTACTGGTGGAATTGAACTGGTGTCTTCATCTTCTCTGTTCACCTGTTCCCATCAAGATGTGGGAGTCGCTATATAACCTTGCTGCTCTGTTAGTTGCTTGCCGGTCAACAATGTTATCAGAAGCCTCTCTGTGCTTGTTCCTGCTCCTAGACAACTACTAGATAAGTTGGACTCTTGTCCATGTTTGTTTTTGCATTTTTGTTCCAGTTCACAGCTGTAGTTTCGTTACTGTGTCTGGAAAGCTCTTGTGAACAGGAATTGCCACTCTGGTGTTATGAGTTAATGCCAGAGTTTTAAAGTAATTTCTGGATGGTGTTTTGATAGGGTTTTCAGCTGACCATGAAAGTGTCCTTTCTGTCTTCTGCTATGTAGTAAGTGGACCTCAAATTTGCTAAACCTATTTTCATACTACGTTTGTTATTTCATCTTAATTCACCGCCAATACATGTGGGGGGCCTCTGTCTCCTTTCGGGGTATTTCTCTAGAGGTGAGCTAGGACTAATATTTTCCTCTGCTAGCATTATTTAGTCCTCCGGCTGGTGCTGGGCATCTAGAATCAACGTAGGCATGCTACCCGGCCACTGCTAGTTGTGCGTTAGGTTTAGTTCATGGTCAGCTCAGTTCCCATCTTCCAAGAGCTAGTTCCTATATATGCTGATGCTATGTTCTCTTGCCATTGAGAACATGACAGTTTGACCGGCCCAAAAAGGGGTTAAATTAATTGACAGAGAAAGGAGAGAAAAGAGAAGTCTGCTGAGATTTTTTTTTTTTTTTTTTTTTTCTCCTTCTAATCTTTGAATGGCTCTGTGTCCACCTGTTTGTAATGGATCTTCAGAGTGTAACTGCAGGTTTGAATAATCTCGCCACGAAGGTACAAAATTTGCAAGACTTTGTTTGTCATGCACCTGTATCTGAGCCGAGAATTCCTTTGCCGGAATTTTTCTCGGGGAATAGATCTGGGTTTCAGAATTTTCGAAATAATTGCAAATTATTTTTGTCCCTGAAATTTCGCTCTGCCGGAGACCCTGCACAGCAGGTCAGGATTGTGATTTCCTTGCTCCGGGGCGACCCTCAAGACTGGGCTTTTTCATTGACACCAGGGGATCCTGCGTTGCTCAATGTGGATGCGTTTTTTCTGGCCTTGGGGTTGCTTTATGACGAACCTCATTTGGAGCTTCAGGCAGAAAAAACTTTGATGTCCCTATCTCAGGGGCAAGATGAAGCGGAAATTTACTGCCAAAGATTCCGTAAATGGTCTGTGCTTACTCAGTGGAATGAGTGCGCCCTGGCGGCGACTTTCAGAGAGGGTCTCTCTGATGCCATTAAGGATGTTATGGTGGGGTTCCCTGTGCCTGCGGGTCTGAATGAGTCCATGACAATGGCTATTCAGATCGATAGGCGTTTGCGGGAGCGCAAACCAGTGCACCATCTGGCGGTGTCCACTGAGAAGTCGCCAGAGAGTATGCAGTGTGATAGAATTCTGTCCCGAAGTGAGCGGCAGAATTTTAGACGGAAAAATGGGTTGTGTTTCTATTGTGGTGATTCTACTCATGTTATATCAGCATGCTCTAAGCGCACTAAAAAGCTTGATAAATCTGTTTCCATTTGCACCTTACCGTCTAAGTTTATTCTATCTGTGACCCTGATTTGCTCTTTGTCATCTATTACCACGGACGCCTATGTCGACTCTGGCGCCGCTTTGAGTCTTATGGATTGGTCCTTTGCCAAACGCTGTGGGTATGATTTAGAGCCTTTGGAGACTCCTATTCCTCTGAAGGGGATTGACACCACCCCATTGGCTAATAATAAACCACAATACTGGACACAAGTAACTATGCGTATTAATCCGGATCACCAGGAGATTATTCGCTTTCTGGTGCTGTATAATCTACATGATGATTTGGTGCTAGGATTGCCTTGGCTGCAATCTCACAACCCAGTCCTCGACTGGAGAGCTATGTCTGTGTTGAGCTGGGGATGTAAGGGGGCTCATGGGGATGTACCTGTGGTTTCCATTTCATCATCTATTCCCTCTGAAATTCCTGAGTTCCTGTCTGACTATCGTGACGTCTTTGAAGAATCCAAGCTTGGTTCGTTACCTCCGCACCGAGAGTGCGATTGTGCCATAGATTTAATCCCGGGTAGTAAATACCCAAAGGGTCGTTTGTTTAATCTGTCTGTGCCTGAACATGCTGCTATGCGAGAATATATAAAGGAGTCCTTGGAAAAGGGACATATTCGTCCATCGTCATCTCCCTTAGGAGCCGTTTTTTTCTTTGTGTCAAAAAAAGACGGCTCTTTGAGACCATGTATCGATTATCGGCTTTTAAACAAAATCACTGTTAAATATCAATACCCATTGCCGTTGCTGACTGATTTGTTTGCTCGCATAAAGGGGGCCAAGTGGTTCTCTAAGATTGACCTTCGTGGGGCGTATAATTTGGTGCGAATCAGGCAGGGGGATGAGTGGAAAACCGCATTTAATACGCCCGAGGGCCACTTTGAGTATTTAGTGATGCCTTTTGGTCTTTCAAATGCTCCGTCAGTTTTCCAGTCCTTTATGCATGATATTTTTCGCGATTATTTGGATAAATTTATGATTGTGTATCTGGATGATATTCTGATTTTTTCGGATGACTGGGACTCTCATGTCCAGCAAGTCAGGAGGGTTTTCCAGGTTTTGCGGTCTAATTCTTTGTGTGTGAAGGGTTCTAAGTGTGTTTTTGGGGTACAGAGGATTTCCTTTTTGGGATATATTTTTTCTCCCTCTTCCATTGAAATGGATCCTGTCAAGGTTCAAGCTATTTGTGATTGGACGCAGCCCTCTTCTCTTAAGAGTCTTCAGAAATTTTTGGGCTTTGCTAACTTTTATCGTCGATTTATTGCTGGTTTTTCGGATATTGCTAAGCCATTGACCGATTTGACTAAGAAGGGTGCTGATGTTGCTGATTGGTCCCCTGACGCTGTGGAGGCCTTTCGGGAGCTTAAGCGCCGTTTTTCCTCTGCCCCTGTGTTGCGTCAGCCTGATGTTGCTCTACCTTTTCAGGTTGAGGTCGACGCTTCTGAGATCGGAGCTGGGGCAGTGTTGTCGCAGAAAAGTTCTGACTGCTCCGTGATGAGGCCTTGTGCCTTCTTTTCCCGTAAATTTTCGCCCGCTGAGCGGAATTATGATGTTGGGAATCGGGAGCTTTTGGCCATGAAGTGGGCTTTTGAGGAGTGGCGCCATTGGCTTGAGGGGGCCAGACATCAGGTGGTGGTATTGACTGACCACAAAAATTTGATGTATCTTGAGACCGCCAGGCGCCTGAATCCTAGACAGGCGCGCTGGTCATTATTTTTCTCTCGGTTTAATTTTGTGGTGTCATACCTACCGGGTTCTAAGAATGTTAAGGCGGATGCCCTTTCTAGGAGTTTTGAGCCTGACTCGCCTGGTAACTCTGAGCCCACAGGTATCCTTAAGGATGGAGTGGTATTGTCAGCCGTTTCTCCAGACCTGCGGCGGGCCTTGCAGGAGTTTCAGGCGGATAGACCGGATCGTTGCCCACCTGATAAACTGTTTGTTCCTGATGATTGGACCAGTAGAGTCATCTCTGAGGTTCATTCTTCTGCGTTGGCAGGTCATCCTGGCATTTTTGGTACCAGGGATTTGGTGGCAAGGTCCTTCTGGTGGCCTTCCCTGTCACGAGATGTGCGAGGCTTTGTGCAGTCCTGTGACGTTTGTGCTCGGGCCAAGCCTTGTTGTTCTCGGGCTAGTGGATTATTGTTGCCCTTGCCTATTCCTAAGAGGCCTTGGACGCACATCTCGATGGATTTTATTTCAGATCTGCCTGTTTCTCAGAAGATGTCTGTCATCTGGGTGGTGTGTGACCGTTTCTCTAAGATGGTCCATTTGGTTCCTCTGCCCAAGTTGCCTTCTTCTTCCGAGTTGGTTCCTCTGTTTTTTCAAAATGTTGTTCGTTTGCATGGTATTCCTGAGAATATCATTTCTGACAGAGGGACCCAATTCGTGTCTAGATTTTGGCGGGCATTCTGTGCTAGGATGGGCATAGATTTATCTTTTTCGTCCGCTTTCCATCCTCAGACGAATGGCCAGACCGAGCGGACTAATCAGACCCTGGAGACATATCTGAGGTGTTTTGTGTCTGCTGACCAGGATGATTGGGTTGCTTTTTTGCCATTGGCAGAGTTCGCTCTCAATAATCGGGCCAGCTCTGCCACTTTGGTGTCCCCGTTTTTCTGTAATTCGGGGTTTCATCCTCGATTTTCCTCTGGTCAGGTGGAATCTTCGGATTGTCCTGGAGTGGATGCTGTGGTGGAGAGATTGCATCAGATCTGGGGGCAGGTGGTGGACAATTTGAGGTTGTCCCAGGAGAAGACTCAGCTTTTTGCCAACCGCCACCGTCGTGTTGGTCCTCGGCTTTGTGTTGGGGATTTGGTGTGGTTGTCTTCTCGTTTTGTCCCTATGAGGGTCTCTTCTCCTAAGTTTAAGCCTCGGTTCATCGGCCCGTATAAGATATTGGAGATTCTTAACCCTGTTTCCTTCCGTTTGGACCTCCCTGCATCCTTTTCTATTCATAACGTTTTTCATCGGTCATTATTGCGCAGGTATGAGGTACCGGTTGTGCCTTCCGTTGAGCCTCCTGCTCCGGTGTTGGTTGAGGGTGAGTTGGAGTACGTTGTGGAGAAAATCTTAGACTCTCGTGTTTCCAGACGGAGACTCCAGTATCTGGTCAAGTGGAAGGGATACGGCCAGGAGGATAATTCTTGGGTGAATGCATCTGATGTTCATGCCTCTGATTTGGTTCGTGCCTTTCATAGGGCCCATCCTGATCGCCCTGGTGGTTCTGGTGAGGGTTCGGTGCCCCCTCCTTGAGGGGGGGGTACTGTTGTGAATTTGGATTCTGGGCTCCCCCGGTGGCTACTGGTGGAATTGAACTGGTGTCTTCATCTTCTCTGTTCACCTGTTCCCATCAAGATGTGGGAGTCGCTATATAACCTTGCTGCTCTGTTAGTTGCTTGCCGGTCAACAATGTTATCAGAAGCCTCTCTGTGCTTGTTCCTGCTCCTAGACAACTACTAGATAAGTTGGACTCTTGTCCATGTTTGTTTTTGCATTTTTGTTCCAGTTCACAGCTGTAGTTTCGTTACTGTGTCTGGAAAGCTCTTGTGAACAGGAATTGCCACTCTGGTGTTATGAGTTAATGCCAGAGTTTTAAAGTAATTTCTGGATGGTGTTTTGATAGGGTTTTCAGCTGACCATGAAAGTGTCCTTTCTGTCTTCTGCTATGTAGTAAGTGGACCTCAAATTTGCTAAACCTATTTTCATACTACGTTTGTTATTTCATCTTAATTCACCGCCAATACATGTGGGGGGCCTCTGTCTCCTTTCGGGGTATTTCTCTAGAGGTGAGCTAGGACTAATATTTTCCTCTGCTAGCATTATTTAGTCCTCCGGCTGGTGCTGGGCATCTAGAATCAACGTAGGCATGCTACCCGGCCACTGCTAGTTGTGCGTTAGGTTTAGTTCATGGTCAGCTCAGTTCCCATCTTCCAAGAGCTAGTTCCTATATATGCTGATGCTATGTTCTCTTGCCATTGAGAACATGACACATGACATTTTTGATCCCTTTCTATTCCGATTTTTGTGAGACAGAATGAACAATAAACAGCAATTCAGGAATTGTTTTTTTTTTTTGTCTTCCCACGTGTTGTAAAATTGATAAGGCAGATTGATTATTCGGGTCAGTACGATAACAGCGATACCACATTTATATTTTTTATGCTTCGGCGTTTTTACACAATAAAAACTATTTTTAGACAAAAAAATATTTGTTGCATTGCTTTATTCTGAGAGCTATAACTTTTATTTTCCCGCTGATGGAGCTGTATGGGGGCTTGCTTTTTTGCGAGACCACATAACGTTTTCAGTGGTACCATTTTTATTTGCATTCGTCTTATTGATCGTGTTATATTGCACTTTTTGTTCGGTGGTATGATAAAGCATAGTTTTTGGGGTTTTTTCTACACGGTGTTTACTAAAGGGGTTAACTAGTGTAATAGTTTTATAAGTCAAGCCGTTCCTGACGGAGCAATACCAAACATGTGTACTTTTTTGTCGCTTGTCACATTTGCAGTACCTTCTGCGGCGTAATGCGACCCTAATTACTCACATACAGCAATCTTTGGCCACACCATCTGTATCACAGCTAAAGACACTGTGTGGCCCCAGCCTTATTCTCCAAAGCTGAGGCACACGTCAGTTACTAGCGGACAGAGACAGAAAAGGGCCCCTGTGCAAGAACAATATATGGGCCCTTTGCAGCCCAGGACCTCATCATAGTGCACAATTCCACCTTCTTTGGAGGTATTAGTGCCCCAGTTACATCTTGAGCCCTTGTATGGCTGCACAGGTTGCACCATTGATATGTCCTCCCCTGGGGTCAATATTCCACTTTTCTCTTTTTTTTTTAAGTGGCTGACATTTTTTTTCTCATCTCAATGCTAAATTTACCAAACCGGTACTGCAGCCCCACACTATTCTTGACGTGCACAATGACAAGAACGCGTCAGTCATTTTGTTTTTCTATATTACACTGCTCCCATTTGTAATCTTTGGACATTTTTACACAGAGAAACTGTAAGAAACTATGTGCAACTAAGACTTCGGACTTAAGATTTCTAAGAATTTCTGATGTGTCTACAGTACATTAAGAATCAGTTTATAGTGATGGGTTAAATACTTGGCTATTTGCAAAAGCAGTGACTCCTACATTGCCGATTGTGCTGACAAGAGGTGTGCCGTCTATTACACACCAGCAGGTAATCGCTCTATTAGTGACTCACGACGTCTATTGTGAATGAATGAGGCAGTGTATACCTCGCACTAGGGTGGAGAGCGGGTATTTCATTTACCGTGCTTACAAATGGTTGGTATCTATAACGCAAACACATCTGCATCAATTCAATCAAAATAGGAAAAAAAACAACAACTGATGAGTAGAGATGAGCGAATCAATTTGAAACAAATCGATTTTGAATATCCCCAACGTATCTGATTCTGCCAAATGGAAAATTTTGGAGATTCGATTTGCTCCGGTCAGACAACATATTGCTAGATTCTTTTTGGCCAGGAAATGGTTAAAATAATATAGAAAAACAAATACCCACCTTTTCTTAAGGCTGGGGTCATAGTATGTGAGAGCATGGGCTGTGATATGCTAAGGACACTCGGCTCCTGCTCTGCTGCGAGATCGAGCTGAGGGTCAGTGCTCCGAACCTCCCGCATGAGAGAATCAGAGCACAGCTGCGGGGGAGACGGAGAAAGTAATTTCTCCATCTCCTCTGCTGCCGGCATCAGTGCAATGTCTCACGCACCCATAGACTCATATGGGCGCATGCAATATGAATTCAGAATGCAGTTGCAGCATGCTGTATTTGTTTCCTGTCCGATCGGAGCAGGAAAAAAACCACGCCATTTAGAACACAAGCATAGGATTACATTGGATGAATGCAATCCGATTTTTAATCGGATTGCATTCGTTCAATTTAATCGCAAGTGGGAGTGAGCGCTAACTGTTCTTATGCTGCTGCTCCTCTGCCAGTCTTCAGGTTTTTTTCTGCCAACGTGTTCTCCTCTATTCCGGAGTGGGAGTATAATCTGGGTTCTGTGATTGGCCCCATGGAGATACATGAAGGGATGACACACATCACGAATGTCCCCCCAGGTGTCAGATTGATCTCTCGTCGCAATGGAAGAACAGAAGACCATCTCAGTGGATTGTGGATCTTCAGCAGAGGTAGTGACAGAACAGGTGAGGAATGGGGATAATAAAGGTTTTTTTTTATTATTATTATAACCCCTTCCTCACAGCAGTTGGGGCAGTTTAGATTTGGACCAAATTTGCCTGTTGTATGAGTAAGGGTATGTGCACACGTTGCGGATTTGGCCCTACGGATCTGCAGCAGTTTTCCATGCGATGTACAGTACCATGTAAACCTATAATAATCTTTATTTTTATATAGCGCTAACATATTCCACAGCGCTTTATAGGTTGCACACATTATCATCGCTGTCCCCGATCGGGCTCACAATCTAAATTCCCTAACAGTATGTCTTTGGAATGTGGGAGGAAACCCACACAAACACGGGGAGAACATACAAACTCTTTGCAGATGTTGTCCTTGGTGGGATTTGAACCCAGTGACTCCAGTGCTGCTGGATGCAGTTCTAACCACTGAGCCACCGTGCTTCCCAACCTATGGAAAACGAAATCCGCAGTGCACATGCTGCAGAAAATTCCGTGCAGAAACGCTGCGCTTTATTTTCCGCAGCATGTCAATTCTTTGTGCAGATTCTACAGCGTTTTACACCTATTCCATAATAAGAATCCGCAGGTGTAAAAACACAGACGAATTCCGTGGAAAAATCCGCAATGGAATCCGCAACGTGCACACCGACCCTAAATCTGCTCTAATCATATGTATCTTTAATGTAAACATACATGCTGACCGATCTACAGTCAGCGTGTATCAGACTCTCTGTATGGTCTCAGCTAGGAATGTTTGACTCTGAAACACTTCAGCATTTCGTAGAAAAACAGACTTCAGAAGCTGTAGAGACAGATGGATCCCCGGCAGCTTCTCACCTGCTGTCCTGGATTGACAGGTTTTTGGCTATAAGTGCTTATAGGGAAAGACCTGTTATTCCAGGAGAGAGGGTGACGAGAAGTAGCGGGGAATCTGCCTGTCTGATTAGTCTACAGCGCAGCTTTGTAAGTATGGTTTTCTCTGAAACGCAGCTGAATTTAAGAGTCAGACATATCTGGCTGAGATCATACAGCCAGTGCCTCCTGCATGCTACCTGTAGCTGTCAAGTTCACTTTATTGGAAATTTGTGCTGCTCTCTTAGAGGGTAACAAAGCAGCAACAGACTCCTGATTTAAGTAAGGTCACATTTATGTGTAAGTCTGTCCTAAGGCTCTTTCACACATCCTGACATTTCCAATACTGGAAAAGTAAGTTCCGGAGATATGTGTCCTTAATACGGGTGGCATACGTGTGGCAACCATGTGCCGCATCAATATCACACGTACTGGCATCTAGAATCAGTGGTAATATTCGCGCTGTTCCTCAGCCCTGGGTGCTGAAGACAGCTCACATCATTGTCCCCTGCTCACACAGTGATCTATGTGAGCAAGGGACAATGTTGAGAGTTGTATTCAACTAATAACAACGAGAGCAGGCTTCCAGCTGATTGGAGTATTCATAAGCTGGCACCTACGCAATAAATAAAATTAAAAACAAAATTGATGTGGGTTCCCCTGTATTTTTGAAAGCCAGCCAGGCAAAACTGACTGCAACCCTAAGCTGTCAGCTTTAGCAGGGCTAGTTATGAAGAATAGAGGGGTCCGCACACCATTTTTTTTTTATATTTAAATAATAATTATTAAAAACTGCATGGGTCCCTCCCATTTTGACAACCAGCCAAGCTAAATCAGACTGCTGGGGGCTGGTATTCTCAGACTGGTAAAGGACCATGGATATTGGCCTCCAGCCTAAAAAAAAAAGCCACCCGCAGCTGTCCCAGACAGCCAGCCATACTCCTTGTGCGAGGATCCCATTGCAATCTTTGGACTGACCATCGGCTCTCCTGACCTGACAGCTGCATAGAAATACATCACACTGTCACGCTCAGGTCAGGAGAGGTGCTGGGCCAGTATGTGCACCCGCAGTGTCAGCGCCAGGCAGAGCGGGGAATGATGGGAGTATATGACGCCGGTATAGTTGAATGGGGGGCCGGGAGTGTGCCGACAGCGGCACACTCGAGCGGCCCACTACTGCCACCGGCCCTTCTGGCATTTGCCAGAACTGCCCGATGGCCAGTCCGGCCCTGCCAATGTGACATGGCCCCCTCAAACCAATACAGCAAAACCTGCACCGTAATATGGGGCTCCTTCCCTTTCATGCCCTGCCGTGCTCCCAGACAGTAGTTTTCCACCACATACTAAGTATTGGCATACTCAGGAGAAATTGCACAACAATCTTTGGTTTCCATTGTTTTGTTACTACCCGTGTGAAAATAAAGAAGTGGGGGCTAAAATAGCATTTTTGTGGTAAAAGTTTTTTGTTTTTTTTTAATTTTGACAGCTCAATATTATAAAATTCTGTGAAGCCCCTGGAGGTTCAAGGTGCTCAGACATCTAGATAAATTCCTTGAGGGGTCTAGTTTCCAAAATGGGGTCAATTGTTGGGGGTTTCCACTGTTTACGCACGTCAGGGGCTCTCCAAACACAACAAGGCGTGTGCTATCGATTCCAGACAATTTTGCATTCTAAAAGTCAAATGGCGCTCCTTCGCTTCTGAGCCCTGACATGCTCCCATCAAGTAGTATTCCCCCACATATGGGATATCGGCGTGCTGAGGAGAAATTGCACAACAAATTTTATGAAGCAATTTCTCCTGTTACCCTTATGAAAATGCAAAATATGGAGCTAAAAAGATTTGGGAAAAATGTTGCTGCTTTTTTTTTTATTATTTCCACGGCTCTACGTTATAAACTTCTGTGAAGCACCTGTGAGTTCAAATTGCTCAATACACATCTAGCTAAGTTTCCTAAGGGGTCTAGTTTCCAAAATGGTGTCACTTGTTGGGGGTTTCCACTGTTTAGGCACATCAGGGGCTCTCCAAACACGACATGGCAACCGCTAATTATTTCAGCATATTTTACATTCAAATTTACACTTACATTTACACATCCGAGCCCTGCTGTGTGTCCAAACAGTAGATTTCCCCCACATATGGGGTATCGGCATGCTCAGGAGTAATTGCAAAACAAAATGTATGGTCCATTTTCTCCCGTTAACCTTGCAAAAGTTAAAAAAAAAAATAGGTCTAAAGGAATTTTTGTGAAAGTAAATGTTTATTTTTTCCTTCCTCATTCCATTCATTCTTGTGAAGCACCTGAAGGGTTAATAAACTTCTTGAATGTGGTTTTGAGCACCTTGAGGGGTGCAGTTTTTAGAATGGTGTCACATTTGGGTATTTTCTGTCATATAGACCCCCTAAAAGTCCCTTCAAATGTGAGGTGGTCCCTTAAAAAAAAAAAGTTTTGTAAAATTTGTTGAAAAAAAGAAATCGCTGGTCAAATTTTAAATCTTATAACTTCCTATAAAAAAAAAAAAAATTTTGGTTCCAAAATTGTGCTGATGTAAAAGTAGACATGTGGGAAATTTTATTTACTATTTTGTATGATATCACTCTCTGATTAAGGCTTCTTTTACACTTGCCGTGATTTTGCGGCCCCAATAGATTTCTATGGGGCCGCAAAAAAGGGCCGCATAAATTTGTCGGAGCGCCATATGCCGTGAGGGCCGTATTTACGGGCGTGAAAAAAATATCGAGCCTGCTCGATATTTTTCATGGCTTACGGACGCGGCCCTTATTGAAAATCAATGGGGCCGCAAAAACAACGGAAGCTTGTTTTTGCGGTGCACCGTCATGAACGTATTTGTAGATGGACGTTTTTTTCCCTACTATTCTAAAACCAGAAAAACGGCGATCCGCAAAATTTTTGCTGCTCGTTTTTGCGGCAGACAGTGAAAATTATGGCAATACGGCCGGCTAAAATCACGGCAAGTGTAAAAGAAGGCTTAAGGGCATAAAAAATTACCACTAACATGAAGTACAATATGTGACGAGAAAACAGTCTCTGAATCAGGGGGATCCATTGGATCGTTCCAGAGTTATTACTTCATAAATTGACAGTGGTCAGAATTGTAAATTGGCCCGGTCACAAAGGCAAATACAGGCCCGGTCACGAAAGGGTTAAAGAAAGAATTAAGCAAAGGGAGGGATAACCCATGCTGTTGTGGGTTACTAGAAACCAAATTACCAGTAAGTCTAATTCTATTTTTTCTAGTAATCCACCACGACAGTACACCAGAGCAGTATCCAAGAGTAATGTTTTAAGGAGGGACTATAGATCGGAGGACTTTTCTCCCGAAGGCTAAGTCCTCTTCTGACATCAGGTCTAGCCTGTAATGCTTGGAGAACATATGGACCGAGGACCAGATAGCAGCTCTGTATAACTGCTTGATGGAAGCACGGGCTTTCTCGGCCCAGGAGACAGATGTTCCTCTGTTAGAGTGGGCTGTAAATTTATCTGGCTGTGGAAGACCCTGGACATGATATGCCTCTGAGATTGCTTTCTTGATCCAGTTGGTGATCATGGATCTGGTCTTCCCCTTATTCTGGCCTTGAAGGTGAACAAACAGGTTTTGGTCCTTCCTAGTTTTTCTTCCCCCATCACCTGTAGGTAATGGAATACTGTTCTCCGAATGTCTAAAGTGTGGAACTGTTCTTCTTCCTTATTTCTCAGCTCTCAATAGGAGGGATGAATTCTCTCCTGAGACTTGTGAAACTCTGAGACTAACTTTGGGAAGAAATGATAGAGCCAATCGTAGAATAAGTCGGTCCTGCAAGATCTTCATGTAGGGTTCATTGATTGAGAGAGCTTGTAATTTGCTCACTCTCCTGGATGTAGTTATTGCTACCAGGAAGGCAGCTTTCCAGGAGAGTCTGTCTATGTCTATGGATGACAAGGGCTCGAAAGGTGGTAGTGTGAGCCCCTTCAAGACCACATTGAGGTTCCAGGACGGAACCAAGTTCGTAGCTCTTCGATGTATGCGAGATGCTGCTGTCATAAACCTTCTAATCCATCGGTGGTCGGCTAACATCAGGTCAAAATATGAGCTTAGGGCTGCCACCGGGACTTTGAGGGTGCTAGGTCTGAGACCCTTCTCTAGCTCTTTTTGCAGAAAATCCAGGATCTGAGCCAAGTTCAGCTGATGTGGGTTAGGTCGTTTGGGAGCACTCAATGAGATAAATGTCTTCCATATCTTCTGGTATATAGAGTTTGTTACTGCCTTTCTGTAGTGTCCTAATGACCCTTTCTGACAATCCTCTGGTCTTCAGGATTGAGAACTCAGAAGCCAGGCCTTCAGATGTAACCTCTCGAGATCCGGATGAAAGATTGGCCCCTGGTGGAGGAGGCTTCTGACCGGGGGTAGCTCTACCCATCCCTCTATCCTGAGGTTGGTAAGGGTCCCGAACCAGCTTCTTTTGGGCCAGAATGGTGCTACAATTCTTATCTTTTGTAGAACCCTTGGTAGGATTGGTAATGGAAGGAAGGCATAGCCAGTATGAATGTGCATGGGTGGGCTAACACATCTACACCTAAGCAGTGATCGGCTGGATCTAGCAAATAATATTGATCCACTTTTGCGTTCTGTCCACTTGCAAAGAGATCTGCCTCTGGATGTCCCCACCTTCTGGTCAGTACCTGAAAGACCTTGGGATTTAGACTCCATTCCCCTGGATGGATTTCTGTTCTACTCAGAAAATCAGCCTGTATGTTTACCGCACCTTTTATGTGTAGAGCGGACCGGGAGAGAAGATGTTCTTTGGACCACGAGAATATTCTCGTTGATATTGCCTTCAGGTCCTCGTGCCTTGTACTTCTTTGATGACACAGGTGGGCAACTGTTGTCATGTTGTCTGAGTATATTTTGACATGGGTATCCTGGACTAGGGTGTGACGCTAATCACTTCTCACGGCTAAGCTGCGGGTCAGGAAGTCCAAGGTCAGAAGCTAGGAGGGTACGTCATAAACAGAAGGAAGAGGTCAGAGTACCAGGAGGATACAGGATCACAGCTGAAGGGGTTAAACAGACGGATGGTCAGAACGAAGTCCAAGGTCAGGCAACAGATCAAGCATATGGAACTCAAGGCACAGGGAGCACAGAGCACAAACCTCACAAGATGAATGTATGTCTGGCAGTGGTCTGGGAGAAGCTGCTCAGTTAAGTAGGCATGGCCATGACCCAGGATAGTGAACACCTGAGACAGCCGACGCCTCCCAGTCACAGACTGGCTAGTCGAGCTGTCAATAAACACACTGACAGCTTCAGCACACCCCTGTGCCATATTGGATGGCTGAGCTGTCAGGAACTGCATCCCAGACACCCTGAGAGGTGGAACTGTGACATAGGGTTACTGCGGTCTTCAGGACCTCCTCTACCACCTTCAGTACTCTGAAGTTTGAGGATTGTCAGCTTATCTTGTTTGACCAGCATTCCTACAATAAGTGTTGGGATACCATGGCTCTCCATCCTTTCCCGCTGGAGTTCACTTTTATAGTGATCGCAGGGTCTTGCGTCCAGGGAACCCCTCTGCTCAAGTTCCTTGTTTTTAGCCACCATGTCAGCGAGGCCTTTACACAAGGCGGCATCCGGATCTTCTTGTCCAAGGATTCTGGGAATCCATCCCAGTTTGCCAGGATGTGTGTCTGAAGCGTTCTGGTGTGTGCTTGTGCCCATGCTACCATCTGGATGCAGTATGTCATAGATCCGAGAACTGACATGGCCTATCTTAATGACACCACTTTCTTGCTCTTTATCTTTGAATTTAACAAAATCTTTTTTTTGTCGGGCAAGAAAGATGTTTGGCTGTGTGATTCTAGTAGGACTCCTAAGAATGTCTTTGTTGTTGCAGGAGCCATATCAGATTTTTTGAGGTTCACTATCCAGCCTAGAGATAAGATCTGGGTCGTCATCTGTTAATGTTCCCGTAGCATGGGTACTGAAGGAGCCACTAACAAGATGTCATCGAGGTATGGAACTATGCATATGTGCTCACCTCTGATGTACATCATGACCTCTGACATGATCTTTGTGAAGATCCATGGGGCCGAGGATAGACCGAATGGGAGGACATTGAACTGATAATGGCCTGTGTGCTCTCCCTGGGCAATTGCTAATCTTAAGACTCTCCGATAAGTTGGATGGATCGGGATGTGGTAATATGCATCCTATAGGTCTATTGTCACCATGACGAAATCCTGCCCAGTCAGAGGTACTGTTGACCTGGTAAATTCCATCTTGAATCTTCTGTATATTATATAACAATTCAGGGGTTTCAGATTGATTATAACCCGATGGGACCCATTTGGTTTCTTTATGAGGAACAGGTTTGAGTAATATCCTCTGTTTCTTTCCCTTTCCGGGACTATGGAAACTACCTTTGTGGATAATAGTTTTGTTTTACTCCTGCTATCAAGGTGGATAATAGGTCTGGAGAGGAGAGTCACGTTGTCTTTATCGCTTCTGGAGGATACGAGGCAAACTATCTTTATTCCTTCCCTGACTGATGTTAGAGTCCATTGGTCTGAAGAGATCTTCTGCCACTGTGGAAGGACATTTGAGACGGTGGATTGGATGCATCGTTTTGATTAATTTGGCACAAAAAAACTGGCAACTAGCACCACAAGACAAAAAATAAGTGAATTAAAATGAAATGCAAATAATAAATTGGGCCAGTGGTCTATTGATTGGTAACCAGACAGAATAGTGTCTTTCTGCGCTTTATATTACAAGGTTCCAATGTTTTTATCTCTCTCGATTACTTCGCGACTGCTTGAAAACTTTTCGATTTTTAATTAGCTCCTCTAACCCTAGCCTTAGGGAAAGGTCAGATTGTGACCCTGTATTGACAAAATTGTTACAGTCAAAAAACGAGTGCGATTCGCTGCATGCAGTGTTTGACTACATGACCCAAATTTAATATGATAAATTAATCAACCTGAAACATCTCTGGTATTAACCCAGCTAAGCAACAAGTAGTCAAAAATGGCACTATCAAAGAATCTGTTTTATATTACCTTAATAAATGTTCCTTCAGCTATTTGGGTTAACCAGACATGTAGTCTCCACTTGTCAGCTGCTAAGGCAGAGGGCCAACATACTTCTCTGTAGGATCACCAGATATTCCAAAAGTAGTTGTAGGACATCTCAGCAGAAAGTTATTTTTGAGAAGGATAAGGTAAATGACTCCCTATTGTTCACCAGATATTAAACCTCAGCCCTAACACTAAGCGACCCTGCAACCCAAGAACTATCAGTTTATTTTGACATCACATGATGAGCTCATAACTAGGGTTGAGCGACTTTCATTTTTTTAAGGTCGAGTCGGGTTTTGTGAAACCCGACTTTGTCCAGAGTCGCAGTCGGCCGATTATCGCTAAAAGTCGGGGATCGACCGAAACACGAAACCCAATGCAAGTCAATGGGGAAGCATAGTCGGCAGTGGGTGGAGGCCAGGAAAACACCTACAGTGCCCATTTTAATGCCAAAAACATCCACTCTTGTTTCTGAAGCTTGTCAATCTTAATTAACTTTATAATAATAGTTGGGCATTGGAACTTGGGGGTCATTTTGCAAAAGTTGTGGAGGGTAGGGCTGGTTCAAGCTTTTAGTGGGCCCAGGAAACGTGGACTACGTCACGGCGGTGGAGCAGTGAGAGGTAAGTATGTCAAGTTTGCAAGTGCTGTGATCCTAAGCAAGCAGGGAGGCCCCCTCGTTGGCATTGGCACTGGCACAGGGCCCCTCAAAGTACAGTGGTGTGTTTGCACGGCGGGGGCGCCTCCCACCAGCAGCGACACTTTTGCGTACTCTGAGGGGCCCTGTGCCAGTGACGTCGCCAACGAGTATGCCCCCCCCACCTGATGAAGGAACCTGCACTTTCATCTGCACCTTCCTCTTTGTCCCTGTGTAAGGTGGTATAACATGCGGGAAGGGGAACCTTACTTTCAGCAGGGTCAGATTCTGGCTGTGTAGAGTGCAAGGGGAATGTAGTGGTCTAGGTCAATGTACCAGCAGACTCATCTAGCAGTGGCTGGGGAATGGGCAGGATGAGGAGGAAACAGATATAGGGCCAAAGAATAAAGTAGGCTAAATGCAGTTCAAAATTGGTAACAGGACTAAACAGGCGGCATTGCTTTGTTGAGTGGAGTAGCAAACCCAGGAGCAGCAGACACTGTTTTAAGTGCCCAAACACACTAATAGGCCAAATGCAGTTTAATATTTGCTACTGTAGGCCAAAAGCCAGAAGGTAGAAGCTCAGCTTTATTCAGTTGAGGACAACACCAGGCAGGGGCAGACACCGTTAGTAGGCCCATAACCACCTATTTTTAAAAACACAGCACTTAAAGAGAGCCAGAAGGTGGAAGCTCAGCTTTGTTCAATTGAGGACAACACCAGGGAGGGGCAGACACCGTTAGTAGGCCGGAACCACCAATTTTTTAAAAAACAGCACTTAATGAGAGCCAGAAGGTAGAAGCTCAGCTTTATTCAGTTGAGGACAACACCAGGCAGGGGCAGACACCGTTAGTAGGCCGGAACCACCAATCTTTTAAAAAACAGCACTTAATGAGAGCCAGAAGGTAGAAGCTCAGCTTTATTCAGTTGAGGATAACACCAGGCAGGGGCAGACACCGTTAGTAGGCCGGAACCACCAATCTTTTAAAAAACAGCACTTAATGAGAGCCAGAAGGTAGAAGCTCAGCTTTATTCAGTTGAGGACAACACCAGGCAGGGGCAGACACCGTTAGTAGGCCGGAACCACCAATCTTTTAAAAAACAGCACTTAATGAGAGCCAGAAGGTAGAAGCTCAGCTTTATTCAGTTGAGGACAACACCAGGCAGGGGCAGACACCGTTAGTAGGCCGGAACCACCAATCTTTTAAAAAACAGCACTTAATGAGAGCCAGAAGGTAGAAGCTCAGCTTTATTCAGTTGAGGACAAACACCAGGGAGCAGCAAACAGAGGTATTGGGCCCCATCCAGCAATTAAAAAAAAAAAAAAAAAAAATTAATCAGAGCCAGAAGGTAGAAGCTCAGCTTTATTCAGTTGAGGACAACACCAGGCAGGGGCAGACACCGTTAGTAGGCCGGAACCACCAATCTTTTAAAAAACAGCACTTAATGAGAGCCAGAAGGTAGAAGCTCAGCTTTATTCAGTTGAGGACAACACCAGGCAGGGGCAGACACCGTTAGTAGGCCGGAACCAACAATCTTTTAAAAAACAGCACTTAATGAGAGCCAGAAGGTGGAAGCTCAGATTTATTCATTTGAGGACAACTTGAATTAGGGACTGCAGACAGACTTACCAGGCTGTCCCCTGTGTGGACCATGCATCCAATACATTAACCCATTGCGCCACAAAGGACACGTAACCTTCCGTGGCCATGTCTACCGCTCCATGTGTCTGTTGTCAGGTGTACCTTTGGACTCACAGATTGACAGAATGAAAGGACAATGTGGTCTTTAACATGCTGGTGGAGGGGTGGGATGGCTTTTCTCGCAAAAGAATTGTCAACTGGGTAGCTCATAGCGTGGTACAGCGTAGTCCATCATGGCTTTATTAATATTAAATAAAATAAAAAAATAGGCTCTATGCACTGTAAAATAGGTTCCAGGGGTACACGGGCAGCAGTGGTCTGGTCAGTGGAGGCCTAGTGGAAGGAGGGACCGCAGACAGGCTTCGAAGGCCTAACATAATAAAATGGGCTGGCTGTAGGCACTTTATAATTGGTTCCAGGGGGACACGGGCAGCAGTGGTCTGGTCAGTGGAGGCCTAGTGGAAGGAGGGACCGCAGACAGGGTTCGAAGGCCTAACATAATAAAATGGGCTGGCTGTAGGCACTTTATAATTGGTTCCAGGGGGACATGGGCAGCAGTGGTCTGGTCAGTGGAGGCCTAGTGGAAGGAGGGACCGCAGACAGGCTTCGAAGGCCTAACATAATAAAATGGGCTGGCTGTAGGAACTGTAAAATAGGTTCCAGGGGTACACGGGCAGCAGTGGTCTGGTCAGTGGAGGCCTAGTGGAAGGAGGGACCGCAGACAGGCTTCGAAGGCCTAACATAATAAAATGGGCTGGCTGTAGGCACTGTAAAATAGGTTCCAGGGGTACACGGGCAGCAGTGGTCTGGTCAGTGGAGGCCTAGTGGAAGGAGGGACCGCAGACAGGCTTCGAAGGCCTAACATAATAAAATGGGCTGGCTGTAGGCACTTTATAATTGGTTCCAGGGGGACACGGGCAGCAGTGGTCTGGTCAGTGGAGGCCTAGTGGAAGGAGGGACCGCAGACAGGCTTCGAAGGCCTAACATAATAAAATGGGCTGGCTGTAGGCACTTTATAATTGGTTCCAGGGGGACACGGGCAGCAGTGGTCTGGTCAGTGGAGGCCTAGTGGAAGGAGGGACCGCAGACAGGCTTCGAAGGCCTAACATAATAAAATGGGCTGGCTGTAGGCACTTTATAATTGGTTCCAGGGGGACACGGGCAGCAGTGGTCTGGTCAGTGGAGGCCTAGTGGAAGGAGGGACCGCAGACAGGCTTCGAAGGCCTAACATAATAAAATGGGCTGGCTGTAGGCACTGTAAAATAGGTTCCAGGGGTACACGGGCAGCAGTGGTCTGGTCAGTGGAGGCCTAGTGGAAGGAGGGACCGCAGACAGGCTTCCAAGGCCTAACATGATAAAATGGGCTGGCTGTAGGCACTTTATAATTGGTTCCAGGGGGACACGGGCAGCAGTGGTCTGGTCAGTGGAGGCCTAGTGGAAGGAGGGACCGCAGACAGGCTTCGAAGGCCTAACATAATAAAATGGGCTGGCTGTAGGCACTGTAAAATAGGTTCCAGGGGTACACGGGCAGCAGTGGTCTGGTCAGTGGAGGCCTAGTGGAAGGAGGGACCGCAGACAGGCTTCCAAGGCCTAACATGATAAAATGGGCTGGCTGTAGGCACTTTATAATTGGTTCCAGGGGTACACGGGCAGCAGTGGTCAGGTCAGTGGAGGCCTAGTGGAAGGAGGGACCGCAGACAGGCTTCCAAGGCCTAACATGATAAAATGGGCTGGCTGTAGGCACTTTATAATTGGTTCCAGGGGGACACGGGCAGCAGTGGTCAGGTCAGTGGAGGCCTAGTGGAAGGAGGGACCGCAGACAGGCTTCGAAGGCCTAACATAATAAAATGGGCTGGCTGTAGGCACTTTATAATTGGTTCCAGGGGGACACGGGCAGCAGTGGTCTGGTCAGTGGAGGCCTAGTGGAAGGAGGGACCGCAGACAGGCTTCGAAGGCCTAACATAATAAAATGGGCTGGCTGTAGGCACTTTATAATTAGTTCCAGGGGGACACGGGCAGCAGTGGTCTGGTCAGTGGAGGCCTAGTGGAAGGAGGGACCGCAGACAGGCTTCGAAGGCCTAACATAATAAAATGGGCTGGCTGTAGGCACTTTATAATTGGTTCCAGGGGGACACGGGCAGCAGTGGTCTGGTCAGTGGAGGCCTAGTGGAAGGAGGGACCGCAGACAGGCTTCGAAGGCCTAACATAATAAAATGGGCTGGCTGTAGGCACTGTAAAATAGGTTCCAGGGGTACACGGGCAGCAGTGGTCTGGTCAGTGGAGGCCTAGTGGAAGGAGGGACCGCAGACAGGCTTCCAAGGCCTAACATGATAAAATGGGCTGGCTGTAGGCACTTTATAATTGGTTCCAGGGGTACACGGGCAGCAGTGGTCTGGTCAACGGAGGCCGATTGTAATGAGTGTCTGCCAGTTAGTAGTCAAAAACAACAAATAAATGTGAATGTCTCGCATTAAAACAAAACAAAAACACTAAAGGGTGCAATCATTAGGTTCAGGGGTGGGATCCTCTGCGTTGTTTCAGACCTACTAATTTAGCGCAAAGGATTTACTGTGGTAAATAGAGGACACTGCCCCTGACTATGTTAAGTACCATCATACATGTCAACACAATGGTATTGTCAGTGGCAGGTATGGAAGGATGTCAGCGCATAGACTAAACATTGGTGGAAGTGTGAGAGATAACTGTGGAAGTGGTAGAGCAATGTTTGACCTGGGGGTGGGTGAACTCTCTTGTGGCCGGCGGTACAGGCCCAGGGCCCCTCATGTTACAACAGTGTGTCTGACGTTGGGTGCGCACCACCACCGCCAGAGACACTTTATTGTACTATGAGGGACCCAGTAGCAATGCCGTCGACCAAAAGCGAGCACATCCACCTCTTCAGACAAACAGCAGTCTCACGGGTGCTTGCGCCAAGTCGCGATACCACGGCCCCGTGTGGGGAGTTTGGCCATTTAGGGAGGTGTAAACATGTCGTATGCTGGACAATCAGCTGCAGCAAATTAGACATTAGAAAAGTAATTCACAGTAGTCCACAGGCAAGAGCTTTTCATAGGAAAGCTAGGTGTCGGCCGGGCAAGGTGGGGCAAAAGATTTCGAAATCCAGTTGTGGTTCATTTTAATGAATGTTAGATCATCAACATTTTGGGTAGCCAGACGAGTCCTTTTTTCGGTTAATATTGAGCCTGCAGCACTGAATACTCTTTCTGATAGGACACTTGCTGCCGGGCAAGCAAGCTCCTGCAATACATATTCTGCCAATTCTGGCCAGGTGTCTAATTTTGATGCCCAGTAATCAAATGGGAATGACGGTTGAGGGAGAACATCGATAAGGGATGAAAAATAGTTAGTAACCATACTGGACAAATGTTGTCTCCTGTCACTTTCAATTGATGCAGCAGTACCTGTCCTGTCTGCGGTCATAGCAAAATCACTCCACAACCTGGTCAGAAAACCCCTCTGTCCAACGCCACTTCTGATGTGTGCACCCCTAACACTCCTAGTCTGCTGCCCCCTGGAGCTCGTGTGAGAACGATCACGTGCGCTGTGTGCTGGGAATGCCTGAAGCAAACGGTCAACAAGAGTTGATTGTTTGGTTGCTAATATTAGTTCCAAGTTCTCATGTGCCATAATATTTTGCAATTTGCCTTTATAGCGTGGATCAAGGAGGCAGGCCAACCAGTAATCGTCATCGTTCATCATTTTCGTAATGCGTGTGTCCCTTTTTAGGATACGTAAGGCATAATCCGCCATGTGGGCCAAAGTTCCAGTTGTCAAATCTCCGGTTGTGATTGGTTGAGGGGCAGTTTCAGGCAAATCTACGTCACTTGTGTCCCTCAAAAAACCAGAACCCGGCCTTGCCACGCAACCAATTTCCAGTGCCCCCGGGAAAGCTTCCGCATTCAAAATATACTCATCCCCATCATCCTCCTCGTCCTCCACCTCCTCTTCGCCCGCTACCTCGTCCTGTACACTGCCCTGACCAGACAATGGCTGACTGTCATCAAGGCTTTCCTCTTCCTCTGGTGCAGACGCCTGATCCTTTATGTGCGTCAAACTTTGCATCAGCAGACACATTAGGGGGATGCTCATGCTTATTATGGCGTTGTCTGCACTAACCAGCTGTGTGCATTCCTCAAAACACTGAAGGACTTGACACATGTCTTGTATCTTCAACCACTGCACACCTGACAACTCCATGTCTGCCATCCTACTGCCTGCCCGTGTATGTGTATCCTCCCACAAAAACATAACAGCCCGCCTCTGTCGGCACAGTCTCTGAAGCATGTGCAGTGTTGAGTTCCACCTTGTTGCAACGTCTATGATTAGGCGATGCTGGGGAAGGTTCAAAGACCGCTGATAGGTCTGCATATGGCTGGAGTGTACAGGCGAACGTCGGATATGTGAGCAAAGTCCACGCACTTTGAGGAGCAGGTCGGAGAACCCAGGATAAGTTTTCAATAAGCACTGCACCACCAGGTTTAAGGTGTGAGCCAGGCAAGGAATGTGTTTCATTTTAACCAAAACCAAGGAGAGAAATCTACCCAAATATTAATATAAATTTCAAGTATAAACACAACCTATTAACCAAAAAACTACTTGAAAGAAATTTGCTGAACGCAAAGAATTTTTATATAAAATCAAATATTTTATTGTAATAAGACACTAAACAGAACTAAACACACAACAAAAAGGGAGGCAAGTATTGTAATGAAAAAAACCAGAAGCACCAATGTCAGAGCAAATATGATAATAAATATAGTTATAAGTATATCCATGCTCCGGTTAATTAGTAAATATGACCCTGAACAGCGGCAAGGAAAAAAGAAGAGCAAGGAGCACATACAGTAACATCAGTTTATCCAAAAGTATGGATTAATGTGATCCCTTATAAATAGTACAGCTAAACAAGGTGCATAATATAAAATACGAGGTACATATAGCAGATCCTACCAGGTCCTGCCAAAATTCAACTAACATATTGTGCAAATGCGCATCTTGCAGAATCTAATAGTGTCATATAAAGTAAAGTGCAAAGTGCATCTCATATTCCTTACCGGAGTTCATGTCAAAATACCGTGCCTCGACCCCGCACTCCAACGCGCGTTTCGTGTATGGCTTCCTCAGGGAGTGATACACAGGGGGTATAGTGCCTCCCATTTATATGCCTACCGCACATGTGCTTAAGCTAATTATGATGCTTACAGCGGCGCATCACCCGCCGCAAGTGCCGGCGTCCCCGGCACATGTCCCGCGGCCACGTCACGAGAAGGCGCACTGGCGCCGTCCATGACGTCACATACAAAATAGCCGTGTGCACTACTGGAGAGGATGGTGCTAAGGTTAGGTTCCCACACCTTCATAGACTATAAACACAAAGAACCTAGCACTCAACTTGATGCTTTTTAGAGTGAGATTTTATTGTAGTCGTACTCAACAAACGTTTCGGTCCTACACATGGACCTTCGTCAGTAACTACATGTGAAAAACAACCCAAAGTGAAAACCTTGACAAACTGATAAATAATAAACTAAATAATTATACAAAAAAAGTATATATACATGGATGTTGAAAAGAGAATATACAGCATCAATATAAACTGGTCAAAAGCAATGCAGAAAATATGCTGAGGATAGGTCACAAGTATCTATTCTGAAACGTTCCACTAGACACAGAAAGCAAGGGACCCCCCAGACCGAATAGTGAGGGGTGAGGTACGTACCGTACTAGAGAGTAGAGAAAAGACCATAGGGTCCAGAGGCACAAAGACACAGCGTCTGTAAGTGTATGAAAAGAACCCCCATTGTATAGGAGAAACACCTATTGATCAATAGATAGGTGATGTGGGGGGATACAATCGATCATACCTTAAACTGTGAGCCGGATAGGAGCGGTACTGCGGGTATAACAATATTGTATTACTTACTGATAGAGGTGCAGTGGAGTGAGACCGGCATCAGTGAGGGGACATACCTGTGGAGACCGTGGTTAATGGCGCAGGCAGACGCGGATTCCACCGCTGGTCTACCGGAACTGTGTAATACCGCCGTTTTATAAGGGAGGGGCGAGGCAAGGCATGCCTGAAAGCCTGTAAGCGGCCATGAGACAAACCGGAAGTGACGTCACGCGGGGATCGCCGCAATATGCAACTACGTGCAGGGCTGTGATATGCGGTGGGCGGAAGTGACGTACCGTTGTCATGGTGACGCAGCGATACAATCCCACAAGAAGAAAGAGGCACCGGTATACAGCGCTAAAGCAGGAGAATGATAGAGAACCGGAACACATGAATGTAAAACATAAATGTAAAACTGCTAGGCAGATGACAGGGACAATAGAGCTAGAGTTGAGGTGCCCAGATGGAGATTCTTTAGAGGTGAACGAACTCCTTGGTGGTGGTGCTCCTATTTTCTATCAATTTGTCATGTGATACGACAAGCAGGAGTGAATAATGGACTGGGTCCCGTGTGACATACGAGTAGAGTAAAGGGTCTCAGTACAGACGACTCTAATGGTAAAAGAGAAAAAGGAGTTAGCTGACAATACAATTAGCACATTACATTAGTAACATAAGTACTAGGCTAACTGGAGTCCGTGATGATCTGTGGATTAAATACATGACGACACAAAGTAGAGAGAACCAGTCAAATGAGAGATACAATCCTAGAGGAACGAGGCTAAATCATAGTCCCTATTAAGCCCCAGGGGTTGAAGGGTCTCCAATGTATGGATCCAGAATGCCTCCCGTCGCTTCAGACGGGTAACCCGATCACCACCCCGCCTGTTGGGGGGAACATGTTCTATGACCTGGTATTGCAGCTGTGAGACATTGTGACCCTGAGTGTGAAAGTGGAGAGGAATGGGCAACAGTAGGTTCTTACGGCGTATCGTGGATTTATGTTTCGAGATTCTGTCTCGTATGGGTTGTGTGGTTTCTCCTATATATAGAAGTCCGCAAGGACATTTGATTAGGTATATAACCCATGACGAGGCACATGTGAAATACTCTGAAATGCGAAATGACTTGCCAGACCTAGGGTGATGAACGGAAGGGCCCTTGAGAACATTGTGACATTGGGCACAGTTGAGGCATGGGAAAGTCCCTGTGCGTGGACTCTGTAAGAACCGTTGGCGAGGAGACGGGGTACCTGGTCCCAGGTCAGCCCTAACTAAGGAATCTTTGAGGTTAGGCGGACGTTTGAAACAGGGAAGAAAAGGGTTCTGGAATTCAGGTATTCTGGGGTATCCCTTGGATAATAGGTGCCAATGCCGGCGTATTGCCCTATGTAGGATGTATGTACAAGGATGGTATGAGTGGACAAACGGTATTCGATTGGAGGCTCTATTGGGATGTGGAATGGGAGGAGCAACAGCTTTTTCAAGTATAGATGATGGATAACCCCGTTGGGTAAATTTGGAGGCCATTTCCTGGAGGCGGACTGGTCTGAGGTCTGTGTCAGACACGATCTTAGAGACCCGATGGAATTGTGATTTGGGTACTGAATTTTTAGTGGCAGGGGGATGGAAGCTTGTGTAATGCAACAGGCTGTTGCGATCCGTAGTCTTTGTATAGAGATCAGTGGCGATGGAGCCATCTGATTGGAGGATGACTAGGGTGTCTAGGAAGTTAACCTGTGTTGTACTGTGGGACATAGTGAAAGAAATACCCGGCCAGGCTGTATTGAGCCAATCGAAGAATACCGCGAGGGCCTCCATCGAGCCCCCCCATATGCAGAAGACATCATCTATGTATCGTTTCCACATGATGACGTTGTCATGGAAAAGTGGGTGAAGGTATACCAGGCTCTCTTCAAAATCGGCCATGTAGCAGTTTGCATACGGGGGTGCTACGTTGGAGCCCATCGCGGTGCCGCGGATCTGCAGAAAAAAGTCATCCTGAAATAGAAAATAATTTCGGGTGAGAATGATGGTTAGCAGTTCAATGCACAAATGAATCTGGTCGGGCAGAAGGCCGGATTGTGTCAGAAGTTTATGGACCGAATTGATACCCTCAATGTGGGGGATAGATGTGTACAAGTCCTTTACATCCATAGATACCAGTATGGAGTGTGGAGGGATAGGACTAATATCCTTCAGGGCACTAAGGAAAGAGCATCAAGTTGAGTGCTAGGTTCTTTGTGTTTATAGTCCATGACGTCACAGGCGGATCACATGACGAGGCACGCCCGCCCAGGAAGCAGGGGATGCGCACTAGCACCGTATCCACCATATTGGAATGGGGCAAAGGTAAGGGCAACACATCACCGATATTAGAAGCCAAATAAACAATATAATGACAACAATTGTCATAACCAGGTGGCGAATCAAATGCCACCGCGACAATGCCAGTCACAAAGTCCATCCCGCAGTGGCACCACAGAAGGTCTATTGACAACATCCGCGGTATCACACGCGGGAGAGACAATGGAGCAGGCACGCAGCGGCAACAAAAGACGCACCAAGGCACCGTATTAATATAGAATGGTAGAGGTAAGTATAGAGGCAAATCATAACAGATGGTAATCCTTGAAGTAAGGCAATTAAAAAGATTAAGGTTATTTTATAAACCCGGACTAGATAAATGTGTGGTGAAGAAAAAAGAGAGATTTAAATATAAAAAGAGAAATATATATATGAGAAAATATATACAAAAATAAATAAATAAATAAATATAATGTGAGAAATTTTATACATATATAAGTGACACACAAATATCAAATATCCAATTTGATATGAAGAATAAAGTGCAAAACAGTGCAATTCAACATAAGAAAAAGGTTTCGGATTCCTGTGTAAATGTCCAATCAATCTGCATAATTTTTCATAGTTGAAGAAAAAAAGAAGTGCAAAAAAGTGCATTATAACGTAGAAAAGTCCGGATTTCTGTATAGATGTCCGATCAATCTGCATGACTCTTAGTAGCCAAATATCCATATTAAATGAATCTTCATAGTCAGATACCCATATAGAAGAAACTCATAGTTACCCTGCATATGAATGAAATAAAGAAAAAAACATTAAAATCAAATAATGTCCAGCCCCAATTAAATGGGAGGGATGTACCACAAACGCCACCCTATGAAAGAATAAATAACAAGGACAAACACAAAAAATAAAAGATAAAAAATACAGACTAAAGTTAAAAACAGCATTAAAAAAAAATATATAATATATAATGTCAGACAAACGGCAGCGCCGGGACCCGCAGGGAGGGATTATAATTTACAAAAAACTAGAAAAACCCCACTGATCATTAAGGCCATATGGTTTTATTGTTCTAAGAGTAGTTATCCAGCGGCATTCTTTTTGGGCTAGCCTGTTCATGATATTCCCCCCACGAATGCCCAAGTGTACTACATCAATACCTTTTACTTGGAGTTCAATTGGTCCAAACGGATGAAATTCCCGATAGTGGGCCGGTATTGTCTTTAGTTTGACAATATCCTCACCCCGAGAATTTTCCAAGTTCAAGAGTCTTGCCGATCTAATGTCTCTCACATGTTCCAATATTCGTACTCGGAGTTGCCTTGATGTGAGGCCCACGTAAATAAGTCCACATGGACATGTCAAGTAGTATATGACTGATGTGGTTTTGCAGTTAATTGGATGGACAATCTTGAAGTCACGTGTCCGCAAGGAATTGCTAAATGTTTCCGCCTTGACCATATATTTGCAGGCACTGCAGTTGCCACACGCACGAGACCCCCACTTGGGACCCTTAGAATTAAATATGAAATTTGACTTGGGTACAACATAATGGCTATGTGTGATGGTTTCGCTAATGGTTTTGCTTCTTCTCGCAACAATTGCCGGTTTATCCTCAATAAATTTAGACAACCCAGGATCCTGTTTTAAAATCGGCCAGAATTGATTGAATATACTATTCATATCTTTCCACCTCCCATGATAGTTCGTAATGATTCGCAGCCGTGAATCCTCTTTTTTTGTGGCTTTATTTTGCAATAATGAATTTCGGTCCAATTCCCTTGCTTGTTGGTAACCACGATTAATGTCTTCATATTTATATCCCCGATCTAAAAATCTACCCGTCATATCCCGGGCTTGTCTCTCAAACTCCTCATCAGTATCACAAATTCTTCTAGCACGAATAAATTGTCCCTTAGGGATTGCCCTTATGGTATGTCTCGGATGTGCTGATTTTGCGTGCAAAACGGAATTGGTGCTGGTTTCTTTCCGAAAGATGGTACTGTGGATATTACCAATATGGTCAATCGTCAATTGGAGATCCAAAAAGTCAATCTTCTGTGAAGTAATCTTAAAGGTAAGTTTTACATTCCAGTCATTATCATTAAGGTATGTAAGGAATTTATCCAATCCAATTTTGTCCCCCTGCCAAATAAAAAGAAGATCATCAATGAAGCACATCCAGCTTATCACAGATGGACCCTGGCCATCACCAAGGTATGACAACATATGTTCACGTTCCCATTGTCCCATAAAAAGGTTGGCATATGAGGGTGCAAAAGACGCCCCCATAGCCACACCCCTTTGCTGTACAAAAAATGTATCTTTAAACGTGAAGTAATTATGGGTCAGCGCATGTTCCAGTAATTCCAAAAGAAGATGTAGTAATTCTCCATCCATGCCCTTATTTGAGAGAAAAAATCTCGCTGCTGAAATACCTCGCTCATGACTTATACAGGTATATAAAGATTCTACATCTCCAGTAACAAGAAACATATCCGATTCCAATGTAATCCCCTGTAGCCTCTGCAAAACCTCCCCAGAATCCTTCACATACGATGGTAGTTCCTCAACACAGGGCTTTAGATAATAGTCCAAAAATCTACAAATCGGCTCATTCAATCCACCACATCCTGAGACGATAGGTCGTCCGGGTGGGTTGATCAGATTTTTATGTACTTTAGGAAGAAAATGAGGAATGTGTTTCAGTTGGGAAAGGGAGATGGCAGCCATGAAATTCCTTCCGTTATCACTCACTACCTTGCCTGCCTCAAGATCTACTGTGCCCAGCCACGACTGCGTTTCTTGTTGCAAGAACTTGGACAGAACTTCCACGGTGTGTCTGTTGTCGCCCAAACACTTCATAGCCAATACAGCCTGCTGACGCTTGCCAGTAGCTGGCCCATAATGGGACAACTGGTGTGCAACAGTGTCATCTGCCGATGGAGTGGTTGGCCGACTGCGGTCTGTGGAAGAGCTGTAGCTTCTGCAGGAGGACGAGGAGGAGGAGGAGGGGGTACGAACGCCTACAGCCAACTGTTTCCTAGACCGTGGGCTAGGCACAACTGTCCCGAAATTGATGTCCCCTGTGGACCCTGCATCCACCACATTCACCCAGTGTGCCGTGATGGACACATAACGTCCCTGGCCATGCCTACTGGTCCATGCATCTGTAGTCAGGTGCACCTTTGTACTCACAGATTGCCTGAGTGCATGGACGATGCGCTGTTTAACATGCTGGTGCAGGGCTGGGATGGCTTTTCTGGAAAAAAAGTGTCGACTGGGTAGCTCGTATCGTGGTTCAGCCTACTCCATCAGGTCTTTGAAAGCTTCGCTTTCAACTAACCGGTAGGGCATCATCTCTAACGAGATTAGTCTAGCTATGTGGGCGTTAAAACCCTGTGTATGCGGATGCGAGGATAAGTACTTCCTTTTTCTAACCAGAGTCTCATGTAGTGTGAGCTGGACTGGAGAGCTGGAGATCGTGGAACTTTCGGGTGTGCCGGTGGACATGGCAGACTGAGAGACGGTTGGAGACGGTATTGTTTCCGCCGGTGCCCTAGATGCAATATTTCTTCCTACAAAACTGGTGATTCCCTGACCCTGACTGCTTTTGGCTGGCAAAAAAACCTGCACAGATACTGCCGGTGGTGCGGAAAATGGTGGCCTTACAGTGACGGAAGGGATGTTGCGTTGCTGACTAGCTTCATTGTCCGAGGGTGCTACAACCTTAAGGGACGTTTGGTAGTTAGTCCAGGCTTGAAAATGCATGGTGGTTAAGTGTCTATGCATGCAACTAGTATTGAGACTTTTCAGATTCTGACCTCTGCTTAAGCTAGTTGAACATTTTTGACAGATGACTTTGCGCTGATCAATTGGATGTTGTTTAAAAAAATGCCAGACTGCACTCTTCCTAGCATCGGATCCCATTTCAGGGATTGCAGACTGAGCTTTAACCGGATGGCCACGCTGTCCTCCAACAGGTTTTGGCTTTGACACGCGTTTTGGGCCAGATACGGGCCCGGCAGATGGAACCTGTTGCGATGTTGATGACTGCTGCGGCCCCTCCTCCACCTCCGCTTCTGAACTACTGCCGCCTGCACCCTGTTCCCCCAATGGCTGCCAATTGGGGTCAACAACTGGGTCATCTATTACCTCCTCTTCGAGCTCGTGTGCAACTTCGTCTGTGTCACCGTGTCGGTCGGTGGTATAGCGTTCGTGGCGGGGCAACATAGTCTCATCAGGGTCTGATTGTGGATCAGTACCCTGAGAGGGCAATGTTGTGGTCTGAGTCAAAGGAGCAGCATAGTACTCTGGCTGTGGCTGTGCATCAGTGCACTCCATGTCAGAATCTACTTGTAATGGGCATGGCCTGTTAAGTGTTTCACTTTCTAAGCCAGGGACGGTATGTGTAAAGAGCTCCATGGAGTAACCCGTTGTGTCGCCTGCTGCATCCTTCTCTCTTGTTGTAGTTTTTTTTGCTGAAGAGGACAAGGAAGCGACTTGTCCCTGACCGTGAACATCCACAAGCGACACGCTGCTTTTACATTTACCAGTTTCAGAAGAGGAGGCAAAAGAGCTAGAGGCTGAGTCTGCAATGTAAGCCAAAACTTGCTGTTGCTGCTCCGGCTTTAAAAGCGGTTTTCCTACTCCCAGAAAAGAGAGCGTTCGAGGCCTTGTGTAGCCAGACGACGAAACTGGCTCCACAGCTCCATACTTAGGTGGAATATTTTTATCCCCACGACCACCTGATGCTCCACTACCACTACCATCATTACCAGCTGACAATGAACGCCCACGGCCACGACCTCCTTCACCAGACTTCCTCATTGTTTTCAAAACTTAACCAAAGTAACTTTATTTGTTGCTGTCAAACAACTTACACGGTGAGCTATAACTTTAGTATGATTTCAATATCCCTTAACAGGTTGGTGAGACCACAAGGAAAATCAGGCACAATGTTACACACTCTGTTTTCTGTGGCACCAAATCACAGAGATGCCACACACGCAGGACTGTCACTCAAGCACAAATGTCAATATTAATCTCCCACCTATTTTTTTTTTTTTTTTCCTCAGGGAGACTTTAGAAACCGAATAAGATAAAATGATTTTTTCAGGGACAATTTAGAAACCAATTAATAAAAAAAAAAGGCTTTCTATGGCCCACTGAGTGAGAGATGGCACACACAGGAGTCAGGAGTGGCACACAAGCCCTGAGGCCAATATTTTTCTCCCACTGATTGATGTAGTGATTTTTTTTTCAGGTAGATTTTAGAACCCAAATCAAGCAAAAAAATAAATAGGCTTTCTATGGCCCACTGAGTGAGAGATGGCACACACAGGAATCAGGAGTGGCACACAAGCCCTGAGGCCAATATTTTTCTCCCACTGATTGATGTAGTGATTTTTTTTCAGGTAGATTTTAGAACCCAAATCAAGCAAAAAAATAAATAGGCTTTCTATGGCCCACTGAGTGAGAGATGGCACACACAGGAGTCAGGAGTGGCACACAAGCCCTGAGGCCAATATTTTTCTCCCTCTGATTGATGTAGTGATTTTTTTTCAGGTAGATTTTAGAACCCAAATCAAGCAAAAAAATTAATAGGCTTTCTATGGCCCACTGAGTGAGAGATGGCACACACAGGAGTCAGGAGTGGCACACAAGCCCTGAGGCCAATATTTTTCTCCCACTGATTGATGTAGTGATTTTTTTTTCAGGTAGATTTTAGAACCCAAATCAAGCAAAAAAATAAATAGGCTTTCTATGGCCCACTGAGTGAGAGATGGCACACACAGGAGTCAGGAGTGGCACACAAGCCCTGAGGCCAATACTTTTCTCCCACTGATTGATGTAGTGATTTTTTTTCAGGTAGATTTTAGAACCCAAATCAAGCAAAAAAATTAATAGGCTTTCTATGGCCCACAATTTGAGAGAGAGAGAGGGCACACCCAGGAGTCAAGACTGGCACACAAGCTGAAAGGGCAATATTAATCTCCCACTATTTTAATTTTTATTTCTTTTTCAGGGAGACTTTAGAAACCAAATAAGATAAAATGATTTTTTTCAGGGACAATTTAGAAACCAAATAATAATAAAAAAAAAAGGCTTTCTATGGCCCACTGAGTGAGAGATGGCACACACAGGGATGGCACTCTAGCAGAAATGCCAATCTTAATCTCCCACAAAAAAAAAAAAAAACAGGGACTGTCCTACAATTACTATCTCCCTGCAGTAATCTCAGCCAGGTATGGCAGGCAGCAATAAGGAGTGGACTGATGCACAAATTAAATAAAAAGTGTGGACAAACAAAAAAGATAGCTGTGCAGAAAGGAAGGAACAAGAGGATTTGTGCTTTGAAAAAAGCAGTTGGTTTGCACAGTGGCGTACACACAGCAACGCAGCTATCAGGGAGCCTTCTAGGGCAGCCCAATGAGCTACAGCGCTGAGGAAAAAAAAAAAAATGTAGCTTCCACTGTCCCTGCACACCGAAGGTGGTGTTGGACAGTGGAAATCGCTACAGCACAAGCGGTTTGGTGGTTAATGGACCCTGCCTAACGCTCTCCCTGCTTGTGACGAAGCGGCAGCAACCTCTCCCTAAGTTCAGATCAGCAGCAGTGAGATGGCAGTCGGCGGGAACGCCCCTTTATAGCCCCTGTGACGCCGCAGACAGCAAGCCAATCACTGCAATGCCCTTCTCTAAGATGCTGGGGACCAGGACCTATGTCATCACGCTGCCCACACTCTGCATTCACCTTCATTGGCTGAGAAATGGCGCTTTTCGCGTCATTGAAACGCGACTTTGGCGCGAAAGTCGCGTACCGCATGGCCGACCCCGCACAGGGGTCGTATCGGGTTTCATGAAACCCGACTTTGCCAAAAGTCGGCGACTTTTGAAAATGAACGACCCGTTTCGCTCAACCCTACTCATAACCGCAATATAGGAAAAGATCAGGATGTGGAACTTATTACTGTAAAGGACTAATACAGTGATATGTCATAGGCGAAGTATACAATATTACGTTACAGCAAGCTTCTACTAACCTGAAACAAGCAGTGAAGCCGCGGCCTGATGCGTTACTCTCAGTGTCACACTAGAAACAAGAGGACGCACAGACCAATTCAAGGGAAACACCAGGGAAGATGTAGAAGGAAGGCTCTGGTGATAGGGAGCAAGTAGAGGGGTCACCTCCTAACATAAACCTGAGTCTGATCCCTGCACTCCCTATCATCCCTAGACAGTTCCTTTCAATCACATTCCTAGGCCCTCGATGGCCTTGAACTTACCCTGTAAAGTGCGTAGGCCAGTGAGACGCTAGTCCCACTACTACAAAAAGACAACACAAGGAAGGAGCAACAAACAGTGGTAAAAGACACAACAAATAGCACCCCTCAGCTTCTCCAACAGGAAACTTCACTGCTGCAGCAGGAACCAACACCACAGCTTCTCCAGACACTTGCTCCTTCAAAGACATCAATATAGATAAACTATAACCAGCATGGAATGAAACTAGCAGTGGGTTTATATAGTGGAAGGGTGTGGTGACAAGGTGCTGCAGCTGAGAACTCAAGCTCCAAGTTCACAGCCAGAAGAAAAAGCGTCCTAAACCCTTTCAGCAGTAAACGAAAGCAAATCCACTCCAATTCAAGGTATACTATAGACGAATCCTAAAGAGGACCTGCAATTTATTAAATGTTGTGACCTTCTGATCCCAGATCCTCCAGGAATCACATCAGGACATGACACACCTGTGACAGTCATAAATTAAGAAGGAAATTTGGCAATCCAATAGACAATGCAGCTGAGCAGTAGTCACATGCATGGAGAGCCTGCGTGGTGTGACTGTCACACAGCCGCCACACATGTAGGTGCGCCGCCGGACAGCTGATTATCGGCAGCGCTCCAGGTATCCGGGTTCCTGCTGCAGCTTCTTCGGTAAGCGCTATTAGTGAGCCGAGTAAGGAGGAAGCCGATAATGTTCGCTCATCTCTAGTAGATACCAGTGCTACAGAACATATAGGAGATCACAGTACAGTTATAGATGGTGACTTACAGAGGATGTTCTTTCTGATGGAATCATTCACTATTCCATCCTTTCCTTCCGGCCCAGACCGACATGACAACTTCTTCCGGCCACGACTCATCTGTAGAGATTACAACAAAGACACATCTGACTTCTCACATTTCCTGCACCGTCTCCATCTATCCCCAGTCTGCACAAACTCCTCATCATACTGACACCCCAAAACTGAGCCGCTGCTGCAATATGTGCCCCTACCCATATATGTGCCCCTACCCCAATACTGAGCCGCTGCTGCAATATGTGCCCCTATCTGCATCTACTGTGTGCCTCTAGATGGTAAAACAACCCTCTAGAACAGGGGTGGGGAACCTCTGGCTTGCGGGCCACATGTGTTCTCAATGCTCGGGTGGCAGCCGTATCCTGACAGCTTCCAGCCCTTTAACACAAGTGCACGCAGCGTTTATTACAGAACGCTGCCTGCACATGAATAATGATGTAATCGGGCAGGCGAGGTTAGTGCCAGGGTGGGCGGAGTTAGCGCCCAATGCTCTCCTGTCCTCCTGTCGCGGAAGAAGAGCTGCTGCCAGAGAGTCCAGAGCAATCTCTGTGCCGGCAGCTCAGTGCCTGTCTGCTGGTGATTTCTGTGACTTTCTGCTGGTGATCTGTGCCCCTCAGCTGTGTGCCCCCCTTGCGATCTTTGTGCCCCCCGGCTATGTGCCCCAATATAATCTCTGTGCCCCCCAACTATATGCCCCCCTGTGATCTGTGCCCCCTGTGCCACCCAGCTATGTGCCCCTATTGTGAGGAATCTCTAGAAAATAGGTGGACCCTCTAAGACCGCGACGGCGAACCCCTCACGGCCTATACAGGGAGTGTTAGGGGCAGGAGCTTGAGGGACTATCGCCACGGAAGCTGGAGGACCAAGGAAGAAGAGAGAAACGGAAAACGAGGGAAAAGGACTGGAACGGAGAGACTGGGCCCGGGAGTAGGTGACAGGACACGGGAGGACCGCATGGAGACGGAACAAGAAGGAATACGATACCATGAGACACGAGGAGGGCTGGAAACACAGGAACGTAGACGAGACGGGAACTTCAGACACCGATGCCAAGAACGGACGCAGGAACTGAGGAAAGACAAATAACAAGGCACAGAATCAGAGCACCAAAAGATGCACGGAGAATACGTGCGACCAGGAGCACTTGCAAGACACAAGTGATTACCAGGCACAGAGGCTAGGAGCAGACAGGAAGATATAGTAGCGCTAGAGCTACTTCCGGGTGGAGAGGGTCCTCCAAGAACATAGAGAGGACAGGGCGGTCAGCGGTAGAAAGGGGCTAGAGGTGCGCACGCGCAGAACGGAAGCCGGCGTGTGCGCGCACCCGATGATCAGCTGACGCCGGGAGCGAGCGCTGGAGGAGAGACGCCACAGCAGCAGAGCCGCGCCGGGACGCCGAGGACAGGTACGTATAGCAGGGAGAAGCGGGTGGCGGCGGCGGCGTAACAGTACCCCCGTCTTTATTCCCCCTCTTTCTAAGGTTAGAAAGAAATCTAGACAAAATTTGGGGAGCCAAAATGTTCTCCCGAGGCTCCCAGGACCTCTCCTCAGGACCAAAACCCTTCCAATCCACCAAGAACAATGCCTTACCCCTGAATTTTTTCATAGCAAGAATGTCCCTAACTTCAAAGACATCATCAGCCGAGACAGGCGAAGGAGAACAAAGGGAAGAGGCATGAAAGTGATTAAACACCGCCGGCTTAAGGAGAGAAACATGAAAAGAACTAGAAATAGGAAGAGAGGCGGGTAATTTAAGCTTATAAGCAACGTCATTAATGCGAGCCAAAACCTCGAACGGACCGATATAACGGGGCCCCAGCTTATGAGAAGGAACTTTAAGACGAATAAACTTAGAGGATACCCAGACCTTATCCCCGGGATGGAAAATGGGAGACTCAAGACTCCTTTTATCGGCATGTCTCTTCATCCTAAGTTGGGCCGACTCAAGAGAAGACTTGGTCTCCTGCCAGACCTTGGAGAACTCTCTGGACAAAAGATCTGCCGCAGGTACAGAAGAGACAGGAGGAACCGGTAGAGGAAGACCAGGATGTTGACCAAACACGATGAAAAATGGAGACTTGCTGGACGCTTCGCTGGGATGGTTGTTGTAGGAAAATTCGGCCCACGGTAGCAAATCAAACCAGTCGTTTTGATGGGCATTAGTGAAATGACGAAGATAAGTTACTAACGTCTGATTAGTGCGTTCCACTTGGCCGTTGGTTTGAGGGTGGTAAGCTGAAGAGAAATCAAGCGAGATGTTCATAGACTTACAGAGGAATCTCCAGAATCAAGCGACGAACTGGGCTCCACGATCGGAAACAATATGTTGAGGAAGTCCATGAACACGAAAAACATGATGAACAAAAATCTTTGCCAATTCAGGTGCAGAAGGTAAACCAGGAAGAGCGATAAAATGGGCCATTTTAGAAAAACGGTCCATGACCACAAAAATAACGGAGCAGCCAGAGGAACGAGGTAAGTCTGTAATGAAATCCATAGACAAATGTTGCCACGGAGAAGAAGGCACCGATAGAGGATGGAGAAGACCAGAGGGTAATCGGCTGGGAACCTTATTCCTGGCACAGGAAGGACAAGAGGCGACGAAACTTCGAACATCTTTAGACAGAGAAGACCACCAGTAGTAGCGGGAGATCAAACGAAGGGTCTTCTTGAAACCGACATATCCGTCCAGTTTGGAAGCGTGGCCCCAAAGTAAGACACGTCTTCTGTGCTCCACCGCGACGAAGGTTTTACCCGGAGGCAAAGATGAGAAAGACCGGAGCAACCGAGATGACTCTGGCAGGATCAATGATGTGTGCAGGCCTCTCCTCAATATCCACCGACAGAAATGACCTAGACAAGGCGTCAGCTTTGGAGTTTTTACTTCCTGGCAGGAAACGAAGTTCAAAATCGAACCTGAGGAAGAACAAGGCCCACCTGGCCTGTCGTGGATTCAGTCTATGTGCAGAATGGATGTAAGCCAAATTCTTGTGATCCGTGTAGATCACAAAACGATGTAAGGCTCCCTCTAACAGATAACGCCACTCCTCCAGTGCCAATCTGATAGCCAATAGTTCCTTATCCCCGATGGAGTAATTCCTCTCAGAAGAAGAGAAGGTCTTGGAAGAAAAACCACAGGGCAGAAGACGACCAGAAGATGATCTTTGGGAGAGCACAGCTCCAGCACCGACAGCAGAGGCATCGACCTCAAGGACGAAAGGTTTACTGGCTACAGGACGTTGAAGTATTGGTGCAGATGCAAAAGCTTGTTTGAGAGAATGAAAAGCCTCCTCGGCCTCAGAAGTCCATTGGTGAGCATTGGCTCCCTTGCGAATCATGGAGGAGATGGGAGCCGACAGGGAAGAGAAGTGAGGGATAAACTGCCGATAGTAATTGGCGAATCCAAGAAATCGCTGAATTGCTTTAATACCAAGTGGACGTGGCCAGTTGAGAACAGCAGAAACCTTTCCTGGATCCATGCACAGACCTGCATCGGAAATAATGAAACCCAAAAAAGGTAGAGATGATTGTTCAAAGACACACTTCTCCAATTTTGCGTAAAGCCGGTTCTCACTCAAACGCTGAAGCACTTGCCGAACATCTCTCCTATGGGAAGGCAGATCAGGAGAAAACACGAGAATATCGTCCAAGTACACAACCACACAGGTGTAAAGAAGATCCCGAAAAACGTCATTCACTAGTTCCTGGAAGACGGTGGGTGCGTTGCATAACCCGAAGGGCATGACTAGGTATTCGGAATGACCATCCTGGGTGTTAAACGCAGTCTTCCACTCGTCACCAGATCGGATGCGGACCAAATTATAGGCCCCTCGAAAGTCTAACTTGGTGAAGATACGTGCTCCTCGCAGACGATCAAAAAGTTCGGGAATAAGAGGAAGTGGGTACTTGTTCTTAATCGTGATGGCATTGAGGCCCTGGTAGTCAATGCATGGCCGAAGGGACCCATCTTTCTTCTTTACGAAGAAAAAACCAGCTCCAGCAGGTGAAGAAGACTTCCAAATGAAGCCTCTGGCCAGATTTTCTTAATCTGACATGGCTTGAGTCTCAGCAGGCGATAGAGGATAAATGCGACCTCTAGGTGGAGTAGAACCAGGAACCAGATCAATTGGGCAGTCATAAGAGCGATGCGGTGGTAGGATCTCCGCCTCCTTCTTGTTGAACACATCCAAAAAAGAGTGATAGGCAGAAGGAATATTCACAGATTCCGGAGTGACTCGAGAAGAGCCAGTTGGCGTGATGGAGAGTAGGCATCTATTCTGACAAGACTGTCCACAACGTTAAATATCCCCTGAACGCCAATCCAGAGTGGGCTCATGAGTTCTTAGCCAGGGAAGCCCTAAAAGAAAAGAATGAGACAGAGATGGTAAAACCCAAAAAATCAATTTCTCACGGTGTAGGGCTCCAATCTGAAGCTCCTCCGTGACCAAGTTGACGGTCTCCCGCAAAAGCTGACCATCAACAGAAGCTAAATGTCTAGGAGTCTCCAGAGGTCTTACAGGTATCCCAAGTCTATTTACTACCTCAAGTTGAACAAAGTTACCAGCTGCACCAGAATCAATATAGGCGTCAAGAGAAAAACGACGAGAACCCAAATGTAAAATAACAGACAGAATCAGGGGGGGAGAGGAATCAAAGCTGCCTAGGGGGACCTCTCTTACCTGCCCTAGGCGGAGGCGTTTCCCGGCTTCAGAGGACAGGAACGTAGGAGATGAGAGGCACTACCGCAATAAAAACAAAGACCCTGTGCGAGTCTCTCCTTGTGGCGTTGCTCGGCAGACTTGAGGCGATCTACTTGCATGGGTTCAGGAGAGGAAGTGGAAGCAGGCGAAGTGACTAGAGGAAGAGATGATCCTCGCGAAGATGTTGACAGACGGAGGGGTTTTTTCTCTCTGACAAGCTCGCGAGAGCGCTCCTGAAAGCGCAAATCAATGCGTATAGCCAAAGAGATTAGATCGTCCAGAGAGGTGGGAGTATCTCGTCCTGCCAACTCATCCTTGATCCGAGAGGACAAACCACGCCAGAACGCACCAACTAAAGCCTCACTGTTCCAACCTAGGTCTGAGGACAGAGTTCGAAAACGAATAGCGTACTGGGCTACTGAAAGAGTACCCTGAAGAAGGTTGAAAAGAGACTCAGTAGTAGAGACCAAGCGACCGGGTTCGTCAAAGACTTTACGAAAGGTATCAAGGAACGGAGTGAGTTGAGTGACTAACGGATCGACTCGTTCCCAGAGGGGATTTACCCATGCCAACGCCTCACCCTCCAAATGAGAAACAATAAAAGCTGTTTTAGCTCGGTCGGTGGGATAGAGTAGCGGAGACAATTCAAAGTGCAGTTGACAATGATTAAGAAATCTGCGGCAAAGTTTAGGTTCCCCTCCATACCGAGGAGACCTGGCTAAACGGGGAGACGGTTGGGGAGCGGAGGCCTGGTCAGGAGCGGAGGCGACATTTTGGAGAGAGCGGAGCCGATCATCCACAGAGGCCATAAAATTCAAAATATGGGACTGAGTATCCTGTTGTTGACCTAACTCTTGCTGAAGGGCGACCAGCTGAGCGGCGTTACCAGGATCAGACGACTGCAAGGCCGCTAAGTGAGACTCCATGCTCTTAAGGAAAGACACGATCCTGGTCTGATTTTCACGCAAAAAGAGTAATTCTTTCTGGGTGGCCGAGACACCAGCGGGGTCCATGGCCTGGTAATACTGTGAGGAATCTCTAGAAAATAGGTGGACCCTCTAAGACCGCGACGACGAACCCCTCACGGCTGAGCTGACCAGGTAGACCACCCCTTATACAGGGAGTGTTAGGGGCAGGAGCTTGAGGGACTATCGCCACGGAAGCTGGAGGACCAAGGAAGAAGAGAGAAACGGAAAACGAGGGAAAAGGACTGGAACGGAGAGACTGGGCCCGGGAGTAGGTGACAGGACACGGGAGGACCGCAGGGAGACGGAACAAGAAGGAATACGATACCATGAGACACGAGGAGGCCTGGAAACACAGGAACGGAGACGAGACGGGAACTTCAGACACCGACGCCAAGGACGGACGCAGGAACTGAGGAAAGACAAATAACAAGGCACAGGTTCAGAGCACCAAAAGATGCACGGAGAATACGTGCGACCAGGAGCACTTGCAAGACACAAGTGATTACCAGGCACAGAGGCTAGGAGCAGACGGGAAGATATAGTAGCGCTAGAGCTACTTCCGGGTGGAGAGGGTCCTCCAAGAACATAGAGAGGACAGGGCGGTCAGCGGTAGAAAGGGGCTAGAGGTGCGCACGCGCAGAACGGAAGGCTGCGTGCGCGCGCCCGACGATCAGCTGATGCCGGGAGCGAGCGCTGGAGGAGAGACGCCACAGCAGCAGAGCCCCGCTGGGACGCCGAGGACAGGTACGTATAGCAGGGAGAAACGGGTGGCGGCGGCGTAACACCTATGTGATCTCTGTGCCCCTCCTGTGATCTCTGTGGCCCCAGCTTTGTGCCCTCCCCTGTGATCTCTATGCCCCATAGCTATATGTCCCCCTGTGATCCCTGTGCCCCCCAGCTATATACACCTTTGTGATCTCTCTGCCCCACAGCTATATGCCCCCCATGTGATCTCTGTGCCCTCAGCTATATGCACCCCTGTGATCTGAGGCTCCCAGCTTTCTGCCCCCCTGGTATATAACCCTCTGTAATATTTGTGCTCCCATTTGATCTCTGTGCCCCCTGCGATCTCTGCCCCCTCCAGCTATGTACCCCTCCGTGATCTCTGTGCTTTCCTGCTATGTGCTCTCCTGTGATTTCTGTGCCCCCCTGTGATCTTTGTGCCACCCCCCATTGATCTCTGTGCCCCAGCTATGTGCCCCTAGGTGATCTTCGTGCCACCCCCCGGTGATGTGTGTCCCCCTGGTAATCAGAGCCCCACACAGTGATCTATGTGCCTTTCCCCCCTAGTGCTGTATTTTCCCCCTCCCCAAGTGCTGTATGTGCCTCAAGTGATCTATATATTCCCCAGTGCTGAAATTGCCCCAGAAGTGCTGTATATCACACTGAGTACTGTATATCGCCCACCTGTGATGTATATAGCCCACAGTGCTGTATGTAGCCCCCCAGTGATGTATGTGACCCCACCAGTGATGTATATTTCCCCCAGGGACATATATACCCCCAGTGCTGTCTGTGCTTCCTAGTGATGTATATAGCCCCTCAGTGATGTCTATTCCCTGCAGTCTCCCCGGTGATGAATATGTCCTAGCATCTTCTGTGATGCCTATGCCCCCCAGCCCTTCCTGTAATTTATATGACCCCAGTGTCTCCTGTGATGCATATACAGCAGTGTCAATATTTCCTATGTTATATATGTACAGCAGTCCCAGCATCTCCTGTGTGATGTATATACAGCTGTCTCCGTGTCCTCTATGTGATATACAGGTCCTTCTCAAAAAATTAGCATATAGTGTTAAATTTCATTATTTACCATAATGTAATGATTACAATTAAACTTTCATATATTATAGATTCATTATCCACCAACTGAAATTTGTCAGGTCTTTTATTGTTTTAATACTGATGATTTTGGCATACAACTCCTGATAACCCAAAAAACCTGTCTCAATAAATTAGCATATTTCACCCATCCAATCAAATAAAAGTGTTTTTTAATAACAAACAAAAAAACCATCAAATAATAATGTTCAGTTATGCACTCAATACTTGGTCGGGAATCCTTTGGCAGAAATGACTGCTTCAATGCGGCGTGGCATGGAGGCAATCAGCCTGTGACACTGCTGAGATGTTATGGAGGCCCAGGATGCTTCAATAGCGGCCTTAAGCTCATCCAGAGTGTTGGGTCTTGCGTCTCTCAACTTTCTCTTCACAATATCCCACAGATTCTCTATGGGGTTCAGGTCAGGAGAGTTGGCAGGCCAATTGAGCACAGTAATACCATGGTCAGTAAACCATTTACCAGTGGTTTTGGCACTGTGAGCAGGTGCCAGGTCGTGCTGAAAAATGAAATCTTCATCTCCATAAAGCATTTCAGCCGATGGAAGCATGAAGTGCTCCAAAATCTCCTGATAGCTAGCTGCATTGACCCTGCCCTTGATGAAACACAGTGGACCAACACCAGCAGCTGACATGGCACCCCACACCATCACTGACTGTGGGTACTTGACACTGGACTTCAGGCATTTTGGCATTTCCTTCTCCCCAGTCTTCCTCCAGACTCTGGCACCTTGATTTCCGAATGACATGCAAAATTTGCTTTCATCAGAAAAAAGTACTTGGGACCACTTAGCAACAGTCCAGTGCTGCTTCTCTGTAGCCCAGGTCAGGCGCTTCTGCCGCTGTTTATGGTTCAAAAGTGGCTTTACCTGGGGAATGCGGCACCTGTAGCCCATTTCCTGCACACGCCTGTGCACGGTGGCTCTGGATGTTTCCACACCAGACTCAGTCCACTGCTTCCTCAGGTTCCCCAAGGTCTGGAATCGGTCCTTCTCCACAATCTTCCTCAGGGTCCGGTCACCTCTTCTCGTTGTACAGCGTTTTCTGCCACATTGTTTCCTTCCAACAGACTTACCATTGAGGTGCCTTGATACAGCACTCTGGGAACAGCCTATTTGTTGAGAAATTTCTTTCTGGGTCTTACCCTCTTGCTTGAGGGTGTCAATGATGGCCTTCTTGACATCTGTCAGGTCGCTAGTCTTACCCATGATGGGGGTTTTGAGTAATGAACCAGGCAGGGAGTTTTTAAAAGCCTCAGGTATCTTTTGCATGTGTTTAGAGTTAATTAGTTGATTCAGAAGATTAGGGTAATAGGTCGTTTAGAGAACCTTTTCTTGATATGCTAATTTATTGAGACAGGTTTTTTGGGTTTTCAGGAGTTGTATGCCAAAATCATCAGTAATAAAAGACCTGACAAATTTCAGTTGGTGGATAATGAATCTAGAATATATGACAGTTTAATTGTAATCATTACATTATGGTAAATAATGAAATTTAACACTATATGCTAATTTTTTGAGAAGGACCTGTAGATGCAGCAGTCTCAGCGTCTCCTATGTGATGTATAGACCGCAGTTACAGTATCTCCTATGTGATGAGTATACACCAGTCCCATCGTCTCCTATGTGGTGTATATACAGCTGTCTCAGCGTCTCCTACGTGATGTATATACAGTAGTCCCAGGAACTCCTATCGTGATGTATATGATTGACAAAACTTATTATGACAAAAAGTTGCCTGCTCTCCTGGCCAACACAAACCTGGAAAAGCAGCTGTGAGAAGCAACATGATCAGTATCACCTAACATCACAGCTGCACTAAAGAGAAGCAGGTCCAGCCGTCACATCAAGGGTGATTACCATAATTAATTGTTTGACTAAATTTACCAGGGTAATTTTCAAGGTGATCATTTTTGTGTGGCCCCCGCATGATGGTAGAAATTTCCAAATGGCCCCCGGCTGGAAAAAGGTTTCCCACCCCTGCTCCAGAGTATAGTAATGTACAAAGACTCCACATTAGCTCCCACACTCTATGATGACCCCCTCACGGTAATCCCTACACTGTATGATGGCCCCCTAAATAGCCTCCATATAGTATAATGCACTCCCTATAGTACACGCTGCTACTGTGTCACATGACCGGTACACACTGCTGCTGAGTCACATGACCGGTACACAGGTACACATTGTTGCTGTATCACATGACCGGTACACACTGCTGCTGAGTCACATGACCGGTACACACTGCTGCTGAGTCACATGACCGGTACACACTGCTGCTGTGTCACATGACCGGTACACACTGCTGCTGAGTCACATGACCGGTACACACTGCTGCTGTGTCACATGACCGGTACACACTGCTGCTGTATCACATGACCGGTACACATTGTTGCTGTATCACATGACAGGTGCACACTGCTGCTGTATCACATGACCGGTACACATTTTGTTGCTGTGTCACATGACCGGTACACACTGCTGCTGTGTCACATGCGCGGTACACACTGCTGCTGTATCACATGACCGGTACACACTGCTGCTGTGTCACATGACCGGTACACACTGCTGCTGTATCACATGACCGGTACACATTTTGTTGCTGTGTCACATGACCGGTACACACTGCTGCTGTGTCACATGCGCGGTACACACTGCTGCTGTATCACATGACCGGTACACATTTTGTTGCTGTGTCACATGACCGGTACACACTGCTGCTGTGTCACATGACCGGTACACACTGCTGCTGTGTCACATGACCGGTACACAGGTACACATTGTTGCTGTATCACATGACCGGTACACACTGCTGCTGTGTCACATGACCGGTACACATTGTTGCTGTGTCACATGACCGGTACACAGGTCTGCATGTGTTTGTTATGGTGATGCGCACACATTGATATGAATATACTCATGCAGCGCAGCAGGAGGTTACAAAGCTGCACACTAGGGGTCGCTGTAGACACTGCGGTACGTCGAGAGGCGGTTACAGGGCACAGGAAGCGGAAGTGTCTACTAGCAGCAGGCTGTCTAACGAGAGTAAGGAAATGAAAACAGAGGTTGACGCTCTTGCCCCGAGTTCTCTACTGCTCTGGTGGAGTAGTGCTGAGGTGAGAGTCGGCGCCGAGTTGTAGAGGCTGCACCTGGGACTGAGAGACTGCACCGGACAGCGGACTGCTGCTGGGACTCTGCCACCCTGGGACCAGGGGCTGGACGCACAGGAGCGCGGATTGTACTCACATGCTGTTTTCCTAGGAGAAGCCAGTACCCACAGCCAGCATGGCTCGGATCCCGGCCGCCTGCCCTCCACCCCAGGAACAGTGCAGCTGCTGCGGCCACACACGGAGAGACCACGGTCATAACATGGGCTATGTGCGAGAGGACAGGAGCAGCCGCCCTCCCTGTACCGGCGTCTACAGCCTGCTCCTCACCCTGCTAACCCTGCACACAGCCCGCAGCCACACAGAAGGTGAGAGCCTGCTATCTGCCTGCTGGCCGAGCCTGTGCGCTGTGCTCTCCGAGCCTGTGACTGGTACCCAGAGGTGGCCCAGCTGGTTGTGGTGCCCTGAGACCACGCTCCCACTATATGCCACTGTCTGCCAAAACCACCTGCTCTGGCCATCACCATTTGTTTGTGGCACCTGACTTGTATGTTCCCGTCTTGGCCCCCACCCCCCCTTGGCTTGTTGTACTTGCCCTGAGTGGATCCCTCTTAGGTTGTGGTGCCGGCCCGGAGGGGACCCCCCCTTGGCTTGTGGCGCTGGCCTGGAGGGGTCCCCCCCTTGGCTTGTGGCGCTGGCCCGGAGGAGACCCCCCTTGGCTTGTGGTGCCGGCCTGGAGGGGACCCCCCCTTGGCTTGTGGCGCTGGCCCGGAGGGGTCCCCCCTTGGCTTGTGGCGCTGGCCCGGAGGGGACCCCCCTTGGCTTGTGGCGCTGGCCCGGAGGGGACCCCCCTTGGCTTGTGGTGCCGGCCCGGAGGGGACCCCCCCTTGGCTTGTTGTGCCGGCCTGGAGACGTACCCTCTCTCTCATATTTTGCGTGTCTCTGTGTTGCCATGCTTACAGTTTTGTCCTGATCTTTTTATCTCAAGATATTTTTTCTTTTTTGAGTTCCTTTCTCGTGGTTTGTCCGGCGGTCTTGTAATATTGTTGGGGGCTTTTTCTACTGGTTAAGTGTTAGAGCTGTGCACTAGATGTGAGTTTTGAGCTCTTTGCTGTACAGTAGTAGTGCAGAAACCTAATAAAGACAGTCCTACACGGTGCTGGCTGCTGGGATCACTGCTGCTGGAATGTGACTGACAACTTTGACTAATTATCAAACAATTCCAGGACTTCTTCATTAAGTTGAGCATAAAGTAAATATTTTTTGGCAGAGCTGACAAAGCATGACGAGTACGCAGCAAAGGTATTGTCCCTGGGGGTAGGACGCTAATGATATGTGATATATTTGGTTACTACTGCTCAGCTGTGTCTGTAGTACATCACAGGGTTACATGTAGTAAATTTACCTAATTTTTCTTCCTGTTAAATCTCTGTTTGCAGTGATGTTGTTTTCTTTTTTTGTAGACTGTCGCTTGTGACAGCACAGTTCTTGGAAGTGAATTGCTTTTCGGACACTTCCGTAAAACTGACCACATTTGTACAATTATAATTGTAACTTCCTCTTAAGCGCATTACAAAACTTCCATCCTCATGTCAAAAACTGCTTCAGAGACAAGATGTCCTGGTTGCACAATCTTATTAAAGGGACTGTCTACACAGACGGACTGTCAAACCCAGCACAGGAGCTTGGTGCATTATGGTGGGTCAATCATTTATATCCATCCTCTCACCTGCTTGTTTTCCATCTGTCTCCTCCCTTCTCTAGCTCTGAAGCCAGAGCTGTCAATCAAAGAAGAGGGAAAACAATCAGGTGGGAAATATATCTACATGTTTGGCCATGCCATGATGCACTGAGCGCCTGTACTTGGTTTGAACAGTCATTATGTGCTGACAGCCCTTTAAACAAGCACTTAAGGCAAAAATCAGTGCTGACGTTCTACTGAAGATCCTGAGGAGTGTTACATTACCTAGGATGTCAGAGCCCCCAAAAGAATCATTTCCTTGTGTCCTTAATGGGACCTATAAAAAGGGTTTGTTGTGCATAACACCTTTTAAGGGTTTGTGCTTAGTTTGGAAGTTATTCCCTCTCCACGGTTAGGTGATACCGTCTAGATCACTGGGGATGTAACGTTCAGCTCCATTCAAAAGGGGGGATATGTCTTCAAAGTCCTGTTCTCTGGACTAGCAGGGTCCTAGCAGTCAGCCAACAGTGACCGGAAGGTTATCTCTGTATTTATGGGATAGAGGGATATCTTCCAAACTTTCCACAAACCCTCTACATGGGGGCAACGGGCTTTGTAGTGATATGCCTGTGTAGGTTGTAGAACAACAGTAAAATTGATACCCGTTCCGTATTGCGATGCCCCCAGGCTAATTATATGTGGCTTCAAAACTTGCCTTCGTGCGGACTGACCATGAAGAGGAAGTCAAAGATCAGCTGCACCCCTGACTTCATGTTCAATTCGGACAAAGGCGGGGACAGTGACGTCAGTGCTGATTGGGCGAGTATAATTTTGTTTTTTGTTAATTTATCTGGGCCAAGCATTTAGTTCAAGAAGTTGTGACAACCTCTGATCTAAGACCTATACAACTATAATACTAGGTAAATATGTAGAGTTGCCCTGATGGGTTTAATGGAGTCATACACTTTGCATATACATTTTTGTTAGGGTCACAAAACGATATACTAATTCCAGATTACACTTTTGCTTTTAGTGCATTGTGAGAAAAGGAAATGCAAATATGTTATTGTTTTGGTGAGAACCCCAGTGATCACATGTATTCTATGGGGTAAACCAGATAAATGTTAACTTTCCCTTACAGCGCCACCCCTAGAGAATGCATTTCGGGTCCTCCAAAGTTATACACATTCTTTTGTGCTCATTGTCTACATTAGTGGTCCCCAACCTTTCTGGCCTCAAAGACCACATTGAGCTATTAGAGAGGGCCACGAGCAACAACCAGCTCCCGCCCTAACTCACAGTAGCGGAGCACAGAGCCCCCATTACTAGTATAATGACAACCAAAGCTTTTCCACAGAAATCACGCAGAGGCCGTGTACCAAGATCCAGAGGTTCCCACAATACCTCCATTCAGTATTCTCGCACCAATCACTCCCACCACACTGCTACATCCAGCTACAAGCACCTTCTCTGACCCCTGGTCTGCATCATCTATTAGATGACTGTCATAAAGGGAAATATACATTTATTAATCCTGAACTGGGTATTTGATGTTTTTATAAACTAGATGTCCCTTCAAAATTCCTATGTGAGTTGCTTTAAAGGGAACCTGTCTCCAGAAAAATACTATTATCCTGCCTATATAGTTTTTGGCTAAGTGCGGGCGCTGGTCAGGTTAGTAAAGCTATTAACCAGTAGATTAAACCTTTATCTGAAGGTTAATAGTGTTTATTTTCTGGTGACAGGTTCTCTTTAAGTGTGGGCAGTTTGCTCATTGACTTAAGGTACCTTCACACGAAGCGACGCTGCAGCGATAGCGACAACGATGTCGATCGCTGCAGCGTCGCTGTTTGGTCGCTGGAGAGCTGTCACACAGACCGCTCTCCAGCGATCAACTATGCCGAGGTCCCCTGGTAACCAGGGTAAACATCGGGTAACTAAGCGCAGGGCCGCGCTTAGTAACCCGATGTTTACCCTGGTTACCAGCGTAAAATCTAAAAAAAACAAACAGCACATACTTACATTCACGTCCCCCTGCGTCCACTTCCTGACTGACTGAGCGCCGTACAGTGAGAGCAGAGCGGTGACGTCACCGCTGTGCTGCTTTCACTTTCACTTTGCGGCGCTGAGTCAGAGGAGGAAGCAGACTGCAGGGGACGCAATGTGAGTATGTGCTGTTTGTTTTTTTTACATTTTACGCTAGTAACCAGGGTAAACATCGGGTAACTAAGCGCGGCCCTGCGCTTAGTAACCCGATGTTTACCCTGGTTACCAGTGTAAAATATCGCTGGTATCGTTGCTTTTGCTTTCAAACACAACGATACACAGCGATCGGACGACCAAATAAAGTTCTGGACTTTATTCAGCGACCAGCGACATCACAGCAGGATCCTGATCGCTGCTACGTGTCAAACGAAACGATATCGCTAGCGAGGACGCTGCAACGTCACGGATTGCTAGCGATATCGTTATAATGTCGTTTCGTGTGAAGGTACCTTTACTAAAGCTAGCTGTGCACAGATGACTGTGGACTGAAAGATGCTGTCAGCCGAACTCCCCCACCCCCCACCATACACCAAGAAAGCTGCCGACTGACATGTCAACTAGCAACTTATCTCCAGGAGACCAATACGATCGACAGTCCAAAATTAAAAATCTCTCCTAATGACATATCCATGTGGGTGCCCCTATATATATATATATATTAGACCAAATCAATGGATATCGGCATTAGTCTGAGTATGGGGGAGCCTTTACTTTTCAGTGTTTCCCATTAACTCCTCTCTGAGACTAAGCCTTTTTTTCTGTTAGCCATTGATGGCTGTCCCAACTCATGGACACCTCTGATGCCAGTATTTTTGCCTCCTCAGTTTGCACAGCATGCCATTGTATGTGCACAGTTTAATGGCCATTGTAAGAAGCACAACCTTTCCTGTTCTGTATACCTTTTATTTGTCACCTCTCCGTTTAGAGAACATACATACCAGGGCCTGCTACCTACAGCTAGAAATAATGTGTATCTAGTACAGACTTGTTCAGTTAGAAGACCTAAAAAGATGTTCTGGCCTGCCGCGAGCTTTGTTGTTCACAGTTGTCTGGACAATAGTTATTTTCTTGAATTTCACTTAACATTTTACATGATGGAATAAGGGTGACCTGCAAATTCAGATGTAACCAGTTAAGGGGGCTGTCCGCTACTTAGACATCCACTTGTAAAATTATGTCTGCATCGGGTCTCTAAGCCCTAGTCTGACATTGGTGTGGGAGCGCTACAGCATATTCACTCACTCTTCCATCTGACATCCAACCCAAGTTTCATCTGCTGGAAGTGAGAATGCTGTGGTGATCACGTAGCATAACAATGTCACATGGGTGCCAACATCGCTGGGATGGACCCAGTGTGGGAGATGGGTATAAGGTTTTTATTTAACACAGATGGCTATATAATTTAAAAGTAATCTGTCAGCAGGTTTTTGCTAGTTAATCTGAAAGCAGCAGGATGTAGTGGCAGAGAGCCTGATTCCAACAATGTATTACTTACTGTGATGCTTGTTGTTTCAACAAAATCTGTGTTTTGTCAGCAGGAGATTATCACTAGAGGACTAGTTATTTTGTGCCATGTAGTCCTCCTGCTCTGTATAACCCCACTCCTCCCACTGATTGGCAGCTTTCTGCTTATGCCCAGTGTACACAGAAAACTGCCAATCAGTGTTGTGGGTGGAGATACGCAGAGCTCAGCATTCAGAAAACTTGTAGATCAGCATCAGACAAAACAGTGTGTTTTTTTTTTTTTTTTTTTTAAAGGAGCAGCTCAGTGAGTGATACATCACAGGAATCCGGCTCCCTACATTATGCTGCTGACAGATGACATACCAAAAACCTGGTGTCAAATTCCGTTTAAGAAGTGCTTATCCAAGTAGGGGGTCACTCCTTTAACAAAACAAGAGGTGCTCTTTCTTTAATTTCTGACTACTCCTTGCTTCCTTATCCCATCTGAAATAAAGATGCACTTAATCTTAACTTGTAAAATAGAGCTCTGAAGTGTCCACAACTGTTAAAAAGCCGAGTATTGGCGTTAGAAATGTCAAATATATTAAAGCCTCTTAGTACAGTTGGTGCATCTATGCCTGTCTGGTAGAAAATGAAATCTATTGCGGCGGTGAGCTGGCAGAAGTTTGTGCTTTCATTTGCATCAGTTTGTGCTGTAATACACTGTTCAAAAAAAAATAAAGGGAACACTTAAACAACAGAATATAACTCCAAGTAAATCAAACTTCTGTGAAATCAAACTGTCCACTTAGGAAGCAACACTGTTTGACAATCAATTTCACATGCTGTTGTGCAAATGGAATAGACAACAGATGGAAATTATTGGCAATTATCAAGACACACTCAAAGGAGTGGTTCTGCAGGTGGGGACTCTACAACCCACATCTCAGTACCAATGCTTTCTGGCTGATGTTTTGGTCACTTTTGAATGTTGGTTGTGCTTTCACACTCGAGGTAGCATGAGAAGGACTCTACAACTCACACAAGTGGCTCAGGTAGTGCAGCTCATCCAGGATGGCACATCAATGCGAGCTGTGGCAAGAAAATTTGCTGTGTCTGTCAGCATAGTGTCCAGAGGCTGGAGGCGCTACCAGGAGATGGGCTAGTACACCAGGAGTTGTTGAGGGGGCCGTAGGAGGGCAACAACCCAGCAGCAGGACTGCTACCTCAGCCTTTGTGCAAGGAGGAATAGGAGGAGCACTGCCAGAGCCTTGCAAAATGACCTCCAGCAGGCCACAAATGTGCATTTGTCTGCACAAACGGTTAAGGCCCCGTCTCACATAGCGATTTACCAACGATCACGACCAGCGATACGACCTGGCCGTGATCGTTGGTAAGTCGCTGTGTGGTCGCTGGGGAGCTGTCACACAGACAGCTCTCTCCAGCGACCAACGATCAGGGGAACGACTTCGGCATCGTTGAAACTGTCTTCAACGATGCCGAAGTCCCCCTGCAGCACCCGGGTAACCAGGGTAAACATCAGGTTACTAAGCGCAGGGCCGCGCTTAGTAACCCGATGTTTACCCTGGTTACCAAAAAAAACAAACAGTACATACTCGCCTTTCGGTGTCCCTTGCCGTCTGCTTCCTGCTCTGACTGAGCCGCCGTACAGTGAGAGCGCAGCGGTGACGTCACTGCTGTGATCTGCTCTCACTGTACGGCGGCTCAGTCAGAGCAGGAAGCAGACGGCAAGGGACACCGAAAGGCGAGTATGTGCTGTTTGTTTTTTTTGGTAACCAGGGTAAACATCGGGTTACTAAGCGCGGCCCTGCGCTTAGTAACCCGATGTTTACCCTGGTTACCAGTGAAGACATCGCTGGATCGGTGTCACACACACCGATTCAGCGATGTCAGCGGGACCTCAACGACCAAAAAAAGGTCCAGGCCATTCCGACACGACCAGCGATCTCACAGCAGGGGCCTGGTCGCTGGTACGTGTCACACATAGCGAGATCGCTACTGAGGTCGCTGTTGCGTCACAAAACTAGTGACTCAGCAGCGATCTCGCTAGCGATCTCGCTATGTGAGACGGGGCCTTTAGAAACCGACTGTATGAGGATCGTCTGAGTGCCCGACGTCCACAGATGGGGGTTGTGCTCACAGCCCAACACCGTGCAGGACGCTTGGCATTTGCCACCGAACACCAGGATTGGCAGATTCGCCACTGGCGCCCTGTGCTCTTCACAGATGAAAGCAGGTTCACACTGAGCACATGTGACAGACGTCACAGAGTCTGGAGACGCCATGTAGAGTGATCTGCTGCCTGCAACATCCTTCAGCACGGTTGGGCAGTGGGTCAGTAATGGTGTGGGGTGGCATTTCTTTGGAGGGCTGCACAGCCCTCCATGTGCTCGCCAGAGGTAGCCTGACTGCCATTAGGTACCGAGATCAGATCCTCAGACCCCTTGTGAGACAATATGCTGGTGCGGTTGGCCCTGGGTTCCTCCTAATGCAGGACAATGCCAGACCTCATGTGGCTTGAGTGTGTCAGCAGTTCCTGCAAGATGAAGGCATTGAAGCTATGGACTGGCACGCCCGTTCCCCAGACCTGAATCCGATTGAACACATCTGGGACATCATGTCTCGCACCATCCACCAATGTCACATTGCACCACAGACTGTCCAGGAGTTGGCAGATGCTTTGGTCTAGGTCTAGGAGGAGATCCCTCAGGAGACCATCTGCTGCCTCATCAGGAGCATGCCTAGGCGTTGTAGGGAGGTCATATAGGCATGTGGAGGCCACACACACTACTGAGCTCCTTGTCTTGAGGCATTTCCACTAAAGTTGGATCAGCCTGTAACTTAATTTTCCACTTTGATTTTGAGCATTATTCCAACTGCAGACCCCCGTGGGATATTAGTTCTGATTTACATTGATCATATTTAGGTTTTATTGTTCTCAATAAAGATTTGCAACTGGAATATTTCATTCAGTGATATCTAGGATGTGGGATTTTAGTGTTCCCTTTATTTTTTTGAGCAGTATATATAGTAAATCTCTCGGCCTGTAAGCCACTCCACCCATGTTTTTGTCATTTTTTTTTTTTAAATAAGTGACCTTCTCAAAGGTGGAGTAAAGCCCTTGATAATCTCCCCCAGGTTTGTTGTCTGAGCACAGACTAGAGATATATTCTATAATTTCTAAGTAAAGATATTTTGTACATTTGTCTTTTTCAGTGAGGTTAAGAAATGTGTTACAATTGCATTGTTCAGTCCCAGTTTGTATTTTTCTGCTTTAGGTTCATTCACTCTTAATTATGCTTTCGCACATTGTGGCAAAAAACCTTATTGCCCCAGTGCGTGAACACAGCCTAAGGCCGGTTTCACACGTCAGTGGCTCCGGTACGTGAGGTGACAGTTTCCTCACGTACCGGAGACACTGACACACGTAGACCCATAAAAATCAATGCATCTGTTCAGATGTCATTGATTTTTTGCGGACCGTGTCTCCGTGTGCCAAACACGGAGACATGTCAGTGTTCGTGGGAGCGCACGGATTACACGGACCCAATAGAGTCAATGGGTCCGTGTAAAACACGGACCTCACACGGACATTCTCCGTCTGGGGTCCGTGTGGCGTGCCGGAGACAGCGCTACAGTAAGCGCTGTCCCCCCCACATGGTGCTGAAGCCGCGATTCATATCTTCTCTCCAGCAGCGTAGAGAAAATATGAAGAATAGTGTTTAAAATAAAGATCTATGTGTCCGCCGCCCCCCCACCCCCTGTGCGCCCCCCCGCTGTCCTGAAAATACTCACCCGCTCCCTCGTTGGCTGTTGCTCCTTCCTGGTCTGGCCGCGGCTTCCACTGTATGCGGTCACGTGGGGCCGATCATTTACAATCATGAATAGTCGGCTCCGCCCCTATGGGAGGTGGAGCCACATATTCATGACTGTAAATGATCGGCCCCACGTGACCGCATACACTAGAAGCCGCGGCCAGACCAGGAAGCAGCGAGGGAGGCGGGTAAGTATTTTCTGAACAGCGGGGGGGGGGGGGTGCGCACAGGGAGTGGGGGGGCGCACAGGGGGTGGGGGGGCGGCGGACACATAGATCTTTATTTTAAACACTATTCTTCATATTTTCTCTGCAGCAAACGCTGCTGCAGGGAACATATGAATCCGAGATGCAGGGTACCACACGCGTGGGTACCACACGCTCCGTGTGGTACCCACTCGCCATACGGGCGGCACACGTGTGCCGCACGTATGGCCTACGTGAGTTCCCAGGCACACGGACACGGATTACTCCGGTACCGATTTATTCCGGTACCGGAATTATCTGGACGTGTGGGACAGCCCTAAGGCCAAGTTCACATGATTGTATATTCAGCCCTGGTGCTGTCCGTGAAATACGTGGGCAGCACTCAGACCATGGTTATTTGATGGGGCAGTGCAGATGAGTGGTGTTTTTTTTGTTTTTTTGTTTTCACTGACTGTTTCCTCTGTGTGTCATATGAGACTCTCCCAAGTTAAGTGCACATTTATTTTTTTTAAATAGGATTGGTCAGCTCCTTGACCTGTTTAATAAATATTTTCATTCATGATATTAAAAAGAAAAAACTATTCTGGAGCATGTTTTCCTACAACCCTGAATTGCACCATTCCTGTGGTAGTCCCACTAGACAACTTATGAATAAATTGATACCTGGGTGTTACCAGCTGGAGGGTGTCATTATATGTGTGATCTTGTCCAATCAGTGCTGCCTTAGCAAAGAGATTGGTAACACCCAGTTGTCTATTCAGAAATTATAAGGGGAATATCAGAGGGACGTCGCAAAATAGACTAAGACCATACTTCATTCATGGGGAATACAAGCACTTCCTACAACACATCTGTCAGGAGGTGTTGTTTTTTTAAAATCTGCAGCACAACTGTATAATACAGTAATTATTTCCCATATAGTAATGCTCTGTGGGAATTCCTTAATACTTTTTAATAGTCATTATTATTTCAGCAGCAGACTGCCCGATGGCAATAAAGCTGTAACAATTGTAATAATTTGGCTTATTATTTAAGAAGTAGTAAGTTTAAAATCTGTAAAAAAATAAAAAATCTTTTAAAGCATGTTACAGGATTACAATTCAGACCAAGCAAATGTTCTGGGTTTATTAGGGTTACTCAGGTCATGTCTTATTTTGGAATATAGTGACATATATACTACTAGACATTTTTCAGCAAGCAAAAAGGATTTTCCGGCACTGTCATTATTCTACTGGTTGTACTAGAATATATCTGTCACCTGGAATGCAGCCTGATGAGTAATAGATGCCTGCTTCTCCACCACTTCCAGGACACACCCAGCGTGGCCCCTGGCCCCTAAGGGTGTAGAATTGCCTCTAATGATTTCATAACAACCTCTCACCAAAAATGAAAATAATTGACTTTGTGAGTCATTATATATATATATATTTTTTTTTTGTGTGAGTTGGAAATAGGTCTTTAAATTGATCCTGAGCTACAAGTAACTCAACTCTTCTGAGCTTCTGCTCTTCAGCCACGTAGCAAACCTGTAAAAGAAAAAAAAAAAAAAAGATACTTTAAAGGGGTTGTCCAATACTCGGACAACTTCTTCTGAATTCCAGTAAAGTAATAACACCTATACTTACCTCCGCTGGAACAGCACTGGTTTCTGCACTAGTTTTTTCAGTGATCGCATGACAATCAGCTCTGGCTGCACTCCCTTCTCCTTTGGACAGAGCAAACTGCAGCTCTCGCTTTGCCCAGATGTCAATTACGTCTGTAGGAGAGGTCAGTGAAGTCAGCGCTGATTGACCGCAGAGATCATGTGAAATCACAATGTCACTCGATCCCTAGGAGAGCCAATGCTGACATTTTCTTTTTTTTTTTTTTTGACTATGAGAAAGCTGATGAAAGATGGTATTTTCTGTCTGAGAATAATCACTAATGTCTGAATGAAGCCCAAGTCACTTGTAGTCGTGTTCCTTAAGATCCCAATGTCAAACTACTACTTTACATCTTCGGTAATAGTGATTGTGAGCTTATATTTTCATTAGCTGGCTGAAAGTTGTGAGAAATCGAATCTGGCACGACCACATTCACTATCATTAGTTGTAAGTGGCACCCAATATTTGTGACATGTCACCATAGTCCGAATCTTATTTATGCTAGTACAAGTGTAAGATTTAGTCATTAAATACTTACATTTTAGTATATTGTGTATATATAGTTTTGGGTCCTTTATGCTATGTGCCCACAATGAAGATGCATCAGCGATTTGGATGCTGCATGTTCAGTGAACCATGCGGAGTTACCGCATCTAATGAATGGCTATGGCTGAAACTGCGCAGCGGAGACTAGCATCTCCACTGCAGATAATTGACCTGCTGAGGCTCGTAAACCCTCATCGTGGGTTGGTGTACTCAGCATGAGGGCTGTACCACACATCCAGATAATTCCGGTACTGGAATAAATCGGTACCGGAGTTATCCGTGTCCGTGTGCCTGGGAACTCACGTAGGCCATACGTGCGGCACACGTGTGCCGCCCGTATGGCGAGTGGGTACCACACGGAGCGTGTGGTACCCACGCGTGTGGTACCCTGCATCGCGCTGAAGCCGCGATTCATATGTTCCCTGCAGCAGCGTTTGCTGCAGAGAAAATATGAAGAATAGTGTTTAAAATAAAGATCTATGTGTCCGCCGCCCTCCCACCCCCTGTGCGCCCCCCCCCCCCCCCGCTGCTCTGAAAATACTTACCCGCCTCCCTTGCTGCTTCCTGGTCTGGCTGCGGCTTCTAGTGCATGCGGTCACGTGGGGCCGATCATTTACAGTCATGAATATGTGGCTCCACCTCCCATAGGGGCGGAGCCGACTATTCATGATTGTAAATGAGCGGCCTCACGTGACCGCATACAGTGGAAGCCGCGGCCAGACCAGGAAGGAGTGACAGCCAATGAGGGACCGGGTGAGTATTTTCAGAACAGCGGGGGGGCGCACAGGGGGTGGGGGGGCGGCGGACACATAGATCTTTATTTTAAACACTATTATTCATATTTTCTCTGCAGCAAACGCTGCTGCAGGGAACATATGAATCGCGGCTTCAGCACCAGTGGGGGGGACAGCGCTTACTGTAGCGCTGTCTCCGGCATGCCACACGGACCCCAGACGGAGAATGTCCGTGTGAGGTCCGTGTTTTACACGGACCCATTGACTCTATTGGGTCCGTGTAATACGTGCGCTCCCACGAACACTGACATGTCTCCGTGTTTGGCACACGGAGACACGGTCCGCAAAAAATCAATGACATCTGAACAGATGCATTGATTTTTATGGGTCTACGTGTGTCAGTGTCTCCGGTACGTGAGGAAACTGTCACCTCACGTACCGGAGCCACTGACGTGTGAAACCGGCCTTAGGCCTGTTTCACACATCAGTTTTTCGCCATCAGGCAGAATCCGGCAAATTTTTTAAAAACTGGATCCGAAAGAGACCGACCCCAGAATGGAAAATGCATGAAAAACGAATCGGTAGCCGGATTCATCCTTTCACCTCAAGTTTCATCCGTTTTTCGCCTGATTCATCGCTGTGCGTTTTTTTGCCGGACAAAAAAACTTCCTCTGTACGTTTTCTCCGGCCGCCGGAAAAATAATTTTCGACAGATCCGGCAAAAAAAACGGATGAAATGTGTGGCCATTCGTCACAATCTGGCTCTAATACAAGTCTATGAGAAAAAAACAGATCCGGCGGCCATTTTTGCCTGATCCCTTTTTTTTTTTTTTTCTCTTTCAAAATTCGCCTTATTGTGCCTGACGGCAAAAACCTGATGTGTGAAAGAGCCCTAATAGACACATAGTGGGCATGGGATTTCTATAAATCCCATCCACTGTGCTTCTAAACTAGAACACAGCGTTTTGAACACAGCACAGGTGAGCTGCATCCAAAACGCTGCTCTTCCTGATCGTAGGCATGTACCCTTAGAAGACTAAGTGCTAATAACTATTTCTGACCTGTCTGTATCCTGACATAAGAAAAGAACCCATTTCAATTTTCTTTAAAGTGTTTGTTTCTTTTGAAAAATAAAATTTTGAGTTTGTCTTATCTGGGGTTTGGATTCTATAAAATATTTTTTCTCTCTTAAATGTTGCTATTGTTTCCATTTTGTCTTTCCTGTTGCTTTGCTTACATGCTGCATAAACTATAGCTGTGGCTGACTTGTGGCTAGTTTCAGTATGTAAATTGGCTGAGACAGATGCTGGCTGCACATGGCTCAGCTGATGACACTGCTAGCATACGTGGCAGGTGAGTCTTCAGGCAGACACAGCCAGCTCTGTTTAGTTTGCAGTCTCTAGGCCATTATTCATTTGTAAGGGCATCTAGACAATAAGTCAAGCCAGCTCTTTCTAAGGCTGCTTTCACACATCTGTTTTTTGCCGTCAGACACAATCCGGCGAATAAAAAAAAAACGGATCCGGCGAATGACGCCACCGGATCCGTCTTTTTTTTTTTTTCCCATAGACTTGTATTAGCGCCGGATGGCCTTCAGTTTTTCGCCAGACCCGGCAAAAATTGTGCATCCGGGCGGACAAAACGGACAGGTGAATGTTTTTTTGTGTCCGGCGCGAATACAAGTCTGGGGTTGGAATTTCCGCCCTCTGTCCCAGATCTGTCTGCAGACAGTGCTCAGAGGAGAGCCATTGGTTTAGTGATCAGAGGGGCTCACAGGGCACAGAACTCCCCCACACACACTCATGTAATCATTTGATGTGTTCAAATTACATAAAGGATGTTAAAAAGTGAAACTTGTACATATTTCATAAGGTGCAGAGGGTTTCCTTTATTACAAAATCTGCTTTCCTGCTAGCTTTTCACTGTCTGACCTCACTGAATATAATGTATAGGTTTTGCAATCAGTCATCCCACAACACACCGTAATTCTTGTTTTAGATAGATTGTCATGTAGTTATATGGGCCTCGGATGGGACTGAATCAGAGGGAGGAGGATGTAGATGCTGAGAGAGAGGAACCATAGAACTCCCAAGTGTCCCACAAACAGCGGGACAGTCCCAGATTTGGATGTGTGTCCCGCTGTCCTGGGCAGTCTGCTGATTGTCCTGCAGTATGACATGGCCTCAGCCGCCCCACCACCTCTTTAATTCATGCAGGGTAGCATTGTTCAATGTACGCTTGTCACTGACTTGTTCAGCTCTGCTCAGCCCTCAGTCCTGCCCGGCCGCAGCATCTTCCAGGCTGGCGACTCCCAGCAGTGCTCTCTTATGTGCTCCATTCTGCTCCTCCTGTGAGTCCCCTTGTATGCCTGCTTCCTTATTTATTTAGCTCTGGGCTTATGATTGCTTAAGGGAAAATATATGTAAATAAATAATTAAAAAAAAAAATCTATATCTCCTGGGAGAATATAAAAAACAAAGCCCTACCCCCATGAGGGAAAAAATAAGATTTTTATTTAGAAATATAGTCTATATTTAGAGGGGTTGTACATTACTGGACAATTCCAGCTTAATCAGTTCAAGACCTCAGTTAAAATAAGATGTATACCTCCTGCAGAGGAAACCAACTTAGCGCTGCTGTTCCCAAAGATTGATATGACGTGTCATGTGCTAGCTGCACCTGCATGTCGCATGGTGTGCCGTTCTTCAAAAGTGTGTGGGGGGGGGGGGGAGAATGCTGAAACCTCTTGGGCAACATGGCTCAGTGGCTAGCACTGCAGCTTCAGATTCCTGGGTTCAAATCCAACCAGGGACAACATCGGTAAGGAGTTTGCATGTTCTCCCCATGTTTGTGTGAGTTTCCTCCCACACTCAAACACATATTGATAGGGAATCAAGATTGTTAGCACCAATAGGGACAGTGATGATAATGTCTGTAAAGTGCTGTGGAATTAATGACACTATATAAGTGAGATAAATAAATAAAAATGTGGTCTTCAAGCTCAGAACTTCAAAGCAGTTGTTGGATATAAACAAGAGCAGCAAGTCTCCTTGATTGTCAACAAACCGTTAAATATGGCTAAGTAGGCATCTATCAGTTGGTGTTCTTGCGATACCTTTATATAAAAAATTTGATGGTCACATAATTCCTCTAATGGGAATCTGTCACCAGGTTTTTGCCACCTAGTCTGAAAGTAGCATAATAAATTGACAAAGACCCTGATTCCAACGATGCGTCAACTGGGCTGTTTGATGTAATTTTGATAAAATCATTCTCATCTACAGGAGATTTATCACTGGAGGACTAGTAAACCCACTGCCAGGTAGTTTTCCTTATTCATGAGCGCTGTATAACCCCGGCCTCACCACTGATTGGCAGCTTTCTGCCTATGCCCAGGTTACCCAGAAAGCTGCCAATCAGTGTAGTAGAATGGGTTATGCACAGATCTGCAGCAGATAAAACAGATTTTATTAAAACTGGACCAAACAACCCATTAAAGGGAACCTGTCGTGTTTCCCTTGCCCTCCAACCCAGCAGCATTCACCTGTGTATGAGTACACTCCCTACCTAACAGCCCTGTATAGCGTAATTCAGTTAAGTAAATGCTTTAAGTGTTGGATGACATGGGTTCCCATTAAATGACACGGTGCTGGAATCTGGGTCTCTCCCCAGACATCATGGAGAAGCAAAACCTTGGTATCAGATTTGTAGGAAACACCGTGTCTCTTAGATGCTGACATGCCCTTGTCATTTTTTTTAAGCAGATACTTCAGGAAAACGCAGGCCTGTTGCTTTTGCAGCAACCTTGCTTCTTGACTTTTTATTATTTCATATATAAGCTAGCTGCCTGACTGGACCGGTCACTTTTTAGCCGCCTACGACTTTCGAAGCCGAGGTTAAAAGAAGTAAAAGAAAAAAAAAATCCAGAAGATATACACAAGTCGTTTTGGCATTGCAGTGCAAATGTTCACTCTCTTTGACATTTTGTAGCGTTTTGGTTTTCAGCCAGTTCCATGCTGAATCTGTCTGAAAAAGACATCATATACATATGAATCCGCTGAGTTTTTCAAGCAGAAACCCCAATAGGAATTTTTTTTTTCTCTTTATTTGTTTTTATGATCTTATTTTTCACTCCCATTATATGGCGAAAAACAGTGTTAAAGCAAAATCTATTGCAAACTTTTGCGCCTTCTCACTGACTTAAATTGTAATTGTAAGTTAGGCTACTTTCACACTGGCGTTTTCTGCAATACGTCGCAATGCGTCGTTTTGCCGAAAAAACGCATCCTGCAAAAGTGCTTGCAGGATGCGTTTTTTTTTGCATTGACTTACATTAGCGACGCATTTGCGACGCATTGCCACACTTCGCAACCGTCGTGCGACGGTTGCGCCGTGTTGTGGTGGACCGTCGGGACCAAAAAACGTTACATGTAACGTTTTTTGCTCCCGACGGTCCGCTTTTTCCGACCGCGCATGCGCGGCCGGAACTCCGCCCCCACCTCCACGCACTTCCCCGCACTTCCCCGCACCTCACAATGGGGCAGCGGATGCGCTGGAAAAATGCATCCGCTGCCCCCGTTGTGCGGCGGAGACAACGCTAGCGTCGGGGACCTCGGCCCGACGCACTGCGACGGACCGAGCCCGACGCTAGTGTGAAAGAAGCCTTAATTGTTAAGTTGTAAGTACAAAGAGCCTTCTGAGCGGAAAACAGCAGAAGAATGAACATGTAATTTTTTTTAATCACTTGGTGTTTATAGAAAACTGGTTAAAAGATATTCAAAAGCCTGAACTTATGCATCTTTACATAGAAATGAAATTGAAAGAAATCCACTTGTGCACAAAATGTCTTTTTTTTTCATGCCTTAAGGTTGGTCAAAACTGACAGATTCCCTTTAAATGGGTTTTCTCCTCTCATAAAGTGATAGCATGTCTGTTGAATATACAGTTAAGTCCAGAAATATTTGGACAGTCATACAGGTGTTGGCATTTTAGACATTTACCAAAACATATCCAAGATAGTTAAAATTAGTATAGTCTTAAAGTGCAGACTCTCAGCTTTAATTTGAGGGTATTCACATCCTAATTGGAGTAAGGATTTAGGACGGGTTGGGAACCTCAGGCTTTCAAGCAGTTTACGGCCCTCAATGACCTTTTTATCCAGCTCTGAGCTTTTTGAACATGTAAACGTAGTGTTCGCTGTTGAACGCTGAGGTCCATGCAAATAAAGATTGTCCTGAGACCAGTGGCAGCGTCAGAACGTACTTTGTGAGCGGAATTAGTGCATGATTTATATGGCCCTCAAAGGATGGTATAAATATCCAAATGGCTCTTGGTAGAAAACAAACCTTTGGTTTAGGAATTAGTTATTTAATATGTAGCTGCCTCTTTTTAAAGGGACCAGAAGTAATTGGACAATTACCTTAGAAGTACTTTAATGGGCTCCCTCGATTCCCTCGTTAATCTTTCATCAATTAAAAAGAATCTGTCATCAGGATTTACTAAGTAAACTACAGACATTGTTGGATCTGTAACATTGATTAAAATGATATGTGTTCAAGAAATCTGTCTTGTGGTTCCTGTTTAATCTGTGTTTTGAAGTTTTGTGTTAGTGATAAGTTCGTACTTTGGGGCAGGCCTGTGGGGCGTGGGTCTTTTTTGGTGCTCTGGCCTCATCTTCATCATTCTGGGCCTAAATAACAGGTCGTTGGACCTTCAGTGACCTGCCTCCTACTTTAAATATGGCACCTACGTAGTTAGCATTATGGTCTGAAAAAAAAAATTGTCTTTAACGAATTGTATTTAAAGTAGGAGTCAGGTCACTGAAGGTTCAGTAACCTGTCATAAAGCCCAGAATTATGACGATAAGACCAGAGTACCAAAAAAAGGCCCGCGCACAGGCCCGCCCCAAATCACGAGCATTTCATTACTCAAAACTTAAAACACAGATTAAACAAGAACCACAAGATGGATTGCTTCAACCAGGTATAATTAAAATCAGTGTTACAGATCCAACTTGATGATGCCTGTTTACTTAGCAAAATCCTGATAACAGGTTCTCTTAAAGCAGGTAAAAGGTCTGGAGATGATTCCAGGTATGGCATTTGCATTTGGAAGCTGTTGCTGTGAACCCACAACATGTGGTCAGAGCAGGAGCTCTCAGTGGAAGAGAAACAGACCGTTAGGCTGAAAAAAAAAAAAAAAAAGTAGAAATCCATCAGAGCAGAAATGTTAGAAGTGGCCAAATCAACTGTTTTGTACATTCTGCAAAACAAAGAGTGCACTGCTGAGCTTGGCAACTCTGAAAGGCCTGTACAACCACAGAAGACAACAGTGGTGGATGCTCGCGGAATCCTTTCCATGGTGAAGAAAAACCCCTTCAGGACATCCACCCATGGGAAGAGCACTCTACTTTAAGTAGTTGGTTGAATATGTTGGTTGAGGGTTCACCACAAGGTGCAAAACATTAATCAGCCTTTAAAATAAAAGGGCCAGATTAAACTTTGTAAAAAAAAAAGAACACCTAAAGATGCCAGCCCAGTTAAGGAAAAGCATTCATTGGACAGGTGAAACGAAGACCAACCTGTACCAGAGTGATGGGAAGAAGAAAATATGGAGAAAGCTTGGAGCTGCTCATGATCCAAAGCACACCACTTGCTCTGTAAAGCATGGTGGAGGCAGTGTGGTGGCATGGATGGCTTCCTATAGCACTGGGTCACTACTGTTTATTGATGATGAGACTGAAGAAGGGAGCAGCCGGATGAATTCTGAAGTGTACATGGCCGTACTTTCTTCTCAGATTCAGCCAAATGTAGCAAGGCTGATTGGACAGTGTTTCACAGTACAGATTGACAATGACCCAAAAAATACTGTAAAATCAACTCAAGAGTTTTTTTAAGGCAAATAAGTGAAATATTCTGCCATGGCCAAGTCAAGCACCAGATCGCAACCCCATCGTGCAAGCATTTCACATGTTTAAGACAAAACTTAACCCCTTAAAAAGAATTAGAGGTATTTTTGGTTTTGCATTTTCATTTTCTGCTCCCCTTCTTCCCAGAGCCATAAGGGTATGTGTCCACGTTCAGGTTTGCTTCAGGCTTTGGTCAGGATTTTATGCAGGTAAAATCCTGCAAAAATGCACCTGAGGTCACTGGCAGGTCACCTGCGGTGTTCCTGCGTGTTTTGCTCATTGTAGCAACATGCTGCGTTCCGAAAAAACGCACCGCATGTGCGTTTTTGCGGGAAAAACACATGTGTTTTTTAATGCACAGTGGAGACGGGATTTCATTAAATCCCCTCCACTATGCTGTAACATCTGGACGCTGCATTTTTGACGCTGCGGCTCAACGCTGCGTCAAAAACGCAGCGTATTCCTGAACGTGGACACATACCCTAACTTTTTTATTTTTTGGTCAAAATGGCCATGTGAGGGCTTGTTTTTTGCGGTGCGAGTTGTACTTTTGAACAACTCCTTTGGTTTTAACATATCTTGTGCTGGAAAACGGGATAAAAATTCCAAGTGCGGTGAAATTGCAAAAAAAGTTCAATTCTACAATTGTTTTGCTTTTTTACTATGTTCACTAAATTCTAAAACTGACCTGCCATTATGATTCTCCAGGTCATTATGAGTTCATAGACAACAAACATGTCTAGGCTCTTTTTTAAGTGGTGAAAATTTTTTTTCAAAGTTTGTTTAAAAAATAAATAAATAAATTGCATCATTTTCTGATACCTGTAGTGTCTCCATTTTTTTTCGTGATCTGGGGATGGGTGAGGGCAACGTAATTCTGTAGTTTTTACTTTTTTTTTTTCTCGTTACGCTGTTTAGCGATCGGGTTAATTCTTTTTTTTTTTTTTAATGATTGAGCAATTCCAAACGTTTCGATACCAAATATGTGTATGTTTGATATATATATTTTTTTTTTATAGTTGTATTTTGAATGGGGCGAAAGGGATTTGAACTTATTTATTTTTTTTACTAGATGGTGGACCGATTCTAACTTATCGGGTATTCTAGAATATGTATGTAGTTTATTTATGAAGATTTCAGAATAATGCAATGAATACACAGGATTCGGCCTGCCGGGCGCGACCAATTAGCGAAGCGTGGTTCAAATCCTGCGCCAATTCGCAGCTGGACTGAGCCTGTCGCTGATTGTTCCTGCCCGGCCGGCCGCGAACAATAAGTAAAGCCAGGGCAAGCTCCAGGTTTTTGAGGGCCCCGGGCGAAAGAGTCACACAGCCCACGTAGCATATTGCACAGCCACGTAGTATATAGCACAGCCCACGCAGTATATAGCACAGCCCACGCAGTATATAGCACAGCCCACGCAGTATATAGCACAGCCCACGCAGTATATAGCAATGTGGGCACCATATCCCTGTAAAAAAAAAAAAAATTAGTTATATACTCACCTTCCGGCGGCCCCCAAATCCAGCCCAGGCCTTTAGCGATGCTCCTCGCGACGCTCCGTTCCCAGTAATTCCTTGCGGCAATAACCCGTGATGATGTAGCGGTCTCGTGAGACCGCTACGTCATCTGGGGTCACTGCTGCAATGCATTCTCGGGAATGGTGCATCGCGAGGAGCGGGAAAGGCCGGACGCTGGAAGGTGAGAATATGATTTTTTTTTTTTTTTTAACATGTTTTTACATATGTTATACATACATATTTACCTATGTTATACATACATATAGTAAAAAGTTGGTCACACTTACAGGGTTAATGGCAGCGTTAACGGACTGCTAAAATGCTATGTGGGCGCTGACTGGAGGGAAGTATGGAGGGGGCACTGATTGGAGGGGAGTAGGGAGGGGCCAATTCGCGGCCGGACTGTGCCTGTCGCTGATTGGTCGCGCCCAGCCGGCCGCGACCAATCAGCGACGTGGGATTTCCGTTACAGACAAACAGATGGAAGTGGACCTTAGACGATTATATATATAGATAATTTTTAAAAACCTTTTTTTTGTTACTTTTGGCATGCTTCAATAGTCTCCATGGGAGACTAGAAGCTGCCATAACCCGAACGGCTCTGCTGCATACAGGCGAGAATCAGATCGCCTGTATGTAGCAGACTTCCTCACTTGCTATGAGCGCTGACCACTGAAAGGCGTTCATAGCAATCCTGGCAGTGACAACCATAGAGGTCTGCTGGAGACCTCTGGTTGTCATGCCAACCCATTATTTCATAAATAAAAAGTACACATGAAAATAAGTAACTGTGTAATGTATCTAATCAGAGATTTGCTTCTTTCTTTGCCAGAATTGATCAGTAATTCTCATTTCTCAGGTAAAATTTGTATTCATTGAAGACTTTCCCATTAGGCCTCTTTTACACTTGCGTTGTTTGGCATCCGTCGCAATCTGTCGTTTTAAGAAAAAAAACCGGATCCTGCAAATGTGCTCGCAGGATGCGTTTTTCCCCATAGACTTGTATTAGCGACGGATGGCCACACGTCGCGTCCATTGTGCGACAGATGTGTCGTGTTTTGCCGGATCGTCAGCACGAAAAACGTTCAAGTGAACGTTTTTTTTGTCCATCGCGTCCGCCATTTTCTACCTCGCATGCGCGTCCGAAACTCCGCCCCCTCCTCCCCGGACTTCAGAATGTGCAGCGGATGCGTTGAAAAACTGCATCTCCTGCCCACATCGTGCACAAATTTCACAACATGCGTCGGTACATCGGCCCGACGCATAGCGACGGACCCGTACCGACGCAAGTGTGAAAGAGGCCTTACTGAGATAGGAGATGGCGGCTGCTACAGATACAGTTCTATCTACAGAGGAGGAGGAGGGACGAGCTCTAGCTCCTCCCCTCTACATAGAAGATGGCAGCTGATATGGATAGAAATCTATGTCAGTAATGGGAAAGTCTGTCTTTACAGAGTACAGATTTTACCTCAGAATTGCTAACTTTGAAAATGGCTATAAATAGCTAAGGTGTGCAATGGGCCGCACCGTATACAAACCCTCAGGGCTAACAGTACAAAAGTAGCTATGGAGGATATCCCACTATATAAAACATAACCTTTAATATAAACAAGTTAAAATATTGGATCCCAACAAAACAACACAAACATAGACCAAAGAAAACGTGCTCAAGATAAAAAAAAATTGGATCAGTCTTACCAATCTGGACGGACGTATTAGCAATTTACCTCTCAAACTGGCAAATGGCTAATCCATACTGGAGTGTGTGGAATGATAATATAATCCACCTGCAGCGTCACTAGACGATGAACTTGAGAACGTGTGATAAGACATCTGCAGTTCAGATTAACACGTCTTCATTTTGTCCCACACTGACAGAACAGCTCATTTCAAACTAGCAATCTTGCTGATCCACATAAAATCCAATTGGTGGTAGCCACTAGTCCGGTATCAGTTCTACCATAGATAACTGGTCTGATCTCAACAAACACTATATTACACTGTATTCCTTCTGATAGATACTGATGAGATCGACTTGATTCTTTATTGACTCCTAGAGAACTTGTACCACGGGAGGGCTCAGTGAGAGTGTTCGGCAAGTGTTACTTTGAGGCTGTCTCCCCACCATGTGTTTTTTGATGGTGCATAATTTTGATGAGTCAAAAATGCAACATCTTACAGTTTGAGGAAAGTAGATGGAATTTCTAGAAATCTCTTGTCCACTTTATCTTGTATTTTGTTTTTTACTCAGTGTAAACTGACCTGTGGTGTGTTTCAGCTTCTCTGACAGGGAGGCTGAGTTATGTGTAGATTTTCCCCATGGAATTGTATTGAATGCAGAAAACCTGCAGGTAAAAACTGCACTTGCGTTTTTAGGGTTTGTGCACACGCTGCGGATTTTGCTGCGGATTTGCAGCTGTTTTCCATGAGTTTACAGTACCATGTAAACCTATGGAAAACAAAATCCACAGTGCACATGCTGCGGAAAAAAACGTGCGGAAACACTGCATTGTTTATTCCGCAGCATGTCAATTCTTTGTGCGGATTCCGCAGTGGTTTACACCTGCTCCATAATAGAAATCCGCAGGTGTAAAACCGCAGGTGGAATCCGCACAAAAACCGCATAAAATCCGTGGTAATTCCGCAGGTAATTCGCAGTGCGGTTTACCTGCGGATTTACCAAAACAGATGCGGAAAAATCCGCAGGGGATCCATGTACGTGTGCACATACCCTTAGTCTGTTTCCACAGTGGAAATGTATTAAAAACGCATGTAGTCCTTGAGTGACAGTATCAATGTATAATATGGACCATCTCTGTGGAAAAACAATAAAAGGTGGTTCTTTATGAGCTCAAAAATTGGAGAAATAACCTTTTGCTGGTTATTAAAAATCAGGGGAACCCTGCATCTTCATTTTATTTTATTTTTTTTATACCTGTGAAGGCTAAGTAGACAGCTGTGAGCTGATATTAATAGCCTGGGAAGCTCCATGTTTATTGCCCCCTTCCCAGGCTATTAAGACCAGCTACAAACATGTCCAAAGGCATATCAATGATACCTAGGGACCTTCACCACAGAAATGAATCCCAAAGTGCATTAGAGAAGGGCGTGTGTCAAAGTATTAACAACCTAAGGGCTGTCCCACACGTCCAGATAATTCCGGTACCGGAATAAACCGGTACCGGAGTTATCCGTGTCCGTGTGCCTGGGAACTCACGTAGGCCATACGTGCGGCACACGCCCATAGGGGTGGAGCCGCCTATTCATGACTGTAAATGAGCGGCCCCACGTGACCGCATACAGTAGAAGGCGCGGGGCAGAGAGGAAGGAGCGACGGCCAACGAGGGAGCGGGTGAGTATTTTCAGAACAGCGGGGGGGCGCACAGGGGGTGGGGGGGCGGCGGACACATAGATCTTTATTTTAAACATTATTATTCATATTTTCTCTGCAGCAAACGCTGCTGCAGGGAACATATGAATCGCGGCTTCAGCACCATGTGGGGGGGACAGCGCTTACTGTAGCGCTGTCTCCTGCACGCACACGGACCCCAGAAGGAGAACGTCCGTGTGAGGTCAGTGTTTTACACGGACCCATTGACTTTAATGGGTCCGTGTAATACGTGTGCTCCCACGAACACTGACATGTCTCCGTGTTTGGCACACGGAGACACGGTCCGCAAAAAATCTATGACATCTGCACAGATGCATTGATTTTTATGGGTCTACGTGTGTCAGTGTCTCCGGTACGTTAGGAAACTGTCACCTCACGTACCGGAGCCACTGACGTGTGAAACCGGCCTAAAAAATGGATACCTGGTATCCACACACCACTCACCAGAAAGATGTTATAAAATAGCACATTTTATTAAAGAATCTAAACAATACAAAAAATTCATAAAATCTTAGTCACAGTTGACATATAGCAAGCATTAACCCCTTAACCCCCGGAGCTATTTTCGTTTTTCACTCCCCTTCTTTCCATAAGTTTTTTATTTTTCCGTCAATATGGCCATGTGAGGGCTTATTTTTTGCAGGACAAGTTGTACTTTTGAACGATACCATTGGTTTTACCATGTCTTGTAACAGAAAACGGGGAAAAAATTCCATTTGCGATGAAATTGCAAAAAAATGCAATCCCACACTTGTTTTTTTGTTTTGGCTTTTTTGCTAGGTTCACTAAATGCTAAAACTGACCAGGTCATTACCAGTTCATAGACACCAAACATGTCTAGGTTCTTTTTTATCTAAGTGGTGAAAAAAAAATGCAAAAATTTGGTTAAAAAAAAAAAATGCGCCATTTTCCGATACCCGTAGCGTCTCCATTTTTCGTGATCTGGGGTTGGGTGAGGGCTTTTATTTTGCGTGCCGAGCTGACGTTTTTAATTATACCACTTTTGTGCAGATACCTTTTTTTGATCGCCCGTTCTTGCATTTTAATGCAATGTTGCGGCGACCAAAAAATGTAATTTTGGTTTTTTATTTTTTTTCTCACTACGCCGTTTAGCGATCAGGTTAATCCTTTTTTTTTTTTATTGATTGATCGGGCGATTCTGATCTTGGCGATACCAAATATGTGTAGGTTTGATTTTTTTCATTTTTTTAAATTTTATTTTGATTGGGGCAAAAAAGGGGTGATTTGAAAAAAAAAAAAAATATATATATATATAAAAATATATATATATATATATCTATCTCTATCTATCTACTATATAATTGTCTAAGGGTACTTCTGTCTGTCTGTCCTTCTGTCTGTCTGCCTGTTGCGGTTATTCGTTCTCTGATTGGTCTCGCCAGCTGCCTCTCATGGCTGCCGCGACCAATCAGCGTTGCGCACAGTCTGGAAAAAATGGCCGCTCCTTACTCCCCGCACTCACTGCCCGGCGCCCGCATACATCCCTCCGGTCACCGCTCACACAGGGTTAATGCCGGCGGTAATGGACCGCGTTATGCCGCACTCCGTTACCACCGCTATTAACCCTCTGTGTCCCCAACTTTGTACTATTGACGCTGCCTATGCGGCATCAATAGTACAAAATGTAATGTTAAAAATAATAATAATAAAAAAACCTGCTATACTCACCCTCCGTAGCCCGCTGAGCTGCTCGCGCCGCCCGCCATCTTCCGTTGCAGGTTGCGGTGGCAAAGATGGTATGGCAGAAAGACCTGCCATGACGTCACGGTCATGTGACCGCGACGTCATCACAAGGCCTGCGCGGAAAGGACCTGACGTGACGTCACGGTCATGTGACCGCTACACGGTCATGTGACCGCGACGTCATCACAGGTCCTGCGCTCAGACCAACCCTGGGACCGGAAGCTGCCGTGGACTACAAGGGGCCCTCGGAAAGGTGAGTATATGTTTATTTTTTATTTTTTAACCTGTGACAAACGTGGCTGGGCAATATACTACCTGACAGGCCAATATACTACGTGGCTCTGTGCTGTATACTACGTCACTGGGCAATATACTACGTCACTGGGCAATATACTACGTAATTGGGCAATATACTACGTCGCTGGGCAATATACTACATCGCTGGGCAATATACTACGTGACTTGGCAATATACTACGTGGCTGGGCAATATACTACTTGACTGGGCAATATACTACGTCGCTGGGCAATATACTACGTCGCTGGGCAATATACTACGTGGCTGGGCAATATACTACGTGGCTGAGCAATATACTACGTGGACATGCATATTGGGTCATTCCATGTCAAGTGAACCAATGATTTTTACCACTATATTTTTAATTCTTTTGAGATTTTGTTATTTGGTAATAGTGTGTCAGAGAATGCAAAATGTGAAGAAAAAAAAATTCTAGATTTTTTTTTTATTTTTTATTGATTTTCAAAGTTCGGAAAAAGTGCGAATTTCGGTGTTGCCTGCCTTTACATTTCTCCCCATAACTCAGGCTAGAAAAGAGATAGAGAAACAAAATAAACACCATTCTACTCAGAACAGTACAGGCTTTCACCAGATATATGACAAGCGTATCTTTGATAATTTACCTATGCGATTGCAAGCGCAAAACTTTAAAACGCATTTCCGAAAAAAACGTTTAATTTAAAAATTTCAAAAACTGCACATGTGCCTGCTATGCTCCTATTCACATCTGTACCAAAACACAAGATGGGATCATGATGGGATCATATTTTAAAAAAAAAACTATTACAGTGTCAGTTCAAAAATCTTGATTTCAGATCTGCTCAGCTTGTGGTCTAACAGTGTGGGGTCTAGATTTGCCAAATAATCCATGATTGCTAGATATTACTGTATTATTTTATTATTACAGCTTAGGCTACTTTCACACTAGCGTTAACTGCATTCCGTCTCAAAACGTCTTTTTTCAGAAAAAACGCATCCTGCAAAAGTGTTTGCAGGATGCGTTTTTTCCCCATAGACTTGTATTGGCAACGTATTGTGACGGATTGGCATACGTCGTGTACGTCGTACGACGGATGCGTCGAAATTTGGCGATACGTCGTCGGCAAAAAACGTTGCTTGTAGCGTTTTTTGTCTCCGCCTAAAAAACGTGTTGCGACGCATCCTGCGGCATGCGTCGTTGGCTATAATGGAAGCCTATGAGCGACGGATGTGTCGGGACACGTCGTACGACGCAATGCAGCGCTGCAATACGTTTTTTTACAGTGAGCATGCTCAGAAGCTGGATTTTGTTGGCAATTGGCCAGACACCCCCAAATCTATATAAACCTGGCCTGGGCCTTCAACCCCACATATATGGCCACGTATATACGTGGCACTTATATAAGTGCCACGTATTTAAGTGCCACGTATTTCACGTAAATGCCACGATTTTTCAGTGCCACGTATAACCACGTAGTTATAGTATTTATAGTACGTGGCACTGAAATACGTGGCACTATGACTGTCAGAAAATGTTCATTAAACGGTTAGGTGTGAGGTTAGGGGTAGGGTTAGGGTTTGGATCCCTTTATCATCATCCGTAGTTCATTAATCGGATGAATCCACAGTCGTCTCCGTCTCCGTTGCTGCAGAAGCATCCTACGCCTTTCCGCTGCCGCCTCCTTCTCCCGCACTATGATGTCCAGGCGATTCGTCTCAAAGATAACGTCGGTAACCAAACTCGCAATCCTCACAAGAACACCTTCCATCGCTGCCACAAAACTAAAACCCACAAAGATGGGCTGTAAAAACAGTAACTATATAGTTTTCCATATTTTCCAGTAGCCAATCAAATTTGGGAGCCTCCCATTTTAAAAACGGATCCGTCGTAAAAACGGATGCAACGGATGGTAAAAACGGATGCAACGTATGCAACGCATCCAGTATTTTCGACGGAAACGTTTAGCGGATTTGCGACGGATCCGTCGAAATGCTGTATGCGTTGCATACGTTTTTCACTTTTTTTGACGCATCCGTTTTTTCGGCAAAAAACGGATTTGCGACGTAATGCAGTTAACGCTAGTGTGAAAGTAGCCTTAGAAGCAGGAGAGGACAGAGGAGAAAGCTTTGTTAGGGCTGAGAATGACCAGGGGTAGACGGTGACTGCAGAGCAGATGACAGGTCAGCAGCTCGGGCCTCCAGAGGCCATATTCGCACCAAATCTTATCACCCAGGCAACTCCTCAAATGGAGAGAGAAAAATATTCTTAACATCCAGTTCATGTATTGTACAAACCAGGACTACGAAGAGGAGGAGAGTTTGTTATATCAGTTACAGGAAGCAGAACCCATCACAGGGACTCGGCAATACCACACTGTCATCCCATGTAGTGGAAATAAAGACAGTGACGTCCATGAGGTGGTAGAAGGCGGCACAAGATCGGCCATGGATGACACAACTGGTTATGTGACCTGTGAATATGATCGGCGCTGACGGCTACTGGACTCTCCAAAGATTGTGAAAATGAAGACGTAGAAGTGACTTTTCTGCACCTTCTGGTCCAGCGCCGTCCTTTGTGTATCCAAGAAAATCAGACATTGTAAAAGTGAACAAAAATCAGATATAACTCAGTTGGAGCCGAGCACCATGACAGCCGCACATACTCTGACACAGAAGGAAATGGCCATTGCTAGTGAGCGCTTATGGGCAAGATGACATTTCATCCTCTAGAAGGGACACATTGATGAGGCCAGTGTAAAAACCTACTATTAATTGTTTGATTAGTTCATATTTTATAGTACGAGGATTTAACTACTGGACTATTCTTCTTAAACACTTCAGAAATGACATGTTTAGTGATATAGTAGAAAAAAATTGTTCCATGTATAAATAGGTGGTAGAAATATTGGTTCTTTTATTCTTGTTTTTAACATAATTAGGACGAGACTGTATTTAGAAAATCACACTTGAGGATATGAGCACCTTTTATCTTTTGGCTTGTTCAATGAATTCAGGTTGAAAATGCTGCGCAAGTTGTTATGATGATTAAGGGTATGTTTCCACGGTCAGGAAACGCTGCTTTTTTGACGCTGCGCAGAGCTGCAGCGTCAAAAAAGCAGCGTCCAGATGTTCCAGCATAGTGGAGGGGATTTTATGAAATCCCGTCTCCACTATGCGTGGAAACCCACACGCGGCGGCCCTGCGACTCCGGACATGCTGCGCGTCTTTTCAGATCGCAGCATGTCCGTACACCTTGCGGGGACGCAGCGTCCCCGCAATGCATATCACAGGGCCCTATGGGAGCAAGCGATCATCCCGGATGTGAAGAGTTAACACATCCGGCATGATCGCGTCCCAGAAAGGGGGCGGGGCTTAGCGCCGAGCGGCTTCGCCGCTGCGGCGATCCCGCCGGCCATCCTGAACGTGGAGACATAGCCTAAGATGTGTTTATTCTGGCACTTCGGTATTTGTTTTTTGTGTTTCTTTATTGTTACATATAAATGTTGAATGCAATAAGTTGTAATTTGAAAAGAAAAAAGGAAGAAACTCACACAAACACAAAATCAGATGATTCAAGGCTTAAAAAAAAATACAAATGTGATAGATCCCAAGTTGAATCCCTGTACAAATATAAACAAGGACACAAGTAACACACATGCATGTTTTCACAATTTTAAAACATACGTTTTTTTCAGAATTGCGCATCAAAATTTTTAATTTGATTTCTCCAAAACAAAATATAAAGAAACATAGTCTTGTGACATATCAAATGAAAGCGAGTACCGTTCTGAGAAAAATGATGCCTCTCCCACCTCTATATCTTAATTCTAGCCCGAGATATGATAGAAAATGTAAAGCCATACCAGGCCAAAATCCATGCTTTTTCAAAACTTTAAAAATCTGTAAAAAATTAACTGATGAAGAAAAAAATTCTAAACTTTTAATTTGTAATTAACTAAAGTTGTACTTCATAAAAACAAAAAATAAAAAAAATCTAAAGACGTAAGGTAAAAAAAATATTCATATTTGGATCACTTGATATGGAATGACCCTATTCTAGAATACCCGATGCGTTAGAATCGGGCCACCATCTAGTGTGTGTATATCTAATATATAAAGCTGAATGTGTGTATGTGTGTATGTCCGGGATTGGCATCTGAACCGTCGCAGCTACAGCCACAAAATTTTGCACAGTAACACGTCTGGACCCCGAGAGCGTCAAAGCTATGTTGTGAGGTGAAATTTTAACCCCGCGCTTTCCAATTCACCAAACAATTTTGCCCCTATCTACATAATGGGGAAAAAGTGAAAGGAAAAGTGTTGGAGGCGTTGCAGCTACAGGCACAAAATTTTGCACAGTCACACGTCTGGACCCCGAGAGCGTCAAAGCTATGTTGTGAGGTGAAATTTTAACCCCGCGCTTTCCAATTCACCAAACAATTTTGCCCCTATCTACATAATGGGAAAAAAATGAAAGGAAAAGTGTTGGAGGCAAATTAACAGCTGCCAGATGTGAACAAGGGGGACTTAAAGAGTGAGAGCGATGGCGCCAAAGAGTATATACTGTACAGTTGCTAAGGTGGGGCCGAGACATGGGATAATCACCACACCACCACGGGGATATGAACACACACACAAAATGCGCCACACACTACCACGTGCTCGAACACATATACCACCCTCAGCGCACATTTCACCACACATACACCAACCTCGCCACATAAAAGTCGAAACTCAAAAGTCGAAACTCAAAAGTCGCCACGCGCAAAACTCTCCACATGCAAAACTCGCCACACGTGCAAAACTCACCTCATGGAAAACTCGCCACACGCAAAACTTGCACACGCGGAAAAATTGCCACATGCACAAAAGTTGCAACACATGCAAAAGTTGCAACACATGCAAAAGTTGCCTCACACAAAACTTGCACATACTCAAAAGGCACCACACATAAAACTCGCCACGCGCAAAACTCGCCATGCGCAAAACTTGCTGCACACAACTTGCTACACTAACCTGTCACATGCAACTCGACACACAAAAAGTTGCTACACGCATGTCGCCACACAAAACTCATCTCACAAAAGTCGCTACATGCATGTCGCCACACGCAACTCAACACACAACTTGACACACAAAACTCGCCCTAAAACACACACAAGTCTTGTATTATCCTTCAAAAATAAAAATCTGATTAATAAGCAGACAAACTACAAGAGCAACAAATGTACCATATAGGAATCCGGCAGCTGTCAGTCACATGACCAGTCTATTATGTGTATGTGTGAGCTAATATATACTGCCAGGGGATGGGCTTACTGTTGGCTGAGGATTTATCAGGCTGTCAATTTAGCTTACAAATACTGAGGTAAAAATACTGACCAAATAACGTGTGAACGAGGTCTAATACAGGAGGAGATGACATACAGATATATACTACATACAGGAGGAGATGACACACAGGTATATACTATTTACAGGGGAGATGACACACAGGTATATACTACATACAGGAGGAGATGACATACAGGTATATACTATATACAGGAGCAGATTACCTACAGGTATATAGTATATACAGGAGGAGATGACATACAGGTATATGCTATGTATAGGAGGAGATGACACACAGGTATATACTATTTACAGGGGAGATGACACACAGGTATATACTACATACAGGAGGAGATGACACAGGTATATACTATATACAGGAGCAGATTACCTACAGGTATATAGTATATACAGGAGGAGATGACATACAGGTATATGCTATGTATAGGAGGAGATGACACACAGACATATACTATATATAGGTGAGATGACACACAGATATATACTATATATAGGTGAGATGACACACAGGTATATACTATATATAGGAGGAGATTACATACAGGTGTATATACTATATATAGGAGGAGATGACATACAGGTATATACTATATACAGGAGATGACATACAGGTGTATACTATATATAAGGGAGATCACAAACATGTATATACTGAGGTGAAAATGAGAGGTGTGAGTGCAAAATGAGAGGAGTGAGGGAAAATAGTGGAGTCATCGGAAAATGACAGATGTGAGGTCGAAATGACAAGTGTTAGGGGGGAATGAGAGGAGTGAGGGGGAAAATGAGAGGTGTGAGGGAGAAAATGAGAGATGTGAGGGGGAAAATGAAAGCTGTGATGGGGAAAATGAGAGGCGTGATGGGAAAATAAGAGAAGTGAGGTGCTATAACTAACCACAGATATTTACTATGCCCAGGCAACGCCGGGCTCTTCAGCTAGTATATATATATATATATATATATATAATTTTAAACACTTTTTTTTTTGCCATGCTTCAAGCATGCACTACACGATCGCCTCTGCTACATAGAGTTGAAGCACAGATCACCTCTATGTAGCAGAAATGCTGCATTGCTTTGAGCGCCGACCACAGGGTGGCGCTCACAGCAATCTGCCATCAACAACCATAGAGGTCTCAAGGAGACCTCAGGTTGTTATGGCAATGCACCTCTGACCCTCGATCATGTGACGGGGGTCAGCGGTGCGAATGCTTCCGGCCGTGCTGCCAGCGGCGCTTATTAAATGCCGCTGTCAGAGTTTGACAGCGGCATTTAACTAGTTAATGGACGTGGGTGGATCGAGATTCCACTCGCGCCCATTGCGGCCACATGTCAGCTGTTGATAACAGCTGACATGTCGCGGCTTTGAGGTGGGCTCACAGCTGGAGCCCACCTCAAAGCAGGGGAGTCTGCCAGCTGACAGGATAGTAAAGGGGTTAAATAAGAGGAAAAGAGTTTTAGTCAAATAAGACACGTGGTGGCAGAGTGGAAATAGTAACAGACTATGGGTTATTGCAAAGTACCTAGGTAACGCAGACCTGTAGTGATATCTCCCACAAACTCAGCAAGTGCTGTTCAAATCAAGTTATAAAGTGCTTAATAGTGCAAAAGCATAGATCTACAAGATATCATGTTTAATGTTGAAAACATACCCATATATGAATGCTGGTCCACAGTGCCACAGACACCACGACGCGTGTTTCGCGGATCGCTTTTTCAAGGGGAGGTGTGTATGTCATATCCTACCTCGTCCTGTTTTTATATCCCATCTAGATGGATCCCGTTTTAAACAAAGAAATTTCAGAGATGCCCCTCATAACAGCTAGGAGGGGCAAAAATCTTAAGGACCATCTGGTAAGAAGCCACTACGTGGCCCCTCAAATAAATCTGTTCGGTTCTAAAAAGTAGACGTGTTTCGCGGATCGCTTTCTCAAGGGGAGGCGTGTATGTCATATCCTACTTCGTCTGCGCCCCCGGGTCCCAGGTGCATTAGTTTCCGGCACTCAAACCCGGTGTGCGGGGAGGAAATCCTCTGAGATGTCACATCCGCTTGCCTTCAGTTGAAAGAGGCCTTTGACAAATGCAGGGATCCCGTTCGCAGTGTGCATGTGCGTCGTCATTTTACTGAAGCCAAGTAATGAACAGATTTATTAACGCTGGTCTATTGTGCGATCGCAAATGGGAAGAAAACCTCACATATTATGGCCATCTCCAGGTACACAGTAAAGCAAAAAATAGAAACAAAAGAAAAATAATAATAAAAGGATGAGTTACCCAAATAATGGGATAAAATAAATATATACCAGTATAAAATATAAGTATGTGTAAGGCTACGTTCACATTTGCGTTGTTGGGCGCAGCGTCGGCGACGTAACGCAAAAGGCATGCACAACGCAGTGTTTTGTGACGCATGCGTCCAACATTACAAAAATTGACACTTCACTTTTTTTTTTTCATCAAAAGACGCATGCGTCGAACAACGCAGAATGACGCAGGCACTTGCGCCCTATGCGTTTTCTATAGACACTAATGTTTTTTTGGCGCATTTACGACGCAAGTGCGACGCATGCGTTTTAAAAAAAAATTAGGACGCAGGAAAACTGCAACATGTAGCGTCCCCTGCGCCCTGTCTTGTGCGTCTATATGACGCATGCGTCGTAAAACGCTAGAAAACGCATACCGACGCATGTCCATGCGCCCCCCATGTCAAAGATAGGGGCGCATGATGCATGCGTCGGTATGCGTCGCCGACGCTGCGCCCAACAACGCAAATGTGAACGTAGCCTAAAGCGGGGAAATATCGTAGGCATACAGAAAAGCAAAAATGCCCGCGACACCCCTGCACACCACACACACACACACACACACACGCACACATATATACACACACGCACACATATATACGCGCACACATATATACGCGCACACATATACAGGTCCTTCTCAAAAAATTAGCATATAGTGTTTAATTTCATTATTTACCATAATGTAATGATTACAATTAAACTTTCATATATTATAGATTCATTATCCACCAACTGAAATTTGTCAGGTCTTTTATTGTTTTAATACTGATGATTTTGGCCTACAACTCCTGATAACCCAAAAAACCTGTCTCAATAAATTAGCATATTTCACCCGGCCAATCAAATAAGTGTTTTTTAATAACAAACAAAAAAACCATCAAATAATAATGTTCAGTTATGCACTCAATACTTGGTCGGGAATCCTTTTGCAGAAATGACTGCTTCAATGCGGCGTGGCATGGAGGCAATCAGCCTGTGACACTGCTGAGATGTTATGGAGGCCCAGGATGCTTCAATAGCGGCCTTAAGCTCATCCAGAGTGTTGGGTCTTGCGTCTCTCAACTTTCTCTTCACAATATCCCACAGATTCTCTATGGGGTTCAGGTCAGGAGAGTTGGCAGGCCAATTGAGCACAGTAATACCATGGTCAGTAAACCATTTACCAGTGGTTTTGGCACTGTGAGCAGGTGCCAGGTCGTGCTGAAAAATGAAATCTTCATCTCCATAAAGCATTTCAGCCGATGGAAGCATGAAGTGCTCCAAAATCTCCTGATAGCTAGCTGCATTGACCCTGCCCTTGATGAAACACAGTGGACCAACACCAGCAGCTGACATGGCACCCCACACCATCACTGACTGTGGGTACTTGACACTGGACTTCAGGCATTTTGGCATTTCCTTCTCCCCAGTCTTCCTCCAGACTCTGGCACCTTGATTTCCGAATGACATGCAAAATTTGCTTTCATCAGAAAAAAGTACTTGGGACCACTTAGCAACAGTCCAGTGCTGCTTCTCTGTAGCCCAGGTCAGGCGCTTCTGCCGCTGTTTATGGTTCAAAAGTGGCTTTACCTGGGGAATGCGGCACCTGTAGCCCATTTCCTGCACACGCCTGTGCACGGTGGCTCTGGATGTTTCCACACCAGACTCAGTCCACTTCTTCCTCAGGGTCCGGTCACCTCTTCTCGTTGTACAGCGTTTTCTGCCACATTGTTTCCTTCCAACAGACTTACCATTGAGGTGCCTTGATACAGCACTCTGGGAACAGCCTATTTGTTGAGAAATTTCTTTCTGGGTCTTACCCTCTTGCTTGAGGGTGTCAATGATGGCCTTCTTGACATCTGTCAGGTCGCTAGTCTTACCCATGATGGGGGTTTTGAGTAATGAACCAGGCAGGGAGTTTTTAAAAGCCTCAGGTATCTTTTGCATGTGTTTAGAGTTAATTAGTTGATTCAGAAGATTAGGGTAATAGGTCATTTAGAGAACCTTTTCTTGATATGCTAATTTATTGAGACAGGTTTTTTGGGTTATCAGGAGTTGTAAGCCAAAATCATCAGTATTAAAACAATAAAAGACCTGACAAATTTCAGTTGGTGGATAATGAATCTATAATATATGAAAGTTTAATTGTAATCATTACATTATGGTAAATAATGAAATTTAGCACTATATGCTAATTTTTTGAGAAGGACCTGTATACGCGCACACATATATACTCGCACACATATATACACGCACACATACACACACACGAGAGAAATCTCAATGTAGTATAAATAAATCAATACCATTAGAATATATACATAAGGCCGGTTTCACACGTCAGTGGCTCCGGTACGTGTGGTGTCAGTTTTCTCACGTACCGGAGACACTGACACACGTAGACACATTAAAATCAATGTGTCTCTGCAGATGTCATTGATTTTTTGCGGACCATGTGTCCGTGTGCAAAACACGGAGACATGTCAGTGTTCGTGGGAGCGCACGGATCACACGGACCCATTAAAGTCAGTGGGTCCGTGTAAAACACGTACCGCACAAGGATGCTGTCCGTGTGCAGTCCGTATGCCGTGCAGGAGACAGCGCTACAGTAAGCGCTGTCCCCCCAGCGTGGTGCTGAAGCCGCCATTCATTTCTTCTCTCCAGCAACGTTCACTGGAGAGAAGGAATGAAAAATCATTGTTTTTTTATTTTTTGTGTGTTTAAAATAAAGATCCTTGTCACCACCCCCCTCCCGCCCCCTGTGCGCCCGCCCGCTGGAAATAAAATACTCACCCGGCTCCCTCGATGCTTCCTCTCAGCGCCGCAGCTTCTTCCTGTATGAGCGGTCACGTGGTGCCGCTTATTACGTGATGAATATGCGGCTCCACCTCCCATAGGGGTGGAGCCGCATATTCATCACTAATGAGTGGTACCACGTGACCGCTCATACAGGAAGAAGCTGTGGCGCTGAGAGGAAGCATCGAGGGAGCTGGGTGAGTATTTTATTTCTAGCGGGCGGGTGCACAGGTGGTGGGAGGGGGGTAGTGACAAGCATCTTTATTTTAAACACACAAAAAATAAAAAAACAATGATTTTTCTTTCCTTCTCTCCAGCGAACGCTGCTGGGAAGAAGGAATGAATTCCGGCTTCAGCACCAGATGCAGGGGACAGCGCTTATCTCTAGCGCTGTCTCCTGCACGGTCCGTGTGGTACCCAGTCGGCACACGGGCGGCACACGGCTGCCGCACGTGTGCCACACTGATGTGCCACGTGAGCTCACGGACACGGATAACTCCGGTACCGATTTTTCTGGTACCGGAATTATCTGGACGTATGAGACTGGCCTAAAACTGATCAGCCAAAAGAAAATATACAAAATAAATTAAATATACACATAAAAAATTTTCAATGAAAGAAAATCTTCCTCATGTTCCAGCTCTGACCCCACACTCGTCAATGGATCTCAGACATCTGAGGGTAGACAGGACGACACCATATACCAAAACAGGATGGATATGAGTAAATTACTAAAAAAAAAAAAAGAAGAAATAATAAAAAACAAGTGAACGGATAGACATAAACACAAGAGGTTAAAATACGGCGGAGAATTACAAAAACGGAGCAAAACTGAGTTTTTCGTTTAGTCTCATTGGGGACATAGTGCCCAGCTCAACAATCCACCTAGCTTCAGATTGTGCCAAGGTCTATTTTAAGTTCCACCCCTTATGCCACCATATACTGTACTCTGTCAATGCCTCTAATTTTTAGGCCCTGAGGGTCTGAATTATGATGTTGTCTGAAATGACTGGGTAAGGTTTTATGCAATGAAGGATCATCCACCTTCTTTGCCGCAAGGATGTCACGAGCATGTTCCCTCACTCTGACACGCAATTCCCTAGATGTTAAACCAATATACATCTTTAAACAAGGACATTGAGCGTAGTAAATGACGTAGGAGGTGCTCCATGAGATATAGTGAGTAATAGTATATTCACGGGTACCATCAACTGAAAAAAACAACTTGGCTCTTTGGATGTTCTGCAAATTACAGGCCATACAGTTCCAACACAAGGGTGACAACCCCACCTCTACTTTTTTAGAACCGAACAGATTTATTTGAGGGGCCACGTAGTGGCTTCTTACCAGATGGTCCTTAAGATTTTGCCCCTCCTTGCTGTTATGAGGGGCATCTCTGAAATTTCTTTGTTTAAAACGGGATCCATCTAGATGGGATATAAAAACAGGACGAGGTAGGATATGACATACACACCTCCCCTTGAAAAAGCGATCCGCGAAACACGCGTCGTGGTGTCTGTGGCACTGTGGATGGGCATTCATATATGGGTATGTTTTGAACATTAAACATGATATCTTGTAGATCTATGCTTTTGCACTATTAAGCACTTTATAACTTGATTTGAACAGCACTTGCTGAGTTTGTTGGAGATATCACTACAGGTCTGCGTTACCTAGGTACTTTGCAATAACCCATAGTCTGTTACTATTTCCACTCTGCCACCACGTGTGTTTTACCTGAGTAAAACTCTTTTTTTCCTCTTATTTAATGTTTTGTATATGTCAACTGTGACTTTATGAGATTTTATGATTTTTTTTTGTATTAAGATTCTTAAATAAAATTTACTATTTTATAACATCTATCTGGTGAGTGGTGTGTGTGGTTATCAGGTATCCATTTTTTTAGGTTGTTAGTAAGACCAGCTGTCTGTCTGTTTTTCCCTCATCTGGTTATTAAAAATAAGGGTGACCCCATGCCATTTTTTTCTTATTTAATTATTCGCTAAATACATGTACAGTATAAGCTACACACGCACTGCACTCATTATATATCTCACCAACATCTTTCTATCTATTCTGTTCTGACGGCTCACGCTGTGAATTTAATGTACTTGGCTGATGAAATGGCGGTTTTCCCTTGACATACCGAAGTCAGCTGGTCCTTAATTGATTTATAGAACTCCTTAATGACCGGTTTATTATTTTTGCTTGTTTGTTTTCGCACTTTCATATTCTCCTCCCATTGGTCCAAGAGCCATAACTTTTTAAATTAATCACTTCTTTGAAATAGCCATACGAGGGTTTTTTTTTTTTTTTTTTTTGTTTATGGACGATTTGTGGTTTTGAATGACACAATTCATTATACCATATAGTGTACTGTAAAATGGAGGCGGGGGATTTCCAAGTGCGGTGAAATTGCATTAAAAATTTTTTTCTCAGATTCATATATATTTTTTTCTTTCAAAAAAAAAAAATATATATCTGAGGGCTTGGTTTTTGCACCCTGAGCTGACATTTTTTTTCGATGTTGAGATGTGTATGACATTTTTGTAGCTTTTTATTACATTTTTAGGGGGGTGGGGGAAGTGCAGCTCCGGTGTTCTATTTTCCCTAGTGTTTCAAAGCTTCCACAATGACACTGGTCTGAACTGTCCATCAGTAAGGAACGTACCACCACTGGCAAGTAGGAAGTTGGTGGAGTGAGGAGCGGTACACTCCTGAATACAGGATGAGACGACCCTTTTTAAAGTTGTCTAAACTTGGAGATTTCACAAGTCTGGTCTCTCTTGACATTAAAGGGGTTGTTGGCTATTAGGACCACCCTTTCTCAATCTGAATGTTTGCCCCTGTTAAAATAAAAACACCTTTACTCTCCTCCTATGCAGGTGCTATTCCAGCAGCGTCTGCACTCATTTTCCCGGGGCTCATGAGAGATTGTTAAATCACATGAACCCTGTGCAGAGTGAGCACCCACACACCCCTCTGGATGTATAAGTAATCAAGAGGGGGTGAGAGAACAGCCGCATCTATCACCTCCAGTTGGTTACTTATATGTCCAAAGAGGGTGACATTGACACCAGTTCTCATTCTGCGCAGGGCTCATGTGAGACTCGGGAACGTGAGTGCCGACAACACTGGAACAACACTGGCACTGGCGATGAGTGTATGTGTTTTTATTTTAATCAAGGCAGATATTCAGCGTGAGAAGTGGTTGTCCTAATCGTGGACAACACCATTTACGGTAATTAAAAGAAGAATTTACCAGGTAGATGTCAACATTTATAGTCCTTTTGTTCTCCAGTACAATGGATGCATATAGAAGTGTCTGCCTTCAGTCTACATCTATCTGATGCGTGTGGAGAGCTTCCTTTTTAATTTTGTTTTGTCATTGAAATTGGCTTTTGCTGTGGCTTGTGAAGAAGAGAAAGATGGAGAAGACGTCGTCGTCGCTATTGGCAACACCCCATCGTTGAATTACGAGAGAGCCATGGAGCCTACCACTAGTTGTACAACGAGCTTCTTGAAAACCTGGAGAGGTTTTTCGACTACACGAGGATGTCGGAACAGAGCTTCAATGACTTGCTGCTTTGTGTCCGAGGATCCATCATCAGGCAGGACACACAACTACATCATGCAATTCCTGCTGAGGAATGTCTGTTGGTGACCCTGAGGTACGTAATTTTGAAAAAGAAACATATCATTAGTATTATTGTTAGAAAAGCCATGTACTGGTTTTTTTTTTTTCCATTTTCTGTTCGGCAGATTCCTGGCTACTGGAGAGACCTTAAGACCTCTACATTTTCAATTCTGGATTGGAGTGTCCACCCTTTCTGGAATAGTTGCAGACACCTGCCTTGCTTTATGTGATGTTCTGTGTGAAGAATTCCTCCCCCCAACCCACAACTGAATTCTGTCTGGAAAATGCTACAAAATTCCAGGACATTTGTAATTTTCCAAACTGTTTGGGGGCTGTGGATGGCAAACATATTAGATTTTTGATTGTTCTCTTGGCAATTGCAGATGCTGACTGTCGATTTTGTTGACATTGGCTCATTTGGACAAGGAAATGACTCTCAGACTTTCAAAGACTCTGACATAGGCCAACGTTTGTATGGGAATAATTTACATTTTCTAGCACCACGACCTCTTCGAACACTGAAGGACCACCAATGTCATTTGTTGTGGCTGGGGATGAGGCGTTTCAAATGTATGCCAACCTCATAAAACCATACTCGAGTCGGGACTTGAGTCACACTGAAAGGATTTACAACTACCAACTGACAAGGGCATGAAGAACTGCAGAGTGTGCCTTTGGTTTGCTGGCATCTAAATGGCGCATTTTGGGAACAGCCATCAATCTAAAAACTGAGACAATTGATGAGGTTGTCAAAGCGTGTGTTGTTCTGCACAACTACATCCTGGCAAAAGAGCGACATCCCTTAGAACTTGAGGAACCTCTGAGGACTAGAGTGGAAGTTCTCCAAATGAGGGATAACTTTGCTGCTTACTTTGCTTCTGATATTGGACGTGTGGCATGGCAAGACGAAATTGTTCAATCTGCTTGTAAATCTACCTGTATTGTTTGCTGACTTTAGTAATAATAACCCCTCCACTGTAACACCCGTTATACAATACCCACATGTGTGCGTTTTCAAATAGAGATAAACACAGTGATTGTGAAAACAAAAGATTTTTTATTGACAAAAAAACAAATTTTTTTAGTTTAACTAACAAATATTAATTTAAAAAAAAATAAAAATGGGGTTTAGCTTCAGGGTTTGTTAGATGGGGTGACATTGTGGACCAGGGGGGCATCGGGCTGGGATGACTGGGTAGGAGTGCGTGAGGGAGTGGTTACAGGGGAAGTGGCAACAAATTGGAGGATTGGGTCATTGGGGGAAGAAGACACATTAGGAGTGGAAAATAAATTGGAAGGGATAGACACAAGCGAAGGTGTAGACACAAGGGAAGGTGTAGACAGATTGGATAACAGAGACACATTGGGAGGGGAGGGTGGAGGTGGTGGGTAATTTTTTTTTGGCAAGTTTTCTTCGCCCTGGCTTTTGTTTTTGGTGTGCACTGGGTGTCTTTTTTTTTTTTTTTTTTTTTTTTTGTTCCCTCTGTGTTTTTTTTTCTTTCTTGCTCAGGGGGTGCTGCACTCGGTGGTGTGGTGGAAGCAGCACGTTGCAGTGGTGCTGACCTTGGCTGTGTGGTGAGAGATGCATGCTGCAGGGGTGCTGCACTCGGCTGTGTGGTTGGAGATGCATGATACAGGGGTGCTGCACTCGGCTGCGTGGTGGGAGCTGCATGCTGCAGGAGTGCTGCAATCGGCTGCGTGGTGGTGGAGGAAAGTTCACTTGCGCTGAAGTCAGTTGTTGGTATGCAAATCCTTGTGGGGCTGGCGTATTCTGCCACTGGTGCTGTGCTGGCCCTTGTTGCTGTGTAGGAAACGAAATGTGTGGCGGCTGGTGATATCTTGACTTCATTTGGTACTGCTGAATGGCGTCGGTGTAAGCAGCCTTACAGGCCTTCATTACATAGAGCTGGAGATCAGGCAGCAGGTTTTCCGATACGCCCCTCTCTATTGCGTAAAAATAATGTTGCGCCGGTCTCTGAAGGTCGGCTTCCAGGCCGTCAAGGCGTCTGGAAATCCTAGAAAAGTGTGTTCATCTGAGTGAACCCACTATCCAGTCTTTCTACAATTGACCTCAACCCATCCTGGAAGATCGAGCTTAAGTGAATAAACTCGGCCATGACTGACCTCTGCCGCTGACGAGAAGACCCAAGAAAACCAGTGGCAGAGGGCTGGGAGAGGGGAAAACCTGATGGACTGGCTGCCTGGTTGCTCCATCGCTGGTGGATGATTGGGACTGTTTGTTGGCTGGTTGATGAGAGGCTGCTCCAACAGAGGACGATCCAGGTTGTGTTGTGCTGCTCCAGGTTCTGTGTGGAAAATAAATGAAAAACATTACTAAAAAAAATTAAATGCATTATATAATAGTTAGACAACACAAAAGATACTTGCGTACGCTGAGCAACCGCAGGCCTCAGAAAAAACAGCATACGATGGTATTTATATTTTTTGAGCAGCACCACTTTGAACCCAATTCTCCTCTCTTATATCCTTGTTGAAGCGATCCTTCATCGAATGCCAACGGACTTTTACTCTCTTCACTGTGAAGGGGGAAAAAAAAAATTAAATGAATTGTAAAAAAGGCACCTACATTTACAGGAAAGCAGACGTGTCAGACCACAGTGCAATACTTACGAAAATCCTTTCTGTCTTGTGGGGCGGTATGGTCTCAATCATCGAACAGCGATTTGGCCACTTCTTCCGAGAGTCGTCGAATCAATCCTGAGTCAGAATGCTGACAATAATGGGTGTCCCACAACGCTACTCGCTCTTGCACAAGAGGAATGAGTTTGTCATTGTCAATCTCGGGTTTGCCTTCCCCACATTGTGGAACCTATAGATGAATAAAAAAAAAAAAAAAAGTGTGTGTATATATATATATACACAATATGTCATACAGCACAGCGCCAGGACAGCAGCACAACACTGGGACAACAGTAACCGCAGTCTGCAAGGAAAGAAAAGCAAAACATACGACACAAAGTGACGGTGTGTGAAATTGGGCGGAGCAACATAGTAATATAAATGTACAGACACTCATACTTAAATTAAGTAGCAGCTGAGAAGGCCAGTACCACGCCATCGGACAGGAGAAATCGGGGCCAGTACCACGCCATCGGACAGGAGAAATCGGGGCCAGTACCACGCCACCGGACAGGAGAAATCGGGGCCAGTACCACACCAGCGGACAGGAGAAATTTGTGACAGGAGCAATCCAAGACAGCAGCACTGCACAATCTACAATGAAAAAAAAAGCAAAACATAAGTACAGAGTACAGACTGCAGAGACAGACAGACATTTTCAAAGCTCCTATACTTACTGAGTCTTGAGAGTATTGGACTTCCAGTGTCCACACCCCCTTTTATACAGCTGGGAATTTGGAGGTGGTGAAATCATTCCCTGGACATGCGCAGTCCTAAGTATGCAAGCGCATTGAACGTATGCGTATGCATGTCCTTGCGTACCAATGCGTTCCTATAGACAGTAATGCGTTGTTTTGATGCACTCATCCGCATGTGCATGCCTTCGCATATTTGACGCGACAAAAAATGCAATGTTGCATGTTGCGTTCTGCAGGCGCGACGAAAGGAGGCATGGGGACGCATCTGCACCCAAACTGATGCAAACGCATGTCCCTGCGTACACAATGTTACGCAAGACCCATGTGGATCTGTACGCGGGCATACGCTGCGCACAGATGCGCTAATGTGAACCCGACCTAAGCTGTCTGTAGATCGCTATGAAATAATCCTGAGTGGTGATAATTTGCACAGATTACGTTAACAATTAGGTGCAACAGGAAGCAAATGTAGTTTGGTATGAGGGCAGCAAGATCTGAGCTGAGCTATTGTGGGTCACACTAATTGGTAGCTGAACATGTCCTCAACTTTGTTTTTTTTTCTTTTTTTTTTACTCTTTTATGTACATTACAAACATAGGTTTGACTGAAATCAAATAATTGTCACACACATCTCTGTATTCTTTTATGGCCGATGACTAATAAAACAAATTAATTACAGTAGTTTGCAAACAGAACATGTCGTGCTATGTATGATAATACCATTGATATTGTGCTGTTACAAATCCAGTTAGACTGCTTGGCCTCAGGGTATGCCATACATTTCTGTAGGATGAATGGGAGTCTTGCTCTGAAAGTGATGGTGGCTGTATACAGGTCTAAATAGAATAGCAGCTATGCCATTCACCCTATTAAAATATGTGGGAGTCGGGGGAATTTCAGATGTCCATGAAACCCGGTCAAAAGTACAGACCCTGGTGTCCAGACGGGCCACTAATCTCCTTTGCCAAGCTAAGCATCCTCTTATTATGCCTATGAGCCTGTTGTGTTTGGGGTAAGAAGACACGCTGCAACACCTCCAAACATGGTGATTAGGATATGTGCACTTTTAGTTTTCTAGTGGACACCTCCTCAGGAAATGTTCCTCCTTTTGGGTTTGTGCACACAACATCTGTTTCAGGTGGACTCTGCCTTAAGAGGATCTTCTAGTCTAGATGCCCAATTTTTATGCTATTTTTGCATTTTTTTGTGGAAAAAGTATAAGGATTTTTGGGATAGGGTTTCTTACAATATATTTACACATGTTTGAAGTATGCTTACAATTTTTTTTATATCATAAAAAGAGTTAAAATAAGTACTGTAAAAATGCAGTGAAAGGAAAACAAAAGGTGATGAACTGTGACCACGATCCCAGAAGTTTTACTTTTCTGGGGAAAAAAAACAAAACAAAGAGATTCTTAATTACTATGATCATGATATCTCCAGTAACGGAATTAAAAAAATAAAATAAATTGTGCCATGCTGAAAATTGAGTATTGATTTTTGGCACAATTAGAGGCATGTCTAAATTAAAACAAAAAAAAAAAAAGATTTTGACTTGATTCTGGAACAGGAGATAGACACTTGATTTTCAACCTTTTTTGAGCCGCGGCACACTTTTTATACTTAAAAAATCCCGGGGCACACCACCAACCAAAATGGCACAAAATGACACTAAAACAGTACATATTCTACATATAGTTAATAATATAGATTGTAAATGTATTTATACTCTCACTCAGTGTGCAACCCTAGCCCTAAGTGCAACCCTAACCCTAACCCTACCCCTAACCCTAACCCTAATGGAAAAACAAAAATAATTATATTTTCTGTATTTTATTATTGTCCCTACCTATGGGGGTGATAAAGGGGGGGTTTATTTACAATTTTGTTTATTTTGATCGCTGTGATAAAACTTATCACAGCGACCAAAATGTACAGGAACGAATCTGCCGGCCGGCAGATTCGGCGGGCGCACTGCGCATGCGCCCGCCATTTTCCAAGATGGTGGCGCCCATGGAGAAGACGGCCGGACACCGGGAGGGACATCGGAGCTAGGTAAGTATGGGGGGGTGGGATCGGAACACGGGGGGGGGGGGGGATCGGAGGACCGGGGGAGCGGACCGGGGGAGCGGACAGGAGGGAGGAGGGGAGCGGACAGGAGATCGGGGCAGAAAGGACGACTGGGGAGGCGATCGGTGGCGGTGGGGGCAGATCGGGGTCTCCAGCCATGGCAGATGCTATTGCAGCATCGGCCATGGCTGGATTGTAATATTTCACCATTTTCATAGGTGAAATATTACAAATCTTTCTGATTGGCTGTTTCACTTTCAACAGCCAATCAGAGCGATCGTAGCCACGGGGGGTGAAGCTACCCCCCCTGGGCTGAAGTACCACTCCCCCTGTCCCTGCAGATCGGGTGAAATTGGAGTTAACCCTTTCACCCGATCTGCAGGGACGCGATCTTTCCATGACGCCACATAGGCGTCATGGGTCGGATTGGCACCGACTTTCATGATGCCTACGTGGCGTCATGGGTCGGGAAGGGGTTAATGATTATAGACAGCATTATTGGCGGGCATTACCTTGGCGGCGGGCAAATGTGAGAGTCTCTCCGCTCTCAGGATGACGCGCCGGCCTCGGTGACGTCATTAAGTCGCGCAAGCGTTCAAAGCTCGCGCATGTGTTATTCTGTGACTGCACATCGCTGCGCATTGCCAGGGAACAAAACAAAGGGGGCACCATAGTTTGGGGAACTTTCCCCGCGGCACACCCGACCATGTGTTGCGGCACACTAGTTGAAAATCACTGCACTAGGCCGACTCAATTCGTTATGGAGATATCGTGGCCAACAATTTGTTAAAAAAAAAAAAAATGGTTGACAAAAATGAGTTAAATTTTTTTTGTACTGATTACACAGAGACACATTTACTTACAAAGAATCAGCTATTCCAGAGCGATAGTGATCTTTCCTTGTGCGCCTAAAATTCCTGTAGAGCTGCTCTCTTTTCTGCAATGAGATTTGTTGTCTCGAACGGAGTCAGACTAGCGCCACTCCGAGTGACTTAGACCAAGTTCACATTAGCGTTTGAGTCCGCAGCGTGGTGCTGCGGACTTCTTTCTATAAGCTCCGCCTACTTCCGCATGCGTCCTGCGTACCCATCTTTAACATTGGGTAGGCAGGGACATACCTTGTATGCAGATGCGTCCGCCTGCATCGGTTTGACGTGCACGACGAACGCAAGAAAATACAACATGTTGTATTCGGAGGGCACATCAAAACAATGCACGCGGACACATCCGCATACAACACGTCCCTGCGTACCCATTGTTAAAGAAGGGTATGCAGGACGCATGCAGAAGTAGGCGGAGCTAAGGAAAGAAGTCCACAGCACGACGCTGCGGACTCGAACGCTAATGTGAACCCAGCCTTAAATGAGCCTCGTCCCGGGTGTGCACGTACACCTTCGCTTGCTGTCCAATAGTCATTGCTATCAAATCCATTACTTTAAGGGTAAGTTCACACAGGGCGTTTTTGCAGCTTTTTTTTTTTTTTTTTTTTTGCAGCAAAACCTGATCTTCTTGGCAGGAAAGAAGCTGCGCCAAAAACGCAAGTTTATGTGCGTTTTTTGTTGCGGTTTTGGTGCGTTTTTTGTTGCGTATTTGGTTAATTTTTTGCTACGTTTTTTTCTCTTTGTCCATGCTAATGTCCTTTGATTTTCAGCAGCAAAAACGGAGCAAATGATGCGTTTTTTTCAACACCCATTTAAGTCAATGGGTGAAAAAAACGCAGCAAAAACGCTGAAAGAAGTGACATGCTCTATGTCCAAAAAACGCAGTGAAGCACAAAATACTGATCAAACAAAAAACCAATGTGTGTGCAGGAGATTTCTGAAATCTCATAGGCTTTGCTGGTACTGTAAAAAGCAGCTGAAAATTAGCATAAAAAATGCAGCAGAAAAACGCAGCAAAAATGCCATGTGTGAACTTACCCTAAGAATTTGCATGAATCCCTCGTTAAAGATAATTATTGCTAAAAACGTAGCTGTGTTCACAATTGTTGTACCCGAATGAAGAGGTTTCAGAGCCAAGGTCGAAGTGAGTTAAGCGATTCATTATTTTGCGTTTCTGCTCCCAATACAGCGTTACAGCAAATCCTCATCCTATGAGATCTCTGGTTTGTTTGTGGTGATTACTAAGGGCTCATGCCCATCATCGTTATTTAAAAAAAAAAAAAAAAAAAAAGTCCGATTTCGGTGCAGAAAATTGGGACAAGTTTAATGCGATTTTCATACGAGTACAATCTACCCTCACAGTATGGCTAGTTCCCTCCCGTCTGAGAAATTCTATACTTATGTGACGTAACGTTTGTAGAAAGAATGGTCAGTAAATTTTGTTGCATCCATCCTGGTGTGGTACTTGGAAAAGACACTGACGGGTGGAGGTAGTAGGGTCCTTTTAACCTCTCCTTGTTTCCTGTCTCAGTAAGGATAAGAAGGACGACCTAGCATCCGATTTACAGTGATGCTCATGCTGCAGGAAGGATCAGTGTCCGCTTCCTGCCTTGCATTTCCCTGTAGATGTACAGCAGAACAAATGCAGATTTTCTGCTGCATTCAGCAACATATCTGCAGCGTTTCCACTCCAAAATCTGCAGGTTTATGCATTGCTAAAGTGATGACTGCAATTAATTCTTCACAGATAATCAGCACTACACGTCAATTTATGCACTAAAAATTTGCACTATTTGTGGAGGAGATTTTTAAAATCTGATTAATTCTGCTGGTACTGTTTTATGCTTTGGATTTTCAACCCATATACCTGAACCAGATATACAGTTTGCATTAAGGTGTCTTTTTAGCCTTCCAAGTGACTTCTTTTGTAAAGTATTGAGCATCCTCCTAGAAGAAGACCCCTGAAGGGAGGACAGGTCACTTCTCTTAATCACTTGTCGTCTTTGAAAGGCTGAAGCTTTTAAATGTAACCTGACAGGTGATCCATGCGACCCAAGCTGTGGGCACCATGCGTCAGCCACTTGCTGTACAATCACAGCCATGTATATTGGATTGTGAAATGCTGCAGCGTTTCAGAGAAAAACGTACATTTCATAGCTCCCGGGGCCCAAGCCGCACTGTTCATACAGGTGGGACCCCGGTGGCGCTGACACTGACTGACAAGTCTCTGCCTCTACTAGCTATTAAATGTCGCAGCATAGTATCTAGATACTGGCTGCAGTTTCTAGATTGGCTATTATCGTATTGGTGCCTTCTCCCTGTGTATACAGATTAATGGTAAAGTCGTTATCCAAGTTGTGTTACATGCTGAGGTCAGCATAAATACTAATATTTCTTTCCTTTTCCTTACAGCATTTATACAGTCAGAAAATGTCATTGAAGTGCTGCGATTTGATGAAGGAGGCCTTTTAGAGGTAATTTCATAATGACTCTGAATCGCACTGGTGGAAGCCACTTGCATGGTTGGCTCGGTGGCTGTATAGCACATGGCACACCTGAATGCGTGTCTGAGAAACACCTTGGCCACTATGCATCGGGCTGATAAACTGCATTCCTCGTATGTCACTTGTGTCTGCCCTTCAGCAACGTGTCCTCCTGTGAGTCATGGCTGCCGAATAATGTGAATGTGATGACGTGTACGTAGACTCGGAGCTCACAAGCTGCTGTGATGTTAGGAGTGAAGCAAAGCTGCACATGTGACTGTTAATAAAACGCCTCTTCTCGGACATCTCTGTAGAACTTTAGACGTTTTACTTTACCTGCTTATCCTACAGTATAATTCTTGTCCCCCTGCCTCAGTAGTTGTGTTCTGTGGTCAACATGGAGAAAGTAAAAACTTTTAATCCTTCAAATGTGTATTGCCATATTTCTTGGCCGTCGTGTCTATACAAGAAGTGCAGATTTTTTTCACGGGTGTGTTCCCACGGGCCAGATATGCAGCAGATTTCTATATTAATAAATATATATCTATCTGCGCTGTAGATTACAAGGAAGACCTCTTAATAAAAGCAATATTTTACATGTGTCACCCAACATGCACTCTACCATGAGTTGCCCAGTTGAAAGTTAGTTGCTAACTTGCTCTAAAATATATATATTAATATTTACCGGGCGTTTGCAGTCCAAGTCTCCTGGATTGATATCACAGGCTGCCGCGTGTAGCGCAGTCAGAATCTTCTGAATAGCTGAATAGTAATAATGTTTCCAACGTTCTTTCTTTTTGCTGAAAATATGAGGATCGGGTGAAAAAGATCTGTCCCGGCCGGTGACAGTCACCCCTTACCTCGTTAATAATGAGCCTGGATCTTCAGCGTGAGCCAGCGCTTCCACACGCTTGATGCCGACGAGGCGCAGAGAAGCTGCAGGACCTCGTGTGACGTCACTACCACGTGATGTTACACGTGAACGGCTGAAACACTGCACACAGAACCAAAAAGGAACTATCCTATCCAACGCGTTTCGAAGTCGGCGGACTTCTTCCTCAGGGATGGTGCAGTGCAGATAGAAATGATTTATATAGCATATGGCAAGTGGAAGCGCATGACCTATTTATTAAAAGCAAAAAGTTCAATTTCGCTATTCAACCCATTTGGGATCAGGGTATTCATCTCAAAAATCCATTTACTCTCCTCTCTCGACATCTGATGAATGAAGTTACCCTTCCGCCAATTTTTTTTGACCACTTTAATCCCGGTGATTACAATGTCCTTTATAGAGCCGTCATGATACTCTTTGAAGTGCTGTGATAAGGGGTGACCCGAAAATTTTTTATTAATGTTCCGTAGATGTTCCCCTATGCGTACATTCAGAGGGCGTATAGTACGCCCAATATACAGTTTATCACACGGACATTTGATACCATAAATTACTCCACGGGTGAAGCAGGTGATGAAATCTTTAATTTCTGCTGTATTGCCTTTACACATAATATTGGATTGTTTTTTCGTTTTTAATTCTCTACAAGGTAGACACTTCTTACATGGAAAAAAGCCACCCGGATTTTGCGATGCAAGGGATGATTTTGTCAATGTGGGTTGGCGAACAGATGGAGCTATAATGTTACCCAAATTTTTCGTCCTCCTATACACAAATCTTGGGCATTTAGTTAATGTATTTCCAATCACCTTATCATCCTTAAGTAAACTCCAATGTTTATTAACTATTTTTTTTAAAAAATGACTGTTAGAGTTATATGGCATTATTATGGGAATTCCTTCATCTTCCATATTATTACTTTTATTTTCCCTTGGTTCAAGTAATTTTTTTTCTTGATTGCTTCCCCACCTGTTCCTTAACCCGTGTCAGGGTCTCTTTGTTATAACCTTTCTGACAGAACCTCTCTATTAGAATATTTGACTCTTTGGTGAAGTCCTCTGGTTTAGAGCAATTTCTATAGGCCCTTATGAATTGGCTCTTAGGGACATTCAGGAGCCAACTGGGTAGATGACAGCTCTTTAATGAAATGTAATTATTCGAATCAGTCGGTTTGTGATATAAGGTAGTTTGTATCCTATTATTCTCAATAAAAATCTTTAAATCTAAAAAATTAATTTCTTTATTATTAATATTAGCTGTAAAATTTAAAAAATAACTATTTTTATTAAGATCATTAATAAAATCTGATAATAAAACAGGGCCCCCTGCCCAAATAAAAACTATGTCATCTATAAAACACTGCCATAGGACCAGGTTCGCCGGTAGGAGTCCCCCATTATAAATGTAGTCCTCTTCCCACTTGCCAACATAGAGATTGGCATAGCTGGGGGCGAACCTGCTACCCATGGCAGTGCCCCACTTCTGGGAGTAGTAGTTCTTCCCAAAACAAAAGTAGTTGTGGGTGAGTATAAAATTTATGCACTCAATAATAAATGAAATTTGATCGCCCGGCAAAGTTTCATCTTTAGATAAAAAGTATTTCGCAGTTTCACAACCTTTCTGATGTTGGATGACTGTATACAGAGACGTGATGTCAAGAGTGCCCATGATGTAATGATCCTGCCATTGAACGGTTTGTAATACCCGTAAGATGTGTGCACTATCTTTTAGATAGGATGGAAGTAAAGGACATAGTTTCTGTAGATGGCAGTCGACATACCTCGACAGATTAGTTGTAAGGCCTCCTATGGCTGAAATGATTGGCCTACCCGGTGGATGTAATAGATCTTTATGTACCTTAGGGAGGTAGTAAAAATAAGGGATTCTAGGGTGTGTGATGTTAACAAAGTCATATTCAGATTTATTCAAAAAGTTCTTATGTAATCCCATTTTTATTAATTTTTGCATTTCGCAAATATATCTATCGGTTGGATCCGCCTTAAGTATTTCGTACGTACATTTATCCCCCAGTAGACGTAATGATTCCTTATTATAATCCTCGGTATTTAGTATTACTACTCCACCCCCTTTATCTGCTGGCCTTATTGTTATCTCTTTTTTATTTTGGAGTTGTCTTATCGCCATACGTTCATGGTGAGACAGATTATACCGATATTTAGAACATTTCTTATTGGAGATTTTTCTAATATCATTGATAACATTTTTCTGAAAAGCATTAAAAGCTTCAGAATATTCCTGAATAGGATGAAAATTAGATTTATTTTTCAAGAAGGTGTGTTGGTATGGGTTAAATATCCCTATATCACCTTCAGGTTCCCTGCTAACGAGTTTCTTCTTCATATAGTATTTTTTAATAGCCAACTTCCTCATAAATAATTTTATGCCAACAAAGGCCTCAAATTTATTAAATTTCGTGCTAGGGGCGTACTTTAAACCCTTGTTTAGTAGATTTATTTCATGAACATTAAGCATATGATCACTAAGATTGAAAATCTTCTGTTCGGACATGGTTAATTCTTTTTCCTGTTGTTGTTGTTGTTGACATTTATCCTTTTTTTTGGTAGATTTCCCGGCCCTACACCCCCTCTTTCGTGATTTTTTCTGACCACCTGAAAAAAAGGAAGATGACTTTGGTTTTTTGTTGTTTAGATTTTCTTTGTTCAAGAGGTCGGATGGGTGCTTTACTGGTAGTGGGCCTTTGAGGGCTTAATTCTCTTTGAACATTTTGAGGAGGGTTTGCTCCATTCTCAAGTGAAAGAAACCTGTTATGGGTGGTTATTGAGGTTATTGGAGTGGATATTTCCGGTCCATTATCATGAGTGTTATCTTCAAAATCCAAATCAATATTAATGTAAAGGCCCCGTCTCACTAAGCGATTTACCAACGATCACGACCAGCGATATGACCTGGCCGTGATCGTTGGTAAGTCGCTGTGTGGTCGCTGGGGAGCTGTCACACAGACAGCTCTCTCCAGCGACCAACGATCAGGGGAACGACTTCGGCATCGTTGAAACTGTCTTCAACGATGCCGAAGTCCCCCTGCAGCACCCGGGTAACCAGGGTAAACATCGGGTTACTAAGTGCAGGGCCGCGCTTAGTAACCCGATGTTTACCCTGGTTACCAAAAAAAACAAACAGTACATACTCGCCTTTCGGTGTCCAGGTCCCTTGCCGTCTGCTTCCTGCTCTGACTGAGATCCGGCCGTACAGTGAGAGCAGAGCGCAGCGGTGACGTCACTGCTGTGCTCTCACTTCTCACTGTACGGCCGGCAGTCAGTGAGAGCAGGAAGCAGACGGCAAGGGACCTGGACACCGAAAGGCGAGTATGTACTGTTTGTTTTTTTGTACATTTACGCTGGTAACCAGGGTAAACATCGGGTTACTAAGCGCGGCCCTGCGCTTAGTAACCCGATGTTTACCCTGGTTACCAGTGAAGACATCGCTGGATCGGTGTCACACACACCGATTCAGCGATGTCAGCGGGGCCTCAACGACCAAAAAAAGGTCCAGGCCATTCTGACACGACCAGCGATCTCACAGCAGGGGCCTGATCGCTGGTACGTGTCACACATAGCGAGATCGCTATGGAGGTCGCTGTTGCGTCACAAAACTAGTGACTCAGCGGCGATCTCGCTAGCGATCTCGCTATGTGAGACGGGGCCTTTACTCTCAGCAATCTCATTTGGAAAAATCTCTGCATCTGAGGTAACATGGATAGAAAATCTCTCACTCGAAGATAAAAAAGAAGAAGAACCCTCACCCCCCTGAATCTCGTCTATTGTGACCAATTGGTCACTTTTTCTCCTGGAATGGGCATCTTCAAAGTTGGATGTGTTACCACTTAGTCGTAGATGATTATCTGTGGTATTTATTACATTCAATTGAGGAGTAAATTCGTCTTCTGATCTCAAATCCCTACAAAATTTCCTTTGTTTTTTTTCTATGATCTCTTTTTCTTTCATTTTTATCCTCCTTCTTATACTACCACTGAGATGTATAATCTCCTGAGAGGTCTCAAAAGGCTTAATTACTTCAAATAAATCAGAAATTTCGTTACGAATCTTAATTAACTCGTCTTTTCTTTTTTTAATAATGAACATTACCACACTCCTAGAAAAATCGTTGAACATTGCGTCCCATTCCGCCATGGTATCCACATCACCAATATCTCCTGACAAAGATTTATATACCACCAAGCCTTTAGGTATACGATTTAATGACAGGTATCGCTCTAACGTGGCTATCTCCCATAGGTCTCTCATTTCCTTTATTAGATGTTGCTCCAGAGTCCTTAATGAGTCAATAGCTTTACTTAAATCCTCCTTATTGGGATCCATGCATGTTATCTGGAGATCTGTTTGGAAGAATCTCTGTATCTTATAAATTCTTTCTTTTCTGTCACACCAAAGTTCGCTCATTGTGACAAAATATCTAATAGTGCTGCAGCCACTCAGTAATAGTAGTTATAAATATTTTATATATAAAAAATACAAAATATAAAATGTCAAATGTATAAAAACAACTGCGGGCGCTGCACACCGTGTGTTAACACTAATAATCTTACTGCTGCAGATAAACGGACATAACTACAAAAAAGTCCGAAATGGAGTAACCAAACACCAAAAGTCAATAAATATCTATCTGCGCTGTAGATTACAAGGAAGACCTCTTAATAAAAGCAATATTTTACATGTGTCACCCAACATGCACTCTACCATGAGTTGCCCAGTTGAAAGTTAGTTGCTAACTTGCTCTAAAATATATATATTAATATTTACCGGGCGTTTGCAGTCCAAGTCTCCTGGATTGATATCACAGGCTGCCGCGTGTAGCGCAGTCAGAATCTTCTGAATAGCTGAATAGTAATAATGTTTCCAACGTTCTTTCTTTTTGCTGAAAATATGAGGATCGGGTGAAAAAGATCTGTCCCGGCCGGTGACAGTCACCCCTTACCTCGTTAATAATGAGCCTGGATCTTCAGCGTGAGCCAGCGCTTCCACACGCTTGATGCCGACGAGGCGCAGAGAAGCTGCAGGACCTCGTGTGACGTCACTACCACGTGATGTTACACGTGAACGGCTGAAACACTGCACACAGAACCAAAAAGCAACTATCCTATCCAACGCGTTTCGAAGTCGGCGGACTTCTTCCTCAGGGATGGTGCAGTGCAGATAGAAATGATTTATATAGCATATGGCAAGTGGAAGCGCATGACCTATTTATTAAAAGCAAAAAGTTCAATTTCGCTATTCAACCCATTTGGGATCAGGGTATTCATCTCAAAAATCCATTTACTCTCCTCTTTCGACATCTGATGAATGAAGTTACCCTTCCGCCAATTTTTTTTGACCACTTTAATCCCGGTGATTACAATGTCCTTTATAGAGCCGTCATGATACTCTTTGAAGTGCTGTGATAAGGGGTGACCCGAAATTTTTTTATTAATGTTCCGTAGATGTTCCCCTATGCGTACATTCAGAGGGCGTATAGTACGCCCAATATACAGTTTCACACGTGTAACATCACGTGGTAGTGACGTCACACGAGGTCCTGCAGCTTCTCTGCGCCTCGTCGGCATCAAGCGTGTGGAAGCGCTGGCTCACGCTGAAGATCCAGGCTCATTATTAACGAGGTAAGGGGTGACTGTCACCGGCCGGGACAGATCTTTTTCACCCGATCCTCATATTTTCAGCAAAAAGAAAGAACGTTGGAAACATTATTACTATTCAGCTATTCAGAAGATTCTGACTGCGCTACACGCGGCAGCCTGTGATATCAATCCAGGAGACTTGGACTGCAAACGCCCGGTAAATATTAATATATATATTTTAGAGCAAGTTAGCAACTAACTTTCAACTGGGCAACTCATGGTAGAGTGCATGTTGGGTGACACATGTAAAATATTGCTTTTATTAAGAGGTCTTCCTTGTAATCTACAGCGCAGATAGATATTTATTGACTTTTGGTGTTTGGTTACTCCATTTCGGACTTTTTTGTAGTTATGTCCGTTTATCTGCAGCAGTAAGATTATTAGTGTTAACACACGGTGTGCAGCGCCCGCAGTTGTTTTTATAGATTTCTATATTACAGTGGTGGCATTGTGGATGAGATTTCCTGAAAGCTTTTTATTTTTATCCTCCCTGGAGCCCTGGGTGTCTGCACCCACCAATAGAAGGGAGCAGGGTAGGTTACTGTGTACTGTTGTTAATGTCCATAAAGAAGAAGAATATGGTGGCATGGACATTGTTTGACTTGTTTTTTCCTTGCTGGGCACCCGAGATTCCAGGGGTTCCGTATAATCTGCTTTTCGGTGCCATAACGGTCCCGGTCTCATCTCTCGTGCTTTGTGTTATTAATGTGTTGGCCTCTCCTGCTCCCTCTATTGATAACTGCAGGCAACCAGAAGTTACAGGTCAGACCACAGTGATAGTAGGTGTAGATGTTGCTGCTGATTGGTCACCACACACTGTCGTAGAAACACTGCCACTGGTCGATCAGGCCACAGTGGATTTAAAATGCTCACTATATTTAGTCAGTCTCTTGCCTATTGTAAGGTAATCCTGGTCCGTCAGTCTAAAATCTGGTGCATGTGCCCTGCTTATTAAAGGGAATCTGTCACTAAGTTTTTGCTACCTAATCTGAAAGCAGCATAATGTAGAGGCAGATACCCTGATTACAACGATGTGTCACAACGATCTGTGAACAACGTTAAATCACTAGATGACTACTTGGCCTACTACCAGGTCGCTAGATTACCGATGCTTTGCAACTCACATTAGTATGAGTAATGTCCCCAAGAGGCTCGAATAATACACATACAACCAAAAGAGAAAAACTTAGTGCCGGAGACGCAAATCATAAGCAAATAAATAGTTTAAAAATCAGATTTGGCCATTAAATAAAACAATGTAAACAAGTAAACACTGAGTACAGACAAGAAGACTAAAAAGTTGGTGTGTGACCATTGTGACGAAGCATTGGTGAAACGCGCGTCGGGTGTTTGGTGGCTAAGCTTCTTGTGTAATATTGGTACTGATAACCTTTTGATATTCATTTTTATAGATATGAATTTTCTTGTCGGAAATGCTCACTTTTATTACTGCTCACTTGCCTAGCTTTACAATTTGATATTAGCATATTTATATTTATTTACGGAGCATTACAAATTTATACTGGGAGAGCCTATTTTAAGGATCTGATTGACTATTCATAAGTGTACGGTAATATATACATACTTTTTGACTACTATAAATTTACATTGAAAGAATCTTCCTACATGAATTGTGTAACCATCTACAAGTACACAGTTACACATGCAGATGTGCATACGTACCTATATGACTTTTTCTATATATTTTTCTATATATGCCCCAAGATACGTACTAATGCACTTTTAGAACATACATACTAAATGGGCAACTAAACTCAAACGTCCAGGGGTTTCCCACAGTGGTCACCCACCAACTTTACTTGTCTGTACTCAGTGTTTACTTGTTTATATTGTTTTATTTAATGGCCAAATAACGATCTGATTTTTTAGCTATGTATTTATTTATTTATTTATTTATTTATTTATTTATGATTTGCGTCTCCATCACTACATTTTTCTTTCTTGGTTGTATGTCTACTGCCAGGTAGTCCAACCACGCCACCACCGCTGATGGCAGTTTTCTGCCTTTGCACAGTGTTCACAGACAGTTGTGGTTAGTGTTGTGGGCCGGGTTATACAGAGCCCAGCATTCAGAGAACTGGTGGATGTGTAGCAGGTTACACAGAGATTATATCAAAAAGACAGCATGGAGTCAAGTGAAACATTGCTGGAATTAGGATTTGTGGCCGTACATCAAACTGCTCTCAAATGTGGCAGCAAAAACCTAGTGATAATTCCATATTTTTTGTTGCCCACCATTTGCAGGACCTCTACATCTACTGCGGAGATTCCCTACTCCCCTGTATTAAATTCATGCACATTGCAGAGAGCTGAGGGAGAATGTCCTGTCGCTTCTTGTCACTACAGTTCTATAGGAATTCGGTTTGTTTATAGGAAACAAGACCTCTTGGCAGGACAGGAGTACATAGTATTGTTTTTCTCTTAAATTCTTAGCTATGATAACAAACTAATTAGCTTTCTTTGTTTATTTACCATCCACCTTGGGCCCAAATTAATATATGGAGCCTGTCCATCTGGTCAGTTCACTTTAGGTTGCTCTTACCTTTGTATTGAAAAGTGTTATATTGCCATTTGGATATGAAGGAAGTGATTAAGGTTTATTATTATTTTACTACATAACATGGTCCATTAGTTCACTTTGTATCTCTGTTGAACAGACTTTGACTTGCAATAACATATTACAAGCTCTTCTCATTCTGGTTTTAGTAGTAATGGACTGTAAGTGAAACGTACAAAGTCGTTAAGAAAAGAGTTACATCATTTGGCAGTACTCTTCCTTCACAATAAACACTGTATGTTTCTATGGCGACCACAGATGCACAGTATATTCCTCTGTACATGATGAGCACGGATGCACTGTATATTTCTGTATACATGACGACCACAAATGCAGTATATTTCTGTATGTGACGACCACAGATGCACTGTATATTTCTGTATACGTGACGACCACAGATGCACTGTATATTTCTGTATACATGACGACCACAGATGCACTGTATATTTCTCTATATGTGACGACCACAGATGCAGTATATTTCTGTGTACGTGACGACCACAGATGCAGTATATTTCTGTGTACGTGACGATCACAGATGCAGTATATTTCTGTGTATGTGACGATCACAGATGCAGTATATTTCTGAATACATGACGACCACAGATGCAGTATATTTCTGTATACATGATGACCACAGATGCAGTATATTTCTGTATACATGACGACCACAGATGCAGCATATTTCTGTATACATGACGACCACATATGCAGTATATTTCTCTATATGTGACGACCACAGATGCAGTATATTTCTGTATACGTGACGACCACAGATGCAGTATATTTCTGAATACGTGATGACCACAGATGCAGTATATTTCTGTATACGTGACGACCACAGATGCACTGTATGTTTCTGACTGCAATCATTAGAGGAATAAGCAAAAACTGACTTTGACCAATCAGACCCCAGCTTGCGAAAGTTCCTTGGCAAATAAAAGCAGCTGTGCATTTGGTTGCTATGTGCAACTGCTGACATTTCCTTTGTGCTCATTTTTGGTAGATATGGAGATGGGAATACCCCTTTAAGTTCTCCAAGATTTGATTCTATTAATGCTCCATGTTCACTGCCCAGGGATCTTGATTCAGCATCTTTCAATATCGTCCTTATATGAAAAATAATGACGTCATCCTGAGTTTTGGCTCTAAATAAGTTTGTACACAGTCAGTCTGATGCGTGATTACAGAAAACCTATTTAGTAAGATGAATGTTAGTAACATTGTAGCTAGGACTAAGTAAGCATAATTTATCTGATAAGCAATAATTAGAATGGAGAGAGCAGCAAAGTTCAAGTAATCCTCCATAACAAAGCTAGGGCGGCCTTTCACATATATTCAGGTGTACTCATGTTGCCATGTGATGACAGGGCAGCGGTTGCTGTTCATTCATTTTCTATAAATAGGAAAGTGTTTCTTTAGGAGAGGCTGGTTCTCTAACTTGTTAGGCATTCATACTGTGGAAGATTGCTGGCTGCTGTAAAAATATATGCATAGAATTGGTCATCAGTATGAGATTGGTTGGTTTAGTGAGGGTGCCGTATTTTGGTCCCCCCCCCCACAAACCTTACTTTGGCATATAAAGGTTTGGGCACCCCTGGTCACAATTACTGTTATTGTGAACAGTTAGGCAAGTTCAAGACTAAATAATCTCTAATAAGGGCCAAAGATAAAGATGACAAATTTCCCTTTTTATTATATATATCTTCCCATTTTCCCTTTTGCAGTTCTTAAAATGTAAAACACATAAAGCTTATACTTGAGTATAAGCCGAACAGAGTATAAGCCAAGGCATCTAAATTTGCCACGAATAACTGGGAATACTTATTGACTCGAGTATAAGCCGGGTATGCACGGCCTCCTCATCCCCATCCTGGTATGCACGGCCTCCTCATCCCCATCCTGGTATGCACGGCCTCCTCATCCCCATCCTGGTATGCACGGCCTCCTCATCCCCATCCTGGTATGCACGGCCTCCTCATCCCCATCCTGGTATGCACGGCCTCCTCATCCCCATCCTGGTATGCACAGCCTCCTCATCCCTCATCCTGGTATGCACGGCCTCCTCATCCCCATCCTGGTATGCACGGCCTCCTCATCCCCATCCTGGTATGCACGGCCTCCTCATCCCCATCCTGGTATGCACGGCCTCCTCATCCCCATCCTGGTATGCACGGCCTCCTCAACCCCATCCTGGTGTGCACGGCCTCCTCATCCCCATCCTGGTGTGCACGGCCCCCCTCATCCCCATCCTGGTGTGCATTGCCCCCTTATCCCCATCCTGGTATGTATGGCACCACATCCCTATCCTGGTATGCATGGCTCCCATCAAAAAAGTACCCTCGCAGCATCTGTGCCTTGTTCCAGTGCAAGCAGCTGATTTATGCTTGTAAGCAGCGCATGGCAGGGACGTCATGCACTGCTTACAACAGAGCACAGTTGCTGGAATACTCCATTGCCAGGATTATGGCGTATAGGGCAGTGAATATCCATTGCTATTAAGTAGCGCGCACAGTGTCAACTGCAGCCACCGGGTGGTCATGTGTGCACGCTACTTAAGGGAATCAATATTCACTGCCCTCCACGCCTATGGGAGTGGAGAGAGGTGAATATTAATTTCTCTTAAGTAGTGGGCACATCTGACCACCCGGCCACTGCAGGAAGCCGTCTGCTGCGGCTGACACTGTGCGCGCTATTACAGAGAAATGAATATTCACTGGCACCGCAGTGAATATTCATTTCTCTTTAGCAGCAGGCACAGGAATTGGCCACAGCAGCCGGCTCCTACCTCCGGTGACTCGCTGTTACACCGCCGCCCATCCATCACCCTCCATCTTCTGGTACAATGACACGAGTATAAGCCTATAAGATGAGGGGGGCGTTTTCAGCACAAAAAAATGTGCTGAAAGACTTGGCTTATACTAGAGTATATGCGGAGATATATATACACTGTGTTCCAAATTATTATGCAAATTGCATTTAAGTGTCATAAAGATTTAATTGTTTCGCTTTTCAAATAAACTTGTGGATGGTATTGTGTCTCAGGGCTCAATAGATCACTGAAATCAATCTTAAACACATGTGATTTTCCAGGTGATTCAAATGAAAGGAAAACTACTTAAAAATGATGTTCCACATTATTAAGCAGGCCACAGGTTTCAAACAATATGGAAAATAAAAAGGATCTTTCTGCTGCTGAAAAGTGTTAAATAGTGCAAGGCCCTTGGACAAGGTATGAAAACATTAGCTATTTCACGAAAACTTAAGAGTGATCATCATACTGTGAAGAGATTTGTGACTGAAACAGAGCGCAGACAGAGTTCAAGCAGATAAAGGCATAATAAGGAAGGTTTCTGCCAGACAAATTCATTGGATTAAGAGAGCAGCTGCCAAAATACCATTACAAAGTAGCAAACAGTTATTTGAAGCTGCTGGTGCCTCTTGAGTCCCTCAAATCTCAAGGTGTAGGATCCTTCAAAGGCTTGCTGTGGTGCATAAACCTACTATTCGGCCACCCCTAAAGAGTGTTCACAAGCAAACGGTTGCAGTGGGCCCAGACATACATGAAGACTAATTTTCAAAGTCTTGTTTACTGATGTGTGTCGAGCAACCCTGGATGGTCCAGATGGATGGAGTAGTGGATGGTTGGTGGATGGCCACCATGTCCTAACAAGGCTGCGACGTCAGCAAAGGAGGTGGAGGAGTCATGTTTTGGGCCAGAATCATGGGGAAACAGCTGGTAGGGCCCTTTAAGGTTCCTGAAAGTGTGAAAATGACCTCTGCAAAGTATATAGTTTCTGACTGACAACTTTATTCCATGGTATAAAAAGTAGAAATGTGCCTTCAGGAGCAAAATCATCTTCATGCATGGCCATGCACCATCTCATGCGGCGAAGTATACCTCGAAGTCATTGGCTGCTATGGGCATAAAAGGAGATAAACTCATGGTGTGGCCACCATCTTCCCCTGACCTCAACGCTATAGAGAACCTTTGGAGTATCATCAAGCAAAAGATGTATGAGGGTGGGAGGCAGTTCACATCAAAACAGCAGCTCTGGGAGGCTATTCTGACTTCATGCAAAGAAATACAAGTAGAAGCTCTCCAAAAACTCACAAGTTCAATGGATGCAAGAATTGTGAAGGTGATATCAAAGAAGGGTTCCTATGTTAACATGTAACTTGGCCTGTTAGGATGTTTTGGAGTTAAATAGCTTTTTTGTTCAGTGAATGTGACCTCCTAATGCCGCAAAATCAACAAATGAGCATTTTAATTTCTTTAAAACATATCAAATGTTTAGAAATTCTACTGTGCCTAATAATTTGGAACAGTGCATTTTGAGTTTTTATTCATTTTGGAGATTATACTGTTATAATTGGGAGGTTTCTTCAATAAAATTCGATGTATACGCTAACGGGTGATGACTTTTATTAGACTGACTGTCATTTACACCGACCATTTAGGAAAATCTGAGAAAAACGTCATTTGCACACTAACTTGGAACATAGTGTGTATGTATGTATGTGTATATATATATATATATATATATATATATATATATATATATATATATATATATATATATATATATATATATATATATATATATATATATATATATATATATATATATACACACACTCAAGTATAATCTGAGATTTTTCAGTCCATTTTTTTTACACCGAAAGTGCCCCTCTCCGCTTATACTAGAGTCATTGTCCCATGGGGTGGGAGGGGGAGCGGGGCTGTCAAATACTCACTTGCTCCTGGTGCGGTCCCTTCATCTCCGATGGTATCCGGGGAGCCGGCAGCTCTTCCTGTGTTCAGCAGTCACGTGGTACCGCTCATTAAAGTAATGAATATGGACGCGACTTCACTCCCATAGGGTGGAGCGCATATTCATTACTTTAATGAGCGGTACCAGTGACTGCTGAACACCGGAACAAGCTGTCGGCGCTGAGACCATCTGTGAGTGAGAAGCAGGGACTACGCTGGAAGCAGGTGAGTATAACGGGGAAGGTGAGCATTGTGATATTCACCTGTCTTCTGGCTGTGACGTTCACGTCAGAGGGCACGATGATGTGGTTAGTGCGCGCTCTCTGCCTGAACAGTCCCTGCAGAGAGCCAGAAGACGGAGCGGCGCCCTGCGGTGGAACGGGGACAGGTGAATATCGCAAGAGCCGGGGGCCTGAGAGGCGAGAGTGCCATTTTTTTTTTTTTTTTGTTATCTCATCAACAGCATATGGGGCATATTACTATATGGAGCATCTTTTGGGGCCATAATCAACCTTTATGCAGCATTGTATGGGGCAAATGTTTCTATGGAGCATCTTATGGGGCCATCATTAACCTTTGTGCAGCATTATATGGGCCATATTTTAATATGGAGCATCTTATAAGGCCCATCATAAACTTTATGCAGCATTATATGGGCGTATTTTGTATGGAGCATTTTATGGGGCCCATCATGAACTGTATGGAACATTATATGGGGCTCCTGATTCAATATGGATATTCAAAAACACTTAACCTACTGATGTCTCAACTAATTTTACTTTTATTGGTACCGTATTTTCCGGCGTATAAGACGACTTTTTAACCCCCGAAAATCTTCTTAAAAGTCGGGGGTCGTCTTATACGCCGGGAATCGTCTTGTACGCCGGTGTATATGGTGGGTGGGGAGGGGGAGTGATCCTGATGACGAGGGGGCGTCTCACAGGAAAGTGAGTAATCCCCATTACCTTATCCTAGCGGTGCAGCGTGGGGGTGTCAGTGCTGGGAGCGGCGGCGGCTGCTGTGTTCTGGTGCGGCGGCTCCTCTTCTGTGTGGGGCCTCTGTGCTGTGAGGTGGCGGCGGCAGCGGCGTATCTTTATCCAGTTGGGGCTCCTCCGGCATCTCCTTAGCCCTGGAGGCCCCGCCGCAACTCCATCGGTGCAATGTGGTGGCCTCCGGGAAAATGGCCGCTGCTCAGATTCAGATCTCGTGTCCCGAGATTTCGGGACGAGATCTGAATCTGAGCAGCGGCCATTTTCCCGGAGGCCACCGCATCGCACCTATTGAGCTGCCTCCGGGAAAATGGCCGCTGCATTGCACCGATGGAGTTGCGGCGGGGCCTCCAGGGCTAAGGAGATGCCGGAGGAGCCCCAACTGGATAAAGATATGCCGCCGCCACCGCCACCTCACAGCACAGAGGCCCCACACAGAAGAGGAGCCGCCGCACCAGAGCACAGCAGCCGCCGCACCAGAGCACAGCAGCCGCCGCCGCCACTCCCAGCACTGAGACCCCCCACGCTGCACCGCTACGATAAGGTAATGGGGGATACTCACTTTCCTGTGAGACGCCCCCTCGTCATCAGGATCACTCCCCCCCCCCCCCCCCAAAAGGCACATATTCACCGGCCCTATAAGACGACATAGGGTGTATAAGAAGACCCCCGACTTTTAAGAAGATTTTATATTTTAACTGGTAAAGTTGCGGGGTCGTCTTATACGCCCAGTCGTCTTATACGCCGGAAAATACGGTATCTATTTTTATTTTTTAAATTTACCAGTAGCTGCTGCAGTTCCTACCCTAGGCTTATACTCGAGTCATTAAGTTTTCCCAGTATTTTTGTGGCAAAATTAGGGGTCTCGACTTATACTCGGGATATATATATATATATATATATATATATATATATATATATATATATATATATATATATATATATATATATCTGTCTATCTATCTCCGCCTTCCAGCACATTTAATGAATAATTTCAATTCTTTGTGCCATTAGCAAGCTTTTCATAAAAAGTAGTTAAAGGTTTGGCTTTTGAATAACTCCATCCAGTGCCATCCATTGGAGGTGGAACTACAGAATCTGCCGACAGCATTAGTTTCCATTGGAGCTGTAGAGCTTGCATTGGTCTGCCATTCACGACTAACTCCACATCCAGTGGACAGAGCTATAAGGAGTTTGGAAAAGACTGTTAATACTTTAGAGCCCAGGGGCGTAATGACCGCGATCACAGAGGTCATAACTAAGCTCGTGTGGGTGGAGACCTGCCAGCGCCAGCAGAGACTTCAACTGGATTTGCGTCGTCGAACGCTCCTCCAGTTGAAGGGTATTGAGGTGCACAGACCCATTGTATTGCTCAGCAATACATATTGCTGGCCAAACAGAGGCCAGCAGCTGACTTCTGCATGCGCATGAGTGGGGACTCAGGGCAGTGATGTCCTGCGCTCCCATCCCAAGCTGCCGGCTTCAGAAGAGGATGCTGCGCGGAGTTAGTGTGACTTATGCTTTTTGTTTTTTTTTCTATGCATCGCAGAACAGCGGCTGAACGGCGACATATACCAGGATGGGGCAAAGGGGAAAATATATATACCAGGATGGGGCGAGGTCCAAATCTTGCATCGGGGCCCATTGGACACTAGTTGCGCCACTCTTTAGAGCTTGATAAATTGCTTTGTCTAGTTGGCCTATGTCTTCATTAATAGGTCATGGGAATTTATTAATTTATTACAATTATCTGCTCTGGAGGATTGTGAGCCCTTATTTTTAGACAGTAACACCAGGACATTTGTTTCTCGCTTTAGGACTTTTTTGCACCAGTAGCTGTGAATGTTTGTTGTCATTTCGTGTACCAAATGTTACTGTGTATCTGATAAATCTTGCATATGAATTCCAGTATGCTTTGTGTAGCTGTAAGCACCACTGGGTGTTACTGAAGTCTATGTAGTTGGACTGTAAAGTGCAGCATTTGACCCTTCTCAGTATAAATAAAACTGAGCAAATAATCATTGTAGGAGTATCTGATTGTATAGACGTTGGTGATCTTGACCTAACTTGCTTTTCTTTCTTTTTTTTTTTAAACAGACTGAGACAACTATCGGCCTCAGTTCATATCAGCAGAAAAGGTGAGTTGTTTGCTTGTTTTCCCTCCCTGATGGGATTCCAGAAATTGCTAGGTGACGTGCACATAGGAGGAGAGCCTGTCTCCACTGTGGAGGCTATTGCTTTACTTACGACTTGTGGCGTCTGTGCTGCTTCCTTTGTGGTACCTGAAGCATAACCCTATTACTGTCAGAGAATCAATGTGTAAATGTAAAATTGTCTGTGTGCCTACTAACCAGCTTCCTGTGGTACCATACTATCGGAAACAAAACTCACAATAGAAAACTTTCTGTATCTTAGACGTTAGCATGTATTGAAACGCCATTCTGAGTAGCTTTTCTTATTATTATTGTTGTACTCTCCTTTTAGCTCTGAGTATTTAGAGAGGGGAGATACATATGGCGAAGTGCATTGTTTTTTTTCTTTATAACTGTGGACATTCTAGCCCTGTACGTGCCATGGTACAATCTATTTTGCTGATGGTAATCGTAAAAGTCATCTACTGAAAAGGTTTAGGTACCCATACACCTTTTATTAGCTATCAGTTACACACCTATTTGGCTCACAGCTATCCTTCTATATGGCTGAATAAACATGTCTGTTTAATGGGAAGCGGGAAATAAGCTGTTGCCACAAGCCTGTGCCATCAGCAGGTTTTTTTTTTTTTTTTTTACTTCAAATCAATGTACTCATCTGCTATATCTTTATAGAACTCTGTGCATACCACAGTCTTGAACAGAAAAAGTTGTTCCCTAAACTGTCAGACTTTTATTGCATGTCCATGGGAGTACTGACTGTGGGGCTCTCATCTTCACCAGTCTCCTGGATAGGTTCCCCTAATACCCTGTGTGGACTGGTGCAGCGGCCTCAGTGGTAGGATGCCTGGTCACTCATGCACATTGCTGTCCATTCACTGCTGTAAGCATTCTGAATACAGCCATGCGAATGTGCTCGACAGGATTCGGAGCTCCAGTGGCTGTCATGGGACAACGCCTGCATTCTTCCTTATTGGAACGCCTGAACGCATACCCCATTTGATTAGTTCTCTTCCACCAAATTGTACAAAAAAGTAATCATCAAAGATTGGCAAACCCAGATTTGTCCATCAGATTGGCAAAGAAGCATGAAACTTTAAGGGTAAGTACACACCAGGTGTTTTTTCAGCATTTTTGTTCCTGCAGCAAAATCTGATCTATTGGCAGGAAAGAAGCGGCAGAAAAAAAACCCACTTTTTTTTTCTTGCGCTTTTTTGTGTTTTTTGTGTGGCTTTGGCATCCCAGATTTTTCACTTGTGCATTCTGATAGTTTAGTATTACAAAAAAAGTCGTGTTCAAAAGAATCCGGTTTTGGCACAAAATACGCAGCAAAACATGATACCTGCGTTTTTGGTGTGTTTTTTCACCACCCATTCAAGTCAATGGGTCAAAAATGCTGAAATTACAAAAAAACATACAAAGCACAAAATACTGATGACAAAAAAACTGTGTGTGCAAGAGATTTCTGAAATCTCATAGATTTTGCTGGTACTGTAAAACGCAGCTGAAAATTTGCATAAAAGTGCATTGTGGCTTTCTATGGCAGTGCACTGTATAAAGCCCCACTTCCATTACTTTTTTTACTTACATGATTCTTAATGAAAAGAGCAAGTACATGTAATGATAGTAACGTACTCACCAGAGGCATCACATGACTTCATTTGCACCTTCCTGAATCACGCAGTGGTGGCTATGTGGAGCTGACATTACTTTTTGAATTTTCTCAGTGCAAGTCTAGGAGACGCAGAAGGAGTCGTCTCCTAGACTTGCATTGAGAAACCACTGCACCACATAGGGAGCTGGCAGGTTACAGGTGACTTGAGTTAATTCTGAAAGGCACCCGAGCGCCGGTGCCATCATTATCATCATCATTACCATTGCCATCATTACACACATGATTCGTAACATACGAGTAAATAAAAAAAAAAAAAAAAAATGACCAGAGTGGGGCTTTAAAATCGCTGAGCGCTTCAGTACAACCCATGCTACCACAAGTGTTTGGTTCATTTTACTAATCTGTACCTTAAACATCTGAACTCAACAAATAGAAGTTCCCATACATTTATGGCTATTTAATGTGTTAAATAACTGTACGTCCCCAACACTGGGTTTAAAGCCAAAGTAAGCTGTCATCAGAGCCAAATTATACCCAGGTATTCCCCGCAATTTGGTGTAAGTAAGAGTGTGATATACTCACTTTTGGTTTACCTTTTACAGCCAATCATTGTGAAAATGTGCTTTGTCCATCTACACGTGTTTAAATATCATTATGTCTTAGAAGTAAAACTAACACCATTACAGCATATTCTAGTGACTGTTTCTAGGGAAAGGCAGCATTTTACATTTACACCTGATTAAGCACAGCACAAGAATGAAATAACAGACTCCCTTTAAATGTCCTAGATAGGGCAATAGCCTCTATGAAAATAATTTATTTAATTCATATTTTTTGCTGCCTCCATTGTCTATTAACTCATTTATATTCCCAATTCCCTAATTAGGATGCTCAGTGTTACTTTGGTGTGGCCAAGCACTACAGTGCACCATGCTCTGCCCAAAGGTTTTGTATGCGCACCCTTCCCTTTCTGGAAATTGCTAGCTTTCCCAGAATAATCATTGTCTGCAGTGTTCAGGCACAAGTAAACAGTCTTCTTTCTCTCCTAATCTTTATGGCCTGATATTGCCCACTACTTGACATGGTCTGAGTGACAGGTGAGGGTGCATTAATACCACACCTCACCTCAACCTGTCAATCATCTGAGAGGGACACATGCATATATGAAGTGAAGAATGGTGCTTGTAAAGGGAACCGGTCAGCAGGATTGTGCACAGTAACCTACACAGAGTGTGAGGTCGGCGCCGTTGTACTGAATAAAGGATACCTGGGTTGATGAAATGCGTCTTGTGGTTGTTGTTTAATCTTTATTTTCAGTGTTGAGTTAATGATATGCCCGTACCCCGGGGCGGCCTGTGGGGGGTCTTCATGTGGTGCTCCGATTAGATACTCATAATGCAGACTGCTGACCGGTCACTGATCCCTCACTGGCCTGCCCCCTAGTTTACATAATGAATATACACTCACCGGCCACTTTATTAGGTACACCTGTCCAACTTCTTGTTAACACTTAATTTCTAATCAGCCAATCACATGGTGGCAACTCAGTGCATTTAGGCATGTAGACATGGTCAAGACAATCTCCTGCAGTTCAAACCGAGCATCAGTATGGGGAAGAAAGGTGATTTGAGTGCCTTTGAACGTGGCATGGTTGTTGGTGCCAGAAGGGCTGGTCTGAGTATTTCAGAAACTGCTGATCTACTGGGATTTTCACGCACAACCATCTCTAGGGTTTACAGAGAATGGTCCGAAAAAGAAAAAAAATCCAGTGAGCGGCAGTTCTGTGGGCGGAAATGCCTTGTTGATGCCAGAGGTCAGAGGAGAATGGGCAGACTGGTTCGAGCTGATAGAAAGGCAACAGTGACTCAAATCGCCACCCGTTACAACCAAGGTAGGCCTAAGAGCATCTCTGAACGCACAGTGCGTCGAACTTTGAGGCAGATGGGCTACAGCAGCAGAAGACCACACCGGGTACCACTCCTTTCAGCTAAGAACAGGAAACTGAGGCTACAATTTGTACAAGCTCATCGAAATTGGACAGTAGAAGATTGGAAAAACGTTGCTTGGTCTGATGAGTCTCGATTTCTGCTGCGACATTCAGATGGTAGGGTCAGAATTTGGCGTAAACAACATGAAAGCATGGATCCATCCTGCCTTGTATGGAGCATATTTGGGATGTGCAGCCGACAAATCTGCGGCAACTGTGTGATGCCATCATGTCAATATGGACCAAAATGTCTGAGGAATGCTTCCAGCACCTTGTTGAATCTATGCCACGAAGAATTGAGGCAGTTCTGAAGGCAAAAGGGGGTCCAACCCGTTACTAGCATGGTGTACCTAATAAAGTGGCCGGTGAGTGTATATATACTGAAAAAAACGCTTCTGCAGGCAGATGTCAGCCGTGGCACCTGCCTGAAGCATAATCTCATGTGTACTGTGTTGTTAATAAATGTTTTTGAGGTTATCCTGATACATAGTATAAAAAAAAGTATAAAAAAATCCATTTGAAAATGGCGCCTGCGCAATAGCACCTATTTGTGTGTATATAGAGGTGATCCATTAGCTTCTATTGCACAGGCGGCACCATCTTGTTAGAGAAGAAGAAAAAAAAAATTCCTCCTCCATGATGGCAGTAGCAGCTATCGGCGGTCTGTCACCAGCTTTTTACTATATCTGAGAGCAGCATATGATGTAGGGGCATTTAGAGATTGTGAAGTCGCTTCTGACTTCCGGCCAGTCAGAAGCTGTGCTCACAAGATGGCGTCACGGGACCAGAGCGGTGCCGAAAAATGGTGAAGACACCGAAGGGTGAGTATATGACTGGGGACATAGGGATTACATTTAAAATTCTAATATCTCTGGAGTGGTCGGTTTGAGCTAATGGATTCCAGTGGAATGCAGCAGAATGGCTGCTAAAGGGAACTTGTCAGCAGGATTGTGCTGAGTAACCTACAGACAGTGTCAGGTCGGCGCCGTTATACTGATTATTATATGTATTGAAAAAAAAAATCACATTCAGCAGCCAATTGGTGGTGCTGCGGCATGATCACATCTGTAATATGCATTAAATTGTTTTACTTAGTCATATACTGTACATGTATTCTGCCCAAGAATGGCATTTTGCCAAAGGAAAAAAAAAATGTCTCGAGCAAGATGGACGATATATGCAACTGTGCCGGCTCCATTTTGAGAAAGATTTTTTTTCAGAATAAATGTACATCACTAAATAAAACAGTTTAATGTATATTATATATGTGATCACGATGCAGCGCAGATGTCGGCGCCTGCCTGCTGAATGTGATTTATTTATTTATTTTTCCCAATACTGATTATTATGTGTATGTAAAATAGGGGGCAGGTCAGTGAGGGATCAGTGACCTGTCATAAGCCGTACAGATGAATATGTAAGCAGCGCGCCACATAAAGACCCCCCACCCCCACACCACTCCGGAGCACAGACATATCATTAACACAAAACTGAAAATAAAGATTAAGCAACAACCACAAGACGGATTTCATCACCCAAGGTATCATTTTAATCAGTATAATGGTGCCGACCGGACACTGTCTGTAGGTTACTGTGTACAATCGGTTCACTTTAAGCTTCTGGTCCTAAAGCTGCCATAGGCTATATGCAAATCTTGTGCTTTTGTACATCAGCTGCAGAAGTGCTGGAGACTTCCCGTCTTCAAAGATCTATGCTGTGACTATAGTGTTCAGAGTTTCCGAGCTTGTGTTAGCCTGAGTGCTATAGCTAGGTACTTCCCCTATAAATAGAGCTGGAGAGGTGGGTGAAGTGGCTGAGAGCGATTGGCTGCACTCTGCAAGGTAAGATATGACCACACCGTTCTATGAGAATGTCCGACTGGTAACTTGTCACTGTGCTTTCCTGCGCTGTAACAGAGAAGATTTTTATTGGGCCATGTGCTGTGCTTTTTAAAGGCAGTTCTATGCATACCATGTTTATATTATAATTCATATATGTTTTCTGGTATCTAGCAGCTGATAACAAGAACATGTCCACAGTATAAACTGAAAGAATCAGAGTAACCAGAAATATTATCACTAATCAATTAAGAAGGTACAGATTAGGCATTAGAAACATTTTTTGACAGTGAGGGTGATCAATAAGTGTGAAAGGTTGCCACGAGAGGTGGTGAGTTCTCCTTCAATGGATGTCTACAAGCAGACGTTATACTTCTCCAGCGTCCAACCCGCAGCATACACATGTTACAACTTAGAGGAAAGGATTTCAAGAAAACCCATGTCCACTAGGCGTCCAGAGAAGCCCGCGGCTCACCCACGGAGACAGACATGCGGCGCGTCTTCCCAGACCGCAGCAATTTCACCTGTACAGTGTATTGGACGATGTAATTGCACGGTTCAGTGAACACATGCGGAATCACCTGCATTCAATAGCCGGCAGCGCTTTGGACGTAGCGAACATGTGCAGCGTCCAAAGCGCTGTCAATTCCTGATCGTCTACACATACCCTTACAGAACATGTCTATGATGAGAAGAAAGATAGACCTTGACTTTCTTGCTTCACTGAGAACCATGTATCTGATTTTTTTTAATTTTTATTTTGTAACTGATCTATTATTTCCGCTTGGTTATTTACTAAAGTGTTGCTGTATAGGTCAAAGATGTAACAGTTCAGCAATGTAACTATTTTAAGTCAAGGAAAAGAGAAGTGAGATGCCAGTAGAAGTTAGCTGAAGGTTTGTGTACAGTTTCCTTTTTACCGTTATTCAGTGTTTACTAAGCACCTGGTCTCTGGTCATTTAAATGACGCCATCATCTTTTTATGCTGTGGTCTATTATCACTAATCTAATATTCATGCTGTTGCAAAAGAAAGAATTTGCCATTGTTACAGGTTAAAAAAAAAAACAAAAAACAAAAAAAAAAAACTGAGTACTCTGGAGCAGTTGGAGTAAAATAAGAGCTATCCACTTTTGACCTAGTGACAGCGCCACTTTAAGGGTATGCTTCCACGTTCAGTGTTTGCAGCGCTTTGGACGTGCCCAAAGCGCTGCTGGCTTTTGTACGCGCGGTGATGCTGCATGTGTTCATCATCAAACACATGAGGAATCGCTGCATCCTATACATAGACTCTGTAATGTATCTTGCGGAGACTGAGCGTCTCAGCAAGCTAAATAGACATGCTGCTGTCTACAAAGACACGACACGTGTGCGTATATGGAGGTCTGCCACATGCGTCTTTGAACGCATAGTGGAGATGGGATATCCTAAAATTCCCTCCACTATGCTGTAACATTTGGCCGCTGCGGCTGTACGCAGCGTCCAATCCGCAGCAAATACTGACCATGGAAACATACCCTTATACTCCTCTCTCGCTTTGTTTAATGTGGCAGATGACCTTCTACAACAGCGTATCTAGGAGTAAATCTTGCACTTGCTTCTCTCACCAAAATCCTGGCACTATTTCACACTGGGTGAACTGAACAAGCAAAACATTCACCGCACTGATGCAGAAGACTTCAGCCACATTAATCAGGACAACAAAGTCGGATTCTCTACTGTGCAGGTGGCTCTGTGGTCTAGACTTGCCCATCAGACTGCTCAGTGGCTATTTGAATACTGCACACGACAGGAATGATGGGTATTTTTACAGGTATCCTGGCCTACGATGGTGAAATACATGAATATACCTTGAGTGGGGTGTTTGGAGTAGGAACTCACTGGTGGGGACCATATAGAACTGGGGAACATGACTGGTTCCTCTGAAGTAGAGTCAATGATTGACTGCTGGAGGGCTGCGTCAATGTATGGGAGAAATGAGTTTGAAATTTTGGATATGCAATAACTACTGAAGCCAATGCTTGATAGTCTGTATATTTGATCTCAAGAATTGTGAATGTGCAGCAGTATGCTTGCTTTGCAAATACTGGACACTGAGCATTATGTATGCGGAGTCTGTCAGGATTCATAGGGTTCAGCTTGAAATTGTTAACCAAGCCTGGATTTTGCCATGTTTGCCATTGTTACACTTGTCTGTCTGCAGTTCTCTGTGGTCTACCATAGGCATCAGTCAATGCTTGTGCCTATATACCAGCAATAAATTGTTTTGTATGGCAGTCTGTATTTAAGAATGATCATACACTCTGTGGACACCTATGAGACCATGTCTATCTCCCTGTAAATAGCTACTGTACTTTAGGATAAGTCCTGTCCTCCATCTGCGTGTCCTGCAGACTTTCCTTGAATTTCAGGGATTTATTTTCCACAATTTGCCTTTGGGACTAGTAAAGTTAATTCTTAGTGCTCTCAGGACTCTCTCATCTTACTCATGTCTGGAAGCGCAGTGCACACACTCTGCCAGCCATTGCCAGCTGCTGCTGAAAGGGCACATATTCTGAAGAAGACCTTAGATTTTGACATTCAATATTTTTGGATTGTGGCTAATCAGCACCATTGTGCTTTGGATGAATGTATGTCCCCTCTGTACATTTAGTGTTTACCAGAGATACATCTGGACTTTCTTTCCATTGATTCTCCGTAACATCAAAATTACTTTCTTTTAAATCTGTAAGTGTATAAAGTCAGAATGGACACCTCCAACTGGACGCACCATCATTTGGATAAGTATACAGAGTCCTTCAGACATTTTGTAAAATCCACTATCCTAGACACAAACAAGAGACAGCCACCCAACATAAGTACACTGGAACGGAGGGCTATACAGGCTTTGTAAAACCGGAAAGTCATCATTCTACCAGCATACAATGGTGGTGCAATAGTCATGATGAACAAATCTGACTACATGATGGAGGCAAAGAACTAACAGACACCCGTTAGGGCACAAAGTTGGGCTCCGACCCTATACAGAAAACCCAAATACCCCTGTCACCACTTAAAGGGAACCTGTCACCAGGAATATCACTGGAAACACTGATATAACATCAAATTGCAGAACATGGCGAGCACCAAATGAACGAAGATCGAAGCATATAGAAATAACGCAGTTAACCTGCAGATATGCGTTTAATCTGCAGGTTAACAGCATTATGATGCTGCCCAGCACCTGCACACAGCCCAATGCAGCGGGGACAAAATGAACTTTATTCTCCCCTCCCCCAGCATTCAGTCATGGGGCGGGGGTGGCACCGGTTCAGTCTCTGTAACTGCACCCCTGACTGCCACTGGCTCTACATTGCGGCTGGCTGTCAGTCAGGGCCGGAGGTGCGGTTATAGCGGCTGCTATGTATTCTCAGAGCAGTGACAGAACCGGCCCCGTCCCTATGACTGAACACCGAATGATGGCGGGGAGAATAAGGATCATTTTCCCCCGCCTCATTCAGCTACATGTAGGCGCCGGGCAGCATTATAACACTGTTAACCTGCAGATTAACTACATATCTGCAGGTTAACAGCGTTATTTCTGCTGACAGGTTCCCTTTAAGTTCTATATGCTGTGATCTTTGTTCATTTCGTGCTTGCCATGTTCTGCTATTTGGTGTCATGTCAGTGTTTCCTACATTTTTTTGTTTTGTCTTTGCGCTGCACCTTACTTACGCTGCTGATGCTTATATTAGACTACCACATTTTGCTGTCTATTTATTATTGTTTGCATTGCACTTTATCAATAAGACCAAGTAGTTGTGACTTTTTAACTTCTTGATCCTTTTTAAGGACTTTATGCCTTTTTACACTCCCTATAGACCTCTGGGTCTTAGTTTTGCACATGTGGCCAACTCTCTCCTATACACTGACACTGTGTCTATTAATAGTATTGTGTATGTCATACTTTATTTTATGAATTATGAAATGTAAAATGGTATGTATTTTGGACTATTTAGCAATTGGCCATTTCTGCACAGCACTTTCTAGTTATTTGGTGTTTCCTCCTGTATATTTACGGTAAATGTTTGGTAAATATATGGCATTTTATTTGGATCATGTTTAGGAAAGATCTGTATTATCAATTTTCTGAGTGACCTGGCATACTTTGCATCTTTTTAATATTCATGATGTCTTTTTGTTGTTGAAATTAATAAAGATTTATATATTTTATTCAATTGGGCATCGGCTTCCCTTTTTCTTGTAGATTTTTGTTTTATAGAAACGAAAACCGTTATTTTTGCCTAACTACAGCTGATGAACCAGTACCAGAGAACACAAGAATAGGGACAAGTTTACATTCTTGCCAAAATGGTCTTCATGGATTTCCAGATTTATGTAATTATTTCATGTGTGGGTACCCTTACTAAGCACATTTCTCAGTGGAATTTATTTTACTCACTTATATAGCGACATTAATTCTACAGCACTTTACAGGTATTGACATCACTGTCCCACATTTGGGCTCACAATCTAAATTCCCTATATCCGTATGTCTTTGGGGTGGGAGGAAGCCCACGCAAACACGGTGAGAAAATATAAACTCCGTTTAGATGTTGTCCTTGATGGGATTTGAACACCCGACCCCAGTACTGCAAAGAATCAGTGCTAACCACTGAGCCACGGATAGGTGTTCTTAAACCCTTTGCAGAGGATGTACCCAGTTACATTCAGGCAACAACCTATTGAATAAGCTGGCAGCACTATGTCCTATATCAGACAGAACCATTCTGACCGCCATGGATGTGGAATCTTTGTATTCTATTATCACACACCAGGATGCATTAAATGCCTTCAAATTCTTCATGGAAAAATCTGGAATTTATGCCAATTCTGTGATGAGACTTACTGATGCATTCTCATCCATAATTAATTTACAATTGATAACCAATTTACAGCAGACTGGCACAGTTATGAGAAATAAAATGGTACAATAATACTCAAACCTTTTTGCCGTCAAGCTTGAAGTTTACTGTATCTTTTGGACTATAAGGCACATCGGACCAAAAGACACACCTAGGTTTTTGAGCAGGAAAATAGAAAAAAAATTGAAGCAAAAACTGTGGTCATTACTTACTTAAGGAGTGGAGAGCTGCTGCTGACACGGCTATTGGAGTAATATCCTCCATCCTGGTATATGTGGTTCCCCATCCTGGTTCACATGGCCTCCCCATTCAGGTATACTTTGCCCCCCATTCTGGTATTCATGGCCCTATCCCAATCCTGGTGTACAAGGCCCCCATCCTGGCATACATAATCCCCCATTCCCATCCTGGTATACATGGTCCCCCATCCCAACAATCCTGGTATACATGGCCCCCCCATCCACATCCTGGTATATATGGTCCCACATCTCCATCCTGGTATACATAGTCCCCCATCCCCATTCTGGTATACATGACCCCATCCCAATTCTGGTATACATGGCCCCATCCCAATCCTGGTATATACACTCACCGGCCACTTTATTAGGTACACCTGTCCAACTTCTTGTTAACACTTAATTTCTAATCAGCCAATCACATGGCGGCAACGCAGTGCATTTAGGCATGTAGACATGGTCAAGACAATCTCCTGCAGTTCAAACCGAGCATCAGTATGGGGAAGAAAGGTGATTTGAGTGCCTTTGAACGTGGCATGGTTGTTGGTGCCAGAAGGGCTGGTCTGAGTATTTCAGAAACTGCTGATCTACTGGGATTTTCACGCACAACCATCTCTAGGGTTTACAGAGAATGGTCCGAAAAAGAAAAAAAATCCAGTGAGCGGCAGTTCTGTGGGCGGAAATGCCTTGTTGATGCCAGAGGTCAGAGGAGAATGGGCAGACTGGTTCGAGCTGATAGAAAGGCAACAGTGACTCAAATCGCCACCCGTTACAACCAAGGTAGGCCTAAGAGCATCTCTGAACGCACAGTGCGTCGAACTTTGAGGCAGATGGGCTACAGCAGCAGAAGACCACACCGGGTACCACTCCTTTCAGCTAAGAACAGGAAACTGAGGCTACAATTTGTACAAGCTCATCGAAATTTGGTAGTAGAAGATTGGAAAAACGTTGCTTGGTCTGATGAGTCTCGATTTCTGCTGCGACATTCGGATGGTAGGGTCAGAATTTGGCGTAAACAACATGAAAGCATGGATCCATCCTGCCTTGTATGGAGCATCTTTGGGATGTGCAGCCGACAAATCTGCGGCAACTGTGTGATGCCATCATGTCAATATGGACCAAAATCTCTGAGGAATGCTTCCAGCACCTTGTTGAATCTATGCCACGAAGAATTGAGGCAGTTCTGAAGGCAAAAGGGGGTCCAACCCGTTACTAGCATGGTGTACCTAATAAAGTGGCCGGTGAGTGTATAGTCCCCCATCCCCACTCTGATACACATGGTCCTCTATCCCCATTCTGGTATACATGGCCCCATCCCAATCCTGGTATACATGCCCCCCCCCCCATCCTGGTATGCATGGCCACCATTACGCTGCACACAGAAAAAAAATATGACTGCAGACTTGTGAATTCTCACTGCGTGCTGTAAGGATTCTCTGGTGTCTGCGTCTAGAACGGCCACAATCTGACTAGTCTGTTTCCAGCGTGTCTCAATATTCTTGCATTGAGTGAAGCAATGCCCATCTAGTTGTATTGTGACTGGGCATATGTCCCTAGCGTACTTGCGGTCACATGACTGCCATTCGTGGTGCTGGCACCTGAGAATCCTCACAGCGTGCAGTGCATGCAATTTGAGGATTCACAAGTCTTCAGTCCTCCGTAGAAGTGCTAGCAAGGCATGAAACGGCCGTAGTCCGGCAGGTCTCACTTTTCATGAAAAAACTCCTCTGACACCTGCACCTCCGCAAATATCAATGTAACTAATTTTATAGATTAAAGCCACATCTTGAAAGCCGGATCGGGCAAGTGCTGTTTTTCTTGTTACTTTTGCCGATATACACTCCTCAAAAAAATAAAGGGAACACTAAAATACCACATCCTAGATATCACTGAATGAAATATTCCAGTTGAACATCTTTATTCACTACATAGTGGAATGTGTTGAGAACAATAAAACCTAAAAATGATCAATGTAAATCAAAATTAATATCCCATGGAGGTCTCGATTTGGAATGATACTCAAAATCAAAGTGGAAAATCGAATTACAGACTGATCCAACTTCAGTGGACATTCCTCAAGACAAGGAAATGATGTTCTGTTTGTGTGTGTGTGGCCTCCACGTGCCTATATGACCTCCCTAAAATCCCTGGGCATGCTCCTCATAAGGTGGCGGATGGTCTCCTGAGGGATCTCCTCCCAGACCTGGACTAAATCATCCGCCAACTCCTGGACAGTCTGTGGTGCAACCTGATGTTGGTGGATGGTGGGAGACATGATGTCCCAGATGTGTTCAATCGGATTCAGGTCTGGGGAATGGTGGGCCAGTCCATAGCTTCAATGCCTTCATCTTGCAGGAACTGCTGACACACTTCAGCCACATGAGGTCGGGCATTGGGGTATTACAATGAAAATATAAATCAATTTTATTGCACATATTTAAGTTATACAGACAACATTAGTGGCATTAGAAATAGAAAAGCAGCTAAAGAAATATCGGCAACATAGAGATGGAAAATAAATGCTGACCAGAGAAGAGTAACAATTACACAGTTACTTTTCTCTGGTCGGCATTTATTTTCCATTTTGAACAATCTATTTATATAGTGCTGAATCTTATTGAGACCCTAATAGGGAGCTTTTTTCGGTTCTATGCTGAAGGATGTTGCAGGCAGAAGATCTCCACGGTGTCTCCAGACTCTGTGACGTCTGTCAGATGTGCTCAGTGTGAACCTGCGTTCATCTGTGAAGAGCACAGGGCGCCAGTGGCGAATTTGCCAATCCTGGCATTCTGTGGCAAATGCCAAGCGTCCTGCACGGTGTTAGGCTGTCAGCACAACCCCCATCTGTGGACGTCTGGCATTCAGACCATCCTTATGGAGTCGGTTTCTAACCGCTTGTGCAGACACATGCAGATTTGTGGCCTGCTGGAGATTATTTTGCAGGGTTGGGATAGTGCTGCTCCTGTTCCTCCTTGCACAAAGGCTGAGGTAGCAGGTCCTGCTTCTGGGTTGTTGCCCTCCTACAGCCCCCTCAATGTCTCCTGGTGTACTGGCCTGTCTCCTGATAACGCCTTCAGCCTCTGGACACTACGCTGACGGACACCGCAAACCTTCTTGCCACACCTCGCATTGATGTGCCATCCTGGAGGAGCTGCACTACCTGAGCCACTTGTGTGGGTTGTAGAGTCTGTCTCATGCTACCACGAGTGTGAAAGCACAACCAACATTCAAAAGTGACCAAAACATCAGCCAGAAAGCATTGGTACTGAGATGTGGTCTGTGGTCCCCACCTGCAGAACCACTCCTTTATTGAGTGTGTCTTGATGATTGCCAATAATTTCCATCGGTTGTCTCTTCCATTTGCACAACAGCATGTGAAATTGATTGTCAAACAGTGTTGCTTCCTAAGTGGACAGTTTGATTTCACAGAAGTTTGATTTACTTGGAGTTATATTCTGCTGTTTAAGTGTTCCCTTTTATTTTTTTTGAGCAGTGTATATACCAGTATTCAGTTTACAGATGGATTCCGTATTACATAAGGCATCCATCTGTCTTACACACACCAGTACCCCACAAGTACCACACCTAGTCCTAGCAATACCACACAAATAATGTTTGAATCCACGGAGGTGTTACTCAGCCTAAGTAGAGCTTCCTGGTATCACCTGTCCTGAAATCTCACAGACTCCCACTTGTTAATCATGCTCACCACTTCTTATAAATAGTGTAATATATGTAGTGTAACACCATGACGCTTTTAATAAAAACAGATCCATTTCATCATACAACCGTGCACATATTAAGTATTAGCGTCCTAAATATGCGGTGTGCAGTAGCTTCTCTTTTTTTACTTAGAAATCTTTTTTTCTTAAACCTATAGTTTGTTACAAGGCCCAGAACTAGAATTGTACCTTAGTATAAATGTTCTAAGTGAGTTTGATATTTTACATTATTTCAAACTGCTATTTCCCATATTTTAGAAGCCATTTAGTTGCTGGTGTAAACAGGCCCAGTTGTGTGACATGCAGGCACAGGTGTTGGCCCTTCCGTCCTCCTACCTGGCTGGCCTGCACGCATCATATGATCATTACCTAATGTAATATGGAAACCTAATCCTGTTCTCTGCTCTACTATCCTTGAGCAAACATATTCCTCTTGGCTGCTGCTTGTATACATGCCAAGCAGCTTAAGCATATGTAGCTTACCAAGAGATTTTGGTTGTTGACTTTGGGTCATAAGACATTACAGTTATTTTCTTATCTAGTTTGTAGCGTGTACACAGTCACACTAGCTTTAGGAGTGTTAACATTGGCTGCTGCATATTACGATTAGTAACTGATTAATAATGCAGGATGAGAAAGGAACTGACTGTTTGATGCCAATGTGGCAGAATAATGATCTGAGGGGAAAAAAGATTGTAGTACACGGGATGTACTTCCTATTTCATGCATGAGTGACCAGGTATTTCAATCAAAACCTCAACTTCCTATAAGAATCAACCCTTTTCCACATGCGTAACCTCAGTCACTGCTTTCCCTCTGGTGGAAACGGCACATTACGGGCAGCACAGTGGCTCAGTGGTTAGCACTTTTCTTTGCTACGTTAGGGTCCCGGTTTCAAATCCCACCAAGGACATCTGCGAGGTGTTTTATATGTTCTCCCCCTGTTTGTGGGTTTCTTCCAGGTACTCCGGTTTCCTCCCACACTCCAAAGGCATACTGATAAGAATTTAGATTGTGAGCCCCAATAGGGAGAGTGACGATGATGTCTTTAAAGCGTAGTGGAATTAATGGCGCTATATAAGCAGAGCATAATAATAAATTACATGATTGCAAATTCCTTAAACTCACCAGGCTTTTTCCATCTAAGCAGCATAATGTAGAGACAGAGAACCTGATTCTCATGTAGATTTGATATAATCACCGTTTTACATTAGCATAAGATTATTATTATGGGACTAGTAAACCTGCTGCCAGGTAGTCCTCCATATTCATGAGCTGTGTATTACCCCACCCCCACCACTGATTGGCAGCTGTGTACACTTGGCATAGGAAGAAAGCTGCCAACCGGCTGTGTGGGCACAGTTATACATTGCTCCGCATTCAGAGAACTGGGAGCTTTTCAGCAGATTAAAGAGATTTTATTAACAGTGTAGCAAACAGGCCCACTGAGTGATAAATCGCTGCAGTCCTCATCTCTGCCCCTAGCGCATGGAACTCTCTAATTTGGTAGTAAAAACCTGGTGACAAGGCCGGGGTCACACTTGCGAGTGCAATGCAAGAAACTCGCGCGAGTCTCTCGACTCAATACCCGGCACTGCCATGTATTGTTCAGTCCTGAGTGCTGGCAGCAGTGCCGGGTATTGAGGCGAGAGACTCGCGCTGCTCTTGCAAGTGTGACCCCGGCCTAAAGGTACCTTCACACGAAACGACTTTGTAACGATATTGCTAGCGATCCGTGACGTTGCAGCGTCCTGGATAGCGATATCGTTTAGTTTGACACGCAGCAGCGATCAGGATCCTGCTGTGATGTCGCTGGTCGCTGAATAAAGTTCAGAACTTTATTTGGTCGTCCGATCGCCGTGTATCGTTGTGTTTGACAGCAAAAGCAACAATACCAGCGATATTTTACACTGGTAACCAGGGTAAACATCGGGTTACTAAGCGCAGGGCCGCGCTTAGTAACCCGATGTTTACCCTGGTTACCAGCGTAAAATGTAAAAAAAACAAACAGTACATACTCACCTTCGCGTCCCCTGGCGTCCGCTTCCCACACTGACTGAGCGCCGCAAAGTGAAAGTGAAAGCACAGCGGTGACGTCACCGCTGTGCCCTGCTACTGCCGGCGCTCAGTCCGTGCAGGAAGCGGACGCCGGGGGACGCGGATGTAAGTATGTACTGTTTGTTTTTTTTACATTTTACGCTGGTAACCAGGGTAAACATCGGGTTACTAAGCGCGGCCCTGCACTTAGCAACCCGATGTTTACCCTGGTTACCCGGGGACCTCGGCATCGTTGGTCACTGGAGAGCGGTCTGTGTGACAGCTCTCCAGCGATCAAACAGCGACACTGCAGCGATCAGCATCGTTGTCGCTATCGCTGCAGCGTCGCTTCATGTGAAGGTACCTTAAGGCTATGTGCCCATGTTAAGTGTTTGCAGCAGAAAGGTCTTCTGCAAATACAGTGCACGTACCCTATAGTGTCAGACATTGACTTCGTGTACATCTGGGACCCTTGTCCTTATGCAGCGGCCAGATGTGGACTGGATTACAGTAAACCTCATTCAGATAATCATGTTTTTTGTCCTTGTGTGCAGCAGCCTTGGGCTAATTGTATTGTATGTGCTAATGCTCCTGAGAAATCCGGAGGCGCATGTAAGGATGCACACAGCCAGTCACATCTGCAATTTGTGGATGCTATTGGCAAGGTTATTACAATGGCTGTCTGAACCTGGCCTAACTCCCCACTTACCAATAAAGTCTTGATCACTCTGCTATGTATGGTTACACTGTTGTGTTAGCACCATAGCACAGACCACTCATTTGTTTTGATAATATTGAACAATATTTGAACAAAGCTGCTTTGTTTTTTAATTCTTCCTGGTATTTGGCTTTTAATAAAACTTAATTGATAGTCATGTTTATCTATTTATTTTACTCACTCATATAGTGCTATTAATTCACAGCGCTTTACAGACATCATTTGCAGAATACATACATGTATTTTTTATGTGTTTCCATTTCAAAAACACACTAAAAACGCATTTTTATCTGTGGATTTTCCGCATCCGGGGCAGCATGGTGGCTCAGTGGTTAGCACTGCATCCAGCAGCGCTGGAGTCCTGGGTTCGAATCCCACCAAGGACATCATCTGCAAGGAGTTTGTATGTTCTCCTCATTTTTGTGTGCGTTTCCTCCCACATTCCAAAGACATACTGATAGGGAATGGGGACAGCGATGATAATGTGTGCAAACTGTAAAGCGCTGTGGAATATGTTAGCGCTATATAAAAATAAAGATTATTATTATTACATCGATGGTAAAAATCTGCACATACAACTTGTCATACCTGCAAGAGAAATTGACATGTTCCGGATTTCAAACACACACCACAGGTCAGTAGTGATGTGTTACGGAAAAAAAAAATAATTATGTAGCAAAAATACACTGTGTCAAAATCTCACCGAAAACGCCTCATGCACACACGTGCCTTAGGCTGCATTCACACATTTGTGTCTCACAGTCGGGGTACGGACCAGCCGCGAGTCTCTTGACTCGAGCACAACAGCTTAATAGGCATACATGAAGCTGTCGAGTTCGGGTCTCTGAGACCCGTGGTCAGTCTGTGCATGGTCAGATCCTGACCCTGTTTTTGCATTGAAGTTTCGAATGAGCCTGAGAAAAGGTCATTGTGAACGGGGGGCAGCAGGGTCTTTGGCATCGCATATTGTGAATGGTGGATCGCATGTTATCAGCTGGTTATAAACTGTTCCTGAAAGAACAGGAAATATGAGTTTAAAAAAAAGTCTCATTAGACAGTGTGAATATTACAAGACTACTAAATTAAATTTTTTTTTTACAAGGATTAAAATATGAAAAAAAGGCCTAAAATTTTTAAAAAATACATATAGCACAAAAATGTTAAGCAGTTGATCACTGCTATTAACAGCTTAAATTCAGCTGACAATCACTGAAGAGTGACTTGTCAGTCACTGTCAGAAGGCTAGCGGTGGGAGCCTAAAGAGGGGAAGCCACATAGCTGTCAGTGAAGGGCTAGACCACCTGAAATTTCAGCTCATTTGCATGAAATTTGTTGATGGTTTTCTATAAAATGGATACACGGATTTCTAAATCAAAGTTATGGACATTATCAACAATTACAAGGACTTAACATAGATGATGTTCCCTTTAAGTCAAGCATGGGCAACTAATTTTCCTGAAGGATACCATGACATCATGACCGCCGCTATGTAGGGCTGAACCAATAAGTTAAAATTAATTCTGCTAAATATTAATATTTTATATTATCCCTTAATACTGAGCAGAATTAGGTATACTGATATTTCCCTATGTAACGTAAGAGCCTACACAAGCCCACCTACTTACAGTGAGCACCATATAGCCCTCTCTCTACAGTATGACCCCCTAATTACATTATTATTTATTATTAAAGCGCTATTTAGTACATGGAGCTTTACATGTGAGGAGGGGTGAACAGAATAACAAAAACAAGTAATTTTAGACCATACAAGTCACGACTGGTACAGAAGGAGAGAGGACCCTGCCCACGATGGCTCACAATCTACAAATATGGGCCCCACATAGCTTCCTATATACAGTTATAGCCCCTATATATACTGTGTGAGCCCTCACACTGCTCTGTATACAGTATGAGCCCCCACATAGCCTCCCTTATACAGTATGATTCCCTATATAGCCTCTCAATATACAATGAGACCTCGCAATATATATGCAAATATCTCATACACTTATGAAAGAAACTAGAAGGAGCCAACGACTCCGTCCTCCATCAGTGTGTATTCACTGCTGTTTGTGGTGACATCAGGAAGCAGGCGGAAGCAGCCTAGAGCATGGTGCAGCCAGGGGGCCGGATGTAGCCCGCGGGTCGCACTTTGAAAAGCTCTGCTTTAAGCTGATACTTATTCCCAGATATTGGCGCATTCAATCATTGTTTTTAAGTTGATCAGCTTATTTCTGCATAAGAATAGTTATCGGCAGCTCCTTGGTCCATGTAAACAGGGGATACACTAGCGACCACGTGATTGGTGCTCGTTAACAGAACGAATTCTGCCAGTCTAAATGGGCCTTAAGAATTTGTGGACTTCTTTTCTTCATTATTTAAAAAAAGAGCCAGAATCCCAGAAAGTCCCTGAGATAAAGATAACATATGTAGTTAACTCCTTTTCTACTTATTTTTATGTTCTTAGTTCAAGAAACAGGATAAACTTAGACTATTTTTCTAAATTTGGCATGAACTACGACCAGTGGTGAGGCCCAGAAAGCACCATGATCTGTCTGGTAAGATGCAGGTAGACAAATATTGAGAAACTTTTCTCTCTATTGGAAGGATTACATTTCTTTTTCTGATAATCCCAGTGCTGGATCTTGAAACTCTCAGAAGTGTGATATGTTTAGCAGTCATATTGACAGTCCTGCAATAATAAATACAGTGTTTGTGTCGGACAATGCGGTATATTCATTAACACATTTGAGCAGTCTTTCACAGGGACCAGGCTATTAGATTGAAATCCAGCTATCTGCTCCTGAGCTCTCTGAATGTCCTCCACTCCAGGCAGGCTTATCTTCATTCCTCTGGTAACTTGCTTGTGTTGCATTCTGAAGACCAGAGAAAGATAACTTAAGGTACCTTCACACTAAACGACTTTGCAACGAGAACGACAACGATCCGTGACGTTGCAGTGTCCTGGATAGCGATATCGTTGTGTTTGACACGCAGCAGCGATCTGGATCCTGCTGTGATATCGCTGGTCGTTGCTGAAAGTCCAGAACTTTATTTGGTCGTCAGATCGGAGTGTATCGTCGTGTTTGACAGCAAAAGCAACGATGCCAGCAATGTTTTACAATGGTAACCAGGGTAAATATCGGGTTACTAAGCGCAGGGCCGCGCTTAGTAACCCGATATTTACCCTGGTTACCATTGTAAAAGTAAAAAAAAAACAGTACATACTCACCCTCTGATGTCTGTCACGTCCCCCGGCGTCCACGCTGCTGCTCAGAGCTTCCTGCACTGAATGTGTCAGTGCCGGCCGTAAAGCAGAGCACAGCGGTGACGTCACCGCTGTTCTTTAGGGCCGGCGCTCACACAGTGCAGGGAAGCTGAAGGCGAGGGATGCGACAGACACGGCAATGTAAGTATGTAGTGTTTGTTTTTTTTTACATTTACACTGGTAACCAGGGTAAACATCGGGTTACTAAGCGCGGCCCTGCGCTTAGTAACCCGATGGTTACCCGGGGACTTCGGCATAGTTGGTCGCTGGAGAGCCGTCTGTGTGACAGCTCTCCAGCGACCACACAGCGACGCTGCAGCGATCGGCATTGTTGTCGATATCGCTGCAGCGTCGCTTAATGTGACGGTACCTTTAGTGCTGAGGCCACACAATTGCTGGGATCACACCCTGGGCTTTTTGTGATACAGAGTAGCTACTTCACACATAAAGGTAGCAACATATTCACTAAATAAATAAGGGCTTAAAAACAAAAGGAAAACCAGACATGAGTCCTGCACAACAGGTCTCATTAAACATTTAGATAATGTAGCGATGCTGGCTAATTGGATAGCATTGCATAGCCTCATTGGTATAACATCAATTACAGGAAGCAATTATGGAATGTGATACTGTGTTTACTTATCATCTAATAGGAAAACACCTGTGCCCCCTTCCTTCTCTAAAACCCAAGACATTGGTCTTAACTTTGCTTTTGAGACAATAGTTTAACTATTGATGTATTAGTTAAATTAATCGATCACATGCACTAATGTTATTTAAAGGGAATCTGTCACCCCAAAAATCGTATATGAGCTAAGGCCACCGGCTTCAGGGGCTTATCTACAGCATTCTGTAATGCTGTAGATAAACCCCCGATGTAACCTGAAAGATAAGAAAAACAGGTTATATTATACTCACCCAGGGGAGGTCCCGCTACGTTCCAGTCCGATGGGCGTCGTGGTCCGGGTCCGGCGCCTCCTTTCTTCATACGATGACGTCCTCTAATTGTCTTCCTGCCGCAGCTCCGATGCAGGCGTACTTTGTCCTGTTTAGGGCAGAGCAAAGTGCTGCAGTGCGCAGGCGCCGGAAAAGGTCAGAGAGGCCCAGCACCTTCGCACTGCAGTACTTTGCTCTGGGCTCAACAGGGCAGACAAAGTACGCCTGCGCCGGAGCCGCTGCAAGAAGACAAGAAGAAGACGTCATCGAATGAAGATAGGAGGCGCCGGACCGGACCGCAACACCTATCGGACCCGGACAGCAGCGGGACCGCCCCTGGGTGAGTATAATATAACCTGTTTTTCTTACCTTTTCAGGTTACATCGGGGGCTTATCTACAGCATTACAGAATGCTGTAGATAAGCCCCTGATGCTACTGGCCTTAGCTCATATACGATTTTTGGGGTGACGGATTCCATTTAATAACGCTACCACTAAGGAGCGCGTGGGAGCTTACTGAAGATGATTATCGCGTTAAGGGCTCATTCCAACTTGAGATTAAATTGGACGAATGCAATCCGATAAAAAAAATCAAATTGCATTCGGACCAATGTAATTCTATCTTTGTGTGTTCACCTTTGTTTTTTCCCCAGCTCGGATCGGATCACGATCGGACTGAAAAAAACTTGCACCATGCTGCGATTGTAATCAGAAAACGATTGCATCCCGCAATAGAAGTCAATGGGTGAGAAAAAAAATCACACAGCACTCGGACCATGCGAGTGCTGTCCAATTTTTACACACCGATCTCATTGGAAAAGCTAGCAATTCATGTGCAGCGTGACAGGTTAGAATAGAATTAGATAGAATAGATATACAGTGGGTACGGAAAGTATTCAGACCCCTTTACATTTTTCACTCTGTTTCATTGCAGTCATTTGGTAAATTCAAAGAAGTTCATTTTTTTCACATTAACCCCTCTGTGACCTTAGACGTACTATCCCGTCGAGGTGACCTGGGCCTATCTGACCCTCGACGGGATAGTACGTCATAGCCGATCGGCCGCGCTCACGGGGGGAGCGCGGCCGATCGCGGCCGGGTGTCAGCTGACTATCGCAGCTGACATCCGGCACTATGTGCCAGGAGCGGTCACGGACCGCCCCCGGCACACCGCGATCAAACATGATCGCGATGTGCCGGCGGTGCAGGGAAGCATCGCGCAGGGAGAGGGCTCCCTGCGGGCTTCCCTGAGCCCCCCGCAGCAACGCGATGTGATCGCGTTGCTGCGAGGGTCTTACCTCCCTCCCTGCCTGCTCCAGACCCGGATCCAAGATGGCCGCGGATCCGGGTCCTGCAGGGAGGGAGGTGGCTTCACAGAAGCCTGCTCAGAGCAGGCACTGTGAAGCAGCCTGCACTTCTCTCAGATCGGTGATCTGTCAGAGTGCTATGCAAACTGGCAGATCACCGATCTGTATTGTTCCCCCCCTGGGGCAAAGTAAAAAAGTAAAAAAAAAATTTTCCAAATGTGTAAAAAAAAATAAAAAAAAATATTCCAAAATAATGAAAAAAAAAAATATTATTCCCATAAATACATTTCTTTACCTAAATAAAAAAAACAAAACAATAAAAGTACACATATTTAGTATCGCCGCGTCCGTAACGACCCGACCTATAAAACTGTCCCACTAGTTAACCCCTTCAGTAAACACCGTAAGAAAAAAAAAAAAAAAAAAAACGAGGCAAAAAACAACGCTTTATTATCATACCGCCGAACAAAAAGTGGAATAACACGCGATCAAAAAGACAGATATAAATAACCATGGTACCGCTGAAAGCGTCATCTTGTCCCGCAAATAACGAGCCACCATACAGCATAATCAGCAAAAAAATAAAAAAGTTATAGTCCTGAGAATAAAGCGATGCAAAAATAATTATTTTTTCCATAAAATAGTTTTTATCGTATAAAAGCGCCAAAACATAAAAAAATAATATAAATGAGATATCGCTGTAATCGTACTGACCCGAAGAATAAAACTGCTTTATCAATTTTACCAAACGCGGAACGGTATAAACGCCTCCCCCAAAAGAAATTCATGAATAGCTGGTTTTTGGTCATTCTGCCTCACAAAAATCGGAATAAAAAGCGATCAAAAAATGTGACGTGCCCAAAAATGTTACCAATAAAAACGTCAACTCGTCCCGCAAAAAACAAGACCTCACATGACTCTGTGGACCAAAATATGGAAAATTTATAGCTCTCAAAATGTGGTAACGCAAAAAATATTTTTTGCAATAAAAAGCATCTTTCAGTGTGTGACAGCTGCCAATCATAAAAATCCGCTAAAAAACTCGCTATAAAAGTAAATCAAACCCCCCTTCATCACCCCCTTAGTTAGGGAAAAATAAAAAAAATGTATTTATTTCCATTTTCCCATTAGGGCTAGGGTTAGGGCTAGGGTTGGGGCTAGGGTTAAGGCTACAGTTAGGGTTGGGGCTAAAGTTAGGGTTAGGGTTGGGGCTAAAGTTACGGTTAGGGTTTAGATTACATTTACAGTTGGGAATAGGGTTGGGATTAGGGTTAGGGGTGTGTCAGGGTTAGAGGTGTGGTTAGGGTTACTGTTGGGATTAGGGTTAGGGGTGTGTTTGGATTAGGGTTTCAGTTATAATTGGGGGGTTTCCACTGTTTCGGCACATCAGGAGCTCTCCAAACGCGACATGGCGTCCGATCTCAATTCCAGCCAATTCTGCGTTGAAAAAGTAAAACAGTGCTCCTTCCCTTCCGAGCTCTCCCGTGTGCCCAAACAGGGGTTTACCCCAACATATGGGGTATCAGCGTACTCAGGACAAATAGGACAACAACCTTTGGGGTCCAATTTCTCCTGTTACCCCTGGGAAAATACAAAACTGGGGGCTAAAAAATAATTTTTGTGGGAAAAAAAAAGATTTTTTATTTTCACGGCTCTGCGTTATAAACTGTAGTGAAACACTGGGGGGTTCAAAGTTCTTACAACACATCTAGATAAGTTCCTTGGGGGGTCTACTTTCCAACATGGTGTCACTTGTGGGTGGTTTCTACTGTTTAGGTACATTAGGGGCTCTGCAAACGCAATGTGACGCCTGCAGACCATTCCATCTAAGTCTGCATTCCAAATGGCGCTCCTTCACTTCCGAGCCCTTCCATGCGTCCAAACGGTGGTTTCCCCCCACATATGGGGTATCAGCGCACTCAGGACAAATTGGACAACAACTTTTGGGGTCCAATTTCTCCTGTTACCATCGGGAAAATACAAAACTGGGGGCTGAAAAATAATTTTTGTGGGAAAAAATTTTTGTTTTATTTTTACGGCTCTGCATTATAAACTTCTGTGAAGCCCTTGGTGGGTCAAAGCGCTCACCACACATCTAGATAAGTTCCTTAGGGGGTCCACTTTCCAACATGGTGTCACTTGTGGGGGTTTCTACTGTTTAGGTACATTAGGGGCTCTGCAAACGCAATGTAACGCCTGCAGACCATTCCATCTAAGTCTGCATTCCAAATGGCGCTCCTTCCTTTCCGAGCCCTCCCATGCGCCCAAACAGTGGTTCTCCCCACATATGGTATATCATCGCACTCAGGACAACTTGGACAACAGATTTTGGGGTCCAATTTCTCCTGCTACCCTCGGGAAAATACAAAACTGGGGGCTAAAAAAATAATTTTTGTGGGAAAAAATTTTTGTTTTATTTTTACGGCTCTGCATTAACTTCTGTGAAGCCCTTGGTGGGTCAAAGCGCTCAAAACACATCTAGATAAGTTCCTTAGGGGGTCTACTTTCCAAAATGGTGTCACTTGTGGGGGGTTTCAATGTTTAGGCACATCAGTGGCTCTCCAAACGCAACATGGCGTCCCATCTCAATTCCTGTCAATTTTGCATTGAAAAGTCAAACGGTGCTACTTCCCTTCCGAGCTCTCCCATGCGCCCAAACAGTGGTTTATCGCCACATATGGGGTATCAGCGTACTCAGGACAAATTGTACAACAACTTTTGGTGTCCAATTTCTTCTCTTACCCTTGGGAAAATAAAAAATTGGGGGCGAAAAATAATTTTTGTGAAAAAATATGATTTTTTATTTTTACGGTTCTGCATTATAAACTTCTGTGAAGTACTTGGTGGGTCAAAGTGCTCACCACACCTCTAGATAAGTTCCTTAGGGGGTCTACTTTCCAAAATGGTGTCACTTGTGGGGGGTTTCAATGTTTAGGCACATCAGGGGCTCCCCAAACGCAACATGGCGTCCCATCTCAATTCCAGTCAATTTTGCATTGAAAAGTCAAATGGCGCTCCTTCGCTTCCGAGCTCTGTCATGCGCCCAAACAGTGGTTTACCCCCACATATGGGGTATCGGCGTACTCAGGACAAATTGTACAACAACTTTTGGGGTCCATTTTCTCCTGTTACCCTTGGTAAAATAAAACAAATTGGAGCTGAAGTAAATTTTTTGTGAAAAAAAGTTAAATGTTCATTTTTATTTAAACATTCCAAAAATTCCTGTGAAGCACCAGAAGGGTTAATAAACTTCTTGAATATGGTTTTGAGCACCTTGAGGGGTGCAGTTTTTAGAATGGTGTCACACATGGGTATTTTCTATCATATAGACCCCTCAAAATGACTTCAAATGAGATGTGGTCCCTAAAAAAAAATGGTGTTGTAAAAATGAGAAATTGCTGGTCAACTTTTAACCCTTATAACTCCCTAACAAAAAAAAATGTTGGTTCCAAAATTGTGCTGATGTAAAGTAGACATGTGGGAAATGTTACTTATTAAGTATTTTGTGTGACATATCTCTGTGATTTAAGGGCATAAAAATTCAAAGTTGGAAAATTGCAAAATTTTCAAAATTTTCGCCAAATTTCCATTTTTTTTGCAAATAAACGCAGGTAATATCAAAGAAATTTTACCACTATCATGAAGTACAATATGTCACGAGAAAACATTGTCAGAATCGCCAAGATCCGTTGAAGCGTTCCAGAGTTATAACCTCATAAAGGGACAGTGGTCAGAATTGTAAAAATTGGCCCGGTCATTAACGTGCAAACCACCCTTGGGGGTGAAGGGGTTAATGTACACTCTGCACCCCATCTTGACTGAAAAAACCCAGAAATGTAGAAATTTTTGCAAATTTATTAAAAAAGAAAAGCTGAAATATCACATGGTCATAAGTATTCAGACTCTTTGCTCAGACACTCATATTTGTCACATTCTGTCCATTTCCTTGTGATCCTCCTTGAGATGGTTCTACTCCTTCATTGGAGACAGCTGTGTTTAATTAAACTGATGGGACTTGATTTGGAAAGGCACACACCTGTATATATAAGACCTCACAGCGCATGTCAGACCAAATGAGAATCATGAGGTCAAAGGAACTGGCCAAGGAGCTCAGAGACAGAATTGTGGCAAGGCGCAGATCTGGCCAAGGTTACAACTGAATTTCTGCAGTACTCAAGGTTCCTAAGAGCACATTGGCCTCCATAATCCTTAAATGTAAGAAGTTTGGGACCATCAGAAGTCTTCCTAAACTTGGCCGTCCAGCCAAACTGAGCAATCGTGGGAGAAGAGCCTTGGTGAGAGAGGTAAAGAACCCCAAGATCACTGTGGCTGAGCTCCAGAGATGCAGTAGGGAGATGGGAGAAAGTTCCACAAAGTCAACTATCACTGCAGCCCTCCACCAGTCGGGAATTATGGCAGAGTGGCCCGACAGAAGTCTCTCCTCAGTGCAAGACATATGAAAGCCCGCATAGTGTGCTAAAAAACACATGAAGGACTCCCAGACTATGAGATATAAGATTCTCTGGTCTGATGAGACAAAAATAGACCTTTTTGGTGATAATTCTAAGCGGTATATGTCGAGATAACTAGGCACTGCTCATCACCTGCCCAATACAATCCCAACAGTGAAACGTGGTGGCAGCATCATGCTATCGGGTGTTTTTCAGCTGCAGGGACAGGGCGACTGGTTATCATTGAAGGAAACATGAATGCGGCCAAGTACAGAGGTTTCCTGAATGAAAACCTCTTCCAGAGTGCTCTGGACCTCAGACTTGGCTGAAGGTTAGAATCCAACCAAGAAAAATGTCAGACCGCACCCAATACTGACGTTGTCTCCATGGACATCAGGGCGCACGTCCACACCAGGGGGTCCTCCCGGTCCAAGTCCACGATAAGAATCAAAGCAGAGGACAGCGCCACACCAGGGAGTGTTAGGCAATAACACACTTTATTCTGCCTCCTGTGGCAACGTTTCGGTCCGAGGACCTTTATCAAGTTGGAAGGTTCACCTTCCAACAAGACAATGACCCTAAACACACAGCTAAAATAACAAACGAGTGGCTTCAGAACAACTCTGTGACCATTCTTGACTGGCCCAGCCAGAGCCCTGATCTAAACCCAATTGAGCATCTCTGGAGAAACCTGAAAATGGCTGTCCACCAACGTTCACCATCCAACCTGACGGAACTGGAGAGGATCTGCAAGGAAGAATGGCAGAGGATCCCCAAATCCAGGTGTGAAAAACTTGTTGCATCATTCCCAAGAAGACTCATGGCTGTACTAGCTCAAAAGGATGCTTCTACTCCATACTGAGCAAAGGGTCTCAATACTTATGACCATGTGATATTTCAGTTATCCTTTTTTAATAAACTTGCAAAAATTACTACATTTCTGCAGTTCTGTAGTTTTTTTCCAGTCAAGTTGGGGTGCAGAGTGTACACTAATGAGAAAAAGAATGGACTTTTTTGAATTTACCAAATAGCTGCAATGAAACAAAGAGTGAAACATTTAAAGGGGTGTGAATACTTTCTGTACCCACTGTATATGTGTGTGTGTGTTTTTGAAGAATATTTCCTTTGAAAATTATGTGTAAGTGACTAAGTCTACGTTCACATTTGCGGTCTGCGCCGCAGCGTCGCCGCATGCATCATGCGCCCCTATATTTAACATGGGGGTGCATGGACATGCGTCGCACTTGTGTTTTGCGCTGCATGCGTCACTGCGGCGCACGCGTCCGGGCGCAGAGGATGCAGCAAGTTGCATTTTTGCTGCGTCCAAAATCAATCAAAAAAAGGACGCATGCGGCGCAAAACGCAGCGTTGTGTATGCGTTTTGCTGCGTTTTTGTTTGCGTTGTGCGGCGCACAACGCAAATGTGAACGTAGCCATAGAGAATTTCTCTATGTAAAAGCTCATGCTGAAATCGCATTGCAGTCAGATAGAAATCACACTGCATTTGGATGTAAATCGGATGCTAGGTGTGAAAAATCGGATTGTACTTGCATAAAAAACGCATGAAACGCGCATGACGATTGCTTTACACTCATCCAACTCTCCTGCATCAAAATCGGGCCAATTTTAAAATCGCTAGTGTAACTCCAGCCTAAGTGAGATCATTTTACGTTAGTGGCCTCCTAGGTCACCAGACCTCTGTCTAAAGGCAGATTCACATATACATTCTTTGAGTACATACTGAGATTCATGGACCGGCCACGGGTCCATGCATATAAAAGGCAATCAAGTTCACCCAGCTTGTATTTGAATTGCAGTTCATGCTCAGGCCATGTTCACAAATCCAAATTTTCAGGTCCAAAAGAGCACTTTATGGATTAAATCGGAGATTTACAAGTTCAGCTAGAATTCACCAGCGACTGCATGATTCCATGTGGATTTGAATCTCTTATTTTAGCACTTTACCATTTAAGGACAGTTAGTTTTTCACAACATGTATTTAACAGAGCAACTCCCGCTTGGTACTAGATAGGTGAATTTAGTATAATTGGCCTGGATAGGTGTATCTAGTATTGGTGGCCTAGATAGGTGCATGTAATAGGACTGGCCTAGATAGTGTATATAGAACTGGCCTAGATAGATGCACCTAGTGCATCTGGCCTGTATAGGTGTATCTAGTGCAGCCGGACTGGATAGGTGTATCTAGTGCAGCTGACCTGGATAGGTGTATCTAGTGCAGCCGAACTGGATAGGTGTATCTAGTGCAGCTCGCCTGGATAGGTGTAGCTAGTGCAGCCGGCATGGATAGGTGTATCTAGTATTGGTGGCCTAGATAGGTGCATGTAATAGGACTGGCCTAGATCGTGTATATAGAACTGGCCTAGATAGATGCACCTAGTGCATCTGGCCTGTATAGGTGTATCTAGTGCAGCCGGACTGGATAGGTGTATCTAGTGCAGCTGGCCTGGATAGGTGTATCTACACTGTGTTCCAAATTATTATGCAAATTGGATTTAAGTGTCATAAAGATTTAATTGTTTTGTTTTTCAAATAAACTTGTGGATGGTATTGTGTCTCACGGCTCAATGGATCACTGAAATCAATTTTAAATACATGTGATAATTAGTTTTCCATTTGATTCTAATTAAAGGAAAACTACTTAAAAATGATGTTCCACATTATTAAGCAGGCCACAGGTTTCAAGTCATATGGGAAATAGTGCAATGCCTTGGACAAGGTATGAAAAAATTAGATATTTCATGAAAACTTAAGAGTGATCATCATACTGTGAAGAGATTTGTGACTGAAACAGAACACAGACACAGTTCATGCAGATAAAGGCATAATGAGGAAGGTTTCTGCCAGACAAATTAATTGGATTAAGAGAGCAGCTGCCAAAATACCATTACAAAGCAGCAAACAGTTATTTGAAGCTGCTGATGCCTCTGGAGTCCCTCGAACCTCAAGGGGTAGGATCCTCAAAGGGATGTTGTGGTGCATAAACCTACTATTCGGCCACCCCTAAACAGTGTTCACAAGCAGAAACGGTTGCAGTGGGCCCAGACATACATGAAGACTCATTTTCAAACAGTCTTGTTTACTGATGGTCAAGATGGATGGAGTAGTGGATGGTTGGTGGATGGCCACCATGTCCCAAGGCTGCAACGTCATCAAGGAGGTGGAGGAGTCATGTTTTGTGCCAGAATCATGGGGAAACAGCTCGTAGGGCCCTTTAAGGTTCCTGAAGGTGTGACAATGACCTCTGCAAAGTATATAGAGTTTCTGACTGACAACTTTCTTCCATGGTATAAAAAGCAGAAACGTGCCTTCAGGAGCAAAATCATCTTCATGCATGACAATGCACCATCTCATGCTGCAAAGAATACCTCTGAGTCATTGGCTGCTATGGGCATAAAAGGAGATAAACTCATGGTGTGGCTACCATCTTCCCTGACCTCAACCCTATAGAGAACCTTTGGAGTATCATCAAGCAAAAGATCTATGAGGGTGGGAGGCAGTTCACATCAAAGCAGCAGCTCTGGGAGGCTATTCTGACTTTATGCAAGAAATACAAGCAAAAACTCTCCAAAAACTCACAAGTTCAATGGATGCAAGAATTGTAAAGGATGATATCAAAGAAGGGTCCTATGTTAACACGTAACTTGGCCTGTTAGGATGTTTTGGAGTTAAATAGATTTTTTGTTCAGTGAATGTGACCTTATAATGCTGCCAATTCCACAAATGAGCATTTTCCGTTCTTTAAAACATCAAATGTTTAGAAATTCTACAGTGCCTAATAATTTGGAACAGTGCATTTTGAGTTTTTATTCATTTTGGAGATTATATTGTTATCATTGGGAGGTTTTATCAATAAAATTCGATGTATACTTTAATGGGTGATGACTTTTATTAGACTGACTGTCATTTGCAGCGACCATTTTAGGAAAATCAGAGAAAAATGTCATTTGCATAATAATTTGGAACATAGTGTAGTGCAGCTGACCTGGATAGGTGTATCTAGTGCAGCCGGCCTGGATAGGTGTATCTAGTGCAGCCGGCCTAGATAGGTGTATCTAGTGCAGCTGGCTTGGATAGGTGTATCTAGTGCAGCTGGCCTGGATAGGTGTATCTAGTGCAGCTGGCTTGGATAGATGTATCTAGTGCAGCTGGCCTGGATAGGTGTATCTAGTGCAGCTGGCTTGGATAGGTGTATCTAGTGCAGCTGGCCTGGATAGGTGTATCTAGTGCAGCTGGCCTGGATAGGTGTATCTAGTGCAGCTGGCTTGGATAGGTGTATCTAGTGCAGCTGGCCTGGATAGGTGTATCTAGTGCAGCTGGCTTGGATAGGTGTATATTTGACCTGGATAGGTGTATCTAGTAGTGATGAGCGAGTGTACTCTCTGCTCGGGTGTCTCTGAGTATTTGTTATTGTTCGGAGTTTAAGTTTTCATCGCCTCAGCTGAATGATTTACAGCTATTAGCCAGGCTGAGTACATGTGGGGGTTGCCTGGTTTGCTAGGGAATCCTCACATGTAATCAAGCTGTCTAGTAGCTGTAAGTCATTCAGCTGCGGCGATGAAAAATTAATCTCTGAACACTAACAAATACTCGGTGATCACCCAAGCGTGCTCGGGAAAACCTGAGCAACGAGTACACTTGCTCATCACTAGTATCTAGTACAGCTGTCCTGAATCTGTTTATCTAGTACAACTGGCCTGGATAGGTGTATAGTGCCTTGCAAAAGTATTCGGCTCCCTGGAACTTTTCAACCTTTTCTCACATATCATGCTTCAAACATAAAGATACCAATTGTAAATTTTTGGTGAAGAAGCAACAAGAAGTGGAACACAAGTGTAAAGTTGAACGCAATGTATTGTTTATTTTACGTTTTTGTGGAAATTCAAAAACTGAAAAGTGGGGCGTGCACTATTATTCGGCCCCTTTAACTTAATACTTTGTTGCGCCACCTTTTGCTGCGATTACAGCTGCAAGTCTCTTGGGGAATGTCTCTATCAGTTTTGTACATCGAGAGACTGAAATTCTTGCCCATTCTTCCTTGGCAAACAGCTCGAGCTCAGTGAGGTTTGATGGAGATTGTTTGTGAACAGCAGTTTTCAGCTCTTTCCACAGATTCTCGATTGGATTGAGGTCTGGACTTTGACTTGGTCATTCTAACACCTGGATACGTTTATTTGTGAACCATTCCATTGTAGATTTTGCTTTATGTTTGGGATCATTGTCTTGTTGGAAGACAAATCTCCATCCCAGTCGCAGGTCTTTTGCAGACTCCAACAGGTTTTCTTCAAGAATGGTCCTGTATTTGGCTCCATGCATCTTCCTATCAATTTTAACCATCTTCCCTGTCACTGCTGAAGAAAAGTAGGCCCAAACCATGATGCTGCCACCACCATGTTTGACAGTGGGGATGGTGTGTTCAGGGTGATGAGCTGTGTTGCCTTTACGCCAAACATACCGTTTGGCTTTGTTGCCAAAAAGTTCGATTTTGGTTTCATCTGACTAGAACACATTCTTCCACATGTTTGGTATGTCTCTCAGGTGGCTAGTTGCAAACTTTAAACAACACTTTTTATGGATATCTTTGAGAAATGGCTTTCTTCTTGCCACTATTCCATAAAGGCCAGATTTGTGCAGTGTACGACTGATTGTTGTCCTATGGACAGACTGTCCCACCTCAGCTGTAGATCTCTGCAGTTCATCCAGAGTGATCATGGGCCTCTTGGCTGAATCTCTGATCAGTCTTCTGCTTGTTTGAGATGAACGTTTAGAGGGACGGCCGGGTCTTGGTAGATTTGTAGTGGTATGATACTCCTTCCATTTCAATATGATCGCTTGCACAGTGCTCCTTGGGATGTTTAAAGTTTTGGAAATCATTTTGTATCCAAATCCGGCTTTAACCTTCACCGCAACAGTATCACGGACATGCCTGTTGTGTTCCTCGGTCTTCGTGATGCTCTCTGTGCTTCAAACAGGACCCTGAGATTATCGCAGAGCAGGAGCATTTATACGGAGACTTGATTACACACAGGTGGATTGTATTAGTAACATAGTAACATAGTTATTAAGGTTGAAGGAAGACTTTTAAGTCCATCTAGCTCAACCCATAACCTAACCTAACATGCCCTAGCATGTTGATCCAGAGGAAGGCAAAAAAAAACCCATGTGGAAAAGAGTAAGCTCCACATTGGGGAAAAAAATTCCTTCCTGACTCCACATACGGCAATCAGACTAGTTCCCTGGATCAACGCCCTATCAAGGAATCTAGTGTATATATAACCTGTAACATTATACTTTTCAAGAAAGGCATCCAGTCCCCTCTTAAATTTTAGTAATGAATCACTCATTACAACATCATACGGCAGAGAGTTCCATAGTCGCACTGCTCTTACAGTAAAGAATCCGCGTCTGTTATTATGCTTAAACCTTCTTTCCTCCAGACGTAGAGGATGCCCCCTTGTCCCTGTCACCGGTCTATGATTAAAAAGATCATCAGAAAGGTCTTTGTACTGTCCCCTCATATATTTATACATTAAAATAAGATCACCCCTTAGCCTTCGTTTTTCCAAACTAAATAGCCCCAAGTGTAATAACCTGTCTTGGTATTGCAGACCCCCCAGTCCTCTAATAACCTTGGTCGCTCTTCTCTGCACCCGCTCTAGTTCAGCTATGTCTTTCTTATACACCGGAGACCAGAACTGTACACAGTATTCTAAGTGTGGTCGCACTAGTGACTTGTATAGAGGTAAAATTATGTTCTCCTCATGAGCATCTATGCCTCTTTTAATGCATCCCATTATTTTATTTGCCTTTGTAGCAGCTGCCTGATACTGGCCACTAAATGTGAGTTTGTCATCCACCCATACACCCAGGTCTTTTTCATTGACGGTTTTTCCCAGAGTTTTAGAATTAAGCACATAGTTATACATCTTATACTTCTACCCAAGTGCATGACCTTACATTTATCCCCATTAAAGCTCATTTGCCATTTATCAGCCCAAGCTTCTAGTTTACATACCGTATATACTGGAGTATAAGCCGAAACCCCTAATTTTGCCATGAAAAACTTAATGACTCGAGTATAAGCCTAGGGTGGAAATTGCAGCAGCTACCGGTAAATGTCAAAAATAAAAATAGATGCCAATAAAAGTAAAATTAATTGAGACATCAGTAGGTTAAGTGTTTTTGAATATCCATATTGAATCAGGAGCCCCATATAATGCTCCATACAGTTCATGATGGGCCCCATAAGATGCTCCATGCAAAATACGCCCCATATCATGCTCCATACAGTTCATGATGGGCCCCATAAGATGCTCCATACAAAATACTTCCCATATCATGCTCCACGCAGTTTGATGGGCCCCATAAGATGCTCCATAGAGATATTTGCCCCATGTAATGCTGCACATTGCCCCATAAGATGCTCCATAGAAATATGTGCCCCATATAACGCTGCACATGGCCCCATAAGATCTTCCATAGAGATATTTGCCCCATATAATGCTGCACGTTGCCCCATAAGATGCTCCAGAGAAATATTTGCCCCATATAACGCTGCACATTGCCCCATAAGATGCTCCATAGAAATATTTGCCCCATATAATGCTGCACGTTGCCCCATATGATGCTCCATAGAAATATTTGCCCCATATAACGCTGCACATGGCCCCATAAGATGCTCCATACCGACATTTGCCCCATATGCTGTTGCTGCGATTAAAAAAAAAAAATAACATACCCACCTCTCGTCTCTCAGGCCCCGGTACTTGCTATAGTCGCCTGTCCGCGTTCCACCGATGGGCGCCGCTGTGTCTACCACGTCCTCTTCATTAAACTGTTCAGGCAGAGAGCGGTGCACACACTAATTGCATCATCGCGCCCTCTGACCTGAGCATCACTGCAGAGGATGGAGGACAGGTGAATATCGCGCACTGCCCCCCGTCATACTCACCTGCTCCTGGCGCGGTCCCTGCACGACACGTCCCTGGTTCTCTGGGTGCTGACAGCTTCTTCCTGTATTGAGCGGTCACATGGTACCGCTCATTACAGTAATGAATATGCGGCTCCACCCCTTTGGGAGGGGAGTCGGGTCCATATTCATTACTGTAATGAGCGGAACCTTGTGAGCACTCAATACAGGAGGAAGCTGCTGGCGTCCGGAGAAGCAGGGACCGCACCAGGAGCAGGTGAGTATGATTAGACAGCTGCTGCTCCCCCTCCCCTGCTGACCCCTGGGAATGACTTGAGTATAAGCCGAGAGGGTCAATTTCAGCCTAAAAAAATGGGCTGAAATTCTCGGCTTATACTCGAGTATATATGGTAAATCATCCTATAATATAAAATTATCCTCCTCTGTATTGATTACCCTGCACAGTTTAGTGTCATCTGCAAATATTGAAATTCTGCTCTATATGCCCCCTACAAGGTCATTAATAAATGTTAAAAAGAAGAGGGCCCAATACTGACCCCTGTGGTACCCCACTGCTACCCGAGACCCAGTCCGTGTGTGCTCCATTAATAACCACCCTTTGTTTCCTATCCCTGAGCCAGTTCTTAACCCACTTACATATATTTTCCCCTATCCCCATTATTCTCATTTTATGTATCAACCTTTTGTGTGGCACCATATCAAAAGCTTTTGAAAAGTCCATATACACTATGTCCACTGGGTTCCCTTGGTCCAGTCCGGAACTTACCTCTTCATAGAAATTGATCAGATTAGTCTGACAGGAACGGTCCCTAGTAAACCCATGTTGGTATTGGGTCATGAGGTTATTCCTCTTCAGATACTCCAGTATAGCATCCCTTATAATGCCCTCCAGGACCGACTGACCGTTTTGCCTGCGGAAGAGGCTTTATTTGGATTATTGCATCCAAGCCTCTTATGTTTGTTATGTATTTGTATTTTAACTCTTTGGGTCTTTGTTGTTTTTGTTGTACATCATATTCCATAAAATAAGGTGTTTCTATGTCTATATTGGGTGTACCCATGCTTTACTGCCCTGCTTTTCGCTCTCCTATTTACACTGCCCCTTTATTATCAGCGTTTTATGTTTTTCTCCTGTAGTAAATGATTTCTGCAAGTACCAAAGTGCTGAGTACACCGTGTACGATGCCGTTATCATGTGTACTGGCTTCTTCCATGACTGTAGCAGTGCTAGATCTGATAGATATGTGCTGATGCAGAATGGAGCTGCAGAAAGATCTTTACTGTGAGATATTGTCAGGAAATACTTTCCAAAACTCCTCGCGTATTGTGGATGTTGTCATGCACCAGTTATATATCTACATATATTGCCGTTTTGTCATTACAGATCTGTTCTGTGGAGTGCCAATTATTTAGTAATCGCTTAGAAAAGTGCTTGCGAGTGATTGCTGCCCTCTATTGTTAGTACATAGGGTCTATACATTGCGGAGCGTGTACTGTAGGGGTCCTCTCACGGGCCGATTAATTAGTGTTGTATCTAGCACAAGTGTTGCTTTTTCTGCTCTCCGCATTATACGGCCGTGATCACATGACTACTATACCTTGATCATTTCCTATTTTAATAGGAAGTTATGTGAATAGTTTCCCTCTCCCCTACTGTGGTAGTTACTTCACACTGTTTTAGCTGCGCTCTTGCATTAGTCCATGAGCCAAGAACCAAATTTGACGATATCGGTACCAAGCGGAGTGACTAATTCTCTTTGGTATTTTTAGGTAGATGCATGTCTGTAGTTTATTTTTTGATATGATAGCCCTTACATATACGTAGCTTATTAACCCCTTCAGCCCTAGGCCTATTTGTACCCAAGTGCCTAAGCCAATCTGACCTGTGCCACTTCATGGGCTAATAACTTTGGAACGCTTTCACCTATCCAAGCCATTCTGAGATTGTTTTCTCGTGACATATTGTACTTCACATCAGTGCTAAATGGGAGTCAATATATTTTACCTTTCTATATAAAAAAATGCTAAATATTCGGAAATTTTGGAAAAATCGGCAATTTTTTAACTTTGAAATTCTCTGCTTTTTACAAAAATACTGATACCCCCCATAATAGTTATTAATTTACACTCCCCACATGTTTACTTCATATTGGCATCATTTTGAAAATGAAACCTTATTGTTTTACGACGTAATAGGGCTTATAGTTTTATGCGCAATTTTTCACATTTACAGCAAAACCCACTTTTCAAAGGACCAAGTCACTTCTGAAGTCACTTTAAGGGGCTTACATAACAGAAACCACCCATAAATTACCCCATTTTGCAAACTACACCCCTCAAGCTGTTCAAAACTCATTTTTAAAAACTGTTAACCCTTTAGGTGTTCCACAGGAATTTTAGCATGAGCCAAGAACCAAATATGACGATATCGGTACCACCCGGAGTGACTAGATGTAGTATTTGTAACAAAATTTAATCCAAGTTATGTAAATACACACTGAACATGTCATGTGCATATATATATATATATATATATATATATATATGTTACTCCATAATATCTTCAACATCGGACTCTGAATCTGACTGTTGTTCTACTGGCTCGTCTTCAGTACCCTTGTTCTGGCATGTCTGTAATCTGCACATGTCTGTGCACTTCAGGCCATTGCTGAGGCAAGTACACTGAGGAAGTTCACATGACCGCACACACTTGCAGGACAGTAGCTGTATAATAGCTTCTGGTGCTGGTGCCCCTTGCATCCACTTGACAACAAGCTTTCCGTCGTTATCTATCATCCAACCGCAGTCTGTTGGGTTTGCAACCCATGGCTGGCTCTGCAGACTTCTCCTCCAGATCGCAGCCTGGTAGTTTGCACGCAGTGCATGCATGAAAAGGCAGTCCTGGCAAGGAGGGAGTTGACTTGACTCTACCACTCCACGTCTGGCACAGAACAGCTGATAACGGAGCCTGTTTACCTCAGTTGTTTGGGTAGTTGGCAGGTACATGTGGCAGGTGATTTCCTGTAACTTCTCAAAAAGTTCGGTAGACACTTCCCATGAACGACCAACTTCCTGAAAGGCATCCTGGTATGTCTTGTTCATCTTCAACTGCTTGAGTGTCGTCATCTTCCCACGGCCAGCGAATGCACTGACGGTGTCACAGCCTGTAAATGCATGCATACCAATCAATGAATCACATACGCTGCCTCCCAATGTTCGGCTCAGAGTGGTGATATCCAGGAATCTTGTCCGGTTCTGTGTACCGCATTTCTGGAACAGGTGGGATGGGATTTTGTGGCACATGCCCAGACACAGGACCATGACATCAGTATCCTCCGAAGTGATGATGACCGACTTGTAACCAGATTCTGCTGCATGAAGAGCATGGAGAAGGAGGCGTGTGTCTGCTTCTTCTTGATTTGACTTAAGGTCAGCAGCCTCTTCCCACTGTTCTTTGGTGATCTTAAAGCAGAGCTGCTCACATGTGACATACAGCTCCTTCTCCTCAAGCTTCTCCCTGTGGTGTTTCGCCTTCCATTCTTCTACCAGAAACTTTATGAGACTTGCCTTGTTGGAGGAACTACTTAGAAGCTTTTTCCACTGCTGGATGTTGTGCCCATGTTGAATGTTCTTGAAATGGATCCCTGTGCCTTCATATCTGTTGACTCTTTCTGTATCTTTGATGGATGTCTCCTTGTAGACGTCAAAGACAATATCAATGCGCTTGCTCTTAGCACCCTCATGGATAGCGCGACTCATTGCTGTGCCTGCTAGCTGGCCAAATGTTGCATTGTTTCCCTTCAGTTTCTGAACCAGGCTCATCCCATCAATGATGGTTGCAGAGGGCTCGGGGATCACTTCTGCAGGACGAGCATTCCTCTCCAACTCCCTTGCGAGGGCAGCCTTGTTGGTCTTGCGGATAGACCCATCACCATTGGCAAGTGCCCATGGCAATGGACCCAGGGGATGAGTCAAGACATCACTCATTTGTAGCTTTCTGTTCTCAGCTACAAGTATCATCTGGCCAAATAGGTTTCTGTCAGCCTTCAAAATTACCTCCTTGCCAAGACCTTGTCTGCGTGTCTTCATTTGGATGTTAGAGAACGTTTTAAGTTTGTTCTTCGTCATCTTGTCATGAAACAATGTAGTTGGCTTATCGGTACCCAAACGCTCATCCTTGAATGTTTGATATGCATCCTCTCCTATACTGTATGCCCCTTGAAGGTCTTTGGCTACATCTGGTGGTGCTACAGTCGCTGTTGACAAACTGATAAGTTCACCATTATGCTCTTTGTTGAAGGGGTTCACCCAACCTGTCTCCAGCAGTTGAACGAAAGATTGGACATCGGCTTCATCTCTTCTAATCCTAGACACCTGTAGGTCTGAATGGCTGAAGTCAGTATATTGTTGGCCTACCAGGGCCCTCAGCTGCCTCAAGTACATACTGCGGTACTCTGATGTCAGGTAGAACCTGGAAACAGCTCCAACTTTGAGGCTGAAGCCTTTTGTGCCCCCTGGTGTCTGGGTGTCTTTGTTGATTGTCTCTTCAATGGTCTGGTCCACAGGAATTCGTCCAAAAGGATTCTTGCTACCGATCTGGACCGAAAAGCCACCTTGCATGAAGTATTCATGGACCTCTGGGTGTTCTATGGGCAGCCGAGACATTGTGGCATAGTAATAGGTTAGGTATCGGGCATAGTTGACCTTGTCATAGGCAAAACACCATGGTATCATCTGTCGGATTGCTCCTAGGTGAAGCATCCAGTTGCCTTCTCTTGAAGCTCGAACCAGGGCCAGCATGGTCTCGACCATGTCCAAGTATGACATCCAGAATGCTGTTCAGCACAGAACGTGTATGTGTCAGTGTGTGTGCGTGTGTTGGGGCACCTCAGGGTGTCTTCAAATGTGACATAGCCCCCTAGATTTCTTCCAGTAAAATTTGCACTCCAAAAGTCATTTGGCGCTCCTTCCCTTCCGAGGCCTGCCGTTCCCCAATACTGCAGTGTACGACAACATATCGGGTGTTGTTGTGTTCGGGAGAGATTGGTGAACAAATAGTGGGGTGCATTTTTTGCTGGTACACCTCTTAAAAATAAAAAAATGAGCCTAAAATGACACCTTCATGTAAAAAATGCACTTTTTCCATTTTCTCAACCATGTGTTTCCAACTACTGTGAAACACTGGTTGGGTCAAAGTGGTCACTATACCCCCTAAAAGATTCCTTGGGGGTGTAGTTTCCAAAATAGGGTCACTTTTTGGGGTTTCCACTGTGGGGGTACCTCAGGCAGCCTTCAAATGTGACATGGCCCCCTAGATTTCTTCCAGTGAATCCGCCACCCAAAAACCACATAGCGCTCCTTCCGTGTTGAGCTGTGCTGTGTGCCCATACTTTAGTTTACGAGTACATGTGGGGTGTTTCTATAAACTGCAGAATTAGGGTAACCAAGTTTGGGTTTGCCGTTAACCCTTGCTAGGTTGCAGGTAAAATTGGATTACAATGTAATATCTGGAAAAAAAATGAAATTTTGAAATTTCGCCTTCATTCTGCTAAAATTCCTGTGGAACACCTAAAGGGTTAACAGTTTTTAAAAATGAGTTTTGAACAGCTTGAGGGGTGTAGTTTGCAAAATGGGGTAATTTATGGGTGGTTTCTGTTATGTAAGCCCCTTAAAGTGACTTCAGAAGTGACTTGGTCCTTTGAAAAGTGGGTTTTGCTGTAAATGTGAAAAATTGCGCATAAAACTATAAGCCCTATTACGTCGTAAAACAATAAGGTTTCATTTTCAAAATGATGCCAATATGAAGTAAACATGTGGGGAGTGTAAATTAATAACTATTATGGGGGGTATCAGTATTTTTGTAAAAAGCAGAGAATTTCAAAGTTAAAAAATTGCCGATTTTTCCAAAATTTCCGAATATTTAGCATTTTTTTATATAGAAAGGTAAAATATATTGACTCCCATTTAGCACTGACGTGAAGTACAATATGTCACGAGAAAACAATCTCAGAATGGCTTGGATAGGTGAAAGCGTTCCAAAGTTATTAGCCCATGAAGTGGCACAGGTCAGATTGGCTTAGGCACTTGGGTACAAATAGGCCTAGGGCTGAAGGGGTTAATAAGCTACGTATATGTAAGGGCTATCATATCAAAAAATAAACTACAGACATGCATCTACCTAAAAATACCAAAGAAAATTAGTCACTCCGGGTGGTACCGATATCTGGCCCGGCTCATGGACTACATGACAGGCGTCCCTTTGTCATAAAGTCCTTGTGTGTTCACTGAGCAGCGTGTGTCAGAGGAACGCTGCATGGACACAATGACTAGATACAAGAGGGACTGGAGGCCAGGACCGTATGGTTTCTATAAACAGGGTTACCAGGTGGGTTGGTTCAGCAGCTGCAGCAGGTCCTTCTCTAACCAAACTAGTTTGTCAGGTTCCCCCTTCTTGAGCAGTCGCTGGTGTAGTCCTTTGGGCATTTCATTGTGAGAGGAACTTGCAAGCGCACAAGTCATCTCTGCAGACATGGGCTCTCCATTGTGCCTTTTATTACAGCTTTTTCTCCTTTTCCACAGTGTGTCCTTACACAGAGGGAATTGTAGGCCAATACGGTTTGAGCCACCAATGTTGGACTTCCATGAACAGTAAGTACCCGTGCCTCCTAATTCTACCTCTGCTTGCTTTACGCTCTGCTGTATCTGGCTGGCTCTAATGCTTTTCAAATGCAGCTCTAGACGTTGGTTTTATGGCGACATCAATCATTCTGGGTATTCTTGTGTTAGTTAAACTGATCCACAGAAAGACAAGATATTACAGGATCTCGTGTGTTTTTATGCTGATTTATGAAATGCTTTTCTTATTTCTTACATAGTATGCTTGTTAATTATCTGGGACCGGGATAAGGGCTGGTGTAACAGTACACATAATTGTATCTTCTGTGTGATCTGTGTTTAAGCTGGTAAAGGTTTGTTCACACACAGGTTGTTTGCTGCTTCAAAATCAACATAAACATTCTTAAATGACTGTGTGGATTACACTGATACGGAGAATCTGCTTCACCATCAGTGTAATAAAACTCAGTGTGAACATACCCTAAGGTATGTGCACACGTCCGGATTTCTTGCAGAAATTTCCTGAAGAAAACCGGAAATTTTCTGCAAGAAATCCGCTTTTTTTTTTTGCGGTTTTTTTCCATTTTTTTCACGGTTTTTTTAGCATTCTGCAAGCGTAATTAGCTTGCAGAATGCTAAAGTTTTCCAGCGATCTGTAGCATCACTTGGAAAACTGACTGACAAGTTGGTCACACTTGTCAAACATACTGTTTGACAAGTGTGACCAACTTTTTACTATAGATGCTGCTTTTTTCAAATCTACATGGAGGGAGTCACACCGCTATGTTTACGTAGTTATTAATGATGTTACCATAACTTGGCCTAAGCATGTTAATATGGATACAATGTTATATGAAGTTTGTGAAATATGTGAAGTTTTTTATTTTTATTTTAACATAAATACTGATATATAGGGATTGTGTTTTTTTTTAATTTTGAAAATAACACTGAAGATGTGTTCTGCTTAATGTTCTCATAGATCGGGACATTTAGCTTTTTTTTGTATTTTAGGGGAATGTGCCTGTCAGCAGGATTTCAAACTCACAACTATTTATATGCACATTTACGGTATCTCTTTTAAAGACAAGTCCAGCTATACCTTTGCATGACCAGTCCATTACTTCATTACTGAGAAATCAGCCTTTTAATTGATGTGCAAATGATGTTGATGAGCTACTGTAGGCTTGAAGCCCCTCCACTGTATTCCCCACCTAGCGCCCCCTCTGTCTGCTCCACTGCTGGCTTCTTTGCCTGAAATTACACAGCGTACAGGCAGGCAGTGCTGGCGGGAATAGCCATGGAATGAGCCAGGCTCTGGAGCTACAATGGCTAGGCAGGCTCATTTACACACAAATTCAAATGCTGATTTCTCATGAAAAGGTGTTGCTGGCCTTTGAAAGAGCAACATGTACATATAAATAGCAGGATTTCACCCTTCAAACCATCAAGTTCTGGCTATACAATCCATTGTGAATATATTAAGGAAACCTGTTGGCACGTTTATGGAGGTAGTGGGTAGTCTGTATAGGTGCATGGCATCTACGCTAGTTATCTCATCATTGGCAGAATCTTTTTTTTTTTTTTTTCTTTTTTTTTTTTTTTCATTTGGGGACAAGATCCGATCTGTTCATATCACTATTTCCATTGTACAACATGTTGACTGGTTCCCCTTAATACATTCTGTTATAATCTTCAGCTGCTGGTACATAATGATCAGCACCCCTTCATATCAATTTAGGAATACACCATGGGGGCCGGATAACTCCTGTGCCTAGTGAATAAAGGGGGATACCTTATTTTTTGTGAGTCCTTGCTAAGTAAATTAATGTATATGTCTTCTGATTCCTCGTTCTTAGATTACGTGCACACGGTCAGCAAACGCTGCGGGTTGGATGCTGCGTCCATCCGCAGCACCCAGATGTTGCAGCATAGTGGATGGGATTCCAAGAAATCCCATCTCCACTATGTGTGCACCGATGCTCGCGGCTCACCCGCGGAGACGGACATGTGACGCGTCTTTCCAGACCGCAGCACGTCAATTTGTCTTGCGGAGACGCAAGTCTCCATAAGATAAATTTCACCCATACAACAATGTATTGGACTTGGCGATTCCGCACCTGTGTTCAAAAGCCGGCAGCACTATGGAAGGAGCAGACGTGCTGTGTCCAAAGCGCTGCCGATTACTAAACGTGTGCACTTACCCTTATTCATTTGGAATGACAATTATTCAATTCTTTGCCTCTTCTGTCTTCAAGATGGTGAATTGTTTTCAGGAAAAGTTACTGTTTAACATATTTGCATATAACCAAGGTTATATGTGTCTATGTGTTTTTATCCTTGTATAATGACAGCGTCTTCAGCTTTCTACTACTGCAAACTGAAAAACCCCATTTAATGCGCTGCTTGGATTGAGGACCAAAGAGAGTTGTGATGCCTAGTGAGCTGTACACCTGTGTGAACAGGACATGGTTATGGCAAGTTTTCCGGCTTTGGATGAAGTCTATGTGCACACGGCTTCTTTTCCAGGTGGATTCTGCCAGGAATGCCTCTGAAAGTCTGAAAGGGGTCTGCAAAAATGCCCCATAAAAATGAACATACCGCACAGCAATGTCAAAACCACATTGCCGTGCACATGTTCCGTCTTATGTTGCTTCTTTTAACTGCTTCAGGGCTCAGAAACCATGAAGCATTTAAAAGAAGTGACATCTTCCGCTATGAAGTCTCCCTGCCCTCTAGACTTGAAAGTCCTGAGTAAAAGATGCTGGTTGCAGAGCAGTCATTGCATCCTCATGACTGAACGCCAAATGCAGTCTGGAGGAAGAAAGTGAATTTCCTCAGAGCAGCGGTGTGCTAAGTGCGGGCGCCGGGATGGTTCAGAACACTATTAACCTACTAATTAACCCCATATATGCAGGTTAATAGCGTTTTTTCACATGACGGATGATCACATTGTTTTCCCAGAGATAAGATGCTGGCCAACATGTTAACCACTGACTTTCTCATAAAGAATACAGTATTGATTTGCCAAATGAGCGCTACTGTGTAGGAAAGTCTCCTGAGGTGGCTGTTGGCCAAACAATCACTCGAAGCCTTGTTCTGCCGACAGCCATCTATTGTGTATGGCCAGCTTTGTACCCTATTCATCTCATCCCTTCTGCATCCATGCCATTGCTTCCCTGGTACCCCACCATCGTTTTCCTTTAGTCCCGTGATGTCGTCTGTGTGATTGGCTGGAGCCTTGACCTCAGTGGTGTTGGTGTGTCACCTCCACATCTAGCTGGTGACAGCCAAACACATGAGAAGTTGTCCTGACTTATTCTATGTATAGGATCCTTCAGGCAGATGTCAAGGTAAAGCGGAGTTGCGCATGTTGGGCTTTATCTTTGTTTTTCACAGGATATGGAGTAAACGTGCCCCCAGCCATCCTATGTGTATGGCCAGCTTCCGTGTCTGATGCAATATTGCATGTCGTCCAGAAATATTTTGAGGAGCCCATTTTTGTGTGTGTGTGTTTTTTCCATAGCTATTTTTTATAAAGTGTGTGTGACGGCAGCCTAGCAGACACTGACCTATCATCAGATCTTTTGAGGGCCTTGTTTGTTTCCCCCTTATTAGTGGTTGGTTGTGGCCATTGTCTGCGAGTTTCAGTTATTGGTGGTTCTCGCTTTGAGGACGTGGACATTCTACAGACTGTTCATATAACGAACACGGGAAAATGTAGCCAAACTTGTTTATACTGCTCACTAGAGCCAAATAAATAAGATGATGTTACTGTACAACTCTCGCCATGCAATACGTGCGGAGAAATGTAAAGGATTTCTTGCCTGGGTACACGGGGGGTTTTGTGTACTTGTGATCTGTCCATCAGATTTTTTTATTCACCACTTCAAATGAGACATCTAGTTACAGCAGAAAATTGTGCAAGCAAGTTTGTGACATTTTTAGACCCTTTGCCATTTGTACATATTTTCATCATATCTGAGTTTAGCTTAGTTATTTTGTAAAAGCTCAGGTCGTTATTCATTTTTCTGAGCCCATCAGAGGTTCACAACTGTACTGACATCCAGTGGTATCAATTACTTATAGGGTCCTACCAATACATATTGTATGCTATATGGTATTCATTTTTTACCGGGTGCCTCTGTAAAAAACAAACCAAAAAGCCTGTCTAAGACTAAGCTCGCACTGGGCGTTTATGCTGCTTTTTTATGCTAATTTTCAGCTGCGTTTTACAGTGCCAGCAAAGCCTATGAGATTTCAGAAATCTCATGCACACCACATTGGTTTTTGTCATCAGTATTTTGTGCTTTGCATGTTTTTTGGACCATAGGGCATGTCACCTCTTTCAGCGTTTTTTCTGTGTTTTTCACCCATTGACTTGAATGGGTGGTGAAAATAACACTGAAAAAGCACCAAAAATACAGGTCTAATTTTTGGCAGCATTTTTATGTGCCAAAGCCTCATTCTTTGGAACAGGATTTTTTTTCCAATACTAAACTTTATCAGCATGCTCAAGAGACAAATCTAGCATGCCAAAACCGCAGCAAAAACACACGAAAAATGCAATAAAAACCAAGGAAAACATGCTTTTTTTTTCTTCAGTTTCTCTCCTGCCAAGAGATCAGGTTTTGCTGCAGAAAAAAAGCTGAAAAAACGCCTAGTGTGAACTTACCCTTAACCTGTCTGACCAAGGCCAAAAGATTTTACCTTGTACACATGGCTAGTGTGAAAGTGGCCTTACACAGAAATATCAAGGCGGGCACAAACACCAGGGATACATGGGCCTAGTGTAGATAATGTATACCAGAAGTATAATCTGTTTTCCGATTACAGGTAGTCCTCGACTTACGACGTTGATCCGTTCTTACATGGCGTCGTAAACCGAATTTCGATGTAAGTCGGACCATACATTCATACAGTACTGTACCATAATAACAGTACAGTACTGCAAACACCTAGCCTATCCAAACACCTATCCTAACACAGTACCCTACATAATTAGGGTGTTATGGCGTGCAGGAGACTCGTTTTCCTCGTGTAACCAGGTACAGTGTACAGTACTGGACTCTATTCTTCTGCCACTGCACGTAGTTGCATGTAGTTCAACTTACGACGCAAAACCGTGTAAGTTGGAATGAGGCGTCGTATAAAGCGTTGTAACCACGAAACGATGTAACTCGAGACCGTTGTAACCCGAGGACTAACTGTATAAGAAAATGGACATTGTTTGCACCCCATACCATATAACCCAAATCAAGATGTGAACATAGCGTTATTGTCTGTTGTGTGATGGGGAAATATTAGTGGTTATTAATTGGTTGAGCTGCCAAGTAACGGCGTTGCCAACTAGTGACAGTGCACGTGAGCGAGGCACGAGGAGATCAGTGTGCCAGGTGTCTGGATGGTACACAAGACTTTTTAGACTATATAGTCTCAAACTATTTTTTTTTTCTTTTAAGATAATTTGTGGATGTATTTTTTACTTTTTCCCCTGCAGAACACCTTTTCCAAAAATCTTAAAATAATGTATTTTTTTTCTAAATAGAATTGGGAAAACCAAAAATAAATCTTGATGTAATACTTGTCTATATGTCAGAATACCAATATGAATGTCCTGTAAATAATAAGTGCAATATCCTGTACTTGCCCCCCCCAGCATGAAAAAAATACTAATGCATCACTTTTGTTATGGACAAAAGGAGATATTCTGTTTGTTCATATATGGCCTATATGACGTATACTCTAAACAAAGCAGGACCTTACCAGTGAAACATTGAGTCATATGGGAGGTTGTGTTTCCATATAATGTATACCCGAGTCTTATTGCAGAGTTTTCAGAGCAGAAATTGGGCGGAACCTCCCAAGATTTGGAGGAGGATTTGGAGACTTTCCGCTCAGTTTCTGCTCCGAATCTTCCTTAAAACAAACTGTATGCTCATAGCCTAATACATAAACACCTAGTTTCTACAGGAAAGTGCAGTGTTATACAGAAGGCACATGTAGTGGTAAATGCTCTGTAATCTGGAGCCACAGAGGCTCTGTCAGCATATTTTGCCATTTGTAGAGGGTTTAGTAAAATGAAGTATTGGGGAAGTATTCACCGTCAGACTTGTCTACACAGCTGATGAATCCCTAAGGGGAAATGTGGTGAAATACCGTTATTATTTTTGCATAAACATGTTTTCTGTTCACACAAGCATGTAAGGTTATGAAATATATTATTTTATTTGTATGCCTCGTTGCTTTAATATCATAATCTACCTTAAAAGTTAATCTGGCAGCAGTATTTCACTATTTATATGTACAGTACATATAGTCCTTTCAAAGACAAGTACAGAAATACCTTTACATGACCAGTCCATTGCTCTGTTACTCAGAAATCGGCGTGTCAATCAATATGCAAATGAGGCTGAAGGACTATGGTCAATCTAAAGCCTCTGTCACACCAGCTCTAATCCCCACCCAGTATCTCCTGCTTGATTGGTGACTCCTCTGCCTAAAGTCTCACAGCTTAGAGGCTGTCAGTCAAGCATTGGGTGACAACACCAGGCAGTAAATAGAGCTGGAGTGACAGAGACTTCAGGTCTACTAGCAGTTCTTCAGCCTCATTTGCATATCAATTCAAACTCTTGATTTCTCAGTAACGTAGGAACGGACTGGTCATGTACTGTTATTGCTGGATTTTTCTTTGAAAGACCTACATGCACTTATAAATAGTTTGGGAGGAGAAGTCCTGCTGACACTTTCCTGTATTTTAAGAATTGATACTGCAGCAATTACAGTTTTAGTATTTTTGTTAATCATAAAGGAAAACCTTTCAAAAGACTTTATTATGCCATAGGTAGTAGAGGGTCCAGCACACTTGAGTAGGAAAAAATCAGTGCTTATTCTAATATTATTAATAGCATGTTGATCAGTGTATATTCCATAAACAGATTAGGCAAAAGGACTATAAGAAATTGGAATTACGGCAGTTTTTGCCTAATCTTATGCAATATACACTGGTCAAGGTGGTTTAACGATTTTTGAAAAAAACCTTTCTTTTATCTCCCGTGTGCTGTATCCCTTACAGCCTTGGAACGCTCTATGCGAGATTGACTCTTCCTATTGCGCCTGTGCACAGGGTTTCTTGCCCCATAGGAGGGTGAGCCGAATGATTTTTTTTTTTCTTCCTTTTTATATTATGCCATGGTATCTAATTTATTGTATCAGTTTGTCCTCCCCGATCTGCTCATACAATGGTCATTCAGCTCCTGCAGGTACTCGTCCTCCACATCCACCACATGTACAGGCAGTATGCATCCATCTCACACCACACATTGGATACGGGAAATCTCCCATCATGTACAAGAGAGCGGACAGGAGCTACAATCTCTTCTACACATTAAAGGGAATCTGTTCGCAGGATTGTGTACAGCAAACTACACACAGTGTCAGGTCGGCGCCGTTATACTGTTTACAGTGATATCTTGGTTGAGGAAATCCGTCTTGTGGCTGCTGTTCAATCTTCATTTTCAATTTTCAGTTAATCGGGTGTGTGTAGTCCGGGGTGGGGGGTATTCATGTGTATGGCTTCTGACAGGTCACTGATCCCTCACTGATCTGCCCCCTAGTATTCATAAAGAATATTGTATATATATATATATATATATATATATATATATATATATATATATATATATATATATATATATATATATATATATATATATATATATATATAGTACAGGCCAAAAGTTTGGACACACCATCTCATTTAAAGATTTTTCTGTATTTTCATGACTATGAAAATTGTACATTCGCACTGAAGGCATCAAAACTATGAATTAACACATGTGGAATTATATACCGTACTTGACAAAAAGTGTGAAACAACTGAAATTATGTCTTATATTCTAGGTTCTTCAAAGTAGCCACCTTTTGCTTTGATGACTGCTTTGTGTGTGTGTATATATATATGTGTGTGTGTTACTATATTATTATATTATATCTTGGGGGGGTAAACCTTCTGCAAGCAGGCGCCGACTATGGCGCCTGTGCTGCAGCATGATCGTATATGTAATGTGCATATAATTTTGTTTGCTGCAATCTTGATATTTATAAAAAAAAATCTGTTTGAAAATGGCGTAGGCCGCAGGTGAGCAGTAGCGGCGATCGGTGATCTAATAGCTGCTATGGCGCCATCTTGGAGGAGGAGATTTTTTTTTTTCTGCAGCAAGATGGCACTGCTGGCGGCGGATTTTTTTTTTTTTTTTTAGGATTAACAGGATTGCAGCAAGCTAATTATATACACATAACATATGATATCATGCTGCAGTACCGGCGCCTGCCTGCAGAAGGGTGTCAACCCCCCCCCCCCCCCCCCCACGATAGATATAGATGAATGTATCTCTATATATTAATTATTCATTATGTAAACTAGGGGGCAGGTCAGTGAGGGATCAGTAACCTGTCTGCATTATGAATACCTGAGCAGAGCACCCATGCAGACCTCCCACAGGCCGCCCCGGAGCACAGACCTATCATTAACTTAAAACTGAATATAAAGACTAAATTATTCATTAACCAAGGTATCATTTTAAACAGTATAATGGCGCTGACCTGACAGTGTCTGTCGGTTACTGTGCACAATTCAAAATCCTACACGAACTCACGGAGTCATTGTCCAAACAGTCATAATAAAAAATGTAACACATTTTATTAAAGAATAAATTACAAAACATAGCACATATAATAATGAACAGCTAAGACAACAAAGGCACATAGAAGGCCCATGTGTGAAGGACAGCAAATGTTGGTTATATCACAGGGAGGGTACAATAGACAAGGCAGAGCAAACTACACCACAAAAAAGTTCAAAGTATAAATATACTCAAAAGTGCATAGTGCATCTAAGGTGCAGTGTATATAGAAGAACCCCAGGTCAAAGAGGATATACAGCAAGGGTAAAGATACAAGAGTAAATGCTAGTTTCCAAGTGTCTCAGAACCCAGGGAAATAGTACTATAGAAGATGCTCAGCTTACCCATAATACTGCCTGCCAACATGTGTCCAGTGGGGCTGCACATTTACTCTTGTATTTTTACCCTTGCTGTATATCCTCTTTGACCTGGGGTTCTTCTATATACACTGCACCTTAGACCTTAGATGCACTATGCACTTTTGAGTATATTTATACTTTGAACTTTTTTGTGGTGTAGTTTGCTCTGCCTTGTCTATTGTACCCTCCCTGTGATCTAACCAACGTTTGCTGTCCTTCACACATGGGCCTTCTATGTGCCTTTGTCGTCTTAGCTGTTCATTATTGTATGTGCTATGTTTTGTAATTTATTCTTTAATAAAATGTGTTATATTTTGGAGTGTCCTTATATACAGAATTTGGTCCTCGAGATAGGCATATGGCCATTTTGACCAACTTCTAGTATGAATCAGTGGATTTGCTCTGCTGTGCACAATCCTCCTGACAAGTTCCCTTTAATAAGGCCTCATGCAGACATCAGTGATTGTGTACCCATTAAAGTCTATGGTGCTAGTTATGTCCTTCATTTTTTAGGGAATCTTATTTTTTGATCAGAGTTAGGGTATGTGTCCACGTTCAGTTTTGCTTCAGGCTTTGGTCAGGATTTTATGCAAGTAAAATCCTGACCAAAACTGCACCTGAGGTCACTGGCAGGTCACCTGCGGTGTACCTGCGTGTTTTGCTCATTGTAGCAACATGCTGCGTTTTGAAAAAACGCACCGCGCATGCGTTTTTGCGGCAAAAACGCATGCGTTTTTTAACGCATAGTGGAGTCGGGATTTCATGAAATCCCATCCACTATGCTGTAACATCTGGACGCTGCATTTTTGACGCTGCAGAAAAACGCAGAGTCAAAAACGCAGCGTTTCCTGAACGTGGACACATACCCTTATAGATAGAAATTACCCTGACCAGTTATGGGACTGCGTTAGTCACGGGCAGCACGTGGATGACATCAGTGTGCAACACATGAGGATAGGAGAAGCTTTATTTATTTATTTTTTCATATGTGAAAAAATGATAAAAGTGACAGTGGTGAAAATTGGATGCAAAATAATGCTCAAACTTTTTTTTATTTTTATTTTTTTTTTGTATTTTTTGTGAATGTGGAAAATCACTGCTGTCTGATTGAGGCCTAAGGGAAACATTGCTGGTAGATCACATGAGCTGGGCTGGTTGAGCAAATACTACAGAGGCAGCAACTTTATTTACTGAGAAAACCAGTTGTCATTTGCCAGAATTGTTTGTGTTATGCCCAGTGCCAGTAACAATTGTACAAACCTATAAGATGATGCACGTGCTTCCTGGCGGTAAACTTCTGTAGACCTACTAATCATGTATAACTAAGCTCCATGTTTAGTGCGTGGATCACCCTGAAGTTAATATTTTTAAAAAGAACCTGGATATTATAGAAGGGATTTTTTCTAATATGGTTTTCTGTTAATAAGTAAAAGAAGTTTTCAGAATTATATGCAAATGTTTTCAACATCCAACATTTCCTAAAAATGTATTATTGCGATGATCTGCTCTGTGTTTCAGGCTTTTCTCAGTAGTGCACAGGCGAGACCCCGCAGCCAGTTCTGATGCCTTGATAATAATTGTCACCCGTGTAATACCAAGGAAATCCTTAAAACAATGTGTTGGGGGCCGTGACAACTGGATTTGGGAATCCCTGCTCTAAATCCATGTATTGCCATTCTGTCAGTAACCCGTGATGCGTTTATCCTGATAACTCCCGTAGAGATGAGTGGATGACGTTGGGTTAATGCATATTATCAGCAATGACTAGTGCGGCTGTGATTGTGCCATTATTAGGTAATGTATGCCTGTAGTATGTGATGCCAACCTTTAGCTAATTGGGCACACACGGGGCTCCTCGGCTGTACACACGGCTACCTATCCAATTATGCTGCAGTCACCTGGAGTTAGAGGTAATAAAGTGTCCTATTGTTTGTGTATCAACAACAATAATATTACAGAATAAGAGCATTCGGACTGATAGAAATAAGCCTTTAACCTACATTACATATGCCTACGGTAGGAATACATGTTCTAGGGCTGGTTTAACTCTTCGTGAACAGTCTTGCCTCTTATATCGTTTAAACTAATTGAGAGCATTGTGAACCTTATTTTCTTGGGAATTATGCCCCATCTATACTATAATTTCCCAACCCTATTCATCCAGACTAATGGCCAGTTTCCTAAATTGCTCAGTAATTAGCCGTTTGCTTTGCCAACCTTTCATAAGGTGGCACGTTGCTGAGCTTGTCTTTCAGGTTTCCTCGGACTCCAGCGCAGCCTTCCTATCATTATATGTCATTCTATGTGCTTGGAGATTTACTGGCGCTCCAGCTGTTTAAGGGCCGCCATTTCTAGGAGCTTTCAGCAAATTTTACATGCCAAACAGGACACACAATGTAATACTGGCCTCTGTCGCCGAGATATTGGCAGTCACAGTATTTGCCATTTAATGAGTTAACTTTTGTTATGTCCAGTGAATGTTGTCACTGTGGGCCAGTACTACTACTCCCTGTATGCGTTGCTATCTGATAACACCCACTTGGACTTAAGTAAAGATAACTCCTGTACTAACACTGTGATTGCTACTATCTTCATAAGGGAGAGGCAAAATGAATAATAACAGAAACGTTTTATTCCGCTCTGCAGCCACCGTTACCTTGTGTGTGCAGTCCAACATGAAATGTTTGGTCAAAGGTTTCCATATTGTTCGCACTGAAAAATCCATGTGTGAATGTGAACTAATTGTACAGTGTAAGAGATCGGAAGTGCATCTAATCCATCAGTATGTCAGGGCTGAGTAATCACAGGGGCCGATCCCATACACAGCCACACTTTCAGCATTCACAGCCGGAAAAACCCATAGATTTAGCTTCAAGATTCCTGAAAAATCTACTTGTGTTGTACAGTAATGCTGTGTATTTAAAATAATGGCATTCACAGTTCTGCGCTAGTCTGCCATCGATATTGGTCTTACTATTTGAGTTACCGTAGTTTTTTCTTACCTCGTTGTTATTTCATATTAGTGTACACTAAAAACTGGTCATCTAAAAGGGTATCTTCTACCTTTAGACACTTTATTTTCTGCCATGAAAGTACATTAGAAAATGCACAAAACACGAAATTATCATCCAAATACTTCATCAGTTGACCTGCGGTGTGGAAATTATATCCGCAGTGTGTGAATCTGTGCTAACATTCACTGAGGATTTCACCTTAGAGCAGTGTGTCATTCCCATGTACATTTAGGGCATGTTCACACAGGGCAAAGACGCTTAAGGATTTTCCACCTGGGAAATCCACAGCATATTAAACTAGCGGTTAAGTGGAGGAGGTTTTCTAAGCGTTCTTCCACACCTTGTGGAACTTGACCTGCAACATGTAAATTACCGTAATACTTGCTATCTTCACTGCAGATTTTCTATGGACTGCTGAGGATGATGTTTGCGGCAAATCATCATGTAACTTACAGATTTTACTGCAAATTCAGAGCTTTTCTACTAGGTTTGTGTCCAGTGTGAACCAAGGCTGTGGAGTTGGTACGCCAAACCACTGACTCCTCGAATTCCCTGACTCCGACTCCCCAGCACTACTGAGCATGTACATAAAGTGCAGCACAGATTCATCTCAACTACAAGCCGAGATCCTTAGATCAGGAACAGAACAAACATTTATAGGACATTTCATAACACCGGCTCAGACCCCACAGCACTGCCTCACTACTGAGCATGTACATAAAGTGCAGCACAGATTCATCTCAACTACAAGCGGAGATCCTTAAGGTACTGTCACATTAAGCGACGCTGCAGCGATATAGACAACGATGCCGATCGCTGCAGCGTCGCTGTTTTGTCGTTGTGTGGTCTCTGGAGAGCTGTCACACAGACAGCTCTCCAGCGACCAACGATGCCGAAGTCCCCGGGTAACCAGGGTTAACATCGGGTTACTAAGCGCAGGGCCGCGCTTAGTAACCCGATGTTTACCCTGGTTACCAGTGTAAATGTAAAAAAAAAAAAAACACTACATACTTACATCCCGGTGTCTGTTGCGTCCCTTGGCGTCCGCTTCCCTGCACTGTGTAAGCGCCGGCCGTAAAGCAGAGCGGTGACGTCACCGCTGTGCTCTGCTTTACGGCCGGCCGGCGCTGACACAGTGCAGGGAAGCGGACGCCGGGGGACGCAACAGACACCGGAATGTAAGTATGTAGTGTTTGGGTTTTTTTTACATTTACAATGGTAACCAGGGTAAGTATCGGGTTACTAAGCGCGGCCCTGCGCTTAGTAACCCGATGTTTACCCTGGTTACCAGTGAAGACATCGCTGAATCAGCGTCACACACGCCGACTCAGCGATGTCAGCGGGTGAGCCAGCGACGAAATAAGGTGCTGGCCTTCTAGCTCCGATGAACGATATCACAGCAGGATCCAGATCGCTGCTGCGTGTCAAACACAACGATATCGCTATCCAGGACGCTGCAACATCACGGATCGCTATCGTTATTGTTGTTAAGTTGTTCAGTGTGAAGGTACCTTTAGATCAGGAACAGAACAGACATTTATAGGACATTACATGACACCGGCTCAGACCCCACAGCCCCTGCCTCACTACTGAGCATGTACATAAAGTGCAGCACAGATTCATCTCAACTAAGAGCCAAGATCCTTAGATCAGGAACAGAACAGACATTTATAGGACATTACATAACTTTCCCAAATTATGAAAACATTTACAGCACATCCTGCATTGTACTACTGTACCAAATTTATTATATATTTTAGGATTTTATACTGACTCTAACTCCACCAAAATGGACACCAACTCCACAGCGATGGAACGTACTCGTAGCCTATGCTCCCACGATACGCATATGGTGATTTTTTTTTTTTTTTTTATGTTTCATATTTTCTTATGCAAAGAAACAAAGTGTATTACAGTTCAAGCAAAGTGTATAGGATGTATATGGATCTATATGGTTGTATATGGATATGCCCACTGTGAGTGTTTGTTTTTCTTGTATGGGATGTATATAAATCTCATGACCACTGTTTTTTTTGCTTTAGGCTATGTGCACACTTTGCGGCGTCCTCTGCGGGTTCTCCCGCAGCGGATTTGATAAATCTGCAGGGCAAAACCGCTGCGGTTATCCCTGCAGATTTATCGCGGTTTGTTTTGCGGTTTCCGCTGCGGGTTTACTCCTATACTATTGATGCTGCATATGCAGCAATATGCAGCATCAATAGTAATGGTAAAAATAATAAAAATTGGTTATATACTCACCCTCTGACGTCCCGATCTCCTCGGCGCTGCACACGGCGGTCCGGTTCCAAAGATGCTGTGCGAGAAGGACCTTCGTGACGTCACGGTCATGTGACCGCGACGTCATCTCAGGCCCTGCTCGCACAGCAACCCAGACCGGACAGCCGCGTGCAGCGCTGAGAGGTGAGTATATCATTATTTTTTATTTTAATTCTTTTTTTCACACACAAATATGGTTCCCAGGGCCTGGAGGAGAGTCTCCTCTCCTCCACCCCGGGTACCATCTGCACATTATCCGCTTACTTCCCGCATCGTGGGCACAGCCCCATGCGGGAAGTAAGTGGTTCAATGCATTCCTATGTGTGCAGAATCGCAGCGATTCTGCACAAAGAAGTGACATGCTGCGGGTTGTAAACCGCTGCGTTTCTGCGCATTTTTTCCCGCAGCATGTGCACAGCGGTTTGCGGTTTCCATAGGGTTTACATGTAAATGTAAACGCAATGGAAACTGCTGCGAACCCGCAGCATCAAAATCGCCACGGATCCGCCGTAAAACCCGCAAAGTGTGAACATGGCCTAATACATCCTTTACGATTTTGAAATCTTCAACATGTTAACTCCTACTTTTAATTTGCAGATTTTCCCCAAAGATTTCAATGGAAAATCTATAGATTAAAAAATGCTTATGTTTTTATCACATTTCCATAGCTGAAGAGGAAGAAAGAAAACATGTAATCCGCACATGACATAATCAGTAAAATATTATCAAGGCTAAGTAATAAGAAGGGTCCAACACCAAGGAGCTTTATTTAAAACATCACACACCAAAAGGAAACAAATACCACATCTGAAAAAAGTGATAAAAATATGTAAAAAATGCAATTGTCCTTGTAGTTTTTGTTACTAGGTTTATGCTCATATGTTGCATTTTTCCATGAAAAAAGCCGCTTTTTACTGTCCCAGCAAAGTGAATAAGATTGTTGAAATCTCATGTACAGTACAGACCAAAAGTTTGGACACACCTTCTCATTTAAAGATTTTTCTGTACTTTCATGACTATGAAAATTGAAAATTCACACTGAAGGCATCACAACTATGAATTGACACATGTGGAATTATATACTTAACAAAAAAGTGTGAAACAACTGAAATGATGTCTTATATTCTAGGTTCTTCAAAGTAGCCACCTTTTGCTTTGATGACTGCTTTGCACACTCTTGGCATTCTCTTGATAAGCTTCAAGAGGTAGTCACCGGAAATGGTTTTCACTTCACAGGTGTGCCCTGTTAGGTTTAACAAGTGGGATTTCTTGCCTTATAAATGGGGTTGGGACCATCAGTTGTGTTGTGCAGAAGTCTGTTGGATACACAGCTGATAGTCCCACTGAATAGACTGTTAGAATTTGTATTATGGCAAGAAAAAAGCAGCTAAGTAAAGAAAAATGAGTGGCCATCATTACTTTAAGAAATGAAGGTCAGTCAGTCCGAAAAATTGGGAAAACTTTGAAAATGTCCCCAAGTGCAGTGGCAAAAACCATCAAGCCCTACAAATAAACTGGCTCACATGAAGACTGCCCCAGGAAAGGAAGACCAAGAGTCACCTCTGCTTCTGAGGATAAGATTATCCGAGTCACCAGCCTCAGAAATCTCAGGTTAACAGCAGCTCAGATTAGAGACCAGGTGAATGCCACACAGAATTCTAGCAGCAGACACATCTCTACAACAACTGTTAAGAGGAGACTTTGTGCAGCAGGCCTTCATGGTAAAATAGCTGCTAGGAAACCACTGCTAAGGACAGGCAACAAGCAAAAGAGACTTGTTTGGGCTAAAGAACACAAGGAATGGACATTAGACCAGTGGAAATCTGTGCTTTGGTCTGATGAGTCCAAATTTGAGATCTTTGGTTCCAACCACCGTGTCTTTGTGCGACGCAGGAAAGGTGAATGGATGGACTCTACATGCCTGGTTCCCACCGTGAAGCATGGAGGAGGTGGTGTGATTGTGTGGGGGTGCTTTACTGGTGACACTGTTGGGGATTTATTCAAAATTGAAGGCATACTGAACCAGCATGGCTACCACAGCATCTTGCAGCGGCATGCTATTCCATCCGGTTTGCATTTAGTTGGACCATCATTTATTTTTCAACAGGACAATGACCCCAAACACACCTCCAGGCTGTGTAAGGGTTATTTGACCAAGAAGGAGAGTGATGGGGTGCTACGCCAGATGACCTGGCCTCCAGTCACCAGACCTGAACCCAATCGAGATGGTTTGGGGTGAGCTGGACCGCAGAGTGAAGGCAAAAGGGCCAACAAGTGCTAAGCATCTCTGGGAACTCCTTCAAGATTGTTGGAAGACCATTCCCGGTGACTACCTCTTGAAGCTCATCAAGAGAATGCCAAGAATGGGCAAAGCAGTCATCAAAGCAAAAGGTGGCTAATTTGAAGAACCTAGAATATAAGACATAATTTCAGTTGTTTCACACTTTTTAGTTAAAGGGAACCTGTCACACATCCCCCTCCCCCCCCCAGGCGTTTTTAACTAAAAGAGCCATCTTGTGCAGCAGTAATGCTGCATTCTGACAAGGTGGCACTTTTAGTTCTGGGTGCTGTAACTGCCTTAATAATCAGTTTTATAATTTGTCCTAAATACCTTGTCTTCAGTCAAGGAGGCAGGTGTTTCCCCCCTGCTGCAGACGCCACACAGCCATCACTCAAATCTTCTTCGCGGCCTCCTCAGCCGCCTCAGCGCTGTTTTGAAAATAGCCGGCGCCTGCGCTCTTTTCTCCTGTCTTGGGCAGGCGCAGTGAGCGCTGCCCATCCTCTCTCCTCATATGCAGTCTCGGTGACTGCGCCTGTCCGGCCGCCCTGCTTGTGAATCCCAGCCCCTCAGTGACTTATGATTTATTCACATTGCGGGGCTGGGATTCACAAGCAGGGCGGCCGGACAGGCGCAGTCACCGAGACTGCATATGAGGAAAGACGGGCAGCGCTCACTGCGCCTGCCAAACGCAGTAGAAAAGAGTGCAGGCGCCGGCTATTTTCAAAACAGCGGTGAGGAGGCGGCGCCCGGCGCCAAGAAGATTTGAGTGACGGCTGTGTGGCGTCTGAAGCAGGGGGGAAACGCCGGCCTACTTGACTTAAGACAAGGTATTTAGGACAAATTATAAAACTGATTATTTCGGCAGTTAGAGCACCCACAACTAAAAGAGCCACCTTGTCAGAATGCAGCATTACTGCTGCACAAGGTGGCTCTTTTAGTTAAAAACGCCTGGGGGGGTGACAGGTTCCCTTTAAGTATATAATTCCACATGTGTTAATTCATAGTTTTGATGCCTTCAGTGTGAATGTACAATTTTCATAGTCATGAAAATACAGAAAAATCTTTCAATGAGAAGGTGTGTCCAAACTTTTGGTCTGTACTGTCCGTGCTTGTTTTTTCGCAGCATGTCAATTCTCTCAGCGGTTTTGCAACATTTTAACTCACTCCTAAGGGCTTATTCACACGTTCAGTATTTAGACAGTATTTTACATCAGTATTTGTAAGAGAACACTTAAAAATATGAGGCTTATTTACATAGAGCTTAAAATATCTTTATTACGGATTATTAAAAAATATATAAAAGAATAAGGTCACAATAATTCATAGAAAATGGGGGATACAAATGCAGAGAAAAGAAGGTGGGTATACCTGATTAAAATCACGTGTAGTACACTGTATAGTCCACATGAGATCAATTTAGTACAATGACACAACATATCATAAAATAAAAACAGTGTCATAATTGATATCAAATGATCTGGCATATAGTAGACTAAATAAAGTAAAGCGCTTATAGTAATAAGCTACTTAAAATCACAGCACAGGACAAGAATAACAGATTAGGATAATGTAAAAAAAAATACTGAATGGTGTGTAAGTAATCCACACCAGCAGCCTGCATTACATACTTTTGTTAAGTGTTATGGAGCAAAAGATAAAGATAACGGTACCTGCAGTGTATAAGACTAGGGATCCACCACACCCAACATGCGTTTCGCAATGTAGTGCTTCATCCAGGGGTGAAGGGTAGCTGGTAAAGAGGGTATTTAAAGGGAGCGAGGGAGTAACCGCCCCTTGACGCTATTGGCTCATGTGACCCCCTGATGAGATGCCTTTGCCATGGATGCCATGACACCCGGAAGCAATGCACAAGCTACACACCAGTAAATTATAAGCTGCGGTTTACTGCCTCTCTATCATTGGCCATTGACGCTGTAAATACCATCTTACCTGATGGACACTTCTATTGTCTTGAAAAAACTAGACGGCATCCAACTTGAGCCTGACATGTAGCTGGTAACCTGTGACATTGAATCACTCAACATCTATTCGCCACACAGTCAGTTTCGATGCCATCAGGTTTTTTCTTCGCCTTAGTGGACTGGATGGGGACCTTTGTGATTTTCTACTGACAGAATTAGAATTTGTTCTCACGCACAGCTTCTAGCGTCTCTATTGGAGGTAGAAATCCTACAAGTTAATATCTGACCCTTTAACCCCTTCCCGACCCATGACGCCTATGCGGCGTCATGGAATGATCGCATCCCTGCAGATCGGGTGAAAGGGTTAATTCCTATTTTACCCGATCTGCAGGGAGAGGGGTAGTTGTACTTCAGCCTAGGGGGGGTGGCTTTGCCCCCACGTGGCTACGATCGCTCTGATTGGCTGTTGAAAGTGCAACAGCCAATCAGAGCAATTTGCAATATTTCACCTATGAAAATGGTGAAATATTGCAATCCAGCCATGGCCGATGCTGCAATAGCATCTGCCATGGCTGGAAATCATGTACTGGCCCCCCCCACCGCCCCCGATCTCCTCCCCAGTCGTCCGTTCTGTCAGGTACCCCCCTCCGTCCCCCTGTTCGCTCCCCCGTGCTCCTGTCCGCTCCCCCCGTGCTCCGATCCACCACCCCCTCATACTTACCGATCCTCCCGGTGTCCGGCCGTCTCCTCGCTGGGCGCCGCCATCTTGGAAAATGGCGGGCGCATGCTCAGTACGCCCGCCGAATCTGCAGGCTGGCAGATTCGTTACAGGTACATTTTGATCGCTGTGGTAGGTTCTACCACAGCGATCAAAATAAAAAAATAATAAATAAACCCCCCCCTTTATCACCCCCATAGGTAGGGACAATAATAAAATAAAGAAAATATTTTTTTTTCTTTTACCACTAGGGTTAGGGTTAGAACTAGGGGTAGGGTTAGGGGTAGGGTTAGGGTTACGGGTAGGGTTAGGGTTAGGGGTAGGGTTATGGCATGTGCACACAGAGCGGATCGGCCGCGGATCCGCAGCGGATCGGCCGCGGATCCGCAGCGGATCGGCCGCGGATCGCAGCGGATCCGCAGCGGATCGGCCGCGGATCCGCAGCGGATCGGCCGCGATCCGCAGCGGATCGGCCGCGGATCCGCAGCGGATTGGCCGCGGATCTGCAGCGGATCGGCCGCGGATCCGCAGCGGATCCGCAGCGGATCCGCAGCAGATTGGCCGCGGATCTGCAGCGGATTGGCCGCGGATCGGCAGCGGATCCGCAGCGGATTGGCCGCGGATCTGCAGCGGATTGGCAGCGGATTGGCCGCGGATCCGCAGCGGATTGGCCGCGGATCTGCAGCGGATTGGCAGCGGATTGGCCGCGGATCCGCAGCGGATTGGCAGCGGATTGGCCGCGGATCCGCAGCGGATTGGCCGCTGCGAATTCGAAGCAGTTTTCCATCAGGTTTACAGTACCATGTACACCTAAGGAAAACCAAATCTGCTGTGCCCATGGTGCGGAAAATTCCGTGCAGAAACGCTGCATTGTATTTTCCGCAGCATGTCAATTCTTTGTGCGGATTCCGCAGCGGTTTACACCTGTTCCTCAATAGGAATCCGCAGGTGAAATCCGCACAAAAAAACACTGGAAATCTGCTGTAAATCCGCAGGCAAAACGCAGTGCCTTTTACCTGCAGATTTTTCAAAAATCGTGCGGAAAAATCTCACACGAATCCGCAACGTGGGCACATACCCTTAGGGTTAGGGTTGGAATTAGGGCTAGGGTTGGAAATAGGGTTAAGAATAGGCTTGTGGTTAGGGTTACGGATAGGGTTAGGGGTGTGTTGGGGTTACAGTTGTGGTTAGGGTTGGGATTAGGGTTACGGTTGGGATTAGGGTTAGGATTAGGGTTGGAATTAGGGTTACGGTTGTGTTGCGGTTAGGGTTGTGGTTAGGGGTGTGTTGGGGTTAGGGTTGTGATTAGGGTTATGGCTACAGTTGGGATTAGGATTAGGGGTGTGTTGGGGTTAGTGTTGAAGTTAGAATTGAGGGGTTTCCACTGTTTTAGGCACATCAGGGGTCTCCAAACGCAACATGGCGCCACCATTGATTCCAGCCAATCTTGCGTTCAAAAAGTCAAATGGTGCTCCCGCCCTTCCAAGCCCCGACGTGCGCCCAAACAGTGGTTTACCCCCACATTTGGGGTACCAGCGTACTCAGGACAAACTGGGCAACAACTGTTGGGGTCCAATTTCTCCTGTTACCCTTGCAAAAATAAAAAATTACTTGCTAAAACATAATTTTTGAGGAAAGAACAATTATTTTTTATTTTCACGGCTCTGCGTTATAAACTTCTGTGAAGCACTTGGGGGTTGAAAGTGCTCACCACACATCTAGATAAGTTCCTTCGGGGGTCTAGTTTCCAAAATGGGGTCACTTGTGGGGTGTTTCTACTGTTTAGGCACATCAGGGGCTCTGCAAATGCAATGTGACGCCCGCAGACCATTCCATCAAAGTCTGCATTTCAAATGTCACTACTTCCCTTCCGAGCCCTGACGTGTGCCCAAACAGTGGTTTACCCCCACATATGGGGTATCAGCGTACTCACAACAAACTGGGCAACAAATATTGGGGTCCAAATTCTCCTGTTACCCTTGTGAAAATAAAAAATTGCTTGCTAAAACATCTTTTTTGAGGAAAGAAAAATGATTTTTTATTTTCACGGCTCTGCGTTGTAAACTTCTGTGAAGCACTTGGGGGTTCAAAGTGCTCACTACACATCTAGATAAGTTCCCTTGGGGGTCTAGTTTCCAAAATGGAGTCAATTGTGGGGAGTTCCTACTGTTTAGGCACATCAGGGGCTCTGCAAACGCAACCTGACGCCCGCAGAGCATTCCATCAAAGTCTGCATTTCAAAACGTCACTACTTCCCTTCCGAACCCCGACGTGTGCCAAAACAGTGGTTTACCCCCACATATGGGGTATCATCGTACTCAGGAGAAACTGGAAAACAACTTTTGGGGTCCAATTTCTCCTATTACCCTTGGGAAAATAAAAAATTGTGGGCTAAAAAATCATTTTTGAGAAAAGAAAAATTATTTTTTATTTTCATGGCTCTGCGTTATAAACTTCTGTGAAGCACTTGGGGGTTCAAAGTGCTCACCACACATCTAGATTAGTTCCTTGGGAGGTCTAGTTTCCAAAATGGGGCCACTTGTGCGGGAGCTCCAATGTTTAGGCACACAGGGGCTCTCCAAACGCGACATGGTGTCCGCTAATGATTGGAGCTAATTTTCCATTCAAAAAGCCAAATGGCGTGCCTTCCCTTCCGAGCCCTGCCGTGCGCCCAAACAGTGGTTTACCCCCACATATGGGGTATCATCGTACTCAGGACAAACTGGACAACAACATTTGGGGTCCAATTTCTCCTATTACCCTTGGGAAAATAAAAAATTCTGGGCTAAAAATCATTTCTGAGGAAAGAAAAATTATTTTTTTATTTTCACGGCTCTGCGTTATAAACTTCTGTGAAGCACCTGGGGGTTATAAGTGTTTACTATGCATCTAGATAAGTTCCTTGGGGGGTCTAGTTTCCAAAATGGGGTCACTTGTAGGGGAGCTCCAATGTTTAGGCACACAGGGGCTCTCCAAACGCGACATGGTGTCCGCTAACGATTGGAGCTAATTTTCCATTCAAAAAGTCAAATGGCACGCCTCCCCTTCCGAGCCTTGCCGTGCACCCAAACAGTGGTTTACCCCCACATATGAGGTATCGGCATACTCAGGAGAAATTGCCCAACAAATTTTAGGATCCATTTTATCCTGTTGCCCATGTGAAAATGAAAGAATTGAGGCTAAAAGAAATTTTGTGTGAAAAAAAAGTACTTTTTCATTTTTGCGGATCAATTTGTGAAGCACCTGGGGGTTTAAAGTGCTCACTATGCCTCTAGATGAGTTCCTTGGGGGGTCTACTTTCCAAAATGGGGTCACTTGTGGAGGAGCTCCAATGTTTAGGCACACAGGGGCTTTCCAAACGCGACATGGTGTCCGCTAACGATGGAGATAATTTTTCATTCAAAAAGTCAAATGGCGCTCCTTCCCTTCCGAGCCTTACCATGTGCCCAAACAGTGGTTTACCCCCACATGTGAGGTATTGGTGTACTCAGGAGAAATTGCCCAACAAAATTTAGGATCCATTTTATCCTGTTGCCCATGTGAAAATGAAAAAATTGAGGCTAAAATAATTTTTTCGTGAAAAAAAAGTACTTTTTCATTTTTACGGATCAATTTGTGAAGCACCTGGGGGTTTAAAGTGCTCACTATGCTTCTAGATAAGTTCCTTGGGGGGTCTAGTTTCCAAAATGGGGTCATTTGTGGGGGAGCTCCAATGTTTAGGCACACGGGGGCTCTCCAAACGCGACATGGTGTCCGCTAAAGATTGGAGCCAATTTTTCATTGAAAAAGTCAAATGGCGCTCCTTCCCTTCCGAGCCCTGCCGTGCGCCCAAACAGTGGTTTACCCCCACATATGAGGTATCAGCGTACTCAGGACAAATTGGACAACAACGTCCGTGGTCCAGTTTCTCCTTTTACCCTTGGGAAAATAAAAATTTTTTCGCTAAAATATCATTTTTGTGACTAAAAAGTTAAATGTTCATTTTTTACTTCCATGTTGCTTCTGCTGCTGTGAAACACCTGAAGGGTTAATAAACTTCTTGAATGTGGTTTTGAGCACCTTGAGGGGTGCAGTTTTTAGAATGGTGTCACTTTTGGGTATTTTCAGCCATATAGAACCCTCAAACTGACTTCAAATGTGAAGTGATCCCTAAAAAAAATGGTTTTGTAAATTTTGTTGTAAAAATGAGAAATCACTGGTCAAATTTTAACCCTTATAACTTCCTAGCAAAAAAAAAATTTGTTTCCAAAATTGTGCTGATGTAAAGTAGACATGTGGGAAATGTTATTTATTAACTATTTTGTGTCACATAACTCTCTGGTTTAACAGAATAAAAATTCAAAATGTGAAAATTGCGAAATTTTCAAAATTTTTGCCAAATTTCCGTTTTTTTCACAAATAAACTCAGAAATTATCGACCTAAATTTACCACTATCATGAAGCCCAATATGTCACGAAAAAACAATCTCAGAATCGCTAGGATCCGTTGAAGCGTTCCTGAGTTATTACCTCATAAAGGGACACTGGTCAGAATTGCAAAAAACGGCAAGGTCATGAAGGGGTTAACAGGTCTTGCACTATGACTTTGGATAAAAGACATCACAATCTCAATTTGCAGACACAGTGTTTCGGGGTATTGCCCCTCGTCAGTGCAAAGTATGAGATCCAATTTTCCTGGGTGAGTGCAAGTAATTAATCGAAGATGATCAGGGATGAGCAATTCCAGACATAATCACTACGGCTTGGACTACATGGAGGCAATGGACATCGGCTAAGGCATATATTGAGTTGCGTGCAATCTTGTGATCGTTTGTCTGGACCCAGTTGCCACCAAGGTGTATTCGGTATGCAGTTGCTGGAGCTGCAGGGCGGTAAAATGGTGTGTGTCCTGACATGCACAGTACTTCGATTCATACATAATAAAATCTACACATTTCTATGTCTGCTGTTACCTACTTTCCCAGTCACGGTTTATGTGTTTGGGGTAACCACGGCAACATGAAACATCTATTTTTTTCTCTCTTGCTGCTTAGTGTCCAGACTGCCCATTTTACTATCCTGACTGAGATGGTGATTGTCATTTGGAAATGTAGAATCGCAACATCTGCTACATCACACACATACAGTATATTAACTGCTAAAAACATAGGGTCCATCCGGGTCTCCCAGGACTGGATCTGACCCAACATTTGGCACTAAATATTCAGTACGTGTGTGGAGCCAAAGTATCACCATGTGCATGAGCATTGAGTATGTTTTCACAGGAGGCAGGACTTGTATAGAATATAATAACTAGTCTGGTGAGGCATTAAAGAGGTTATCTGGTCACAAGCTATCCTCAGGGTCACAAGATGAAATAGGTCCGATTATGCTAATTGCTCTCTGATCAGAATGTGATCTGATTCTCTCCAAAGTGGAGAAGATCTTCACAATTTTGATAGTCCATGGAAATCAGACCGCACTCAGATGCTGTACAAGTGAGGTCCAATTTTATTTTATTTTTTTTATGGACCCATTGACTTTGGCCATGTTTAATCCAAATGGAAAGAAAGCATATAAGTATGTGGCCCCACAGAATTAACATTAGTTCAAGTACGGTCCGATGTTTTATCAGATCCTCCTTGAACCACAAATTCAATTGTCTGCACAAGATAAGTTATCCATAGTAGCCCGGATCCCCACTGATCGAACAGCCGTATATGGCAGCCATCCCATGCAGGTTATTAGCCATGTCTGTCTATATAGATTGTTGTGTTAGAGAGAATGTAATACTGTATTATGTGCTGTACTGACCCATGATGCGGCACTTACAGAAACCAATCTGACCATATCAAACTTTGTAAAAAAAAAAAAAAGTTCTCATCCCTGATGTAGAGAGCATGTCCTAGGACCTAGGAGAATATGGTGCTGTTTGGAGGAACCAAATGGTGACACCTGTAGTGCCCACTGTGTAGGGACTGTGTGTACCACCATGCAGACCCATTGCACATGCCTTTTTTGTGTGTCTGTGAGGCTTTCCTTGTAATTTTTAATTTGTCAGCTTCATTGTTAATTTCCGGACTTTGCCCAGCACTGACAGAGGTTTGCTACACATTAACCAGAGTTGTTCAGTGTTATAATGCTGTGCTGTAAGCAGTCATTGCAATGTTCATGTCTGTCATGTCCCCGCTATGTAGCGAATAGATGAGCCTAGCTGACGTGTTCTCATTGCATCCAGAGCTATTAGAGTATTCTCGGCACACTGTTTTGCATGATACGATTGACATAATTTTGTCATATGAGCAGTGTATATGGAGGATGTAATGGATAAAAGCATAACAATCATTGCCGTACTTGTAGGGCCTCAAAGGTGCTGGAACTTTCCTGTGTAACATTTCTAGTAACCAAAGTGCTGAGTTTAAAGGTAAAAGTAAAACTGCAAAATGCCTGTGAAAACGAGCAACTTTGCAGTTTAGCTCTTATTAAAAATCCTTTTTGTTCTTTAAAAAAAAATAAAAAAAAAAATTCTACAGTTTACTGTTGTCTAGGTTACCAGCCACCTCTGCAGTCTATCTTAGCTGGCTGGTTTCCTACCCTTGTAAGCGCTTTGCTGTTGCAGTTCAATGATGTTGCTGGTCCAAACTGATCTTCAGGAGTATGCCACCCCACCAAGCAGCGAGATAGGCTAGCATTACCCTTTAATACCTGTAACTTTTTATTTTCTTAACATCCATCAGATGGGCTTTGTCATGACAGCAAACCACATCCACACGCCATTATGATGTGTGCACATTAATGAGAGGGGGAGCACCAGTTGGGATCCCTCCTGTGAGCTCTCATGGTGGAGGGCTGCCTTGTCAGAGGGCCTTGCCTTCAACTGTCTATGTATTTAATTTTTACAAAAATCTTGGCAAAGTAATGCGAGAATTGATACACTTATAAACCTTTGTTAGATACAAAACATGAAGCTAGTCTGGCTTATTCTTACCCTTTTTGTACATATAATCTTTTTTTATACTATCATAAGAAAGGTGGTGAATTGTGAAAGCTTCATAACCATAGTGTGCACACGGAACATTCACTGAAAACAAAAGGGACATTTTATTACAGTTTCATTTGATGTGAGTATTTAATGTCCTGTTCGGTATTTCCTTATACAAAATATTATCTTAAGTTCAACTCTTCTACAATCATATACTATTCTACTTCATATAATTTCAGGACAAAATAAGCCATTGTGTGTACAATTCAGGACATTTTTAGTTCCACAAAGAAAATCTGTCCAAAAAAATAAATGAAGAAAAATCCATTAGCTTCAGTGAAAGCTCCAATCTGTGTTGGTGTGGAGGTGTAGCAGTGGTTCCCTGCTGCGCTTAGACTTTCCTAGTGAAGATTTGGGTACACGTCACTCCGTGAATGGTGGTGCACAGAAAAGGATACCACTCCTAATGTCACAATGTATTGAAAATTCTGGCACTCAAAAAAATTGATGCAAATGAATTTATCAAAGAAAGTCCCAATATCTTGTAACGTTTCGGTTTTTGACTCAAACCTTCATCAGACTAGAGGTATGGAAGAATAGGAAAAACAGTATGCCCAACCATGGAAATAGTCTTGAAAAATGGCTGTATTCCTATGGCCATGCTGTGTGGGATGCCTGAAAAAATTATAGGAGATTACCCATAGGTATGATGAGCGGCGTATGGAATGGGCATAAATTGCCCTCGGAAAAGCACCTTCAATACATAGACTTTCCTAGTATTCCTTGTGGGTAGGGGCTGGTTCTGACGTTTCTAAGCTCTTCAGGTTTATGTTGCTGTTGCACATATATGCCACTTATTTAACCTCTACTCAAATAAATTTGGTCCATTTGTTTTCCTGACACCGCCATCTTGTTGACGAGGACCTGTCACCAGGTGAAAAGTGGCCAGTTACTGCTTATTTTTACTTCCTGATCAGGGATATAGACAGACAGTGAAAGTTCAGGATCTGGTACCTGACCTCCCTCTCGCTCTCCCTCTCGCTCTTGATCTATCTTTCCTTACCCCCAACACTGCAGTGCACTTTAGCACAAAGTCCATGTTCGGCGTTCAGACCCAACAGTGACTGTCCAGTACAAACGCCGAACTTTTTTGTTCAGGTTCGCCCTCTATTCCTGATGCCTCTGAGCAGAGGTGTCAAACTGCATTCCTCGAGGGCCGCCAACAGGTCATGTTTTCAGGATTTCCTTAGCATTCCACAAGGTGCTGGAATCATTCTGTGCAGGTGATTAAATTATCACCTGTGCAATACAAGGAAATCCTGAAAACATGACCTGTTGGCTGCCCTCGAGGAATGCAGTTTGACACCTCTGCCTCTGAGTATTGCCCAGTGTTTTTTTTAACTGGCCTTACTTTTCGAAAGATATGGGCCTTTATATTCCAAACATTTCCAGAGATATGGGCCTTTATATTCCTTACTTTTCCAAAGATATGGGCCTTTATATTCCTTACTCTTCCAGAGATATGGGCCATTATATTCCTTACTTTACCAGAGATATGGGCCTTTATATTCCTTACTTTACCAGAGATATGGGCCTTTATATTCCTTACTTTACCAGAGATATGGGCCTTTATATTCCTTACTTTACCAGAGATATGGGCCTTTATATTCCTTACTTTACCAGAGATATGGGCCTTTATATTCCTTACTTTACCAGAGATATGGGCCTTTATATTCCAAACATTTCCAGAGATATGGGCCTTTATATTCCTTACTTTACCAGAGATATGGGCCTTTATATTCCTTACTTTACCAGAGATATGGGCCTTTATATTCCTTACTTTAAGAGATATGGGCCTTTATATCCCTTACTTTTCCAGAGATATGGGCCTTTATATTCCTTACTTTTCCAAAGATATGGGCCTTTATATTCCTTACTTTTCCAGAGATATGGGCCATTATATTCCTTACTTTTCCAGAGATATGGGCCATTATATTCCTTACTTTTTCAGAGATATGGGCCATTATATTCCTTACTTTTCCAGAGATATGGCCAATTTTATTCCTTACTTTTCCAGAGATATGGGCCATTATATTCCTTACTTTTCCAGAGATATGGGCCATTATATTCCTTACTTTTCCAGAGATATGGGCCTTTATAATTGGTCTTCAAACGTATCTTGCTAAGATGTTTTTATATTGCGTGGTATGACGGATACTCCTCTCTTAGTTTTTAAATTTTGTCTTATTACCTTTATTAGTTTTCCAGTCACATATATCTCTTTACATCCACAATGCATATAATTTTATTGTAAAAACCAAAGTGGAAGAATAGCTGTTATTTTCCTAATGACTTAATCGAAGTGAAAAAATAAGATTTATTTTGATCTGATCCTTCGAAATGAGTTGTGTGTGATTAGAGTCACACTCTGTGAAAATTGTAACTTTTTTCTTTTGTTTTAATTTTTGATCTGTTTGATAATTGAACAAATGACACACTGGTTTAGACAGTCGTATTATTCAGTAGTTAGTGTAAATCTGGCTAAATTTAGGAATTTTTAGCTAACGTTAATTCAGTTCCCACCTTTTGGTTGCTTAACCTTTTTTTTTATGATTCTGGTTAAAAATGGCACAGAATAAGGAAGCGCTGGGTTGTTGTAACATTTTTGTTACACATAATTAGGTTGGTTTTTCCATTCCAAGTGTCCGAGTTGTACAATGGCTTTTATAAAACTGTTTTAGCAATCGATTTGCTTTCCTCCATTCATCTTTGGTTAGTACGTAAAACTAAGGGATTTGTTTTAGTAAGGCATAGTACTGTGAAAAGAAGAGAGGAATCAAATTCCATCCATACCTGAAGGCAAATTTGTGAAATACATATCCAAAATATGTCACAAGCTTTTACAAGTTAATGGGGTATATCTATATCAAAGATTGTAGCTAAACTTGTCTCTTATTTAAAAATAAAAATGTGTAATTGCCTTGACATGAAAAAATGTAAAAAAAATAAAAATACATTTTCTGTATGTTAGTGTTTACCTTTAGATAATAAAATTGCTCTTTGGATGAGTTTACATTACAAGATCTGCAGCACTAATCGACCTCGGATCAGTGACTTGTTTGCTGATCGATGGTTGTTTAATAGCCTATTTACACAGTCAGACCTCACTTCGGTTGTGCACTGGACAAACTGTAGTTTGGTGCACATAGGCTGCCATTATTGTCAGCATTGCAGGTCTTGTTTACACAAGATGATGCACTGCCAAGAATGGATACCTTTTGGGCAAGCCAAAAGTTCATTTCACCTGACGAACGATCATTTTTCTCATTCATCAAGTCATCATCAGCCTGTTTTCAACTGATAGTTTATCTGTACGGAAACTATCTTTTTTAAAAATGCCCATTCACCATAATCTTGCAGTCTAAGTGCACCTTAAGTTTCAGTCTGCAATCTTCATTGCTTCATTCATTCTCAATCCCCCTGATATGTAATTTGCTGATTGGTCTAAGTTTCAGATTTTTCTTTTGTAAGGAGTGTCTGTGTGTATCCAGTGTAATGCGGTCTTCATTAGTTCATATATCATTGCATTTCTAATTTGACACTCAATTCAGATGTCCTCTAGCCTGTTTCTTTTCTGAGTACTCTTGAGACCTTTGTACAAACCTCCTCCCTGCTAGTATCACTAAGACTGAGAGAAGGGATGGGAATGCTGAGAGCTGTCAGAACCAGGAGCAGAAGCCTCCACAAATTTCTAGCAGTTTTGCAAAAGCACTCGGTTAAATAATGGACAGACGCTCTGCAGTATCAAAATGGTAGACATTTTTTTCTTATTAAATACTATTTAAAAATATGCTTAATTTTACATATAGGAAGCAAATTAACAATAAAATAAAATTCTGTGCTAGGATGTATAAAAGTTTTTGAGGTTTGTTTTCTTATCGTTTTCTTGGAGATATTCGTTGTGGTGCAAAGGTCCCTTTTTGTAACTTTGTTACCAGAGGTTATTGCCGTGGCTGTGTTCCTGTAGTTATTGGTAGTATTTTTTGTCCCAGTTCTCAGAAGAACACATTTGCAGAGCAAGCACTATAGATCCTGGCCTGGCCACCTTTCTACAAGGCAATGGATGTGAGTAGGACATTTCCTTCACATGACATTACTTACAGGTGCTTCTCACAAAATTAGAATATCATCAAAAAGTTAATTTATTTCAGTTCTTCAATGCAAAAAGTGAAACTTATATATTATTTAGAGTCATTATAAACAGTGATTTATTTCTGTTAATGTTGATGATTATGGCTTACAGCCAATGAAAACCCTAAAGTCATTATCTCAGTAAATTAGAATACTTTATAACATCAGCTTGAAAAATGATTTTAAAATCCGAAATGTTGGCCTACTGAAATGTATGTTTAGTAAATGCACTCAGTACTTGGTCAGCAGTCCTTTTGCATCAATTACTGCATCAATGCGGTGTGGCATGGAGGCGATCAGCCTGCGGCACTGCTGAGGTTTTATGGAAGCCCAGGTTGCTTTGATAGCAGCCTTCTGCTCGTCTGCATTGTTGGGTCTGGTGTCTCGCTTCTTCCTTTTGACAATACTCCATAGATTCTCTGTGGGGTTAAAGTCAGGCGAGTTTGCTGGCCAATCAAGCACAGTGATACTGTTGTTTTTAAGCCAGGAATTGGTACTTTTGGCAGTATGTACACGTGCCAAGTCCTGCTGGAGAATGAAATTTCCATCTCAAAAAAGCTTGTCTGCAGAGGGAAGCATGAAGTGCTCTAAAATTTCCTGGTAGACGGCTGCGCTGACTTTGGCCTTGATAAAACACAGTGGACCTACACCAGCAGATGACATGGCTCCCCAAACCATCACTGATTGTGGAAACTACACACTAGACCTCAAGCAGCTTGGATTGTGTGCCTCTCCACTCTTCCTCCAGACTCTGGGACCTTGATATCCAAATGAAATGCAAAATTTACTTCCATCTGGAAACAACACCTTGGACCACTGAGCAACAGTCCAGTTCTTTTTCTCCTTGGCCCAGGTAAGATGCTTCTGGCATTGTCTATTGGTCATGAGTGGCTTGACACAAGGAATGCAACACTTGTAGCCCATGTCCTGGATACGTCTGTGTGTGTTGGCTCTTGAAGCAAAGACTCCAGCAGTAGTCCACTCCTTGTGAATCTGTCCCACATTTTTGAATGGCTCTTTCTTAACAATCATTTCAAGGCTGCGGTTATCCCGGTTGCTTGTACACCTTTTTCTACCATACGTTTTCCTTCCACTCAACTTTCCATTGATATGCTTGGATACAGCAGTCTGTGAACAGCCAGCTTCTTTAGACTTTTTGTGGCTTACCCTCCTTGTGGAGTGTGTCAGTGACTGCCTTCTGGACATCTGTCAAGTCAGCAGTCTTCCCCATGATTGTGGAGCCTACTGAAACAGACTAAGGGACCTTTTTAAATGCTAAGGAAACCTTTGCAGCTGTTTTTTGTTAATTATTCTAATTTACTGAGATAATGACTTTGGGGTTTTCATTGGCTGTAAGGCATAATCATCAACATTAACAGAAATAAACACTTGAAAGAGATCACTCTGTTTATAATAATAATAATAATACCAGTTTCACTTTTTGCATTGAAGAACTGAAATAAATTAGCTTTTTGATGATATTGTAATTTTGGGAGAAGCACCTGTATATGAGGGTTTGTAAACAGATCAGTCGGTGCTGGGATGTTTATCACCGCACCCCTTACTGGTCACATCATGACCGCCAAAGCTGAAAATGTAATCGGCATTCAGCAACACATCACAAAAAAGGGTCAATTGGAAAAAACGAGTTCAACTTTTGATGGAAATTGTGATTTGGGGTCTGCGTGGGATTCTATGGCTCCAAAACAGACAGCTGTATTTTTGGTCATTATGTGGAGCATGTTTGCAAAGGACAGTAAACTGATATATATAATAGTGCTTGAAAAAGCAGGCGGCTCCTGATCCCAGCGCCCTAGCTGAGCTATCCGCTTAGTGTTCTGACGCTGTATGCATCGTATACAGGTATATGCTGGTCTTTAGGTGTCCTCCTATGTAGTCTTTGTAAGGTGCGCTTCTGCACACACCTGCTCTTGGGTCAGCTGTGGTTCACTGCTTTTCTGTGACTTTTGTGGTTATGTTCGGTGCAGTGTGAAAGTATGCAGCGTATACACAATGTATAGTATTAGTTCTAGTTTCTATATTTAGAAATTCTTATTATGATAGTTTATGTTGTGCACAGAATAGGTATTACATACAGCAACAGGACGGGTAGATCTATTGAGGTCAGTTCATTACATAGGTTGGCTCATTGTTACTTGCTACAAGAATTAAAATAGCATATTTAACAATTAAAGAGTAATGAAAATGTATTGGGTACCCGCCATTTCTTATAACAGTATCTATTTAAAAGTGGCAGATTAGGAGCAAAAATATCTGTCCCGTTCATCTGAATGGGGTTCGTAGAAATCCACATGCAGGCTGCTAAATCTACCTCCTTCAGTTGAATGAAACGGATCCTAAGTCAAGTAAATTTCTGCATGGAATTAACTCCTAAGCATAGTTCCACATTTGGTGAGAATATTTTTTGACTGCAGATTTCTGTGCAATCCAGCTGCGAATTTGAAGCCAGATCTTCATTTGTAGAATCTCATTTAGGGCTTATGCAGTCTTCTCTGAATTTCGGTCCAATAGTGGACCACAATGAATGGACTACCTCGTAGACATATGAAGCTGTCACACTTTGGTTGGGAGAGCTGCTGCCATTTTGGACCAAAATCCTTGCTTGTCTGGTACTATAATTCACTGCTGAAGCGCTGTGGGGGGCAGGTGACACAATATGTCTACTCTACAGAAAATGGCATATACTCTACTTCTGAAAGCTACATTGGTTTGTCAGATACCAGCTCATGAGGTCATAAGGGCTTTTACAAATACAAAAAAGTTTGTTATTCAGAGGGCGGTACTTGGCAGATATTTCTTAAGTAGTTCATGTGGTTTAAAGAAGCATTGATCCAGGGCTTGTTCGTTTTTAGTCCCTAGTATATGGTGTGATTAGGTCAGGTAGATGTCAGCCCATACATTTTTCTTATCTGATGAGCAGTAACTTCTTATCTGCTGTTAGTTCACTATCTTTCAAAGTTCAAGAAAAATTAGTACAAACAATGAGGAGCAAAAAGCAAGAGGCAGCAGTGAACCTCATGGTGACAAATGTAAAATTGCCAAGCCATATGTTGGCCCTCAGCAGAGGTTTTCTATGTGGCTGGCAGAATGGCATGGCATGGTTCACACAAGCTGCAGCTTGTTTCCCTTGGAGATGAGTGATGCTAGTACAGCAGGGGTGTACTTTGTAACGTTACAGACATTTTCAGCAGCCCTTGCCCTCCCGTGGAGCTGTCAGTGTTGCTACAGAGCTGTACCTGACTGTAACGAGCACAGGACAGCAGAGCTGAACGTTGTCTCATTACAAACACAACATGCACATTCGCAGTTGTCTTTTCATAGAACTGTGAGATCTGCTGTACTGTACTTCCCCTGCACTGACTGCCTGTGAAATTGAAGCTGAAGCGCTGTGATAGGACATTTCCAGATGTAGTTGTAATGAGACAAACTGCACTTTTGCTTTACGGTGTTGGCTCTGCTGTACAGTGTTTGCTTTGATCTCACTGCAGAGCTATATGTAATGAGCTATGTGTAATTATTAGAGAAGTGTCGGTCATTATATGTCTCACACTGGTATCATCCCCTTTTATCTAATATATAATTGCCTAGAATACTACTTCCTGCAATTTGTGCCAACTTCCGTGGCTTTGTCCGGAGCTAATGTCCGGAGCTATCCGGAGCTAATGTCCGGAGCTAATGTCCGGAGATAAGTGACGTCACCAGTGTCCTACACCCAGGCAGCATATGGGGCCCCAGGCAGAGCACAGTGGCCCCAGGCAGAGCACAGGGGCCCCAGGCAGCCTATGGGGTCCCAGGCAGAGCACAGGGGCCCCAGGCAGCCTATGGGGCCCCAGGCAGAGCACAGTGGCCCCAGGCAGAGCACAGGGGCCCCAGGCAGCATATGGGGCCCCAGGCAGCATATGGGGCCCCAGGCAGCATATGGGGCCCCAGGCAGAGCACAGGGGCCGCAGGCAGCATATGGGGCCCCAGGCAGAGCACAGGGGCCCCAGGCAGCATATGGGGCCCCAGGCAGAGCACAGGGGCCCCAGGCAGAGCACAGGGGCCCCAGGCAGCATATGGGGCCCCAGGCAGAGCACAGGGGCCCCAGGCAGCATATGGGGCCCCAGGCAGAGCACAGTGGCCCCAGGCAGAGCACAGGGGCCCCAGGCAGCATATGGGGCCCCAGGCAGAGCACAGTGGCCCCAGGCAGAGCACAGGGGCCCCAGGCAGCATATGGGGCCCCAGGCAGAGCACAGTGGTCCCAGGCAGAGCACAGGGGCCCCAGGCAGCTTATGGGGCCCCAGGCAGAGCACAGTGGCCCCAGGCAGAACATGGGGCCCCAGGCAGAGCACAGTGGCCCCAGGCAGAGCACAGGGGCCCCAGGCAGAACATGGGGCCCCAGGCAGAGCACAGGGGCCCCAGGCAGAGCACAGGGGCCCCAGGCAGCATATGGGGCCCCAGGCAGAGCACAGGGGCCCCAGGCAGCATATGGGGCCCCAGGCAGAGCACAGTGGCCCCAGGCAGAGCACAGGGGCCCCAGGCAGCATATGGGGCCCCAGGCAGAGCACAGTGGTCCCAGGCAGAGCACAGGGGCCCCAGGCAGCCTATTGGGCCCCAGGCAGAGCACAGTGGCCCCAGGCAGAACATGGGGCCCCAGGCAGAGCACAGGGGCCCCAGGCAGAGCACAGGGGCCCCAGGCAGCATATGGGGCCCCAGGCAGAGCACAGTGGTCCCAGGTAGAGCACAGGGGCCCCAGGCAGCCTATGGGGCCCCAGGCAGAGCACAGGGGCCCCAGGCAGCATATGGGGCCCCAGGCAGAGCACAGTGGCCCCAGGCAGAGCACAGTGGCCCCAGGCAGAGCACAGGGGCCCCAGGCAGAACATGGGGCCCCAGGCAGAGCACAGGGGCCCCAGGCAGCATATGGGGCCCCAGGCAGAGCACAGGGGCCCCAGGCAGCATATGGGGCCCCAGGCAGAGCACAGCGATATTTTGGACCACTATGCGGTGTTTCAGACCCCCTGTGTGATGTCTGGGGCCCTGTTCTTAAGTATATTAAAGATTAAAGTAACGTATATTAAAGTATATTATAGATCAAATTTGACACGTTTATGAGCACCATTGAGTGATATACTCAAGAATGACATAATTTTTCAACATTTTATGGTTTCAAACTGTAAACACTCAGATTTTTTTTTACTTCAACCAGAAAACCTTAACGGTTCATAAAAAACTTGACTGTTCAGGATATGATAAAAGTCATAGTATTCTGAATCTTTAACTTATAAAGATACCTTTACATGGGGTGATTATTGGTTCCAGAGAGGCTTTCGGCCGATAATCGTACACATGGCTGGTGACAGGACAATACAATATAAACGTTCAAAGGTAAACACTGATAACATTAAAATCTAATATATAATTGCCTAGAATACTACTTCCGGCAATTTGTGCCAACTTCCGTGGCTTTGTCCGGAGATAATGTCCGGAGATAAGTGACGTCACCAGCGTCCTACACCCGCTCAGGGTGGACAAAGATATATGCCTTCGTGGTGCGCGGCACTTTTCTGATTGGTTGCCGCCTGCTGCGAGCGACCAATCAGAAATGTGCCGTACTGTCAAGAATTGTCAAGAGCTGGTGAGTGCAGCCATTTTTTGTTCTTTCTTACTATTATTTATTAATTGTATTATTCTTACATTTGAATAAATAAAGTATATATGGATTCTAGACTCCCGATTCTTTAGAATCGGGCTGCCATCTAGTTTAAAATAAGAAAGAAAAGACAGCTCACCACATTGTAGGAATACAGATGAGAATCCCGCGCTGATGGCCTGGGGCAAGGCAAAATCCTCAGCATTCAATACGAAAGGAATTGGAAATCCAGCGAGGCATATGTGGTAAAATTCAGAAAAAAACTTTATTACGAAAAATGAATAAAATTGATAAACAGAGATGGAATTACCAGCGGCACGCTGACCAATGCGTTTCAGCTAAGGAGCCTTATTCATGGTAGTGTATAATATGCAAGGTAGAACATGTGCAATATGCAAGGTAGAACATGTGCAAACAGGATCAAAATCACATGGTATATGTCCACCAATGCAGATAGAGGTAGTAAAACGGCACACCATCAGTGAACGTGTAAAGTAAATGCATTAACAAAACCATGCGTGTGACAAAATTGTGTATAAAAACAACTAGACAAAAAGACACAAATTTAAAATAAGCTCTGCCGACAAATTCTCAGAGAACAGTGTCTGGCCCATAGATCTTAATAGATAATTTGCTTACAAGAAAAATGTTTTTTTTTTCTCCAACAAGGCATCAGATTGACGATATCAAAGTATAATTTAATTCAGATTCCTATGACCTATGTGCCCATATCGATGGCTTAAGAGGGTTAATCCTATTGATCTGATTATTAGCATAGACCAGACACAACTGATGGCATGTTGGTACATTATGGCTGCTCATATGAGCAGTCGTCGGGAGGTAGTTAGCGTGCAGGATAGGCTTAGAGGAGCATGTTGAAGACTCCCTTCCTCTACCCATGTGACGGACTGACAGCTGTAACATACGCAGTAGTCATCTGACTTATATTCTGCCAGGCAAAGACCTTTCCAATACTGTGCAGCAGATTTTCTATTGATCTGGAGGACACTTCTGTCTGTGTGATTCATAGTTTTGCGATTTTGCTGCACAGATTAGGTGTTTTTGCTTTGGTGACACTGGTTACAGTGACCGGGCAGTGCATCAGTTGTCATTGTTTGCTTATGCTGTTTTGCTGCCTCTGACATAAGTCAGTGACTAATTAAAGGTTACATTTTTGCTGTCTCACCCATCCTAATTTTCCAGTGTGAGACTTTGAGGCAGCATTGTACATGTCCTTCACTATGTACAGTCTTACTCTTTTGTTGTACTGGTCTGTGTTGTACACAGCGTTTACACCATGGAGGTATACATTTCTACAGCTATACATACAGCTACTGCCGATACTGATCTTTTGTGCTCTGTGCGTCACCTCTTATTACAGTTGTATCTGTAGTCCGCCCAGCAATGCTCGTGTTTTTTAATGCAGCACTTTAGAACACATTATTTTTTAGGCGATGCTTCTGAGAGCTCAGTGGCCGTGGTTTTGACTATTAGGCAGTGATTTTTCTCACAATTACTACTTTCTGTGGTTAGGATCTTCACAACATGGACTGTATTTTGCTTTTCGCTGTGAAATGTCATGAAATTGCTAAAGGCTTTTCTAGCCATCTAAAAGTTATAATTGCTAATTACTGCACTTATTCCTTGTGAAATGTCTTTGTATGCATGTTGTAATACTGTTTTCTGTCTTTTATCATAGGCCTGTGGGGATGCCCAAAATGGAAAAAGTTTACTTGCACAATCCTAGTTCAGATGAAACTATTACTTTAATATCTATATCAGCAACAACGTCGCATTTTCATGCATCTTTTTTTCAAAATAGAGTAAGTTTTGGCTACTTTTACTACTGCTTTCTACTTTCTTTATTGTTTAGCAAACTATAAGGAATCTCCGATCGCATTATCATATACAGTGTATATGACCTAAACAGGGAGGCTAGTAAGGCTGGACATATTAGATCGCTGTCTATCTCCTCATACACATGCACGCTTGGCTTGGCCCGAGTGGATGCGTTGGGAATGGGGCAGCTAAGTCCCTTGCTGCCAGACAACTCTGCTGTGGCTGATCTGCCAAAGAGCAACGGAATGGGCACCCGAAATCCCGCTCCTCTAATACACGTCAGGGGATGTGCACACAAAGCATTTTTTGTTACTGGATAAATACACATGATTGCCAGGAAATTGCAACAACAATTTTACATTAAAATGTCCGTGTTTGATGCATTTAATTCTTTTAAGCATTAGTAGTGAAAATGATGACTTGTTGGTCAAAAACCAACTTCTCCCTGATCCTAAGAATGAAGGGGCAGCCCTGCAAAGTTCTCTGCACAATGGGTGGTCAGAGTGTTATACTAGTACTATGGCCCCCTCATTCACAGAATCATAATGGGCTTATCCCTTATAATAAGTGTTGGTGTATGCTAGTAATACCACATTGATTTCAAGTATGAGTTGTAGGAATGATGCTTCATATATTTAATGTACAAATCTTAACTGGCCCGAGCTGCCATGAAAATGATGCAATTTTCACAGCATAGCTACACGTACCCAGCCATCACTAAATTCACAGTACTATTTATACACATGTTGCATTGTCAACAATTTAAAGGGAATATCCCCCTACAGAAAATTTTCTTTAATAAGCTGCAGTAGCTACAAAACAAGGTATTACTGCCGTCAAGTCACGTATACAGCGGTGCAGCCAGTCCGTGAGCTCAGTGGCTCGTGCGGTCTACAGGGACAGGCGCTGATCTCGGTAACACTCGTGTTGTTTTTTATAGCTATTGCAGACAATGAAAGAGTTTTCTGAAAGGAGAAAATCGTTTTAAAAGTGTTTTCCCAAGAACATTTTAATTAATAGATCTTGGAATAACAGGATTTTTGGTTGCTTACCGTAAAATCTGTTTCTCGGAGCCTCCATTGGGGGACACAGGAAACCATGGGTGTATGCTGCTGCCACTAGGAGGCTGAGACTAAGCACAAAAAAAGTTAGCTCCTCCTCTGCCGTGTACACCCCACCGACTGGCATTATGCACTTCAGTTAGTGAGAAAGCAGTAGGAGAAAAATAATAAGGTTGAAAAACATAACCACAAACATGAGAACTGTAAACGTGAGAACAGTCATAGAACATAGAACAACAGAAACTGAATAACATGGGAAAGTGCTGTGTCCCCCAATGGAGGCTCCAAGAAACAGATTTTATGGTAAGCAACCAAAAATCCTGTTTTCTCTATCGCCTCTCATTGGGGGACACAGGAACCATGGGACGTCCCAAAGCAGTCCCTGGGGTGGAAAAAACAGACTTCCATCAGGTCAGAGGACTCACCACTGCCGCCTGCAAGATCCTTCTGCCTAGGCTGGCGTCTGCCGAAGCATAGGTATGGACCTTGTAAAATTTGGCGAACGTGTGGATGGAAGACCAGGTTGCTGCCTTGCAAAGCTGTAGGGCGGAAACCCTGTGGTGCACCGCCCAGGAGGCGCCGACTGCCCGGGTAGAGTGAGCCTTTATCCCAGGAGGGGGCACTCTGTTCTTGACCCGGTAAGCCTCCAAAATTGCCGTTCTGATCCAGCGAGCAATAGTCGCCTTGGAAGCCGGCAGGCCTCTGCGCATGCCATCAGGAATGATGAAAAGAGAATCCGTTTTCCGGAAAGAGTACGTTCTATCCAGGTAGATCCTCACGGCCCTGACAAGGTCCAGCTTGTTCAACGATCGCTCCAGAGGATGAGTCGGAGCTGGACAAAAGAAAGGTAGAACGATGTCCTCGTTGAGGTGGAAGGTGGAAACCACCTTAGGAAGGAAGGCGGAGGCCTGAGGACCACCTGGTGGATCACCAAGAAAGGAGGTCGGCAAGAAAGGGCCGCCAACTCAGAAACGCAGCAGATAGAAGTGATTGCCACAAGAAAGGCCACCTTCCAAGATAGAACTGACAGGGGAACCTCCCTGAGAGGCTCAAAAGGGGAAACCCTCAGAACGTCCAGCACCAGATTTAAATCCCAAGAGTCCACAGGGTCCCTGTACGGGTGAACAGCATGGGCCACTCCTTGAAGGAAGGTCTTCACCTGTGGCCGAGAAGATAGAGTCTTCTGAAAGAGGATAGAGAGCGCAGAAACCTGGCCCTTCAGGGAACTAAGAGCAAGGCCCGAATCCAGTCCTGCCTGAAGGAAGGCCAAGATGGAAGGCAGGGAAAAGGACATAGGCAAAACGCGGTTGGACTCGCACCAACGGAAGTAAGCCTTCCAGGTATGATAGTAGATCCTGGAAGACGAGGGCTTCCTAGCCTGGATCATGGTGTGAATCACCCGGTCTGAAAGACCGGACACTCTTAGAACTGCGGTCTCAACAGCCACGCCGTTAAACTGAGCGACTGAGAATTCGGGTGGCAGATCGGACCCGGAGACAGAAGATCGGACCTGTCTGGAAGGCGCCAGGGGGCGTCCGTGAGAAGATTGACGATCTCCGCAAACCAAGCTCTCCTGGGCCAATCCGGGGCAATCAGAATGACCGGCACCCCTTCCACTTTGATCTTCTTCAATAGCTTGGGAAGTAAGGGAAGGGGTGGGAACAGACAAGGCAGCACGAACCGCGACCAAGGAATGGCCAGAGCATCGACGCCCACTGCAAGGGGGTCGCGAGCCCTGGAGACAAACCGAGGAACCTTCCTGTTCATTCGGGACGCCGTGAGGTCCACGTCCAGAGTCCCCCATCGAAGACAAATCTGATGGAAGACCTCTGGATGCAAGGACCATACCCCTGCCGCGAGACCCTCGTGGCTGAGGAAGTCGGCGGCCCAATTGTTCACGTCGGGCGGGGGGGGGGGATATGCACTGCGGATATCACCGGAACCATTGCCTCTGCCCAGAGGAGGATCTTGGATACCTCGGCCAAGGAGCTCCGAGTCCCCTCCTGATGGTTGACATATGGCATTGTCCGTCTGGATTCGGATCGGTAGACCCCTGAGAATCCTTTCCCAGCGGCGAAGGGAGAGAAAGATGGCCCGGATCTCGAGGACGTTGATCGGCATAGAAAACTCCTGCGCTGACCAACGACCCTGAACAGTCAGGTGGCGAAACACCGCACCCCAGCCGAACAGGCTGGCGTCCGTCATCACCACCTGCCAGTGAACTGGAAGGAAGGACCTGCCCTGGGAGATGAGAGGTGAGTGACGTCAGCCACCAGTTGAGGGACCGCTTGACCCGGGAAGAGAGTCGTATCGGACGATCTAGAGAGAAGACAGACCTGTCCCACTGTGACAGAATGGCCTGCTGAAGAGGTCGACAATGAAATTGGGTGAAGGGAATCGCTTCCAATGTTGCTACCATCCTCTCCAGAACCTTCATGGCCGATCGGAAGGAGAGGAGCCGAGGACCCTGGAGCAAGCGTACGTCCCAACGAAGGATGGAGCTCTTGTCTTCGGGAAGGGAGACTATGGTCTGACGAGTGTCGAAGAGCATGCCCAGAAAAATGAGGCACTGGGAAGGAATAAGGCAGGACTTCTTCCGGTTGACCAGCCACCCGAAACGGGCTAGGGTGTCGAGGACGATGGACAGACTTTCGTGAGCCTGAGAAAAGGACGGAGCCTTGATGAGGATGTCGTCGAGGTACGGAAACAGAGCGCAGGTATCGGTGATGTCCCGGGAACATCGGGTCGTGGAGGTAGGCGTCCTGAATATCTATGGAGCCCAGAAATTCCTGAGCCTCCATGGAAGCTATTACTGAACGAAGGGATTCCATCCTGAAGTGACTCAGACGAACTCTCCCATTTGGCCCATTTGGATATGGATTTTGAAACCCAAGTGGAAGCAAAAGCCCGGCAAAGACTAGCTGCAGCCGCTTCAAAGGCTGACTTCGCGAAAGATTTTATGACTCTATCGTTAGAATCCTTCAGAAATGCTCCGCCGGACAGTGGAAGGACCGTGTTGCCGGACAGCCTGGAAACTGGAGGATCCACCAAAGGAGAAGCAGTCCAATTAGCGGTGAGCTCCGGAGAAAAGGGATATAAAACACCAAGTCGCTTTCCTCTCTGAAAGCGTCTGGTCGGGTTCTCTCTTTCTCTGGTCATGATCTCCTCAAATTCAGGATGAGGAGCGAAAAACTTGGAAGGTGGTTTAGCCCGTCTAAATGAAACCGCCTGATCGGCGGGTACCGTAGAGGACTCCTTGATTCCACAGGTTTGATTTATCGCTCCAATGAGATTCTGAACCATATCCCTCATGCTAGCGATTTGATTAGAATCCAGCTCCGAAACATCCTCCGAAGGCGCATCAGAGAACGCCTCGCCTGACTCAGGGGAAGTCGACCGCAGAGAAGGACCGTGTAGCAAGATGGAGCGAGAAGAGGACTCAGACCGGTGTTCCTGTCTGGACCTTTTGCGGCTAATGATGGAGGACTCGGACGAGGTTCCTGTGACCCGAGTCTGCAGGGGTAATAGATCCAGCACGGACACCAGAGTTTGAGACACCCAAGTTAGATCCGCCACCGATTGTGACAGAGGGGAAACCCAGCCTGGGGTGGGGCTATCACTCTCAAGCGGAGCGGCCGGGGGACCCTGGGCGGTGGGAACAATCGGGTTGCTGCAGGCCTGACAGAGAGGAGAGGACTGACCTGAGGGAAGTTTGCAGTTACAAGACGAACATGCAAAGTATTTGACTAAGGCAGAAGAAGTAGAATAAGAAGTAGGAGGACGAGAGCAGCCTCCTTTAGAGGTAGACATTTTGAAGGGTCCCTGAAGAAAATGCCAGAGGGTTAGGGGACAGGGGAGCAGAGGGGAGTGTCAGTGCAGTGCAGAGCTACTCACAGCAGACAAAGCGGTTCCAGATGGAAGAAGCTGCCCAGCTTGTAGATTGTCCCCCAGGGAAGATGGCCTTTCAGGTCAGGAGATGCGACTCCTGCAGCAATCCGGTCAAGGGGACCTCGGGCACGTAGTCATCTGGGAAGCAGATGCTGATGCCAGCCTGAAACATAACTGCAGCGCACAGAGAGAGGAGCCAAGGGACGTGCGTGGTCCGTGTAGGTCGGGAGCACCAATATGGCGCCGATGGCCGGAGCACGCCAAGAGATGCTGGTCGGGCAGGAAAAAAGCCCGCCCGAGGAAAAGGGAAGGGGCAGAGACGCGTCGCCGGAAGTAGGCCCCGGGAGAAGCCGGGGTCTAAATTAGAGACCGGCCGGAGAGTGCCACGGGCCGGATCTGTTGAGCGTGCGATCCAGAAAAACAGCGCGGCAGCCTGACAAACCGCCGCACCAGACAGGAAAGAGCGCGGCTGCAGGGAAAGTAGTGCGGCTGCCTGTAAGGCCACCGCGCCAGACAAAAAGAGCGCGGCTGCAGGAAAGGCAGCGCGGTTGCCTGTAAGGCCGCCGCGCAGGGCGAGAGATGTGGCCGCAGAAGCACACCGCGGCTGCCATAAGGCCACCGCGCAGGGAGGAAAAGAGCTCGGCCGCAGGCAAAGACCCCTGCCCTCTCCTGGGTACACCTGCCCGGCCTGATGGCGACCGCCGGAGAATGCCGCGGCGTAAGAAATGAGAGAAAACGCTGAACAAAAAGGAATTCAATCCCAAGGGAACCCCCCTTGACTACCCCGGATTTGAGGAGAGATTCTAGGAATGCTCACCTAAGCATCCCTCGTCGTCCGTTACTAACCTCAAACCTTATGGGGAAGGTATCGGACGTCCAGGGAGCTGGTGATGGACGTCCTCGTCTCCGCAACCGACAGGCTCTGGTAGGCGAGTGGGTGGGGGACGGAGCTAGGACCGGACTTTGGAGTACGCTTGTGTGCTAGGATCATGGTCCTGCTGAGGGATCTATGAGGATACGGGGTGGCAGTACACGCCGTACTCATAGTCCGTATTGTGGGAGTACAGGTGTGACTGTTCACCCTATATCCCTCTGGAAAACCTGAAAGAAAAACGACGCACATTGAGGTAGATAAGGGTCTAATGAAAGACCCGTGTCCACCTCCTACTGACACTAAGCTAAACTGAAGGGCATAATGCCAGACGGTGGGGTGTACACTGCAGAGGAGGAGCTAACATTTTTTGTGCATCGTGTCAGCCTCCTAGTGGCAGCAGCATACATCCATGGTTCCTGTGTCCCCCAATGAGAGGTGATAGAGAAAATAAGTTCCTTTAATTAGATTTTTTTTAGAAAAGAAAAATGTTTGTATGCGAAGATCTTATAATTGTGCCCCTGCTGTGTCTGACCGGGCTAGAACATGGTCTGCACATACCAAAGCTCTTGTACAGGGAGGACATGAGAGTGTACAGACAGGACAGCACGGGATCACAGCTGATTTTCTATGAGGTGAAACATTTCACTGCGTGTTTTTAATCAGTGTTTTACCTCAAAGAATCATTTACTGTTCTTTCTGTGTACTCTTTTTGCATCCTCTCATACCCAGGAGCGGTGGTATGATCAGACCATGTCAGGATCCAAAAGGTAACGTTTCTCCTTGCGGAGAGTGACATGCCAAGCCTGACATGCCAAGGTGCGGAGGCTTTTAAGCCTCGCAGTGCTACTCAGGGACATCAAATATGCAAATTGTCTCTACAGGGCGGAAGAGGACTAGCACTCTTGTGCCACCTATTGGTAGTAACAATCCTAAAAGTCAATATAGACCCTTTAATGAGCCTTGTCACATGACATAAAAGCCAAACCAGAATCTCAATTTGCAGTCACGGTGTTTTCGGGGTACTGCCTCTCATCAGTGCAAAGTGTGATATCTGGTTTGGCTGGGTGAGAGGCGTCTGACCAGGACTCAAGGGGTAACATTTCTCCATGCGGAGAGTGACATGTCATGGTGAGGAGACTTTTAAGCCTTGCAGTGCTCCTCTGGGAAATTTAAATAAGCAAATTATCTCTTCAAGGAGGACCAGGAATAGAACTCTAGTGCCACCTATTGGAATTAACAATCCTAAAAGTCAATAGGTGGTGCACACTTTGTCATGATTCCCATCTATTTCCCTTTGCGATTGGGTGCTCACGTGACCGCATTTATGCAACTTTCATATTTGCCATACTTGACTCTCCTCTGCATTGAATAGTGGGGGAGTGTCTATTCAGCACATACGGGACCTGCAAGAATGCAAACCGCATGAATGTGGTCACTGGAATGCTCCTATTCATGGGAATATAAGGGAAATATGACTGTGTGTGCATGGGAATATAGGGGAATTGTGACAGTGAGCATGGGAATATAGGGGAATTGTGACAGTGTGCATGGGGATATAGGGGAATTGTGACAGTGTGCATGGGAATATAGGGAAAATATGACTGTGTGTGCATGGGAATATAGGGGAATTGTGACAGTGTGCATGGGAATATAGGGAATTGTGACAGTGTGCATGGGTATATAGGGGAATTGTGACAGTGTGCATGGGAATATAGGGAAAATATGACTGTGTGTGCATGGGAATATAGGGGAATTGTGACAGTGAGCATGGGAATATAGGGGAATTGTGACAGTGTGCATGGGGATATAGGGGAATTGTGACAGTGTGCATGGGAATATAGGGAAAATATGACTGTGTGTGCATGGGAATATAGGGGAATTGTGACAGTGTGCATGGGAATATAGGGAATTGTGACAGTGTGCATGGGTATATAGGGGAATTGTGACAGTGTGCATGGGAATATAGGGGAAATATGACTGTGTGTGCATGGGAATATAGGGGAATTGTGACAGTGTGCATGGGAATATAGGGGAATTGTGACAGTGTGCATGGGAATATAGGGGAATTGTGACAGTGTGCATGGGAATATAGGGGAATTGTGACAGTATGCCATGGGAATATAGGGAATTGTGACAGTGTGCATGGGAATATAGGGGAATTGTGACAGTGTGCATGGGAATATAGGGGAAATATGACTGTGTGTGCATGGGAATATAGGGGAATTGTGACAGTGTGTGCATGGGAATATAGGGGAATTGCAACAGTGTGCATGGGAATATAGGGAATTGTGACAGTGTGCATGGGAATATAGGGGAATTGTGACCTTGTGCATGGGAATATAGGGGAATTGTGACAGTGTGCATGGGAATATAGGGGAATTGTGACAGAGTGTGCATGGGAATATAGGGGAATTGTGACAGTGTGCATGGGAATATAGGGGAATTGTGACAGTGTGCATGGGAATATAGGGGAATTGTGACAGTGTGCATGGAAATATAGGGGAATTGTGACAGTGTGCATGGGAATATAGGGAATTGTGACAGTGTGCATGGGAATATAGGGGAATTGTGACCTTGTGCATGGGGATATAGGGGAATTGTGACAGTGTGCATGGGAATATAGGGGAAATATGACTGTGTGTGCATGGGAATATAGGGGAATTGTGACAGTGTGTGCATGGGAATATAGGGGAATTGCAACAGTGTGCATGGGAATATAGGGAATTGTGACAGTGTGTGCATGGGAATATAGGGGAATTGTGACAGTGTGTGCATGGGAATATAGGGGAATTGTGACAGTGTGCATGGGAATATAGGGGAATTGTGACCTTGTGCATGGGGATATAGGGGAATTGTGACAGTGTGCATGGGAATATAGGGGAATTGTGACAGTGTGCATGGGAATATAGGGGAAATATGACTGTGTGTGCATGGGAATATAGGGGAATTGTGACAGTGTGCATGGGAATATAGGGGAATTGTGACAGTGTGCATGGGAATATAGGGGAAATATGACTGTGTGTGCCATGGGAATATAGGGAATTGTCACAGTGTGCATGGGAATATAGGGGAATTGTGACAGTGTGCATGGGAATATAGGGGAAATATGACTGTGTGTGCATGGGAATATAGGGGAATTGTGACAGTGTGCATGGGAATATAGGGGAAATATGACTGTGTGTGCATGGGAATATAGGGGAATTGTGACAGTGTGTGCATGGGAATATAGGGGAATTGCGACAGTGTGCATGGGAATATAGGGAATTGTGACAGTGTGCATGGGAATATAGGGGAATTGTGACCTTGTGCATGGGAATATAGGGGAATTGTGACAGTGTGCATGGGAATATAGGGGAATTGTGTGACAGTGTGTGCATGGGAATATAGGGGAATTGTGACAGTGTGCATGGGGATATAGGGGAATTGTGACTGTGCATGGGAATATAGGGGAATTGTGACAGTGTGCATGGGAATATAGGGAATTGTGACAGTGTGTGCATGGGAATATAGGGGAATTGTGACAGTGTGTGCATGGGAATATAGGGGAATTGTGACAGTGTGCCATGGGAATATAGGGAATTGTGACAGTGTGCATGGGAATATAGGGGAATTGTGACAGTGTGCATGGGAATATAGGGGAATTGTGACAGTGTGTGCATGGGAATATAGGGGAATTGTGACAGTGTGCATGGGAATATAGGGGAATTGTGACAGTGTGCATGGGAATATAGGGAATTGTGACAGTGTGTGCATGGGAATATAGGGGAATTGCGACAGTGTGCATGGGAATATAGGGAATTGTGACAGTGTGCATGGGAATATAGGGGAATTGTGACCTTGTGCATGGGAATATAGGGGAATTGTGACAGTGTGCATGGGAATATAGGGGAATTGTGTGACAGTGTGTGCATGGGAATATAGGGGAATTGTGACAGTGTGCATGGGGATATAGGGGAATTGTGACTGTGCATGGGAATATAGGGGAATTGCAACAGTGTGCATGGGAATATAGGGAATTGTGACAGTGTGTGCATGGGAATATAGGGGAATTGTGACAGTGTGTGCATGGGAATATAGGGGAATTGTGACAGTGTGCATGGGAATATAGGGGAATTGTGACCTTGTGCATGGGGATATAGGGGAATTGTGACAGTGTGCATGGGAATATAGGGGAATTGTGACAGTGTGCATGGGAATATAGGGGAAATATGACTGTGTGTGCATGGGAATATAGGGGAATTGTGACAGTGTGCATGGGAATATAGGGGAATTGTGACAGTGTGCATGGGAATATAGGGGAAATATGACTGTGTGTGCATGGGAATATAGGGGAATTGTGACAGTGTGCCATGGGAATATAGGGAATTGTGACAGTGTGCATGGGAATATAGGGGAATTGTGACAGTGTGCATGGGAATATAGGGGAATTGTGACAGTGTGTGCATGGGAATATAGGGGAATTGTGACAGTGTGCATGGGAATATAGGGGAATTGTGACAGTGTGCATGGGAATATAGGGAATTGTGACAGTGTGCATGGGAATATAGGGGAATTGTGACCTTGTGCATGGGGATATAGGGGAATTGTGACAATGTGCATGGGAATATAGGGGAATTGTGACAGTGTGCATGGGAATATAGGGAATTGTGACAGTGTGCATGGGAATATAGGGGAATTGTGACCTTGTGCATGGGGATATAGGGGAATTGTGACAGTGTGCATGGTAATATAGGGGAATTGTGACAGTGTGCATGGGAATATAGGGGAAATATGACTGTGTGTGCATGGGAATATAGGGGAATTGTGACAGTGTGTGCATGGGAATATAGGGGAATTGCAACAGTGTGCATGGGAATATAGGGAATTGTGACAGTGTGCATGGGAATATAGGGGAATTGTGACCTTGTGCATGGGGATATAGGGGAATTGTGACAGTGTGCATGGGAATATAGGGGAATTGTGACAGTGTGCATGGGAATATAGGGGAAATATGACTGTGTGTGCATGGGAATATAGGGGAATTGTGACAGTGTGCCATGGGAATATAGGGAATTGTGACAGTGTGCATGGGAATATAGGGGAATTGTGACAGTGTGCATGGGAATATAGGGGAAATATGACTGTGTGTGCATGGGAATATAGGGGAATTGTGACAGTGTGTGCATGGGAATATAGGGGAATTGTGACAGGGTGTGCATAGGAATATAGGGGAATTGCGACAGTGTGCATGGGAATATAGGGAATTGTGACAGTGTGCATGGGAATATAGGGGAATTGTGACCTTGTGCATGGGAATATAGGGGAATTGTGACAGTGTGCATGGGAATATAGGGAATTGTGACAGTGTGCATGGGAATATAGGGGAATTGTGACCTTGTGCATGGGAATATAGGGGAATTGTGACAGTGTGCATGGGAATATAGGGGAATTGTGACAGTGTGTGCATGGGAATATAGGGGAATTGTGACAGTGTGCATGGGAATATAGGGGAAATATGACTGTGTGTGCATGGGAATATAGGGGAATTGTGACAGTGTGCCATGGGAATATAGGGAATTGTGACAGTGTGCATGGGAATATAGGGGAATTGTGACAGTGTGCATGGGAATATAGGGGAAATCTGACTGTGTGTGCATGGGAATATAGGGGAATTGTGACAGTGTGTGCATGGGAATATAGGGGAATTGTGACAGGGTGTGCATAGGAATATAGGGGAATTGCGACAGTGTGCATGGGAATATAGGGAATTGTGACAGTGTGCATGGGAATATAGGGGAAATCTGACTGTGTGTGCATGGGAATATAGGGGAATTGTGACAGTGTGTGCATGGGAATATAGGGGAATTGTGACAGGGTGTGCATAGGAATATAGGGGAATTGCGACAGTGTGCATGGGAATATAGGGAATTGTGACAGTGTGCATGGGAATATAGGGGAAATATGACTGTGTGTGCATGGGAATATAGGGGAATTGTAACAGTGTGCCATGGGAATATAGGGAATTGTGACAGTGTGCATGGGAATATAGGGGAATTGTGACAGTGTGCATGGGAATATAGGGGAAATATGACTGTGTGTGCATGGGAATATAGGGGAATTGTGACAGTGTGTGCATGGGAATATAGGGAATTGTGACAGTGTGTGCATGGGAATATAGGGGAATTGTGACAGTGTGCATGGGAATATAGGGAATTGTGACAGTGTGCATGGGAATATAGGGGAATTGTGACCTTGTGCATGGGAATATAGGGGAATTGTGACAGCGTGCATGGTAATATAGGGGAATTGTGACAGTGTGTGCATGGGAATATAGGGAATTGTGACAGTGTGCCATGGGAATATAGGGGAATTGTGACCTTGTGCATGGGAATATAGGGGAATTGTGACAGCGTGCATGGTAATATAGGGGAATTGTGACAGTGTGTGCATGGGAATATAGGGAATTGTGACAGTGTGCCATGGGAATATAGGGGAATTGTGACAGTGTGCATGGGAATATAGGGGAATTGTGACCTTGTGCATGGGAATATAGGGGAATTGTGACAGCGTACATGGTAATATAGGGGAATTGTGACAGTGTGTGCATGGGAATATAGGGAATTGCGACAGTGTGCCATGGGAATATAGGGGAATTGTGACCTTGTGCATGGGAATATAGGGGAATTGTGACAGCGTGCATGGTAATATAGGGGAATTGTGACTGTGTGCATGGGAATATAGGGAATTGTGACAGTGTGCCATGGGAATATAGGGGAATTGTGACCTTGTGCATGGGAATATAGGGGAATTGTGACAGCGTGCATGGTAATATAGGGGAATTGTGACAGTGTGTGCATGGGAATATAGGGGAATTGTGACAGCGTGCATGGTAATATAGGGGAATTGTGACAGTGTGCATGGGTATATAGGGGAATTGTGACCTTGTGCATGGGAATATAGGGGAATTGTGACAGTGTGCATGGGAATATAGGGGAATTGTGACAGTGTGCATGGGAATATAGGGGAAATATGACTGTGTGTGCATGGGAATATAGGGGAATTGTGACAGTGTGCCATGGGAATATAGGGAATTGTGACAGTGTGCATGGGAATATAGGGGAATTGTGACAGTGTGCATGGGAATATAGGGGAATTGTGACAGTGTGTGCATGGGAATATAGGGGAATTGCGACAGTGTGCCATGGGAATATAGGGGAATTGTGACCTTGTGCATGGGAATATAGGGGAATTGTGACAGCGTGCATGGTAATATAGGGGAATTGTGACAGTGTGTGCATGGGAATATAGGGGAATTGCGACTGTGTGCCATGGGAATATAGGGGAATTGTCAGTGTGCATGGTAATATAGGGGAATTGTGACAGTGTGTGCATGGGAATATAGGGAATTGCGACAGTGTGCCATGGGAATATAGGGGAATTGTGACAGTGTGTGCATGGGAATATAGGGAATTGTGACAGTGTGCCATGGGAATATAGGGGATTTGTGACAGCGTGCATGGTAATATAGGGGAATTGTGACAGTGTGTGCATATGAATATAGGGAATTGTGACAGTGTGCCACGGGAATATAGGGGAATTGTGACAGCGTGCATGGTAATATAGGGGAATTGTGACAGTGTGCATGGGAATATAGGGGAATTGTGACCTTGTGCATGGGAATATAGGGGAATTGTGACAGTGTGCATGGGAATATAGGGGAATTGTGACAGTGTGCATGGGAATATATGGGAATTGTGACCTTGTGCATGGGAATATAGGGGAATTGTGACAGCGTGCATGGTAATATAGGGGAATTGTGACAGTGTGTGCATGGGAATATAGGGAATTGTGACAGTGTGCATGGGAATATAGGGGAATTGTGACAGCGTGCATGGTAATATAGGGGAATTGTGACAGTGTGTATGGGAATATATGGGAATTGTGACCTTGTGCATGGGAATATAGGGGAATTGTGACCGTGTGCATGGGAATATAGGGGAATTGTGACCTTGTGCATGGGAATATAGGGGAATTGTGACCGTGTGCTTGGGTATATAGGGGAATTGTGACAGTGTGCACATCACACTGTCACGATGCGGCAGTCTGCAATCACATAGCGTGGCTGCAATTTTTGGCAGGGTTTTTGTCTCCCTTGAAGACCTCTTTAAGTGTGCCCGTTGCACAACCTAAAAAAAGGAATATATCGGTAGGAAAAAACCTCTATTCTTTGCTATTTCCTATGAGCATTTCGTTTTTTCTCAGAAATAGTTGCTGAACACCTATACTTTTAAAGTGCCTCCTGAACATCGACTGAGGATATCCTATTAATAGCAGTGTTCTGGAAGCGTTGTGACCTTCAGAGCCTAACATCCATCTCTTTTTATTGCTCTATTATTTTTGGAGCAGTAGTAAAAACCTGGCTGTCACAGCAGTTGATTCCTGGCAGGACTTTCGTAGATGGACTGCATCCTGCAAATATTCGCTCCTTGAAAAGATACATTTTCCTCCCTAAGGTGCTATTCTTGAAGCTTCTTTTTAAGCGATATTCTATATAGAGGATGATGTGATTGATTAATTTGTCCTAGTTAATGTAGGAGTTTATTGTGCCCTGTTCATTGTTTGTGTGGGTACTGGAAGATACATATACTCATGTCTATTATGTACTGTATAATAACGTTCCTTCATGCTCGTGTTTTGTTTCTAAGCCTAGGTTCACATTGCGTTAATGGGTTAACGCTAACGGACTGCGTTGCACGATGAAATTGTCGCAATTAACGCCGTGCAACCGGTCCGTTAGCGCACCCATTGACAGCAATGTGATTTGTCTCTGTAGCGCATCGCTAGCGCATGTCATTTTCGGCACGCACTAGCCTTGTGCCTTTCTTTTGTGACGGACCTCGGACACTGCTTGCAGCGTCCGAAGTGCGTCCGAGGTCCGGTCCTCGCTAGCGCAGATCGGGGATCTGCGCTAGCGGGAACGACGAACGCGAACCCTAAAGAAACATTGCGTTAGCGTATGCGCTTAACGGATTGCCCTAACGCAATGTGAACCTAGCCTAACAATATGACATATGATTTATCATTAATTGTTGCTCAGCCTACATTACAGACCAAAAGTTTGGACACACCTTTTCATTTAAAGATTTTTCTGTATTTTCATGACTATGAAAATTGTACATTCACACTGAAGGCATCAAAACTATGAATTAACACATGTGGAATTATATACTTAACAAAAAAAGTGTGAAACAACTGAAATTATTTCTTATATTCTAGGTTCTTCAAAGTAGCCACCTTTTGCTTTGATGCCTGCTTTGCACACTCTTGGCATTCTCTTGATGAGCTTCAAGAGGTAGTGACCGGGAATGATTTTCACTTCACAGGTGTGCCCTGTCAGGTTTAATAAGTGGGATTTCTTACCTTATAAATGGGGATGGGACCATCAGTTGTGTTGTGCAGAAGTCTGGTGGATACACAGCTGATAGTCCTACTGAATAGACTGTTAGCTGTTTTTTTCTTGCCATAATACAAATTCTAAGTAAAGAAAAACGAGTGACCATCAAAACTTTAAGAAATGAAGGTCAGTCAGTCAGAAAAATTGGGAAAACTTTGAAAGTGTCCCCAAGTGCAGTGGCAAAAACTATCAAGCGCTACAAAGAAACTGGCTCACGTGAGGACCGCCCCAGGAAAGGAAGACCAAGAGTCACCTCTGCTTCTGAGGATAAGTTTATCCGAATCACCAGCCTCAGAAATCGCAGGTTAACAGCAGCTCAGATTAGAGACCAGGTCAATGCCACACAGAGTTCTAGCAGCAGACACATCTCTACAACAACTGTTAAAGGGCCACTGTCACCCCCCTCCAGCCGTTATAAACTAAAAGCGCCACCTTGTGCAGCAGTAATGCTGCATTCTAACAAGGTGGCTCTTTTAGTTTTAGGTTCAAGTATACCCCCCAAAAAAGCGATTTGATACTTAGCCATAATTGGTGTCTCTAGCCACGTAGGCTGGTCCTCCCTACCCAGCTTGGCCAGATCCTCTGCCGTCACTCACATCTTCTTGGTCTTTCTGCGCCGCCCCCTCAGCGCTGTTTACGTTTTCAAACCGGCACCTGCGCTGTGTAGTACTGTTCTGCGCAGGCGCAGTAAGCTCTGGCCGTCTGCCGTCCCAGCCCCGCACTGTGTTATGCATTATGCACAGTGCGGGGCTGGGATTCCAAAGGTGGGGGCCGCACTGCCCACGCAGGCGCAGTGTGAAAGCCTGGCTTGGACGGCAAACGGCCAGAGCTTACTGCGTCTGCGCAGGACAGTACTACACAGCGCAGGCGCCGGTTTGAAAACGTAAACAGCGCTGAGGGGGCGGCGCAGAAAGACCAAGAAGATGTGAGTGACGGCAGAGGATCTGGCCAAGCTGGGGAGGGAGGACCAGCCTAGGTGGCTAGAGACATCAATTATGGCTAAGTATCAAATCGCTTTTTTTGGGGTATACTTGAACCTAAAACTAAAAGAGCCACCTTGTTAGAATGCAGCATTACTGCTGCACAAGGTGGCTCTTTTAGTTTATAACGGCTGGAGGGGGGTGACAGTGGCCCTTTAAGAGGAGACTTTGAGCAGCCGGCCTTCATGGTAAAATAGCTGCTAGGAAACCACTGCTAAGGACAGGCAACAAGCAAAATAGACTTGTTTGGGCTAAAGAACAAAGAATGGACATTAGACCAGTGGAAATCTGTGCTTTGGTCTGATGAGTCCAAATTTGAGATCTTTGGTTCCAACCACCGTGTCTTTGTGCGACGCAGAAAAGGTGAACGGATGGACTTTACATGCCTGGTTCCCACCGTGAAGCATGGAGGAGAAGGTGTGATGGTGTGGGGGTGCTTTGCTGGTGACACTGTTGGGGATTTATTCAAAATTGAAGGCATACTGAACCAGCATGACTACCACAGCATCTTGCAGCGGCATGCTATTCCATCCGGTTTGCGTTTAGTTGGACCATCATTTATTTTTCAACAGGACATTGACCCCAAACATACCTCCAGGCTGTGTCAGGGCTATTTGACCAAGAAGGAGAGTGATGGGGTGCTACGCCAGATGACCTGGCCTCCACAGTCACCAGACCTGAACCCCATTGAGATGGTTTGGGGTGAGCTGGACCGCAGAGTGAAGGCAAAAGGGCCAACAAGTGCTAAGCATCTCTGGGAACGCCTTCAAGATTGTTGGAAGACCATTCTTGAAGCTCATCAACAGAATGCCAAGAGTGTGCAAAGCAGTCATCAAAGCAAAAGGTGGCTACTTTGAAGAACCTAGAATATAAGACATAATTTCAGTTGTTTCACACTTCTTCTTTGTTAGGTATATAATTCCACATGTGTTGATTCATAGTTTTGATGCCTTCAGTGTGAATGTACAATTTTCATAGTCATGAAAATACAGAAAAATCTTTAAATGAGAAGGTGTGTCCAAACTTTTGGTCTGTACTGTATATTCGTATATATATTTTTTTTACGATCTTGTTAATGATTTTTCTTCAATTTACTTGTTTTGTTATTTGTTTTTTCAGAAAATTCTCCCAGGAGGGAACACATCATTTGATGTAGTGTTTCTCGCAAGAGTAGTGGGAAACGTAGAAAATACTTTATTTATTAACACCTCAAATCATGGGGTATTTACCTATCAGGTAGGATATTAAAAATATGTAAAATGACAAAATCCTGATGCTGGCATAGTTGTTAGACACCCTCAGTTTTAAAGAGTTGTCGAGGCAATTGTAACATTTTAGCAGTGTCGTGGTATCTTAAATATAACAAGCAAAGCTATACTCGCGTACCAACAGATACCTGGATCCAGCGAGGCCTGCGCTAGATCCCGGTAAGTGCAGATAGGGCTAAAATGTGAATTTTGCCAAGGCAAATGGATTTTCTTTGCACATAAACCTTATTTTATAACACCGGTCTACTAAAACATTTTTTTTCCAGATGCCAAGTTTTTTTTTAATGGATTTGGGGTATTTTGAGGGGTGCTGAGTTAAGAAAAATCCCATTACTTTTGCTGAATTTGTTCTAGTTTTTGAGATAATTCGGCCATGAAAATAATGTATTCCCAAAATGTGACTTGTGTGTGATAAACAAATGCTATAGCTTTTGTTCGGTCTTTTGACTCTTTAACTGTGTCTTGGGTAATGAAATATCTCCTATAATTATTTAGTATTCTAATTTGAGGCCTACAAAGCTATAACAGTGACTTTTTGAAGCCTCATTTCTTCTGTAATTAATTAACCATTAAATATCTCAGATAAAAGAGCCAATCTGGCAAAACCGATGTCCCATTCGTAATCCGCACTGTAAACTTAATATTAAACCCGTTCACACATCGTTGGCACCAAAATCGCTGTATTTTGTAATCAGTGTAACATTTTGAATGTATTGCAGGTTTTTGGAGTTGGGATCCCCAACCCATATCGATTGCGCCCATTCATTGGGGCACGAGTTCCTGTAAATAGCAGTTTTTCACCTTTAATTAATATTCATAACCCACACAGTGAACCTCTGCAGGTATGTACACATGGTGTTTTGGTCATGAAATGTTTAGTTATGCCTGTCTCCTAGAAGTTTTGTAAAGTTGTAGCACACAGCAACCCATTATTCGTGTTGGTGAAACACGCATGCATGCAGGCATACATACGCCAGCAGATAAATACACATACACACGTGCACATAGGAATACACACACACCTCCTAAGCTGGATACTTAAGGAGGTTATATAGACAGCTTTTTCCTATTCTATTATCTTACCTCTCTATTCCATCCATTTTACACTCCAAAAACTGTAGATTTCCCGAGCTGGTGTGATGTCATCATGGCAGTGAATCGCACACATGACGACATGCCAACCTAACTAATCAAAAGGCGTTTTGGGTATCCTGGAATATAAGGGATTCGCGAGCCTCCCATTTAACAGCCAGAGATTTCTGTCCTGGCCGATAGACCACGGTCCCGGAAAATCAGTTCACCTATCTCTGCCTCTAGGGGTAATGCAGTTATTTTCACTGATTCTTTTAAAAGATTATACGGATTTCCTTGTTTTTCCTCACTCATGTTATAGTGACAGGTTCCATTTAAACTCTTCATAGGGTTCCCAAAATAGCAAGTCAACCCCTAATGTAGCTGGCACCCCAGTTGAGACCTGAATGAAACTTCAGCTTCATCTTGAATGAAAATTTATGGGAATTCTGGAGAAAGCTTAGTTCAGCGCTCTATTTCCAGCTGTCTCACACCTTTTTTCATACTTTTGGTTCCGTGGCCCCTTTTTCTGTGTTGCTATGAGTCCAAGATATCAGCAGGTTATCCCTCATCCCGGCAAGTTATCCAAGCAATGGGATAGCTTGTTATCTTAGAAATAACCCTTTAATTATGTTAGTTTTTATCTGTCAGAATTGCTATTCACAGACGTGTTTGATTTTCAATGATTTTGAGGCCTGTCATTCTTTCTAGGTAGTAGAAATGTATTCCAGTGGGGGTGATCTGCACTTAGAGCTTCCAACAGGCCAGCAAGGAGGCACTAAGAAATTATGGGTAAGCATCCTTATTCTCCAATTACTACAGTCTGACTGGGGAGAACAACAGATTGAGATGGTGGTGCTAATTATTATTTCTTGTTTAGGAAATACCACCATATGAAACAAAGGGTGTAATGCGTGCAAGCTTCTCTTCTCGAGAGGCTGACAATCACACTGCCTTCATTAGGATTAAAACCAATGCATCTGACAGCGCAGAGTTCATTATTCTTCCTGTGGAGGTGGAAGTCACAACAGGTTAGTTTTATCGTAACTTTATACTGTGTGTATAGCTTTTCCTTTTTAGGAGGTTTAGAGACATGACTTTGTTTTCTTTTTAGCCCCTGGCATTTATTCATCAATAGAAATGCTGGATTTTGGTACATTACGAACACAGGGTGAGAAAGATTTACTAATCAGCATTTTGTAATGAGAAATTCTTCATTCCTAGTTAGTTGTGGCAGATGACGTTGTAGGATCCTGAATTTACCAAATGCATGTAATTGTTTTTCTTATTTTTACTACTATACTAGTGCTCAGCTCTTTTGTTTTCTGAATCATTTAATACATTACACCTCATTAGTGAGAATACTAAGAAACCTTCTCTTTTTGCTTACAGATGTTCCCAAAGTTCTTAATCTCCATTTACTGAATTCCGGAACTAAAGATGTTCCAATAACTGTAAGTAGCATTTCTATCTTTCAGTTGTCTTCATTTACATTTTTGCCATTTTAAAGGTAACTTCACACTCGACAGGTTCGTCTCAGGAATGCCTGTGGCTGAAAATATCTTCTGTGCTCATATGTGTAGTGGTTTCTGCTGGATGTGAATTAATTTTGCGAAACCTCATTCAGATGTATAGGATTTATAGGTTATCTGGGACATAAAAAATGCATCAACCGTAGGCAGTGTCCAATTTCCAGTGATCCCAGCTAGTGATTCTCTTCACGTGCAGCGGTAATGTGTCCACCATGCCCATGTGACTTATGAAGCAAATCTCTGTCCTTGGTAATGATGCCTAAGTGTAAAGCACAGAACCAAGCAGGTCAGCGATTGCCTGCAGCAGTCATGTCCGCATGCTGACAGGTAATTGCTGGAAGCCAAGTACAGAGTGCCAAGGATAACGGGGCTGGAGAATTAATGGGCAAAGTTTTGCTTTTTTTTTTTTTTTCCATTCTTTATAAAGGAGTTCTCCACTATTAAGACAGCCTTAATTAATGTATTTTGCCATCTAAAGTAAAACCCGTCTGTTCTCTCCTTTGGTGCCAACGCCAATAGACCAATGTCACTAATGGGACACTTCACTCTCATTTCCTTCAAACAAATCTGACATTCAGATGGAGTTGGAGAGCAGCAGAAGTTCTCACTTCCTCCAGCTGTCAGTTTTGTCAGAAGATACTGAGGTTGAAGTGGCTTTTAATGGCCAGTGATTGGCTGCAGGACTCACGTGACATAGCAATGTCACACAACCCCCCGGGAGATCTGACGCCCACAGAGTTGGAAATCACCAGATGTGAGTACGGGCTGCTTTTAGTTTTACGTGGGGGGATTTAGTAATGTTCGAACTGTGGACAACCACTTTAATTCTAGCACACATTAGCTACAGTTAGTCATATCAGAAAAATGGACCACATTTTGGATCCATTGTTAAGGAGAGCCGCTGTCATGCTAACTGATCTAGTAAATGCATACGGGACAGTCGGCAAGTTGATTTTGCCATTTTCACCCCCAAAACTGTGGCTGCAGCTTCTTCATATAAATTCCCTTTTTTATCCAAACATAATAAGTCTGTGGCCAAGGTTAGAATACCAGGGCGGGGGGCGGGGGGGGGGGGGGGGGGGGGTGATAGTTATTCCTTGGTCCATACATGCAACCTTGAAATGTAATTGGCAGTGTCGGTATTAATAGAGTTTCCATATGCCATATATTCATTCCCTCTTATCACTGTCTCTCCCTAATTAACTGCACACAAAAATAGTAGCACAAAGCAGTGTGCGTGTGGGGGGCAGAACATCCGAGGCATGCACTTCATGCCGGCAGATGGTTTCCTGCATTCCCAGAGCACTCACGTGCATGTTTCATTGAAGGGTCCTATTGAAGTTCTAAAGTGGAGACTCACTTCTGAGGGGTTCCCGAAGATTACATGTGAGCTGTGCAGTGGTTAGATACAGCACACTCCATTATCGCCAGCTCACACACCGGTATCTACCCTCCCCCAAACCGAAGAAATCCAGACAAGGAATTTATGAAGGAGGGTAACTGTGCTGGAGCTTGGCAATACACGTATATTAATGTGGGCCATTCATTGAGTAAAAGTCGTAAAAGTGGCACTTCCCTTTCCGCTACTATTGAACAGGTGCCATTTTGTTAGTAACCTTTACGCTAGCATTGCTAGATTGCCAGTATTCGTGAACTATGGTGAGAATTTCTCTTTGTAAGTGACAGGTTTTGATTTATTGACATAAAGCTGCCAACACAAATGAGTGCCTGTACTGTGCTGGATGATGAAATGCCCGTGGCTATTTTGCTGCCTAACCTAAAATATGCGCTCACGTGTATTCTCCTGTGGGGATGCGCTCATGAGATTTCATTCCTCCATCTCTTTACTCGCTTAATAACCTGGGTAACTTTGTCAGGTAACTGCGGTATCTTGAGGCATAATGTAAAAGAATTTATAACTGGGTGGGGAGAGACTACAGAAAAAGATTCAGTATGGAAGATAGTTTATCATCAGTATTGTGGCCATCAGCTCATTGTTCGCAGCCCTTGTAGTTTGCCTTGGTTGCATGATGCTGTTCTTGTATTTCCCCACCTGGCGAGGTGCTCTGTATTCCATCACTTAGGTTGTGATTAAAGGGAACCTGCCACCATGAGAGTGCAGTCCAATCTTCAGGCATTCTGATATAGAGCCGGGGGAGCGGAGTAGATTCTATGTAACTTAGTGAGAAAAGATTCAGTGTAACCTGTGTTTTAATCATTTAAAGCTCTGCTCCTTCTGGGATTTTCGGTGCAGTGGGCGGTCCTATCAGTGACTGACAGCTGTTCTTGTATAAGTGTGCATACAGAGGTAGCTGTCAGTCACTGATAGGACCGCCCACTGAACCAAACATCCCAGAAACAGCAAACAATGTAATCATTGAATATTTTCTCACAAGCTTATATATTGGTCTACTCCGCTTCCTCTGCTCTTTATCCTGGTGCCTGCAGATTATCACTTTTAAGCTTGGCATTTTTAGCCCATATTAAGAAAAAATGTTAAGGGCACACAGTATTTCCAACATTATGTAGACGACTACAAGAATATGGTAAAATCTTATGATTTAAGGTTCTGTTCTGTTACTTTATAGATAAATGGAAAGAACCAATTTTGTTCATGTCCACTTTCTTTTTCAGATGTGAGATGCTATTACTCTGCCTCAGGTTCATCCGTTTTCAGTAGTAATTATTATGCAGAATAGTGTGCTATGTTACTAGCATTTGCTTTGTGTTTGGCTGCCTGTTCAGCATTCGATCAGGGGGCTTCCTTCTAAATACACAAAATATTGTATTCCCCCCATGTAGCATTTAACTTTAGTGAGGCAAACTGTCCAAAATATGAAACTTGGGACTCATTTTAAGTGGTGTTGTATTTGTATCCAGCAACTGTAGCATAGTCTTGTTGCCAGAAAGAGACGGAGCCCAAAGTTTCTTATTTTGGACCCCATTTGCCTCGTTGAAGCCAGTGGCATTGTCATGGGCTAAATACTGTTTCTCTGGATTTCAAATTGGAGCCCCAGACAAAGGGCGGAACGGGAAGGAAAATGCATGGTAAACGCTGCCTATGGTGCTGATTTTGTGTGTGAACATCTTCATCTCCACAGTGATGGCTACTATTCATTTGCTCATTTACACTTTGTGGTCTTGTCTTTTATCAAAGATATCTGTATTTAAAAATATCTCGAATGCCCAGAGTACACCATACCTTTCAGTACTTCATACATTTGCTAGCAGCACAGTAGAAAGGCACTTTAGTTAAGCGAGCTGGACATCAGAAGGTACGGTACTTAAAAACACGGCCACTTCCTCTATAATTCACAACCAATTACATTTCTGGAAAACGTGGCCAGGGGAAATGTCACTGCTAGATTCAAGGTGTCCAAGTCCATAAGGACAGTCTAGTAGAAGGCTTTTATGTATTGGATGACTGCTGGGCTTTATTGTAAATGAAGAGAAGTTCTATATACTATTAATATGCTTTACATGCAATGTTTTTTTTTTTATCTTACTCTGAGTTGCATTCTATACTTTTAGAGCGTGCGATCAACGCCACAGAATGACGCAATAACTGTGCACTTCAAACCCATCACATTGAAAGCGTCCGATAGCAAATATACCAAAGTTGCAAGTATAAGTTTTGATGGTAAGATTCCGACTATGGTCACTGCACAGAATGTACAACATCCACCTTTCCTTTATCGTGTGACCACCATTCGCCTGCGCTTTTGGTCAGAACATTGCCAACCAATGCAGTTTATCTGTATTTTTTTATGTTTTCAATCTGTGGTGAAAAATGTATAAACTGTAAATACACCGTAGAATGCTAAACTAATCTCTGCATGTAGTTCAGAAGTTGTTAGTATCCTTTTCTGTAGATATCAAACCACCACACATTTCTATAAGACCAGTTAATGATTGGGGCACAGCGTAGTATGACCGGCATCCCTTTTTCTATGGTTTTCTCTGAGCTAATGCCAGTTTGATAAAAGAAGCTTTGTCTTTTATGATATGTACTACAGCCATTTAAATTGGGCTTTCATGGTGCATGTATTGTAGCAAGGCTATGAGTGGAGTCCGTTCCATCATGGCTTCAGTTATTTTGACAAGAAGAATACCGTCATATGCTATTCTTTCCTCAGCCATTTTAACTGAACCTTCCACAGTAGTATGAACATAACCAAAAACATTGGTATTTTCATCGAAATAGTTTCCTGGATCAGTGTGTCATCTTCAGAAACTAGTACCCATTGTCTTATTATATATTTCAAGGATAGCATCCAGGCCCTCTTTGAACTTGTTTGGTAAATGACCATTATAACATCATGTGACAGAAAATTCCATGATCTCACTGCTTAAATAGTAAAGGATTTGCATCTATGATGATGACAATTAAACCTGTTTGCCTCTAGATGTAGAGGATGCCCCCTTGTCATTGTTGGAGACCCAATTGTAATAAATTGATGAGAAAATGTTCTGTACTGTGCATTTATTTTAATTAAAAATTGGAATTAGATTGGCATTGAATTGTTGTTGTTTAAAAACTGAATAATCCCGAGTCTGTCCTGGTACTGCGAGCCACTAATTTCCCTTAAAAATCTTAGTCACTCTTTTCTGCACCTGCTCTGGTTCAGCCAAGTCCTTCACTGGAGACCAAAATTGTACCCAACATTCTACCATAAGTGTTTCCCAACTAGTAACTGGTATAGAAGCAAAACTATGCTCTTTGTCGTGAGCAGCTCTGCCTCTTTTACTGCATCTCATGATTTTATTTGGCCTTGGTCACAGCATCCTGGAACTGGCAATAAACTTGTTTACTGACCACTAATACAGGACTTTCCATGACAGTTTTAACTAGTGTATTACCATTTAATACATATTTATACATTGTGATCCCATATTGCATGCCAGTCTTCTTAAACTGTGTAATGGAGTAAGGTGCGCCAAATTCATTAATACACGTGCATTTTCAGCTTTTATGCACCACTGTAAGAAATTTATCCATGGCACAAGGACTATCCCATGATCCATTTTTATTAAAAGTACAAAACTGGACAAAACGAAGCAATATTTCAGCCACAATATGGCCTTTGTCATGTTTTAAAGGAAAAAAGACAATCCTGGCTTGACAAAGGCCTTATTGTGGCAAAATGTCTCTTATTTTTACTAGATTTTGTGCTTTGATTAATAAATAATGGATCACGGCATTGCTCTGGTGCAGTGGATATATTTTGTGTGGATCCATAAGCAACCAGCTTGTGAGTTGCACCAAGAATTAATTTGTTTGCCGTTCTCCTCCTGGCTAAGCTCCCCTGATTGGAACTGATGTGTAAAAAAAAAAAAAAAAAAAAGTTGCCAAATTTTTGTGCAACTAAAAGATTTGAAAAAAATGGTGCGATATTTAATACTGTTTTACACCGCATCCATGGTGAAAACGGTTTTCGGAATCTGAGCTTTTATTTTCTTGGCCCAAGTGTACAACGTTACATTTAGCTCTAGCTTCCCTAAATTCCTTTCTAGTATGAAATTATCCGCTGGATTAATTGCACAGCTTGGTATTATCGGAAGATATCGAAATACTTCTTGTACAAGGTCACAAATAAATATTTTAAAAAAAGAAGAGGGCACAATACAGACCCCCTGTGGTACCCCACTGTTATCTGTGACCCAATCAGAGTGTTAATTCATAACTGCCCTCTTTTTTTTTTTTTTTCTTATTACTGAGCCAGTTGTTAACCTAATTACACAAATTTTCCCTTGTCACATTTTTCTCACCAACTTTATGTGGCACTGTATTGAACGCCTTTGAACAGTCCAGATAGACATCAAAGGCCTTACATACTCATAGAAGCTTATCCGATCAGTCGGACAGGACCGAACCCTCATACACCAATGTTGATGCTGGATTATGAGGTTATTTTTTTTATTGAGAAAGTCTTGTTATATACTCACTTAGAAACCCCTTGCCCACAATGGTGGTTAAAGTTAACCTGTCCGCTTTACCAGGCCTCTCAGACTGACACCATTCATTTAATGATCCCTTTATGTACTTCCTAACAAGCCTCTTTTTGTGGCTTATTGATTTTTGAATATGTCTCAAATCAATTTTAAATTGGACTTGCGATGTGCTAATTAGCGTATGATTAGTCATGGGGGCATTGTTTCTTAGTCTAAACGTCCGATTGATAATGTAAGCAGGCCCCTGTGGCCACGAATTACATGAGAAGCGTCATCACCAACGATTGCAAATTTCTGCTCCCTGGTAATGTACAGTGAGGCCGCTTGTTCGCTCTCCAGCTTCATCGGCGCAGTGCTGAGAATTGCCCTTTAATCTATAGGAAGCATTTCTGCATTCATTGTACAAACATATTTTATGTATTTAGGAAATTCTCAGTTTATGTTGTTTCTTCCAAACAAACAGCATCAAAAGCTAAGAAGTCATCACAGTTCTCTGGAAAGATTACGGTCAAGGCAAAAGAGAAGAGTTACTCAAAACTTGAAATTCCTTATCAAGCTGAAGTGTTAGATGGGTGAGTCAAGAGGATGTAAGCCATTTTGGCCCCTGCATATAGGATACATATACTAGACTGCTTCATTATTTACGTATGTCTGGTGTTTCTATGATACTTCTATTACTAGCATATATAGCATAATATAATGTTACCCATGCAAATGTTTTGTGGTAAACCCCTGTTGTGGTTTTACCTAAACTTTATTATTTTACAATTATTGTCTTCAGTTTATTAATTATTTCCTTATAACCTGCATGTATTACTTACATTTGGCTTAGGTACCTGGGATTTGATCACGCAGCCACGTTATTTCACATCCGGGATAGTCCATCAGATCCAGTAGAAAGGCCCATTTTCTTGACAAACACCTTTAACTTTGCTGTGCTTATCCATGATGTCTTGTTACCTGAAGATGCAAAGTCAATGTTTAAAGTAAGTATATATTATACTACTTAATCTGGATATATATATATATATATATATATATATATATATATATATATATATATATATATATATATATATATATACATACTAGATGGCAGCCCGATTCTAAAGAATCGGGAGTCTAGAATCCATATATACTTTATTTATTCAAATGTAAGAATAATACAATTAATAAATAATAGTAAGAAAGAACAAAAAATGGCTGCACTCACCAGCTCTTGACAATTCTTGACAGTACGGCACATTTCTGATTGGTCGCTCGCGGCAGGCGGCAACCAATCAGAAAAGTGCCGCGCACCACGAAGGCATATATCTTTGTCCACCCTGAGCGGGTGTAGGACGCTGGTGACGTCACTTATCTCCGGACATTATCTCCGGACAAAGCCACGGAAGTTGGCACAAATTGCTGGAAGTAGTATTCTAGGCAATTATATATTAGATTTTAATGTTATCAGTGTTTACCTTTGAACGTTTATATTGTATTGTCCTGTCACCAGCCATGTGTACGATTATCGGCCGAAAGCCTCTCTGGAACCAATAATCACCCCATGTAAAGGTATCTTTATAAGTTAAAGATTCAGAATACTATGACTTTTATCATATCCTGAACAGTCAAGTTTTTTATGAACCGTTAAGGTTTTCTGGTTGAAGTAAAAAAAACTCTGAGTGTTTACAGTTTGAAACCATAAAATGTTGAAAAATTATGTCATTCTTGAGTATATCACTCAATGGTGCTCATAAACGTGTCAAATTTGATCTATAATATACTTTAATATACGTTACTTTAATCTTTAATATACTTAAGAACAGGACCCCAGACATCACACAGGGGGTCTGAAACACCGCACAGTGGTCCAAAATATCGCTGTGCTCTGCCTGGGGCCCCATGTTCTGCCTGGGGCCTTTGTGCTCTGCCTGGGGCCCCATAGGCTGCCTGGGGCCCCTGTGCTCTGCCTGGGACCACTGTGCTCTGCCTGGGGCCCCATATGCTGCCTGGGGCCCCTGTGCTCTGCCTGGGGTCACTGTGCTCTGCCTGGGGCCCCATATGCTGCCTGGGGCCCCTGTGCTCTGCCTGGGGCCCCTGTGCTCTGCCTGGGGCCACATGTTCTGCCTGGGGCCCCTGTGCTCTGCCTGGGGCCACTGTGCTCTGCCTGGGGCCCCATGTTCTGCCTGGGGCCCCTGTGCTCTGCCTGGGGCCCCATAAGCTGCCTGGGGCCCCTGTGCTCTGCCTGGGACCACTGTGCTCTGCCTGGGGCCCCATATGCTGCCTGGGGCCCCATATGCTGCCTGGGGCCCCTGTGCTCTGCCTGGGGCCACTGTGCTCTGCCTGGGGCCCCATATGCTGCCTGGGGCCACTGTGCTCTGCCTGGGGCCCCATATGCTGCCTGGGGCCCCTGTGCTCTGCCTGGGGCCCCATATGCTGCCTGGGGCCCCTGTGCTCTGCCTGGGGCCCCTGTGCTCTGCCTGGGGCCCCATGTTCTGCCTGGGGCCACTGCTCTGCCTGGGGCCCCATATGCTGCCTGGGGCCCCTGTGCTCTGCCTGGGGCCCCATATGCTGCCTGGGGCCCCTGTGCTCTGCCTGGGGCCCCTGTGCTCTGCCTGGGGCCCCTGTGCTCTGCCTGGGGCCCCATGTTCTGCCTGGGGCCACTGCTCTGCCTGGGGCCCCATATGCTGCCTGGGGCCCCTGTGCTCTGCCTGGGGCCCCATATGCTGCCTGGGGCCCCTGTGCTCTGCCTGGGGCCACTGTGCTCTGCCTGGGGCCCCATAGGCTGCCTGGGGCCCCTGTGCTCTGCCTGGGACCACTGTGCTCTGCCTGGGGCCCCATATGCTGCCTGGGGCCCCTGTGCTCTGCCTGGGGCCACTGTGCTCTGCCTGGGGCCCCATATGCTGCCTGGGGCCCCTGTGCTCTGCCTGGGTGTAGGACACTGGTGACGTCACTTATCTCCGGACATTATCTCCGGACATTAGCTCCGGACATTAGCTCCGGACATTAGCTCCGGACAAAGCCACAGAAGTTGGCACAAATTGCAGGAAGTAGTATTCTAGGCAATTATATATTAGATGGGCATTTCCTGAAGGAAATACATGGTGCTTGAACAGCGCTACCAGCTTTACAGCAGCACTTTTCACACACGGGACTGGGGGGCGCGCTTACTTTTGCACCCGGGGCCGGGGGCGCGCTTACTTTTGCACCCGGGGGCGCACTTACTTTTGCACCCGGAGGCGCACTTACTTTTGCACCCGGGGGCGCACTTACTTTTGCACCCGGGGGCGCACTTACTTTTGCACCCGGGGGCGCACTTACTTTTGCACCCGGGGGCGCACTTACTTTTGCACTCGGGGGCGCACTTACTTTTGCACCAGGGGGCGCACTTACTTTTGCACCCGGGGGCGCACTTACTTTTGCACCCGGGGGCGCACTTACTTTTGCACCCGGGGGCGCACTTACTTTTGCACCCGGGGGCGCACTTACTTTTGGGGCCGCACTTACTTTTGGTGGGCGGGGCTCCTCGGCCTCCGATTTGGTTGGTGGGGCCCCTCGTCCTCCGATTTGGTGGGCGGTGTCCCTCTGCCTCCGATTTGGTGGGCGGGGACCCTCGGCCTCCGCTTTGGTGGGCGGGGCCGCTCGGCCTTCGATTTGGTGGGCGGGGCCCCTTATCCTCCGATTTGGTGGGCAGGGACCCTCGGCCTCCGATTTGGTGGTCGGGGACCCTCGGCCTCCGCTTTGGTGGGCGGGGCCCCTCGGCCTCCGATTTGGTGGGCGGGGTCCCTCTGCCTCCGATTTGGTGTGCGGGGACCCTCGGCCTCCGCTTTGGTGGGCGGGGCCCCTCGGCCTTCGATTTGGTGGGCGGGGCCCCTCGGCCTCCGATTTGGTTGGTGTGGACCCTCGGCCTCCGATTTGGTGGGCGGGGACCCTCGGCCTCCGATTTGGTGGGCGGGGACCCTCGGCCTCCGATTTGGTGGGCGGGGACCCTCGGCCTCCGATGTGGTGGGCGGGGCCCATCGGCCTCCGATGTGGTGGGCGGGGACCCTCGGCCTCCGATTTGGTGGGCGGGGCCCCTCGGCCTCCGATTTGGTGGGCGGGGCCCCTCGGCCTCCGATTTGGTGGGCGGGGCCCCTCGGCCTCCGCTTTGGTCGGCGGGGCCCCTCGGCCTCCGCTTTGGTGGGCGGGGCCGGGCCCCTCGGCCTCCGCTTTGGTGGGCGGGGCCGCTCGGCCTTCGATTTGTTGAGCGGGGCTCCTCGGCCTCCGATTTGGTGGGCGGGGACCCTCGGCCTCCGATTTGGTGGGCGGGGACCCTCGGCCTCCGATGTGGTGGGCGGGGCCCATCGGCCTCCGATGTGGTGGGCGGGGCTCCTCGGCCTCCGCTTTGGTGGGCGGGGCCGGGCCCCTCGGCCTCCGCTTTGGTGGGCGGGGCCGCTCGGCCTTCGATTTGTTGGGCGGGGCTCCTCGGCCTCCGATTTGGTGGGCGGGGACCCTCGGCCTCCGATTTGGTGGGCGGGGACCCTCGGCCTCCGATGTGGTGGGCGGGGCCCATCGGCCTCCGATGTGGTGGGCGGGGACCCTCGGCCTCCGATTTGGTGGGCGGGGCCCCTCGGCCTCCGATTTGGTGGGCGGGGCCCCTCGGCCTCCGATTTGGTGGGCGGGGCTCCTCAGCCTCCGATTTGGTGGGCGGGGCCCCTCGGCCTCCGCTTTGGTCGGCGGGGCCCCTCGGCCTCCGCTTTGGTGGGCGGGGCCGGGCCCCTCGGCCTTCGCTTTGGTGGGCGGGGCCGCTCGGCCTTCGATTTGTTGGGCGGGGCCCCTCGGCCTCCGATTTGGTTGGCGGGGCCCCTTATCCTCCGATTTGGTGGGCGGGGACTCTCGGCCTCCGATTTGGTGGGCGGGGACCCTCGGCCTCCGATTTGGTGGGCGGGGACCCTCGGCCTCCGATTTGGTTGGCGGGGCCCCTCGGCCTCCGATTTGGTGGGCGGGGACCCTCGGCCTCCGATTTGGTGGGCGGGGCCCCTCGGCCTCCGATTTGGTTGGTGGGGCCCCTTGGCCTCCGATTTGGTGGGTGGGGCCCCTCGGCCTCCGATTTGGTGGGCGGGGACCCTCGGCCTCCGATTTGGTGTGCGGGGACCCTCGGCCTCCGATTTGGTGGGCGGGGACCCTCGGCCTCCGATTTGGTGTGCGGGGACCCTCGGCCTCCGATTTGGTGGGCGGGGACCCTCGGCCTCCGATTTGGTGGGCGGGTCCCTCGGCCTCCGATTTGGTGGGCGGGGACCCTCGGCCTCCGATTTGGTGGGCGGGGACCCTCGGCCTCCGATTTGGTGGGCGGGGCCCCTCGGCCTCCGATTTGGTGGGCGGGGCCCCTCGGCCTCCGATTTGGTGGGCGGGGACCCTCGGCCTCCGATTTGGTGGGCGGGGCCCCTCGGCCTCCGCTTTGGTGGGCGGGGCCGGGCCCCTCGGCCTCCGCTTTGGTGGGCGGGGCCGGGCCCCTCGGCCTCCGCTTTGGTGGTCGGGGCCCCTCGGCCTCCGATGTGGTGGGCGGGGCCCCTCGGCCTCCGATGTGGTGGTCGGGGCCCCTCGGCCTCCGCTTTGGTGGGCGGGGCCGGGCCCCTCGGCCTCCGCTTTGGTGGTCGGGGCCCCTCGGCCTCCGCTTTGGTGGGCGGGGCCGGGCCCCTCGGCCTCCGCTTTGGTGGGCGGGGCCGCTCGGCCTTCGATTTGGTGGGCGGGGCCCCTCGGCCTCCGATTTGGTTGGCGGGGCCCCTCGGCCTCCGATTTGGTGTGTGCTCTGCCTGGGGCCACTGTGCTCTGCCTGGGGCCCCATATGCTGCCTGGGGCCCCTGTGCTCTGCCTGGGGCCCCATATGCTGCCTGGGGCCCCTGTGCTCTGCCTGGGGCCCCTGTGCTCTGCCTGGGGCCCCTGTGCTCTGCCTGGGGCCCCTGTGCTCTGCCTGGGGCCCCATGTTCTGCCTGGGGCCCCATGTTCTGCCTGGGGCCCCTGTGCTCTGCCCGGGGCCACTGTGCTCTGCGTGGGTGTAGGACACTGGTGACGTCACTTATCTCCGGACATTAGCTCCGGACAATAGCTCCAGACAATAGCTCCGGACAAAGCCACGGAAGTTGGCACAAATTGCAGGAAGTAGTATTCTAGGCGATTATATATTAGATATATATATATATATATATAATATATTTATATACTAGATGGTGGCCCGATTCTAACGCATCGGGTATTCTAGAATATGCATGTCCACGTAGTATATTGCCCAGTCACGTAGTATATTGCCCAGCCACGTAGTATATTGCCCAGCCACGTAGTATATTGCCCAGCCACGTAGTATATTGCCCAGCCACGTAGTATATTGCCAAGTCACGTAGTATATTGCCCAGCGACGTAATATATTGCCCAGCGACGTAGTATATTGCCCAGCGACGTAGTATATTGCCCAGCGACGTAGTATATATTGTTCAGCGCCGTAGTATATTGCCCAGTGACGTAGTATACAGCACTGAGCCACGTAGTATATTGCTCAGCGAAGTAGTATACAGCACAGAGCCACGTAGTATATTGCGTAGCCACATTTGTCACAGGTTAAAAAATAAAAAATAAATATATACTCACCTTTCCGAGGGCCCCTTGTAGTCCACGGCAGCTTCCGGTCCCAGGGTTGGTCTGAGCGCAGGACCTGTGATGACGTCGCGGTCACATGACCGTGACGTCACGTCAGGTCCTTTCCGCGCAGGACTTGTGATGACGTCGCGGTCACATGACCGTGACGTCATGGCAGGTCCTTCTGCCATACCATCTTTGCCACCGCAACCTGCAACGGAAGATGGCGGGCGGCGCGAGCGGCTCAGCGGACTACAGAGGGTGAGTATAGCAGGTTTTTTTTTTATTTTTATTATTTTTAACATTACATTTTGTACTATTGATGCCGCATAGGCGGCGTCAATAGTACAAAGTTGGGGACACACAGGGTTAATAGCGGCGGTAACGGAGTGCGTTACCCGCGGCATAACGCGGTCCGTTACCGCCGGCATTAACCCTGTGTGAGCGGTGACCGGAGGGGTGTATGCGGGCGCCGGGCAGTGAGTGCGGGGAGTAAGGAGCGGCCATTTTTTTCCGGACTGTGCGCATCGCTGATTGGTCGCGGCAGCCATGACAGGCAGCTGGCGAGACCAATCAGAGAACGAATAACCGCGATAGACAGACAAGACAGAAGGACAGACAGACTTAAATACCCTTAGACAATTATATAGTAGATATATATATATAATGTGGATATATATAATATATTTGTGAATGTATATATCTATATTAAGAATTCTGCTCTCAGTTTATATAATGCATTATTAGCAATTGTCTTATTTAACTCTCATCTTCCTTTTTATTTTTCTCTGAAATGCAGATCCAGAATTTCAGCTCAAACATATTAGTTTCTCCTGGGGAGTCAAGATATATCTTTTCATTAATGTTCACACCGTCCACATCTTCTGTTCATATAGACAGTAATATATTACTCATCACCAACGCCTCAAAGTTTCACCTCCCTATACGAGCGTACACAGGCTTTTTGGATGTGAGTATCCCGATATAATTGTACTTTTCTCTGTTTTTCTCAGCCCTATGCCGGGTTCACACATAGGCGAGCTGCTATCTGAGTACGGACCACTAGGCACAGACTAGTTAAGGGTCTCCTAACCCAAACTTGTCCACCTCACATATCCCTATGAGATTATTGAGTTCGGATCAGGAGACCCATGGACAGTCAGTAAACTACGGACAATATATTAAATAAACCCAGCACTCATGTGATCAAACTGAATTTAATATGATTCACTGTAGTGCAAAGTGTTTTGGTCTTGACCTCCGACCTTCATCAGTTACAGCGTATATGAGTACAGACTCGCTTCTGGGAGTCAGTAGATCACAAAACTATAGCTACCTCGGAGTTGCTATTAGGAACAGAGTAGAATGACGTAGAAAGGTTGGCCTCTGCAGAGAAACGTGCAGCATGCCGCTGTGGCAGTCATGGACGCGGTGTCCTCCACTAGCGGTGTATACTGTGTAATATCCACTGTGTGGGATCTCATTTATGTATTGAGTGGGTTGGAGAAAATTGAGGGTATTTTCAGACAACTTGGTCCTACTGTTATGTATGCTGTTAAACACTGAATTTAGGGAACGTGAGCATCCAGTCAGAAACTATTTATTGACATGGTCCATATATTACAATTATTTACCAGTTATGATTTGTTTCTGCAAATATGGAAAGTCATAGGACAAAGAGTATATATATTTATAAATGTTTACATAACACATTTTTTTGTACTATAAAATGTTTTACTTTTTATATCTTATAGTATTTTGTTTTACCGCCTAAACCAGAAGAACGGTTTCTAGAATTTGGTATCCTAAGTGCAACAGAATCTAGAAGTCTTCTCATAGTGCTAATAAATAATAACCCCATAGAGGTAAGATATCAGTTACATTGTCAGTTCATTCTGCTCAAGTTGTATTGGTGTGGAAATCTTTACTTTTATAATGGATGTAATGACCCAGACATTGAGTACAAATGTGAAAATAAGTATCGTTTTTGCTGCCAGTGTTGATTAGGAATAGTTATTTCAGGGTTTAGCGCCAACCTTCTTTATATATGTTAAGTTAGGTAGCCACTAGTGATGAGCGAATATACTCGGTACTCGAGATTTCTCGAGCACGCTCGGGTGTCCTCCGAGTATTTTTTAGTGCTCGGAGATTTAGTTTCTTTCTCGCTTCAATGGGGGACACAGGTAACCATGGGTGTATGCTGCTGTCACTAGGAGGCTGACACTATGCAAATAAAGAAGAAGTAACTCCTCCCCGGCAGTATACACCCTCCGACAGGCACCAGGCAACTCAGTTTTTGCTTAGTGTCTGTAGGAGGCGGACCTGGATCTAACACCAGATCCGCATTTCTTTTACAGGGATTTATTGTTTATCATTTCCCCTTTCTTTTTCAGACTCTTTCTTCAGGGTAACAGGGTGCAGTTTTCTCACCCTGTTTTCCCCACTTTGAGCGACCGAGAGAGCAGTGTGGTATCACCCACATCGCAACCTCTCGGACCCGCTGGGCAGGACTTTGTCCCGTCACCCATTCGGGTGTTCAGGGTGACCCTTTCTTCGGTGGCCAGTCCTGCCCGTTTCCCCTCCTCATCCCTCTCCTCGGAGAGGGCTGAGAGGAAGACGGCGGTCACATCCAGTGACCCTCTCCCCCTGATTAGGGGTCGAAGCCGTCTTCTGCGCCGGAGAGTCGTGGCGCGGGAAGGAGGACTACTTCCAGGACCCTCTCTCTCTACCAGGGATCCTGATGGTTCCTCATCTGCAGGTAGGGATCCTTCAATCAACAAACGACTAAGGACCCCTCGGACAGACAAATCGAGGCGCTCGCAAAATCGGCATTTGAGGCCTCCGGAGCCTCCCTTTGCCCTAGTTTCGCCTCCTCATGGGTAGCCAAGGCTGTATCAGCCTGAGCCAAGACTCTGCGCAGGGGCATTTTGGCCTCTGCTCCTGCTGAAGAACTGTCTGAATTAGCGGATCAGATTTCGCTGGCAGGAAAATACCTCATGAATGCCTCCCTTGATGCAGCGGCCTGCTCTACCAGGGCTAACGGCAACATTGTCGCCATTCGCCGGATTCTTTGGCTAAAGGCATGGAACGCTGACCCCGCATCTAAGAAATCGCTCACTGGTCTGCCCTTCCAGGGCTCCAGACTCTTCAGCTTGCAGCTAGATCAATTGATCTCGGACGCTACTGGCGGTAAGAGTACCTCCTTACCCCAGTCCAAGCCGAAACGTTCCTTCAACAGGAGGGGTCCCCAGTCCTTTCGTCCCTTTCGGTCTTTTGCCTCTTCAGGAAACCCCGTCCAGGACCGTTCCTCCTCACAAGGGGACCGAAGAAAACCTTCTTTCAGGCCTGCGCCAGGCTGGAGAGCCAAGAGCCACCCCGCAAAACCATCGGGATCTCGGGGCCACAGGTTTTCTAATAAATGACGGGTCGCCCCCACCTGGAACTCTTTCCAGGGTGGGAGGCCGCTTCTTCTATTCTCAGAGGTTTGGCTTTCAGTAGTCGACGACGCCTGGGTCAGGGAGATTGTCACGTCAGGCTACAAAATAGAGTTTTCTTCGCCCCCAGGAAGACGTTTCATGCTCTCTCGTCCTCCTAAACAGCCCTCTCATCTCCCAGGGCTTCTCCAGGCCGTCGATTCGCTCCTCGCCTCGGTAGTCGTAGTGCCGGTGCCTTTTCGCCAGCGGTTTTCCGGGTTTTATTCAAACCTGTTCGTGGTTCCAAAAAAGGACGGCTCTCTCCGTCCGATTCTGGATCTCAAGCGATTGAACCCTGCCACCTTTGGATTCGACACTTCAAAATGGAATCTCTGCGCTCGGTGATCGCGTCCATGGAGCCGGGAGAGTTTCTGTGCTCAGTGGACATTCGGGATGCATACCTTCACATTCTGATTTGCGTGCAGCATCAGAGGTTCCTCCGATTCGCGATCAGGGAGCATCATTACCAGTTCACTGCTCTCCCCTTCGGGCTGGCATCTGCTCCCAGGGTCTTTACGAAGTTCATGGCAGCTGTCATGGCCATTCTGCGTTCAAAAGGGATTCTGGTAATCCCATACCTCGACGACCTCTTGATCAAGGGCTCATCCCAGCGGGATTGCAGCCAGAGCCTCCAGCTTACTCTGGACACCCTAGTTCGCCTAGGCTGGTTGATCAACTACCAGAAGTCTTCCTTGATTCCAACCCAGCGGCTGGAGTTCTTAGGCATGGAATTCGATACCTTTCGGGCTCAGGTCTTCCTTCCCAAGGAGAAGTTTCTTTCTCTTCGTCGGGGTGTCAGAGCGCTAAAGGGTCTGAGTCCTCTGTCCCTTCGTCTAGCCATGAGAGTTCTGGGGAGAATGGTCGCTTCTATGGAAGCGGTCCCCTATGCTCAGTTCCACTCTCGTCCCCTCCAGCTGGCTCTTCTGTCAGCCTGGGACAGGAATCCGCTTTCCCTGGACCGTCTCTCACTTGGTGGACGCTGTCCACCTCCATTCTGCGCGGGAGGTAATTTCTCCCTCCCCACTGGCAGGTGATTACCACCGACGCCAGTCTCCAGGGTTGGGGAGCGGTCTTTCTCCACCTCACAGCCCAGGGCCGCTGGACTGCTCAAGAGACGTGCCTCTCGATCAACCTCTTGGAAATCAGAGCCATCTTCCTAGCCCTCATCCGCTGGGAGTCCCTCCTCTCGGGAAAGCCGGTCCGCATTCAGTCGGACAACGCCACGGCCGTGGCATACATAAACCACCAAGAGGGGACTCGCAGCAGTCAAGTCATGGCAGAAATAGCAAAAATTCTCCGCTGGGCGGAGGGTCTCGTTCCCTCTCTGTCAGCCGTCCACATCCCAGGAGTGGACAATTGGGAGGCCGACTTTCTAAGTCGCCAGGGCATCGTGGCGGGCGAGTGGTCTCTTCTTCCAGCAATCTTCAGCCAGATTTGCCAGAGGTGGGGCGTTCCAGACGTCGACTTGATGGACTCCCGGGCAAACCACAAGGTTCCCCAGTACGTCTCCAGGTCTCGGGACCCGATGGCCGTCGGATACGACGCTCTCGTGATCTCTTGGGCCCAGTTCCGGATGCCCTATCTGTTCCCGCCTCTCCCTCTGATCCCAAGGGTCATAAAGAAGATCAAGTCGGAAGGGGTCCTCGTACTCTTGGTAGCTCCAGATTGGCCTCGCAGAGCCTGGTACGCGGAGCTGATGAACATGTTATCGGACGTTCCGTGGAGACTTCCGGATCTTCCGGACCTTCTTTCACAGGGGCCTCTCTCCCACCTGAATTCTCGGTCACTGAATTTAACGGTATGGCCGTTGAGGCCGCGGTCCTGAAGAACGTGGGTTTTTCTCATAGCGTCATCCAGACTGTGATAAGAGCGAGAAAACCAACCTCCTCGCGTGTCTACCACAGATGTTGGAAGGCCTTTTTCCGATGGTGTCGGGATAACAGTCTGTTTCCTATGACCTTTTCCCTTCCTTCCCTTCTCAGCTTTCTTCAAACGGGCCTAGATTCGGGTCTTTCCCTTAGCACCTTGAAGGGTCAGATCTCCGCTCTATCAATTCTTTTTCAAAGAGACCTGGCTTCCCTGCCTCAGGCGAGGACCTTCATCCAGGGAGTCGCTCATATAGCTCCCCCTTACCGTTCTCCTGTTGAGCCTTGGGATCTCAACCTCGTCTTAGACGCCCGACAGAGGGCGCCCTTTGAACCGCTTCAGGACGTTTCATTCTCACTTCTATCCTGGAAGGTAGCCTTTTTGGTCGCCATCACCTCCATTAGAAGGGTTTCAGAGCTGGCGACATTATCCTGTCGTTCTCCCTTTCTAGTCCTGCATCAGGACAAGGTGGTTCTTCGTCCGGTTCCTTCCTTCTTACCGAAGGTTGTCTCATCTTTTCATATCAACGAGGACATTGTCCTCCCGTCCTTCTGCCCTTCTACGGTTCATCCATTGGAGAAATCCCTTCACAAGCTGGATGTGGTCAGGGCTATCCAGATTTACATCGCCAGAACTGCCTCTTTTCGTCAGGCCGATCCTCTGTTCGTCGTCTCGGATGGGCGTCGAAAGGGTCTTCCTGCCTCCAAGTCCATGATTGCTCGTTGGATCCGTTCGGCGGTTCTGGAGGCATACCGCGTCAAAGACAAACAGCCTCCTTCGGGGGTGAAGGCTCCCTCTACCCGGGCAGTGGGAGCTTCCTGGGCAGTTCGTCACCAAGCTTCGGCCTCGCAGGTTTGCAAGGCTGCTACGTGGTCATCCATGCACACCTTTGTCAAATTCTACGGGGTGCATACTCAGGCTTCCGCGGACGCGAGCCTGGGTAGGAGGATACTGCAGGCGGCGGTTTCTCACCGGCCGACCTAGCTCCTCTTTTTCTGCACAATACCCGCCCTAGGGACTGCTTTTGGACGTCCCATGGTTACCTGTGTCCCCCAATGAAGCGAGAAAGAAAGAGGGATTTTTGGTTCTTACTGTAAAATCTTTCTTGGAGCCTTCATTGGGGGACACAGCACCCTCCCTTGAAGTTGTACCGTGTTGGCTAACGTGCCGTTGTTGTGGGTTGGTACATAGGTTGAGTGTTATATTACCTGTTCCTACTACTGCTTTTGCACCAACTGAGTTGCCTGGTGCCTGTCGGAGGGTGTATACTGCCGGGGAGGAGTTACTTCTTCTTTATTTGCATAGTGTCAGCCTCCTAGTGACAGCAGCATACACCCATGGTTACCTGTGTCCCCCAATGAAGGCTCCAAGAAAGAGATTTTACGGTAAGAACCAAAAAACCCTCTTTTCATCTCCGCAGCTGAATGATTTACATCTGTTAGCCAGCATAAGTACATGTGGGGGTTCCCTAGCAACCAGGCAACCCCCACATGTACTTATGCTGGCTAACAGATGTAAATCTTTCAGCAGAGGTGACAAAAACTAAATCTCCGAGCACTAACAAATACTCGGAGGACACCCGAGCATGCTCGAGAAATCTTGAGTAACGAGTATATTCGCTCATCACTAGTAGCCACCCCAAATTTCATGTAAGTGGGCACCCATAATGGTGTGACGTGGGTGTTCCAACCACTGGGACCCCTACTAATTCCCAGATGCACTGTGATGGGAAACCCTCTGAGAGAGGCTTTTAACTAGGGTTCCGTCTCATCATTCCTTGTATCAGTGGTGGTCTTGGACAGTTGCATTCCCAACTGATCAAGAAATGGTAAATTATTGCATCAGAATACAATTGGTTTTAGTGATGGAGCTCCCTTAAACAGTAGAGCTCTTAAGAATGAGTTTATCGGAATATTGTGATAGGAATGCCCTCCTTACTATTAAACAGTTGCATATTTGCTCTTTATAGTTGGCCATTAAAAACTGGCATGTAATTGGAGACAGCCTTGCCATAGAACTTCTAGTAACAGAAAAAGGAAACAGGAGCAGTATAATAGCAAGCCTTCCAGTGATTGAAAATTCCACTGCATCTGACCTCACTTCAGTAAGTAATCTTTATTTTTTCCATTTTCAGTGCATTGATTTTTTGTTCAAATAAAAAGATATACATGTGTATTTTTATTTTACAAAAAACTTACAATTTGATGTAAGTGGTTTTATTTTTTTTGCCAGTAGTAACCTTATGTTTTTGTTTTTCAGGTTATATTAACTTCAGGTTATTATGCAGTGTTTCGTGTGACATTGACAGCAAAAGAACTTGAAGGATTTTATGATGGAGGCATCCAGATAACCACAGATTATGAGGTATTACAATACAGCTTCTTACATAACTTATTGTTTATTGGCGTGGATTCTATTAATGTTGGGTCAGTTGGTATCTGTAGTATGATGGATCCTTCACTGTTTTGTGGCTTCTAATATAAACAGAAGTTGCAAAGTTTTGAATAGAAGCCTGCTTATGGTGCAATTCATAAAATGATTTAAAATAAAAAAAGACCTTTCATGCATACTTGTCAGGTATCACAACCTAGTCCCATTAAAATGAGTGGAGCCGAGTTGCAATGCCTGGACAACCCATGGTCAGGTGTGGCACTGCTATGAAAGAAAGCAGCCAGGTTGTTCTAACCCTGGCCAACCACTTTAAAGAGGACATTGTCACTTAATACAAAAAAAATTGCTAAATACCTTGCAAAAATCGCTGACCTCTTGATTCTGCCACTCTTTTCTGTTTTGCGATTCATCACTCCATTGCAGAGATATTCACATCTATTTCTTTTTGAGTGCACTATGTGAAATCTCTGCTTTGCAGTATGACTGGTTGTTTCTTCGGTCTTTGGGGGCCATGTGCTGTCACCTCTCCCAGACACTGCCAATCACAGCTTGGCAGTTTCTGAGATTGATAGACTGGTAGATCAGCTGCTGAACTGTGCGTGGAGAAGACTGTGAAGAAATGCCCAGTCCAGCAGAAATTTCACATAGTGCGCTTCAGAAGAAACAAATGTGAATATCTCTGCAATGGACCAACCCAGCATAACCGGGAAAAGAGCAGAAGAATCAGTGGAGCTGAGAGATAATTTACAAGGTACTTAAGTCTGTTTTTCTTTTTTCTTTCTTTTTTTTTATTCTAAGCAAGTGACAGATCCCCCAAAATCTTAATTTCTAATGTTAGACTATATGTAACTTCTCTTTTTTGTCTCCGATTTTTACCTTACCTTTCATAAAATCCTTTTTGACATGACTATTTACAATACCAGTTGAAAGGCCATTGTATTTGGGGAATAACATTTATAGTTCTGCCAATTCTATCTGTTGTCTTTCATAGATACTGACGGTCCCTGTGAAAGCTGTTATTGCTGTGGGGTCGTTAACCTGCTCTCCAAATTACATTGCTCTTCCACCTTCCTTTCCGGTGAGAGGCACACTAATACTTTTAACAGGCAGAACAAAAAACAACCGTAGAAGTAGCCAATTTTATTTCTCTCCGTTCTTATTTTTGCAGGGAAAATTAGTACATCAGAGTTTGAATATTATGAGTTCCTTCTCACAGAAGGTGAAATTACAGCAAATACGCTCCTTATCGGAGGACATCAGATTTTTTTATAAGCGTTTGAGGAGCAATAAAGATGAATTAGAGCCTGGGAAAAAATCAAAGGTATAACTTTACAAATACATAGACTGTAATTTTATAAGATATTCCACTTTAATGCTTCATACCACCTAAAGGAAGATGCATCTTGCACTTTCTCTATGTTCGTATTTGTTAAAATATAATTTGAATAGAAATAGTAAAATGAATTTAATCCTAATATTTTGGAAATTGCATGAAAAGTAAAATCTATACATACAAACTGTAGTAGAAACCACAATATAGGCTAGTAATAAGTGTTCATGGTTACAATAATAGCCCTATTACATAGAAGAATGAGCTGTAGGTAAAGATTTTTTTCCTTGATTTGCAGATAGCCAATATTTATTTTGATGCTGCTTTAAGCTGTGGTGACCACTGTTATGTTGGACTTCCGTTTTTAACAAAAAGTAAGTCATATTTGTGGGATGGGTAGATGTTGCTTCTATTCTATTTTAGCACTTTAGTTGCACGTTAAGTCTCATTTGCCATTACGCTAGAGGGCTTTGACTCTGTTATTAGGGGTAAAATATGATTTTTCATACTGTTTAGCGAGATAAATGTTTAACCCTGCTGTTGTCTTCGGTCAAAAATGACCGATTTTGAACTTTAAGATTTTGAAAAAAATTCAAGATGCGGTTCTGAAACTTGTGGTTGATTGACTTTTCCTCATTTGAGGGGGTTCTTACTATGCGTATTTTTATATATATTTTTTTATGTTTACTTTTTGCTCCACAATTTTTTAAACACTTGTACTCTTCGGTCAAAAATGACTGATAGCCTTTTATAGTGATCTCCAGCCATTTTATGAGTAAAATAAAGGAGCTATAATCTCATTTTGGACTATATATTACATCTACTACTATTTATCAATTTATTTAGGTCCTTTTGGTCCATGCAGATTTACACATACATTTATTGTTATTACCGTATTTTCCGGCGTATAAGACGACTTTTTAACCCCTAAAAATTGTCCCAAAAGTCGGGGGTCGTCTTATACGCCGGGTACGGCGTGTGCAGGGAGCGATCCTGGATGTTTCCAGGGTCTGAAGGAGAGGAGACTCTCCTTCAGGCCCTGAGATCCATATTCATGTTAAAAATAAAGAATAAAAATAAAAAATATGTATATACTCACCCTTCCGAGAAGCCTAGCTCTCACTGGTGTAAGCGTCTGCCTCCGTTCCTAAGAATTGCAGAGCGTGAAGGACCTTCGATGACGTCACGGTCAGGTGACTGGTCACATGAGCGGTCACGGACCAATCACAGGCCAGTCACCTGACCGTGACGTCATCGAGGGTCCTTCATGCTCTGCAATTCTTAGGAACGGAGGCAGACGCTTACACCGGTGAGAGCCAGGCTTCTCGGAATGGTGAGTATATACATATTTTTTATTTTTATTCTTTATTTTTAACATGAATATGGATCCCAGGGCCTGAAGGAGAGTCTCCTCTCCTTCAGACCCTGGGAACCACACGCTGTATAAGATGACTGGGCGTATAAGATGACCCCCGTCTTATACAGCGGGCATATCCCAAATTCCATATTTTATATGGAAAAGTTGGGGGTCGTCTTATACGCCCAGTCGTCTTATACACCAGAAAATGCGGTAGTTATAGTTTACAGTTGGATGAATCATTATTTTTGTATGTGCAAATATGCAATATGCATAAATATTCCAATAAAGCCATGTTAAATGTTTTGACAAAAAAAAAATAAAAAGTACGTTTTTCTTTCCATTTTTCATTTGTTTATAAACAACCAGGTTCACATACAATATAATACTGCAAAAATTATTCAATTAAAACACTTAAATTAGCTACAAATCAAGACTTTATTAGGTCCGGTCAAAAATGACTAGAAGATAACAAGTGTATAGTGGTAACCAGGAGAATAGCAGGGTTAATGGATGTTCTACAGTCACTAGGTTAAAGGGAAATCAAACTGGCTTGTTTAACGCCAGCGTCCTTGCATGGTCCCTCTCCCGCAGACTCACCGTCTGCGGCTTCTCCTCCTGCCACGGTTTCCTGCTCCCTGTGCATGTCACGCAGGTCTCCGGCAGCGTGCTTAGGGTGTGTGCTCCCTGCTTCTTAAAGTGGCAGCGTTCACTCCTGGAAGTAGCTAGGATGCATCAAATATTTAAGGCACTCTCCCCTGTAAGGAGGTGCCCAAGCAACAATTAGGGTTTAGTTAGTCTGCAAGCTGCTAAGCCCATTGTCAGGTCTCTGTTCCTGTACCTTTGTGAATATATTGTTGCACAGCTGAAAAGGGGTGCACAAGTGGGAGCCGAACCCGTGAATAATATAAATATATAACTTGGCACTCAACTGTTGTTTAATTTGAAGATTTTTAATGCAGTCCAGCAAAAATTAACAACGTTTCGGTCCTCACCGGACCTTCATCAGGAACTGTGATACATGATCAAAGGGTGTATAATTAAGTGCAGCTCAAGCCTAATTCCACCATCAGAGGCTGTAGCGAAAACCTGATGGCCGCTTAACCACACCCATCCAGGGTAAGCCATGGCCCATGGTGCAGTAGGTCCACGATCCACCAGTGTGAGGCCACGTGCACACGTTGCGGAAAGTGGTGCGGACTGATTTTGGTAAATCTGCAAGTAAACCGCACTGTGGAATTACCGCAGATTTACCGCAATTTTTTTGCAGATTTTGTGTGGATTCCACCTGCGGTTTTACACCTGCGGATTCCTATTATGGAGCAGGTGTAAACCGCTGCGGAATCTGCACAAAGAATTGATATGCTGCGGAATAAACAACGGTACGTTTCCGCGCGTTTTTTTCCACAACATGTGCACTGCGGATTTTGTTTTCCATGGGTTTACATGGTACTGTAAGCTCAGGGAAAACTGCTGCGAATCCGCAGCGGCCAATCCGCGTGCACTTACCCTTACAGTTTGCAAATTATTTACTTAGTGCATATATATGACTTAGTTCCTAAAGGGAACCTGCCACCCCCAAAATCGACGGTGAGCTAAGCCCACCGACATCAGGGGCTTATCTACAGCATTCTGGAATGCTGTAGATAAGCCCCCATTGTATCCTGAAAGATGAGAAAAAAAAGGTTATATTATACTCACCTGGGGGGGGGGTCTGATCCGATGGGCATCTCGGTCTGGTCCGGGGCCTCCCATCTTCATAGGATGACGTCCTCTTCTGGTCTTCACACTGCAGCTCCTGGCGCAGGTGTACTTTGTCTGCACTGTTGAGAACAGAGCAAAGTACTGCAGTGCGCAGGCGCCGGGAAAGGTCAGAGAGGCCCTGCGCACTGCAGTACTTTGCTCTGCCCTCAACAGGGCAGACAAAGTACGCCTGCGCCGGAGCCGCAGCGTGAAGACAAGAAGAGGATGTCATCTGATGAAGATAGGAGGTGCCGGACCGCACCGCGACGCCCATCGTACCGGGACTGCCCCTGGGTGAGTATAATCTACCGTATATACTCGAGTATAAGCCGAGATTATCAGCCCAAATTTTTGGGCTGAAAGTGCCCCTCTCGGCTTATACTCGAGTCATGGAGGGCGGCGGGTGAGGGGGAGAGAGGCTGTCACATACTCACCTACTCCTGGCGTTCCTGACGTGGTCCCGCATGTCCCACGGTCTTCGGGTGCTGCAGCTCTTCCTCTGTTCAGCGGTCACATGGTACCGCTCATTAAAGTAATGAATATGGACTCCACCCCCATAGGGCTGGAGCCGCATATTCATTCCTTGTAATGAGCGGTACTAGTGACCGCTGACAGAGTTAGAAGCTGCCGTGCCCGGAGACCATCTGTCCGGGAGATGGAGCCAGGGACCGCGCCGGAGCAGGTAAGTATTTCATATTTACCTTTCCTCATTCCACACGCTGGGCGCCGCTCTGTCTTCCCGTCCTCTTGCTGTGACTGTTGAGATCAGAGGGCGTGATGATGTACTAGTGTGTGCGCCGCCCTCTGCCTGAACAGTCAGTGCGGAGAGACGGGACGCCGAGGAGCAGCGGGTAGCAAGAGAGGCGAGTATGTCACTTTTTTTTTTTTTTTATTACAGCAGCAGCATTAAATGTGGCACAGTTTTATTTGGAGCATCTATGGGGCAATAATGAATTGTATGGAGCATCTATGGGGCAATAATGAATTGTATGGCACATTATATGGAGCATCTATGGGGCAATAATGAATTGTATGGAGCATCTATGGGGCAATAATGAATTGTATGGAGCATCTATGGGGCAATAATGAATTGTATGGAGCATCTATGGGGCAATAATGAATTGTATGGAGCATCTATGGGGCAATAATGAATTGTATGGAGCATCTATGGGGCAATAATGAATTGTATGGCACATTATATGGAGCATCTATGGGGCAATAATGAATTGTATGGAGCATCTATGGGGCAATAATGAATTGTATGGAGCATCTATGGGGCAATAATGAATTGTATGGAGCATCTATGGGGCAATAATGAATTGTATGGCACATTATATGGAGCATCTATGGGGCAATAATGAATTGTATGGAGCATCTATGGGGCAATAATGAATTGTATGGAGCATCTATGGGGCAATAATGAATTGTATGGAGCATCTATGGGGCAATAATGAATTGTATGGAGCATCTATGGGGCAATAATGAATTGTATGGAGCATCTATGGGGCAATAATGAATTGTATGGCACATTATATGGAGCATCTATGGGGCAATAATGAATTGTATGGAGCATCTATGGGGCAATAATGAATTGTATGGAGCATCTATGGGGCAATAATGAATTGTATGGAGCATCTATGGGGCAATAATGAATTGTATGGCGCATTTATATATCTATTTTTATTTTTGAAATTTACCGCTGGCTGCTGCATTTTCCACCCTAGGCTTATACTCGAGTCAATAAGTTTTCCCAGTTTTTTGTGGCAAAATTAGGGGGGTCGGCTTATACTCGGGTCGGCTTATACTCGAGTATATACGGTAACCTCTTTTTCTCATCTTTCAGGTTACATCGGGGGCTTATCTAGAGCATTCCAGAATGCTGTAGATAAGCCCCTGATGCTGTGGCCTTACCTCACCCTCGATTTTGGGGGTGACAGATTCCCTTTAACTACAAGTGGAGTATAATTACCTTGCTCAAAATATTCCTTCTAAAAAAAAAATTTACCGCACTTTTCGCTATACATAACCAAAAATATAGTCATACTTATGCTTGGTAGCTAGTGCCATTTTTGATGTGTATTTTCTGATTTCCTAACATACACACAAATCTTTGTGGCATTCACATAACATTAAAAACCTTGGGGTGCCTACTATTGAGGACATCCAGGACTTTACATATTCTTTAATTTCTGTTTCTGACATGGCCTAGGAAGTTTGCATCACAGTCCTTCTTAACATAATTCATTCATCTAGATCACTTGTGTAAAACAACATTGGAATAATGTGTAACAGATATTCTAATGATTTTGTCCACAGATGAGGTGAAGACTCAACACCACGTAACAATGCAAGAGGATGTTTGGGATTTAGATTGGGAAAATTATGAAAATCTTTATAAGAAGTGGTCTGAAATCCGTACACCTTTTAATACGTAAGTACCTGTAAAAGCTCCTTTACATTGTTTTCCTCTGAAAATTATAAATTAACCCCATAGTGACGGAGCCAAATTTTTGAAATCTGACCAGTGTCACTTTATGTGGTAATAACTCTGCAACGCTACAACAAATCCCAGTGATTTTGAGATTATTTTTTCGTGACACATTATACTTTATGATAATGGTAAATTTAGGTCAATATGTTTTGTGTTTATTTATAAAAAATATCAAAAATTTGAGAAAAATTTTAAAAAATTAGCAATTTTCAAAATTTGAATGATTATCCCTTTAATCCAGATAATCATAACACAGCAAACCATTAATAAATAACATTTCCCACATGTCTGCTTTATACTAGAACCATTTGTAAAATGTTATTTTATTTTGTTAGCATTTTAGGAGGTTTAAAAATGTAGCAGTAATTTTTCATTTGTTCAAGGAAATTTACAAAATGTATTTTTTTAGGGACTTATCCATGTTTGAAGTGACTTTAGGGGTCCCATAAATTGGAAAACCTTCAAAAGTGATACCATTTTAAAAACCGCACCCCCTAGCATATTGAAAACTGTAGTCAAGTAGTTTATTAACAATGCAAAGTGGCATGACAGAAATAAAAATGTGTATTTTTACCACCTAAATGTCGCTAACTTCTGAACAGGTTACTACAGCTGTCAGACTCTAAGGCCGCTATTTGGTCATGAATTGCCATGGCAAACATCAGGACCACACAATCCTGATCTGAGAGCACCAATTTGGATAAAGAGGAAGCCCCCACACTCTGTTAACCATTTATAATGATGTAGTCACTATTGACAACAGCATCTAAGTGGTTAAAGAGATATAGATGGTGCAAACACTGATTGTGACTGATGCAGCAAGTTGTCAGCTATAGTGTACAGCTGACAGCTGCTGGATTGTCACCTGTATGGGGAGGCTATTCTCTTATATCTCAGGTCAGTTAAAAGACAAATTGGCTGTCATTAAGGGGTTAAAGCCAATAGTTCATTGTTACTTATGAAAGTCGTTGGGTATATTGAAATAGGAGCTGATCTGCAGCACCCGGAGTGGCCACTCAGTAGTGCGGGAGCTGCGGTGTTCTGCTTCGTACACTGTTTGCATCCGGCCGCTGCAGTAGCTGGGATCACTTGATTGCTGGGTTGTTGGACCCCCACCAATTATGATATTGATGACCTTGGAATAGGTTTCATAGCTGTGGAAAACACTTTTAAGAATATTTTACTAGATTTAGGTTTGGAAATTCTAGTAGAGTACTGAATAGCAGTAAATGTCTCTGGTGTTGTATCGATGTCATTTAACTTGATATTTTGGCTATGATAATTGTGGATGATATAGTAAATATGATCAATTTTTCTTTTCAATCTTCACTTTCACATGCGATAGCTGCATTTAGCCTACTTCTCTTCCTTCCAGCCGCCCCAAAGACATGCTCACTGTGTTCTTGCTGGCATGCATATGAAAAGAGGGAGTAAGCTCTCTCAGGCGTAGTTTAAAGGGGTTGTCTGGGACTTTTATATTGATAGCCTATCCTTAAGATAGGTAATCAATATCTGATCTGTGGGGGTGCGACACACTGCTCCCTCGCTCATATTCCCTGTGCCAGTGTCGGCTGGATATGATGAGGTGCAGAGCTGCATAGGGGCCTCATCCAGGTACTGCGTATCCATCCCTTATTGATTCGAATAAGTAGAGGATATGCAGTACCTGGCTAGTATTCCGTTGACGGAACATGTCCGCAACTCTGCACATCTGGTAGCTGATTGGTGGATGTGCTAGGTGTCAAATCGCCACAGGTAGAATATTGATGACCTATGCTAAGGAAGGCTATGAATAGAAAAGTCCTGGACAGCCCCTTTAATGTGAACGGCTACCACCACTCCTTTTGGTGCAGGACCCTTTTCCTAATATGGATTTCAGGATTGTGTTCCTGATATGCGGATGAGTCTTCTTATGAATTTCAGCTCATGTAATGTTTTATTTCATAGAAATGGAAGCTAGTCTTTCTGTATCCATGCTGAAACCAACTTGTGTTTTATTTGTAGACCAGTTGTTGGGTTTGAGGTTGACACGGATCTTCAGAAAAATGTCCTTTCAGAAGTTAAGGCTGATCTTATCTGGCCTTCTATTGTCAGCTCATCCCGTCATGTGCACTTCCCCCTAACAAATACCAACTCCTCATCGGTAAGTGCAGCAGCTGTTTATTATGCTCATCCATTTCACATATTCATTACAGAGAGCTGGGAAGTGTTGACATGTTCCACTGTTTGAAACTGGCATTGTCCAAGATGAACACGAATTATTTTTAGGATTTATGTACTTGTATTACGACATTCCAGTAAGAATCAACTATGTCAAGTTAAGTTAATGGCTTGGTGATATGTTGCAACAGGAAGAAGAGATTGCACTAGAAAACCCTGCCGATGTATCAGTGTTTGTCCAGATCATGCCACTGGCACTTTATGCTAACATTTCATTGGTGCTGGATAAGATATTAGACCGGTAAGTGCAGAGACATTTCAACATAAAAGAACCTGGTTTCTTAAGATGTTTTTCTCGTTAACATTCAAAATGAGTATTTACATTTAATTGCTTCTTAAACAGTATTTGTAGTAACCTCAAAATGTATTCATATTGATGGTTTTCATGTGACCTAATACATCATAGAAGATAAATGTAAAGTTGGCAACCTTGCAGCCACGCTCTGATTCATGCAGCCCCTTAGCCCCTTGTGTGGGCAGCATGAACCTAATGACAGGTTACCTTTTAAAGGGTTGTTCTCATGTTAAAAGATGGGATGTAATGATAGGCAGTGAGAAATTAAGCATGTTTGCAATTTCATTGCTGTATTTAATTGCCTCCAATTCCTCCTTTCTCCTACGCCTCATTGGGGGACACAGACCGTGGGTGTTATGCTGCTGCCACTAGGAGGACACTAAGTGATACAAAGAAAGTTAGCTCCTCCCCTGCAGTATACACCCTCCTGCTGGCCCTCAGCTAACCAGTTCTTGCTTAGTGTCTTAGGAGGCACTTGGGTCTTTTTTCCCAGACCCCATCTTTGTTTTAATTTTTGATTTTTTAATTTTATGTAAATTTTTAATTTTTTATTTAACGGAGTGAAGGGGGCGACGGGTCCTTTTTTTCATAAGGTCCGCTCTCCCCCGAACCAACAACAGGCGAGCACGGCGAGTATACCTCCCCGTCCCTCTCCTGCGACGTATGGCGCACGAAAAAAGTTTGCGCCAGGGCAACGGTTCCTTTTTTGGTCCCGATTTCCCCCAACCCCCTCCAGGACCCTGCATTACAGCGATGTAATTTGGAGACGTAGGCAGTCCGGAGGGGATGTTGTGCCGCAGCCCCCCTCTGCTACAGAGATGCATCAGGGGCCTCTCCATCCCCATCCAGGGTGCATGGATTGAGCTTACAGACTCACAGAAGCGCCCAGCAGACCTGTGAGATCCGGGACGGCGGCTGTAAGTACCTTCTGGGGACTCCCCCCTGCTCCCCCTCAGCGGCAGCGATGCAGTCTGGGTCCCCAGGGAGAGGCACCGCCGACCGGTGGTCGGTGGTGCTCGGCGGCGCTCCGTCGCGGCCGCCGCCGCACATCGTCGGCAGGGCCCATAAATTTAGGCCCCGGCTTCTTCAGCCGGAGTAGGCCGCAGTGGCCTCTATGGGGTAGGCGCCGGCAGTACTTGCGGCAGAGCCCCTGGGGACAGGCGCCGGCGGTCGGGAACTGCGGCGGTTAGCGTCGCTCTGTTGCGGCCGCCGCGCATCCCCAGGCAGGCTGGAAATTTAGTCCCCGGCTTTTCAGCTGGAGTAGGCCGCAGTGGGCAGATCCCTCCCACGGCCGTAACCCCGCCCCCCTAGATCGGCGCTTCTCGTCTGGGACGAGAGGCGCCCTGCAGATCTCGGGGGCCATGCTTCCTCACGCTGCCTGCCTGGAAGATGCGGTCCTGGGGGTGCCACTGGCCAGTACGCCAGCGGCAATCATTCGGCGCGCGGCCCGCCGACGCGCTCCACCGGCAGGCTCCATAAATTTAGTCCCCGGCTTTTGCAGCCGGACTAGGCCGCAGTTGAAATCCTTTTCAGGAGCGGAGGTGCTTTCATGGTCCCGATGGGCTGAACTTCGTGGATGTACAGAAGCCCCCCTCCATGGTCCGGGCAGCCTCCTCCACCACTGTGAAAGCGGACAAGGAGGCGGACGGTTCCTCTCCACCTCCTTAACAAAGGGATGATGGATTGAGGTTTATCTCTCTATCCCTGCACCGTCCACGCTGCAATACCCGACATCCGCGGCGGCTCCATGCCGGGACGCGCACCGTTGGTAAGTGGATTCTGCCAGCAATGGGCTTCTGCAGCGGGATATTGACAGGCAGTCTCAGACTTCCCTGTGGCCACCTCCCTGAGGTAACGCTCCAGTCGGCTAACAAATTTTGCTCCCGGCTTCGGCCGATGTGTAGTACAGAAGCGCACTGTGTCGCCTCAAGGCGGCTTAGCCTTTTTTTCCTGGCGCTTAGCGCCTGACGCAGAAGCGCTCAATTTTCTCGAGCAACGGGTGACCACCCCTAACTTTTACGCTGACGCCGGCTGCAGAAATTTACGCCCCGGCTGGGGCCTATCATGGAAGTTTCGAGGCTCCGCCCATGTCGTGCCTGTAGCTCCGCCCCCTAAATTGGCGCTTCTCGCTCGCTGCGAGATTTTACCTAACCCGCATGACCAGTATTCCTGGTCTTAAAGTCACACGACCAGTATTCTCTGGTCTTAAAGGCACGTGACCAGTATTTCCTGGTCTTAAAGGCACGTGACCAGTATTTCCTGGTCTTAAAGGCACGTGACCAGTATTCCCTGGTCTTCAAGGCACGTGACCAGTATTCCCTGGTCTTAAGGGTACGTGACCAGTATCCCCTGGTCTTAAGGGTACGTGACCAGTATCCCCTGGTCTTAAAGGCACGTGACCAGTATTCCCTGGTCTTACAGGCACGTGACCAGTATTCCCTGGTCTTAAGGGCGCGTGACCAGAATTCCCGGGTTTTAAAGGCACACGTCCAGTTTTCCCTGGTCTTAAAGGCACACGACCAGTATTCCCTGGTCTTAAAGGCACACGACCAGTTTTCCCTGGTCTTAACGGCACACGACCAGTATTCCCTGGTCTTGAGGGCACCATGACCAATCCGAAACTGGTCATAAATGAGGAGCCCTCTGCCGCTGATCCCAGTTTATCCCAGTGTAACTAGTTCCCTCAGCCTAAGCTCCCTCGTAGAGCTTTTGCCATCCAGTCCGGATATGCGATTCACTGGACAGAAGCCTCTACGCGGGACGCTATGCCTGGTCTGATTTTTAACGGCGACAGGCACTTTAAAGGGCGCCGGTCTCCCCACACCATCAACAGACGGGCACTCGAAGGTCCAGGCCTAACGCCAGACAGCCTGTCCTGTCCACCCGGAGACTTGCACTCTGTGGATGTACAGAGGCATCCCTTTTTTCGGGCGTCTGAGCACCCCCCCTCTGCATCACCACTATTTAACAGAAGATGCAAGTAGGCGTATTTCCCTCTCCACTTCCTTGTTAAGAGGATGGGGGATCGAGGCTCCTAATTTTTAACTCTGCAATGACCTGCTGGAAGCAGCGGCGCATTCTGCCACTCGGCAGATTAACCGGGTACAATCTCCTGTGGTTTACCTACCAGTATCCCTGCCCGATATGTCCTCAATTAAAAATGCCACGATCTGTCAAATAGCACATCTGGTTTGTTCCGTTTGGCAGCTACGGGTCCAGCCCTTTAATCTCCCTATCCGCCGCATGGATGCTAGAGCCCTTAACTACTTCGATTCCCACCAGTATCCCTTTCCTGATCCCTTTCCTGAAGACAGTTCAGCTGGTCAATCATATTTTTGAGCGGGAGACTAACGAACAATCGTACGTTTCCGCAGCCCCGACCAACAATGAAAGGGTTGTCCAGGACAGTCTAGATCTAAGGGATCTTGGTTACTAAGAGGTGGAACGATAAGTAGGACCGATTCCGGACCTCAAACTTCTAACAATCTTTTCACAAGGTTCTTCTTCGAATGGAGTTTCATCCGCTCAGCCATTACTTCAACAAAAAAGGTGCAATTTCGGGCATCCATCGACATTCGGGATGCCTAACCTCTTCAAAAATTCCTTTTGCTTTTCCATTCGTGAACAGCATTTAGGTCACGACCTTGTTCTTCGGCCTTGCTACCGCATCCAGGGTGTTCGCAAGGGTCATGGTGGCTGTCATCTTGCACCTAGAGGCGTGGTCGTCCTATCCTGTTTGACCGACTGTTTACCCACCCTTGCAGGACTACCCTAAGTCGACTATATCACTTGCGATACCCTCTCACCTGGGCTGGTGGCTAGACTTAGACTACTCCTCATTTCCAGCCCAGCAGATATCCTTTTTTGAGGATGATCCAGTATTCTTCCAGAAGGGTGGTAAATCTCCCTCCAGACAAGGTCATGGTTTTTCAACAGGGAGCTCGCGCTCTTGCTCACTCCCCCCCCTCATTTCATTTGATTTACTGGGAGGGTTCCAAAAAAAAAAAAAAAAAAAAAAAAAAAAAACAACGGAGACGACAATGGAAACAGTTTCCTTTGCTTCGTTAGTTTTCAGCAAGTCAAGCAGCTTTTCAGACGATAGTCTCTGAGCTCCTTCTTCATCCGGAGTTTTTTCTCCCGGTTCCATGGTTACTAGTAACTTCCAATGCCAGTCCTCTTCTCCCGATCATTGCTCTGGAGATCTCAAGGGTAGTCCTATAGTAGGTCCACTCCTTATGGCGGGTCAACCCATCCGAATTCAATTGGACAACGTCACGGCTGTCATACGTCAATCATCTAGCGAGTACCCACGTTCAAGCACCATGGCCAAAGTACCTCACATGGGCCGAGATCTATCACTCGGTGATCTTGGCAGTTCATATCCCAGAAGTAGAACTCTGGGCTGCGAACATATTTAGCCGTCAGGGTTTCACCTCAAGTGAGTGGGAACTTCACCGGAAGTATTCCATCAGACCCGCCTTCACTGGAGCTCTACAGTTGTAGCTCGGATGGCGTCCTGACTGATCGCCGGTGTACTGGAGTTGGTTGTTCGGCCTCGAGATCCAGGAGCCTTCGCACTGCATGCTCCGGTTATTCCGTGGTACCAGTTTCCACTTCCGAAAGCTTTTCAGAAGCAGAAAGGGCCCCAGTGATCCTCGGAAATCCGTACTGACCACGTCAGTTCGCTTGCGGAGCTGGTAGCTTTCTGTATTTCTGCAACAAAACTGCAAGTAGGGACCACCTCGCAGGATGTTTTTCACATGTAATTCTTCCCTTTTGCATACCGTTAGATCACTGGGATCTATTCTCTTAGGGAAGGTTGCCCCCCTTTTCTCTCGGCGATATCCTCATCCTGACGAGTCTTCGGTGCTAACGGGTCTTTTTCAGTCTTTTTTCTCTTATTTCCTTCAAGGTTGTCCTCAAGCCTTCCCTGTCCCTAGTTACCAAGGTGGTATTGTATTACTACTGTCATGAGGGCATAGTTCCTCCCTCATCTCTTTTGGCATCACTCCACAAAATGGAATGAGGTCCCCATATTCCGGACAGAGCAAGTGCTCTAAGTAGGTATGTCTTGAGGATGGCGTCCTTCCGAAGGTTGGACACTGTATCTTGGGTTTCCTACCGGTAAGAGGAAGGCTTCCTGACTTTTACAGGAAGGGTTTGGCCGTCTCCATCGGCCATTTAGCCTGGTGTATTCTTTCACCATCCAGTAGTCCTTCCGTGTTAGATGACAGCCTATCTCCCCGTCTATCGTGGGTTCCAGGCACCAGGCGTCAACAAGACACGCCTGCAAGCTTGCGGATTCGTCCAGTCCGCATGCATTCTTGAAGCATTATAATTCCCAGACTTCCACAGATGTGACTCTGGGCAGGCGGACTCTGCAGGCCGCGGTGGCGCACTTGTAAGTAGCGGTTACACAGAGCCTGATCTGATGTTGTCCCCACCCAGGGACTGCTTTGGTACGTCCCACGGTCTGTGTCCCCCAATGAGGCGTAGGAGAAAAGGAGATTTTTGTTTACTTACCGTAAAATCTTTTTCTCCGAGCCAATCATTGGGGGACACAGCTCCCACCCTAGTATTGGCTTATGCTTGTTGTTACAATCCGATATGCTATACTCTCATATATAATATGACATGCTGTAAGCTAATATGTTGTTACTGCTCTCCTACTGCTTTTTGCACCGAACTGGTTAGCTGAGGGCCAGCAGGAGGGTGTATACTGCAGGGGAGGAGCTAACTTTCTTTGTATCACTTAGTGTCCTCCTAGTGGCAGCAGCATAACACCCACGGTCTGTGTCCCCCAATGATTGGCTCGGAGAAAAAGATTTTACGGTAAGTAAACAAAAATCTCCTTTTTTCCTCTTTATCTCATTGCTCTCTGTTAGAGGTGGCCGATCATACGCAGTGGTTACAAGAGCTTTCCTAGTGAGCTTGTAAGCACTGAGATTGCTGGAGCGCAGTGTTGGCATCTGGTCCTGGGCAGCTTCAGCCTTAATGCTCTTTTGGTGCTGCACAGGCAACGCAGCCTCTATTAGCAACATCGGATTTCAGTGCAGTGCTGTTGGCCTGAACAGTCTATAAATCGCACCCCCCCAAAAAGTCAGAAGGCAGGGGGAGGTGTGTTGCGCAATTGAAAAGTTGAGATAAATCCAAGATGTCCACTCTTATCTATTCCAAACTGTAACCTGTTGCATGTACGCATTGAAAAAATACTGCTTGAGGCAGGTGGGTTGACTACTGTAGAGCAGAGGTGTCAAACTGCATTCCTCGAGGGATGCCAACAGGTCATGTTTTCAGGATTTCCTTAGCATTCCACAAGGTGCTGGAATCATTCTGTGCAGGTGATTAAATTAGCACCTGTGCAATACAAGGAAATCCTGAAAACATGACCTGTTGGCGGCCCTCGAGGAATGCAGTTTGACACCTCTGCTGTAGAGTATAGCAAGTTCCTTTCAGGCTAAGGAGCATCATAGAGATTGAGTAGATGAGAGATGCTCGATCAGCCTGCTAAGTTTACAACAGGACACTGGCAAGGAGGAAAAAGGGCCACGCTGTTCCGCTGCCAGCTTACAGCAGAGCACGGTGGCTCACTCTGCACAACAGGCGTTTTTCCTTCTAATGCCGTGTCAGATTGAGCGGATAACTTCTGCTTGTTCACTATGAGCCTGCATGCCAAGGATAGGTTCCTACCTGAAGTAGGTTACAATGGCCAAATTGGATTACTTCTTGGAGAACGCCTTCTTCTCCGTTGCAGCACAGAAATACAATTTGTCCCCAATGTATTGTATTTGATACTAATAATACGTGTTTGACTAGTGAGGGCGTAAGAGGCATTTTTCATGTGTCTTCTGACATTGTAGGAAAAGCAAACATAATATTTCAAGATTCTCATAAACACGGATAGTGAGAACTAGGAAAGTGGTTGAGAAACCGGTTTTGTCATCTTTTATGCAAATTGTGTCAATTTTGTCTTCTTTCTCAGGTTTAATATTAGTAAGTTGCTGAATATAGATCTGAAGACACTTGAATTCAAAGTATTTAGAAATAATGTAAGTATGCAGATATATTGTGAAATTGTTTTAGTTGTGAAACCAAAAATGCTGCACATTTTTTTCATCATAAAGGTTAACATTGCAGAAATACCTTTTAGGGTATCTGCGCACATTTAGTATTTGCAGCAGATTTTTCTGCTGAAAAAACTTTTGTGTTGGTAGGAAAAATGCTGTTTTAAAATACGCACTATTTTTATTGCATTTTTACTGCGTTTTTATTTATTTTCATTAATTTGAATAGGTGTACATGCTCAGTAGTGAGGCAGGGCTGTGGGGTCGTAGAGTCGGAGACAGGAGTCAGGGAAATTGAGGAGTTGGAGATTTAACCTACCGACTCCACAGCCCTACTATTCAATATTGTGATATATAGCCTTGTTTGTGACCCTTCTATAAAAAATCTATATATAAGTAGCTCGGTCATCAACTACTTACTGGTATCTCAGTTCTGACCTCAGCTCTTAAGTCACAGAAAACTGCTTTCAGTGTGTCCCAAGCTATAAAGTACTACCTAACATTTGGTCATAAGCTGTGGATGAAATGAACAAGAATTGAACACATACAAATTTCCCCATACAAGCTGCATATATAAATACATTTTATGTATAGGACTTGAAGAAGCCAGTGTATTTATTCTGAAAATTAATGTGAGATTGGCTGTTAAATTCTGATAGTAAGATAAACATTATGAATCCTATTGCATGACACGAACAAATATCTATTGGTCAGGAAAGCTTTCAAAAAGGCAAAGCCATTGTGACATGGATTTTCAAAATGACTCACCAGCCTCATTAGGCGTAAAAGATTTTGATCTGCTGATAAACACTATTTACCATGTGTCACCACGTGTTTACATATGGAACTAGTAGTGTCGCTGTTTTTACATGTGGAACTGATGATACTTTTTTTCTTTGTAGAAATACGAATCGAGCATAAAAGTCAATACAAATAAGGCAGGAGGTGCTCTGGGGACGTCAGTGCACATGGAAGTAGCAGTTTTCATCTAACGCCCCAGTGCACTTCAAACCTGATTTCCTTTGCTTCTGGCTTTTAAAGGGAAGCTGTCACCAGGTGTTCCCCATGCGTCCGACATCTTTAAACCCTCTTTAACAGCAGTCTAGTATTCTGTATGTCCTCAAACTCTTATTTAAGGCACACAAAAAAAAGCTATTATTGTAGTCACAGAGAAGCGCGGTCCTGTCTGATGTACTTTTCTGGTTTTGATCCAGCGCCTTCTCTCGTCTTTCGATTGCAGTCCTCCTTCACTTCTTCATGTGGATGACGCATCCTATGTCATCCACACAGTGCCCTGCATCGCGTTCCTGTGCAAAGGCCAAAGAGCACCGATGGCCGTTGGTAAAGCCGACGTATGCGCAGTACACTGCTTTGCTCTGCCTTTGGCGGGGGAGATAGGAGTACGCCTGTGCAGGAGCGCGATGCAGGGCACCGTGTGGATGACATCGGATGCATCATCCATGTGAAGCAGGGAAGGAGGACGACTATCACAAGAAGAGAGGAGGTGCGGGATTGTGCAGTCTATGAATATAATAAAAGCTTTTTTTTTGTGTAGTGAATAAGGAATTAAGGACAGACACTGTCCGTACTTTATATGGGAATAAGCTGGTGACAGTTTCCTTTTAAAACTAGGTTTCTCCTGAATAGCTCATCAAATGCCTCCAAAAAGGTATAATTTATTTATTTTTAGAAGAAGCGCATGTACAGCCATTTTCCTATTTCCATATGTAAAACATTCTGACAGGATCATTTAAGTTTCTTGCATAGTTTCATGAAGCTCCTTGACTTGATTAGCAAAGTGGCCGTTTCTCTTTAGAATGAGGTTTTGGGTACATTGCCATATTACAGCTATATTTACAGCTTCTGAATTGCACTGAACTGTTCTAGGGCACACGTATTCCTATGTGGCGCTCTTCTGTACCTCCAAATGCCTTGTCATTATTCTCATACTGCATGTTTCATGGCTAGCAGTGATCTGCTGTAGACCGTTTTCCTGCTCTATAACATTCTATAAATGTTACAACTGATAAAATAACTCCATTTGCAAAGTTTGCAAATTATATGTTTTATAAGACACATGACTTCATGCCATTTGTTTGTTTAATAAAAGAAGCTGTGTTCTCATTTAATTTTTGTATTGTATTTTAAAAGGTGCAACCTATACTGAGCAGTCCTAGTTTTGCGGAAGGACTGTCACGTCACTCTGTTCTTAATATTATTCTTAAGCCTGGAGAGAGAAAAAGCATTAAAATTCGATTCACTCCAGTGCTAAACAAAACTGTATCTTCATTACTTATAGTCAGGTAAGTCTATAAAGAATGAATTATGTTATCGCTATAAGGTTTAACACTCGAGTTCTTTGGAATTTATGGCATAATTTGTTTTGTACTTTTTATATTTTAGTTATAATTCTAGCATATATTTCGATTTGTTTGCTTGCTTCACCTTCTCAGTAATGCTTCTTTTTTACTTTTACTGCTAATCATAGTTCTGGAATGAATATCGTAGCCACCACAAATGGCGTTTTTGTAGTGTTGATTTACCATATGAATATTACATCTCTGATGGAATCAATGGGTTCCTCATGTAATGCACTGTCGAAACTAGATCTCCAAGGCGAGACCCAGTGGCTGATTAGGGCAGGACCCCCGTTTTCATATTCAGTGGGTGGGCCCACATACCATGGTGTTTTTGTTTATTTATTTAAAGCCCTCACTGTGGTTTGTAAGACTGTTTCTTTAGAAACACCTTCTACAAAAACAGTGTCAGTAGTCCACCCTAGCACCAGCACTTTATATACTAGCTTACTTCAGTCCTTGTGGTCATATAGACTATCCATACAACTATAAGTGGAGTTTATGCTGAATAGTATTTTCCTCATTTGGTCTGATTTATTTCATACTATGACATTTGAGCATCGTTTGAGCACTAGCACTTTATGACATTAATTGTTTACATACAGTAGAGCAGAGGTGTCAAACTGCATTCCTCGAGGGCCGCCAACAAGTCATGTTTTCAGGATTTCCTTTTATTGCACAGGTGATAACTTAATCACCTGCACAGAATGATTCCAGCACCTTGTGGAATACTAAGGAAATCCTGAAAACATGACCTGTTGGCGGCCCTCGAGGAATGCAGTTTGACACCTCTGCAGTAGAGGATCCATGTTCACCTTCTCTGTTACTTATATGTGGATCAGCAGCTGTAAATACCGAGTCTCTGGTCTAGGCTCTTTTGAATCATGTATGTTTTTTTATGCCTGGTTTGTGTACAATATAATAAACGTTTCTGAATTATGTACTAGATTGTGGACTATGAACTCCATGTTTTTTGTAGGAACTATTATGTTGGGAGTGTCCATGTGGGTAACTTATTTAGGCCGCTTCTAAAACCATATGACGGCGTTCACATTAGTGGGTATGCTATGTTTTCTGTTTGGATGATATTGGTCCAATTCTTTAGAAACAGACAGTCCATGACGACCCAGCAGCTGTAACTTATGCAGTATAAGGCACACACAACACAAAATGTCAAAATCCCCGGAGAATAGTTTTCCTTAGAAATGGTGACTGCACATCATATAATATTTGCTGGTGCATATAAAGCGTGGTCTGGTTTCAGTTCTGTATTGCCATCTAAAATACCAGGGTGCTTTTCATGGTTTAAATAGTCTTGTTACATTTTGTCCTTATCGATCTAGTTGCTTATTAATGGTTTTGTAAATTACGTCTGACATTTTGCTTTACATATGCCTTGCAGAAACAATTTAACGGTCATTGACGTAATAACCGTGAAAGGGCAAGGAGCAAATGAGAACATTAAGATTGGTGGAAAACCCCCTGGTCCAGGGAGCTCCTTGAGGTTTAAAATTACAGAAGCCTTTCTGAAAGACTGCTCAGACAGTAAGTTCTCCTTTCTCTCCTGGCACATTGCCACACTTCCATGCTGGCATCAGTCTATTCTTACTATATTCCAGTGATGTAAGAAATGTCATCTAATCTCAGTGGTTACAAAAAATACACAATACAGTATCAGAGATTTGTAATCCTTAATATTCGCTGCAGATTCCCTCTCTTGGTATGTGTTAGCCATGAGTGGCAGAATTATTAGGTTTACAATAATTAGAAGAAATGTTTAAAGGGAACCTGTCACCATTAAATCTGCATGCACCACGTTATAGAGCCGGTGGAGAGGATTGGATTTATATAGTGACTAACCGATATCTTTCTAGAAGTATGTATACAGAGATAACTGTCAATCACTAATAGGACTGGCCCCCTGGGCCAGAAATCTAGTAAGAGCACAGGTTTAAAGGATGAAAACTAAACATGAATCTGCTCAGCTCCCCCTGCTCTATAACATGATGCCGACAGATTGGACTGCAATTTCACGATGATGGGTTCCTTTTAACTTGCATGTGTTTGTATGAATGTTATGGCTTAGACTTCTCTACCTTAGTTGTATTTCTTCTATTTCAGAAATAAAGCCCAGAGAGCCAAACTTCACTCTTAAGAGAACATTCAAGATTGAAAATACAGGGCAACTTCAAGTCACAGTTAAAAGCATGGAAATCAGCGGGTATTCCTGTGAAGGATATGGATTCAAGATATTGAATTGTCAGGAGTTTGCACTAGGACCCAATTCTTCTAAGGAAATTATCATATTGTAAGTCTAACCGTTGCAGAGCTGATCCTTCAGAGAGCATGTAGATATAAAGTTGCACTGCATCTGAATGGTGGATGTTCTGGTTTTATCTTTTCACTGTGTCCAATTTATAAAAGTGATCAGTAATTTGCTTTATAATGTTATATATAGTGGTAGATCTAAAACTGTACAATATTGAATATATACAGAGAAGGCATTCGACACTTGGGTTTTCTTTGCGCTCCCTTAGAAGAAATTGGACTAGCCTTTATTTTTCTCAGGAAGATTATAGCCCTCTGTAATAACGTAACTACATAAGGTAGGACAGATTGCCTCTTGTCTTAGGCTTTTTATATTTTATTTATTATTTGAGTAACTTTAAAGTTACTTTTTCTACATATCTTTCATCTCTGGCCCACATAATCTCACTAATATATGGTCATCTCATGAGTGCGGCAATACCAGGATATCCGCCATACACTGGTCTTGAGAAAGGGAGTTTGCAGTTTTAGTATTGAGTATGGAGGAGCTGGTGGCGGAGTACTCCAAGGACCCAAGCAAATGCGAAGTACTCTGGTTGTGCTTCCAGGAAACCCTCATAGATCCAATTAACTATTCCCCCTCCCCTTTTTGGCCTCTCTTTTTTTTCACTCTTCCATATCCCCCACCCTTTTCTTTCTTTTACATGTAAACGATGTGTATGTAGTAAATGTGTTCTGTCCCAGGGCTGATCCCTGCTGAAATACATACTGGGTTGAGAATTTCCCTTTCTTAGATGTTGATTTCGACAGTTTTTCTCTTGTTGAGAAACAATATATTCATAATATGCAAAACCTGGCTTTTTTTTTTTTAAAGGGACACTTTGGTCTGCGTAAGTCAAAATGCAAAATGCATTCTAGACCTGTGAAGAATGTGCAGTGTTCCTTAAGGTACCTTCACACTAAACGATATCGCTAGCGATCCGTGACGTTGCAGCGTCCTCGCTAGCGATATCGTTTAGTTTGACAGGCAGCAGCGATCAGGATCCTGCTGTGATATCGCTGGTCGTTGAACAAAGTTCAGAACTTTATTTGGTCGTCAGACCGGCGTGTATCGTCGTGTTTGACACCAAAAGCAACGATACCAGCGATGTTTTACACTGGTAACCAGGGTAAACATCGGGTTACTAAGCGCAGGGCCGCGCTTAGTAACCCGATGTTTACCCTGGTTACCAGTGTAAAATGTAAAAAAAACAAACAGTACATACTCACCTGCGCGTCCCCCGGCGTCCGCTTCCCACACTGACTGAGCGTCGTAAAGTGAAAGTGAAAGTACAGCACAGCGTTGACGTCACCGCTCTGCTGTTAGGGCCGGCGCTCAGTCAGTGCAAGAAGCGGACGCCGGGGGACGCGAATGTAAGTATGTACTGTTTGTTTTTTTTACATTTTACGCTGGTAACCAGGGTAAACATCGGGTTACTAAGCGCGGCCCTGCGCTTAGTAACCCGATGTTTACCCTGGTTACCCGGGGACCTCGGCATCGTTGGTCGCTGGAGAGCGGTCTGTGTGACAGCTCTCCAGCGATCAAACAGCGACGCTGCAGCGATCGGCATCGTTGTCGCTATCGCTGCAGCGTCGCTTAATGTGAAGGTACCTTTAGTCCAAAGTTGTCAAACTGCTTTAAAATGGCAGAAAATGGTTAAAAAAAAAAAAGAAAAGGGTCCATAAAGTTTTACTGTTTTGTGTGTGAGCACTTATGCATTTCTGATTTAGTGCTTATATTTACTTGGCTCTGGCTGACTGTTCTTATCCTCACACTTGCAATCTCAATCAGTAATGGGAAATAATAAGGCTTCGATTCATCGTTTAAATTTTTATGTTGTGGTATTTGCCGTTTTTTGGCTACAAAGACTTCAAAATGGCACCAATGATTTATTAGTTTTATGCAAAGTGAAAACAAATTGACTTTTTTCCCGTCAAACTGTTTCTGTTACTTTTAAAAAAGGTGCAGTTGATGAATCAGGCAAAAACATCTGGAATTGCAAGATTCCCCCTACAAAATGGGGGGGGGGGGGGAAATGGTGCATTATAAAGTAGACTTCAAAAAAGCACAAATAGAATAATGAATTGTGTGCAAAAAAAAAAAAAAGCCAAAAACTAGACAAAAACGAGCTCAATAGCAAAGATGACTCTAGGCCTAAGCGTTTAATAAGAACGGTATAATATATTTTGTTGAGTCACCCTACTGAGGCTTGTAAGTCTTCCTAGTAATGCTTGATCATGTAGTATAAATAGGCTACCAATCACCCGGCGAACAAGCAAAATACGTGATCTTTTTAGTTTGCCTAGTAGAGCATTGTTCTCATTAGTGCATCATGTAAACTGGAGCCCTGCTGCCGAAAACAATGACGACGTGTGAGCACTGAGCGATCTATTACTGATCAATCAATGACTATCCAAAGTGCTGTCTGCCGTTTACACAGGCTATTAAACGACTGCTGACTAGCAGGCATGTTACTAATCGACAGTCGTTGTAACAACCATGGCTGTGGAATCAGTAAGCCAAACCTCCCACTCCTCAATTTCCCTGACTCCCGACCCCACAGCCTTGCCTCACTACTGAGCATGTACATAAAGTGCAGCATAGATTCATCTCAACTAAAAGCTGAGATCAGGAACAGAACAGACATGTATAGGACAGTACATAACTTTCCCAAATTCTTATGAAAACATTTACAGCACATCCTGCACTGTACTACTGTACCCAATTTATCATATATTTTAGGAGTCAGAGTCCGTACATTCTATACCGACCACTAAAATGGACGCCGACTCTGACTCCACAGCCCTAGTAATGCCGCATGTCATCTAGTGTAAATGCACCCTATTAAAAGGCAAAATATTGCGTTCTCCTAAGCAGGGTGATGGAGAATGGATGCTGAGAATCGACGCACATCTTTTACCCTGGACAGTATTTTCTTTGTGTGTCGGAGCTCAGCATCTTTGCTCCTATTAAATGAACACTTGATCCCAGGTGGGCGTTTTCCTAATTATCTGTGAGGTGGAAAAGCCTGTTTGCCCCAAAGAGACTTGTATACTTGACACACACTCTTATTTTTGTTTGTGTGTTACTGATACTTTGTAGGACCCATATTCTCCAAAGACCATCGGAACACTGCATAGCTTTACTATTCTTCATGTGTATGGCTTATTCTACACTAGATTGTCATTCCGGGATGGTGTACTATAAATAGTTGTGTTCTCTCCATTCTTTTTTGCAGGTTTGCACCAGACTTCACGTCCTCACGAGTGATTCGTGAACTAAAGATTGTCACAGAAGGAGGTTCTGAATTTGTGTTTGTACTAAATGCATCACTTCCATACCACATGCTGGCCTCATGTGCAGAAGCTGTTCCCCGGCCCAACTGGGAGTTGGCATTGTATGTCGTTATCTCAGGAATTATGAGGTAAGTGAGTGGAAGGTCATTATTATCACCCTCTATATCACTGAACTTAAACATATTTCATAAGTTTATGATCTACATAGAAGGAAGGTAAATAAGCAGCAGGATGCACAGAGGAACTGCAAAATCTATCCTGCTCCATGCTTGCAGCCCTTAGCCCATGATTTGAGCACAAAGCTGGAGAGACTTTTTTAGTTTCTTCTTTTCATCCTCCTCTCCCCCAACCCTTGTTTAGTACATATTAGTGGTAATATTGTTGAAAAGTGTTGATACATGTTTAAAAAAAAAATTTCCTTCTTGCACCTTTTTTTTTGCATACGTTCTAAATTGTTTTCTTTTCCCAGTTTGCTGTTTCTTTTGGTTATTGGAACAGCCTACTTAGAAGCTCAAGGAATATGGGAGCCGTTCAGAAGGCGACTCTCCATTGAGACATCAAATCCTCCATTTCAGTTGGGTCGACCCTTTGATCTCAGAAGAATAGTTGGCATATCAACAGAAAGCAAGTAAGTTATTTTCTTGTTGTAGTGTGTCAAAGCTGTTCAGTTTTCTTCTGTATATAGAATGACAATTAAATGGAGTCTATCATCAGAAACTGATGAGTTGAGGAAAACAAAATTTGTAGGACCCTGGTCCAATGGTCATGTCAGTTGTCATGTGAACCTTCTCCTACCTGCCACCATCCTTGGCGCTTTTTCTGAATAGTATGCCTCTTGTGATGTCATTGTTTTCAGCGTGACACATCCATAACATCTTGCTGAGCCATCTAATCGGAAAAAGCGATGGCGATGCCGTCAGGCAGGAGGAGGTTTTCGTGACTCTGGTCCTGCTCTATGGACAACTGCCTTATATGCTGCACCAGGGTCCTGCCAATCTGTTTGCTGAACCCTAAAACTGGTGATTGTTTAATCTTAAGTTTTATATTTAAACATTTTTTTTTTTAAGTTTTGATATATTTCTTTTTAATTGAATTTCCATGTCATCATCTACTCAACTCCTTAACGACCTTGGACTTATAGGTACGTCCAAGGTCATCTCCCTGCATTTGATGTGGGCTCAGGTTCATACTTTTCCCTGTATACATCATTTATAGAATTAAGGATAACTCTGTCCATACGTTTCCCAGACTTTCAATGGTATGAGAAAATACCAGATCACAAATACACCGGGATGCTAGAAGAATAGAATGCATGACATCTTGTTACACAGATTTAGTGAATGAATAACGTGTGTGTATTTGTGTTTTAGCTATAATTCTGCTGGAAGTGACTCAAACAATAGCTCTAGCCGAGGGTTGTATAGTGCAAATTCCAGTTCCAGAGCTACAAGTAATCACAAGCAAACCAACCCAGCATCCAGCATACACAGGAATACATCTGATGTGGAATCAGTCAGAGCAAAAAACTCCAGTGTATCCAGCAAAATGCCAGCTCAAGGGTCTACAAACCTGTCCTCAAGCAAAGCTTCCTCCCTGACCATAGATCCTAACTCCGTTGCTCACAGTTCATCTTTAACAAGGCGTGCTCGTGGAACAAAACTAAATCTGTCACCATCTCAAGGACCAGGCTTACAGGAGCAGCTTGTGCCAATGCAACCACCAACAGTGCCTCAGCCACAGGCAGAGCCGCCAGCAGAAGTGTCCCGGACAGGGGCCTGTAACACTTCACACCCAGAGTACTTTGGAAATAGTGGCGGTAATACCAGGCACAGTTCAGATGACTCGGACATAACTAGTCTTATAGAAGTAATGGATAAAGATTTTGACAACTGTGAACCCCCTCCATCAGATGTGTTTACAGAACAACCGCCATCTCCAGCAACAAAAAATAAAGGTGACGTAAAGAAATTTCCATGATATTTTAAATATTTTTAGCTTTATTTCAATCTAAAATCATTTATGATTTTAGAAAATAATCTGGCAACATGATATGAATTATTTTCAAAAAGAATATAAATTCAAGAAAAATATTTATCTCTAGTCACTTGTCTGGTATCATTGATGTCCATTTTCACAGAAATGTTGACCGATCAGATAAGAGCACGCACTATAACTACACAGTTCCCTGTTTTTTCCTATAAATCTGGCAGAAGAGTGCTCTATTCTGACTGGCAATGGAGTCTCTGAAGCAAAGTTTCTTTCTGAGACATGTCCAGATCTTGGAATCGGAGAGGGTTAAGCCAACTTCACTTAGAATACTTCTAGTCAGTGCACTACATTGAGACGTGCCCTTTTTTATATATTTTTTCATCTAGGAAAAGGGAAATCTCTTACACATAAACTTAAGTCTCAAAAGAAACAAGAAGAGAAAGAAAGACGAGGGAAAGCCAAGACACATGAGGATGAGCTGAAGGACTCTCTTGCAGATGATGACAGCTCTTCCACCACTACCGAAACATCGAATCCTGACACTGAGCCACTTCTCAAAGAGGTATGATCCCAAGTAACAGAAATTATGTGATGTTGGCAAATCCAATTTAGTTTTAGGACAGATCTCAGACCCCATTCTCCTGGCGAGGATGTTATGGGCTTTATCTGTTTACAAACAAGTTGCATATACATTTAAATAGACTCGACCTTGTTTGTCAGGGGTTGTAGATTTAATAACTAATTTTAACATAACACAGTGATGATGTATTAGTTCTTCTTAGCATTCGGCCGTCTCAAATGTGTTATCACTATATGGGGTCGGGCTCATGAGATGAGCCAACTCCATACAGTACAGGTGTCAGCTGTATGACATAGCCAGCAATGGAAGTTATCTCCAATCTCATCAGTTTAAACCCTTAAATGCAGCTGTCAATGATATGGGCATTTAAACCCCTTCATGACCGGAGGTATTTTCGGCTTTGCATTTTTGTTTTTTGCTCCCCTTCTTCCCAGAGCCATAACTTTTTTCGGTCAATATGGCCATGTAAGGGCTTGATTCTTGCAGGACAAGTTGTACTTTTGAACGACACCATTGGTTTTACCATGTCGTGTACTGGAAAGTGGGAAAAAATTCAAACTGCGGTGAAATTGCAAAAAAAAGTTCAATCCCAGAGTTGTTTTTTGTTTGGCTTTTTTACTAGGTTCGCTAAATTCTAAAACCGACCTGTCATTATGATTCTCCAGGTCATTACGAGTTCAAAGACACAAAACATGTCTAGGTTGTTTTTTATCTAGGTGAAAAAAAATTCCAAACTTTGTTAACATTTAAAAAAAAAAAAAAAAGCGCCATTTTTTGATACCCATAGCGTCTTCATTTTTCGGATTGGATGAGGGCTGACTGTTTTAACCCCTTTATGACCTTGGGATTTTCCATTTTTCCTTGTTCGTTTTTCGCTCCCCTCCTTCCCAGAGCCATAACTTTTTTATTTTTCCATCAATATGGTCATGTGAAAGCTTATTTTTGGCGGGACGAGTTGTACTTTTGAACGACTTCATTGGTTTTACCATGTCGTATACTAGAAAACGGGAAAAAAATTCCAAGTATGGTGAAATTGCAAAAAAAGTGCAATCCCACACTTGTTTTTTGTTTGGCTTTTTTGCTAGGTTCACTAAATGCTAAAACTGACCTGATTTGGCGATACCAAATATGTGTAGGTTTGATTTTTTTTTTTTTTTAATTGTTTTATTTTGAATGGGGCGAAAGGGGGGTGGTTTAAACTTTTATATTTTTTTTATTTTTTTTCACATTTTTGCTATGCTTTAATAGCCTCCATAGGAGGCTAGAAGCTGGCACATCTCGATCGGCTCAACTACATAGCAGCGATCATCAGATCGTTGCTATGTACCTGAAATGCAGGCTTGCTATGAGCACCGACCACAGGGTGGCGCTCACAGCAAACCGGCATCAGTAACCATAGAGGTCTCAAGGACCTCTATGGTTACTATGCAAAAGCATCGCTGACCCCCGATCATATGACGGGGGTCGGCGATGCGCTCATTTCCGACCCGATGGCCGGAAGCGCCGGTTAAATGCCGCTGTCTGCGTTTGACAGTGGCATTTAACTAGTTAATCGCGATTTCACCCGCCGCTATTGCGGGCATATTGCAGCTGTTCAAAACAGCTGACATGTTCCGGCTTTGATGCGGGCTCACCGCCGGAGCCCGCATCAAAGCGGGGGTTCTGACCTCGGACGTACTATCCCGTCCGAGGTCAGAAAGGGGTTAATGATACTATTTTGGTGCAGATACGTTCTTTTGATCGCCCGTTGTTGCATTTTAATGCAATGTCACGGCGATCAAAAAAAAATAAAAAATTCCGGCTGTTTAGCGATCAGGTTAATCCTTTTTTTTTTTTATTGATAGATCGGGCAATTCTGAATGTGGCAATACCAAATATGTGTATGTTTGGGGGTCACCGATGGCCGGATTTCAGTTGCGATTGCCGGAAGTGCATGTTAAATGCCACTGTCAGCATTTGACAGTGGCATTTCATGGGATAATAGCCTCGGGTGGATCGCAATTCCACCTGCAGCTTTCAGAGGCACATGTTAGCTGTTCAAAAAAGCTGACATTTGCCGGGAAAGATGTGGGCTCCGTCGGTGAGCCCACATCAAAGGGAGGGTGTCCGACATCGGCGTACTATTACACCCCCTGTTGGAAAGGGGTTAAAAGGTAGCCAAGTCGGCAACCAGGAGTCCAGCACAACCTGGTCACGGTATGTCAATTGGTTGCCATGGTGTTTCAGGGGTTTTATGAAGGCCCTCTGTCTTCCATGATATTACAGTATATCTATGAAACTACGTCTGTGGCTCAACTGCCTAGTAGACAAAACAACTTCTTAAATACAACATGAAAAAATAAATAAAATATATGTATTTTACTTTTTTCTGTTTTTTTTGCACATTGTTATATTCCCTTTTGAGGGTTTCAATATATGAAAAAAATATTTTATATATATAAATATACGGTATGTATATATATATATATATATATATATATATATATATATATATATATATATATATAATATCTGAGTGTCATTCACTCCTTTTTCCACCAGCATAAATAGCAAAATGTAAAAAATAAAATTACTTTGTTATTGCTGCATTCGTAATTGCCCACTCTAATAAAATATACAAATCTTTATCCAAACATCCTCCAAGAGCAATTTATCCCAATGATTCAGGAGCAATTTGGTGATGAACAATGTTTTCTCAATCATGATGGAGCGCCGTGTCACAAGACAGAAGTGATAAATAAGTGACTCTGTGAACATAGCATTGAGATTTTGGGTCCATGGTTAGGAAACTCCCTAGATCTCAATCCCATTGAGAACCTGTAGTACGTACATCCTCAGCAAATGGATGGATGAACAGAGGCACAGAAATTATGATAAACTCCAAGCGCTGAATAGATAAGAATGGGCTGTCTTCGGTCAGGATTTGGCCCAGTAGCTGATTTCCAGCTGACAGGGAGAATTGCAGAAGGCTTGAAAAATAAGGGTCAACACTGTAACTATTGAGTCTTTGGTGAACATAAATATCCCCTTTAAAATTTTAATTTCATTATAATTGCTAAAAATAAATGTGCAAAGACAGACACCGTGTATACATGTGGTGGAAATTTTCTTGAATCCTTCAATCCTAGATCTCCTGAGGAACCATCATCCGAAGGGGAAACGGTCGAGATATAAGATTTGACATGTGGATTGATAAGTACTCTGGCACAAGTTATTGATTTCAGTGAAGGGTTTCCAAATACTAGATTGACATGTGGGTTAAGTGTCTTGACACATGCAGGTTAATTTTTATGAAGGATATTGTTTCTACAGAATGTTTACATATCCTGCGAGCGTATAATAATTTTTATATAGTGGATTCATTGGAATTTATTCCCTATGTCCCTTTTCTAATGTTACTATATTTAATGGTCTAGTTTACCTCTCCCACTACATGTCTACCTGAGTGGCTCTTGACCATATGATGTAACATTTAGTGTTATCAATATTATTATATATATATTGTTTTGTGTTTTTGGTGCTGCCCCCCTCCCTATACTGTCTAATCGTATCATCTGTTACTATACAAGGGTACCGGGCTTACTAGGGGCAAACGACTTGGGAATGGGGAAACCACTTGCATGCAGTTTTTAGGGTGCCAACCCCTGAGGGGTCAGGAAAGGTAACCCTAGCGGTTACCAGGGAGATGTGCCTACCTTTTATTTAATATTCTATCTCTGCCCAATGCTCTATATATGATTGTTTCTTGATTGGTGATAACCCCTATTTATTGGGTCTTGATCCACTATTAACCCCTTCCCGATCTGCCGCCGCTGTCAGTCTTCTCTCCCCTCTGTTTTGTGCTCCGCTGCCCTCTGCTGCTTTCCCCTCCCCTCCGGTAAACCCCCCCCGCTGTCCGATCCCACCCCCCGTACCGCTAGAGTCCCGGGGACCCACCCGGTGTCCGTCCGACATCTTCGATGGGCGCCGCCATCTTCCAAAATGGCATGCGCAGTGCGCCCGCCGAATCTGCCGGCATGCAGATTCGTTACAGGTACATTTTGATCACTGTGATAGGTTATATCACAGTGATCAAAATAAAAAAAATTGTAAATAAAGCCCCCCCTTATCACGCCCATAGGTAGGGAAAATAATTAAATAAAATATATTTTTATTTTTCCACTAGGTTTAGGGTTAGGGCTAGGGTTGCAATTAGGGTTAGAATTAGGCTATGTGCACACGGTGCGGATTTGGCTGCGGATTGGCCGGTGCGGATTCGTGGCAGTTTTCCATCACGTTTACAGTACCATGTAAACCCAAATCTGATGTGCCCATGGTGCGGAAAATACCGTGTAGAAATGCTGCGTTGTATTTTCCGCAACATGTCAATTCTTTTTTTCTATCATCCATTTGTGTGCTGACTGCAAGTGTGAACAGAATCATATCTAGCAAGCTTTGCTCATGGTATTTTAATCCATCACTCCTGTGTTGCTTTTTTTTTTTCTCTTTCTCTGTTTTTGGTTTCTGATTTAAAGTGTTTAAAGCTATCTTTTTTTTTTCCTTCCTCTTTCCCACTGTTTTATGGCCTTGTTCAGCATTGGTTGTTTACCCTGCATAGTAACGCCTGCTAGGGCCTTATGCGAATTGGTTAATTGCTGATTGTGGCCATTTGGTTTCTGATTCTAGCAGTCATTTCATTTCATATATACTTAGTCTGGCTGGGATAGCCCGCGTGCGCGGTCGCATGTGCAACAGATATTAAGTGCAACAGTATAAAGTGCTTGGCAGTTAGACAATGGCAGTTGGACAGGGCAGGAAACAGGTAAGGTGCATAAGTTTATCATACAATCATGCTTCTTGGTCAGTCATACTACATTATGCATTGATCATATCAATCTGCTTCTTATTTGTTTTTACTTCTGCTTTCTCACAACTCGCCCGCCCTTTAACACATTCTGGGCACTCTCTCTATATCCACCCCTCCCTTCTCCCATGTATAAAGGCCCCGTCACACTTAGCGACGCTAAAGCGATCCCGACAACGATACGACCTGTCAGGGATCGTTGCTGCGTCGCTATGAGGTCGCTGGTGAGATGTCAAACAGTGAGATCTTCCCAACGACGCAGCAGCGATGCGGCGACCTGTAGCGACCTGTACAACGATGTCGTTGGTCGTTGTGACCCTGTCACATGGCAGCTATTATGACGATTCAGACCTCGATGAGGGACGTCCTGTGTGACGTTGTAGTCAACGATGTCGTTGGTAAGGTGTCAAACACAGCGATGTGTGCTACCCAGCGGGACCTCAACGATCAAAAAAAGGTCCAGGCCATTCCGACACGACCAGCGATCTCACAGCAAGGGCCTGGTCGCTGCTATGTGTCAAACATAGCGAGATCGCTACTGAGGTCGCTGTTGCGTCACAAAACTTGTGACTCAGCAGCGATCTCGCTAGCGACCTCGCTTAGTGTGATGGGGGCTTAACTCTGAGGCTCTACTGACATTTCTTACCAACTCCAAACCAACCACTACCGCCATGCAGCACTCAAAACGTTCATACAAATCATCCCAACGCACCAGAATCCGCAACGTGAGCACATAGCCTTAGGGTTAGGGCTGGAACTAGAGTTAGGGTTGGAATTAGGGTTAGGGTTGGAATTAGGGTTAAGATTAGGGTTAGGGGTGTGTTGAGGTTAGGGTTAGGCTTGTGGTTGGTTAGGGTTGGGATTAGGGTTGGTTGTGTGTTGGGGTTAGGATTGTGGTTAGGGGTGTGTTGGGGTTAGGGTTGTGATTACGGTTATGGTTAGAGTTGTGATTAAAGTTAGGGGTGTGTTGGGGTTAGTGTTCGAGTTAGAATTGAGGGGTTTCCACTGTTTAGGCACATCAGGGGGTCTCCAATCACGACATGGCGCCACCATTGATTCCAGCCAATCTTGCATTCAAAAAGTCAAATGGTGCTCCCTCCCTTCCGAGCCCCGACGTGTGCCCAAACAGTGGTTTACCCAAACATATGGGGCATAAGCATACTCAGGAAAAATTGTACAACAATTTTGGGGGTCTAATTTCTCCTGTTACCCTTGGAAAAATAAAAAAATGGGGGCTAAAAAATTATTTTTGTGGGAAATTTTTTTTTTATTTTCACGGCTCTGCGTTATAAAATTTTGCGAAGCACTTGGGGGTTCAAAGTGCTCACCACAAATCTAGATAAGTTCCTTGGGGGAGTCTAGTTTCCAAAATGGGGTCACTTGTGGTGGGTTTCTACTGTTTAGGTACATCAGGGGCTCTGCAAACGCAATGTGACGCCCGCAGACCATTCCATCAAAGTCTGCATTTCAAAACGTCACTACTTCCTTTCCGTGCCCCGACGTGTGCCCAAACAGTGGTTTACCCCCACATATTGGGCATCAGCGTACTCAGGACAAACGGGACAACAAGTATTGGGGTTCAGTTTCTCGTCTTACCCTTGTGAAAATAAAAAATTGCGGACTAAAAAAATCACTTTTGAGGAAATAAAATGATTTGTTATTTTCATGGCTCTGCGTTATAAACTTTTGTGAAGCACTTGGGGGTTCAAAGTGCTCACCACACATCTAGATAAGTTCCTTGGGGGCTCTAGTTTCCAAAATGGGGTCAATTGTGGGGGGTTGCTACTGTTTAGGCACATCAAGGGCTCTGCAAACGTAACATGACGCCCGCAGACCATTCCATCAAAGTCTGCATTCCAAAACATCACTACTTCCCTTCTGAGCTCTGCCATGCGCCCAAATAGTGGTTTACCCCCACATATGGGGTATCAGCGTACTCAGGACAAACTGGACAACAACTTTTGGGGTCCAATTTCTCTTGTTACCCTTGTGAAAATAAAAAATTGTGGGCTATAAAATAATTTTTGAGGAAAGAAAAAAGATTTTTTATTTTCATGGCTCTGGGTTATAAACTTCTGTGAAGCACTTGGGGGGTTCAAAGTGCTCATCACACATCTAGATGAGTTCCTTGGGGGGTCTAGTTTCCAAAATGGTGTCACTTGTGGGGGAGTTCAAATGTTTAAGCACACATAGGGGTCTCCAAACGTGACATGGTGTCCTCTAACAATTGGAGCTAATTTTTCATTCAAAAAGTCAAATGGCGCTCCTTCCCTTCCGAGCCTTGCCGTGTGCCCAAACAGTGGTTTACCCCCACATATGAGGTATCGGTGTACTCAGGAGAAATTGCCCAACAAATTTTAGGATCCATTTTATCCTGTTACCCATATGAAAGCAAAACAATTGAGGCTAAAAGAATTTTTTTTGTGGAAAAAAAAGTGTTTTTTCATATTTACGGATCAATTTGTGAAGCACCAGGGGGTTGAAAATGCTCACTATGCATCTAGATAAGTTCCTTGGGGGGTCTAGTTTCCAAAATGGGGTCACTTGTGGGGGAGCTCCAATCTTTAGGCACACAGGGGCTCTCCAAACGCGACATGGTGTCCGCTAAAGATTGGAGCCAATTTTTCATTCAAAAAGTAAAATGGCGCCCCTTCCCTTCCGAGCCCTGTTGTGCGCCTAAACAGTGATTGTCCCCCACATATGGGGTATCGGTGTACTCAGGACAAATTGTACAACAACTTTCGGGTTCCAGTTTATCCTTTTACCCTTGGGAAAATAAAAAAATTGTTGCTAAAACTTCATTTTTGTGACTAAAAAGTTAAATGTTCATTTTTTCCTTCCATGTTGTTTCTGCTGCTGTGAAGCACCTGAAGGGTTAATAAACTTCTTGTATGTGGTTTTGAGCACCTTGAGGGGTGCAGTTTTTAGAATGGTATCACTTTTGGGCATTTTCAGCCATATAGACCCCCCAAAGTGACTTCAAATGTGAGGTGGTCCCTAAAAAAATGGTTTTGTAAATTTTGTTGTAAAAATGAGAAATCGCTGGTCAAATTTTGACCCTTATAACTTCCTAGCAAAAAAAATTTTGTTTCCAAAATTGTGCTGATGTAAAGTAGACATGTGGGAATGTTATTTATTAACTATTTTGTGTCACATAACTCTCTGGTTTAACAGAATAAAAATTCAAAATTTGAAAATTGCAAAATTTTTGCCAAATTTCCGTTTTTTTCACAAACGCAAAAATTACACTGGTCAACACAATTTTTCTGGCACAAGGTTTTAAAACATATTTTAAGTCAATTTTGGCTGATGATTATGAATATGAACTCCGTTTTTGGCTATCACATCAGGATTTCGAGATATTTTCAATTTGTGTTGAAAATTACTCCTAATGTTTTATTGATAAAAACACTTGATTTTCGGTACTACATTTTGTATATTTTTAATCAAGGAATAACAAAGATTAGAAAGTCTATGTACAGCAAATCAAATATACTTGCAGAATTAAACTACAAAATATAAAAACACATATATATGGCACACAGATGAATGGCAAATGGCCGTTATTTGATCTGTGATGTACAGCTTCTGGGTTGTCTCTCATCAAGGACAGCAATAGTCAGCCATCATATGTGAGTCCCACCGGCCTTGATACCGTTCTTCCATTGTTTTAATGTCCTGATGAAAACGCTCGCCTTGTTCCTCGCTCACATCCCCAAGGTTCTCTGGAAAAAAGTCCAAATGGCTGTGTAAATAGTGAATCTTGATACTTATTCTACAGCCAAGATTTCGCAGACTCATTAGTAGCTCTTCCACAATCTCTTCATAGTTGTCTGCTTTCTAATTCCCTAGAAAATTCTGCACCACATTACAAAATGCATTCCCAGCTCCTTCTTCTGCCTCATTCATTGATGTGATAAAATTTGGGTCTCTCATAAGTGTTCTTATTTGAGGTCCATCAAATATTCCAGCCTTTTTCTTCTTTTCACTAAGACCAGGAAAAGTTGAACATGTATAGTTAAAGCATTCTCCACTGTGATTGAGAGCTTTGACGAACTGCTTCATCAATCCAAGTTTTATGTGTAAGGGAGGAAAGACCATATTCTTCCTATCCACTAGAGGATCATGGATGACATTCTTATCGCCAGATGCCAAACTCTGTCGCTGAGGCCATTCAGTTTTCACCCAATGCTCTGCTGTAGCTCTACTGTCCCAGTAGGGTGTTTTGTGTACCCTCCTTGCAGACCCAAAAGAAAATTAACCATTTTCAAATCAACACAAATTAACCACCCAAATTAAACTAAATTTACCTTAGTGAACCGTATAAACTGGCACTTTTCATACACTACTTATATTTATCATGGAATTCATGAAAATGGGCTATATACCTATAGCGCAAAAACGTGATGTGATAGAGAAATTATCAGATTTGAATTCAGCACCCTCAAATTAGTCTAAAACTGTTCTTAAAGGGAGGGTGCCGTGATTTTAGTTTTTGTATTAATAATTATTGATTATACAATCAATTATTTTTAATACAAAAGTAAATGTACCTCTTTCATACTTTTTTATTTATTCACTTTTACATTCACCACTGGAGGCCGCCATTTTCATTAGTGTGGGTGTAAGTGTCTGGGCACGACACTTGCACACCTCACTTACGGCAGCCATGTACATAGGAGCCAACGGTCGGGCTCCGACCGCATCTCCTGCCTCTCAGCTGTGACTTGGCCACGCCCACTGAGCTGCCACGTCACAGCTGTGAGAGGAGATCGCGGCCATTTTGTTTATTTCCCTCTGCCATCGCACACACAGCTCAGTGCGTGCGATGGCAGAAGCTGCTGCTGGGAGAAGCTGCTGCCGAGGGTCCAGGGTAAATATCTGCAGCGAGGAGCTGTGATTGCAGCCTGTACTTAGTATTACATTACAGGCTGCAATCACTGCCGACCTGTTCAGAGCAGAGCAGGGAGATCGTCACACTTCTCTGCCCTGAACATGACTCAGCACTTCCTGGTAGAGGAAAGAAGGTAAGTACAGCGTTTTTATTTTCTTATGCATCTACCACTGCTACCAGCCCCTATATAGCACCTAGCACTGCCTGCCTACCTCTGTATACCACTGCCTGCCTGCCTCTGTATACCACTGCCTGCCTGCCTCTGTATACCACTGCCTGCCTCTGTATACCACTGCCTGCCTGCCTCTGTATACCACTGCTACCTGCCTGCCTGCCTCAGTATACCACTGCCTGCCTGCCTCTGTATACCATTGCCTGCCTGCCTCTGTATACCACTGCCTGCCTCTGTATACCACTGCCTGCCTGCCTCTGTATACCACTGCTACCTGCCTGCCTCTGTATACCACTGCCTGCCTGCCTCTGTATACCACTGCCTGCCTCTGTATACCACTGCCTGCCTGCCTCTGTATACCACTGCTACCTGCCTGCCTGCCTCTGTATACCACTGCCTGCCTGCCTCTGTATACCACTGCCTGCCTCTGTATACCACTGCCTGCCTGCCTTTGTATACCACTGCTACCTGCCTGCCTGCCTCTGTATACCACTGCCTGCCTGCCTCTGTTTACCACTGCCTGCCTCTGTATACCACTGTCTGCCTGCCTCTGTATACCACTGCCTGCCTCTGTATACCACTGCCTTCCTGCCTCTGTATACCACTGCCTGCCTGCCTCTGTATACCACTGCCTGCCTGCCTCTGTATACCCCTGCCTGCCTCTGTATACCACTGCCTGCCTGCCTCTGTATACCACTGCCTGCCTGCCTCTGTATACCACTGCCTGCCTGCCTCTGTATACCACTATCTGCCTCTATATACCACTGCTACCTGCCTCTACATACACCTACCACTGCTACCTCTGTTCTGGGTAGCTAATCCTGTCCCGTGTACTGTGTCCTCAGCAGTCAGTATCACACAGGACAGGATTAGATACACGGCTCAGCAGTCGGTATCACACAGGACAGGATTAGATACACGGCTCAGCAGTCGGTATCACACATGGCAGGATTAGATACACTGCTCAGCAGTCGGTATCACACAGGACAGGATTAGATACACGGCTCAGCAGTCGGTATCACACAGGACAGGATTAGATACACGGCTCAGTAGTCGGTATCACAGGACAGGATTAGATACACCGCTCAGTAGTCGGTATCACACAGGACAGGATTAGATACACGGCTCAGTAGTCGGTATCACACAGGACAGGATTAGATACACGGCTCAGTAGTCGGTATCACACAGGACAGGATTAGATACACGGCTCAGCAGTCGGTATCACAGGACAGGATTAGATACACGGCTCAGCAGTCGGTATCACAGGACAGGATTAGATACACGGCTCAGCTGTCGGTATCACACAGGACAGGATTAGATACACGGCTCAGCTGTCGGTATCACACAGGCCAGGATTAGATACACGGCTCAGCAGTCAGTATCTAATCCTCTCCTATGCACTCTCCCCCCCGCGTGTCTTTCCTCAATGTGGTTTATTATTTTTGTTGTGGGAGATGAGAGAGTCGAGGATTATGCGTTCGGTATGGTTTAAAAAAGATTAATAAAGGACTTTATTCTGGCCGAGTCTTTATTTACAATACAATTATAGGATTAGTAATGGATGGGTGCCTTATAGACGCCTCTCCATTACTAAGCCGTGGGCTTGATGTCACCGGACAATATGGAGGTGACATTAACCCCACAAATATGAACCCCACTTGCTACCGCTACAGGGTAAGTGGAAATTGCCAGGCAAAGCGCCAGAAAAGGCGCATGTAGAAAGCGGCTGAGAGCTGATGTTTTTAGCCTGGGGGGGGGGGGGGAAACAGTATCCATGGCCCCTTCCTAGGCTATTAATGTCAGCCTGCAGCTGTCTGCATAATATTTGATGGTTATTAATTATAAGGGGGCCCCATGTCTTTTTTTGGGGGGTGTCTCCCATTTTAATAGCCAGTAAAGGCTATAAGTATACAGTTGCGAGCGTGTGAGTGTGAGCACACCCTCCCACCCACAGACCAGTACACTGCTGTCCTGAAATACTGTGCTCCTGTCACCCTGCTCCTTCCACCATACGTCTCTCACCTCCCTAGAGCAGCACAATACCATATGGATCACGTATAATGCCGATATATATATATATATATATATATATATATATATATATATATATATATATATATATATATATATATATATATATATATATATATATATATATATATATATCACATATACTCCCATAAAGACCACACATTATGCCGGGATATTATAATATATATATAATATCACACATTATGCTGCCAAGTATTGTGTGATCTATGTGACGGTATTATATGTGATCTATATGGCAATATTATGTTTGCTCAGTGTTGTGGAATGATGTAAAAACTATATGACGGTGGTATATGAGAACTATATTGTGGGATTATGTGTGATCTATGTGGAAGTACTAGGTGAGAATTATATGGCGGTATTATTTGTGATCTATATGGTGGTATGTGAGAACTGTATGACAGTATTGTGTGATCTATTTGATAGTATTGTGTGTGATGTATATGGCGGTATTATGTGTGATCTATATGGTGGCATTATGTGAGAACACTATGGCAGTATTATCTTCAGAAAGTGGACCCATTCTACGGTGGTTCTGGCTGAGCACCTGCACGTGGGTCTGGGGTAATAGAGGGGGCAGCATGACCTCCAGTTAGGTGCAGTCAGGGCTAGTGAGGCAGCTGAAGAGAGGGGTCTCATTTTTATCGGTACTATATGGCTACATTTCCCCCAGCGTCACCCCGTACTTCGCCTGACGTCTCACTTTCACACATCGCCAGGACAGGATGGAGAAGACAGGATCTGAGGAGGGGAATGGGGTCTGCATGCAAAGTCTGGATCAGAACAGGCCGTCAATCCACAGAAATGTTTCCTGGATTTCTGTGGAGCAGACGGTCCATCCATGTGTATAAAAGACAGCGTTCTATGTACAATCCCTGGCTGCTCTGCGCGCTGAACATGGTGCCCCCTCCATAGACCAGCACACTGCTCTCCTGAAATACTCTGTGCTGCTGTCACCCTGCTCCCTCCACCACATATCTCCCAGAATCCTTGCTGCCTGCCATCCTCGGTGACTGTCTACTTGTCAGTACAAGGCTGCCGTCACACATTCAGTATTTGGTCAGTATTTTACCTCAGTATTTGTAAGCCAAAACCAGGAGTGGGTGATAACTGCAGAAGTGGTGCACATGTTTCTATTATACTTTTCCTCTAATAGTTCCACTCCTGGTTTTGGCTTACAAATACTGATGTAAAATACTGACCAAATACTGCTAGTGTGACGGCAGCCTTACTCTGCAGTCACCAACAAAATGGCTGCTCACTGGGTTCCTGAATATCATCCGCTCTTATCCCTTAGCAAACACCTAGAAGGGGAGGAGAGGAGACATCACACACGTCAGCAGACTCCGCCTATAATTACTGCAGTGCTGTAATGTGAGCCATTTGTGCACTAGGTTTTTCTGAAATTTCAGCAGCTGCTCCCCCTAGTGTTTAAAAGTGGAAATGCCAAACCTTTTCAAATTATTTTTCATATTTTACTAAATTATAAACAAATGAAAATATTTTTTAAGAAAATGTAAACATTAATTCTTTACATTTTTACAATTGCTGTAAAAAAAAATTTTTTTTATGGCACCTTCCCTTTAAAGTCTATGCCAGCAATTTATTTATTTATTTAGCTTTTGTAGACCAGTGTTATCGACCTAAATTTATCACTAGCATGAAGCTCAATATGTCACGAAAAAAACAATCTCAGAATCGCTAAGATCCGTTGAAGCGTTCTTGAGTTATTACCTCATAAAGGGACACTGGTCAGAATTGCAAAAAATGGCCAGGTCATTAAGGTCAAAATAGGCTGGGTCATGAAGGGTTAAAGAGGGCCATTACAGAGACAAACCATGCTCTATACTCTCTGTTCGGGAGCACAAGTCCATCATCTATATATGCTTGTACACCACGTGTTGGAGTACATTTTATAGTGCACATATATACGCGGTGTCTTTGGGATATTCATTTTTTAGCAATTATAATAAAAGTAAAGTTTTAAGGGGATATTTATGTTGGCCAATTATTAACTCTCCTTTGAGCACCTGATTTTTAGTCATATTGAGTTTTTACATAAACTTGATGAATTTGTCAATAAAAGTGTAAAAATGAATGAAATGCTTCTAATTGTACTTCAGTAATCAGAGAAACATCTAATAAAAGGAACTGAAAACACTGATGCAGCAAACTTTGTGAAAACCAGCATTTGTGTAAATTGTCCACATTTTAACCACCACCACCACCACATCCCAACTTCCAGGCAATGACTCCCAGCTGGCAAAGGCGTGCAGTTTCTGAGCTGTTAGATTTGCATCATTGACTAAGGCCAGTTTCACACTAGCGTTTATCCGGGCTGCGGAGGGATGCGGACTTCCTCCGTGAAGCCCCGCCCACTGCCACGTTTCTTCGTTCTGCTCTGCCTACGTCTGATTGCGGCGTGCGCACCCTATCTTTAACATTGGGTACTCAGGCCATGCCGCCGCATGCGTCGTTTTAACGGTGCTGCATCTGCACGAAAATGGAACATGTTGTGTGAAACTAGCCTAAGAGACTTGTGTGTATATAGTAAATAGAGAGAAGTAGTTGGTACATGTGCACCAATATGCTGTATCAATACTACATACATTGCTCTGTACGCTGCCTGAGGGCGCTCTTTACCTACAGTGTATAGTCATCCCTAGCATGTTTTATTATTTTTGTTAGTATATAGAAGATTGTAGAATTTTTCTTTCATGTTTTTTTTTTAACTGTACCACTTTAGTCATCTCACAATAACTGTTTTTCATTTGTTCAGGAGCCTGAAAAAATAAAAGAAAAGCAAGCCATTTCTGATAAAATAGAAAATGAAATAATTAAAATAAAACAGAAGAGCAAGAAAATGACGAGCTCCAACAAAAAGGAGAATGTAACAGAAGTTAAACCAAGGTGAGAGAAGGAAAGTTTGGTTATCCGCACTTTTCTAAACTTTAAGGCTGGCCATACACATTAGACGGCTGTCGGCTGACTGATGTCTCCATCAATCTTTTGGCCAACAGCCATTTCAGATGACTATCTCATACATAGTAGCACTCGTTCAGCCGAGCGCTCCTGTGTTATCTAAGAGAAAGTCGCCGTCTGGAATGTTTGGTAGCGGCTTATCTCTGGGAGAATAATACGATCAAGAGTCCGAAATTGGATATGTGCGATTAACATCCCTCTTGACCATCAGTCTTTTGGAAATCATGTTACATTAGTTTCATACAATATGAAGTTGTATTCTAGATTCTTTATTAATTACATACACTATCATGTTGTATTATGCTGCTGTTAGTTTATTATATTCAATGTGATGTGTTATGCTTCTTTCTTAGAATTCGATATATATGGCTTTGTATTTTTCTGGTCTATAATATAGTTTGTGTTTTTTATTCCAGCTCGTTGGAGTTGCCATACACCACACCCTTGGAAAATAAGCAGCATAAAAATTTTTCCAAAATTTCGGTGCAGCATTCTGCAATGAATGGTATAAAGCCAAGAAATCAGCAGAAAACAAGAGGTACACGTCCCATTTTCTTCTTGGGTGTTGTGGTCTTTTGTCGCTAACTGCTTGGTCATGAGCTGAGTGGAGCAGCGCCTCACAATGCATGGCTTGTTGCTGTTTCATGCAGGTACCAACAGTAAGCTAACGGACAACAGGCAGTCAATGCTGGGGAAATTTCTTCCTAGTCGCACTGGTCAGGAGCTAGGCAATACCAGCAGCTCAGAAGGCGAGAAAGACTCCCCACCTCCAGAGTGGGACTCTGTGCCAATTCATAAAGCAGGCAGCTGTGAGTATGCACCCCCGCTGCGCGAAAACTGGGAACGTGTGGTGTACAATATAATCGCCCTCCTCCATTGTACTGTGGAGGTACCTTCACCTCTGTGCTCACATTGACTGCATCTGATGACTGGATATTGGGTGATGTTTAATTATTATTTGAGCACAGTATTTAGATGAGGTCTAAATATCGTCTTCACTATTCTGAAGCCTGCACTATAATTTCCATAAATACAATTACCCAGTTCTGTGAAGTATATCAAATACAAGAATAGCGAGGTGTATTAGTCACCCCACCATTATTCATGTGCACAGGCGCTCTTCATCATCAGTACAGCCTATGGCCGGGCAGTCACACCCATACAGCTTCTGATAGGAATAGAAATGAATGGCATGTAGGGTTAATTCTGGTTGCCACTAAAGAAGCATGTCAAGGTGGTGTGCCCCCACTAGAGTTTGTGCCTGTTTGTACTGCATGCTGTTTTTGTACCCCAGCCACAGATGGGTAGGTTACAGTGGTAAGGTCTTTTCTTTCTGGTGCACCGTGCCGCACTTTGCCTATGACATAAGCCGCATACATGTACCCGCAGTCTGGAGTTAGAGAATTCAGTGTAGAATTGCAATATAATGTGAGATGTCACAAATCCAGAAACAGAATACTAATTAAAGTTTATAAAACTATCAAGGAGCCAGCAAGCCTTTACATGGGACTGTTCCAGCCGTCCTCCATAGCTGACATCAGGGTCGGGATGTGTGACCAGGATCCGGCAAGTTGCATTTCAAAACGCTGTTAAAATGGCAACTCCCCATCAATTGCCTTTGCTTTATTGTTATACCTGTGTAGTACGACATATATTACCATTTGTTTAGCACGGAGCAGTCTGACATGTGGTATTTAGCAAGGGAGTGGCAATTAAAATATGCAGTTATATAAGTAGGCAGGGTCAACTTTGTTTATTAGAAAGGAGGTGTATGGATTTCCTCTGTAACGTATCCATTCCAATGTCGTTATAGCAGCAGACAGCCTTTACAAGCTGTCTGTCCAAACCCACAATGCGGATGACTTCTTAAAGCAACGGCAAACCTCACCCGCTCCTACCTCTCCTTCGCCTCCTCCAGCATTGGGCTATGGAAGAAGCAGCTACAGCAGCATTGTCAACAGCCCGTGCAGTCAGTAAGTATGGTGGCCCCAATAACAAGAATCTGGCAGAATCCGAACACAAAATAAACACATTATAACCCTTAAAGGATCCTTCCAGGACTTTAATTGATGCAATTGGCCGTGTAGGTCATAGAAATCTAAGTTCATGCCTACTTGTATCACCCCAAAGCAATGTCCCAGTGCGAAGTGCACCTGCTTGGATAGTTTATACACGTGAGCCTGGAAGTACATTGGGAATTGGCATCGAGCTAACGCCGCGCTTGTGTTGGGTTGAGCACTCCGGACCGGTATATTACATCACTTGTGAGACCTACCGCAGGCTCAGTGTAATAGCCATTCATTTACCCAAATGTCAGAAGTGCTTTGCATGAACAGAACATATGCGAGATTTCACAGGCAATAATGTAGACGTCATCAGAGGGCATATACTACAGAAGGGCAATACAGATCATAAAGATCCTGTTTGGGTAACAACGCATCCTTTATTTTAGTGAGGTAAGAATGAATTCTACCGTCACCAAACCTAAGCTGACTAAAGCATCATCTCTACCTGGAAGAAATGGCAACCCCACCTTTGCTGCTGTGGCTGCAGGATATGACAAGAACCCAGGTACTATAATTGTTCCTGTAACAGCACTACTGGGTGACATTGTATCAGAATCGTACGGAACCGTTCCTTCTTTCCTTTTTATTTCTTATTAAAAGTAGGTGGTAGCGGACTATCAAAGTCATCTGCTGTAAGAAGCGGCGACCTTCCTGGCAGCATCAGCATGTCACATACCATCTCCGTTGACAGTGATAATTCTGATAGGTAAGTAAAGAAGTTTAGATTCTAGCAGTAGGGTATAGTTAGACACGGGGTACAATTACTATAAAAATGAAATGCCCTTCTTAAATCTGAAGGTAGAAAACAATGATGGGTTAGCCCAACACTTCCCTGCACAGTAATATCTCTACATGTCAGTGAGCCATCTCCAGATAGCAGTTTTCTATGGCCATGTGGCTGCCATAAATTCCTGAACCTGTTACCTGAGCAAAGCAGCAACCTAGGCAAGAATGTGTATAAGATATGTAATATGTGGTGCCTTCCTATTAAAGGTTTCTCAATTGTTGATACAAACTTGTGACCTTTGATTCTTTCTGTAATCTTCACAATGAGCAGTGTGTGTGTGACATTCCTGCAATGCTTTGTAGAAGCTTTCCTTTTCTGTGTAGACTTGGAGTGCTCTAGAGAAGAGGTTGGAAAGTCAAGTGCGGCCTCTGCAGAGCTGGCCACGGTGTTATTATATAATGACTGCACCCTTTGTATGTTTCCGAGAAGTAAATGAGTCAGTTGCAGAGTGGCCTAGTAGTTGACAGGTTCCCTTTAGAGAAGACTCCTTAGCTCTCCTGAAAAGGCTCTTTTTTAGTAATTGCTTGCAATCTTGACAAAGTAACATCTCCTTGAGGGCTTCTGCATGTTACTAACTGGGGACAAATCACTTTACAAATTTATATTGTTTAATCAGTGCTGACAAAACCAGACCATAGGAATCTACGCTATTCGCATGGGGAATGCTAAAATCCAGTTGGTCAGGAAGTATAACAGAAGAACTGGCCTGTGCTGAGATGCCCAGTATGCCCACCAAGTATGTCCTGTGCAACAGATATGTCAGGAGAGTTACATATGCTCTTTAAAAGATCTAGACACCTTCAGGGGGGTAATTTTGTGCTAGTTTTCTATTTAATTGTTTGTATTTTAGGCTAAAAATCATTTTTTGCCATTGGTGTTTTGAAAACGTTTGTACTGCTTGACGTCTATAGCCTATCGTTGCTCTATGTATAACTGGCTGCATAATGAGAGAACTGTGAAGCCTTTAGTCCGCTTGTTCTGACCACAGTGTTTATAACATTCATCTTGGCTCCACTCAGTTGACTTATCGTCAAAAACTTCAGCACAACTTTATCATGGTTATAAATCAACTGAGAGGAGCACGGAAGACGTTTGATAAGAGTTAGAACTCTTCCATCCGAACATCTCACTAACAGATTCTCAGTTAAATAGTTTTACGAATAGCAATAGACTGTGCAAAACAAAAGGCTACAAAGGGCAAAGGGTGCAACGTTTTTTAACCCCTTCATGACCTTAGGATTTTCCGTTTTTGCATTTTCGTTTTTCGCTCCCCTCTTTCCCAGAGCCATAACTTTTTTATTTTTCCGTCAATATGGCCATGTGAGGGCTTATTTTTTCCGGGACGAGTTGTACTTTTGAACGACCTCATTGGTTTTAGCATATCGTGTACTTGAAAACGGGAAAAATATTCCAAGTGCCGCGAAATTGCAAAAAAAGTGCAGTCCCACACTTGTTTTTTGTTTGGCTTTTTTGCTAGGTTCACTAAATGCTAAAACTGACCTGCAATTATGATTCGCCAGGTCATTACGAGTTCATAGACACCTAACATGTGTAGGTTATTTTTTATCTAAGTGGTGAAAAAAAATTCCAAACTTTGCTAAAAAAAAAAAAATTGCGCCATTTTCCAATACTCGTAGCGTCTCCATTTTTCATGATCTGGGGTCGGTTGAGGGCTTATTTTTTGCGTGCCGAGCTGGCGTTTTTAATGATACCATTTTGGTGCAGATACGTTCTTTTGATCGCCCGTTATTGCATTTTAATACAATGTCGCGGCGACCAAAAAAACGTAATTCTGGCGTTTTGAATTTTTTTCTCGCTACGCTGTTTAGCGATCAGGTTAATCCTTTTTTTTTTATTGATAGATCGGGCAATTCTGAACGCGGTGATACCAAATATGTGTAGGTTTGATTTTTTTTTTTTTCTATTGATTTATTTTGAATGGGGCGAAAGGGGGGTGATTTAAACTTTTATATTTTTCTTATTTTTTTCACATTTTTTTTACTTTTTTTTTTTTTTTTACTTTTGTCATGCTTCAATAGCCTCCATGGGAGGCTAGAAGCTGGCACAACGCGATCGGCTCTGCTACATAGCGGCGATCATCAGATCGCTGCTATGCAGCAGAAATGCAGGTGTGCTATGAGCGCCGACCACAGGGTGGCGCTCACTGCTACCGGGGATCAGTAACCATAGAGGTCTCAAGGACCTCTATGGTTACTATACAGAAGCATCGCCAACCCCCGATCATGTGACGGGGGTCGGCGATGCGCTCATTTCCGGCCGCCCGGCCGGAAGCGCCGGTTAAATGCCGCTGTCTGCGTTTGACAGCGGCATTTAACTAGTTAATAGCGGCGGGTGAATCGCGATTTCACCCGCCGCTATTGCGGGCACATGTCAGCTGTTCAAAACAGCTGACATGTCCCGGCTATGATGCGGGCTCACCGCCGGAGCCCTGCATCAAAGAGGGGGGATCTGACCTCGGACGTACTATCCCGTCTGAGGTCAGAAAGGGGTTAATGATACTACTTTGAAATAATTTGTTGCCAGAAATGTATGTATTTAATAGGAATCTGTCAGCTGGTTTTTGCTATGTAATCTAAAGGCAACATGAAGTAGGGGCTGAGACACTGATTTCAGGGTTGTCACTTATTAGGCTGTGTTCTGTTGTTTCAATACAATGAGTGTTTTATCAGCAAGAGATTATCACTGCCAGTCTAAAGGCCCCGTCTCATTAAGCGATTTACCAACGATCACAACCAGCGATACGACCTGGCCGTGATCGTTGGTAAGTCGCTGTGTGGTCGCTGGGGAGATGTCACACAGACCGCTCTCTCCAGCGACCAACGATCAGGGGAACGACTTCGGCATCGTTGAAACTGTCTTCAACGATGCCGAAGTCCCCCTGCAGCACCCGGGTAACCAGGGTAAACATCGGGTTACTAAGCGCAGGGCCGCGCTTAGTAACCCGATGTTTACCCTGGTTACCAAAAAAAACAAACAGTACATACTCGCCTTTCGGTGTCCAGGTCCCTTGCCGTCTGCTTCCTGCTCTGACTGAGATCCGGCCGTACAGTGAGAGCAGAGCGCAGCGGTGACGTCACTGCTGTGCTCTCACTTCTCACTGTACGGCCGGCAGTCAGTGAGAGCAGGAAGCAGACGGCAAGGGACCTGGACACCGAAAGGCGAGTATGTACTGTTTGTTTTTTTTTACATTTACGCTGGTAACCAGGGTAAACATCGGGTTACTAAGCGCGGCCCTGCGCTTAGTAACCCGATGTTTACCCTGGTTACCAGTGAAGACATCGCTGGATCGGTGTCACACACACCGATTCAGCGATGTCAGCGGGGCCTCAACGACCAAAAAAAGGTCCAGGCCATTCCGACACGACCAGCGATCTCGCAGCAGGGGCCTGATCGCTGGTACGTGTCACACATAGCGAGATCGCTATGGAGGTCGCTGTTGCGTCACAAAACTTGTGACTCAGCAGCGATCTCGCTAGCGATCTCGCTATGTGAGACGGGGCCTTTAGTTCCCGCATGCAATCCTGGTCCAACTCCGCTCCCACCACTGATTATCAGCTCACTGTCAATATGCACAGTATGGTGGTAATCAGGGCTGTGGTTGGGGCTTAACCTTCTGATATTTATATGTCTAAAAACTGATTTGTATAACAACTGCTGCTTCCAGTAAACTAAGTGATACATCCTTGGAATCAGAGTCTCTTTCTCTATATTATGCTGCTTTTAGTGATCACTAGCTGCTCTCAGTTGAGGTAGCAGAAACCTGCTAACAGATTCCCTTTTAAGTAAAAAAAACTTAAAAAATGGCCCCATAAGATGTCAATTTACTTGAATTAGTAAGTTGCTTGTGTATGGAAGTTGTAAGCTGATTTGTGGCCTGACATACCCACAGCAGGTATGAGTAGTTGTAGGTCATTTTTATGGCCTTTTCTGTACAACTCTTTACATTGAAAGTCATCATTGGGGTCTGTTTTTAGGCTTTTGGGGCAGCTTTAATATTTAGTATTGAAATACTCACTGGACAGTGTTTCCCATTTCACACTTAGTTCTGGCCTGTGGAGCCCCATCAGCAGTCCGACCAGTCCGGATTATGTTGCACTCAATTCATTCTCTGCTTTTGGACCAAGTAATTCCTTCAACTTAACAGGAGGTGAGTTCATTAATACCAGTACTGTGCCACAGTTGTTGTGATTTCATGATTTGTAATCTATAAAGCATCAGGTAATACAGCTGTACATAAATTCTTTATTCTTACATGCATTTATTCATGGCAAATATTAATTAAATAGAAACATGAGGCTTTATTAAGTTCAGTGTCAAATTGTCAAGGCTGCCACCTTTCCAGCATGCATGATGGATGCCATTGACTTATAATTGGCAGCTCTGAATGGAATAGAAAGAAAAGATTGCAAGTGTGAACAGACCCTAACAGGGGTTTTCAATGTGTTTTTTTTTTTTTTTTTTTTTTTTTTAAATGATCCCAAAATATACAATTCATGTAAAATAACAAACTTTGATTGTATTCGACCTGTTGTCTCAGCGGCCCATGCCGTCTACATCATTGATTGGCTGCTTTGGTGATGGTAGCTGCCAGCATGACTCTGCTGCACCCAAACACTGAGACTGCAGACTCATTTGGAGACCAAAAATATATATATTAAAATCGAGATTTAATTTAATTTTTTTTATTTTATAAATCAAGACTGTTTTGGGCGGCTATAATTATTGTGGGATGGTAAACAGACTGATCATTCATCGACCTGTCGGCTGCCTTTGACACAGTGGACCATTCCCTATTATTACAGACCCTCTCATCCCTTGGCATCACAGACTTGGCCCTATCCTGGATCTCGTCATACCTAACAGACCGGACATTCAGCGTCTCCCACTCACACACCACCTCCTCACCTCGCCCCTTATCTGTCAGAGTCCCACACGGTTCAGTCCTTGGGCCCCTGCTCTTCTCCATTTACACCTTTGGCCTGGGACAGCTCATAGAATCTCATGGCTTTCAGTATCACCTCTATGCTGATGACACACAGATCTACATCTCTGGACCAGATATCACCTCCCTACTAACCAGAATCCCTCAATGTCTGTCCACTATTTCATCCTTCTCTGCTAGATTTCTGAAACTCAACATGGACAAAACAGAATTCATCATCTTTCCCCCATCTCACGCGACCCCCCCCCAACGAACCTAACCATTACAGTAAATGGCTGCCCACTCTCCCCAGTCCCACAAGCTGCCTCGGGGTAATCCTTGACGCTGATCTCTCCTTCAAACCACATATCCAAGCCCTTTCCACTTCCTGCCGACTTCAACTCAAAAATATTTCACAAATCTGTTCATTCCTCAACCAAGAATCTGCAAAAACCCTAGTCCATGCCCTCATCATCTCTCGCCTTGACTACTGCAACCTCTTGCTCTGTGGCCTCCCCTCGAACACTCTCGCACCCCTCCAATCTATTCTAAACTCTGCTGCCCGACTAATCCACCTGTCCTCCCGCTATTCCCCGGCCTCTCCCCTCTGTCAATCCCTTCACTGGCTCCCCATTGCCCAGAGACTCCAGTACAAAACCCTAACCGTGACGTACAAAGCCATCCACAACCTGTCTCCTCCATACATCTGTGACCTCGTCTCCAGGTACTTTCCTACACGCAACCTCCGATCCTCACAAGATCTCCTTCTCTACTCCCCTCTTATCTCCTCTTCCCACAATCGTATACAAGATTTCTCTCGCGTATCACCCCTACTCTGGAACCCTCTACCACAACACATCAGACTCTCGCCTACCATCGAAACCTTCAAAAAGAACCTGAAGACCTACCTCCTCCGACAAGCCTACAACCTGCCGTAACCACCGATCGACCAAACCGCTGCATGACCAGCTCTGTCCTCACCTATTGTATTCTCACCCATCCCTTGTAGATTGTGAGCCTTCGCGGGCAGGGTCCTCTCTCCTCCTGTACCAGTTATGACTTGTATTGTTCAAGATTATTGTACTTGTTTTTATTATGTATACCCCTCCTCACATGTAAAGCGCCATGGAATAAATGGCGCTATAACAATAAATAATAATAATAAAAGTATTTGAATACATGTTTTATAAAGTGTCTGTAAACCTGTAATGTAGCTAATCTGGCTAGCACAGACTATAGTCCATCAGTTCTGCAGTGCTCTTTGTTGTAAAGTGATAGTGACAATACAGCATATAATTATATAGCGGTATATTGTTCTACGGGTCTTCTCTTATACTTGTCCTTTTTTTTTCTCCTCACAGAAGTTTTTAGCAAGCTTTCTTTTCCCAGAAACACATATGCCCAAGATTCTCAAAAGAAATGGACAGATTTTGAATCTACATCTTCAATCTGGGATCCTCCTGCTGCGGACTCTGCGCCAACATGGCCTACTAGCACTGGATCTCCAACCCACGTAACCTCTGTGAGTATATAGTCCCTAGAACTTATATTTAGGGCTGTGGAAGTTTCTTGCCACACCGCAGCTCAACACAAAAACGTTACCACAAGCAAATGCAGAAATCGCCTTCAGTATTTGCTGCACTCAGGATTTCAGAACATGTCTCCTGCGGTACCTACCGATTACGTACATTTCATCATAGGTCACTAAGAAACCCTGCTTCACACCAGGCACTTGTTTCACAGGTTCATGAAAAGTGAATGTATTGAGCTCTATTATTATTACGCTGACATAACCTAAGACTTCTTAAAGATTCAGAGTAATCTGTCTTATTTGTCTGCTATTAGTGTTCCTTACTCGGCGATCAATTAGAAGCAAACTTTGAAATTTGATATACTCGAGTACAGCAAAATGAAAGCAGGCTGGGCATCATTTTGCTGAACCCTTTTATAGGGCTGTGAAAGGGTTAGAAAAAATAATAAAATATTTTACAATCCTCGCCCCCCTACCAGTTTTGCCCCCACCGCTTCTGTCTTGCTCCCTCTGGTCTTCCAACCCTGACTCTTAGGTCTCAGCATGTTCCTCTCTTGATTAGGCAAGTTAGTATTATTTTTATCCCCTATCTGGCCTTCCATTTATAGTTTGTGTAGGCCTCAGAGTATAATATACATCTTTCAGTCCCTTCACCTCCGTGCAGTTTTCAGAGGTATCCCAAAGATGTCTCTCACTGACCCCGGTCAGTATCACTCACTGTTATCAGACCGTCCACTCCGGAGGCATCTCACAGGCCTCCTTGCTCTGGCTCAGACTAGCCAGCACTGGCTCCCATGTGCCAAACACACCTCCATTACATAGGTGTAACCACAGCCAGGTACCTATCACATGGCCAGTCAGGTGATCGGTACATCACCGCAGGTCCTCAATCACACAACCATCTTAGTTGTTCAGACACATCCCTTTGGGTGGGTTTGTAGGTGACTGGACCCACCCATCTCTCCAATCACCTGGAAGCCTTCCCAATGTAAACAAATCCCTCAGCAGTAGGTCTGCTGAGCAAAACACGCCCAGGCTTCCATCACAGGGCCACCCACCTCTGCGATACATACCGCCCATCAATCACATGACCAGTCGCCATGCCACACATTTTATTGCAATGTTGGGCCTAACAAAAAAAAAACGTTTTTCCTAACGGATTAATTTACTTCACATTTTATGAATACAGCGATACCAAATATGTGTATTTTTAAAATTTTTACTTTTAATGGGGCAAAAGGGACTGATTTGAACGTGATTTATTTTCCCATATTTTAAAAAACTTTTTTTACTTTATTGAATAGTCCCCTTAGGGGACATGAAGCTGCGATCGTCAGGCATGAGAGTCTTCAGCAGAACCCCGACTGTTATGACAACCAATTGGAGCCCCACAATCATGTCACGGGCGTGCCGATGTTAGCGTGAAATGATGCACACACCCCCCCCCCCCCCCCCCCCTTCCTGCCAGCGCTTGTTGGATGCTGTCAATCTCTGACAATGGGACAGGTAAACAGCATCCGGTGGAGCAGCGATTAAATCGGTCATTATGTGCTAGGAAACATGCAGGCTCAAAGTGCGAGTCCGCATCAAAGTTAGGGATATGACTTTTGACATATATGTACATCAGAGGTCGTGAAGGGGGTTAAAGGCAATTGGGGCAGTTTTCTTGCTGAATTCGAGTCAATCTCCTAAGTTAGAATTTTAGCGCATTTACTAATTTCCATTCCAGACTGTTCATTAAAAATCATCCCTATATGTAAAATCTCATAATGTGGAAAAAAAAAACAAAATCACAAAAAAATGTACCATAAATAAAACATTTCATGGTCATTAAAGGGTTTATTTAATTCCATGTATATGCATCAATACAATTACTACTATCTAGGCGCATTACTTTCCATTTGTCAACATTAATTAACATTCTCGTGCCCCATCTTTTTGCCCATGCGGCAAGCTTAACTTAGAAAACAGCACAGATAGAGATGAATAAAGCAGAGGCGAGGAATTTCTCTACATATCACACATGTAATGGGGAAATCTACAAGTGGTGTAAGCACATAGGGAGGACAGTTTTTAAGTATTGCACTTGACCATTTCCTTCAGACAGGTTAACATATAGCTGTCATCGCCAGAGATCACATTACGCCGGTCCTGCCAGCTCCATGACGTGCAGCGCTCGAGCGCAGCGGCTCTACTTCAGTTTCAGTCACAAGGTTGCTGTCATTCCACAGATGGCGGCTTATGTACACTTCAGAAATCCTGCGTACACCACAGAGATGGAGGCAGCTGCTTTCAAACATTCCCTGCCCTTGCTTGTAGCCGTTTACTAACTAGTTTATGATACTGTGGTGCATTGAAAGTTTGTGAACCCATCCAAATTTTCCATGTTTCTGCATAAATTTGACCTAAAAGTACATCAGTTTTACACACAAATGCTAAAAATAGATGAGGCGAACCAAATAAAACCAAGGAGTTAATAATGTTAGACTTTGGATCATTTTTCTTAATAAAAAAAATAAGACTTACATTTCCGTGAGGGGCAAAAGTATGTGAACCTTTGCTTTCAGTGTCTGGTGTGACCACCTTGTACAGTCCCCCCACCGCCCACATCAAAATGATTTTGTGAATTATTGATTAGTCCTGCACATCGGCTTTGAGGAATTTTAGCTCATTTCTTGATGCTGGTGCCCTGTGTGAGACTTGACAGTGTGGACGTTGCCACGTTAGAAGCATTGCTGTGCAGCGTCTGTAGGTGGAATTAAAGTACAACCATATAAGTGTGTGCACAGTGAACACATATCATATGTGCTACAAAATGGTGGTCTCTTAAGCCACAGTGGGGGCATGCCAGAGAACTGTATGGTTGCCCAATGAGGATTTACTCACAGATTATGAAAAAGCCACAGAGGCTGTAAAATCAGAGGGCTTATGCAGACGTGCATGGATCTTGGCCCCTCCTGTGATTTATATATGCCCCCAGCCCCTCCTGTGGTTTATATATGCCCCCAGCCCCTCCTGTGATGTATATATGCCCCCAGCCCCTCCTGTACTGTATGTATGGAAACTTAATTCCAGCTCACCCAGTTGCTGGCCTCACATCAAGGAAAATAGAAAAAATGGGAGTCCAGCTCAACAGGACTGCATTTTCCTTTTCTTTTTAAAAAGAAATTAGTGTATACAAAAGAAAAATGTACATGGTCGACATGACCCAGTCGACGCGTTTCGACTGCACTAGGCAGTCTTACTCATGTCATGTATATACGCCCTGGTGTCTCCTGCTATGTATTTACGCCCTGGTGGTCTCTCCTGCTATGTATATACACCCTGGTGTCTCCTGCTATGTATATACACCCTGGTGTCTCCTGCTATGTATATACGCCCTGGTGTCTCCTGCTATGTATATACGCCCTGGTGTCTCCTGCTATGTATATACGCCCTGGTGTCTCCTGCTATGTATATACGCCCTGGTGTCTCCTGCTATGTATATACGCCCTGGTGTCTCCTGCTATGTATATACGCCCTGGTGTCTCCTGCTGTGTATATACGCCCTGGTGTCTCCTGCTATGTATATACGCCCTGGTGTCTCCTGCTGTGTATATACGCCCTGGTGTCTCCTGCTGTGTATATACGCCCTGGTGTCTCCTGCTATGTATATACGCCCTGGTGTCTCCTGCTATGTATATACGCCCTGGTGTCTCCTGCTATGTATATACGCCCTGGTGCCTCCTGCTATGTATATACGCCCTGGTGTCTCCTGCTATGTATATACGCCCTGGTGTCTCCTGCTATGTATATACGCCCTGGTGTCTCCTGCTATGTATATACGCCCTGGTGCCTCCTGCTATGTATATACGCCCTGGTGTCTCCTGCTATGTATATACGCCCTGGTGCCTCCTGCTATGTATATACGCCCTGGTGTCTCCTGCTATGTATATACGCCCTGGTGTCTCCTGCTATGTATATACGCCCTGGTGTCTCCTGCTATGTATATACGCCCTGGTGTCTCCTGCTATGTATATACGCCCTGGTGTCTCCTGCTATGTATATACGCCCTGGTGCCTCCTGCTATGTATATACGCCCTGGTGCCTCCTGCTATGTATATACGCCCTGGTGTCTCCTGCTATGTATATACGCCCTGGTGTCTCCTGCTATGTATATACGCCCTGGTGTCTACTGCTATGTATATACGCCCTGGTGCCTCCTGCTATGTATATACGCCCTGGTGTCTACTGCTATGTATATACGCCCTGGTGTCTACTGCTATGTATATACGCCCTGGTGTCTACTGCTATGTATATACGCCCTGGTGCCTCCTGCTATGTATATACGCCCTGGTGTCTACTGCTATGTATATACGCCCTGGTGTCTACTGCTATGTATATACGCCCTGGTGTCTACTGCTATGTATATACGCCCTGGTGCCTCCTGCTATGTATATACGCCCTGGTGTCTCCTGCTATGTATATACGCCCTGGTGTCTCCTGCTATGTATATACGCCCTGGTGTCTCCTGCTATGTATATACGCCCTGGTGTCTCCTGCTATGTATATACGCCCTGGTGTCTCCTGCTATGTATATACGCCCTGGTGTCTCCTGCTATGTATATACGCCCTGGTGTCTCCTGCTATGTATATACGCCCTGGTGTCTCCTGCTATGTATATACGCCCTGGTGTCTCCTGCTATGTATATACACCCTGGTGTCTCCTGCTATGTATATACGCCCTGGTGTCTCCTGCTATGTATATACGCCCTGGTGTCTACTGCTATGTATATACGCCCTGGTGTCTCCTGCTATGTATATACGCCCTGGTGTCTCCTGCTATGTATATACGCCCTGGTGTCTCCTGCTATGTATATACACCCTGGTGTCTCCTGCTATGTATATACACCCTGGTGTCTCCTGCTATGTATATACGCCCTGGTGCCTCCTGCTATGTATATACGCCCTGGTGTCTCCTGCTATGTATATACGCCCTGGTGCCTCCTGCTATGTATATACGCCCTGGTGTCTCCTGCTATGTATATACGCCCTGGTGTCTACTGCTATGTATATATGCCCTGGTGTCTACTGCTATGTATATACGCCCTGGTGTCTCCTGCTATGTATATACGCCCTGGTGTCTCCTGCTATGTATATACGCCCTGGTGTCTCCTGCTATGTATATACGCCCTGGTGCCTCCTGCTATGTATATACGCCCTGGTGTCTCCTGCTATGTATATACGCCCTGGTGTCTACTGCTATGTATATATGCCCTGGTGTCTACTGCTATGTATATACGCCCTGGTGTCTCCTGCTATGTATATACGCCCTGGTGTCTCCTGCTATGTATATACGCCCTGGTGTCTCCTGCTATGTATATACGCCCTGGTGTCTCCTGCTATGTATATACGCCCTGGTGCCTCCTGCTATGTATATACGCCCTGGTGTCTACTGCTATGTATATACGCCCTGGTGCCTCCTGCTATGTATATACGCCCTGGTGTCTCCTGCTATGTATATACGCCCTGGTGTCTACTGCTATGTATATACGCCCTGGTGCCTCCTGCTATGTATATACGCCCTGGTGTCTACTGCTATGTATATACGCCCTGGTGTCTACTGCTATGTATATACGCCCTGGTGTCTCCTGCTATGTATATACGCCCTGGTGCCTCCTGCTATGTATATACGCCCTGGTGTCTACTGCTATGTATATACGCCCTGGTGCCTCCTGCTATGTATATACGCCCTGGTGACTCCTGCTATGTATATACGCCCTGGTGTCTCCTGCTATGTATATACGCCCTGGTGCCTCCTGCTATGTATATACGCCCTGGTGCCTCCTGCTATGTATATACGCCCTGGTGTCTCCTGCTATGTATATACGCCCTGGTGCCTCCTGCTATGTATATACGCCCTGGTGTCTACTGCTATGTATATATGCCCTGGTGTCTACTGCTATGTATATATGCCCTGGTCTCTCCTGCAATGTGTATATGCTTCTTAGGCATTTCTGACGCTGTCAAGTTCAGGTTGTGAGACCCACGGATAGCCTGTGCATTGCTGACCGTGCTCGGACCCAAATCTACGGACGTTTGTTGAGCCACAACTGAGTTTGCAAAGGAGCCCAAACAAGTTTAACATCATACTAGGCGTATTACCCTTTAATTGACCCCCGTTAGTAGAATATGTAGCTCAAAGCATGTAAATGCAAAGTTACTATCAAGTCGAGCTGTATGGTTTATATTTTTTTCTGTTAGGTCACATTTAATCGGAATAGATTTGGAGACTTTGAGGGTTAATTTCATGTGAGCATACCCTTTGAGACAGAAGCAGGCTGCATTATATGTCTGCCATCTTGTATGGAGCAGGCTCCACGCATAATTTGCCCCAGATTCCATCCCACCCCCCATATCGTCATACATGTATGGCGGATGTAATAAAGGAATTGATTGTTAATCAGTCAACAATAAAAGTTCTCATACAGCAGGAGTGCTGGACTGCATTTTTACTGTAGGATTTCACTTCTACTTTCCTGGTTTGCTGGTGATGTAATAGTGCTGCTTATTTTTAGTCTATATTAATAGGTTATAATTGGTTTCCATGATTTGAGGAGCCAATATTGAGTTTTGTCTCTTATTTGTATGCAATCTTAATAGATACGGTAAATCTCACATTTTGTTTTGTTTTTTTTTTCCTTTCTCCATTTCTTGACTCTTTACAGTCCATTCTGGGAAACTCTGCCAGCCTGTGGGCACCAACAAATCCATTCAGCAGTTCCATTTGGTCCAGTAATCCGAGTACCACCCTTCCATATACCACTCCAGCAAACCCATTGCCTGGAATTGATCTGATCGGAGGCGATAGCACCTGTCCCACATCCAGCACGACGTCCGCTTCTGCTTCGCATAGCTCTGAAAACTTACCCGGCCAAACATTCGACCCTTGGAATATATGGAGCCCAACGATTGGAAGAAGAAGTTCAGATCCCTGGTCCAACTCCCACTACCAACCTGAGAACTGATCATCAGCCTGAAATGTAACCCTGATATTAAAAGTGTTACTGCTTCAAAATCTGCCAATTATTTCTGAAGGCGTTCTCCCCTCTTCTATCAGTTGTCTGCTGTTGGCTGTTTTATTTATTTTTTTAAACCCCAAATTAGAATCTTGTACAGAATTTCCAGCTCTTTTCTTTAAATTCAATTCCAAAAAACATTTATTATGTTCTTCTCCTAGAATAACATACAATTGGACAAGAATACATAAAGAATATCAGGAAAAATCATGCATTAGGGAATAGAATGGGTACAAATTGCCCCCACTTCATCATTTTATTTATTTTGCACATGTGCCACAAAGCAGCCCTCTGTTCAAACATATCGTAGCCCTCGACATGAGAGCACTAATGAGTTTTCTAAAAGACCATTTCTTTGTATTATGTTTCTAATAAAGGGTAGATGTATGTGCATACATCGCAATCCTCGCTATAGGTCCAATGGCCATTGAAACATAAGCTGTTTTTGTATTATCTCATGAACAAAAGCTAAATACCAGGAGCACTGTGAATGCTCAGTTTGGGCTGCTCAGCGCTTTTCCCTGAACTTTCAGTTCTATCATACATTTATTTTTAAAAAGGAAAAGGAAAAAACAAAGAAAAAAAAGTTTAATTTTACAATGCTCCTTGTAAAATCCTGTGCGCCAAAACAGGACTTGTTGAGCAATTCATACAACTTTGAGTTGTAGCGTAAATAAATAAGGCACTTTTTCAAGTAATGGCTTTGTGTTTTAATTACTTGTCCTCAGAGTGATAAGGGCTTTCCAGGAATAAGTTCCTTTAGGCTGTGTTCACATGTTGCTTTTTTGCTGCGTTTTTTTAATGCAAATTTTACGGGAAGTTTTACAGTACCGGCAAAGTCTATGATATTTTAGAAATCTCCTGCACACACATTGTTTTTTTTTTCCTGACGGATTTGGAAAACTGCTGCGTTTTTGCTAACTGCAGCATGTCACTTCTTTCAGCGTATTTGCAGTATTTTTTCACCTATAGCAAACAATAGGAAAGAGCAAAAACACAGCAAAAAAAAAAAAGTAGGTATCAGATTTTTTCACCAAAAACTAAAGAAGTTAAATCATGTTTATTTGGGGGCCACTAACCTTCAACATGCACAAGAAGCAACAAAAATGCAGCAATAAAAACTCAGCAAAACCTGCTTTTTGTGAGCTTCTTTACAGCCAAGAAAGCAGGTTTTGCTTGCGGAAATAAACCACAGCAAAACATAGCATGTGTGAACATATCCTTAGAGTGTCATCTTGCACAAGCCATTGAGCTCAGTAATTTGCATCAGCTGACACGTGCGCTGTAGTCCTAACATCACCGATGCAGCCTGTAAACGAAGACTACAGCGGCGGAGGATGTGTAATGGCTCTTCTTATTTTCTTCTACCACAAGCCACTAAGCTAAATAAACTTATTCCTGGAGAACCTCTTTAAAGAAACTGCCTCACTGTTGGGTTGTGTTCTATTTTGATGTATGGTCTTATAATATTGTTTGTGAAGTGGGTTATCGCATGAAGGCAGCCGCTGTCCATTTGCCGTATTAGGATGCCTCAGGGTATGTTTCCACTGTCCGTATCGGCAGCGCTTTTGTACGCTCGGTGATTCCGCATGTGTTCACTGAACCATACGAAATCACCGCATACTATACACTAGACTGTGATATTTATCTTGCGGAGACTGAGCGTCTCCGCAAGCTAAATAGACATGCTGCGGTCTAGAAAGATGCGCCGCATGTCCAGTTACGCAGGAAAGCCGGAGGCATCCCTGCACGCATAGTGGAGATGGGCTTTCATAAAATCCCCTCCACTATGCCATAACATCTGGCCGCTGCAGCTGTACGCAGCGTCCAATCCGCAGCGTTTATGACAGTGGAATCATACCTTAAGTGAGCTTTTCTTGTCCCTACCTATCCCAGATATGTCCTCCTTTACTCTATCTTCGTACGTTTGTGCTGTATGTGTTTGTGTGGCTATTCACTGGCGGTTGTCAATTGCAAGGGGTTTGCTGGCATACCACAATATTATACTTTTTTTTGTCAGTTTAAGACCTTAATGAGAAAGTGTCATCAGAAAATATCCCACTGTGTAGATCATTTTTTTTATGGGATAAGTTTAAATACTTTTTTTTCCCGCCATATCATGATTTATTTATTTTTTATTATTTTTTTCTCTGGTCACTGGAGCGATTCTAGACTCCCACTTCCTGTTGTTTTGGGAAATCCACATGTACACTAGCAGCGATAGGCTGACTAAGACCCTATCTGGTGAAGCATCTCAAGGGACTTCTAAAAAGTCTTCTGAAAAAAAAAAAAAGGAAGTAGGAGTCTAAAATATCCTTAGTTGTTAGTGAGAAAATTGCAATTTTTTAAATTTTAAATAATGTACCCCCCTCCCCCTGATATAAACAATAGGTTATATTCTGATATTCCCATTATCAAATTAAGGAAACTGTCGGGGTGGACACATGGTTTTGTCCTAAAATGTCAGTCTCTACTCTGTTACTTCTTTATAAAGTATTATACCCATTCACACACTCAGTATGTACAACAAAAATTATATGCACTAAATATAAACTAGGGGGCTACAACTGGCTGCGCCAAAAGAAGCCATTGCAAATAAGGAGAAGTTGCACACCCAAGCACGAAAAATGGCTTTATTGAAATTGTAAGTGCTTAGAAAGATTAAAAACAAAAAAAACATTCAGTGACCATAAGCGGGGGAAGACATAGTCCCAATAATATGGTTTTTTTTTCAATATATACAAATATGTCCAAATAGATACCCTGCCACTCAGCTATACGATTATTGTCCAGTATACAGAGAGCCCCAATACTTACATGAAGTATAGGAAGGAGGAATTCTTAGTATGTTAAGGGTGAACCATGCATAATATTAGATATACAAGGTAGCAAGATAATATTGCCACCATAGAGTACGGGAACAAATGCACAGAAAAAGTGACTATTACAATTAACATATACTGAGTTAAAGTGCGAAGTATCAAATAACATAAAATATACATGTCCAATATACCCACTGAATATAAAAAGGTGTCAAAATGACATATAGAATATATCACATTTACACAATAAGTAAATAATTGCATGGAAAAATAGCACTAATTCTGCAAAATCATCTATAATATAACGGTGGGAGCGTCACTCTGTCCGAAGCCTTTATAGACTGTGCAAGCACGACAAGCCTGCGCAGTCTGAACCCAACAGAGTTACGCTGCCAGGGATGAGGATTGTATCTCCGGGTGGGGCTGGTGCTCAGAGGGGGCCCACCCGGAGCTATGCTACTGTAACTATATTGGTGTGCACAGCACGCCGATACAGTTACATTCTGCGGCAGAGCATGGAGAATTGATCTCCCTGCTCTCCTGCCCGGCCGCTATGGGGCCCCTGAGTAGGCTGGGAGGGCCGGTGACAGCAGTGGGCCCCTCGCCTGTCATCACAGGGTCAGCTGTGTCGGAATCGAGCCAATGCAGCTGACTGCATTGATGAGGGAGGGTGCTGCCTTATACTACAGAGTCTGCCTGTGGGGGGGTGCTGCCTTATACTACAGAATCTGCCTGTGGGGGGTGCTGCCTTATACTACAGAGTCTGCCTGTGGGGGGGTGCTTCCTTATACTACAGAATCTGCCTGTGAGGGGTGCTGCCTTATACTACAGAGTCTGCATGTGGGGGTGCTGCTGCCTTATACTACAGTCTGCCTCTGGGGGGGTGTTCGGCCTTATACTACAGAGTCTGCATCTTGGGGTGTGCTGCCTTATACTACAGAGTCTGCCTGTGGGGGGTGCTGCCTTATACTACAGGGTCTGCCTATGGGGTGCTACCTTATACTACAGGGTCTGCCTATGGGGTGCTGTCTTATACTACTGGGTCTAACTATGGGGTGCTGCCTTATACTACAGAGTCTGCCTATCGGGGCTGTCTTATACTACAGGGTCTGCCTTATAATAGAGGGTCTGCCTATGGGGTTCTGTCTTATACTGCAAGGTCTGCCTGCGGGGTGCTGTTATACTACAGAGTCTGCCTATGGTTGAAGACAGGAGAAAAAATGAGTCAAAATTAGCCCAAATTGATATAAAGAAGGTTTATAATTTATTAATTTTTAGACAATAGTAGCTAAAACATACATAAATCATATAATTAATGATGATAAATAGGATTGTGCACAGTGATCAATCCCTGGGTGCAACCAAAGATCCAGGTATGCAGATAGGACAACAGGTATATCCAATCTTACTTAGGGTTATCCAATATTGTCCCCTATACCATAAAGTTCACATCTAGCACATGGTGTAAATATCCATACTTAAAAGGCTATGCAAGTTAAAGCCATAGAGCACCATGCGCCCGGTCCATACTGACCATGACATATCCAAAAGGAAAAAGGTAAGGGGAATGGACATGTTATTTACCCATATTCAGCAAAGTGCCTAGTCTGCGTCCTGGTACCGTACCCCAACGCGCGTTTCGCGTTCACCGTGTTGCCGCTTATAAGAGTCTGCCTATGGGTTGCTGTCTTATACTACAGGGTCTGCCTATGGGGTGCTGTCTTATACTACAAGGTCTGCCTACGGGGTGCTGTGTTATACTACAGAGTCTGCCTATGGGGTGCTGTCTTATATTACAGGGTCTGCCTATGGGGTGCTGTCTTATACTATAGGGTCTGCCTATGGGGTGCGCAAGATGGTAGCACATATCAGGATGGAGACCATATACCAATATAAATGCTCGCCACCCGGGCGTAGAACAGGTTCAATAGGTAGTGTATTTAAATCACAGGTGGGAACTTGGAGGACGATACATGTTTAATATAGCACCCTTAATAGGGAATAAAACTTTTTCCTGAAAGATATCATCCTGATAACAATATAATGGGAATTATAATGAGACATACATTCAGATAATGGTATAGTATATCCGATATGGAGCCTTTACCCTACACATGTCAATACCAGATGAAGCTTCATCAGGGGTGTGACTAACAATAGGCCAATCTCATCCAATTAAAAATCTATTTTTATTTATATCTTAATTAAAAGGAAACAAGTGACGTTCTGGGCCCAAACAACAACAACATAAATAACTGTAGCATCAACCAGAAAAAAAGATGCCGCATAAAGTACCCAAGGTTTAAAGGCAAGTGTGGAGGGGGGGGGGGGAGTGGGATGAAAAGCCTCCATGCTTCCCTTATACTTATTCCCTAATGATGCCCCTACCTTGCCGCAGAGGTTGGTACTCTAATTATAGTCACAAGTTTGTGGCGCCCCCACTCAGTCATCTTGCCGTGATCCGCCTGCATGGGCTTAGGTACTGGGCACCCTCACAGGAAGGGATACTCACACAAGAGGTTGAAACCCAAATGGTGGTAAAAACAAATGCAGCATTAAAGTGACGATTCAGAGCAGAGTAGCACCACAATATGTGCCAAAATAATTACGAAAAGGATAACCACATAATCATAACATGACAGGTTCCCTTTAAATAAAGAAACAAAAAAAATATGGTTACCGCCAGATTTGCAGTTTCAAAACTACAACTCATCCTGCAAAAAACATCCGAAAACAATCAAATGAAAATATGGATATTATCCACCATATCATGCTATAGCGCAGGCGCCGCTTCCTGCATGATGAATGTAATTTTTTTTTTTCAAACCATAAGATATGCAGTATATAATAAAATGGGGGCAGGTCAGTGACGGATCAGTGATCTGTCAGAAGCCATACACATGAATCAGAGCACCACATGAAGACCCCCACAGGCCTTGAGCAAATCATTAACTCAAAACTGAAAATAAAGATTAAACAACAGCCACAAGACAGATTTCATCAACCACGCTATCATTTTAATCAGTATAACGGCACCGACCTGACACTGTCTGTAGGTTTCTGTGCACAATCCTGCTGACAGGTTCCCTTTAAGTACCAGAATCACAGTGAGGACTGACAAACAAGCGGGACAATAAAAGTATTCACACTTGGCCTGCATGGTTCTGTGGAAACTGAGTGATGATCTACTTGCAACTATTCGTGATTGATCTATAGTCTACTACCAACAGAGGAGTCAGGTTTGGTAGGGGAATTATGTTTTTTATTGTGAATGAAAGCTTTTGAGCTATGTTTGTTTCTTTCAGTTATGAAGTGCCGCCCTACGATTTAGTGATACAGTGGGTATAGAAAGTATTCATACCCCTTTAAATTTTTCATTCTTTCATTGCAGCCAATTGGTAAATTCAAAAAAGTTTTATTTTTTTTTCTCATTAATGTACACTCTGCACCCCATCTTGACTGAAGAAAAACTAAATGTAGAAATTTTTGCAAATTTATTTAAAAAGAAAGACTGGAATATCACATGGTCATAAGTATTCAGACACTCCTTTGTCACATGCTGTCCATTTCCTTGTGATCCTCCTTGAAATGGTTGTACTCCTTCATTGGAGGCCAGCTGTGTTATTAAACTGATAGGACTTGATTTGGAAAGGCACACAATTGTCTATATAAGACCTCACAGCTCACAGTGCATGTCAGACCAATTGAGAATCATGAGGTCAAAGGACCTGGCAAAGAAACTCAGAGACAGAATTATGGCAAGGCGCAGATCTGGCCAAGGTTAGAAAAGAATTTCTTCAGTACTGAAGGTTCCTAAGAGCACAGTGGCCTCCATAATCCTTAAAATGTAAGACATTTGGGACCACCAGAAGTCTTCCTAGACCTGGCCGTCCAGCTAAACTGAGCAATCGTGGGAGAAGAGCCTTGGTGAGAGAGGTAAAGAAGAACCCCAAGATCACTGTGGCTGAGCTCCAGAGATGCAGTAGGGAGATGGGAGGAAGTTCCACAAAGTAAACTATCACTGCAGCCCTCCACCAGTTGAGCCTTTATGGCAGACTGGCCCGACGGAAGCCTCTCCTCAGTTCGAGACATATGAAAGCCCGCATAGAGTTTTCTAAAAAAAAAAAACACGAAGGACTCCCAGACTATGAGAAATAAGATTCTCTAGTCTCATGAGACGAAGATAGACCTTTTTGGTTATAATTCTAAGCGGTATGTGTGGAGAAAACCAGGCACTGCTCATCACCTGCCCAATACAATCCCAACAGTGACACATGGCAGCATCATGCTATGGGGGTGTTTTTCAGCAGCAGGGACAGGACGACTGGTTGCCATTGAAGGAAACATGAATGCGGCCAAGTACAAAGATATACTGGATGAAAACCTCTTCCAGAGTACTCTGAACCTCAGACTTCCAACAATACAATGACCCTAACCACACAGCTAAAATACCAAAGGAGTGGCTTTAGAACAACTCTGTGACCATTCTTGACTGGCCCAGCCAGAGTCCTGACCTAAACCCAATTGAGCATCTCTGGAGAGACCTGAAAATGGCTGTCCATTTTCACCGCTTCCAACGTTCACCATCCAACCTGACGGAACTGGAGAGGATCTGCAAGGAAGAATGGCAAAGGATCCCAAAATCCAGGTGTGGAAAAACTTGTTGCATCATTCCCAAGAAGACTCATGGCTGTACTAGCTCAAAAGGGTGATTCTAGTCAATGCTGAGCAAAGGGTCTGAATACTTACGACCATGTGATATTTCAGTTTTTCTTTTTTAATAAATTTGCAAAAATTTCTACTTTTTTTTTTTTCAGTCAAGATGGGGTGCAGAGTGTACATTACTGAGAAAAAAATTAACTTTTTTGAATCTACCAAATGGCTGCAATGAAACAAAGTGAAAAAGGGTCTGAATACTTTCCGTACCCATTGTATATGTTATAATTTATGCAACTCAATTATCTATACGTGACCAAAATATTTCAATGTGTAACCTTCCTCACAAAACTTCTGTGAATTTACAAACTGTACTACATTATAGTATATTTAATATCAAATGTTTTCATTTTACTTGCTTATATAGCGCACAGCGCTGTACAGACACCCTTCTCCCCCCTCCATCCTCTTCCCCCCTCCATCCTCTTCCCCCCTCCATCCTCTTCCCCCCTCCATCCTCTTCCCCCCTCCATCCTCTTCCCCCCTCCATCCTCTTCCCCCCTCCATCCTCTTCCCCCCTCCATCCTCTCCCCCCCCCTCCATCCTCTTCCCCCCCTCCATCCTCTTCCCCCCCCCTCCATCCTCTTCCCCCCTCTATCCTCTTCCTCCCTCTCTCCTTGTCCTCCCTCACGCCTTCCCTCGCAGGGTCTTCTGTACAAATTTCCAATCCATACTCTGGTAGGATACTTCAGAAACAAAAATGCTATATAGAAAATGTAAAATATGTTTTACTGATAAATACAAACTAAATCAAGAAATGTCAGATACATTTTCAGTGGCTGCACAATATTAAAGGGATTAAAAAATGAGATGTCCCACAGTGCTAGTGTAATAATACATGGGGTGTAGAACAAAACAAGTAGATTGCTCAAGAAATTAGATGGTAGAACAAAGAAACAGAAGACCAGGTTATAAGGCTCTCCCAGGCAGATGCATCGAGGATCCAGAGGTATGGATGGATGGAAATGTTTAATTTTAAAAACCTAGCAAAGGGTAGCTAGATGACTTATGACAAATTAAAAAAAAACATAAAACTCAAGAAAACAAACACAACGCGTTTCAGCTGTCTAGCCTTCATCAGGTTTATATCTGTTGTGATCCATACAGCCCTGTATAACTTTCATAAGTTGTCATCAACCAATCGGCACCTTGACTGCAGACACTTCACAGCCCCTATTGTAACTGGAGTGGTTCATTTCTACTTACTGACATCACCTTTAGGGGGATGGGTAATGGTGGAAGTGCAATGTGCTATTAGGCACTTCCCTCCCACCTAATACTGATGAAGGCTAGACAGCCGAAACGCGCCGTGTTTACTTATGACAAATTAAAAAAAAAGTAATAACTAGCAAACCTTTACTAAGTTTTTAAAATGAAAATATTTCCATCCATCCCTCTGGATCCTCATTGCATCTGAGTAGAAGCGCCTCATAGCCTGGTCTTCTGTTTGTTTGCTCTACCCCTCATGTTGGAACCATTCCCAGGAATCGTCCACAGCAACCATGCAAACCACCATCAGGGATCCATATTGGAGACACGTTCCTCCTAGAGTTGTGCCTGCTTGCACAACTCCATGAGATGAGTTTAATTGCTCACAAGCCACTTTGATGTTACACTTTTAATAATTACGCTTAGATAGTGCTCCCAGTTTTCCCCTCTTCCTTCCCCGGACTTTTTAATATCAAGAAATTAGATGGATACATTTGTTGTTGTTTTTTGTTTTTTTTCACTATGAGACTGATTAAAGGAGACTTTTTTGTAACGAATGTCAAAAGTTGAAAAATTTAAATTTAAATTAAAACCATTCCTTACCGGATTGAAGGGGAGGGTGTTTAACCCTAATAAAGCCCTAAGGAGGGAAACAAGTGGAGAGGAGGAAGATGCCGCTACTCCAAGCAATGGTGAGGGGATGGAGAACCAGAGGAGTCTGTGATGGAGAATGGTGGATGGCATGAGGAGCAGAAAGAATGTTCTCAGACTAATGAAGAAGCCGACTAGAGGATTACTTGGAATCTTTGCCAAATAAAACATATTTTTATGTCAACGAGCGTCGAGAAGTGAACAGTAATGCCATTTCCACAAAATAGTAGCTCAAACAAAAAGTTTATTAATTTTCTTGCTATTATTGAAGAGCATTCCATAGTAGTGCTTTAAAGCGGTCTAGATTACATTTCTTCATCAGGACAGCTTTATGCTCCTTCTTCCACTTATCCTCCATGTCCAGAACCAGCATCCCTCTGGCATATCTCCCATGAAGCTCTACACTCACGGCACATTTCACATATTCTGTGATAATACTTTCCTCAATTACTGCAGCTATCGCATACGAGTCGTAAGAGACAAAATGGTGCTTCTGGGGCCACTTTGCTGTGATCTTCTTCATAAACTTGGCTTTTTCTGTGTTCTGGTTCACCCAGTTTTGGAAATATTCCTGAAAAAAAAATGTTTTGTTCACAGCACATATGGTTTTACACACAACTTTTTATGCAGTGACTAAAACAATAAAGATAAAATTGCAAACGTTTTAGATCATGAACAACCTTCTGCTACATCATAGACCAGTATTGTGCCTACATTTGAAATAATAATAAAAAAAAATGCCTCACCGTCCTACCGCGTGACATAGGCCTAGAAAACACTGAAAAGATGTTTCACCTTTTCAGTTTTCTTCTTTCTCCATCTGCGTGTTTGTATTAAAAATAAATCAGTGGTTTCTCATCCACTCCAGGTCCAGTGCCGGGTCTCCGCTGCAGCTTGTAAACAACCACCAAAGCGGCAGCGGGGACACCACATTGATCCTGAGGTGGATGAGAAACAATGGATTTTATTATTTTCAGGACAGGCTTTTAAAGATGAATACAATTATACCTTGATATATGCGACCTGATGACTTATTAACAAAAAGTTTGGATTCTTCTGATATATGTAAATGAGCTGTTAAGATGCATGAGCTTGTCATAGATCTCCCTGAGCATCTGCCCCCCCCCCCCGAGCTTATTTTTAATGAAAGGGGGTGTTACCAGTGTGAGTAATGTAGAAGAGAAGAGCAGACTGTCAGTTATTACATGTCTTACACTGGATACTTACTCTTGTCTTTTAAAATAAGCTCTGGTCGCAGATTCTCATGCAGATCTATGTCTGGTGCATAGATCCTAACAGCTCATTTACATATTAAGAAACAAGTAGATGTCTCTGAAATAATACTTTCATATCTCCCATCAGATATATCACGTTGTTCAGCTTTATATGACCTAGATGCCCATATACACTACTTAGGAGGGTCGTCCAATTTAAAGGGACTCTGTCAGCACAGGATGACTGTTCAAACCAATTACAGGTGTTCGGAGCATCATGGTGCAGCCAAACATTTAGCTACACCTTCCCACCTGCTTGTTTTCACTCCATCTCCAATACCCCCCTTGATTGACTGACAGTTCTGACTTCAAAGAACCAGAGAATGGCAAAGATAGATGGAAAACAAATAGGTGGGTAGATGCACTTAAATATTTGGCTATATCATGATGCAATGAAAGCCTGTATTAGAATTATGAAACCGGAAATCTATGACCCTGGCAAGTAGCATAGCTACAGTGGGGGTAAGGGCACAGGGGCGGTCACCTCGGGCCCTGTGCTCTGAGGGGGCCCACCCTGAGCTACACTACTGTAACTCTACAGCACGTCCATGCAGTTACATTCTGCGGCAGAGCAGGGAGACTTGATCTCCCTGCACTGTCACCCGGCCGCTATGGGGCCTCTGAGCAGGAGGGGGGGCCCGGTGCCAGCAGTGGACCCCCGTCATCACAAGGCCAACTGTATTACACTCCCTCTCCCATCATCCCCCTCTCAACATCTGACATCCCTGATGCAGACATTGACAGTGGACGTGGCACCTGCTGTCCAGAGATATGCAGGAGCTCGAAACAGCGGAGAGTTTTGGATGTATTCATTTTTTCTGGGAGTGCTTTATATGACAGAGTCTGCCTATGGGGGGCTGCATTATACTATAGAGTCTGCCTATGGGGGGTGCATTATACTATATAGAGTCTGACTATGGGGGGCTGCATTATACTATAGAGTCTGCCTAAGTGGGCTGCATTATACTATAGAGTCTGCCTATGGAGAGTGCATAATACTATAGAGTCTGCCTATGGGGGGCTGAATTATACTATATAGAGTCTGACTATGGGCAGCTGCATTATACTATAGAGTCTGCATATAGGGAGTGCATTATACTATAGAGTCTGTCTATGGGGAACTTCATTATACTATAGGGTCTTCCTATGGGGGCTGCATTATACTATAGAGTCTGCATATGGGGGGCTGCATGATACTATAGAGTCTGCCTATAGGGAGTGAATTATACTAGAGTCTGCCTATGGGGAGTGTATTATACTATGGATTCTGCCTAAGGGGGCTGCATTATACTATAGATTCTGTCTGAGACATGCATTATACTATATAGTCTGCCTATGGGGATGCATTATACTATAGAGACTGCCTATGGGGATTTCATTATTCTATAGAGTCTGCTTATGGGGGCTGCATGATACTATACAGGCTGCCTATGAGGGGCTGCATTATACTATAGAGTCTGACTATAGGGGGCTACATTATAATATAAAGTCTGACTATGAGGGGCTGCATTGATACTATACAGTCTGCCTATGAGGGGCAGCATTATGCTATAGAGTCTGACTATAGGGGGCTACATTATACTATATAGTCTGCCTATGGGAGGCTGCATTATACTATAGTTTGCCTATGGGGGCTTCCTTATACTATAGAGTCTGCCTATGGGGGGCTGCATTATACTATGTAGAGTCTGCCTATGGGGGGCTGCAATATACTACAAAATCTGCCTATGGGGGCTGCAATATACTATATAGAGTCTGCATATGGGGGCTGCATGTTACTATACAGTCTGCCTATGAGGGGCTGCATTATACTATAGAGTCTGACTATAGGGGCTACATTATACTATCAAAGTCTGACTAAGAGGGGCTGCATTATACTAGTCTGCCTATGGGGGGCTGCATCATACTATAGAGTTTGCCTATGGGGGCTGCATTATACTATATAGCAGTGTTTCTCAACTCCAGACCTCAAGACCCCACAACAGGTCATGTTTTCAGGATTTCCTTAGTATTGCATAGGCAATGGAATTAATGCTTGAGCAGGTGATGAAATTATCACCTGTGCAATACTAAGGAAATCCTGAAAACATGACCTGTTGTGGGTTCTTGAGGACTGGAGTTGAGAAACACTGCTATATAGAGTCTGCCTATGGTGGATGAAATATTCTAGAGTCTGCCTATGGGGAGTGCATTATACTATAGAGTCTGCCTATGGGGGCTGCATTATACTATTGAGTCTGCATATGGGGGTGCATTGTACAATATAGAGTCTGCCTATGCAGAGTTCATTATATAATAGAGTCTGCCTATGGAGGGCTGCATTACACTTTAGAGTCTGCCTATGGGGTGATGCGTTATACTATAGTTAGTCTTTGGGGGTGCATTATACTATATCGAGTCTGCCTATGGGGATGCATTATACTACATAGAGTCTGCCTAAGGGCAGCTACATTATACTATAGAGTCTACATATGGGGGGCTGCATGATACTATAGCTAGTCTTTATATGGGGGTGCATTATACTATATAGAGTTGGCCTATGGGTGACTGCATTAGTCTATAAAGTCTTGCTATTGGGGGCTGCATTATACTATAGAGTCTGCATATGGGAGGCTGCATGATACTATACAGTCTGCATATGGGGGGTGCATTATACAATATAGAGTCTGCCTATGGGGTGCTGCATTATACTATGAGAAAGCTGCGCTCTGCTACCGCGAAAGCACGTCGGGGTCTTGGTCGCCCCTCAAACCCACCGTTAAACTCTGCCTCTTTGTAATGTTTTTTGTCATGCTATTGGCTTACGCATGCCTCTTTGTGTGGCCCTTGTTAGAGCTTACCTACCTGGTGATTGATATTCCCTTTATACCGATCACTTGATACATATTGGAACATTTTTACTCTCTTTCTTTGTCGGGTGACCTTGATTTTTTCTGCATTGCTTTGATGTTTTTGTCATTGTGTTATGTTAACTTTTTACCTTTATATGATGACTAATAAAATTTACCTCTGATTTTACTATATTTCACCTATTGCTCCTAATCCTCCTTTTGCTCCCATGGTTATTGGAGTTGGTGTTGCTTTCTTGGGGGTGGGTCATGATATTTGTCACCACCCTGGCATCTAATACTTACCTGGGATTCTTGTTATCATTATACTATAGAGTCTGCATATGGGGGACTGCGTGATACTATAGAGTCTGCATATGGGGGTGCATTATTCAATATAGAGTCTGCCTATGGGGAGTGAATTATACTATAGAGTCTGCCTATGGGCGGCTGCATTTTACTATCGAGTCTTCCTATGGGGGGCTGCATTATACTATATAGAGTCTGCCTATGTGGAGTGCATTATATTATATAGAGTCTGCCTATGGGGGTGCATTATACTATATGGTGGCCTATGGGGAGTACATTATACTATTTGAAGGTTTATGGGGAGTTCATACTGTGTATAGGAGAGCTGTACAGGAGGAGACTCGGAACATTATTAAATGTAAAGTGGGCACTTATATATAGGGGAACTCAGGTTACTGTGAATGTCAAAGGGGCACACATAGGGCATTATTGGTTTCTAGGGGGGCAAAATGTGGGCACTGTTTTCTGGGGCACTTCCACACGGCATTACTATACTTTAGAGGGTTGCTTTAGAATTTAGAGGGCACACAAAACCACACAGTAGGTTCAGTAATAGGGACACATAAGGCAGAGTTTGTGCAGGTTGGGAATAGATGGTGAAGGGGCTGAAAATGTGAGAAGTGAAATGTCTTTGTTATTTCTGCAGCCGAGTAGTGGCTGGAGAAGTTTTCATGTTGGTCTGGGCCAGATGGAAAAGACCTGAAAAGTGAAAAATTCCATCAGAAAGAATGTCAGCTGTAAGTCATTATCTGTAACTGCTGCGATCTATGTTCTGTAGGACTGATATCTACCACTGTCCATATGGCGGTAATATCCATGTTGGTCTCTATATAGAGATTATTTTCAGCAAAAGCACTGTCATCTACTAAGGTTCTCCTCCACTAGTAAGGTGCGTCACTATAGTTGTATTCAAGGTTACCTAGTGAGGGGCCCACTCAGAAGTTTCGCGCCCCTCAAACTAAATTCCTAGCTACACCTCTGACCCTGGCCTTACCATTTTTTTTGTAGTTTTGCCCCTTCAGTAGTCATACATAGTCCTACTTGTGCCTCCCCTTCCATAGTATTTACAAGAAGTCTCCACAGCCTTCCCTGTAGTAACAGCAGCACCCACCAGGGGCAGATTATAACAAGGTCAATCTGGGCGGTAGCCCAGGACCCAGTGGTGTGGGGGGGCCCTGGGCTACCGCTCAGATTGACCTCCGCCATCAGGGAATTACTGCCCTGACTGGCGTATTGGCCCGGTGGGCAGAGGGGGCCAGCATCGGGCCCATCTCATCTGCTTACCGGGCCCCTACTGGCACTGCAGCAGTTTAATGCTATTGACGTGTGGGCACGAGTCAATAGTTAACAGCCACCAGGCAATCGGAGGCTGGCAGCTGACGTCAGCTGCAGCGCGCACGTCACCGGCATCTGATGTCATTGTCAGCCGCCGGCGAGTGCGCGCTTCTGCTGCGAGGAGGGAGCTTCGCTGAAGGAGAGCGGTGAGGTGAGAAGAACACTTTTTTTTGTTTTTTTTAATGGAGAGCGACAATCCGGGGGACCCGTGCCAGAATGCTGGAATCTGGGGGCAGAGAGGCTGGACACACTGGGGGCAGAGATGCTAGACACACTGGGGGCAGAGATGCTGGACACACTGGGGGCAGAGATGCTGGACACACTGGGGGCAGAGATGCTGGACACACTGGGGGCAGAGATGCTGGACACACTGGGGGCAGAGATGCTGGACACACTGGGCGCATGACTGGAGACAGATGGGGCAGGATTGGAGACATGGGCAGAATGTCAATACGGGGCATGATTGGAGACACGGGCAGAATGAAAGACATGGGGCAGGATTGGAGACAGATTGTGCAGGATTATGGGGCAGGATGGATACTATGGAGACAGATGGGGCAGGATGGGGAGATCATATGGGGCAGGATGGATACTCATGAGGGCAGGATGCGAGAACATATGGCTGGAGCCAGGAATGAGATACAAGGGGCCAGGATGGGGGATATTATTATTACCATAGGGGCTAATTAAGGGATATTATTACTGCAGTGATGTATTTATTTTGTTTTTTGAGTATACTGTTTTAAATGGGGGGCAGTCCTGTTACTGTGCAGAGTGACACTATGTCGCCTTTTTTTCTTCATGTGGTGTAATGTAGAAGTTGGGAAAAATTAAGTAATGTGTTCTGCAAGCGGAGCTGGAGATAACTGTGTTATTTCCTGCAGAGACGAGCCCTGGCTGGAAGAAGTGATGGTGGTCTGTGCTGGATGAAAGATGAAGGACTTCACCTAGAGACGTCACTGGTGAGTCAGTGTGTTACCTATACACTGACACTATACACTGTATACTATATACAGAGGTCCTGTGTATAATGTCACCGGTGATTACTGTATTACCTCTACACAGACACTGCATACTAAGTACAGATCTCCTGTGAATACTGGCACTTATGGTGATAGTATTGCGTTTTTTTTTATTACTGATCAGTATTGCAGTATTAGGTCACTATGTGGTGGTAATATGTGGTCTGGTCATGGTGTTGAGGTATTTGTCCCTTGTACGTGCTATTTGGTCACTTTGTCGTGGTAATATGTGGTCTGGTCATGGTGCGGTGGTATTTGTTCTTTATATGTGATATTATTCGGTCACTGTTGGTAATATGTGGTCTGGTCATGGTGTTGTATTTGTTCGTTGTATGTGATATTATTGGTCATTTTAAATTGAATTGAATATTTTAACAAATATTTAATAGGTTACAATAGAGTAGGGCCCAGCCAAAAGTGTCTACCGTGTTATGGTGGCGGCTTGAAAAATCTTTTGACCAAAACAAAAGCTACCGGCTATATGTGTGATCTAGTGATGGGAACTGTTAATGTATGATAGGTGAGAAGTGGAGTTTCACTCAGCAACTATTTTTCTGGAATAATCTGGTTCAGGTATATGATGACCCCGTCGCATGACCCCATCACATGACCGGGGGGCCCACAGAGTCTGAACAGCCCGGGGCCCTGGCTACCCTTAATCCACCCCTGGCACCCACTATTATCGTATCTTACCTCTCAGTAATAATAACCATAATTCCATCACAAGTTTACACTTTACTACTCAAATTCGGTTTACCTCGGCCCGCTCCATTTTAGCTACTCATGAGTTATAGTCCAAGATTAGAGATAGCCATGATGCCTAGGAAGTCACCAATCTAAACAGTAATACAAATATTCCAATAATGAGGGAAGTACAAATAAACTGGCCCAACTGCAGCTTTTTTTTTCAACTAAATCGGGACATTACATCTATGATGTAGTTAGTTCGGGGCCGACTAGAAATCAGACCTGGACTTACAGTATGGACATAACACAGATGTTAAAGTACATTATGACTGCTTGAATGAGCCCTTAGCATTTGTTCAACAAGCGTATGTGTGTGGTCCATGGTGCCCACGGACCAACCAAAGAGCAAAGGGTGAAGAAACGTTAATAAAAGCTAATCACATAATTTCAACATACCCCAAAAAGTTACTACCAAAAATACATCTTGTCTCAGAAAAACAAGACCCCATCCAGCTGTACTGATAAAAACAAAATGTGATAAGATAAAAAAAAATGTCTTGGACCTTAAAGAGTCCTTTCACTGTATTTTTCTCATTCAAACTGATTACCTCCTCCAGTTTATGATGCACGGATTCTGGGGCAGTTTTTCTTTTTTTTCTGTGCCCCTGCATTCCAAAGTAATAAATTTATGCCACTTAGAAGGAATAATTTGCATATTATTTACTATCAACTGTGCGTATACTACAGATCTTCTTGGTAGGCTCACTAGTGTATTGTTTTGTCAGTGTCCTAGGTGAAAAAGCAAACACCCACAGAGAAACAGAGAAGTTCTGTGGTATACACCTAGTAGGTTGAAGGGGCGAAGAAACTATGAAATGGGGGGAAACAAAAAAAAGATTTCTGAAGGTTTGGAAAAAATGCTGCAATGTAACAATAGTTTAAAAAAGTGTTAATAGTTTATTTTTATCAAATAACAGGATACAAAGTCAAAATAAAGAACAGAAGAGAAATCTATATCAATATTTGGAGGGACTACCCATGAAAATATCAATTCTTCTAAGAACACTTGCACACAGTTTCTGAAGCACCTTAGTAGACAGGTTGTTGCAAGTCTCAGAGAGCTAACCCCAGATGATCTGTGCCCAAACCTCTTTGTATCTTAATGTAATCCCACATAGACTTGAAAATGTTGAGATCAGGGCTCTTTGGGCACATATCAGCACTTCCAAAACTCCTTGTTCTTCTTTAAAGCTGAGGATAGTTCTTAAAGTTCTTAATGACATTGGCTGTATGTTTGGAGTAATTATCTTGCTGCAAAAATAAATTTGATGCCTATCCTATGGTATTGCATGATGCATAAGTGTCTGCCTGTATTTCTCAGCTTTGAGGACACTGATAAATGAGGACCATAGATGCAATGCTCAGCTAAGGAAACTTAGTGCAGCAGATGAAAGCTCGTCATGCTTATTTCCCTTCAAAATCAGAAGATGTCCAGCAGTACTATCGGTTTAGAACTAGCAGCAACCAGTGGGGCAAAGCTAGACCCATCTACTCTTTGGAGATGTCTGTACAGAAGTGGTCTTCATAGGATAATTGTGGCCAAAACCTATACCTTTGACATGGAATCAAGGCCAAGACTACTTAACTACGCACAAAAACGTAGGAACTGGGGTCATAAAAAGTGACAGCAGATGCTCTGGACTGATTAGTCAACATTTGATGTATTTGCCGTTTGTTTGACAAAGGGCAGGAGAGCGATGCAATAATGAGTGTCTGCTGGCCACAGTGAAGGATGGTGGAGGTTGATTGCAAGTTTTGAGCTGCGTTTCAAAACAAGGAGTTGATAATTTTGTCAAGATTAATGGTGTCCTCAATGCTGAGAAATACAGGCAGATGCTTATTCATCATGCCGTACGTTTAGAAAGGCATGTAATTGGAATCTCTGCCTTGGTGCAAAAAAATTTGGAGTAAAGGTCATTAAGAACTGTCTTCAGTGTAAAGATTAAAAAGGAGTCCTAGAAGTGATGATGTGGCCCCACTGAGCCCTGATCTGTGCTTAGTTCTCCAAGATGTTTGAAACAACCTCCCAGCCATGTTCCTTCAAAAACTTTGTGCAAGTGTACATAGAAGAAGTGATGCAAAGGATGATTATTACACCAAATACTGTTTTGATTTTGTTTATTCACTTTGCATTTTGCTCATTTAATAAAAATAAGCTATTAACCTCTTACTGAAATCGGACGTATTAGTACGCCGATGTCAGTATCCCCCCCCCCCCCTTTGTGGTGAGCCCACATCTTTTCCGGGGCATGTGAGCTGTTTTGAACAGCTGACATGTGCCTGCATTAGGCGCGATCCACCCGCGCCTATTAACTAGTTAAATGCCGCTGTCAAACTCTGATAGCGGCATTTAAATCGTGCTTCCGGCCATCGGGCTGGAAATATGCGCACCGGTGTCCCTGTTACATGATCGGGGGTCATCGGTTTGTTAGCATGACAACGAACGGTGTCATGATCCATTCCAGGGTTTAATCCTATCTGCCCTTTTTCTGGGAGGATCATGTCAAGGGTTAACTTTGCTCTGCCTCATTCTGGGTTCAGGTTTGCTAGTTAGCTCCTATGCATCCTACTGTCAGCTATAGTTCTGCCTTCGGCGTGTGAACCTGACTCTGGTAGCCCTTGATTTGTCCTGCTGTGATCCCTGACTTCCCCTCTGTCTGCCCTTTTCCCAGCGTTTCTCTGTTTGTCGGTTTCTCTGGTTTCTGACTTGGCTTGTATTCGGACTCGCTTCTGCCTTCTGACTTTGTCTTATCTGCTCCTGACCATTGCTGAACCTCCTGGCTTGTTACTGACCTTGTGTATTGCTGATCCCTTTAGTACTTCTGCCTCTGTTTTTTGACTCGGCGTGTCTGACCACTCTCTCGCCACTTGGTGGTGCCTGTGCTGCTGCTCTGTGGTGCTTTTCTGTATATGCAGTCTTACTTCCCTCTCAAGCTTCCTCTGGTGGAGGTTGCGCTATACTGCACCGCAGCAGCATGACAGCCGGATTGCTAAACATCGCCTCTATGTAGCTGAGCCGATCAAGTTGTGCCATCTGCTATTCTCCTATGGAGACTACTGAAGCATGGCAAAAGTAAAAAAAAATGTTTTTAAAAATATAAAAAATATGTAAAAGTTTAAATCACCCCCCTCCTTTTGCCCCATTCAAAATAAAACAATAAAAAAATCAGAATGCTGTAGATAAGCCCCTGATGCCGGTGGCCTCAGTTTATAGGGCCAAAATGAGGTGACAAATTCCCTTTAAGGGTTTGTCATGTGCCCACATTTATCAATAGAGCACAATGTACAAAAAAACAAGAAAAAAACGAATATAATAATAATACCATGGTAAGGCAGTTTTCACGGGTGAACTCCAGAGCAGCAATGAACACCGGACAGGTAAACTCATTTGTTACAATATATGCAGCTTCTGGATCCAGATAGAAGTTAAATTCTGCACAAGTTGTCCTGTTCCCTCTACCTGGAACACAATAAAAAGGGGAATTTTCTTATAAAATGTACTATCTGATTTTATTGGTACATAGACCTTATACATTGTGCTGATGAATATGTTAGCATTTAATTATGAATACATATTTAGTATTAAAGTAAAACACAGCAGGCATGTGCAAAGTGGCTGATTTTCGTTCATTTATTTAGTTATATTTAGCTAGTTTACTCATTTATATAGAGCCATTAATTCCACAGCGCTTTACAAACATTATTGGCACTGTCCCCATTGGGTCTCACAAACTATCAGTATGTCTTTGGAATGTGGGAGGTAACGGGAGAACCAGGAGGAAACCCACGCAAACCCGGGGAGAACATACAAACTCCTTCCAGATGTTGTCCTTGGTGGGTTTGAACCCAGGACCCCAGCGCTGTAAGGGTGCAGTGCTAACCACTGAGCCACCATTCATGTCACAACAAATCAATCTGGTCCAGGAGGACTAAGTTGAATCTTTATCCGACCAGGAAGGAGCATGGGGTAGTGCATCATTTTGTGGGATAATAGCAGTGGGAGAAGTAGTACTCTGTTACTCTGCAACTGTACTGAACATCATTGTTATACTGTTTGTAGAGGAACTAAGTTATGAGCCTCTTCGTTATGAGGAAGAAATGGTTAATGAATTGCATAACATTTGCCAGATGTTTGAGAAAATTTTCAAGAATTTCAGTAAAGCTGTTTCTAACTTTTTAAAATGGTTGTTGGCCTCCCTGATTCATTGCGAGAACGTAAGGTCGCCATTCCATCCTGCAAGTCCTCACAAAGCACACGCACTCAGGGTTACGGCAGAAGGGTGTTTAGGGATATAGATGTTGGTGAAATCCTTCCCTTACAGGACCATAGTCCAGTGGCCATGCCAGGCATACTAATCAGGAGAAGCCCTGGGTATGCCAGCAGGTAGGAGGTTGTTTGCAGGGATTCAGTCTAACAGCCACAGACTACTGAAATGGCTGCTGGACCAGGGTCCTGCTAATTGAAAGCTAATCTCTAGTAGTTATTATTCTGTATTATTAACATGTTTTAATAATTATTTTTATCCATAGGTTAATGGGTTCCAAAATAAAAACCTGTTTTCCAGAATTGAAATAAGTGATTCAGAGGGTATTGTAAACAGGACATGGCGAAATATTATTTTCCTAAATCGTCACTTACATATATTAGGTGTATTACAGGTCCTTCTCAAAAAATTAGCATATAGTGTTAAATTTCATTATTTACCATAATGTAATGATTACAATTAAACTTTCATATATTATAGATTCATTATCCACCAACTGAAATTTGTCAGGTCTTTTATTGTTTTAATACTGATGATTTTGGCATACAACTCCTGATAACCCAAAAAACCTGTCTCAATAAATTAGCATATCAAGAAAAGGTTCTCTAAACGACCTATTACCCTAATCTTCTGAATCAACTAATTAACTCTAAACACATGCAAAAGATACCTGAGGCTTTTAAAAACTCCCTGCCTGGTTCATTACTCAAAACCCCCATCATGGGTAAGACTAGCGACCTGACAGATGTCAAGAAGGCCATCATTGACACCCTCAAGCAAGAGGGTAAGACCCAGAAAGAAATTTCTCAACAAATAGGCTGTTCCCAGAGTGCTGTATCAAGGCACCTCAATGGTAAGTCTGTTGGAAGGAAACAATGTGGCAGAAAACGCTGTACAACGAGAAGAGGTGACCGGACCCTGAGGAAGATTGTGGAGAAGGACCGATTCCAGACCTTGGGGAACCTGAGGAAGCAGTGGACTGAGTCTGGTGTGGAAACATCCAGAGCCACCGTGCACAGGCGTGTGCAGGAAATGGGCTACAGGTGCCGCATTCCCCAGGTAAAGCCACTTTTGAACCATAAACAGCGGCAGAAGCGCCTGACCTGGGCTACAGAGAAGCAGCACTGGACTGTTGCTAAGTGGTCCCAAGTACTTTTTTCTGATGAAAGCAAATTTTGCATGTCATTCGGAAATCAAGGTGCCAGAGTCTGGAGGAAGACTGGGGAGAAGGAAATGCCAAAATGCCTGAAGTCCAGTGTCAAGTACCCACAGTCAGTGATGGTGTGGGGTGCCATGTCAGCTGCTGGTGTTGGTCCACTGTGTTTCATCAAGGGCAGGGTCAATGCAGCTAGCTATCAGGAGATTTTGGAGCACTTCATGCTTCCATCGGCTGAAATGCTTTATGGAGATGAAGATTTCATTTTTCAGCACGACCTGGCACCTGCTCACAGTGCCAAAACCACTGGTAAATGGTTTACTGACCATGGTATTACTGTGCTCAATTGGCCTGCCAACTCTCCTGACCTGAACCCCATAGAGAATCTGTGGTATATTGTGAAGAGAAAGTTGAGAGACGCAAGACCCAACACTCTGGATGAGCTTAAGGCCGCTATTGAAGCATCCTGGGCCTCCATAACATCTCAGCAGTGTCACAGGCTGATTGCCTCCATGCCACGCCGCATTGAAGCAGTCATTTCTGCCAAAGGATTCCCGACCAAGTATTGAGTGCATAACTGAACATTATTATTTGATGGTTTTTTTGTTTGTTATTAAAAAACACTTTTATTTGATTGGACGGGTGAAATATGCTAATTTATTGAGACAGGTTTTTTGGGTTTTCAGGAGTTGTATGCCAAAATCATCAGTATTAAAACAATAAAAGACCTGACAAATTTCAGTTGGTGGATAATGAATCTATAATATATGAAAGTTTAATTGTAATCATTACATTATGGTAAATAATGAAATTTAACACTATATGCTAATTTTTTGAGAAGGACCTGTATGTGTAATGCATTCTTTAATAATCCTTTTATTAGAAGATTCCTGTTCACACTGCATTGTCATTTCCAGTTGAGTACCAAATATGTTTTTCAACAGTTATCAACAATGACACCTTACAAACCTCATTGACTAAAAATAGGGTCAGATGGGGTTCCATCGTATCCATTTTTTTGACTGGAAGAATATTCATGTGCTATTCTTTTTGACAAATCTGATGGAAATGGTGACAGAGACTTCCATGCTAATGTTGTTATCCACCCTTGTCCTAGATTTGCAGCACATTATAATAAATACTAAAAACCACTGTTATATAGTTTTTATGAATGAGTAAAGTCCAATACCTTCTATGTTTCCTCCCATTATGCACAGTTTATTCAGCTTCTTTGGAAGGCTTGGATCCATTTTGACTGCCAGGGCCAGATTAGTCAAGGGTCCTAATGCTACCAGATTTATCTTAATATGTCAGAGTAAAAGAGAAATATTTTAATATAATGTGACAACTTCACAACTTTAAAGGGGTTGTCCACTACTAGGACAACCCATTCTTAAAAAGAATGTTCGAGCCAGATTAAATAAACAAACCTATACTCACCTCCCGTTTCTGCTCCACTCCAGCGGTGTTGGCACTCACGGTGATGCGGTGGAATGACACGTGATACACGGCGCCCAATCTGCGTTGACCATCGTACGAACTGAACATAGAGCAGAAGTCCGGGCTGCAGCTGATCTCGGATTTCCTCTCCATGTTCATTTAGACAGGAGGTGGGGAAAGTGATGACAGCGCCGGGCACCACATGTTATTCCACTGCATCACTGCCCCGAGTCCACGAGTGCTGACATAGCTGCAACGGAGTTGGCACGAGAGATAAGTATAGGTTTAGTTTATTTTATCAGGGTCGAACATTTAGTTTAAGAAGGGGTTGTCCTAATAGTGGACAACCCATTTACGAGTGTTAATCTCGCCATACACAACACAATTTATTGTCAAAACCGACGAAGAACGAGTATTATTGATTGAGTTAAGGAGCCGGAATTGATCTAATGTTCACTCCAATAATTTGGACATTTTTGTGTTGTTCTGATTTGAATAAATGAATTATCAACAAGTTATAAGCCATCACATTGCTCATCACTGACATGATTTTTAAGACAAAGAAAAGAACATCACAGAAATACTTAAAATGTATTGAAAGTTACATTAAAATAAAACCAATTCATCAGCTTGGCTCAAAAGTAAGAGGACTTCCCTAAATGGGTTGGCATATAAGAGTTACCCCTATTCACCTTCCCGATTATGGCATTTGTGCATGTCTGACTGGTCCTCTGTCCTGGATCCCCACCCCAATTAGCCAGAGTCACTATAGAGAGCATCTCCCACTCAGCAAGACCATGTACAGCAATCCCTCAAGATATAATTCCTCATATTACAATATTTGCAACATACAATGGCTCAGGAATGGCCACTGTAACTTAAAACTATATTTAACATATAATGCCATAGGTAACCTATCTGTAGAAGATCCAGCCAATCGGTATGGGTATTTCACTGGTAAAACAGCTTTATTACTGAATTGCATGCCCTGATTGGTTGTCTATTAGCATCTCTATGCACTACAGTAGTAGTGTGCATTTTACTTACTCTTACACTTCATTGTTTTCTTATTTTCATTTGATATTTTGGGGACTTTCCAACTAAATTACAAGGATTCCACAGAGTTTTTGGTCTCAAATGACAAGAAGCAATCAAGTTGCAATGGTTGTCTTGATATGAAATAATATAATTTGACGGATCACTATATAAGTTGGCAGAATTTAATTCCAGACAAACTTCTTAGGCTATGTTCACATTGTGTTTTAGGTTGGGCCTATGTCTGAAACCAGGAAAAAGGGATTGGATATATGAGATGAAGGGTCCATTAATTAATGATGGAGGGAGAGTACCTGTGTGCTCTGTCGGACCTTGTTTTTGTCCTTATCCAGCTTTTTCAGGTGGGCTCTAAAACTGCATTTTGGTGCCCGCGTCAAGTAGACGGATACAGATAAAAATGATGTTTGACAGAGCACACAGTGACTCCATCTCCATCATTAAAGTCAATGGCCCATCCAGTGCAAATGTCTAAATCCTGTTTTCTGGGTTTCAGATGTAAGCCCTGATGGAGCCACTGATAGTGGCCTAAAACAAAACGTAAACATAGCTTTATGATCTTCAGTGCACACATACTAAACACTCACCGTATATATTTATGGCATGTTACTTACTTGACCCTCATACTGATTAATGATTCTTATCAGAGCGTGCACCGCATCTTCCTTCTGCAAGTGTTCTAGTCCTGGGCTGTTTGGATCTTCTACATCTCCCAAGCCATCGCCTCCAAAATGGGAATACTGAGGATTGATCTCTCCCAAAAGTGAATTAGGTGCACCACGAAACACTGGGATCTTATAATTAATCAAATATATAGACAGTAATATACTTCCTAATGTGAGTTTTCCATCCAGACCAATACAACACAAACAATCTTGTCTAATCAAATGAATAGTGAAAGTAATGTTCCAAGAAGATAATTCTGTAATCATCTTCCCTATACTGCAAATATTTATTTTTTTACAATTTTCACCAGAACATTAAATTTAGTGTACACTGTATTCAATGACAAAATGTTCTGTTCTGTTGTCTTGTGTTTAAAACTCCTTATTTCACTAAAGCCAGTAAGGATATTTAAATAGAAAAGTGATATTAAAAAAAGCCAAAACACTAACAATGCAAATATGTAATTTTTTTTTTAACTCATGTAACACAAAAACATTATTTAAACAATAGATCATTTTTTGATGATCACTTCCCATTAATAATGAATCTGTGCTTTACATGTTTTTCATTGTTTTTCCCATTGCCCCCAATTCATCAAAGCTTTCACGGCAGGATTCTGGTGTAAAAGCTTTGAAAAGTCACCAGATTTAAGTGCAACTTGGAGTTGGGCCTAAGTGTTGCGATTTTTGGTGTTTTAACACTATCTTCTCCCAAGTCCACCAAAATGGATGCAGCTGGGGCGGGATAGAGACTTGATGCCACAACTTATCTAATTCAAGCTGTAGTGTTCCGTATGCCAGAAATCTCACTGTTCCCGACTGGCGTGAGATTTCCGGAGTAGCACATGGATTCACACACAACTCATCAGTCGTGCGCCACTTCATGAATCAGGAGTATCAGACTCCAGCACACCCCCCTTGATCAAGAATGGTGATAATGATGATGATGGTCATCATTCCATTTATTTTATTGGGTGACTTTGAACCACTAATTGGACACATTTCTATTTTTATGTGAGGAGCAATGGTGAATGTGAAAAGGCCAATAGAAAAAAAAAACACAGAACACTTAGTGCAAAAACGAACATCAGTATAAGGCCTTATTCCTGTCTCAGACATTAAAGACATGGCAATAACCTTTTAAGAAAGGAAATATCAACATTTTAAATAGTCCCCATGGATATGGTGTCCCCATGATTGCAATGAAGTGCAGTGTACTGAGACAGGGTTTGCAGTCTTGGGAATCCTATTCTTTCAGGCAGCTTGTTATAATTGATGCACACTCTACGCTATGCTCTTCATCTAATGACAAGTAAAAGTTTGATTCCAACATAATTACCTCCATTCTGTTACACACTTGAAGGACTCGCAGGACATTCTTACAGACATGATCAATGGTTGTGTTTCCAAAGCAGCATGTTATTCCTAGAACTTCAACCTCTGGTGCAGCCAGAGCCATCATCAAAGCCTGAGCATCATCCACTCCACAATCCACATCCACTAGCATCAGCTTCTTTGCCATTCCTCTGAAATAGAGACAATATCCCATAACAGTTTTACATGGTATCCAAAGCAGGATAACTAAACACATTTTCATAGATCGTAAAACAAATGGACTATAATACAACAGCAAGAACAATGTGGAGGATCTCTTACAAAAACCCATGGTAAGGAACCGACCAGCAGATAGCACTGCACATGCTCCGGTAGGAAGGGGTAACAGCCACCACCTCTGCAAATCTCGTGGCTGTGTTCTACATGATGGCTGCCTCCATGGGCAAGAGCAGTGCACCGATAAAGCTGGGGTGCGTATGCCCAGACTACTGGGCATTGTCTGTGAAGCACAGGAGCGGAATGGATATTTTGGAAGAAAGTCACACTATCTCCAGGTTAAAACTAAGAGCTTTTTGTCCAAGTTTCTGTTAAAAGAGGAAATAGCTATATTTAATAAATCCTTGATCCTCTTCCATATCTGAAGGTAATTCTTGTGTGCACTGGAACCTCTAAGTCTGTAGGTAAAGGATGAAATTGTCTGAGGTGCAGTGCATACGCTAACAAAAAGAGTTAGTACATTCTACCTTATGATTATTGCTGGTGATCTCCAGCCATGGGAGCAGGTTCATCTGCTTGTCATGCTGTGGGGGAAACTAGGTTCCTAAGTAAAGTGTCCAAAATCTGATATATCCATGCTTTTCACCTGGACATTGGATGGCAAGCATAACCTCTGGTAATCTCAAAGTCTATGTGTCAGAATCTGAAAAATAAAAGTTAACCGAACCCCTCTGTCACCCACAATGTTATACGGAAACCCGTGAAAATGGAAAATATGTTTTATAAAATGGAAGACAAATGGATTGTAGAAGAAAGACTCGATATTTAGATAAAATGTTATTTTCAAGAAACCTACTGTTACCATATGACTGTGACAAGTGCAATTTTGCCAGTTGAAGCATCAGTCAATGGAGATTCTGGAATAGGTAAAATGAGTAACAATCTAGTAGGTCTTTGGTGTAAACTTTTGTTTTGGGCACAGAAGGGACAAGCTGCAAAAAAGCTTTTGATCTCACAAAATGGAGAAGTCCACGAGTAATGACTAGATAAGAAGTTCAAGGTCTTGCATAACCCAGGAATACCAGCATGCAGGGCCGGACTGGCCATCGGGCAGTTCTGGCAAATGCCAGAAGGGCCGGTGCCAGTAGTGGGCTGCTGCGCGCCAACTCACCCTTCCCCCCCCCAGCGCCGCCGCTGCCGCATTCAACTATACCGGCGTCATCGCCGGTACAGTTAAATGCAATGATGGAGGAGAGAGCGTCACCTGACGCTCCCTCTCCCATCATTTCCCGCTCTGCCTCTGACACTGCGGGTGCGCGCGCACTGTGTCCCAGGCAGTGCAGCGGCAGCCGCCGAGACAGGAGCAGGGAGCACCGCAGGCACGAGGGGAGGTGAGCAGTGTTTTTTTTTTACTGGACTATGGGGCTATTCTAGGGGGGGAGGAGAGATGTGGGCAGTGCTGTATACTACTGTGTGGGCTCTGCTGTATACTACTGTGTGGACTGTGCTGTATACTACTGTGTGGGCTCTGCTGTATACTGCTGTGTGGGCTCTGCTGCATACTACTGTGTGAGCTCTGCTGCATACTACTGTGTGGGCTCTGCTGTATACTACTGTGTGGGCTCTGCTGTATACTACTGTGTGGGCTGTGCTGTATACTACTGTGTGGGCTCTGCTGTATACTGCTGTGTGGGCTGTGCTCTATACTGCTGTGTGGGCTGTGCTGTATACTACTGTGTGGGCTCTTCTGTATACTACTGTGTGGGCTCTGCTATATACTACTATGTGGGCTGTGCTATATACTACTCTGTGGGTTGTGCTGTATACTACTATGTGGGCTGTGCTATACACTACTATGTGGGCTCTGCTGTATACTACTATGTGGGCTGTGCTATACACTACTATGTGGGCTCTGCTGTATACTATGTGGGCAGTGCTGTATACAACTATGTGGGCAGTGCTATACACTACTATGTGGGCTCTGCTGTATACTACTATGTGTGCTGTGCTATATACTACTGTGTGGGCTGTGCTGTATACTAATATATGGGCAGTGCTGTATACTACTATGTGGGCAGTGCTATACACTACTATGTGGGCTCTGCTGTATACTACTATGTGTGCTGTGCTATATACTACTGTGTGGGCTGTGCTGTATACTAATATATGGGCAGTGCTGTATACTACTATGTGGGCAGTGTTGTATACTACTGTGTGGGCAGTATTGTATACTACTGTGTGGGCTGTGCTGTATACTACTATGTTGGCAGTGCTGTATACTATTATGTGGGCAGTGCTGTATACTACTATGTGGGCAGTGCTATACACTACTATGTGGGCTCTGCTGTATACTACTATGTGAGCTGTGCTATACACTACTATGTGGGCAGTGCTGTATACTACTATGTGGGCAGGGCTGTATACTACTATGTGGGCAGTGCTGTATACTACTATGTGGGCAGTGCTGTATACTACTATGTGGGCAGTGCTATACACTACTATGTGGGCTCTGCTGTATACTACTATGTGGGCTGTGCTATACACTACTATGTGGGCTGTGCTGTATACTACTATGTGGGCAGTGCTGTATACTACTATGTGGGCAGTGCTGTATACTACTATGTGGGCAGTGCTGTATACTACTATGTGGGCAGTGCTGTATACTACTATGTGGGCAGTGCTGTATACTACTACGTGGGCTGTGTTATCTGCTATGCGGGTTGTGCTATATACTATGGGGGTTATATTATATTTTATGGGGAAGGCCGTGTTATATACTATGTGGCTGTTATATACTATTGTGGGGGTATATTATATTCTATGGGGGAGGCTGTGTTATACTATGGGGGGCTGCATTATATTCTATGGGAGCTACATTATATATTATCAATAATCAGTAGATGTGATTTAGTAGCGCCCTATTTTGCTAAAAGGTAACCATTTGATTTATTATATATTATGGGGAGGTGGGCTATATTATATTCTATGGAGTGGTTGCATTATACTCTGGGGTGGCTGCATTATGTTCTGTAGGGAGGTGGCTGCATTATACTATATGTGGGCTGCATTATACTGTATCGAGGATTATGGGGAATATGTTATACTATATGAAGAACTATGGGGTGCATTATACTATGGGAAGTGAATTGTGCTACATGGATGACGTTGGCTGTGCACTATACTATATGGAGGACTATGAGGAGTGTATTATGCTATATGGAGGACTGAACAGTGTATTATAATATATGGAGGACTATAGGGAGTGTATTATACTATATGGAGGACTGTGGTGCACATTATAATATATGGAGGTCTATGGGGTGTATTTAGCTAAACAAATAAAATGCTGCATATTCAGATTGTTTTTGCTGGAGCAAAAATCCTTGTTCTCAGCAGCACATCGCCGGTGTAAACTGTAGATGTGCTGCTGATAACATGATACTGTATGGTAATCTGTTAGTGATCTATTAGTGATCGTTCTGTCCCATCATTATTCCTCAGCTGGTGGAAAGAGGCCGGGAAACAAGCGTTGAACAACTTCAGTAGTGTTGATCAAACTCATTTAGCGGCCTGAGATCAGCGCATGTAAATACAACCGAAATGATTTTGTGTGATGTGCAATATGTTAGCATTTGGGGCCCCATTTTAAACTTTGCCTAGGGCCCCACTTTGCCTAAAAAAGACCCTGCCTACAAGTGTACAAAGATATTATACAGTCACCATGTGACAAGTGGGCCTGTGTAACTTCACATGCCAGGGCAGAATTTTAGTCCCAGTCTGGCCCTGCCAGCATGTTTGGAGAAGTGGCCCCAGATGAAAATCTGTTTTCTCAAAATCGACATAACAAAAGTCCTTCACTAGGAAACAATTTTAAGCCTGACTGAAGCTGCAAGCAAAATACAAGGTTCATTAATGTATTGTATACTGGGTCGTATTTGCCACTAGGCACTTGGGGGCACGTGCCTAAGGGCGCCAGGATGCAGGGGGCGGCACCTGAGCAAGGGTTTTTTTTTAAAGTCCTTTTCAGCCCGCCCACCCACTAACAATCATTATTGAATTTTGCAGCCTGACCCCGGAAACAGCCCGCTCCTTCCCTGCCCATGTTCCCCAGCAGACAGCTGCTCCACGGCTCTGTGGGCACCGCAGCTACTTACATGTCCTTCCCTTCCACTACCGGAATGAAGAGGGAGCTCGGTTTGGCCATGGCTGTGAGGGCAGAGAGTTCAGCAGCCAGTTCCCATCCTCGGCTCCCTCCACATTAGTCCTCCAGGCTCCGATTAGCAGGTACTGCTGTGGCTGCAGGAAAATATCAAGCAGCCAGCGGTGGACGGAGGTGGGGGAGGTTGGGCGACCCAGGGCCACAAGTACTCAGCAGCAGGACCTAGTCTCTACCGTTCTCCTGGGAGCTGCTGGAGTTCTGTGACAGGGTCGTGACCTAGGGTCAACCTGCGAGGTGAATGTAAGGAGCGCTCACTGTGGGCTTCTGGCTGCAGAGTCTTCTGGCCTTTATATACAAAAGCGCGGATTTATCTCAGTGTAAATGCACATGAAGAAATCACAAACTGCACACTTCAGACTAAAGAACTGGTCAATTCTGCTACCTCTACATGTTTCATTTGTTACTGTTTGTATGGAGTGTGGAGAGCAGAACAAATACAATGTAAGGCAGTTTCCCCCATACAAAACAGTATCCACCCAGCTTTCCCCCATACAAATCAGTATTCACCCAGCTTTCCCTCATTCAAATCAGTATTCACCCAGCTTTCCCCCATACAAAACAGTATCCACCCAGCTTTCCCCATACAAAACAGTATCCACTCAGCTTTCCCCCATACAAAACAGTATCCACCCAGCTTTCCCCCATATAAAACAGTATCCACCCAGCTTTCCCCCATACAAATCAGTATTCACCCAGCTTTCCCCCATACAAAACAGTATCCACCCAGCTTTCCCCCATACAAAACAGTATCCACCCAGCTTTCCCCCATACAAATCAGTATTCACCCAGCTTTCCCCCATACAAAACAGTATCCACCCAGCTTTCCCCCATACAAATCAGTATTCACCCAGCTTTCCCCCATTCAAATCAGTATTCACCCAGCTTTCCCCCATACAAAACAGTATCCACCCAGCTTTCCCCCATACAAAACAGTATCCACCCAGCTTTCCTCCATACAACAGTATCCACTCAGCTTTCCCCCATACAAATCACTATTCACCCAGCTTTTGCCATACAAAACAGTATCCACCCAGCTTTCCCCCATACAAACCAGTATCCACCCAGCTTTCCCCCATACAAAACAGTATCCACCCAGCTTTCCCCCATACAAAACAGTATCCACCCAGCTTTCCTCCATACAACAGTATCCACTCAGCTTTCCCCCATACAAATCACTATTCACCCAGCTTTTGCCATACAAAACAGTATCCACCCAGCTTTCCCCCATACAAATCAGTATCCACCCAGCTTTCCCCCATACAAAACAGTATCCACCCAGCTTTCCCCCATACAAATCAGTATCCACCCAGCTTTCCTCCATACAAATCAGTATCTACCCCACTCTCCCTCAGGCCGGTTTCACACGTCAGTGGCTCCGGTACGTGAGGTGACAGTTTCCTCACGTACCGGAGCCACTGACACACGTAGACCCATTAAAATCAATGCATCTGTGCAGATGTCATTGATTTTTTGCGGACCGTGTCTCCGTGTGCCAAACACGGAGACATGTCAGTGTTCGTGGGAGCGCACGTATTACACGGACCCATTAAAGTCAATGGGTCCGTGTAAAACACGGACCTTCTCCGTGTGCAGTCCGTGTGGCATGCAGGAGACAGCACTACAGTAAGCGCTGTCCCCCCCACATGGTGCTGAAGCCGCCATTCATATCTTCTCTGCAGCAGCGTTTGCTGCATAGAAGATATGAATAATAGTGTTTAAAAGAAAGATCTATCTGTCCGCCGCCCTCCCCACCCCGTGCGCCCCCCCCCCGCTGTTCAGAAAATACTCACCCGCCTCCCTCGCAGTGTTCTGTGCTGGCCGCCCCTTCTACTGTATGCGGTCACGTGGGGCCGCCGATTAGAGTCATGAATAGGTGGCTCCACCTCCCATAGGGGTGGAGCCGCCTATTCATGACTGTAAATGAGCGGCCCCACGTGACCGCATACAGTAGAAGGCGCGGTCAGACCAGGAAGCATCGACAGCCAACGAGGGAAGCGGGTGAGTATTTTCAGAACAGCGGGGGGGCGCACAGGGGGTGGGGGGGGCGCACAGGGGGTGGGGGGGCGGCGGACACATAGATCTTTCTTTTAAACACTATTATTCATATCTTCTATGCAGCAAACGCTTCTGCACAGAAGATATGAATCGCGGCTTCAGCACGATGCAGTGTACCACACGCGTGGGTACCACACGCTCCGTGTGGTACCCACGCGGCACACGTGTGCCGCACGTATGGCCTACGTGAGCTCACGGGCACACGGACACGGATAACACCGGTACCGATTTTTTCCGGTACCGGAATTATCTGGACGTGTGGGACAGCCCTCATACAAATCACTGCTCACTCGGCTTTCCCCTATACAAATAATTATACACCTACAAATACCGCCACACCATGACCAGACCACATATTGCCACCACATAGTGACTGAATATTATAATACTGTAAGGGTAGACCCGGAGACTGCCCGTCCCAGTCTACGCCGTAGCCTGGAGCCCTCATTATCATAGGAATATGTCAGTTAATACATTGTTTTCCTAAAGCTTTATACTGTAGTTTTAGGTCAGGGAGAGATGGTTAGGGATGAGCTAGGAAGATGCAGGGACAGGTAGTTTTGGCTACTTGCGGCATGTGCGGCACTTGCAGTTTTGCACTTGTGGTGAGAAAAAAAACACTGCTAGCAGCGTTTTTTTTCCTTTGCTGCAAGCAACCGCAAGTGCCACACATGTCCGCAAGTCCCATAGGGAACGAATGAGGCCGAACGCATTGTTGTCGTAAGTGTTCCGTTACGCGGCAGATGCGGGAAAAACTGCCAGATCTGCCGCAAGTGGCAAAAATCGCTGATGTGAAAGTAGACTAAGTCACTGCCGACAGGGTCTGCATTAGTTAGACTCACCAATGGGGGAGGCAGCACGAAAAGTGCCTAGGGCAGCAGAAACTCTAAATACGGCCCTGATTGTATATATCGTATCGTTCAATAATGTATACATCACTGTCTGATTCATTTTCATATCATCGACAACAAAGTGAGAAAGGAATAAAACAAACAAATGTATTTGGAGAGCATTCAATCATTGAGGAATCTGGAGGACAAGAAAATACTTGATGCAGATCAGCTGATGTTGAATTCCCTCCCAACAGATGCCTCCACTTCCACTTTATGATTAGAAGCTTTCTGTCACTGACGTAATAGCTCTTAGGGTATGTGTCCACGTTCAGGATTGCATCAGGATTTGGTCAGGATTTTTCATCAGTATTTGTAAGCCAAAACCAGGAGTGGTGATAAATACAGAAGTGGTGCATATGTTTCTGCTATACTTTTCCTCTAAGGCCGGGGTCACACTAGACCGTAATACGGACGAGTGCTATGCGATAAAAAATCGCATAGCACTCGGCCCAATGTTAATCTATGGTGCAGCTCCCATCATCCGATATTTTCTCCGCCGTATTTCGGATCCGAGGGAACTCGCAGCAGGCTGCGATTGTCAGCGTATCTCGGCCGAGACTCGCCAATGCAAGTCTATGGGTGCGAGAAAAAATCGGATTACACACGGACCATGCGTGTGCATTGCGAGAAATACGCAGCGGTGTTCTATAGAAAAGCCGGTAATTCAATTGCCGGCTTCTCATTTCTCCTTCACAAACCCGACAGGATATGAGACATGGTTTACATACAGTAAACCATCTCATATCCCCCTTTTTTTTGCATATTCCACACTACTAATGTTAGTAGTGTGTATGTGCAAAATTTGGCCGCTGTAGCTGCTCAAATAAAGGGTTAAATGGCGGAAAAAATTGGCGTGGGCTCCAAACATCTGGCTACAAACATCTGCCCCCAGCCACCCCAGAAAAGGCACATCTGGAAGATGCGCCTATTCTGGCACTTGGCCACTCTCTTCCCACTCCCTGTAGCGGTGGGATATGGGGTAATGAAGGGTTAATGCCACCTTGCTATTGTAAGGTGACATTAAGCCAGATTAATAATGGAGAGGCGTCAATTATGACACCTATCCATTATTAATCCAATTGTCTGAAAGGGTTAAAAAAGACACACACACATTATTAAAAATGATTTTAATGAAATAAACACACAGGTTGTTTTAGTATTTTATTGTTCTCTCAATCCATCAGAACACCCTCGCTTGGCAAAATAATTAACGCACAAGATACATACCTTCCGATGATCTTTCACGTCCAACGAGGTAATCCATCTGAAGGGGTTAACTAATATTACAGGCACGAGCTGCGATAAACCACTCGCTCGTGCCTGTAATCCCCGGGTGCTGAAAGGAAAGCTAGATCTGTACTTACATTGAGTCGCGGTGATGCGCCCTCTGGTGGATGTCCTCATGAACTGCAGCCTGGGAACTTTTTCCCACGCTCGAGCTCATATGAGGACATCCACCAGGGGGCGCATCACCACGACTGAAGGTAACTATAGGTCATTGACCTACATTTCCTTCATTCGCCGGGGCTTACAAGCACGAGCACAGCTGCATTATAGCAGGGCTCCTGCTTGTAAAATATTTTAACCCCTTCAGATGGATTTACCTCGTGGGACGTGACGGTTCACCTGAGGGTATGTATTTTGTGGGTTTATTATTTTGCCAAGCGAGAGGGTCTTAAAATGGATTGAGAGAGCAATAAAATATTAAAACAACCTGTGTGTTTATTTAATTAAAATACTTTTAAATCATGTGTGTGTGTTTTTTAACCCTTTCAAACAATTGGATTAATAATGGATAGGTGTCATAATTGACACCTCTCCATTATTAATCTGGCTTAATGTGACCTTACAATAGCAAGGTGACATTAACCCTTCATTACCCCATATCCCACCGCTACAGGGAGTGGGAAGAGAGTGGCCAAGTGCCAGAATTGGCGCATCTTCCAGATGTGCCTTTTCTGGGGTGGCTGGGGGCAGATGTTTTTAGCCAGGGGGGGCAATAACCATGGACCCTCTCCTGGCTATTAATATCTGCCGTCAGGCACTGGCTTTACCACTCTGGCGGAGAAAATTGCGCGGGAGCCCACGCCAATTTTTTCCGCCATTTAACCCTTTATTTGAGCAGCTACAGCGGCCAAATTTTGCACATACACACTACTAACATTAGTGGTGTGGAATATGCAAAAAGGGGATATGAGATGGTTTACTGTATGAAAACCATGTCTCATATCCTGTCGGGTTTAGGCTGGAGAAATGAAAAGCCTGCAATTGAATTACCGGCTTTTCACAGATATCGCGCTGAATGAAATATAAATACAGAATATATATATGTGTGTCTCAATGACATATATATATATATATATATATATATATATATATATATATATATATATATATGTATACTGTATATATGTTTTCCAGAACATTTGAGCACATAAATCCATTAGATGTCGGTTTTGCAAGCCTGCGAGAAAATCTCGGCATACGGATGCCATACGGATGTCACACGGATCATTTGATGCGAGGAAATCGCATCCTCGCACTGCACACGGATCACTGTTTTGGAAACATTTGTCCGATTCTCGTCCGTGAAAAACGGACCTTTTTTTATACGTTGTGTGCAGGGGTGGGATTCAAATTTTTAACAACAGGTCCTCTAAGTCGCGGCGGCCGTAATTTTGGCCACGCCCATTTTCAATAACCCCGCCCATACTAATAAGCCACGCCCAGTGGCACGATTCATATTTTTGGAAGCAGTTTGTCTCCCTTAATGACAAGAATACGTTGTGACATACGGTATTAAAGTCATTCCTGTTACAGAGCCCGCCCCGACCGCAGGTGTCCTAAACGGGACTCAGAGAGGCAGCGCGATGCTGCCTCTTTGAGTCCCGTTCAGGACACTTGCGGTCGACTCCGGGCTTTGAACAGGAGCGCAGGTATGCGCTCCCTCCAGCACTCTCAGACACGCTCGCAGGGCAGGTTTGACAGCCGCTTTGCTGCGATTATACGCACCGTATAATCGCAGCAAAATTGTCCGTGTGCGCCTGCCCTTAGGTAAACCTGCATTCGCAGGGGGTTGGACCCGATGGCCCTTGAGGTCCCTTCCAACTCTACAATTTTATAATTCTAAGAATGCTAGCACCAAAGAACAGGGCGCTGATACTGTATATGGGAGAGGGGTGTTATACGGGTTGTGTACTACAGCTCTGCATTTCTCTATACATTATTCAAGGACCAAACAAACCTTGAGGAGTCTTCCATGATGTCAACGTGGCATCCACTGTGTTTCTAGCCAGCAGCTTCAGCTGGTAGCTAAAAATAAGAGAGAAAGTGTTAGGGGCACTGTGATGTCTATATGAACACGATCGTGTCATATACACATCAGCTTCTCCCTCCTATATAGTCCATGACTGGCTGCCACATCCAACAGGGCCCAGGGAAGGCTAGAGGGCTGCAGGGCAAAGGAGGAGGCTAGTGGGGACTGGGTGCTGCAGGGCCCAGGAGGGAGGCTACAGAGTCCAGCGGGAGGCTAGTGGGACTGGGGGCTGCAGGGCCCAGGGGGGAGGCTACAGAGTCCAGCGGGAGGCTAGTGGGACTGGGGGCTGCAGGGCCCAGGGGGAGGCTAGTGGGGACTTGGGGCTGCAGGGCCCAGGGGGAGGCTAGAGGGCTGCAGGGCCCAGGGGGAGGCTGGTGGGGACTTGGGGCTGCAGGGCCCAGGGGGAGGCTACAGGGCTGCAGGGCCCAGGGGGAGGCTAGTGGGTACTTGGGGCTGCAGGGCCCAGGGGGAGGCTAGAGGGCTGCAGGGCCCAGGGGGAGGCTGGTGGGGACTTGGGGCTGCAGGGCCCAGGGGGAGGCTAGAGGGCTGCAGGGCCCAGGGGGAGGCTGGTGGGGACTTGGGGCTGCAGGGCCCAGGGGGAGGCTACAGGGCGCCCCCCCCCCCCTCTATAATACTATCTACAAGGCACAAATACCGCCACACCATGACCAGATGACATATTACCACCACAGTGATCGAATAATATCAAATACAAGGAACAAATACCAAAACATCATGACCAGACCACATATTACCACCACATAGTGACTGAATACTATAGTACTGATCGATAATAAAAAAAAAACCACAATACTATCACCATAAGTGCCATTATACACAGGAGATCTGTACTTAGTATGCAGTGTCTGTGTACAGGTAATCCAGTGATCACCAGTGACATTATACACAGGAGCTCTGTATATAGTGTATGGGTAATACAGTGATCACCAGTGACATTATACACAGGAGCTCTGTATATAGTATACAGTGTATAGTGTCAGTGTATAGGTAACACACTGACTCACCAGTGACGTCTCTAGGTGAAGTCCTTCATCTTTCATCCCGCACAGACCGCCATCACTTCATCCAGCCAGGACTCGTCTCTGCAGGAAATAACACAGTCAGGCCGGCGTCACACTTGGCGTAAGACAATACGCCACGTATTATACGTCCGTACTACGGCCGTAATACGGAGAAATGTTCCCAAAATAGTGATCCGTAGTCAGGGTGTGTCAGCGTATTTTGCGCATGGCATCCTCCGTATGTAATCCGTATGGCATCCGTACTGCGAGATTTTCGCGCAGGCTTGCAAAACCGACATCTAATGGATTTATGTGCTCAAATGTTCGGGAAAACATATATACAGTATATATATATATATATATATATATATGTCATTGTGACACATATATATATATTCTGTATTTAGATTTCAATCAGCGCGATATCTGTGAACAGCCGGTAATTCAATTGCCGGCTTTTCATTTCTCCTGCACAAACCCGACAGGATATGAGACATGGTTTACATACAGTAAACCATCTCATATCCCCTCTTTTTTTGCATATTCCACACTACTAATGTTAGTAGTGTGTATGTGCAAAATTTCAGCGCTGTAGCTGCTAAAATAAAGGGTTAAATGGCGGAAAAAATTGGCGTGGGCTCCCGCGCAATTTTCTCCGCCAGAGCGGTAAAGCCAGTGACTGAGGGCAGATATTAATAGCCAGGAGAGGGTCCATGGATATTGGCCCCCCCGTGGCTAAAAACATCTGCCCCCAGCCACCCCAGAAAAGGCACATCTGGAAGATGCGCCTATTCTGGCACTTGGCCACTCTCTTCCCACTCCCGTGTAGCGGTGGGATATGGGGTAATGAAGGGTTAATGCCACCTTGCTATTGGAAGGTGACATTAAGCCAGATTAATGATGGAGAGGCGTCAATTATGACACCTATCCATTATTAATCCAATTGTAGGAAAGGGTTAAAAAACACACACACACATGATTGAAAAGTATTTTAATGAAATAAACACAGCGGTTGTTGTAATAATTTATTGTTCTCTCAAATCCATTTGCAGTCCCTCGCTTGGCAACATAATAAACGCACAAGATACATACCTTCTGATGTACTGTCAGGTCCAACGATGTAATCCATCTGAAGGGGTTAACTAATATTACAGGCAGGAGCCCTGCTATAATGCAGCTGTGCTCCGTGCTTGTAATTCCCCTGCGAATGAATGAAATGTAGGTCATTGACCTACATTTCATTCATTCGCGGTGAGGCGCCCTCTGGTGGATGTTCTCATGAACTGCAGCCTGGGAACTTTTTCCCACGCTCCAGGTCATATGAGGACATCCACCAGGGGGCGCATCACCGCGACTGAAGGAAATGTAGGTCAATGACCTAGATTTCATTCATTCGCCGGGGATTACAGGCACGGAGCACAGCTGCATTATAGCAGGGCTCCTGCCTGTAATATTAGTTAACCCCTTCAGATGGATTACATCGTTGGACCTGACAGTACATCAGAAGGTATGTATCTTGTGCGTTTATTATGTTGCCAAGCGAGGGACTGAAAATGGATTTGAGAGAACAATAAATTATTACAACAACCGCTGTGTTTATTTCATTAAAATACTTTTCAATCATGTGTGTGTGTGTTTTTTAACCCTTTCCTACAATTGGATTAATAATGGATAGGTGTCATAATTGACGCCTCTCCATCATTAATCTGGCTTAATGTCACCTTCCAATAGCAAGGTGGCATTAACCCTTCATTACCCCATATCCCACCGCTACAGGGAGTGGGAAGAGAGTGGCCAAGTGCCAGAATAGGCGCATCTTCCAGATGTGCCTTTTCTGGGGTGGCTGGGGGCAGATGTTTTTAGCCACGGGGGGGCCAATATCCATGGACCCTCTCCTGGCTATTAATATCTGCCCTCAGTCACTGGCTTTACCGCTCTGGCGGAGAAAATTGCGCGGGAGCCCACGCCAATTTTTTCCGCCATTTAACCCTTTATTTTAGCAGCTACAGCGCTGAAATTTTGCACATACACACTACTAACATTAGTAGTGTGGAATATGCAAAAAAAAGGGATATGAGATGGTTTACTGTATGTAAACCATGTCTCATATCCTGTCGGGTTTGTGCAGGAGAAATGAAAAGCCGGCAATTGAATTACCGACTTTTCACTAACACCGCTGCGTATTTCTCGCAAGTCACACTGCTGGTCCGTGTGGAATCCGTATTTTTCTCGCCCCCATAGACTTTCATTGGCGATTTTTTTGCGCAGTACGCTGACAAACGCAGCATGCTGCGATTTTGTACGGCCGTAGAAAGCCGTATAATACTGAACCGTAATATACGGCTAATAGGAGCAGCCCCATTGAGAATAATTGTGCCGTATGTTATGCGAGTTTTACGGACGTAGTTTCTGCGCTCTTACGTCCGTAAAACTCGCCAGTGTGACGCCGGCCTTATCTCGAGTTCCACTTGCAGAACACATTACTTAATTTTCCCAACTTTTACATTACACCACACGAAGAAGGCGACATAGTGTCACTGTACACAGTAATAGGACCGCCCCTCCATTTAAAACAGTGTACTCAAAAAATAAAATAAATACATCACTGCAGTAATAATATCCCTTAATTAGCCCCCTTTGGTAATAATATTCGCCATCCTAGCCCCTGTGTTTCTCATTCCTGGCGTCAGCCATATGTTCTCCCATCCTGCCCTCATGAGTATCCATCCTGCCCCATATGATCTTCCCATCCTGCCCCATCTGTCTCCATCGTATCCATCCTGCCCCATGATCCTGCCCCATCTGTCTCCAATCCTGCCTCCAGTGTCTCCAGTCATGCCGCCATGTCTGTCATCCTGCCCCCTGTGTCTCCAATCATGCCCCGTTTCTCCATTCTGCCCCTGTGTCCAGCAATCTGCCCCTGTGTCCAGCTTTCTACCCCCGTGTCCAGCTTTCTGCCCCCGTGTCCAGCTTTCTGCCCCCCAGTGTCCAGCTTTCTGCCCCCCAGTGTCCAGCTTTCTGCCCCCCAGTGTCCAGCTTTCTGCCCCCCAGTGTCCAGCTTTCTGCCCCCCAGTGTCCAGCTTTCTGACCCCGTTTCCAGCTTTCTGACCCCCTGTGTCCAGCTTTCTGCCCCAGTGTCCAGCTTTCTGCCCCCGTGTCCAGCTTTCTGCCCCAGCGTCCAGCTTTCAGCCCCAGCGTCCAGCGTTCTGCCCCAGCGTCCAGCGTTCTGCCCCAGCGTCCAGCTTTCTGACCCCGTGTCCAGCTTTCTGACCCCCTGTTTCCAGCTTTCTGCCCCCGTGTCCAGCTTTCTGCCCCAGCGTCCAGCTTTCAGCCCCAGCGTCCAGCGTTCTGCCCCAGCGTCCATCGTTCTGCCCCAGCGTCCAGCTTTCTGCCCCAGCGTCCAGCTTTCTGCCCCCGTGTCCAGCTTTCTGCCCCAGCGTCCAGCTTTCTGCCCCCCTGTGTCCAGCTTTCTGCCCCCCTGTGTCCAGCTTTCTGCCCCCGTGTCCAGCTTTCTGCCCCAGCGTCCAGCTTTCTGCCCCCCAGTGTCCAGCTTTCTGCCCCCATGTCCAGCTTTCAGCCCCAGCGTCCAGCGTTCTGCCCCAGCGTCCAGCGTTCTGCCCCAGCGTCCAGCGTTCTGCCCCAGCGTCCATCGTTCTGCCCCAGCGTCCAGCTTTCTGACCCCCAGTGTCCAGCTTTCTGCCCCAGTGTCCAGATTTCTGCCCCCAGTGTCCAGCTTTCTGCCCCCCTGTGTCCAGCTTTCTGCCCCTGTGTCCAGCTTTCTGCCCCAGTGTCCAGCTTTCTGCCCCCGTGTCCAGCTTTCTGCCCCCGTGTCCAGCTTTCTGCCCCAGCGTCCAGCTTTCAGCCCCAGCGTCCATCGTTCTGCCCCAGCGTCCAGCTTTCTAACCCCCTGTGTCCAGCTTTCTGACCCCCTGTTTCCAGCTTTCTGCCCCCCTGTGTCCAGCTTTCTGCCCCCCTGTGTCCAGCTTTCTGCCCTGGGCCCCCCCGATCGCCGCTCTCAATAAAAAAAAAAAAGTTCTGCTTACCTGACCGCGATCCTGCTCTCTCTGGTTATCGGTGGGGGCGGCCATCTTCCTGAGGCCGCGCGTGCGCAGGTGGAGTGCTCTGCTGACCGGGGCTTCAGGAAAATGGCCGCGGGATGCCGCGCATGCGCAGATGGAGATCGCGGCGGCCATTTTTCTGAAGCCGAGATGCGGACAGGTAAATTCTGCGCCGCCGGCGACCCGCCCCCCGTATTGTGCCGCCCCCCGCATTGTGCCGCCCGGGGCGGCCCGCCCCCCCCCCCCCCCCGGCCCCCCCCTTCCTACGCCACTGTGGTAACCATTTTGAAAATTTCTATCTGCCAGCGTTCCGGTAATTGAAAATGGCATTTTCAATTACCGGAACGCTGGCAGATAGAAATTTTAGTAAACGGCTGCCCCGTACCGGGTCGTACCGGCTGAATCCCACCCCTGGTTGTGTGTGTCCCCGGCCTAATTGTTCCACTCCTGGTTTTGGCTTACAAATACTGATGAAAAATCCTGACCAAATCCTGATGCAATCCTGAACGTGGACACATACCCTTAGTGTGGGAAAATGCCTTTGAGAAAAAGCTACACCATAGATTCCTACCCTTATATTTTCAGGATCAGACCTGTCCAGATCTCATAGATAAATTGCCCTCCTCCAAGAAAAGTCTAAAGGCAGTGGCAAAACATGAACCTTGGGTCCAAACGCAAAGTCTCCAGCAGAGTCCATAAGTATCAAGGGTCTTTAATAGTATTGATCTTCTCTTGTGGGCCACTCTGGCCATTTGATAAGACTGTGTTCCCTTCACCCACTATACTTATGCCCTTCTTTAGAGGGGTTAGATCGATAAAGAGTTGAGGTTAAGGAAAAGGCATGCTTTACTTTCAAGAAGGCATCTTCCTTCTCTTAAGTCCAGTGTTCAGCATAAGGGCTTGTGCACAGGATCGATTTTCTTGTATGAGTTCTATCTGTGGTTTTCATGGATAGCACTCGTACCTATTATAATCTATGGGCTGTGCACATATCCAGTTTTTTTTCGGACATGTACAATTTTGATCCGAGGGCTGGATCAAAATTGGCAATGCAAGTCTATGGATCTGTGCGAGCGTGGTCCAATTTTCACTGACTGACAGTATGCAGAAGCTGCATTAAACACTGAACAGACTAATCAGAGCGTTTTTCTTGGATGTGGAGAAATTGGTAGTGTGAACCTACCCTTAAAACGCTTTTCACTTCTGAAATTCACTGGCTGCATGAAACCACTTGAGGGATGGATTTCAGTGTTTTTTGACACGAGGTTGGTCTGGCCACTAGACAAACACGATTAAACTTTCATAATTTCCGCTTGACCCTTATAATTGATCAGGCTGGCAATGAATGAGTTCGACCAAGGAAACATGTACTTCACCACCAGCTAACTCATCTTTTATATTAATAACCTGTAAAGTTAAACAAAATCTAACATCTCCTAAAACAATATTTACCTGTAGATATAGTGGTAATTCGCAGGTAAATAACATTTTAATCATGACTGCCTACCTTAGTAGAGCAGCGGCTACAGGGAAAAAATGAAGTTATATTCTCTCTGCAGCCACTTTCTACCAGTCGGTAGGTTAGTGTAGGGAGCTATGACTGTCACCGTTCATTGTACAGAGACAAAATAGTGTATTTGTCACTGACATACTCCCTTTAATACATTTATCTTATTGCATATTAATCTGATATCTGATAGATAATTATAAATTACAATGTTCAACTTAAAGTAATACTTTAATAACCCAGAATGGGCAGTGTCAGACTGCCAGGGGCTCACCAGTGAAATTGATTCTGGGGACCACTGCTCGGGTATATACAATATTATCTGAATCTTGCTAACAAACGGCGTTTGCTTACATAAAATAATAAACTGGGGAGTTTGTTAAATGAATGATGAGATCCTATCATTTTCTTTACATGTTGTAATAAGTGTACTGCGTCAAACAGTGCTCAAATGGGCGGTTGGTTGTTGCACTGCTGCACAGGGGCCCATCGGGGAATTGACCTGCTCTTCCGTGGGCCAGTCCAAACCTAGGAATTGGTGTAGGGTCTTGAAGTACATGTACTACAGGCCAGAGCTGGCACAGAGTGTGTGTCTATTTAGGCCCAAAAATATATCTTACTATGTGGGGGACAGTGCACTAACAGAATTTGCACTTTATAAACAAATCTGAAAAATATCCCTTTTTACAAGCTACAATGGTCTCTTGATTACTACCATTGCAGAAAATACAATATCTGACTCGCTTATGACTAGAGCTGAGGATTTCTGTGCCTTGCACTGGCGTAAGTAACTCACCTGTTTTATGCCCCCTTGTCATGTAATATGAGCAGTGTTCCAAAAGTAGTTTCCCTGTTTACAAGTAAAACCTCTATTTGCAATTGCTGAAGCTAGAGCACCTCCTAGTGGTAACTGCTTGTTACTGATAAATGCCTTACAGGGTGTACCGTACATACTTTTTACTCAATAACTCACTGCTTCTATTATATATTCTATTATATATTCTTCTGATTTTAGCTTAAAAAAAAGACAAATTCTGAACCAGTAAAGAATGATAGTGAGGCCTTTTAGTGCATCTTTTTATCATCAGTCTTGCATCAGAATTACTGATTAGTAATAGTGAGGTGCAAACGTGCTCGGATAATATGTTCCGAGTCACTGCGGCTGCATGTTTTGCGGCTGTTAACAAGCCCCGCATGTGATATGGCTGTCTAACAGCCGCAAAACACACCCTGAGTCCTTTCATTGTCAGGGAAGAGGCAGATTAGTGGTAGCGATAGCTACATCATGTATATATATATATAATATATATATATATATATATACAGGTACAGGCAGGGTTGCCTAGCCTTATTTTTTTTCTGAACAGTTTCTAAAAAAAAATCACAACCTGTATTTTATACATACACAATGAAAAAAAACCTAATGAACCATTCAGATTTTAAATGGTACATACAGTATCTAGAACCCATTTTTATGATCAAGGCATTGGCTGCATTTGTGAGGTGCCAGAGGGCATTAGTTATGGGCGAGCTGCTCCTCCATGTCACCCTGGCACTCCACAGGAAAAAAGGGTCGTTGCTGGGTGTTGGTGCTGTGAGGGCCCTGCCCCCGGCCAGGACCATAGGTGTTAAAGTTCAATAATGGAGACTTCCATTCTAAAACAGTCTTTAATTAACGGTGACTTGATAAGGGTTATGTACAAGGAGTAGCGGGTACGAAGTCTTATGGACGTTCTCTTCACAGAGTAACACATTTTTACACACATGGCTTCCGCCCATTGTAATCTACCTAAGTTCTTGTGAAGCACACTGGTTAACCCTACTACGTCACAGCCAGGCCCTAGCTTGTCGCCACCGTCCTGATCAGCAAGTCTCTCTACCCGATCAGCGGCTCCGTGTCCTATTAATGCCACTACTGGCAGCCTGGATCTATTGCTCGGGACCACCCAGTAGTACCGCAAACTCAGTCCTGTTTATCTTCGACGTTCACCAAGCTTCGGGTTTCTCGTGAGATGGTGGAAGGCCATTCTTTCTCTTTAGTCAGTTCCAAGTCGCACAAGTCCCTTATCTCTTAGGCTACTTTCACGCTAGCGTCGGTACGGGGCCGTCGCCATGCGTCGGCCCAACGTACCGACGCATGCTGTGAAATAAATGCACAACGGGGGCAGTGGATGCAGTTTTTCAACGCATCCGCTGCCCCATTGTAATGTCCGGGGAGGAGGGGGCGGAGTTCCGGCCGCGCATGCGCGGTCGGAAATGGCGGACACGAAACACAAAAAAACTTACATGTAACGTTTTTTTGTGCCACCAGTCCGCCAAACACGACGCAACCGTGGCACGACGGATGCGATGTGTGGCCATACGTCGCAATGCGTCGCTAATGTAAGTCTATGGGGAAAAAATGCATCCTGCAGACAACTTTGCCCTAGAGCTTTTCATTTCAATTTTAAATAAAGTTTTATTTTGTTTAAATACAAGTCACCGCCATGCAGCGTAGCTGAGCAGCGCTGTGTCGCCAGCCTCACAATGCCTGAACTCAGGCTGCTTGGTGAGTGTAGCTCCTCCCTGGATAGTCCTCTCCTCAGCCCCTTACCTAGAACCTGCTGCTTCCTGTGTCCAACCTGTGCAGAGTGGTATCTGCACATAAAGAACCAAGGACGCTCCACCTGTAGTAGGTGAAGAGCCGTCAGGAATGCTAGCTGGCAGTCAGCTTCTTAGTACAGTATTGACAATGTAGTCAAAGATTACACTCAGTGATTTAGTGACTGTGATCCTGGAGCTCCAAGATCTCTGGTCAGTGTAGGATCCGGAGTCTGAGCCCTACATAGCACCAACCAGCGAGCATAGAGCTCTGGAATCACAGTCACTAAATCACTGCTTGTAATCTCTGACAACTGCAGCTCTGATGAATCCAGGCTGTCCCCATACCCTCCATCTACAGGAGTCTCTATATTTATGTATATACAACAGCTCTATTAAATTCATAAATACACATAGTAGTTACTACTGTATAAATAACCATTAAGGTCTAGTGTACAGCTCTGGCGAAAATTAAGAGACCACTGCAAAATGTTCAGTTTGTCTGATTTTTCTCTTTATATTTATATTTTTGGGCAAAATGTAAATTGTTCTTTAATTCTATAAACTTCTGACAACGTCTCCGAAGTTCCAGGCAATACATTTTTTATTTTTTTTCTGACATAGAAAAATGGTCAAAATAAAAAAAAACCCAGTGTTTCAGATCTCAAATAATGCAAAGAAAACAAGTTCATAATCATTTAGAAATAACAATACTGATGTTTTAACTCAGGAGGAGTTCAGAAATCAATATTTTGTGGAATAACCATGATTTTTAATCACAGCTTTCATACGTCTTGGCATGCTTGCCACCAGTCTTTCACACTGCTCCTGGCGCAAAAATTTAAGCAGTTCTTCTTTGTTTGATGGCTTGTGACTATCCATCATCCTCTTGATTATATTCTAGAGGTTTTCAGTGGGGTTCAGGTCTGGAGATAGGGCTAGCCATGACAGGGTCTTGATGTGGTCGTCTCTTAATTTTTGCCAGAGCTGTATATGCATATATAAAACATATATGTAATGTATATGGCCATATTATACCTTTATTATATATAGGTCTATTCTAGCTGACATTATTACAAAATGGGGACATTATTATTGGAAGGGGCCAGGACGAGAGACATTATTACAGGAAGGGGGCCAGGACAGGTGACATTATTACAGGAAAGAGGCAAGGATTGAAGACATTATTACAGGAAGGTGGTCAGGACACAAGACATTATTACAGGAAGGGGACCAGGATTGGGGACATTATTACAGGAAGGACTCCAGGACGGAGGACATTATTACAGGATGTGGGCCAAGACAGGAACATTACTTCATGGTGGGGCCAAGAAAGGGGACGTTACTACACGAAGGGGGCCAGGACAGAGGACATTACTACAGGAATGGGGCCAGGACGGGGGATATTATTACAGCATGGGGGCCAAGGCAAGGACATTACTACAGGATGGTGCCAAGACAGGGGGACATTTTTACAGGAAGGGGGTCAAGATGGTGGATATAATAACTTGAAAGGGGCCAGGACTGGTGATATTATTAAAGGATAGGGGCCAGGATGGGGACCGTTATTCCATGAGCCCGAACATCTGAACAGCATGCTGGTGGGAGGCCAGGTCCAAATTTTGCACTGGGGCCCATAGGACTCTGGTTACACCACTGGAGTTTAGAGTGTTACATAGGATTGCATGTTACATCTACTACATTATCTGACTCTAGACAGTCATCACTGTGTCATATGTAGTGTTACACAGGACGGCAGGTAACATCTTTAATATTTATACTAAGAGAGTTATCACTATGTTATTGCTGTTACCTGGGGTGTAACATAGGACTGCCTCAAGGCAGCAGTTGGTCGATTTTAAATGAAAGGGGCACCGCACCATCCCCTAGGTGAGCAATACCATCTTTTCTTCCTCCTTAAATAGGATTAAACTATTATGTGTGCTTTCCCTCAGCTCGCACTACTGTGATGTTATTTTTATTATTTTTTCGGGGGGGGGGGGGGGGGAAGAGGATGGTAGCAAAATATGTGTCTTGGGGCTTGGGCCCCTTTCCCTTGTGACCATAGTAAATCTTAGGATAAGTCTACATTGTGTCACATTGCAATCTTGCACCTAATTATGCGACGTCTGACACAGCGTTGCAAATGTTGCCTGCTGTGTTGCAAGTAGCACGCAACTCATGTGCCTTTGACTTCAATGTAAGTAATAGTGTTCAGGTTTTTCCCTAGATAGTAATAATGCCTCGTGTGCCCTCTGACACTTATAATGCCCTGAGTGCCTGTATAATGTAACAATGCCTCCTAAGTGCTGAGTTAACATTTAAAATTCTCTAGTGCCCCTAAAAAGTTAGAATTCCACTAAAGCTCCAGCAGCCCCATAGCTATCATGGGTCCCATAGCTCCCCTATATACAGTATTGGACACACAGTCATTATATACTGTATAATGACCCACACAGTTCCTATATACAGTATGGAGCTACCACATCTCTCTGTATAAAGCTTACTGTTCCCACGGCTCCCTGTACACAGTATGAAGCCCCTACAGCCAAAAGAAAATTAGCTGATAAAAATGCCTATAATGTTTGCCTAGCTTCCTATGCACAGTTTGGACCCCCACAGCTCCCTAAACAAAGTATGATGTCCCTCACACCCTATATACAGTATGGGGCCTACACAGCCCACTCTTTACATAATGCTGTTCCCCACAGCCTCCTAAAAACAGTATAATAGCGCCCAAAGCTCCCTGTATATAAGTATAGGGCCACTACAGCTCCTCACATGCAGTATGGGGCTCCCATACATAGTAGGGGCCCATGCAGTTCCCTATACAGAGTATGGGGTCCCAAGGCTGCTATATACAGTATAGTGTCCCCACATTCCTCTACAGGTACTGACTTATACAATAAAAAATAAACCCTATATAATCACCTTTCCCTGGAACAACTGGCACATTCAGCATTTGACCTACAAGGTGCCGACATGATGGTGTCATCACGCCACCTGTGCCAGGACGCAACCGTCCTATGCGTGATTTTGGTGTTTGGTAGGCACCAGTTATAAAGCAACCTGTGGCTTACAGAACAGCAACAAGTAATCCATGTCCCTCTGCTCTAAAGCTGATATAGTTGTAAGTGATGGTTGCTCCATGTTCGTGGGCCTGGGACGACCACCCCTTCTGCTCTGTTATTACTGGTGTCCCTCTCGAGGATGGTGGCACTGGGCAATTGTACAGTTGGCCCCTAATCCCGACTCCACTTATAAAAAGAAGTATTCATGAGGCTCTAACCCATATAGAAGACTACATCTGTAGAAACTTTATTTTTTTATGTATTTTTAAATTATTGACTAAAACAAACATCTCATGTTGGGTAAGAATACAAGAAGGACTAAAAACACCAGAAAGCACTGTTCATTCAAAGTGATCTTAATGAGGCAGTATGTCAATAGAAAAACATATTTTGATGCATTCAACAATTAGGCCGGGGTCACACTTGTGAGTTCAATGTGAGAAACTCGCATCAATTCCTGGCACTGCCGCTGGCACTCGGGACCGGAGTATTTCTATTCAGCTGAATGCTCCGGTCCGAACCACCGGAGGCAGTGCCGTGAATTGATGCGAGAAACTCGCCCAAATTTCTCGCATTGAACTCGCAAGTGTGACCCTGGCCTTAGATATAATCCAGCGGCAGCATTTTTTCAATTAAATTGTTAGTTTTCTTTTAAATTTTAAATTATCCCATGTTAAATTGCTGCAGAATGTGTTGGTGCATTATAAATAAAAACATATAATTATATTCATAAATGAACATACAGACCTCTCTGACCAGAATATGGCATATATAAGGCAGGAAAGTGTTCTCGGCTAGGAGTCTGTGGTATACAGTGTAGAAAGGGCAGGAAAATGAGTCTGCATGTGACGTGTGATCACTTCCTTTATGTTCTAACCTTTAATCATTTATCGATATTCACACAATGATTGATGGAAGGTCACATGACGCTAAATATCAATGTGTTAGGCTAGTTTCACACTAGCGTTAACTGCATTACGTCGCAAATCCGTTTTTTGGCCGAAAAAACGGATGCGTCAAAAAAGTGAAAAACGGTGACAAACGTATGCCACGCATCCAGCATTTCGACGGATCCGTCGCAAATCCGCTAAACGTTTCCGTCGAAAATACTGGATGCGTTGCATACGTTGTATCCGTTTTACCATCCGTTGTATCCGTTTTTCCGACGGATCCGTTTTTAAAAGGGGAGGCTCCCAAAATTTGATTGGCTACTGGAAAATTTGAAAAACTATATAGTACTGTATTTACAGCCCATCTTTGTGGGTTTAGTTTTGTGGCAGCGATGGAAGGTGTTCTTGGGAGGATTGCTAGTTTGGTTACCGACGTTATCTTTGAGACAAATCGCCTGGATATCATAGTGCGGGAGAAGGAGGCGGCAGCGGAAAGGCGTAGGATGCTTCTGCAGCAACGGAGACGAAGACGAATGTGGATTCATCCTATTAATCAACTACGGATGACCCGGGGTGTCCAGTCCACTCTGTACCTGGAGTTGCGGCACAATCCACACAAATTCCACAACTATGTGCGGATGAGGATGGAACATTTCGATTTTTTGCTTGCAAAACTGGAGGATGTCATCCGAAGACAGGATACAAGGATGAGGCTTGCCATCACACCGGCGGAGCGGCTGATGGTGACCCTGCGGTAAGCCTCTTTTTTTTATTTCATTGCTGATATTGAATGTTATATTACATGCTGCAGATAATACTGCGCTGACATATTGCGCACTATTTTCTGCAGCATGTAGTTTGGGTTTTCTTGGCGGACATTCAACTGCTTTATTTAAATGTCATTGCTGCTATTGAATGTTAGATAACAGACTGCAGAAAATACTGCGCTGAAAAATTGCGTTGCATGTTCTGCAGTTTTTTTTGTTTTTTTTTTGGGTTTTTTGGGTTTGATGACATGCAACTGCTTTTTTTCTGTCATTGGTCATTTTGAATGTTATATTACATGCTGCAGACAATACTGCGCTGACATATTGCGCACTATTTTCTGCAGCATGTAGTTTGGGTTTTCTTGGCGGACATTCAACTGCTTTATTTAAATGTCATTGCTGCTATTGAATGTTAGATAACAGACTGCAGAAAATACTGCGCTGAAAAATTGCGTTGCATGTTCTGCAGTTTTGTTTTTTTTTTTTTTTGGGTTTTTTGGGTTTGATGACATGCAACTGCTTTTTTTCTGTCATTGGTCATTTTGAATGTTATATTACATGCTGCAGACAATACTGCGCTGACATATTGCGCACTATTTTCTGCAGCATGTAGTTTGGGTTTTCTTGGCGGACATTCAACTGCTTTATTTAAATGTCATTGCTGCTATTGAATGTTAGATAACAGACTGCAGAAAATACTGCGCTGAAAAATTGCGTTGCATGTTCTGCAGTTTTTTTTGTTTTTTTTTTGGGTTTTTTGGGTTTGATGACATGCAACTGCTTTTTTTCTGTCATTGGTCATTTTGAATGTTATATTACATGCTGCAGACAATACTGCGCTGACATATTGCGCACTATTTTCTGCAGCATGTAGTTTGGGTTTTCTTGGCGGACATTCCACTGTTTTTTAACACCGGTTTCATGCTGGTTTCATTGGGTGTCCTGTCCTTAAAAAAAAAATTAACAGTGCCATATTAAAAATTGTTTGTCTGTGCAATATTTTCTAACATTTTTAAATTTTTTTTTTATACAGTTTCCTAGCTACGGGTGAATCTATGACTTCGCTCCATTATCAGTTCAGGCTGGGCATTTCAACTATCTCTGGAATAGTGAAGGACACATGTCGGGCTGTTTGGACCACTTTGCAACCAGAGTATATCCCCCAACCATCCATGGAAATCTGGTTGCGAAGTGCAGAAGAGTTTCAGCAAATTTGCAATTTCCCTAATTGTGTGGGTGCAGTTGACGGGAAACATATAAGGATTGCGAAACCGGCAGGAACAGGATCGGAGTATTATAATTATAAGAAGTATTTCTCCATCGTCCTTATGGCTATTGCAGACGCCAACTGCAGGTTCCTTGCCGTGGACATTGGAGCGTATGGACGGTCCAACGATTCGCAAGTGTTTAAAAACTCTCCGATGGGTCGTTGCCTTTATGGAGAGAGCTACGATTTTCCGCCAGCCAGACCACTGCCAGGAACAAATGACCCAGCCCTGGAATATGTCTTTGTAGGTGATGAAGCCTTTCAACTGTCGCTGCACCTACTGAAACCGTACAGTAGCCGGAACTTAAACCATACCAAGCGGGTCTTTAATTACCGGCTTACTAGAGCACGAAGAGTAGTGGAGTGTTCCTTTGGCATATTGACGGCGAAGTGGCGAGTTCTGCTGACGGCTATCAAGCTGAAAACAACAACTATAGACGAGGTAGTTAAAGCCTGTGTGGTGCTCCACAACTTTGTCCTGTCAAAGGAGCCCGTTTCTTTGGATGATGAAGAGTTGGAGACCACCTTGTGGGACTACCGCAGCAGCTCGTTTCGCTCTACAAGTTCAGTTACAAGGATGAGGGACCAGTTTGCCGATTATTTTGTCTCACCTGTCGGGCGGATCCCGTGGCAAGACATGATTGTGTAACCTGTTTCCCATGTGTTTTGGTTATGTAAAAAAAGTGTTTCTGCCCCCCCCCCAAAAAAAAAAGGCCCAAAAGCGTGGTTTTCTTGCTAGTAAAACCATTATGTTATACCTCTTACATGTCTGGTGTTTGTTTTTATTAAACCTTTTTTTATTATATAACCTTAATAAATCCACACACACACAAAGAGTAGAATTGTAATCCGAATTTTATTTTAACTATTTTTTTTTTTTTTTTTTGTTTTGCAAAAAAAATATATTTTTATTTTCCAACTTTTTTTTTGAAAAATGTGAACATTTTTTGTAATATTAATATAAATAATAACAATTTACAAATTTTCAAATTGTTGGGTGGAGATATGAGAGGAGGATGGGCCGGAAGGTTGGACCACGTCGATAGGTGGGGAAACCCTACTTGTTTGTGGTGCAGTGGAAGGGGGGGTTAAACCAAGAGGCTGACCAGAGGGGGGTGGTGTTGGGGTAGGTGGAAGAGAAAAGTTCAGTAAGGAAAACATTGGGGAAGTAATTTGGTCTGGGGGCCGGGATTGTTGTGGGGACTGGGTCGGGTATTGTGACTGGGTAGGGTAGTGGGACTGGCGTGGGGTTTGGTAATGGTGCTGGTGTGGGGATTGGAGCTGGGTTTGGTAATGCTGCTGGTGTGGGTATTGGGGCTGGGTTTGGTAATGGGGGGTATGGTGTGGAAATGGGGCCTGGTGTGGAATTGGAGTGGAGGTGTGGCGAGGTGTGTGGGTCGATTCATTAAATGGCCTGCAGTGCAGCATTATGGCAGGTATTCATTACCCGCATCTGTTGCTCAAAAGAAAGCTTCTCCATGCTCATGAGCATGGATTGGAAAAAAAGATTGGCCGGATCGGGACTTACAGCTGAATGCAGCCTATCCAAGCGACTGCTGGTTTCCTGGCTTGTTTCACTGATGCGTGATTGCACCATGTTGAAACCAGCAGTCACTTGCTCTCCCAAAATTTTGAAAGAGCCTTGGAAGGATGCATTCAGGTGTAAGAACTCAGGAGCATAGCTCCTTTCCTGACCCCTCTGGCGCTGCCGCCACGAACCTAATGGTGGTGTCGAGGTGGCAGGATCAGAGGGGTGGGGTAAAGGGAACGCTAACTGTTCAGCATCAGATGCGAGCAATGAAGCCTGCAATAATGCTCCACTGCTTGGGGCGGATGAAGTGGAGGGGACAGAGGGGTCAGAGGAGAGGACAGAGGGGTCAGAGGAGGGGACAGAGGTGTGGGGCCTACCGACGTGGCCCTCAGTGGCGGACTCAGGAGGGATCGCTCCAGAGGGCGCAGAGGAAGATGCAGGCGCCCGGTGGCTGGAGAAGGTGCTGTGAAAGAAAAAACAAAAGAAATTAATACATTGGAATGAAAAAGCCCTGACTGAAAGCAAACTAAGTAGACAGGTTAACATGGTTATAATTGGGCTGTAGAATACTTACACTCTGCTTAGCATGGTTCGCCTCAGGAAGGAGAGGGCCTGGCCATATTTATATCTGCTCCTCTTCCTTCCTGCAGAGCCACTCGGGGCCTTCATCTCATCATTGAATTCCCTCTTAAAGCGATCCCTCAGTGACCGCCACCGCTTCCTAACCTTTCCAACTGTGAAGACAAGAATCAAAAGAAAAAACCAAAAATTGGTAAATGCAATACATTACAGTCAGCTCAAAACATCACTGGAAAGTGAATACTTACCTAGTTTGCTCTGCTGCTGAGGATGAAGGCTCTCCCGCCTTGGAAACAGGTTGCGACACACTTCGTCCCAGAGCCGACGGGTGACACCGGTATCAGCATGCCTGCGGTCAGCCATGTTCCACAGCGGCTCCCGCTCACGAACCTCCTCGATGAGACAGTCTACATCAATGTCATCATCATCATCCTCCTCTTCTGCGGGAGCACGCTGTGAAGCCTGTGTCAAAAAAAAAAAAAAGGAAAACAAACAAATTAGTACACTGAAATACTAAAGTACCAATAGAATCCCCCTCCCCCCAAAAAAAAAAAACTCACTGATGGCCGACCGCGGCGACGAGTCCGCCGACTCTGGGACTGTCTGGGAGAGCCTTCAGCGGCAGCAGCAGCCTGAAATAAAGGAAACAAATTCTCAGTTAAGGTAGGCAGGTGTTTAGTAATCTGTTTTGTGTATGGTGCAGTGTGATGTGCAAAGCAACTGTTTCACCAATACTTACACTTGGTTCCTCCTCCACTTGCATCTCTCCACCCGTCTCGCCCCCTTCTGACAGCTCCTCATCTGATTCAGCTTCCTGTTGAAACATAATTTATGCATGTAGTTATCCATAAAAATGTAATTTAAAGAAATTTAAAAAAAAAAAAATGTTTTGTGTTAATTTACCGATAAACGCTGTTGCTGTGGAGGAGGGCTGTCAGAAGAGGACATTGTTGATGTACAAAGGCCGGTGGCTGTGGTCCTGGTGGGATAGCCGGTGGCTGTGGTCCTGGTGGCTCTGTAAGTTAAAAAGACACTTGCAATCTGCTCTACACATTGCAGTAGCAGATTTGGGGTCTTCAAAACTTACTTTTAAAGAATAGAAAATGTGGTCCTGGTGGATAGCCGGTGGCTGTGGTCCTGGTGGGATAGCCGGTGGCTGTGGTCCTGGTGGGATAGCCGGTGGCTGTGGTCCTGGTGGCTCTGTAAGTTAAAAAGACACTTGCAATCTGCTCTACACATTGCAGTAGCAGATTTGGGGTCTTCAAAACTTACTTTTAAAGAATAGAAAATGTGGTCCTGGTGGATAGCCGGTGGCTGTGGTCCTGGTGGGATAGCCGGTGGCTGTGGTCCTGGTGGGATAGCCGGTGGCTGTGGTCCTGGTGGGATAGCCGGTGGCTGTGGTCCTGGTGGCTCTGTAAGTTAAAAAGACACTTGCAATCTGCTCTACACATTGCAGTAGCAGATTTGGGGTCTTCAAAACTTACTTTTAAAGAATAGAAAATGTGGTCCTGGTGGATAGCCGGTGGCTGTGGTCCTGGTGGGATAGCCGGTGGCTGTGGTCCTGGTGGGATAGCCGGTGGCTGTGGTCCTGGTGGGATAGCCGGTGGCTGTGGTCCTGGTGGCTCTGTAAGTTAAAAAGACACTTGCAATCTGCTCTACACATTGCAGTAGCAGATTTGGGGTCTTCAAAACTTACTTCTAGCACTTTAGCTGTGTCCTGGTGGGCAGCGGCTGTGTCCTGGTGGGCAGCGGTCCTGGTTTATCTGTTAATATGTATAATGGATCTATAGTTAGACCACCCCCTGAACTAGGTAATGCTCAATGATAAACACCCTACTAAAATGATGTCAGAAATGTTCATACAGGTGAACACCAAAACCCCCCCCAAAAAAGTGGCACGATATACCATTAATTTCCATGTCCCATAAAATAAAATTTTTTAATGTTAACACCAAGAAAAAATATATTTGACACATTTTATGTAAAATAAATAACCTCCCCCCCCCCCCCCCAAAAAAAAAAAAAAAAAAAAAATACAGGTTAACCTTTATTAAAAAAATTAGCCCTCAACCAACCCTGTATTGCATGTGTAACCATTGGTACATACACCAGTTTTAAATTTACCTTTATGAAATAATACTACGGACATTTTTTTTATAAACATTTTATTATAATTTTTTTTTTCACTCTTTTTTTTAAAATCACAATTAGGAGCTGACATGCTCTTTATTTTAAATACAAGTACTTCAACTGCAAAAGGTTATAACTGTAATTTAAAAAAAATCAACACTTTTATTAAATAGAAAAAACCCACACTCACACATTCAAACCAAAAGCTGCAGACCGCTAGACTTTTTTAAAAAACACATCAGATTTTAAAAAAAAAAAAAAAATAAAACCACATGCTGCACAGACCACTATACAGTCAATACATCAGAAAAAGGCAAATAACCTATTACAGCATGGACAAATGCACATGCAATCAACAAGACGCACACAAAAAACATGCATGGTATGTGTCCACATTCAGGATCGCCTCAGAATTTGGTCAGGATTTTCCATCAGTATTTGTAAAGCCAAAACCAGGAGTGTAAAAATTAGGTAAAGTATAATACGAAAAAAGGCATACTTTTGCTTTGATCACCCACTCCTAGTTTTGGCGTACAAATACTGATGGAAAATCCTGACCACATCCTGATGCAATCCTGCACATGGACACATACCCTCCCACATGAACAGGCATAAAATTGGCAAAGGCATAATATGGTGCAGGCACATGATACAAAAGCACACAGCCGTACAAAAATACACACATGCACGCACATAGCTTTAGGCAAATACACATATGTACAACAAAGGCAGAAAGGTTAACCCAATCAGAAGACGCATACACACACACACACACACACACATACAAAAGGCTGACAATCCTTTGGCTGAAGCAGCAGGTCTTCACAGTGGCTGGAATCAGGCTGCATCTGGACTCTAGCATGGCACTGGCTGGTGCAGGACGATGGCAGGCCTCAGGTTCTCTTCAGGTTTTAAGCTCTTTCTGTAGTCAGTACCTCATATACACACACAAATGCACAGGCACACAGATGCACACAAAAATTGCAATACTCACACTGGCTCTATGGTGGCTGGAGTCTTGTGGCTGGAGTCCCGTGGCTGGCTCCTTCCTGTGGCTGGCTCCTGTGTCAGGCTGTGGTCTTGTGGCTGAGGTTATGGCTGGAGTCCTGTGGCTGGCTCCTTCCTGTGGCTGGCTTCTTCCTGTGGCTGGCTTCTTCCTGTGGCTGGCTCCTGTGTCACGCTGGGGTCTTGTGGCTGGCTAGCTCTTGCTGGAAGTCTTCTCATGGGTCTTGCAGGCATATGTGGGGTTGAAGGCCCAGGCCAGGTTTATATAGATTTGGGGGTGTCTGGCCAATTGGCAACAAAATCCAGCTTCTGAGCATGCTCAGTGTAAAAAAAACGTATTGCAGCGCTGCATTGCGTCGTACGACGTGTCCCGACGCATCCGTCGCTCATAGGCTTCCATTGCAGCCAACGACGTATGCCGCAGGATGCGTCGCGACACGTTTTTTAGGCGGAGACAAAAAACGTTACAATCTACGTTTTTTTGAGACGACGTGTCGCCAAATTTCGACGCATCCGTCGTAAAACGTACACGACGTATGCCAATCCGTCGCCATACGTCGCCAATACAAGTCTATGGGAAAAAAACGCATCCAGCAAAAAGTTTTGCTGGATGCGTTTTTTCTGAAAAAAGACGTTTTGAAACGTAATGCAGTTAACGCTAGTGTGAAAGTAGCCGTAATGCAGTTAACGCTAGTGTGAAAGTAGCCTTACACATTACAGAAGATTGTTATAAATTACCGTAGTAAACTTATAACTAAGGAACACTTCTCAGTTTGTGCATTAATGCTGTGACGTTACAAGTACAATGGACAAAGGTGGGATTTAAACCCAAGACCCGAGTGCTGCAATGCTAACCATTGACCCACTGTGCCACCCTTTAATTTGTAACTAAAGTAAAACTTTTCAACATCATATAATGATTTCATTTGTACTTTGATGGTAAAATCCCATCCGAAATATGGATGATAGTAAAATTCTATTACCCATTACTCCAAAGCCTGTTTTCACCTTCCTGACAAGGCCAAATTTTTCAAATGTGACCATGATTTGCATTTAATTTTGAAAATATCAATAATTTGACACAAATTTAGGAACATTCACAATTTTTGAACTTTTATTTTTTATGTCTTTAAAACAAATAGTCATACTGCACAAAATAATTAATAAATAAAATTTTTCACATGTCTACTAGTGATGAGCGAGTATACTCATTGCTCAGGTTTTCTCAAGCATGCTCGGGTGGTCTCCGAGTATTTGTGACTGCTCGGAGATTTAGTTTTTGTTGACACAGCTACAAGATTTATAGCTACTAGCCAGCCTGAGTACATATGGGGGTTGCCTGGTTGCTAGGGAATGCCCACGTGTAATCAAGCTGTCTAGTAGCCACCAATCATGCAGCTGTGGCAAGGAAAACTAAAACCACGAGCACTTACAAATACTCGGAGACCACCCAAGTGTGCTCGGGAAAACCTGAGCAACGAGTATACTCGCTCATCACTAGTGTCTACTTTACATCAGCATCATTTTTTAAACATTTTTTTTGTTAGAAATGTGAAAGGGTTAAAAGTTGAACGGCAATTTTTTATTTTTCCAACTAAATTTACAAAACCTATTTTATTAGGGACCAGTTCACATTTGAAGTGACTTTTAGGGGTCTATATGTCAGAAAATGCACCAAAGAGATCCACTTATAAAAACTTCACCCCTCAAGGTATTGAAAACACATCTAAAATGTTTTTTTAACCCTTTAGGTGCTTCAGAAATTAAAACAAAGTGGAAGCAAAATATGAAAAATGTGTTATTTTCCATAGAAATTTTACTTTAGCTCCATTTTTTTCATATTAACAATGATAAAAAGAGAAAATGGACCATACAATTTGTTGCGCAATTTTGAAAAAGTATGATGATACCCCATATGTGGTTGGAAACTACTATTTGGGGTCAGAAAGGAAGGAGTTGGAGTTGAGATTTCACTGGTATGGTTTGAGGGTGCCATGTCACATTTGCAGAGCCTCTGAGGTGCCAGTTAAACCCTCCTAATTGACCCCATTTTACAAGCTACACCTCTCAATGAACCACACAATTTCTCTTGAATGTGACAATACCCCATATGTAGCTGTATTGTTTGGCCACATGGCAGGGCTGGGGGAAAAAAGGAGGGCTATTTGATTTTTGGAGTGGACATTTTCCAAAAGAACAGCAGAAAACCCCACAAGTTATCTAATTTTTTGGAAACTACACACCTCTGGGAATTCATTTACAGGTGTAGTAATGACTTTGTCTCCATAGGTGATTTCCAGAAACAAACACGCAGTGGATGCTGCAATGTGAAAACTCCAAATATGCCATTGTAGTAACCAATAGATTGTGGTGCCCATGCATTGTGCCAAGCTTGTGCTTCTGGAGACACGCACCCATACATTAAGTGGGTATTCTTGCTACTGTAATGCCAAACATGTGATTGCTAGCTGTACTTCTTGGATAGCTGTAGTTTAGGCACACTTTGAGGCTCAGAAGGGCGTGGGAGTGGAGATTTAGCTGAAATTTTTTTTTTGGGGGTAGCCATATACTTCCATTAACAGGTGACAGACCTGAGTGGGGACTTGTTATTTGTGGGTTGAGTTGAAGCTCTTATTGATAGCATTTGACAGTACAAAACATATGGATCGCTCTTAAGGAGCAGAGACAGAATTATTATAGTAATACAGCAGTGATAAAACTGTTGTGGAAACATCTGTTCAGCCTATGTATCACAATAAATGCCATATTTTCTATTAATTGCATGTCGGCACCTTATTTCAGTTTTTTTCAAATGGCACATTGGGTGACCTCACCAGAAACTGTTTTCTGAAACTGAATGTGAAAACGTAATTAGGAACAAATTGCTTTAGATGAATGAACAGTGAAGTGTTAATGACCCAGGCAGCAGTGAAATGCATTTTCTATGGAAGAGTCACATGGCTTAATATTTTAATAACCTCACATGTACACTGTGCATGGCAGGGTTCACAGATGAATTATTCTGTTTGTTATCCAGACATATAATATACATGCACACAGCATTATTTATGGGAAAAGCACTTCACAGTGGCTCATTTGTTTCATGTTATGCAAAGCATTTATTTTGATTTATGACTGTCTATATTTAATTCCGGATTTTACATAGGAGTACAATATTTCTCTAATACATATAGGACAATTGGCATTGCATTGATCATGCTGGTTATTTAGAGCAGAACATAGGGCAAAGTTGAGATATTGCACCAATGGACACAGGATGCTTCATCTTCATCACTGTCTTCATCCATTATGAGCTCTTCTCTGCGTTGCTTAGCATGAAAGTTCCCTTTGGATGAGGGAAGATGTGAATAATGAGGCTAATTTTCTGTGATTATTTCATTAAACCGTTGGAGAAACAGGTTTTCAGCAGCAAAAATTTCTGCAATAAATGTGCAGTACATAAACTCATTTAGGCTGTGTTTATACCATGCAGTCCTCATTTAAGTTTTTTTTGTCAAGAAATGTACTAAAATTGCAGCAAAAAGAAAAAAACATATCACAAGTACATGGTGTGAACACTGCTTCAGGCCAGTTTCAGGTTCAACTTTTTTTTCCATTCTACCTTTTCTCTGTTTATGTTCGAGTCCTTGCGTTAGCTTACAAGAACTAATGCAAAATAATAATCAGAAAGTGGCGCTGTAAAAGACTCATGGACAGACTAAGTACTTTGGACAAAAGATAAACTTTCTATTTGAAAAATATTCAGACAATCAAAAAGTGGTGGAAATCATTGACAGTTATATGTTAAGTGTAAAATATCATGTAAAATATCATAAAGTTTTATAATCAGTTCATTGAAAAATTCTCATCTTTCCACTTCAGGAGAATGCCTGGAGAACCTAAGGCTTTGTGAACTTTTTGATGTGGACAAAAAGAATGATTTTTTCTAATGGAAACTGCTCTGGGAAATGTTTGTTTTTTTGCAAACTTTTCAGAGGAGTTTTTCATTTCCCAAAGCTTTTCGTTGAAGCAGTTTCGAAAATTTTTGAAGATTATTGGAGTAGTCAGTTTTTTCCTAAAGCATTTTTCTCAGCAACACGCAATTACTCTCAAAGTTCAGATTCATTTCCAACAAAACTTTACTTAATTCTTTCAGTTTCATTACAGACACCATCCAACAGTCTTCACATGTCACAGATGTTTCACCTTCTAAGCTGTCCCTGGTCTTTCTTAACAACACATCATCTGGTACCGTGATCGCCATTCCTGCAGTTTTCTGGATTACTGAAATATCCAAAGAATAAATAAAATACATGAATCCAAAGAAGGGAAGTACAAGACCAAAAAGTAAAATGAAGATATTTTATTCATAATAAGTTAAAATCAGAAATCATCAGTGTACATAAGGCTAGGTTCACATTGCGTTAGTGGGTGATCGCTAACGGACAGCGTTGCACGGCGAAAATGTCACAATTAACGCCGTGCAACGGGTCCGTTAGCGCACCCATTGACAGCAATGTTGTTCCTGCCTGAAGCGCATCGCTAGCGCGTGCCTTTTTCGGCTCGCGCTAGCGATGTGCCGTTCTTTTGTGGCGCGCCTCGGACGCTGCTTGCAGCATCCGCGGCGCGCCCGAGGTCCGTTCCCCGCTCTCGCAGATCGGGGATCTGCGAGAGCGGGGACGTTAGCGCGACCCCTAAATGCGGCCCCTACAAATACATTGCGTTAGCGCAATCCGCTAGCACTAGCGCTAAACGGATTGCCCTAACGCAATGTGAACCTAGCCTTAGGGACTCAAACAGGGCAAAGTGAGCTCCAAGCAACCCAATGGCAAAGGTAGTGATAACAATCATATGCAAACTCCAATATGCCAAGTGGTTTCAATACATGTTACACACGGTCAAACAGCAGGCTCTGGATTATAAGGAATAGGTTTCACAGTCAATACACAAACTGCGCATAAAATCAGAAACTACCAACTATTAAGGTGCAAGTGCAAAGGTATATCAGTACATGGGGTCTATTGAAGGAGATCCTATAAAGGCTAAGAATGGCTTTTAGTAAGGTGCAAGTGCGTAATTACAAGGTACGTGTAAATACAAGAAAGCCATTAATAAGTGTCAATGTAAATATTAGAAAGGCAGTGACACCATCAGAAATTCATTTCTGGATTGCTGGTCTAGCTGATCCCCGATGCTCCCCGTCCACTTTCCCCTTCCTTACAGGATTATGCTTCAAATCCTTATCCGACCATAGGTCCCGGACGTCACGGGAGTTCTCAAAGACCTGACCGCTGACCACTCCAACTGCCCAGATCACACCAGTCACGAAGACAGACGTGTCACACTTCTAATCTTCCAGCTGCCTTGTCTCACAGCTTCTCTGCTCAACTCTACTAGCTGACTGATTACCTCATTGAGACACTCTTCCCACCACTACACTGGCTCCGCCCCCTTATCTGTCACAACTCTGGCTAAAACCAGTTCTTATCTCAATCTAATATCTAACTCTTTAGTGGCCCCTTAGGCTACTTTCACACATCAGTTTTTTGCCTTCAGGCATAATCTGGCGATTAAAAAAAAAAAAAAAAAACTGATCCGGTGCAAATTGTGAAAAACTGATGCGCCAGATCCGTTTTTTTTCTGGATCTGTTTTTGTTTACTGGACATAGAGTTTGGACGAGAGAGAGAGAGACTGACTCCAGAATGGAAAACGAAGCTACGGGGCATGCTCAGTGTAAAAATACCAGAAACGGTGGCTGGATTCACTCATTTCACCTCACGTTTCATCCGTTTATCGCTGGAACCATCGCTGTGCGTTTTTTCACCAGACAGATAAAAACATTCCTCTGTACGTTTTCTCCGTCCGCCGTAAAAATCATTTTTGAAGGATCCGGCAAAAAACGGATGAAATGTGTGGCCATCAGGCACAATCTGGCGCTAATACAACTGTGAGAAAAAAATGGATCCGGCGGAAAAAAAAAAAGATAATTTGCCTGACGGCAAAAACCTGATGTGTGAAAGTAGCCTAACCTGCAACTACACTGCCATAACCCTTACCAATGCTGACCTACCACTGATACTGACTGTCCCTATTTTTGTCCCTAACACACAAATATCAGAACAGTGTCAGTCATTATTACATCATACAGTGTCAGCTATCATATATTATACGGGGTACACAGTAAACACAAAACGTACACCAGTGTTGGTATGCTGCAAACTTTTACCAACGAATTGAGCATGTCCCATTCTGATCTTCAATATCAGATCAGAACAGAATATTCCCTGACCCTCACGGATCTCATTCTCAGATCCGTGATTTTTATGTATGTGTGAATGGACCTATAAAACTTTATGATAAAAAACCTGGAAGCACACAGACATTTCACACAAATGTGAGAATGTAGAATAAGGGATTTTACAAAAAACATTATCACTCCAAGTCACACAGTGCAGATACAGAATAATACCTACATCCAGGCACTTACCGCTGATATCTCGTCTGATTAGAACCGCTTTCTCCTTTTTCTTCTCCATCTGGTCAGACCTTCATATCGACATCTCCCAGCCACAACTCATCTTGTCACAATTATCCTCGCACCCCTGAAAGTATCAAGGTCACATATATTGTATACATACATGTGTCTCCCCCCTAAATACAGATATGTAACCCACTATTAATATACTTATTAGCCACGCATCATTAAAAATATAAAGTGATAAGCAGCATTGTGTCTCCCATTAACTATAATCTCTCACTCCAAATAATATAAACTATTCAGTCTGAGACTCTCCCCGTTTAACTGTAAGGCTATGTGCACACGGAATATATGCAAGGTTTTACAGTACAAGGATGCTGCTTATTTTTCCTTGCAGATTTGCAGCAGCTTAAAATCTGTATAATGTGAATTCTTGCAGCGTATTTCACCAGTATTAATGGGAAAAAATATACGTACACAAAAGCATGGCAAAATGTGGAAAAGAAATAAATATATTTTATGCAACTTTCTTCCTGCTAACACATTAGGACATTCAGCAGAATTTTCTCCTGCAAATCCTGACCGTTTGCACATAGCCATAGTCCCTGTCCTGTGTCCCCATCATTCATTATAAGTACTCGATAGCAACATAATAAATTTGGGGGTGGGAGAAGATGCTCTCAGGTACTGAGCATCCTCCGCCACCTCCCAATTCGTTACAAGTCCCTGACAGAGTATTCTCTCACCTTTTATTTCATTATAAAGTGTCCCATACACGTTACCCTCTCCTCCCAATCCCCAATGCTGTTTCCACCACCTCCATCATTGCTCTCTCCATCACCTTCATCATTGCCCTCTCCACCACCTCCATCATTGTTCTCCCCCACCACCTCCATCATTGCCCTCTCCACCACCTCCATCATTGTTCTTCCACACCACCTCCAACATTGTTCTCGCCCACCACTTCCATCTTTGTTTTCCCCCATCGCCTCCATCATTGTTCACCCCAACACCTCCATCATTGTTCTCCCCAGCACTTTCATCATTGTTCTCCCCACCATCTCTATCATTGCCCTCTCCACCACCTCATTGTTCTCTCCACCACCTCCATTATTGCCCTCTCCACCACCTCCATCTTTGTTCTCCCCCACCTTCTCCATCATTGCCCTCTCCATCACCTCCATCATTGTTCTCCCCACAACCTCCATAATTGTTCTTCCCCCACCACCTCCATCATTTTCTCTCCACCACCTCCAACATTGTTTGCCCCCACAACGTCCATCATTGTTCTCCCCCACCACTTCCATCATTGTTCTCCCCAGCACCTCCATCATTGTTCTCCCCACCACTTCCATCATTGCCCTCTCGACCACCTCCATCATTGTTCTCTCCACCACCTCCATTATTGTTCTCCCCACCACCTCCATCATTGCTCTCTCCACTACCTCCATCTTTGTTCTCCCCACCTTCTCCATCATTGCCCTCTCCATCACCTCCATCATTGTTCTCCCCCACCACTTCCATCATTGTTCTCCCCACCACCTCCATCATTGTTCTTCCACACCACCTCCAACATTGTTCTCGCCCACCACTTCCATCTTTGTTTTCCCCCATCGCCTCCATCATTGTTCACCCCAACACCTCCATCATTGTTCTCCCCAGCACTTTCATCATTGTTCTCCCCACCATCTCTATCATTGCCCTCTCCACCACCTCATTGTTCTCTCCACCACCTCCATTATTGCCCTCTCCACCACCTCCATCTTTGTTCTCCCCCACCTTCTCCATCATTGCCCTCTCCATCACCTCCATCATTGTTCTCCCCACAACCTCCATAATTGTTCTTCCCCCACCACCTCCATCATTTTCTCTCCACCACCTCCAACATTGTTTGCCCCCACAACGTCCATCATTGTTCTCCCCCAACACCTCCATCATTGTTCTCCCCAGCACCTCCATCATTGTTCTCCCCACCACTTCCATCATTGCCCTCTCGACCACCTCCATCATTGTTCTCTCCACCACCTCCATTATTGTTCTCCCCACCACCTCCATCATTGCTCTCTCCACTACCTCCATCTTTGTTCTCCCCACCTTCTCCATCATTGCCCTCTCCATCACCTCCATCATTGTTCTCCCCCACCACTTCCATCATTGTTCTCCCCACCACCTCCATAATTGTTCTTCCCCCACCTTCTCCATCATTGCCCTCTCCATCACCTCCTCAATTGCTCTCCCCACCACTTCCATCATTTTTCTCCCCACCACCTCCACAATTGTTCTTCCACCACCTCCATCATTGCCCTCTACACCACCTCCATCATTATTCTCCCCACCCCTTCATCATTGCCCTCTCCACCATCTCCATCATTGTTCTCCCCACCACCTCCATCATTGCCCTCTCCACCTTCTCAATCATTGTTCTCCCCCACCACTTCCATCATTGCCCTCTCTACCACCTCCATATACACACAAACACACCACCGGTCACCTCTCACCTCTCCAAATGATCCCCCACAGCCGCAGCATCATTTTTCCTGGCAGACACAGGCGCACGCTGAATGCTGACCTTATCCAGCTGCGTGACAGTGTCAGACAGGAAGTGGAATATGGAACGCTCCCTGTCGGCCGCACATAAGGGGAATCTGGCCAGGGGCCCCTCGGGCCTGGAGAAACAGGCCAGATTTATCTCAGTGTTAGCCACCCTGAAGGGATCTCCCTCCACCTCCAGGCCGGCTGCAGTGGTGGTATGTCTGCCCTTTTATGTATATATTTGTTTGTGTATTCAGTATATACAGTATGTGTATCTGCCTGCACAGTACTCACTTTTGTTGCAAGTATTTTAGACATTAATGTATGTGTGAGTTATTTAAAGGGCACACCAAATTTACACTGTTATACAAGCTGTACACTGACTGCTTTACATTGTATCAAAGTGTCATATGTTCAGTGTTGGTCAATGAATGATATAATAAAATATTTACAAAACTGTGAGGGGTGTATACATGTGTACTGTATATGTATATGCTGTATACATGTGTACTGTATATGTTACTGTATATATGGTACGCGTGTTTGTGACTGCATATGTGTGCATGTTTATACCGTATATCTGGCATATGTATATGTGCCTGTATATACAGTGGCTAGGGAAAGTATTCAGACCCCTTTATTTAATTTACCAAATGGTTTCTTTGCAAACAAAGAGTCAAAAATTTAAAGGGGTCTGAATACTTTCTGTACCAACTGTATGCTATGTGGTTGCATATGTGCCTAATAGAGATGAAAAAGGGCCTCAGACACTAATGTATTAGCTATAGAGAAAAAGGGGGTAGGATTTAACTAAATGCAACAACCAGTAGTTCCCGTTATATGCAGACAGATATGTAGAGATTCATACAGTATATACACATTTTTTTTAAATATAATATCCATCAAATGCACATATATTTTGCTACTGAGCTAATACTTCATGCCGTCTGTCATGATACACCCACAGTGCATGTAAGGAGTGCACAGGAAACATGGGCTAGGTAATTAAGGGTCTATCTACATGTACTGTAGAAGTAAGCCAAAAAAGGGTTGGAATAAATGAATCCGTTGCCACCCAATTTTTAAAAAAAAATATGGACCAATATGAGAAACCATAATTTACCTGATGAAATGGCAGACAGAGCCCGGAGTATCAAATCGTGTGTCTCCTCTCCCGGAGGTGCGCTTTGCCTCGCTTATTCCAGGGCGTGGGAGAAGGCTATGCCTATCAGAGGCTGTGCTCGCGTGGTGCATAGTAGTGTCATTAAAATGGCTAGTGGCCATTACTAACATCTTATGAGTCGGCGACCATTTTAAGAACCGGAACCGAATCCATTTTTTATTTTTTCCTCGTGTGTGAGTGGGCAGGGTAGTGGGCATAGGAACTTTGTATGAGGCACCACGAGGACCCAGAATAGGGGGATATAGGGGCTTAGGATGGGTGACATAGGTCCCCAGTATGGGGGCATCATAAGGGCCCATGACTGAAGTACATACGGGTACAGGATGGGGAAACATAGGGGCCCGGGACGGGAGAAATAGGGACCCAGGATTTAGGAACATAGGAGCCCAGGAAGGGGAACATAAGGACCCAGGATGGAAGGCATTATTAAATAAAGGGGCCCAGGATAAAGACATTGTTAAATAAAGGGGTCCAGGATCTGGGACATTTTTAAATCAGGGGTGCCAAAAATGGGTGACATAATTAGTATATGGGGGCCAAATTGAGGAACATAAATTATTGGTTTATGGTGGCTAGTAGGGGATATAATTACTATAGGGACTAATCAGGGGACATTATTACTGCTGTCTTATAATTTATTTTTAAGGATATTGTCTTCCATGGAGAGAACAAAAGGGAGGTCCTGTTACTGTGCAGGACAGCACTATGTCGCTTTGTTCTTCATCTGACGTAGCATAGAAGTCAGGGGAAAAGTTGAGAATGTGCTCTAAAAGTGATTATCTATAAATTACTGCGTCTTATTTTCTGCAGAGATAGGTCCTGGCTGCAAGAAGTGATAGTGGTCTGTGCAGAATGAAGAAGAAAAGCGAATTATTTCAACTAGAGATGTCAGTGATAAGTCACTGTTTTAAGTATACATGCATACACTTTATACTATAAACAGAGCTCCTGTGTATAATGTCACTGGTGATCACTGTATTACCTCTATACTATATACACAGGAGCTCTGTGTATAGTGTTAGTGTACAGGTAGTAAAGGGATCACCAGTTACATTATACAGAGGAGCTCTGTGTATGGTGTCACTGAACAGGTAATACAGTAATCAATAGTGATATACACAGACACTCTGTACATAGTGTACTGTCACTGGTGATCACTGCTTTACAAGTACACTATATACAGAGCTCCTGTGTATAATGTCACTAGTGATCACTGTATTGCCTGTACACTGACACTATATATAGAGCTTCTGTGTATAATGTCACTGGTGATCACTGTATTGCCTGTACACTGACACTATATATAGAGCTCCTGTGTATAATGTCACTAGTAATCACTGTATTACCTGTACACTGACATTATATATAGAGCACCTATATATACAGTTGTGGCCAAAAGTATTCACACCCCTGCAATTCTGTCAGAAAATACTCAGTTTCTTCCTGAAAATGATTGCAAACACAAATTCTTTGTTATTATTATCTTCATTTAATTTGTCTTAAATGAAAAAACACAAAAAGAATTGTCCTAAAGCCAAATTGGATATAATTCCACACCAAACATAAAAAAGGGGGTGGACAAAAGAATTGGCACTGTTCGAAAAATCATGAGATGCTTCTCTAATTTGTGTAATTAACAGCACCTGTAACTTACCTGTGGCACCTAACAGGTGTTGGCAATAACTAAATCACACTTGCAGCCAGTTGACCTGGATTAAAGTTGACTCAACCTCTGTCCTGTGTCCTTGTGCGTACCACATTGAGCATGGAGAAAAGAAAGAAGACCAAAGAACTGTCTGAGGACTTGAGAAACCAAATTGTGAGGAAGCATGAGCAATGTTAAGGCTACAAGTCCATCTCCAAAGACCTGAATGTTCCTGTGTCTACTGTGCGCAGTGTCATCAAGAAGTTTAAAGCCCATGTGGACCGAAAAGAAAAATTGACAAGAGATTTCAACACAAGATTGTGCGGATGTTGGATAAAGAACCTCGACTAACATCCAAACAAGTTCAAGCTGCCCTGCAGTCCGAGGGTACAACAGTGTCAACCCATACTATCTGTCGGCGTCTGAATGAAAAGGGACTGTATGGTAGGAGACCCAGGAAGACCCCACTTCTTACCACGAGACATAAAAAAGCCAGGGTGGAGTTTGCCAAAACTTACCTGAAAAAGCCTAAAACGTTTTGGAAGAATGTTCTCTGGTCAGATGAGACAAAAGTAGAGCTTTTTGGGCAAAGGCATCAACATAGAGTTTACAGGAGAAAAAAAGAGGCATTCAAAGAAAAGAACACGGTCCCTACAGTCAAACATGGCGGAGGTTCCCTGATGTTTTGGGGTTGCTTTGCTACCTCTGACACTGGACTTCTTGACCGTGTGCATGGCATTATGAAGTCTGAAGACTACCAACAAATTTTGCAGCATAATGTAGGGCCCAGTGTGAGAAAGCTGGGTCTCCCTCAGAGGTCATGGGTCTTCCAGCAGGACAATGACCCAAAACACACTTCAAAAAACACTAGAAAATGGTTTGAGAGAAAGCACTGGAGACTTCTAAGGTGGCCAGGAATGAGTCCAGACCTGAATCCCATAGAACACCTGTGGAGAGATCTAAAAATGGCAGTTTGGAGAAGGCATCCTTCAAATATCAGGGAAATGGAGCGGTTTGCTAAAGAAGAATGGTCTAAAATTCCAGCAGAGCAATGTAAGAAACTCATTGATGGTTACCGGAAGCAGTTGGTCTCAGTTATTTTGGCTAAAGGTTGTGCAACCAAGTATTAGGCTGAGGGTGCCAATACTTTTGTCTGGCCCATTTTTAGAGTTTTGTGTGAAATGATCAATGTTTTGCTTTTTGCTTCATTCTCTTCTGTGTTTTTTCATTTAAGACATATTAAAGGAAGATAATAATACCAAATAATTTGTGATTGCAATCATTTTCAGGAAGAAACTGAGTATTATCTGACAGAATTGCAGGGGTGTCAATACTTTTGGCCACATCTGTAATGTCACTGGTGATCCCTGTACTATCTGTACACTGACACTATATGCAGAGCTCTTGTGTATAATGTAATTGGTGATCACTATATTACCTGTACACTATACACTATGTGTATATGTACACTATGTGTGATCTGTACAGTGTACAGATCACTGTATTATCTGTACACTGACACTATATACAGAGCTCCTGTGTATAATGTCACTGGTGATCCCTGTATTATCTGTACACTGACACTATATACAGAGCTCCTATGTATAATGTCACTTTTGATCACTGTAGTATATGTACCCTGACACTACACAGCATACAGAGCTCCTATGTATAATGTCAACAGTTTTTAATATTAGTGTTATTAATATTGTGTTTTTTATTCATGATCATCATTGTAGTATTATTTTGTCACTTTCTTTATGGAGGAAATATGCTGTCTGGTCATGGAGTGGTGTCCCTTGTATGTGGTATTATTCAGTCACTATGTCTTCTTGATATGTGGTCGCGCCATGGTATGGTGGTATTTATTCCTTGTATGTGGTATTATTAGGTCATTTGGAGGTGATATGTGGTCAAGCCATGGTATGGTGGTATTTGCTCCTTGTATGTGGTATTATTAGGTCATTATTTGGCAGTAAGCTGTGGTCTGGTCATGGTGTGGTGGTATTTGTTCCTTGAATGTGGTATTATTTGGTCTCTATTTGGAGATGATGTGTAAGGGTATGTGCAGACGTTGCAGATTTTCCTGTGGAATTTTCTGCGCAATTTCTGCATGTCTTGGCAGAAAAGTAAGGTAAAAATTTGCGCAGATTTCATGCGTTTTTGTGTGTGTTTTTTTAATGCGGATTTTCATGCGATTTTTCATGCAGATTTGTATGCATTTTTGTAGGCTAAATAAAGATCTATTATTTAACAACAAAAAAAAAGAATTGTGATGTAATTTCTTGTCCAGCCTCTTCATTTACATAGTCCATTGAAGAATAATGTTTACACACACAGATATAGATAGATAGATCTATAGATAGATAATAGATAGATCTATAGATAGATAGATAGATAGATAGATAATAGATAGATAGATCTATAGATAGATAGATCTATAGATAGATAGATAATACCAAGCCCGGTGTTTAATAATAAACATAATAAAATGCTACATAAACAGTTAAATAAAGCCACACACGCACACACACAAAATCTGCATTAGGCTGGGTCACACTTACGAGAAACTCGCATGGGTCTCGCACCTCAATACCCAGCACTCGCACTGTAGTGTTCAGCTACATAGAAATACATGCAGCCGCACACTCCGGTCCCGAGTGCAGGTGGCAGTGCCGGGTATTGAGGTGCGAGACTCATGCGAGTTTCTTGCAAGTGTGACCCCGGCCTTAAATGCAATATCTGTTTATTTTAAATTTAAAAAAAAAAAATCCATTACTCATCTTAAAAAACTATCCATTACTAATTCTATAGATGTTAAAGGATTCAATAAAGACACAGCCAGAATAAAGTATTTTAATTAATTAAAACACAGCACAGTTTTGCCATCTTTATTGTACGCCTAATTTCTGTGCCGCCCTCAATCTCCTGTAAAAAAGAAAAAATAATAAACCAACAAAAATACTCCCTGGTCTGACCCAGTCCATTTAATGACGAGTGTCCCACGATGATCTCCCCTATAGAGCAGTCACATCAGGAGATCTATAAGCCTCCAGTGACACACTGACAGGAGACAATGGCCCCTGCAGTGCATAACTAAAGAGGTTACCCGAGTTCAGGCTCTCACTTTACGACAACGCTGCGTGAGAATTTTCCCACGCAGTTTTGCCGGTGACAGCGACCTCTGAGTGATACAGTGCGGAAGGATACCTTCCGTCATTGTATCACCAGAGTCCCTAGAGAGCAGTCACATCTGCCAATGTGACAGCTCTCCATGGATCAGATAAGGGAGTATACTGTTGGTTTATTTTAATTTTTTTTACAGGTGATCGAGGGCTTTGGGGACTAGGTGATTGTGAGTATATACTGTATGTTGTATGTACTGTATGTGTATATGTGTGCATGTGGTTTTTTTACACAGTAGCCAGATGATGAGACTATTGCTGTCCCATCATCTGGCTAGCTGTCACTGTAGCAGGCATATCCGGAAGGGAGTAGTAGTTCCATCGGATGATGCCTGCCTACACCAGACCCACACACACAGCCCCACACACACACACAGACATACACACACACAGCCCCGCACACTCCCGCAGACCCATGCACACACACAGACACACAAATGACTGCACACAGACACGCACATCTTTTCCGCACACACACAGCTTCTGCCCACACTCTGCCCTCACACTCTTCCTCTTCCTATCTGCAGCGTTTCTCGCACCCAACTCCGCAGCAAAACCGGAGATCTTTTTAAACCTGCAGTTTTGCTGCAGATTTGTCTGACACAATGATAGTCAATGGGTGCAGAAATGCTGCAGATCCGCAAAAAGAAAATAAAATGCTGCAAATCCGCGTGTTTTTTTCTGAAGCATGTGCACACCAATTATGAATTTCCCATTGACTAACATTGTTTGTGCACTACACAGCATATTTGATGAAATTCCGCACATCCAAAAACACTGCGGAAATACATCAAAATCCGCAATGTGTGCAGATAGCCTAATTCGGTTTCAGTGTGGCAGTATTTTTCCCATGTACAGTATGTGATAATATTCAGTCACTATGTGATGGTAATATGTGGTCTGGTTATGGTGTGGCAGTATTTATCCCTAGTATTTAGTATTATTTGGTCACTATGTGATGATAATATATAGTCCGGTCACAGTGTGGTGGTATTTACCCCTTATATGTTGTATTATTGGTCTTGGTATAATGGATTGTGTTGTATATGGTGGTCATTTGTTTTCTCTGATATCAATAAGGGGTAGATTCTTTATTTCCAACTGAGATTAAATACTTGGATGTTTAATCCCTCCCTGTCCTGTGACTTACAAAGGTGCTCTTGTGAAAACTAGTAATCACCTATCCTAACGCCACGTTCCCACATCCAGTGCTTGGTCAGCATTTTACCTCATTGCTTGTTAGCTAAAATCTGGAGAGAATGAAAAATGCAGAAGTGGTGACATGTTTCTATTATACCTTTCCTGTGACTGTCCCACTCCTGGTTTTGGCTTACACATGCTGATGTACAATACTGACCAAATACTAAACGCGTGAATGTGGCCTAAGGCTTCTTTCACACTGGCGTCGTCTGGTGGACGTCGCAATGCGTCGTTTTGGAGAAAAAACGCATCCTGCAAAGTTGCCCGCAGGATGCGTTTTTTCTCCATAGACTTGCATTAGCGATGCATTGCGACGTAAGGCGACATGTCGCATCCATCGTGTGACGGATGCATCGTGTTTTGGCGGACCGTCGGCACAAAAAAGTTACATGTAACTTTTTTTGTGCGTCGTGTCCGCTATTTCCGACCGCGCATGCGCGGCCGGAGCTCCGCCCCCTCCTCCCCGGACATTACAATGGGGCAGTGAAAGCGTTGAAAAACTGCATCCGCTGCCCCTGTTGTTCATTATTTTCACAGCATGCGTCGGTACGTCGGGCCGACGCATGGCGACGGCCCCGTACCGACGCTAGTGTGAAAGTAGCCTTAGGGCAAGTAATTGATTGGTGGGGGTCCGACTGCTGGGACCGCCACCGATCAGCAGAATGTGCAACTTTTATCCCCATTAGTATGGAGAGGCATGTATGACATGACTACTGATCCATTCATTCCCTAAGTGGCTGCACTTGGCTTTTTATGGAAGCCCAAAAAATCCCATTACTTTTGCTGAATTGGTTCTAGTTTTTGAAAAAATTCATCCATGGAAATAATGCATTCCCCCAATGTGACTTGTGTGTGATTACAAATGCAATAACTTTTGGTCAGTCTTTTTACTCTTCAACAATGTCTTAGGCAATGAAATATCACAGATATTTATTTTGTGTTTCAATTTGTGGCATACAGTGCTATAAAAGCGATATTTTGAAGCCAAAATTCTACTGTAACTAATTAAGTATTAAACCTCTCAGAAACTAGAGCCAATCTGGCAAAACCGATGTCGCATTCTTAATATAACCCGTTCAGATGTCGTTGGCACCAGATTCAGTGTATACCGGTGTAATTGTACAGCCCAATTAGGCCGGGATCACACATACGCGAGTTGCGGCCGAGTCTCGCAGGTGAAAACCAAGCTCTGGCACCGGCACTCCGGAGTGGAGCGTGCAGCCATACATGGAGCTGCACGCTCCGCTCTGGAGTGCCGGCGCCAGAGCTGGGTTTTCATCTGCGAGACTTGGCCGTATCTCACGTATGTGTGATCCCGGCCTTATGGTGACTGATGTGCAGGAGCCTCCTGCGTTTTATAGTCGATGCTCCACTTTAACAGGGATAATGGCTTACAGGTATTTGTATATAGCTGTAGGGTGGGCCCCGAGAGTCCATTCCCCCTGTGGGCCCCGGACGCCCCAGTCCAACCCTGAGTCCACTAATGGCAATTGTAGTTATTGGAAAACTTTATCTATATACATATGAAATGTAAATAAAAAAAACTTTTCCTGAAATATAAAATGTGCAAAAATAGTGTGTGTTCTGTTGATGTGATATGTTCTTAATGTCATATATAAAGCTATTTAATGATTCATCTGTTCTTGAAGAAAATCTATTTTGATTGTGAGTAAAAGTCATTATGTTTTTTTAAGGCGACGCTCCACTCCTGTTAGTTTGTCACACATTTATACGACAGATAATGGCACATATACGTTTGCTATTTTTAGCCAACTCCGTGTACTTTTGCCTTGAAAAAATGAAAAGGTGACCTTCTGTTTTGTCATCATCAGTTGTGACTCCACAGCCTGACCAGTAGATGTCGCTGCTACCACACGTTTATCAGATAACCTTACTATTGTCATCTTGGTACCATGCACCCAACAGCAATTTACACCTGCAGCAAATCCCCATTATTAACGGAATGTGCACTCGCTTCACTGCTGCAAATGTGACATCGTCCATAAAATTATCAGGGACACAGTGTACCTCTTCACTGAACTTTTTTTCTTTAATGTTGGTAATAATAACATTCAAGAGGTCTATTAGTCCCACGTCTCTTTGAAGTAAATGTTGTTAACTGTGATATAACCTGTTCGCTTTTATTTGGCTGGTTGGGGAAATGAATGTGGAGGTGGAGCTGTATATGGTGCATGGAAAGGCCAGGGCAGGCAGTGCATGGAGCACGAGGTAGCACAGAGCAGGCCGCTTGGAGAGCATAGAGTGGAGTGGGCAGGAAGGCCATGTTCACAAATTCAGTATTCGGTCAGTATTTTACCTCAGTATTTGTAAGCCAAAACCAGGAGTGGGTGATAAATACAGAAGTGGTGCATAGGTTTCTATTATACTTCTCTGATTGTTCCACTCCTGGTTTTGGCTTACAGATCCTGAGGTAAAATACTGACCAAAAACTCAACATGGTCTAATAGTATTTACTGGATACAGAGCGAGCAGGGAAGGATGCACAGAGTATAGTGAGAACGTGAGAAATGACTTTGCTCTCTATTGAATTCATACCTGGAACTGAGTGCACTCAGGTAGGTGGCTCAGTGGTTAGCATCGGGGTCCTGGTTTCAAATCTCACCAAGGAGTTTGTATGTTCTCACACTCCAAAGGCAAAGCGATAGGGAATTTAAATATACATTTTTAATCTTACATAGGAGTGCTGGAGTGTGCAAGTATTTGGTCCCAATTGTCTTTTTTTATTTATTAACTTTTTTCAAAACCAGACTTTAGAACAACAAAGCATTGCATTGCCTAGACGAGATATCATTGTATGCACTTCTCAGCTGATAATATTGGGTTTAGCCTGTGAAGGAAAACCGTATTTTATCCACAGACTGCAGAAAATTGTGACTAACTGAAACAACGTAGTGTATATATATATATATATATATATATATATATATATATATACACTCACCGGCCACTTTATTAGGTACACCATGCTAGTAACGGGTTGGACCCCCTTTTGCCTTCAGAACTGCCTCAATTCTTCGTGGCATAGATTCATCAAGGTGCTGGAAGCATTCCTCAGAGATTTTGGTCCATATTGACATGATGGCATCACACAGTTGCCGCAGATTTGTCGGCTGCACATCCCAAAGATGCTCCATACAAGGCAGGATGGATCCATGCTTTCATGTTGTTTACGCCAAATTCTGACCCTACCATCCGAATGTCGCAGCAGAAATCGAGACTCATCAGACCAAGCAACGTTTTTCCAATCTTCTACTGTCCAATTTCGATGAGCTTGTACAAATTGTAGCCTCAGTTTCCTGTTCTTAGCTGAAAGGAGTGGTACCCGGTGTGGTCTTCTGCTGCTGTAGCCCATCTGCCTCAAAGTTCGACGCACTGTGCATTCAGAGATGCTCTTAGGCCTACCTTGGTTGTAACGGGTGGCGATTTGAGACACTGTTGCCTTTCTATCAGCTCGAACCAGTCTGCCCATTCTCCTCTGACCTCTGGCATCAACAAGGCATTTCCGCCCACAGAACTGCCGCTCACTGGATTTTTTTTCTTTTTCGGACCATTCTCTGTAAACCCTAGAGATGGTTGTGCGTGAAAATCCCAGTAGATCAGCAGTTTCTGAAATACTCAGACCAGCCCTTCTGGCACCAACAACCATGCCACGTTCAAAGGCACTCAAATCACCTTTCTTCCCCTACTGATGCTCGGTTTGAACTGCAGGAGATTGTCTTGACCATGTCTACATGCCTAAATGCACTGAGTTGCCGCCATGTGATTGGCTGATTAGAAATTAAGTGTTAACAAGAAGTTGGACAGGTGTACCTAATAAAGTGGCCAGTGAGTGTATATATATATATATATAAATCAGACAGTACTGAAAAACCCCAATTAAGTTAGCAGGTAATATCGGAGAAAGGAAAAGGCCAAATTATTGTTGTAAATAATTATCTTGCAGTATTTTACATAAAATTGATGTAAATTCAATTGGTAACCAACATGCCTAATTACTTTGGGTAATTGACATTTAACTATTTTTGTCGTATTTGGTGACATTCTACATTTGTCCCTGACAGTATCGGTCCTGCTCTCACCAGGCGTCTAGGACCTGCACAAGTACAGAATGGACTTTGAATGACAATTTAAGTAAAATGGATTTTAATGACTTAATAGTTTCCCGATAAATCTTGCTTTTAGCCGTTATCTTCCATTGATATAGTTTTTGCCAGGCTAAGTGTGCGTAATCAGGAGGCACATGCAGCCTACTTGTTTACTGCTAATGTGCTCTTTACAGTATGTTTCTCCGAGCTGAAAGATGGCTTTAATGAGTCAAGAAGCAGGAGATGAATTAATCATTTAGTGGAGTTGCCAAGGAGTAAATTAGGACAAATATGTCCTAATTATGGAGGAGCGGAATGAGTGAAAACTATTCCTAGACTTCAAAGAGTTAAAGTGGTAAAGTTAAATTGGCCTCATTGCAAGTTTTATCGGGGACCATTCTGGTCATTTGCTGCATCTTCATTCATGGTCACTCCATTATAACTTCTCATAAGGCCCCTTTCGTTTTTTCATTCCCCTTTTCTCCACAATCAGAGACCAATAACTGCACCTATCATTTGAAAAACTTTATATATACTTTATATTATAGAGGCTGTATAGAGCAGCCGATCGGTGGAGGTTCAGGTCCTGAGGCAAAGACACAACTCTGTGAGAGGCTGCATGGATGTACAGACTTCTCTTTGCAGGAGCTGCACTCCCTTCAAAGTTTTGACCGATCATAGGGATGTCAGGAAATGCACCCATATTGATTGGTAGCACTACACAGCCAATTTAATATATACATTATTTTTCAAAATGATAGGCACACTTAACTCCATATAGGGATGAACTCCCGTAGTTGTTGGCCCCATTGCAGCTCTTATGCTTTCCATAGGTACCCTGGGATTACCCTAGAATGTATGACGAGCTGTAAGAATTACATAAAAATATTGCATTTTAATTTATTAGAGCAGACATACAGTTAGGTCCATATATATTTGGACAGAGACAACATTTTTCTAATTTTGGTTATAGACATTACCACAATGAATTTTAAACAAAACAATTCAGATGCAGTTGAAGTTCAGACTTTCATTTGCGGGTATCCACATTAAAATTGGATGAAGGGTTTAGGAGTTTCAGCTCCTTAACATGTGCCACCCTGTTTTTAAAGGGACCAAAAGTAATTGGACAATTGACTCCAAGGCTATTTCATGGACAGATGTGGGCAATCCCTTCGTTATGTCATTCTCAATTAAGCAGATAAAAGGCCTGGAGTTGATCTGAGGTGTGGTGCTTGCATTTGGAAGGTTTTGTTGTGAAGTAAACATGCGGTCAAAGGAGCTCTCCATTCAGGTGAAACAAGCCATCCTTAAGCTGCGAAAACAGAAAAAACCCATCCAAGAAATTGCTACAATATTAGAAGTGGCATAATCTACAGTTTGGTATATCCTGACAAAGAAAGAAAGCACTGGTTAACTCATCAATGCAAAAAGACCTGGGCGCCTACGGAAGACAACAGTGGTGGATGATCGCAGAATAATCTCCATGGTGAAGAGAAACCCCTTCACAACAGCCAACCAAGTGACCAACACTCTCCCGGAGGTCGGCGTTTCAATATCCAAATCTACCATAAAGAGAAGACTGCATGAAAGTAAATACAGAGGGTTCACTGCACGGTGCAAGCCACTCATAAGCATCAAGAATAAAAAGGCTAGACTGGACTTTGCTAAAAACAGCTAAAAATGCCAGCACAGTTCTGGAAGAACATTCTTTGGACAGATGAAACCAAGATCAACCTCTACCAGAATGATGGAAAGAGAAAAGTATGGTGAAGGCGTGGTACAGCTCATGATCCAAAGCATCCCACATCATCTGTAAAACATGGCGTGGGCAGTGTGATGGCTTGGGCATGCATGGCTGCCAGTGGCACTGGGTCACTAGTGTTTATTGATGATGTGACACAGGACACAAGCAGCTGAATGAATTCTGAGGTCTTCAGAGACACACTGTGTGCTCAGATCCAGCCAAATGCAGCCAAACTGATTGGTCGTCGTTTCATACTACAGATGGACAATGACCCAAAACATGAAGCCAAAGCAACCCAGGAGTTTATTAAAGCAAAGAAGTGGAATATTCTTGAATGGCCAAGTCAGTCACCTGATCTCAACCCAATTGAGCATGGATTTCACTTGTTAAAGACTAAACTTGAGACAGAAAGGCCCACAAACAGCAACTGAAAACCACCGCAGTGAAGGCCTGGCAGAGCATCAAAAAGGAGGAAACACAGCGTCTGGTGATGTCCATGAGTTCAAGACTTCAGGCAGTCATTGCCAACAAAGGGTTTTCAACCAAGTACTAAAAATGAACATTTTATTTAAAATTATTGAATCTGTCCAATTACTTTTGGTCCCTTTAAAAAGAGGGTGGCACATGTTAAGGAGCTGAAACTCCTAAACCCTTCATCCTATTTTAATGTGGATACCCTCAAATGAAAGCTGAAAGTCTGAACTTCAACTGCATCTGAATTGTTTTGTTTAAAAATCATTGTGGTAATGTCTATAACCAAAATTAGAAAAATGTTGTCTCTGTCCAAATATATATGGACCTAACTGTACATGCTAAACTCATACATCACGTATGATGTGTAAGAAGAAGGGATAGGTGAGTGCGTAGCGTTGAACCCCCGGTCTTTGCTGACATAGCTGGAGCAGTAATGCCATATTTATAGCATGTGACCGCTGCAGCCAATCTCTGGTTTCAGCACTGATGTCAAGGTGGATGGTAGCTGCAGTGGCCATTTCCTGTGCCCATGATGATATTCTTTCTCCCGCTAGGTCAGTAGAGACACGGGGAGTAGTGCATCGATGGAGCAGCGATCTTTGAGTAAAGCTAATTTTGTTATTTTTAACCAGGGCAAGCCTATAAAGAATTAACAAGAACAATTTAAAAGTGGAAAATCTATTTAAATAAAATTATCTAGACAAATATACTATCGTGAAATCTACTCCTTTGTTCTTTCATATACTGGGAAGGAAGGTTGCACTAATAAATAAAAATATTATCTCACTTGCATCCATGACTTTTAGTGTAAGTGCACCTTCAGGTGACTTTTCAGAATAATCAGTTTTGTGTGTACATGTGGAATAACCCAGCTTCAAACCATTTTAGTTTTTGTACTCTGCATTTTTAGTAGTGTTTCCATTTTTTTTCATCTTATTTTTGTGTGCAGCACCCTTTTCTCCCTCTACTCCCACCTTTTATAGACAGAAAGTGTAATTTGATCCCTCACTGCACACATAGTGTAGATAGGTTTGAGCAGTTATTGAGATTGAATGATCAGTGCAGGGAGACAAAAAAGTGACAAAGAGTCCGTTTACATGGACCGACTGGCTGCACTAAACGAGTGCTGATTGGTTAACATTTAACAATCGGCGGTTGTTTAATAGTCCGTTTACAGAGGCAGGCCTGGCTAAATGGTGCACACTGAGCGAACTGTAATAAATCACTTAATATGCATAGCCTGCCATTGTTCTCTGCAGTGCAAGTCCTGAAGAACAAAGTTCTTTCGCACTGCACAACAAATCCTTTTATCTGATGATCGCTCGTTCATGATAATGTTTCAGTGTAAATGCAGTTTAAAGGGAACCTGTCACATCGTTTTTAGCTATTCAACTGTCCCAGTGTGTTGTTAGTGATGCAATGTGCATCACTAACAAGGAGAAAAGCTCCAAGTATTATGTTTAAAAAACACTTTACATCATTAGCGGATTCCCTCACAAACCTTTTCTTTCACTCAAGCCCATGGCGCATTTCAAGGATTCAGTCACGGCTCAGTCAGTGTCCAGATTGCTGAGAGTTGCCCGACGTCACAGCAACCACCTAGCAAATCTCCAACGTGTGCACTGCCCATTTGTTCTCTGGGCATGAGCAATGACTCTGGATGTACAGCCCCAACTTCATGTCAGATGTGCACTTGCTCCGGAGCGCAGAGTGGAGGGGACACAGTGGCACGCACAGCATGCGCGATCATGCGTCATGTAGAAACTGACTCACAACAGCTCCGGAGCATGTGCACATCTGACATATGCCCCAGAATGATCATCTGTTGACATTTTTTTATGCCTTTGGTTTAATCTACGTGAACCAGACAAAATCCAGGTCATGGAGGCAAAGATCATGAACCTGACACATGGGGGCCGCACTGCTGAAGATTAATGTACTGAGTTGCCACAATGGTCCACTGAATTTCATCAATTCAGGACTGGTTCTGAGATTAAGATTAGGGACAGATATGTTGGAAGCACTCATTCAAATTGTTGCCATTGATTGGACATTATTACTCCAGAATCTTGTCCAGCTGGCAAAGGTGGAATTCACAACTAAGGTAGGAAAACGTCACTCTGTGTCTGTCTCCTGCTATGTTTTGGACAATTTACCTTCTGGGTTTGTATTGGGGTTTCCATGGCTGCATGTTCACAATCCTGCTATTGATCAATGTAGGAAGGACAATGTTAACTGGAGTGCCGATTGTCATAAGACATGTATTAGTACTGTACAAATTTTCTCTGCTAGTCTGAAGGGTCTACTGGTTTCCTGAAAGACTTCGGAGATGTGTTCTTAGAAAAAGAGCCGGATATACAACCTCCCCATCGTCCTAATGACTGTGCCATTATTCTTATTCCTAATGCTAAATTACCTAAAGCCTAACCATCCCGTCATGAAAGCTGTAGCTGCTGTGATTTCCTTTAGTAAAAAGAAAGATGGGGGTCTCCGTCCTCGCCTCGATTTCTGTGAATTAAACAAAATTTCGGTTAAGAATATATAAACACTTTCACTCATCCTCGGCCTATATAATCAGCTTACGAGGGCCAAATGGTTTTCTAAACTTGATCTTAGAGAGGCTTATAATTTGATACGCATCCAGAAGGTTGATGAGTGGAAAACAGCATTTTTAATGTCTGAGGGCTTATTTGAAAATCTTGTTATTCCTTTTGGGTTAACCAATGCGTCAGCAGGTTTTCAAAACTTAACCGGCGCTTCCGGACATCCGGCCGGAAATGAGCGCATCGCCGACCCCTGTCACATGATCGGGGGTCAGCGATGCATCAGAAGGGTAACCATAGAGGTCCTTGAGACCTCTATGGTTACTGATCCTGGCAAGCTATGAGCGCCACCCTGTGGTTGGCGCTCATAGCAAGCCTGTTATTAAGCTACATAGCAGCGATCTGATGAACGCTGCTATGTAGCAGAGGCGATCGAGTTGTGCCAGCTTCTAGCCTCCCATGGAGGCTATTGAAGCATGGCAAAAGTAAAAAAAGAAAAGTAAAAAAAGTGAAAAAACTAAAAAAAAATATAAAAGTTTAAATCACCCCCCTTTCGCCCATTCAAAATAAATCAATAAAAAAAATTAAACCTACACATATTTGGTATCGCCGCGTTCAGAATTGCCCGATCTATCAATAAAAAAAAGGATTAACCTGATAGCTAAATGTCATAGTGAGAAAAAAATTCGAAATGCCAGAATTATGTTTTTTTGGTTGCCGCGACATTGCATTAAAATGCAATAACGGGCGATCAAAAGAACATATCTGCACCAAAATGGTATCATTAAAAATGCCAGCTCGGCACGCAAAAAATAAGCCCTCAGCCGACCCCAGATCATGAAAAATGGAGACGCTATGGGTATCGGAAAATGGCGCAATTTTTTTTTTTTAGCAAAGTTTGGAATTTTTTTTTTACCACTTAGATAAAAAATAACCTAGACATGTTAGGTGTCAATGAACTCATAATGACCTGGAGAATCATAATGGTAGCTCAGTTTTAGCATTTAGTGAACCTAGTAAAAAAGCCAAACAAAAAACAAGTGTGGAATTGCACTTTTTTTGCAATCTCACCGCACTTGGAATTTTTTTCCCATTTTCTAGTACATGACATGCTAAAACCAATGATGTCGTTCAAAAGTACACCTTGTTTCACAAAAAATAAGCCCTCACATGGCCATATTGACGGAAAGTAAAAAAGTTATGGCTCTGGGAAGGAGGGAAGCGAAAAACGAACACGGAAAAACGGAAAATCCCAAGGTTATGAAGGGGTTAATGTTTGGTTGCTGGATGGTATTGAGGTCTTTAAAAAATTGTGTGTTTCATGTCTGTTCCAGTTTTAAACCAATCCAATCTCCAGAAACTATTCATTATGGAGATGGATGCTCCAGAGTCCGGAGTAGGAGCTGTATTTTCTCAAGGGTCCAAAGTTCTGACCAACTTGAAGACATGTGTATTTTTCTCTAGGAAATGTTTGCCTGCTGAGAGAAATTATGATGTTGGGAATAGCGAGCTGTTCGCTGTCAAATTAGCTTTTGAAGAATAGAGAAATTTTTTGGAGGGAGCAACCCATCAGGTAACTGGGCTGACGGATTATAAAAACTTAGCATATATTGAATCAGGTAACTGATTAACCCTCAAGATCAACTATATGGTCCTTATTTTTTTCTAGATTCAATTTTTCTATCACGATCAGGCTGCTGTAGAAAAATGTGAGGGCTGATCCCTTATCACGCAGCCTTGATTCAGTTTCTCATCCAGAACCACCATCCTCCATTCTTCTTCAAGGTACTGTGGTTTTTATGGGATCACATCTACGCTTAAAGCTGGATGGCTCTTTTGATGGCCAACCATGCTTAATGATATTAAAGAATTTGTATCCGCTTGTGCATGCACTGAGGTCTGTCATAACTTATCAGCCTGGGAATTGGATCCATTGCCAATACCAGAAAGCCTGTGGACTCATTTGTCCATGGATTTAATCACTAATTTGCATTTATTGGGAGGCACAACTATTATTGTTGACAAAATCAGTAAACAGGCTAATTTTGTTCCGTTATCTGGGTTGCCAAATGCCGAAACACTTTCCAATTTGTTTATCAATTATGTGATAATGCATGGAATCCCTCTGAACATTGTATCTGATAGGGGGTGCAATTCGTCTCCAAATTCTGGAGAGAGTTTTGTAGGAAATTGGGCATTGAGTTGTCATTTTTTTCTCCTCGCCACCCTGAACCAATTGTCAGACAGAAAAGACAAATCAATTGTTGTAACAAATGTTCAGGTGTTTCATTGCGGCTCAGCAGGAGGACAGGTCCTTATTTTTACCTCTTGCCGAGTTCGCCTTTAACAGTCAGGTCAATCAGTCCACTAGAATCTTGCCTTTTTTTGCAATTATGGCTTTAAGCCCTATTTTGGTGAATTTTCAATTTTTGGATGTCTTGAAGTAGAGGTTGCCATACGGAAACTTGGGGATGTCTGGAGAGAGGCTCAGGGAGAGTGGCTCAGCTTTGCCAAAAACATAAAGCCCATAGGAAATGTTATGCAGGTCCCATTTCCAAAGTAGGTGAAAAAGTTTGGTTATCTTCCAAAAATATTACCTGAAAGTACCATCAGTGAAGTTGGGTCCTAAAGTTTTTGGTCCGTATGAGATTCTGGAAATAGAAATTCCAGTGGCTTTTATGTTAAGACTTCCTTGACTCTTTGCATCCCAAATGTATTCCACAGCTCCTTGTAGAAAGAGTTTGTCCCATCGGTGTTCTCTGCCTTGTTTCTTCATCCTCGTCTTTTTTTCAATGGAGGTTTTGAGTACGAGGTGCAGAGGATCACGGATTCACGGAGGGTCCGGAACTCTCTTCAATTCTCGTTCATTGGTGAGGCTACGGACTCAGATAGAGATCCTGGGTTCTGGTTCATTCCATGAAGGCTGCTTGTCTGGTCAAGCCAGACCATCAAAGACCTTCCATCAAAGGTTTTCTGGGAAACCTGGGGGTCCTGTGGCCCCCCTAGAAGAGACGATACTGTCACAGTTCTACTTATAGGTGTGTCTGGAAGCAGTGAGTAACAGTTCAGCCATCCAATCTAGTTCAGGGGCATGCTGAGCTGTCAGAATAGTGATGGAGAGCTCAGCTGTCCAATTGGAGGCTGAAGCGTGCTGAGCTTGTAGAATGGAGGACCGGGCTGCTGTGGCTGCTGAAGCATCGGGTCCAGAACTGCTGGGGCCAAACCTCCTGTTTCTGGAGGGAATGAGATTGCAGCTGGAGCGAGACAGTAACCAGGGTGAAGGGGGTGTGGCCAGTCAGTGTGAGGTAAAATGCGTTGCGTGGCAACTGGGGTGTCGTTCCCACCAGAACGCCAATGAGGGGCAGACTGCAACCTCTGAGGGGATCGACAGGCCGTAGCATGAAGAGAAAGGGCAGAATAGTGAGGGACTCATCGAAACCCGCGGGTGCGCAGGGGATTGTGTGAACGACGGAGCTTCGCAGTACAAACGTCCGGGTGTCGGCTGATATCCCGAGAGGTGCATGCCGGGTAAAGAATTGCAGTGCAGCCCTTCAGGTGATAGTGGCTGCTCAAAGAGGCACGCGCCGAGAGGAATCCTGCAGAGAGCTCTATTCTGTTGCTTCACAGATGTATGGACTAGGGCCTCAGCAGGCAAAACCGGAGACCACCCGCTGCTGCCAGAAGTAGGACCGTGTGCTGGGCGAGGATGCCAGTAGACTCCATACCGACCGCTTCCAGCATCCTGCTACCCACGGGATCTTCAGCGAGTGACAGGCTGCGGAGCCATGATAAGTGAACTGTTAACCAGAGGCTGTTAGTTAAAAACTGTTTATTCAGTTTAGTTTTGTACTTTTTTACCCTGCTATCTCCCTACGCGGAGTTCCCTACTGTTGACTACAAGAGACCAAGTCAACTACAAGAGACCAAAAGAAACACAGGTCAATAGCTGGTTTGACAGAGAATGTAAAGCTGTACGAAAGACCCTGAGAACAGCCTCCAACAAGAAACACAGAGACCCCAACCACCTGGGTCTGAGGGAAGCCTATGATTCCATACAAAGGCAGTACAAAACCATCCTCAGGAGGAAGAAGCAGAGTTACATCTCTACCAAGCTTAACCAACTCCAAGACGCCCTCCAAGACAACTCCTTCTGGGAACTATGGAACCACATGGGCACCAAAGACAAGAAAAACAACACCCATATCCAAAATGGCAACCTCTGGCTCCAATACTTCAGAGACCTCTATAAAGACATTCCAAAGGAAGAACTAAGCCAAGAACAGGAAAACATAATGGCGAAACTAAAAGCAATGGAGGAAAAAATCAAAAACTTCCAAAACCCGGTGGATACACCTATAACACTACAGGAAGTAGCCGAGAGACTCTCCTCCATAAGATGTAGAAAAGCCAGTGGCCTGGACGGAATCCTACCAGAAATGCTGAAGTACAGCCCACCAGAAATACAGGCTGCAATGGTCAAACTCTTCAATATTGTGCTGAGTGCTGGCTACTTCCCTTGTACTTGGAACCAAGGCCTCATCACACCCATCCACAAGAGTGGGGACAGGTATGACCCAGCCAACTACAGAGGCATATGTGTCAGCAGCAACCTGGGAAAACTGTTCAACAGTATCCTGAACAAGAGGATCCTCACCTTCCTCACCGAGCACAACGTCCTCAGCAAGAGCCAAGCAGGGTTCATGCCGAACCACCGAACCACTGACCACATCTACACTCTGCACAGCCTCATTCAGAGACACGTCTACAATACAAAGAATGGGAAGATATACGCCTGCTTTGTGGACTTTAAAAAGGCCTTTGATTCAGTGTGGCACCCGGGCTTATTCCTGAAACTGCTGGAGAGCAGAATAGGAGGAAAGACCTACGATGTCATCAAAAGCTCCTACACTGAGAACCGCTGCAGCGTGAGTGTGAACGGCAGAAGAACGGCTTATTTCCAGCAGAGCCGTGGGGTCAGACAAGGCTGCAGCCTAAGTCCAACACTCTTCAACGTTTACATCAACGAGCTGGCTACCGCCCTGGAATCCTCCTCAGCACCAGGTCTCACCCTCCACGACACGCAGGTGAAATTCCTGCTGTATGCAGATGACCTGCTGCTGCTGTCACCAACCGAGAAAGGCCTCCAGGACAACCTGAAAATCCTAGAGAAATTCAGCACCACCTGGGCTCTACCGGTCAACCTAAAGAAAACCAACACCATGGTGTTCCAGAGGAGAAAAAGAAGATCAGACCAGCACCCAACATTTGTCCTCAACAACTGCGACCTCACAGGAACGGACAAATATACCTACCTGGGCCTAGAGATTCACCGGTCAGGGAGCTTCAAACAAGCCATAGAGACCCTGAAAGACAAGGCCTGCAAAACCTTCTATGCCATCCAAAGGAAACTCTACCATCTGAAGCCACCAGTGAGGGTCTGGCTAAAAATCTTCGACTCCATCATTGCCCCAATCCTCCTGTATGGCAGCGAAGTCTGGGGTCCTCACACCTACCCAGACTGGTCAAGGTGGGATTCCAGTCCAACAGAAATATTCCACCTGGAATTCTGCAAGCACCTTCTCCAGGTCCATCGGAGCACCTCCAACAGTGCTTGTCGGGCTGAGCTGGGCAGATTCCCTCTGCACCTAACAGTTCTAAAGAGGGCGCTGTCATTCCGGGCTCACCTGCATAGGAGCAATCCAAGCTCCCATCACCATAAAGCCCTGATACATGTAGGTGAAACAGAAAAACCAGAACCCTCGGAACAGCCCAGCCTAACCCAACCGGACCAGAACACCAATCACAACAACCTGACAAAAGCCGGAATCAGGAAGATGGCAGACGAAGGCCAGGAGAAGTGTGTCAGTGACTGGAAGAATGATATCAACAACTCACAGAAACTGAACACGTACCGGAGTCTACAGAGAGAATACAGACTGGCCCCATATCTGGAGAAAGTTCCGGACCCCAGAGATCGCAAGATCCTGAGCCAATATAGACTCAGTGCCCACAGTCTGGCCATCGAATGTGGCTGACACAGGCAGAACTACAAGCCCATGGAGGAAAGACTGTGCCAACACTGTGATCAGGAGGCCATAGAGGACGAAACCCACTTCCTGCTACACTGCTCCAAATACTCAGCAGTGAGGGACACTCACTTCAGGAGACTCTCACATCTCTTCCCGGACTTAATCACCATGAAGGAGGAAGAGAAGACATATATCCTGCTGGGAGAAGAAGAGAGAGCAGTGGAGATAGCAGCGCGGTATGTGAGCGAATGTCATAGACTGCGAGAAAGAGAACTATGATGCCATGGACTATAGCCCCCACAATGGATCTGCCCCCATCCACCTCCCCTACAGCTCCTACCCAACATCCCCACAGTCCCTATCCCCTATTGCCTTTATACACTTGCTTTGGCAAAACTGATGTGCATTTGGTCCTGCCAATAAAGCTTCTTTGAATCTTGAATCTTGACTAATTAAATAGTTAACCCCTGCTCTGCAGCATTTGTGTTACTGCATCCCAGTACCTGCATATTACAAGCTGTCAGTATGTTGAGTGATGGTTCAGCCATCCAATCAGGACCGTGATGTGTCGGGGCTTCCTCCATGCATCTGCTATTCGAGTGATTACCTGGCTATTTAGCTGTCTCTCTGCCTCCAGTTAGTGCCAGTTGTAACTTTGCGCAAATGGTGTGTTCTCTGTCTTTCTGTATTTGATCTTTGCTGCTGGACCTTGGACCTTGCCTTTGACTATCCATTTGCCTAACCCTTTTGTCTTGATCCACTACCTTCATGGAATTCTGAACTCAGACTGATACTTGACTACGCCTTTGCTTTATTCCTTTGTTGATGATGAGCCTTCTTGGTATCTGACCCTGGACCTCCTGACTACCCAGCCTCACGTTTTGTCTGTGAGTAGTGACTAGTGACACACCTGACATATGGACATATGACCACATGACGCATTAGATATTGACTACGATTAGCACCAGTCATGAGGAGAGTTGGAAAACAGTACAGTGAATATGTATTTTGTTCTGCTTCATTTTTTATTGACATTTTTTCTTCATACTCTAATATGAATTATGTGCACAACTTGAATTATTATTATTCATTTTGTAAACAAAAATAAAATGTGTTAATCTGCAAACATTTTAAATCCTTTCCAAATCTGTTATCTTCATAGACTCCATTCTCCTTGTTAAAATGTACCAGCATTTTGTAGACAAAGACCAAACGCAAGCATTAAACATTGCAAAATTGGAAAAATCTTGTTGGAATGAAAGCGGTATGTGTATTTTTTATATTCTGTACCAGTAATTGCACCATCCATTTTCTTTACACAAAGCTGCAGTAAAAAGAAGGAACATGCATCTTAACACAATAACACAGCCTCTAAACCGAGCAGACCTTTCCTTGAACCTGCTTGTCAACACTTACATGTCACCTTTTTTCTTCATTATTGTAGAAATATGCTGGTTGTCACTTGAGAGATGCTATGTTGCATTATTACTTTAAAATACAGAAAAAAAATAGAATTTTCCACTGAAAAAGTGAAATTGGTTGAATGTTGTACATCATTTTAGGTCCTGGCTAATTATATCTGATAACCACATTCAGTATACTAGGTTATAAGCTCATATACCGGTAATTGCCTGGAAGATTAGCAGCGTCAGGTAAGTAGAGCAGAACTCATTGGTCATAACTAATTTATTGTCAAAAAGGAAGCTGGAAACTGGTCAGATGGTTCAGTGAAAGGTTCCATTAAAGCATTAAATTGGGTGTACCTGCTTTGAGGCATAGGGGCTCACTAAAATAGACAACCCACTTTGCACTGGGCAAACTCCACAATGCGACACTTGTCCAGATTCTTCTTCATTACCTTCCTAGTCTTTAGCAAAGTCTCTATAATATAACCGGAGATGTGTCCTTCTCCCTGAAGCCTCTGGTGCCTGTGCAGTGTTGTGCAGGAGTCATCGCATGCAGCACTGCGGCACCATTATCTCCAGGACATTGGTTGGTGCAGCAGCTTCGCGGAGAGCGGAGAGAAGAATATAGAGAAGAGAGGAGAGAGAGAGAGACAAAAATTTACCAATAAAAATGCTCGCCTCACAGGCATAGAACACGTTCATTACTTAGTACAATATATTCATAACAAAAGGCAGTCTTGTTTTCTTGTTTGAAAGACGATCACAGAACGACTTTGTATTGTATATTCAAAAAAGTTTCTTTAAAATCAGCTTTCTTGCACTGACAGGAGCTTTTTAAATGTAGTTCCAAATTTCCATATCTACATTATATGTACTTGCTTACTGCAGTTTAGTGTACCCACAGTATATTCAACAGGAACCTTTAAAGAGGGTTGTCAGGACAACTTTGTATGTTACAGCTGCTCAAAATGAACAATATAGTTCTATAAGGAATTATATTCACCTCCTACAAGTACGCATTTAATTTTGCTTAAAAGGGTAGGGTTTGCTACTTTATGAAAAATAAAAATCCAAAAAGGTAATAAACCAATTAGTAGTAATGTTAAAAGTATAACTATGTATTATACCCTTCTGTGCAAATAAAGGTCCCTGGTTGCCCATGTATAAAATTTGTAAAGAATGTAAACTGGCTATGTGTCCATATGATGAAAGATGCCACATGACTGCTTCTTTAGTTATCCCACGCTACCTCAAATTCGGAGCATGCACTGAACAGTAACTAGATGAAGCTAGCACATGTGCAGAACCTTTAAAGAGGAGGCCAATAAACACAAAAATAAGCCAATAAGGCCAGACGTCATTGGTACTTGTGTGCCACTGTTCCACTTCTCAAGAGGATGTGTGGACAGTGTATGGATACTGCTCTTTCCAAAATGGATTGGTAACACTCAGTTGTCAGTGTATTCACAAAAGCATAACTAAGGCTTGCTGCTCAACCAGAATGAAACCTGCTTGTTGTGCATTCCAGATTAGTGCCAGGATTGGGGAACAGCCCAAGGTCTATGCTTACTTAAGGCCTGGGTTCCAATATGTGGTTTGCTAGCCACATGTGGCTCTTTGGACTCTGATTTGTGGCTTGTGGCTGACTGCTAGTTAGGTGCATTAGCACCAGGTCTAGCAGGCTGCTATGAAAATGAGGGCTTCCTCTGGCAACTTGTGTTATATTAGCCCCAAAGCTACACTATTTGTTTAGAAGGAAAAAACATGTCAGTTTCCTCCAGCAAATGTGTACATTAGCATGTTGCTGCTCACCACAGTATAGTAGCTTGGAATACACATATACTGGTCATGGAGGTAGAGAAATAAATATGGTAAGCTGAAGATGGTATTATACTGTGGTCAGAGGTGGTTATTGAAGCTGGATGGGATAGGAGTGTTTGATGCGAGATTACCACAGGTACGAGGTGGGAAGCCTGCACATAAGTATTTAGCCTTCCGGGGGTTGGGGAGTACACTGTCTCAGTGTGATTACTGCTGGGGAGCAAAGACTATCATTATACAAGGTATAGGGGGCTTTGGTTGTCACTATGTAATAATTATAGGGGATAACTCAGGAGACTCTTTGCGTGGAACAAGACAACTACAGGACACAGTTTTATAAGTGGTAAAGTCTATATTATAACACGGTGATTCAAACAGGTGCAGAGAGAAACTCAAGTCCACAACACTTGGTGTAAATATTAAACGCAGCTTAGCCGTCTATAGGAAACTTCAGAGGAAAATGCAATCACGCAGAAAGTCTATGAAGCACAATTATTCTTGAGGATACTTGACACGAATAAGTCCTTGTTTTAGTCCAAACACAGATAGATATGCTTATAAGGCAGTTCAAATAATATCTTAGCTCAACCAGGGAGGCATGGGTAATAGTCTCAGGTTTTTGCAGAGCAGCAACAGCTTACATGTCCAGCAAATGCAGATGGAAGTAAACACGAGCAGCAGATGAAGGAGGATTACTGGAAACTGGTGTATGCAGCAGGAACTCAGAGCAGAGTAGCAGGATAACCACACAAGTTCACAGGAGCAGGTATATAGCCAGGGAGTCACCAGAGTCAGGAGCTGGATGCAAGGCAGAATACTCTAGCACAGACTGAAGGCTGGGGTGGAGTTTTATAGCAGGAAGACACAGTGCACATGAGACCAAAGACACCATCTTGGAAAAGGGCAGTAATGCACAAAAGGTAATAAAAATTGTTCAGAGTCCTGACACACTAGTGAGCAGGATACTGGAATTTCACTGAGTAGTGTGAAGATTTGGATGTCACTATAGTGTATGGCAGGAGAGTGCTGAATGTCAATAATGCGGATTCTACTGGATTTCTATATTGCTTGCGTTACTATTGATTATATGGCATTTTCAATTTTTTTGCATAGAATATGGCTTATGACCATTTTTCAGAGCTAAATGTGGTTCTTAAAGTAAAAATGGATGGAGAGAACTGACTTAAAAGGGAATCTGTCAAGGGAGTCTGTCATGTGATTTTTGTAGTAGGATACTTAATAGTATCCTGATATAGGGCTTCGACAGCCCTTTCAGAATCTGTAACATTTATTGCTGTAGCTCCTCCAGTTTTTTTGCTGTAAGCATTGGAGAATTCACAGGCACGCGCCAGCAAATCAAGTGAATGTAAATCCAAATTGAATATGCACTGCTCCCCAAGCCCATAATTCCACCCACCCTTTTGTGCCGACATTGGTGATAGTAAATGACAGTATAAGTACACCCCCATGTGCAGACCTAGGGAGGCATCGCACATGCGCAAGATTTTTACAATCACTGACAGCGGTGCAGAGGTGTGAGAAGAATTATGGTTATTCATTGTAAAAACCTTGCTTATGGGAGATGCTACCTTAGGTCTGTGCATGAGGGGCAGTAGCGTAGCTACCGGGGGGCAGAGGGTGTGGGCGCCCCGGGCCCGGTGATCTGAGGGGGCCCACCCGAAGCTACGCTACGGTAACTGTATCAGTTACCTTCTGCGGCAGAGCAGGGAGAATCGATCTCCCTGCACTGCCGCCCGCCCGCTATGGGGCTCCTGAGCAGGCGGGGGGCCCAGTGCCAGCAGTGGGCCCCCCCGCCTGTCATCACAGGGTCAGCTGTACCGGCATTTAGCCGATACAGCTGACCGCAATGATGAGGGAAGGAGCGCTGTGCTCCTTCCCCATCACCCCCCTGTCAGTGTCTGATGTCGGCGACGCTGACAGGGGGCGCGATGACGTCACTGCCCGGCGCCCGCTGTTAGGAGACAAGCGGGAGCTCAGAGCAGCGCAAGAACCCCTTATTTTTTTAAGGGGTGCTGCCTTATAAAACGGGGTCTGCCTGTGGGGGGTCTGCCTTATACTACAGAGCCTGCCTAATACTACAGAGTCTGCCTATGGGGGGTCTGCCTATGGGGGTCTGCCTAATACTACAGGGTCTGCCTATGGGGGTCTGCCTAATGCTACAGGGTCTGCCTATGGGGAAGGTCTGCCTAATACTACAGGGTCTGCCTATGGGGGGGTCTGCCTAATACTACGGGGTCTGCCTTATACTACAGGGTCTGCTTATGGGGGTCTGCCTAATCCTACAGGGTCTGCCTATGGGGGGTCTGCCTAATGCTACAGGGTTTGCCTATGGGGGGTCTGCATAATACTACAGGGTCTGCCTATGGGGTTCTGCCTAATACTACGGGGTCTGCCTTATACTACAGGGTCTGCTTATGGGGGGTCTGCCTAATCCTACAGGGTCTGCCTATGGGGGGTCTGCCTAATGCTACAGGGTTTGCCTATGGGGGGTCTGCATAATACTACAGGGTCTGCCTATGGGGGTCTGCCTAATAATACAGGGTCAGCCTGTGGGAGGTCTGCCTTATACAACAGAGTCTGCCTATGGGGGTCTGCCTAATACTACAGGGTCTGCCTATGGGGGTCTGCCTTATACTACAGGGTCTGCCTGCGGGGTGCTACCTTACACTTAAGGGTCTGCCTATGGGGTGCTGCCTTATACTACAGAGTCTGCCTATGGGGAGTGCATTATACAATATAGAGTAGGCATATGGGGAGTGCATTTTACTATATTGAGGACTATCTGGTGCATTATACTATAAAGAGGCTATCTAGAGGGGCATCATACAGTGTGGGGATTACAGTGTTGGAGCCATCAAACAGTTTGGAGGCTACTAAGGGGTCAGTATACTGTGTATAAGAGAGCATCATACTGTGTATAGGGGAGCTGTACAGGGGGGAGACTCAGGACATTATTAAATGTAAAGTGGGCACTTATTGTTATAGGGGAACACAGGTTACTGTGACTTACTTTCTAGGGGACAAAATATGGGCACTGTTTTCTAGGGCACTTGTGCCCAGCATTACTATATTATAGAGGGGTGCTTTAGAATTTAGAGGGCACACAGAACCACACAGCAGGTGCAGTAATAGGGACACATACGGCAGCAGCAGCTCAGTGTTGGGGTATCAGGTGCAGTAATAGGGATACATACGGCAGCAGCGGCTCAGTATTGGGGTATCAGGGGCAGTAATAGGGACACATACGGCAGCAGCGGCTCAGTATTGGGGTATCAGCAGGATGAGGGGTTTGTGCAGGTTGGGAATGGATGATGATGGGGCTGGAATGTGAGAAGTGAAACGTGTCTTTGTTGTTTTCTCTGCAGACGAGTCCTGGCTGGAGAAGCTGTCATGTCGTTCTGATTTACAGCAAATTGATTTATCACAAATCATAATATTGCAAAACCTCTTTCAAGCTCTTTAACACAGATACAACTTAGTAATGTTAAAGTGACCTCACCATAGAAATGGTGGGTTACATGGTAGTAAGCAACAACATATTTAATAACACAGAGCAAAGACATTGTTTTCATGTTTTTTTTAAAACATTGTAGAACATTGAATCAAAGTGACAATGTCACTGTGAGAAGTAACATCATCCTACTGTGACTGAGATCTGTGATCTGCCATATATTCCATAACACCCTTTGCTTCCTCCCCAGAAGTATGCTTGCCAGAGGAAAAGGAGGTCAATTTTGGACTGTGTGTGGTAGTACGATTGCCCACATGGCTGGTGCCAATGATGGTGTTTCTGCTTCCCACATTCTTAGGAGTAATTCTTAGGGTTTATTCTTTTATATTATTCAACCCTTACGAAAAAGGACATAACAACAAATGCTAGGTAGGTACACAAATAGAAAGCAAAATGTAGCAGTGGGTTGCAGTATAGTTGTGGCATATACAGTTTTCATATTGGACTAGTAAATCAGGTGTGTAAAAACAGACATGCAAAGTTAAATGTGTATTTATTAAACAAAATTCAACCCCTTTCTCAAAAACACACCCCAGAAAACCAGCCTTGCAACAGGGCGTTCTATTGGGGTGGTGTTTACTGATGTGAAATTTGAATAGTCATACAAATGTACAAGCAAACATGCACACTTTGTGAGGTAGACAGTGAAAGTGTTATGCGCTTTTTGGCTTTCTGGGCCGGACGCCATTCCATTCCCCTATGGCCACAGCCTTTTGCATGTCAGACTTTACAAGTTGCTCATTATGCCTCAGTGACACCATCATCCAAGGCCTTTTAAGTTCCATTCAGTCAGTGTAGTGTCAAGTTGTGTTCAGTTGCCATGTGTCTTTACTTTTTCAAAGTACCCCTGGATGGTGTCACAACTTTTTAGTTTTCAACGTTAACAATACTGTGAGCAAAAATCCAAATTTGCTGGATTTTCTATCAAAAAGTCACATGCCATCATAGATGGCAATGTCAGTAGCAAGCAGTCGATGCTCCTGGTATGATTTATATATTTCTATGTATATTCAATATGCTATATTTTCAGAGAACAAAGGAGATAATCTTCTGCTGAGAGCTTAAGCCCTGTCCCTTAGCCAAATGGGTGGGCTTAGTAAGATTTTGTCCTAGATGATATGAACCTACTGTATTACTAACCCATGAAAAGAGCTATGAGCAGCTTATCAAGTACTAGTATTATAGCAGGATATAATTATCTTTGTGATTCCTATGTTTGTTTGCCAATTTTCCATTTTTTAATTTTCAATGTATAGCTTGTTTTTGTGCAATAAAGTAAAAAATGTATCTTCAAAATGCAATAATTGTGGATGTGTATAACTTTTTTTTTACCCGTGTTGCTTTTCTTAGTGTTACTGTATACAGTAGGTGACAACACAAGCACATTTTAAAGAACATGTAGGTTAGTGACAGTGAGTAAATTCAAGGTTGGGTATGTTAGATTTATATTTGTAAGCAACTCTTTATCATTATCACAGTGAGCGCTGAACAATAGAGCTCGACATTTCTGTAAAGTCTTTATCGGGAAACAATTCATTTTATTCTGGTTTTCCAAGGACAGTTCAATAAAAACCTGCATACATTATTTCCAGTAGCAGCTCTGAGAGGAGTGCAGAAGTAAGCATGAATATGAAAGGCTTTTCTTATGTATGGATCTTTTATATGATTTCATCTATACACTTGAAACTGTTTTGTCCTGAAGCGATCACTTGATATTCTATGATTAGATCTTTGATTTGTAATAGTCTTGAGGAATATTCCTTTTTTAAAGTGAACTTCCTAAAGTTACTGAACACTACTACCCATTCCTGTAACATAGACACACATTGAAATTAAAGTAAAGCTCCACATTGTGAGTTCAATATATTCGAGAATTGCATTATGATCAGTCCTAAATGAATGCATATTTGCCAACCTTTGAGAAGGCACATCATGAAGATGTGCAGTGCTCTGTGCAAAACTCCTTATACCCTGCCCACTAATATAGGACAAGCCTTAACCCATGACATTTCACCCCTTAAGAATACCCCATAATTAATACAGACCACATACCAAAATCCATAATAAAGATATAATTGCACAATAGCCCCCTACCACCGCCTTTATAATGTAACCAGATATGACCCCCGAATCAGTGTTTCCAAAACTGCATTCCTCACGGTCCACCAACAGATTATGTTTTATAGGATCTCTTTATTATTGCTCAGGTGATGGAATTATTAACAAAACTTCGAAAATTGCCACAGGATCTCTCACTTGGGAGGCCATGAGGACTGGAGTTTAAAAAGTACTCTACATACACATCTCCTGTCTATGTTCACACCTACCTTTAGTAATTCTATTTGAGGGTTCCACTATAGAAACAGACAAATGGAATTAATGTTCAAAATGAATAATTGCATAACAGATTCAGAGACTGCATTGATGATTATGGGGTCCATCTTTGTTCTCTTTTGTGTCCATTTTTATAGTGGAACATAGTGTATGATTCATAACTTTTCTTTATATTACAAAGAACGCAAACTGAACCCAACGGATCCCATAGCAATCAATTAGGCCCTTCTACATCTGTTTGCATAAGTTTTGCAATGGATTAGTTTTCAGAATGAATTCTGTTTGTTCTTAAAACGAAATGGATTTTTGGGATTACCAAAGGCATGTGTATATAAACACCCCAAAACCCCAGACCTAAAACTATGGATTCCAGACCAGATCTCCTAATAAAAAAACAGAGTAACAAGAATAGACCTTGGTTTCATTTATATATCACTTATAATGTCTACATTAAAGATTCTAATCAAAACATCAGCGTTTCACACATCCATAAACATATATATTCGTTCTTTTCCTTTTTTTGTGTGTCAGGTATAGGTTTATAAAATACAGTGGAAGCCAATCCGGTCGGATGTTTCTCTGAAGTTTTATCTTGATATGCACCAAAAAGTTTTTTTTCCTGGCAGTTTTATATAATGAAGTGATAGAATATCTCCTGTTTTCTTCCATTTGCATTGCTTCCTCTGTTATTCGTCCAGCCACAAGCTGTATTGGTATGCTAGATGGGCTGAATCTTTCTGCAAGGAGAGTTATTTTGTCCTGTGCAAGTGCCTGTAGCTTAAAGAAGCACTCCTCCTCCCATCAGCATTTTAATCCTCTTAATATATTGCACTCATCATATCATATGGCAGTATGTACTCAGAATTGCTTATTTTGCCTTTCTACCAAGATAATTCTTCTCTTTTCCATTAGTTCTATGGCAAGCTGAAAAGCTGAGTCCTTCTAAGCTCTATGTAGGAATGGGAAGTCAGTTTCCCCTATATGAATCATAAGTCACTATAGAAGTCCCTGGTAGGGGGAGGAGGGAGCAGCTGGGTCAGAAGTCGAAGAGGAGGATGATAAATGCAAGGACAGGAGACTTCTTGTTTCTACATAGAGCAGAGAAAAGAGAAGAATTAGCTGGGTAGAAAGGCAAAATGAGCAATTGTAAGTACATAGTGCTATATAATATGTTGAGTGCAATGTATTAAGAGGATTAAAACTTTGATGGGATCACTTTTTAAACGAGGAGTGTGTGTTTGCAATTATACCGAAATAAGAAATCAGCCTCTGGAAACATGATGAATTGGTGAGGCATATCATCAGTTCAACCCTTTGAATGATATTTCATACATCCTGTTATGAATCTCTACAAAATGCAATAATAAGTATTAAGTGACCTTAATAAATGTTTGCAGATGTGTGGAACTCTGAAGCGTCTATTGCGTCTTTTATTCTAGATTTTATAAGTAATATCTAGCTCCAAGGCATACTATATAAAGTAATCTATATAGATACATTTGAACTTGGAATAAAATAAATGATAATTATGAAATATATAAAAGGTTTTGTATCTAAGGAGCAAGTCATAGCCAGTAATGATTCTAGCAGATCAATAATGAGCAGATTGGAAATGCTACCAAGTGAGGACAACACAGTGCCAGTTCTGTTTCATTGGTTATTAGCTGCTGTGTTCTGTACCGTATTTCTATGAAAAAAGTCTAAACATAGAGCAATTTATTGATATCTACATGTCTAAAAATGAAATTCTAAATTTGTGGTATAAAGGACACTGCATTGTGTCACAAGTAATTGCTAAACATACCATCTAAAGGTACCTTCACACGAAACGACTTTGTAACGATATCGCTAGCGATCCGTGACGTTGCAGCGTCCTCGCTAGCGATATCGTTTAGTTTGACACGCAGCAGCGATCAGGATCCTGCTGTGATGTCGCTGGTCACTGAATAAAGTCCAGAACTTTATTTGGTCGTCCGATCGCCGTGTATCGTTGTGTTTGAAAGCAAAAGCAACGATACCAGCGATGTTTTACACTGGTAACCAGGGTAAACATCGGGTTACCAAGCGCAGGGCCGCGCTTAGTAACCCGATGTTTACCCTGGTTACCAGCGTAAAAGTAAAAAAAACAAACAGTACATACTCACCTGCGCGTCCCCCAGCGTCTGCTTCCTGACACTTACTGAGCGCCGGCCCTAAAGTGAAAGTGAAAGCACAGCGGTGACGTCACCGCTGTGCTGTTAGGGCCGGAGCTCAGTCAGTGTCAGGAAGCAGACGCTGGGGGACGCGCAGGTAAGTATGTACTGTTTGTTTTTTTTACTTTTACGCTGGAAACCAGGGTAAACATCGGGTTACTAAGCGCGGCCCTGCGCTTAGCAACCCGATGTTTACCCTGGTTACCCGGGGACCTCGGCATCGTTGGTCGCTGGAGAGCGGTCTGTGTGACAGCTCCCCAGCGATCAAACAGCGACGCTGCAGCGATCGGCATCGTTGTCGCTATCGCTGCAGCGTCGCTTCGTGTGAAGGTACCTTAAGAAAGAAGAGAAAAAAGAGATAAACAGAGAGTAGTGTTGAGCGATACCGTCCGATACTTGAAAGTATCGGTATCGGAAAGTATCGGCCGATACCGGCAAAGTATCGGATCCAATCCGATACCGATACCCGATACCAATACAAGTCAATGGGACTCAAGTATCGGACGGTATCCCTGATGGTTCCCAGGGTCTGAAGGAGAGGAAACTATCCTTCAGGCCCTGGGATCCATATAAATGTGTAAAAGAAAGAATTAAAATAAAAAATATCGCTATACTCACCCTCCGACGCAGCCTGGACCTCAGCGAGGGAACCGGCAGCGTTGTTTGTTTAAAATTCGCGCTTTTACTTGGTTACGTGAAGTCCCGGCTTGTGATTGGTCAGGGCGGCCATGTTGCCGGGACGCGGACCAATCACAGCAAGCCGTGACGAAATTACGTCACGGCTTGCTGTGATTGGTCCGCGTCCCGGCAACATGGCCGCCATTAACCAATCACAAGCCGGGACGTCACGGGAGGCTGGACACGCGCCCATTTTAAAATGGGCGCGTGTCCAGCCTCCCGTGACGTCCCGGCTTGTGATTGGTTGCGCCGCGGTCAACCAATCAGAAGCCGGGAGGCTGGACACGCGCGCATTTTAAAATTTTAAAATGGGCGCGTGTCCAGCCTCCCGTGACGTCCCGGCTTGTGATTGGTTGCGCCGCGGTCAACCAATCACAAGCCGGGAGGCTGGACACGCGCGCATTTTAAAATTTTAAAATGGGCGCGTGTCCAGCCTCCCGGCTTGTGATTGGTTGACCGCGGCGCAACCAATCACAAGCCGGGACGTCACGGGAGGCTGGACACGCGCCCATTTTAAAATGCGCGCGTGTCCAGCCTCCCGTGACGTCACGGCTTGTGATTCGTTAATGGCGGCCATGTTGCCGGGACGCGGACCAATCACAAAGCCGGGACGTAATTTTAAAATCCTTAAGGACCTGAAATTACGTCACGGCTTGCTGTGATTGGTTGCGTCTCCCATGTGACTGCGACGCAACCAATCACAACGCCGGAACGTAATTTTAAAATCCTGAAGGACCTGAAATTACGTCACGGCTTGCTGTGATTGGTTGCGTCCCGGTCACATGGGCGGCACGCAACCAATCACAAGCCGGGACTCACGTAAAGGAAAGAAAAGCGCGAATTTTAAACAAAGAACGCTGCCGCTTCCCTCGGTAAGGTGCAGGCTGCGTCGGAGAGGTGAGTATAGCAATATTTTTTATTTTAATTCTCTCTTTTACACATTTTTACATTAATGTTGTTTCGATACCGATACCCGATATCACAAAAATATCGGATCTCGGTATCGGAATTCCGATACAGCAAGTATCGGCCGATACCCGATACTTGCAGTATCGGAATGCTCAACACTAACAGAGAGACAATCAACCGAGTAGATTCTATCTCAAACCTTTTTAATTAGGACTTCATAAGTCAGAATTTGGTGAAAATTTGGCATTATTAATGGATGGAGACATATATGCTAATATAAAAAAAGATTGACAATGGATTAGGAGTATTGATGGGCGAGTACTAAAATGCTCGGGTGCTTGTTGCTCGGGTCGAGCAAATTGAAATACTTGGGTACTCGACCCGAGCAACGAGCCCAATGTAAGTCTATGGGAAACCCGAGCATTTTTGCAGCCGATCCCCCGGGGGGTCTTTTTAGGGTCTGAAAACGTCTGAAATCGATTGGAACAGTGCTCAAATGACACAGAAACATCATGGGGAAGATCCCTGGAAGCATTTCTGACTCCTAGGTCACAGCTGTCACCGATGCACCGATGTTGTCAGAGTGTGACGCCACTTTTACAGGCGCACACTAAAACATACAGAAACAAAACCAAAATGGATTTTCCTGGGAAATATGTTAAGGAACATCCTTTCCAGGATAATAATTTGTATGTAAGGCAAAATAAAGAACCCCCAAAAAATGTACCTCCACCACTTGGGCTATGTTCACACGTAGCGTTTTTGATGCGTTTTTCAACTGTAACATTGCTTTCAACCAATACAAATGCATTCACTGGGAAATGTCATTGTAGCATTTAACAACCTTAGCTGGCCATGTGGTGTGTGACACATCATCGGACACATCTTGTTTCATTTAAGAAGGAGGGACTCTTAAAGTCACAAAACCTATTTTTATAGGGGCATTAGGCGACATTAATATTCTTAAAGGGCCATTATTAAACAGTGGGTCTCCTATACTGTTATTGCCTATGCAGTGAGTGGCTGGGCTGCAAAAAATTAGGATGCACCCCAATAATCCCTCTCATGAGACATACAGGAGGGCCTCCTGAAAAAATGTTCCCATTATAACAAAGTGGGTCTCCCATAGTATTTGCCTATGCATTGAATGCAAGGCCTGCCCTGCCCCAAAGTTACAGGCACCCCAATAAGCCTTTGAACCCACGTACTGTATGGCCACAGGAAAACCAAGTTCACATTATTCATTTGGTACTGCCATACTGTTTGCCTATGCATTGAATGCCAGGCCTGCCCTGCACCAAATTCACATGCACCCCAATAAGCCTTTGAAGCAATGCACTGGATGGCCACAGGAAAACCAAGTTCACATTATTCATTTGGTACGCCCATACTGTTTGCTTTTGCATTGAATGCAAGGCCTGCCCTGCATCAAATTCACACGCACCCCAATAAACCTTGGAAGAGACTCCTGAAAATAATGTTTTCATTATTAGGAAGTGGGTCTCCCATAGTGTTTGCCTATGCAGTGATTGCAAGGCCTGCAAAAAATTAGGAGGAACTCCAATGCCCCTTGAAAGAGATGTAGAGGATGGCCTCATAAAAAAATGTTGCCATTATAAAGGAGCGGGTCTTCTATACTTGTAATGCCCATACACTAAGTGAATGGGCTGACAAACATTTCCCCCTGGGGGGTACATATCAGTTTTTTTTTCAATTTTTTTTTACAGGCATCATAAACACCCTTGCCAAAAACTAGAGTGGCTGTTGCATCATGGAATACGTTCACCCTTATGTTCTAGTGGTGGTGTCTGAAGAGACGTGGAGGATGTCCTCCTATGAATCTTTTCCCAATTTAAAGGAGCGGGTCTCCTATACTTGTAATGCACATACAGTACACTAAGTGTATGGGCTGACAAACATTTCCCCCTGGGGGTACACATCAGTCTTTTTTTTTATTTTTTTTGCGGGCATCATAAACACCCTTGCCAAAAACTAGAGTTGCTGTTGCATCACGGAAAATGTTCACACTTGCGTTCTAGTGGTGGTGTCGGTGTCTGAAGAGATGTGGAGGATGTCCTCATATGAATCTTTTCCAATTTTAAAGGAGCGGGTCTCCTATACTTGTAATGCCCATACACTAAGTGTATGGGCTGACAAACATTTCCCCCTGGGTGGTACACATCAGTTTTTTGTTTTTTTTTACGGGCATCATAAACACCCTTGCCAAAAACTAGAGTGGCTGTTCTAGTGGTGGTGGATGATGAGGATGAGGAGAAGGAGGAGGATAACACCAAATAGCCAAAATCAGGAAGTGTATACCCATGTGTGGGTGTGAGGAGGTGCATGGGAATACACCTCCCAAAAAAAGACACTGTATTGGAGGTTATGTTTCGCTGTTGTCATTCGGTGGTGTAGAGAAGTCTGGCCCAATCCAGCCCATGTTCATTTTTATAAGAGTCAGCCTGTCAGCATTTTCAGTTGACAGGCGGATGCGCTTATTAGTTATAATTCCACCAGCGGCACTAAAAACCCGCTCTGACAAAATGCTAGTGGCAGGACAGGCCAGGACGGCATAGAGAGCCAGTTCATGCCTCGTGTCCAGCTTGGATACCCACTAATTAAAAGGCACAGAGGAATCATGAAGGATGCTGGTACGGTCAGCAAGGTACTCCCTCAGCATCTTTCCAAACATTGCACTCCTTGTGACTGTACCCCGCGCCTCTGGGCCAGGGCGATGGGAGGGTCTGAGAAAACTCTTGCAGAACTTTGTCAGTGTTCCCCTGCCTCTGCTGGATTGGAGTTGTGTCTCTCTCACCTGTACTCCTTGCAAGGCCGGTTTTAGGCAAAGTGGGGCCATATATTATAATACACTCCACAGTCCTCCATATAATATAATACACCCCTCATTCCTCCATATAGTATAATACACTCCTCAGTCCTTCATATAGTATAATACACTACTCAGTCCTCCACAGTCAGACACAAAAGAGCATAGTAAAACCAAAAACACTCAGTTTCAAAAAATCACAGTAATCCGCAAGTGCTAGTAAAAAGATGTAAAAAACAGTATTTGGTTGATACGATTTTTGCAAAAAATGTATACTAAGCTGTTCCACCAAACGACAAGGTATACCCATATAGAGCAGTCCTAACTGATGTATGCAATCCCTATCTGATGTATCTAAAAACCTGATCATCTGTATATTACCTGTGTGAACAGGGTTCATAGAGGAAATGTCCATGTGGACACGCTGAGTGGAACAGCTTTTGTGCAGCTAGCCCACAAGGAGTGGTGGATAACTCCCTAGTCTTGTAGACACAAGAGAACAATTATGGAAACAGAAACACATGGGCTACTTGCACAGTGAACAAGTCTGTAGGAACATGTTCACACACCACCAAGAAACTTGAAGACACAAAAGAGCATAGTAAAACCAAAAACACTCAGTTTAAAAAAATCACAGTAATCCGCAAGTGCTAGTAAAAAACATGTAAAAAACAGGGTATTTGGTTGATATGTTTTTTGCAAACAATGTATACTAAGCTGCTCCACCAAATGTCAAGGTATACCCATATAGAGCAGTCCTAACTGATGTATGCAATCTCTATCTGTTGTAGTTAAAAACCTGATCTTCTGTATATTACCTGTGTGAACAGGGTTCATAGAGGAAATGTCCATGTGGACATGCTGAGTGGAACAGCTTTTGGGTATACTAAGCTGCTCCACCAAATGTCAAGGTATACCCATATAGAGCAAGGTTCTTGGCAAGCAACTGGCTAGGGGCCCCTGAGGGAGTGGGGGCCCTAGGCAGCTGCCTGGTCTGCCTGTCGCTAACGCCAGCCTTGACTCCTTGGTTGTCCAACGAACTGTGATGCCTGCCACCAGCGTTTTCAGATGGGAATTTTTTTAATCATTATGCAACAAGGGACCTCTGGTACTGCACCATTTGAGTACACCTGTCTGCCTCTGGAAGAAGAGATTGAAAGTTCTCCTTGTAGCATGGGTCTAGAAGTGCCACCAACCAGTAATGAGTGTCATCGAAAATTTTCATAATGCGAGAATCACAGGAAAGGCAGTGCAACATAAAGTCAGCCATGTGTGCCAGACTGCTAACAGGCAAGACTTCCGTGTCCTCACCAACAGGACGACTGACCATGCTGTCCTCCTCCTCCTCCCTGTCCTCAGGCCATCAACGCTGAACAGACGGTATGATAGTTGTGCTTGTAGTACCGTCTATAGCGCATGAAAGTAGCTCCTGTTCTTCCTCCTCCTCCTCTTCCACATTGTCTACCAATCCACTTTGGGATGACATGAGGATGGGCTGTGTGTAATCACCCTGTTTAGTTCCTCCTGCTCCGCCTGAAATGCATCCTCTTTCATTGTGAGTAGAGAGTTTTTCAGAATGCAGAGAAGCGGGATGGTGATGCTAATTATGGCGTCATCGATGCACAGTATCTTGGTGGAGTCCTCAAAGTTTTGTAGAATGGTAATGTCTGACATCCATGTCCACTCCTGAGGTCTTATGTGTGGAGTCTGAACTGAATAACGATGGCCTTGTTGATGCTGGTAGTCAACAACTGCCCTCTTCTGCTCACAAATCCTTTCCAACATATGCAATGTAGAGTTCCAACGCGTGGGGACAATCACACGCCAGTCGGTGAGCCGCAAGCTGCAAACGTTGCTGAAGCACGGCAAGGGCGGCTGCAGCTGTAGCTGACTTTCTAAAATGAGCACACAGGCGGCGTACTTTCACAAGCAGATTCGGCAGCTCCGAGTAGCTTTTGAGAAATGGTTGAATGACGAGGTTAAGCACATGGGCCAAGCATGGTACGTGTGTGAGCTCGCCTCAGTGCCGACACCAGGTTCCGGCCATTGTCACACACGACCATGCCTGGCTGTAGGTTCAGCGGTGTCAGCCACAGATCTGACTGCTCTTTCAGAGCTGTCCACAACTCTTCAGCATTGTGTGGTTTGTCACCTAAGCATATTAGCTTCAGCCTTTTGCCACTTGGCTGAGGCAGTGCTTCCAGCTTGTGACTTATGTGCTCATTTCAGAGATGGAGGCTGAGGAGGATGAGGAGGTGCAGGAGCTGTAGATTTGGGGCGGCCGCCTCCATCAGGTTGTGGGGAGCTTACATCTCCATGAGCCTAAAAGGCAACATTTCAAGCGCAAGCAGATGAGAAATGTGTGAATTTAATACTGTGGCCTGTGGGGTGTTGGCTGCGTATTTCTGCTTGCGTTCCAATATCTGGGGTATGGACAACTGAAGGCTGCGCTGGGACAAGGATGTTGACGTGCTTGATGATGGTGCTAGTTGAGTGTGGGCAACGACAGGTGTAGGGCAGGAGGCATCTTCGCATGCACCGTGGACAGGGGATTGGCTTGCACGCACAACAGTGAAAGAAGCAGTGGTGTCACCCATAGACACTGTTCCTGGAGCCTGCGGTTCAGCCCACAAAGTTGGGTGCTTTGCTGCCATGTGCCTGATCATGCTGGTGGTGGTCAGGCTGGTAGTTTTGCTACCCCTGCTGATGCGGGCATGGCAGGTGGTGCAAATGGCCTGTTTGGGATTATCGGCAGAGTCTTTAAAAAACAACCAGACTCTGTCTGCGGCCACCACACTGCTTCTTCCTGCCATTTGGGGTGCTACTCCTCCTTCCCCATGTGTGCTGCTGTCCTCGCTCTGCATGTCCTCCTGCCAGGTTGCGTCAGTTACTATATCATCCACCACCTCGTCTTCCACATCCGCACCCTGGTAATCCTCCTGACTCTCTGGCAATTGTGTCTCATCATCGTCTACCTCTTGTGACACTTTCCCACCGTTGCCTTTGGGTGACCGTGGCTAATCAAATATTTGGGCATCACTACATGCGTTCTCCCCTTGCCCCACTTCAAGTGGACCGGGAAAATGAACAGCTCTTCTGAGTGTCCAAGTGTGGGATCAGTTGTCTCTGGGCACTCGGAATGGTGGGAGGAAGGAGGATCAGGGTGAGTAATATGCGATCCAGACTCACGGCTACTCAGACTTGACCGTGTGGACGGTAGTGGTGGTAATGGTGGCAAAGTGACTGGAAGCATTATCCGCTATGTAACCAACAACCTTTCGACACTGCTCTGGGTTCAATAGTGGAGTGCTGCTGCGTTCCCCTAGTAATTGTGACAGGAATGTCGAGCGGAAAGATGTGGGTGTTTGTTGTGGATCAATTTCAGCTTGCCCACGGCTTCAGCCTCTGCATGCACCATCAGCATCACGTCCACTTCCCCGTCCCTTGCCATGCGCCCTGCCCATTTTAAATGGACTACAATATTTTCCACGTTCATTACAAATGGCTGAATTTGGAGCAAACTTATATGTGATTAGTGTGCGTAAAAACCACAGTTTAAAATATCTGGACTATAGATAAAATTTTTTTTAACCAAACTGTTGTTAATAACAAGGGTAACACACCGCCAAAAAAGGTGAATGTAGGCCTGAAATGCCCAAATTTCTAGCCCACAGAGAGATCAGGCATCTGACAGAGATACCACACTGTTTAATATCTGGCTTGTATTTTTGTTTTTTTTTTACAGAAAAATACTGTATAGAATTAGGGTAACACACAGCAAAAAAAGGTGAATGGAGGCCTGAAATGCCCAAATTTGTAGCCCAGATATAGATTAGGTGCCTGACAGAGATACCACACTATTCAATATAAGGCCTGTATTTATTTATTTTTTTTACAGAAAAATACTGTATAGATTTAGGGAAAGGCAAAGCAAAAAAAAAATTGAATGGAGTCCTCAAATGCCACAATTTTTAGCCCACACATAGAAGAGGCATTTGACAGAGATACCACACTGTTCAATATGTGGCCTCTATTTTTTTTTTACAGAAAAATACTGTATGGATCTAGTGTAACACACATCAAAAAAGGTGAATGTAGGACTGAAATACCCAAATTTGTAGCCCCCAGATAGATCAGGCATCTGACAGTGTTACACCCGGTCCGGTCCCTATACCTTCACGGGGTCTCCGTCAGGACTCCCGCTCTGTGCCGGCTCCACGCTGTCAGGATACAGCCTTTGTCTCCCCTTCCTCCTCTGCTTCCTAAGGCGCGGCCAGCAGGTTCTCGGGCAGAGTGCTTAGGTTGCGCACGCGCTCGCTCCCGGTCTCTTAAAGAGGCAGCGCGCATTTTTCAAAAAGTGCTTCTGGCCAATGGCATGTTGATTACTATTTCTAGCTCCTCCACCATAGGGAGGGCGCCGGAGCAACAAGCATCCACTGTTGCTTCTTCTGGTTCCTGCTAGCATGTGCTTCTGTTTCTGAAGTCCTCTGCCAGTGCTCCGCTTATACTGTCTGTCTCCACAGATCATCAGCTACCTGTTACCCGGCTATCCTGGACGACGTCAGCTCTGTCTACGCCAGTTCCGTCTTGTCCCGCTAATCTGCCATCCTCATCTCTGGACAATGCCAGTACCGCCATTACCAGCTCCTACCCGTACACCCGGTATCATCTGGTTAGCTCCACATCTCCTGCTAACCCTGTTTGTCCTTTTGTCCCACTGGGACAGCTGCCACGAGTCCGGGGTCTAACTGGAGGTAGCACCTGTGTCCCCCAAGCATTCCATTCAGACCCTGTTCGAGGGGACTTACCACGGGTGTCTGGGGCTCACGTAGTCACGCTCCCTTCGGAGCCCCCCGGACCATGGTCCCGAGGTTCCACATTAAATCATAATAAAAAGAAATGTGAACTTCAACATCTGTGCCTCCGTTTCCATTTGTTACACAGAGATACCACACTGTTCAATATGTGGCCTGTATTTTTGTTTTTTACAGAAAATTACTGTATAGAACTAGGGTAACACACCACCAAAAAAGGTGAATGTAGGTCTGAAATGCCCAAATTTGTAGCCCACAGATAGATCAGGCGTCTGACAGATTCCACACTGTTCAATATGTGACCTGTTTTTTTTTTGTTTTTTTTTACAAAAAAATACTGTATAGAACTAACAAAACTAACAAAATAGTAACACACAGCAAAAAAAGGTGAATGTAGGCCTGAAATGCCCAAATTTGTAGCCCACAGATAGACCAGGCGTTTGACAGAGATACCACACTGTTCAATATGTGGCCTGTATTTTTTTTTTTCACAGAAAAATACTGTACAGAATTAGGGTAAGACACAGCAAAAACAGTTGAATGGAGCCCTCAAATGCCACAATTTTTAGCCCACAGATAGAAGAGGCGTTTGACGGAGATACCACAATGTTCAATATGTGGCCTGTATTTTTTTTTTGCCACCAAAATTGTGTCAATAAGTAGGCTATGACACAACAAAATAAACTCTATGGAGGCCTGAAATGGTGCAAGGTAAACCTGGGGTAGGTATACAGTATATGGTCAATATATGTAATAGGCAGCAGCAGCAGACAGTAATGGTATGCAATGATATCTATATACCCACATACAGTGCCTGCATGCCTTGCAATGATATGTATAGAACCACGTACACTCCTTGCCTACCTAGCACTACAATCTATATACTCCATAATTAGTCCTTAGAAGGACTGTTGGTTTAGCTGGATTTGTGTAAGATATGATGGTATTCCCACGCTAACTGATAAACCCCCAAATCTGACCCTATCTCGGCAGCACCTCTCCCTACACTGTCTGAATCAGGAGCTGAATGCGACAAGCAAGGCGGCGCCAGGTCTTTTGTAGACCTGATAACGCTGTGCGGCCAGCCGATCACTGTAATGCCACAACCAAGATGGCTACGGAATTACAATGCGTTCCAGACAATCCCTGCATGTTGATTGGAGCTCTAAAGAGCGAGTAAGGAGCATTACCGAGTATGCTCGCTCATCACTAATTAGGAGCAATCAACATGTGATCACTTTTAAAACTACCTCATGAGCTTCACCCTATCAATAAGCAAAGCCTGTCTTTCATTGTGGTAATCAGTGGGGAAAGATTGGACTTTTCTTTTCTGACTATTCAGTAATTTCATCCAAAAATCTGTGCTATAATTGCTCATGAGTCATCTCTGGCAGAATCCACTCGTTTGAAGTATGTGGATCTAAGCTGCAATACCAGGCATCACCTGTGAACAGATGTGCTGTTGCTTTTGAAAGATGGTGCCATATTTTTCTTATCCTGGACTAGGGCCAAATGCACAGAGAGAATTGACTGATGCAAATTACCTTTTTCATAAAAACTAAATGTGCGAAGGGAACTAATTTTCATTATTAGAAAGTTTAGTAGCTAGAAGATGCCCATTAACAAACATAAGCCAAAAATTTACAAAGCGCAGACTGTGATTTTAATGGTTTGCAGGGACAGTAATGATTTCAAGAGAAATATGGAAGGGTTCCAAGAAGATAAAGGGAATATGATGTAAATTCCAGTGGAAATGATTGCTATTTGGCAATACACAAAGGGAACTTCATAAATTAACTTTAAACTTATTATCTCCTATTTCGTGCCATAAATGTATGGTGCCGAGAGCCAATTTGTTCTACCTCTTCTGAGCTCATCTGCTGGTATCTACGGCTACCAGATGATAACTCTCCATTGCTGGGTGCAGCACTGACAGCTCTGGAGTTGGTGACATCACTAATAATACATAGAGCATAGTCCATCAAACTGCCAATAGAATGAAGGCTCCCTCTGAAGATAAACGTTTTCCTGTCCTGCCAAGCAACGCATTTTCTGCTCAACAAAAGTGAAGAAACAGTTTCCACGGTTATCAGTGTCATCTGCCTACTTTCTCAGCCTGATGTAACAGCCTGACTTTATGGACTCGAACATTGGTATTCCTTGACTATGCAATTACCGTAGTTTTGATTTTGCCATTCTTTTCATCTCTCTAGTTCTGACCTGGATTGTTTATGGATTTTCTTCAACTTGTTCTACTGGCCAACAGCTACTGCTACTGCTTTCTGGTAAACGTCTGGGGCAGGGACAACTGAACGCTGCACTGGGAAAATCAACCGGACGTGATTGCTGACTGTTGTGTGTGTACAACTGCAGATTGTGAGTAGCAGACATCAGCACCTGCTTCATGGACAGCAGATTGGGAAGGCCGTAACACAGGAGAAGGCACTGTGGTTTTACCCTCCAACAGATTTTGTACCCAGGTGTTCCGCCCATTTACTGGGGTGCTTAGCAGCCATGTGCTTTTGCATGCTTGTGTTGCTTAAGTTGGCAATGTTGTTGCCTCCTCTTAACTTGGTTTGGCAAATGCTGCTAATTACAGTTATTTTGTCTAGGAATTTCAGAAAAAAACTGTCATACAGGGGAACAACGCACTTTTGGCCTGTTATCTAGTGGAGTGGGGGGGGGGGGGCTCTGTGGAACAGTTGACCAAGTTCTCCCTCTTGTCAAACCACTACCGCTTCTTGCCTGTTTTCATGCTACAGATCCATCCCTCTCTGCACTGCTGTGCTCGCTAGTAGTGCCACCGTGCCAGGTTGGATCAGTGGCCTCATCATTGACCATGTCGTGTCCCAATTCCTCAATCTGATCCTCCTTTTGAGTTGCGATTTGAGGCTGACCTGATGGCAACTGTGCGTCATGATTATCCTCCACCTCTTCTGACATGAATTGACCTTCCCCAATGTGGCTTTCTCCTGTTCGTGGGTGCTCAAATGTTTGGGCATCACTGCACTCCACCTCCTCATGACCCTCTTTGATGGTGCACGTTAAGAGGATTGACAAATTTCAAGGGAAACTGTTCCTCAGAGTGGCCTGTGTTGGGGTCATATGTCTCCTGGGACTCTTGATAGTGGGGTGAAGGAGGACCAGGTTGAAGATTCAGAGGCCCAGCCTCTTGGCTACTGAGACTGGACCGTGTGGAAGACTTGGTGGTGCTGCTTGTCAACACACTGGGGCCTGTGTCTGCCATCCAACCCACAACATCCTCGCACTTGTCTGGGTTAGTTGATGGTGTAGCACACTGACCAAATTTTTACAGGAAGCTATAGCGAGATATGTCACATTCGGATCTGTCACACGGCCTTGGCAGGTACCACCACATCCAGGTCTCTTAAAGTCACTGTCACGATAGTGACTGACCCGTTATGAAACGACCCAACCATAGGTTGGTCACCACAACAGCACAACAAACAAGGGAACACTGGGGACACAATTACAACGGTGGGCCCTGCGATAGGGAACGGGGAAATGGACACCTCCTGCACTCTCCTAAGGATGTGCCTGATCTCCCTGACGTCCCTATACAGGTTTTTTCAACCTGTCGCCGAGCAGGATACCTAAGCCCTTGCTTGCCCTGCACCTATCCCTAAGTAGGGAATTGGCAAGTGAGGACACTGGTCCCACCGCTGCACTAAAACAACACAAAGGGAAGGTGTGACAGACAAGGTAAAGGAAAACAACACTTAGCTCACTGCTGCAAAGCACAGCAGAAATGAACAACTGCCCCCAGCAAGCTCCTTCTCCCAGCTTGGTCGCTGCAAAATGAACTAACATTGACAGTCAGCTGATGCATCAGGTGACCTCTTGAAGGATGGTGGGAGTGGTCACCACCCACATCAGCTGTTCCAGCAACAATGCAATTACACCAGCAGGCCACCAGGGGAAACTGCATTAACCCCCGATGACCTGAAAGGAAAAAAGTTTTAATCTGAGGGAAACCAGATCTGCCACAAATCCAAAAATGGATCTTGACAGTCACCTTTTCTCATATTGAATACAATACAATACAAATTATGAAAAAAAAATACTGGCTTTATTTTTCACAAGTACCCTCACAAAGGTCTTATGTACAAATTCACTGTATCTAGCATTGTGTGGCTATTTATTTTAGATCTCAGCTTTATTATACACGGCAACAGCAGACTGATGTAAATTATAGGTAAATAGTCACGTTTGCGTATCTCTGCAGGTTTTGTGAAAGTCGCACAACTGCTAGATAAAGATATGCTATTTATTAAACCAGTAGAAATTTTTTTACTTTTTTTATATTGCCTTGCTGGCCCACTGCAATAACGGAGTAATGAAAATTATTGCCACTGGTAAATTGTAACGTTTGCTTTGTTTATCTCTACCCGGATTGCACAAGTCACACATTGCTAGATAAAGATGCACTATTTATTAAACCAATAGAAAATTATTTTTATGTTGCCTTGCTGACACACTGCAACAGCGGACTAATGAAAATTATTGCCACTGGTAAATTGAGACTTTTTTTTACATCGCCTTTATGAAACACGTCAACAGCAGACTCAGGGAAATTATTGGTAAATGGTGATGTTTCCATAGCTCAACAGGTTTTGCACCAGTCGCACAACTGCTAGACAAAGATTAGGTATTTAAGCAATTGACAAGGAATATTATTTAGCACTTAGCTTTTAAAATGGACGTTACTACATGCTGGCATTAAGGAATATTATTTTGCGGTACAAAAAATAAATTTATAGGTTGCTACACAGTAATATTATGTAGCTACAAAGAAAATGGTTTTGTACAGTATATGCTGGTACTACCTTATCTTATTTGCCTCTACAAATAGCTGATTTGTATATTTTGGTAGTGGATGAAACACTCCCTATTTCACCCTAATCCCATAGTCTGTTCCTATGGCCGGCGTCACACTTACCATATAGAAAATCGATCGGAGTCTCCCTGCCGAGAGTTGCATGAGTGTCATGCGAGTGTCATGTGAGTACAATCCGATTTATAGCTAGCATCCGATTTACATCAGAGTGCAGTGTGATTGCTATCCGACTGCAATGCAATTTTAACATGAGCTTTTACATATAGCAATTCTCTGTTTTTTACAGATCGTTTTCAAAGGAAACATTCGTCAAAACACACATTATATATATATATATATATATATATATATATATATATATATATATTAGATAGATAGTTTGAAGAAAAGCTGGCAATTCATATGTGCGTACAGTAAAATCACACTGACAGGTTAGAGTAGAATAGATATATACACATAGAATACATAGATATATAGATGTCAGTGACACACACACATATATACAGGTGCATCTCAGAAAATTTGAATATCATCAAAAAGTTAATTTATTTAATTTCTTCAATACAAAAAGTGAAACTCATATATTAGATAGAGCCATTACAAATAGAGTGATGTATTTCAAGTGTTTATTTCTGCTAATGTTGATGATTATGGCTTACAGCCAATGAAAACCCAAAAGTCATTATCTCAGTAAATTAGAATGCTTTATAACACCAGCTTGAAAAGATGATTCTAACATCCGAAATGTTGGCCTACTAAAATGTATGTTCAGTACATGCACTCAATATTTGGTCGGGGCTCCTTTTGCATCTGGCATGGAGGCTATCAGCCTGTGGCACTGCTGAGGTGTTATGGAAGCCCATGTTGCTTTGATAGCAGCCTTCAACTTGTCTGCATTGTTGGGTCTGGTGTCTCTCATCTTCCTCTTGACAATATCCCATAGATTCTTTATCTGGTTAAGGTCAGACGAGTTTGCTGGCCAATCAAGCACAATGATATTAATGATTTTAAACCATGTATTGGTACTTTGGCAGTGTGCCAAGAACTGATGGAGAGTGAATTTTCCATCTCCAAAAAGCTTGTTGGCAGAGGGAATCATGAAGTGCTCTAAAATTTCCTGGTAGACGGCTGCGCTGACTTTGGTCTTGATAAAACACAGTGGACAACATCAGCAGATGACATGGCTCCCGAAACCATCATTGATTGTGGATGCAATAATTCTGGCACTTAGCCTCGCTCTTCCCACTTGACCTTTAGCGCTGGCAAGTGGAGTAACAGTTGGGGGGTTGTTATCACCGTGAGGTGACATTTAGCCCCTAGGTTAGTAATGGAGAGGTGTCAATAAGATGCCCCATTACTAACCCCATAGTCATATTGTAAGAAAACACAGACACCCAGAAAAAATCCTTTAATTGAAAAAAAGACACAGACTCCTTTAATATTCTTAATTAAATACTTACGACCTTGCCTACTCCCCCGATGCCCTCGTCATCTGTAAAATGGGTTAGGGGTGTGGTTAGGGTTATGGTTGGGATTAGGGTTAGGAGTGTGTTGGAGTTAGGGGTGTGGTTAGGGTTGGGATTAAGGTTAGGGGTGTGTTGGGGTTAGGGGTGTGGTTGGAGTTAGGGGTGTGGTTGGGATTAGGGTTAGGGGAGTGTTTGGGTTAGGGTTTCAGTTACAATTGGGGGTTTCCACTGTTTAGGCACATCAGGGCTCTCCAAATGCGACATGGCATCCGATCTCAATTCCAGCCAATTCTGCGTTGAAAAAGTAAAACAGTGCTCCTTCCCTTCTGAGCTCTCCAGTGCGCCCAAACAGGGGTTTACCCCAACATATGGGGTATCAGCGTACTCAGGACAAATTGGACAACAACTTTTGAGGTCCAATTTCTCTTGTTACCCTTGGAAAAATAATAATTTGGGGGGGCTAAAAAAATATTTTTGTGGGAAAAAAATGATTTTTTATTTTCATGGCTCTGCATTATAAACTGTAGTGAAACACTTGGGGGTTCAAAGTTCTCACAACACATCTAGATAAGTTCCTTGGGGGGTCTAGTTTCCAATATGGGGTCACTTATGGGGGGCTTCTACTGTTTAGGTACATCAGGGGCTCTGCAAATGCAACGTGACACCTGCAGACCAATTCATCTAAGTCTGCATTCCAAATGGCGCTCTTTCCCTTCCAAGCTCTGCCATGCGCCCAAATGGTGGTTCCCCCCACATATAGTGTATCAGCGTACTCAGGACAAATTGGACAACAACTTTTGGCATCCAACTTCTCCTGTTACTCTTGGGAAAATACAAAACTGGGGGCTAAAAAAGAATTTTTGTGGAAAAAAAAAGAATTTTTATTTTCACGACTCTGCGTTATAAACTGTAGTGAAACACTTGGGGGTTCAAAGCTCTCACGACACATCTAGATAAGTTCCTTAGCGGTCTACTTTCCAAAATGGTGTCACTTGTGGGGAGTTTCAATGTTTAGGCACATCAGGGGCTCTCCAAATGCAACATGGTGTCCCATCTGAATTCCAGTCAATTTTTCATTGAAAAGTCAAATGGCGCTCATTCCCTTCCGAGCTCTGCCATGCGCCCAAAAAGTGGTTTATCCCCACATATGGGGTATCAGCCTACTCAGGACAAATTGCACAACTTTTGGGGTACAATTTCTTGTCTTACCCTTGGGAAAATAAAAAATTGGGGCCGAAAAGATAATTTTTGTGAAAAAATATGATTTTTTATTTTTACGGCTCTGCATTATAAACTTCTGTGAAGCACTTGGTGGGTCAAAGGGCTCACCACACATCTAGATAAGTTCCTTAGGGGATCTAGTTTCCAAAATCGTGTCACTTGTGGGGGATTTCTACTGTTTAGGTGCATCAGGGGCTCTGCAAATGCAACGTGACACCTGCAGACCAATCCATCTAAGTCTGCATTCCAAATGGCGCTCCTTCCCTTCCGAGCTCTGCCATGCACCCAAACGGTGGTTCCCCCCATATATTATGGGGTATCAGCATACTCAGGACAAATTGGATAACAACTTTTGGGGTCGAATTTCTCCTGTTACCCTTGGCAAAAAACAAAACTGGGGGCTAAAAAATAATTTTTGTGAAAAAAAAAAGATTTTTTATTTTCACGGCTCAGCGTTATAAACTGTAGTGAAACACTTGGGGGTTCAAAGCTGTCAAAACCACATTGTCAGGACACTAAACATTTTGATTACCTTTTGTGCATTACTGCCCTTTTCCAAGATGGCATCTTTGGTCTCATGTGCACTGTGTCTTCCTGCTATATAACTCCACCACAGCCTTTAGTCTGTGCTAGAGTATTCTGCCTTGCATCCAGCTCCTGATGACTCCCTGGCTTTGCACCTGCACCTGTGAACCTGTGTGGAGATCCTGCTACTCAGCTCTGAGTTTCTGCTGCATACATCGGTTTCCAGTAATCCTCCATCTGGCTGTTTGTGTTTGTTTCCATCTGCATTTGCTGGACATGTAAGCTGTTGCTGCTCTGCTTAAACCTGAGACTTTTACCCAGGCCTCCCTGGTCATGCTAAGATATTATTTGAACTGCCTTATAAGCATATCTATCTGTGTTTGGACTACCAAGGACTTATTCGTGTCAAGTATCCTCAAGAATAATTGTGCTTCATAGACTTTCTGCGTGATTGCATTTTCCTCTGAAGTTTCCTATAGACTGTTAAGCTGCGTTTAATATTTACACCAAGTGTTGTGAACTTGAGTTTCTCTCTGCACCTGTTTGAATCACTGTGTGATAATATAGACTTTACCACTTATAAAACTGTGTCCTGTAGTTGTCTTGTTCCATACAAAGAGTCTCCTGAGTTATCCCTTATAATCTTCACACATCTAGATAAGCTCCTTAGGGGGTCTACTTTCCAAAATGGTGTCATTTGTGGGGGGGTTTCAATGTTTAGGCACATCAGTGGCTCTCCAAACGCAACATGGCGTCCCATCTCAATTCCTGTCAATTTTGTATTGAAAAGTCAAACGACGCTCCTTCCCTTCCAAGCTCTGCCATGTGCACAAACAGTGGTTTACCTGTTGTGAACTCTGTTTTTGGGCTCCCTCTTGTGGTCACAAGTGGTACTGTGTGAGTGCTGTCTTTGGGCTCCCTCTGGTGGCTCTTTGTGTCTTTCTGCAGGTCTGAGGCGGATCAGCTGTCTCGTTATCTGTTAGCTGGTTTCCTATTTAGCTCACCTGGACTTTCAGTGTTTGCCTGCTGTCGATGTATTCAGTGCTATCTTGATCCTCCTGAATTCCTTCGCTATCAGTCTCTCCAAGAGAAGCTAAGTTTTCTGTTTGGTTATTTTTTGCTCATTAGTGTTCAATATGTTTCTTGGTTATTTACTTGTCCTTGTCCAGCTTGCTAATATGTGATTTCCTTGCTTGCTGGTAGCTCTAGGGGGCTGAGTTTCTCCCCTCACACCGTTAGTTGGTGTGGGGGTTCTTGTATTCTCAGCGTGGACATTTTGTATAGGGTTTTTTACTGACCGCACAGTTCCCTGCCTGTCTTCTGCTATCTAGTATTAGTGGGCCTCATTTGCTGAATCTGTTTTCATTTCTACGTTTTGTATTTTCCCCTTACCTCACCGTTAATATTTGTTGGGGGCTTACTATATCTTTGGGGTCATTTCTCTGAGGCAAGTGAGGTCTTACTTTCTCTATAGGGGTAGCAAGTTTCTCAGGCTGCGTCGAGACGTCCAGGAATTTAGGCACGTTCACCGGCTACCTTCAGTGTGTTTGGTTAGGATCAGGTTTTGCGGTCAGTCCAGTTACCACCTCCCTAGAGCTCGTTCTATGTTCAGTAACTTAGCTAGTTCATTCTGTGATCCTCAGCCACTAAGGATCATAACATTTACCCCCACATATGGGGTATTAGCGTGCTCAGGACAAATTGCACAACAACTTTTGGGGTCCAATTTCTTCTGTTACCCTTAGGAAAATAAAAAATTGGGGGCAAAAAGATCATTTTTGTGAAAAAATATGATTTTTTATTTTTACAGCTCTACATTATAAACTTCTGTGAAGCACTTGGTTGGTCAAAGTGCTCACCACACCTAGATAAGTTCCTTAGGGGTCTTCTTTCCAAAATGGTGTCACTTGTGGGGGGTTTCAATGTTTTGGCACATCAGGGGTCTCTCCAAACGCAACATGGCATCCCATCTCAATTCTAGTAAATTTTGCATTGAAAAGTCAAATGGCGCTCCTTCCCTTCCGAGCTCTGCCATGCGCCCAAACAGTGGTTTACCCCCACATATGGGGTATTAGCGTACTCAGGACAAATTGTACACCAACTTTTGGGGTCCATTTTCTCCTGTTACCCTTGGTAAAATAAAAGAAATTGGAGCTGAAATAAATGTTTTGTGAAAAAAAGTTAAATGTTCATTTTTTTTTAAACATTCCAAAAATTCCTGTGAAACACCTGAATGGTTAATAAACTTCTTGAATGTGGTTTTGAGTACCCTGAGGGGTGCAGTTTTTAGAATGGTGTTACACTTGGTTATTTTCTATCATATAGACCACTCAAAATTACTTCAAATGTGATGTGGTCCCTAAAAAAAATGGTGTTGTAAAAATGAGAAATTGCTGGTCAACTTTTAACCCTTATAACTCCCTAACAAAAAACATTTTGGTTCCAAAATTGTGCTGATGTAAAGAAGACATGTGGGAAATGTTACTTATTAAGTATTTTGTGTGACATATTTCTGTGATTTAAGGGCATAAAAATTCGAAGTTGGAAAATTGCAAAATTTTCAAAATTTTTGCCAAATTTCCTTTTTTTTCACAAATAAACGCATGTAATATCAAAGAAATTTTATGACTATCATGAAGCCCAATATCTCACGAGAAAACATTGTCAGAATCACCGGGATCCGTTGAAGCGTTCCAGAGTTATAACCTCATAAAGGGACAGTGGTCAGAATTGTAAAAATTGGCCCGGTCATTAACGTGCAAACTACCCTTGGGGCTTAAGGGGTTAAGGAGTGGCCCTGTAAGAAGAATTTCAATCAATTTGCACTCAGAGCATTGCATGATCAGCATTAATCACATATAATATTCTGACAATGCATTCAACATGACAGACAAAAAGAAAAGCTAAATTCATCAACACTACAGGGGTGCACCTAGCTTGCATGTACAATAGCCTATATTATCGTGTGTGCCATGTCATCTTCTGTTCCTCCATCATAGCTAAATACATGCCTCTCTTTTCCAGTGTCCCATCTGTTACATGAATTGTCTTGTGCATTTGCTGACATAGTTGAAGCTCAGATTCTTTCATATATAACCTCAATAGAGTTGAAGCATCCAGATGGTCAAAGCTTATTACAGACTGCTATATCATAGAAAATAGACTATGATTTATTTGCAACAAATCTGGGACCAAGGAGATTGTGTGCAAGGCACAGGATCTATAAATCTTCCTTGCTGTTTTTTTTTCTCCAGCAATGCCCCACCTGAGTAAGGAGATAGTGTACTCTGGCACTCAGCCCGGCATATTGCCAGTGAAGAAGTTACATTTTCTTTTCTCTATCTATTGAAATAATTGTTCATTGACAAAAGAACATTGTGTGTCTTGGTTTTAAAGGTTTGCAAATGCAATATTGTTCTGTTAGAAAACAGGATTTGGATTGATTGGGGTGACCTGCAAATAGTTATTTTCAAGTTTGCTTTTTATTGCAGGAGTGTCCGTTGCATTCAGCATTTACATGTAGTACATCATTATTTCTACATTTTAAAATTTCTGCTGCATGGTAAATTTCAGTAAATGGTTGTACATGATTGCTTGGATTGAATATTGTAATCGAATAACAATGCCCAGAGTACCATATTATAAGAGGTGTATAGGAAACTGACACAATTAGTCATTTAGAGTTTGATTACTTCTTAACAATAAAATGGGCATATCCACCATAGATAACAATGCATAGATGACCTATACTGGGCATAGGCATTAATTAATGGTTGGCATCTGATTGATTACCAGATGACAACACGACCTGGAAGCAATCTAATGAGTTTTGATTTACCTATACACCTTAAATAGCTGTTGGCCGACTGCTAGTTTTCCCTACAGCTTTCTCTCCCAACTCTCCCATGCTCGGCCAAGCCGAGCAGTCATGTGCTCGGCTTGGCCGAAAAGTGGCGAAAGTAGAGTAAGCTAAATAAAAAATAACAATGCGAGCAAGTTAGGACTTGTCTGATCTCCAGAGTCTTCTGCTTTTGAGTATATGGGACTCAAATAATCTCATTCCACCTTCACACAATGCACAAAACAGGTGTTAATTTCTCTAGTAAATCACAGTGCACCAACCTTCTAGTTTCAGGTGTCTCCTGTCTCACCAATCACAAAATAAGATAGAAGGGGGACATGTCCTTAAAACAGTGAAAGAAAGAAAGCTTTTATTTTACTCACAGGATACAAATTTATTAGAATGAGCTTATAAAATCATGGTGAGGTCAGCTGTCTGACTCAGAGTTTTGCCACTATGGCCTTTTCCAAGGGCGTTAGAGATAACATGTTTTGGCCATTCTTTTCTAGTAGGACCTGTGGCACCACTGTCCAGCAGAGACTCACAATGAAGAAGGAAAAAGGAAATGGAAATGCTTTTTATGTCTATGGCTGACATATGAATCAAAATATTCTAAAGTTCATGATACCCACACTTGAATAGATTACTGGCTTATTTCCACAACCCTATTACCATTACTTCATAGCTCTAACATCTTGTCATGGTCAGTTTCGGATCATGACCATTTTGCTTGACCTGTACATAATCAGAAATAAATCCATTAGGACTAGATGACACTTCCCTCGTTTCTTATACCACTCTGATGATTTCAACATAATAATCAACATCTGAATAAACATGAGTCTATGAGCAGACAGTCTAGATGGAGTAAGTTAAATTCCAACTGTAGTTCAAAATAGCATCTGAAATTAGTAGATCTATTTAGCTGCAATATACTTATCTGACTGCTCGCCATATCCTTAGTGGATCCAACTAGACAAGATGCCTGGTGGCACTTTTGTGTTATGTGCATTCTACCGTTAGTATCATCAGTGGCTGTGACCTTTTACCTTACTTTTTAGCTAACTAGTCTCCTACTTTATTTTTGACATTCTGCTGACGCTCTAAAGTCAGTTTATTTTCAACCTCCCTAAACTTTACTTGCTACTCTACCTTTGCCAACCTAATAATAATAATAATAATTTTTATTTATATAGCGCCAACATATTCCACAGCGCTTTACAGTTTAACAGTTTCAAACACAACAGTCATAAGTAACAATGTTAACAATACAATAATTAAAGCAACATAAGACGACCCTGCTTGTGAGAGCTTACAATCTACAATGAGGTGGGGGAGATACAAAGTACAGGTGTGTATTTACAATGATGTATTTACAATGATGGTCCAGCCATCTTCAGGGAGTGGGAATAGATGGAAGTAGTGAATGGGTTACACACAAACATTAAAAGACTTTGATTAGGGATCGTGATAGGCTGCTCTGAACAAATGTGTTTTGAGGGAGCGCCTAAAACTATGCAAATTGTGAATGGTCCTAATATCTTGCGGTAAAGCATTCCAGAGGATTGGCGCAGCACCGGAGAAGTCGGGAGTGGGAGGTACGGATTAGTGCAGAGGTTAGTCAAAAGTCAGTTGCAGAGCGCAGAGGTCAGTTAGGCCGATAGACAGAAATGAGGGAGGAGATGTAAGGGGGTGCTGCACTGTGAAGAGCTTTGTGGGTGAGAACAAGTACTTTGAATTGGATTCTATAATGAATGGGCAGCCAGTGTAACGACTGGCGTAGAGCGGATGCGTCCGAGTAACGATTAGCTAGATAGAAAACCCTGACTGCTGCATTAAGGATAGACTGGAGAGGGGAAAGTTGAGTAAGGGGGAGGCCAATTAAAAGAGCATTGCAGTAGTCCAGGCGGGAGTGGAGCAGGGTGACAGTGAGGGTTTTTGTTGTTTCCATAGTGATAAAAGCGCGGATTTTAGAGATGTTCTTTAGGTGTAAGCAGCAAGAACGGGCAAGAGATTGTATATGGGATGTGAAGGAGAGATCGGAATCAAACGTAACACCCGGACAACGTGTCTGCTGCCGGGGTGTTATTATGGTGCCATCCATGGAGAGGGAAATGTCAGGTTTAGGGAGGTTAATAGATGGTGGGAGCAAAAGAAGTTCAGTTTTGGAGAGGTTGAGTTTCAGATAGAGAGCAGACATGATGTCGGAGACTGCGGACAGTCACTGGTGTTCTGTAGTACAGCAGGAGTAAGGTCAGGGGATGATGTGTATAGTTGTGTGCCGTCGGCATAAAGATGGTACTGAAAGCCAAATATGCTGATGATCTGTCCAATTGGGGCCGTGTAGAGAGACAAGAGAAGGGGGCCAAGGACTGAGCCCTGAGGTACCCCGACAGTGAGAGGAAGAGAAGATGAAGTGGAGCCAGAGAACAGAACACTGAAGGAGCGGTCAGAAAGATAGGAGAACCAGGAGAGAGCAGTGTCCTTAATGCCTAGTGACTGGAGCCTAGAGAGTAGGAGAGGGTGGTCAACAGTGTCGAAAGCTGCAGAAAGATTGAGAAGAATGAGCAGAGAGTGGTCACCATTACATTTTGCTGTCAGAAGGTCGTTGGTCACTTTGATGAGTGCAGTTTCTGTCAAGTGTAGGGGGCTGAAGCCAGACTGTGAAGGGTCTAGGAGGGAGTGAGTGGAGAGGTAACGGGTAAGGCGGGAGTAGACTAGGCGCTCCAAGAGTTTAGAGATGAAGGGGAGGTTGGAGACCGGTCTGTAGTTATTTGTGCAGGATGGGTCGAGGGCAGGTTTCTTTAGTAATGTAGTAATGATAGAGTGTTTGAAGGAGGATGGGAAAATGCCTGAGGAGAGTGAGAGATTAAAGATTGTAGTTAGGTGAGTAGTGATGACTGGAGAGAGAGACTGGAGGAGATGAGAGGGAATTGGGTCGGTAGTGCATGTAGTGGGACGAGAAGAAGAGAGGAGACTGGAGACTTCTTCTGTGATGGGATCAAATGTGGAGCGTGAGCCAGGGGAGATGCAGGGAGGGATGGGAGTCACTGAACTTGGTGATTGGGAGCGGATTTCCTGACAGATATTGTCTATCTTCTCTATAAAGTGGGAGGCCAGGTCATCAGCGCAAATGTCTGTGATAGGTGTTTGTGCTTTCGGCACAGGAGGAGGGAGTGAAAGGTGTCAAAGTTTCTTGGGGTTGTTGGATACTGAGGAGATCAGGGTGGTGAAGTAGGTCTGTTTGGCAAGGTGAAGGGCAGAGTTAAAGGTTTTTAACATAAATTTGAAGTGTATGAAGTCTTCTGGTGTGCGAGTTTTCCTCCATAAGCGTTCAGCACTCCTAGAGCATCGTTGGAGATATCGGGTTTGAGAGGTGAGCCAGGGCTATTTTACTCTGTGTTTGAAGGTTCTGATGGTGAGGGGAGCTACTTGGTCCAGGGTGCTTCTAAGAGTGTCATTGTAGTGATGTACCACCAGATCAGGACAGGAAAAAGAGGAGATTGGGGACAGTGATGAGTGTAAGGAGTCTGAAAGTGTATGAGGGTTAATGGCTTGTAGATTTCTGACTGAATGGTAGGTAGGAGGGTGCTGGGGTGAGCGAGGATTTGTGAGCATGAAGGAGAGAATGTTGTGGTCAGAGAGGGGAAGCGGTGAGTTATTTAGGTAGGAGATTGAACACAGCCGGACAAAGACCAGGTCAAGGGTGTTACCATCCTTGTGTTTCTCAGAGGTTGAGAGCTGTGAGAGGCCGAGCAAAGTGGTTAGTGATAGAAGCTGGGATGTAGATGTAGAAGTGGGGCTGTTTATGGGGATGTTGAAGTCTCCCAGGATAAGGGTTGGGAGTTCTGAGGACATGAAGTGCGGCAGCCAGGCAGAGAAATGGTCCAGGAAGAGGGTGGGTGAGCCAGGGGGCCGGTATATGACCGCTACTCTGAGGGAGAGGGGACGGAAGAGCCTGATGGTGTGGACCTCAAAAGAAGGGAATGAGAGTGATGGAGCTGGGGGGATGACCTGGAAGCTGCATTGTGGGGAGAGGAGTATGCCGACTCCACCACCAGGTCTGTTTGTGGGTCTCAGGGAATGGGAGAATTGTAGGCCACCATGGGAAATGGCACCAGGGTAGACAGTGTCAGAATCCTGGATCCAGGTTTCAGTGAGGGCCAATAGATTTAGTGAGTTGTTCAGAAAGTAATTGTGCAGGAAAGGAAGCTTGTTACATACAGACCGTGGATTCCAAAGGGCACAATTCAAAGAAGGAGATGAGGGAGTGCAAGTAATAATAAGGTTAGAATGGTTTTGATGTGAGGTAGGGTAGCAGTTGAGGTTGTGGGATGGTGGACCAGGGTTGGGGGAGATGTCTCCTGAAATCAATAGGAGAAGGAAGATAAAAAGCAAGAAGTTTTTGGAATTGTAAGAAGTTTTCTTCTTTGCAGTGTGACAGCGGGATTATGGGAGCTGGTAAGTTATAAATTAGGGACAGCTGCACAACACATCCTGGTGTGGATAGATGATCGAAGATGCAGTCCTGATTACATCTCTATACTAAATACCTCTCCTGTGATAAACATCTACAGAGACCCCCACCCCCGGAGCTACAACAGTGAGTACTGAAAACCATGTAACTGATGATGAATTCTAGCAAAGGAGTTGAATGACATGAAATTACCATTCAGGGTGCTTGCTGACACACAGAAAATCATTGCAATATACAAAGACATTCACGATCCAGGGAGAGCTGGGGATATTCAGTGCATAACATTCAGGGTGCTTGCTGACACACAGAAAATCATTGCAATATACAAAGACATTCAACCTTTCCTCAACTACTGAAAAATCCTGTGTTTACTTATTAAGAGTTGTGTGATCCCCTGGTACGTGATCCTGTGGTGAGTACTGTTTATTTTTAATTTCCCTGGACATGGACGACAGAGAAAAATGAATAAAAGGTTACAATGCAGGATAGTCCAGATGGTGGATAAGCAGCTTAATCTAGTTCCAAAGGAATTCAAGCTGTCCTGCAGGCTCAGGGTGAAACAATATCAGCTCGAACTATCCATCGACATTTGAATGAAATTAAACTCTATAGCCCGATACCCAGGAGGACCCCACTTCTGTCATAGAGACATAAAAAACCTACTCTACAGTTTGCCCAAATTCCTCTGGGAAAGAGTACTGTGGACAGATGAGACCAAGATAGAGCTTTTTGGTAAAGCACATCATTCTACTGTTTACCAAAAATGAAATGAGGTTTACAAAAAACACAGTACCTACAGTAAAAATGGTGGAGGTTCAAAGATGTTTTGGGTTGTTTCGCTGCCTCTGGCACTGGGTGCCTTGAATTTGTGCAAGGCATCATGAAATCTTAAGATTACCAAAGGATTTTGGGTCACAATGTAATGCCCAGGGTCTGAAAGATGGGTTTGTATCCTAGGTCATGGGTCTTCCAGGAGGATAATGACCCCAAACATACTTCAAGAAGCATCCAGAAATGAGTAGAAACAAAGTGCTGGAGAGTTCTGAAATGGCCAACAATGAGGTCAGATCTCATCCAATTGAACATCTATGTAGAGATCATAAAATTGCTGTTGGGAGAAGGAACCTTTCAAATGTGAGAGACCTGGATCAGTTTGCAAAAGAGTGGTCCAAAATTTCAGTTGAGAAGTGTAAGAAGCTTGCTGATGGTTATAGGAACTGTTTGATTACAGTTATTTATTCCAAAAGGTGTGCAACCAAATATTAACCCTTTCACGACATGCACCATACATGTACTGCGCATGCCATGTCCCTCCCTTTGATGTGGGCTACGGCGCTGGGCTCACATCTTTCCTGTTTTGAACAGTTGACATGTGCCTCTAACAACCACGGGTGGAATCGCAATCCACTCGCAGCTGTTAACCCAATCTCTGACAGCAGCATTTAATGTGATCGTGTCAGAAGCGTGTCACTAATCCCGCCCATCAGCGCCTGTGTCACATGACCGCGGGTTGCCTATGGGTTGGCATGACAACCCAGGGTCTGCAGGAGACCCCTTTGGTTGTCATTGCTGGATTGCTATGAGAGCCGCCTAGTGGTACGTGCTCATAGCAAGTGAGCATTTCTGCTACACACAGGTTATCTGATCATCATCTGTGTGTAGCAGAGACAATCAGACAACTGCAGATTCTAGTCTCCCATGGAGACTATTGAAGCATGCAAAAAGTAAAAAAAAAGTTTAAAAAAAAATTAAACATTTTTTAAAAATATAAAATTTCAAATCAACCCCCATTTGCTCTATTCAAAATAAAACAGTAGAAATACAAAAATACACATTTTTGGTATTGTCGTATTTAGAAGATCTAACAAGCTATAAAGAGAATTAATCCGATTGGTAAACGGTGTAGCAAAAAAAGTCAAAACACCAGGATTACTTTTTTTGGTTGCCGCAGCAATGCATTAAAATGCAATAACGGGCCATCTAAAGCTTGTATCCACACGAACATAGTATCATTAAAAACGTTAGCTCGGCACGCAAAAAATATGCCCTCACCCCGCCCAGATCACGAAAAATGAAGATGCTACGGGTCTTGGAAAATAATGCTATTTTTTTTTTAACAAAGTCTGGATTTTTTTTCACCATTTAAATAAAAAACAGCCAATACATATTTGATATATGCGAACTCATAGTGACCTGGAGACTAATAATGAGAGGTCAGTTTTAGCATTTGGTGAACATGGTTAAAAAAAATCCAAAAAACAGTTGTGGAATTGCATTTTTTTTGCAATTTCAATTTGAATTTTTTTCCTGTTTTTGAGTACACAATATGGTAAAACCAGAGGTGTTGTTTAAAAGTACAACTTATCCTGCCAAAAACAAGCCCTCACATGGCCATATTGACGGAAAAATAAAAAAGTTATGGCTCTGGGAAGAAGGGGAGCGAAAAACAGAAGCGCAAAAATGAAAAAGGGCTGCAGTGTGAAAGGGTTAAGTTGAGGGTGCCAACGATTTTGTCCGGCCGATTTTAGGGTTTTGTGTGAAATGATATCAAATTTGCCTTTTTTTCAGTTTTTTTGTGTGTTGTTCCAATACAAACAAATAAACATGTATATAACAAAACATGTGTAAGTGCAATAATACTTCATTTTCTGAAACAATTTCAAGGGTGCCAACACTTTTGCCCATGGCTGTACACCTGAAAAAAATGAATATCTCAGGCCAACCGTTTATGGGTGATTTCATACATAGCATTCTTTTTTTTTTTTTTTTTTACAAAATGTCACTTTGGCAGTTTGTGACTGTGATTTTGAGCCTATAAGACAACAATAGATCGAGCATGAATGAAAAGTATGAGTTGGTCCTTTGCTTTTTGAATCCATTGCTGCCTTGACAAAAAATTAAAAATCAACTTAAGGCTAGGTTCACATTTGTACATCTGCACAAGTATGATGTAAGCATTTGAACTATATGTTAAATACGTATATCAGAGTTTGCCATGTGCCAACCTACGTCTACCTAAATTATGACAACCCCGTTTAACATGGGTAATATGCACATCTATGATTGTGCACATTTATTTTACAAAAAAAGTGTGGTTTTATTCTGACTAGTTTGAAAAAACATCTTGATTTTGGAGCCAACCTTGTGAGGAGAAGCAGATATCATGTCTAGAGGAGTAAACCTTTTTTATTTTACAACCAAATTAATTAAAAATATGTACGTTTTAGATGTATTGAAATTTATTGCTATATGTTTCAACAGCTGCCCCATTCAGAATAATGGAGAAAAAATATATTTATCTTTTATAAATTTTTTGGAGGGTGGGGGCGGGTGTGGAGGGAAAAAAAAACAAAATGTCCAAACCACATAGACCTGAAAAAAAAAGTCAAAAGAACATTTTTTAGTCCATGTGTACACTGAACACATTTTTTATTCCATTTCCGGAGTGCACTATGTAAATGGGAACCTACCCTAAGTAAGAAATAATACACTTCCCTACAGGATTCAGAAGAAAATGCTATTAGTATTTCCACATCATGATTAGAGATGAGTGGATTTGATCGGGTCAGAGCTAATTTGGCAAGATAAGCACTGACCCGATCAAATTCGCTTACCTCGAATCATGATCATACATTGCAATTAGGCATCCATTTCAGCAAATGAATAGCATGTTCATTTTATACCAGTTTCAATGTAGAATATTCACACAGTAAATAACAATGCATGTGTTAGTCTCAAATCTTTTCTTTTCATCTCCTATTTTATGTTTCTTGTGTTTGTTTTAAGCAGTCACCTTGTAAAACTTGACTGGCACGTGATCCTTTACAATATCGGCATTCTGCATTTTGCTATTGCTTACCAAAGTGCTCCATTTGATTGCAGCTCTGACACAGCAGTCCTTGTCCTATTTTTTTACTTCCTTGGAACAAAACTTAGTCTCCGTATTCCCTAGAGACATGGGGCTTAGAAGAAAAAAATCTAGTAAGGGAACCCCAGAGAGATCTAGAGAAAAAAAAATCAAGATGTACTCAAGCAGCTTGGGTATTATTTGATGTTTCCTTTCATTATTCTTAAGCTACCTTCCAATCTTTGAGAAAATCATCTTCTCTTTTGAAGGTTTGTACACTGCAGTCTTCAGAAAGTCAAGTAGTGCTTCTAAAACATGTCAATATTACAGATTCAGAGCCTCACGAGCCTTGACATTCTTGAATATTTTATGTTATGTTTTCTTTTTTTTCCAATATGTATGTGAAACTCTGCTTGAAATACTACACAAATTACCAGAATCAACAGACAGGAAATGATTCACATTCATAGCTTTGTGTTACAAGCTAAATAATATTTCATCGAAGTTTGAAGGGTGTCATAAGGAATCCTCCAGGAACTGCAGGCATATTCGAGCAAGAGCCCTTTCGCTATAAACAGATCATGTTGTTTCCATATATTCCAATGCCTTAAAGCGGAACTATCAGCTCATAGGCTCTCCGTCAACAGGAGCACACTCAATGATTTGCCATTTCAGTCATCTGACACTGCAGCCAGTCAGAGCCCCATGGTCAAGTGATCGAAAAAATGGAACATCATCACTTCTGGTCCCGATGGAAAACATGAGAGCAGCCTGGTCAAGTGAGGTCAAATATAGCAGTCTCAAAAGTATGCATGAATACTCAACAGAGCAAAGCTTATGCTGGCATCTGTTCACATAGCAAATCCTTAGATGCATGCACTACAATCTGTACATCCTCTCCAGCCAGATGCCATCATTCTTGTACAGCTGTCCAAATGTGCGAATCCCTGGAGCTGCAGGATTGCACTGGAAACTTGTGGTTTCAGGTCTGTAAGTTAAACAGTAATTTTTTTCATAAATCAAGATAGCTAGCAAAGATAAGGAACTTTGTAACATATCTTATATAAGAAATATGAGTCCTTCTTTACTTACAAGTCACTTCCTCTATTTTGCACTGATTCTTCATTCAAAAATGTTGACAGCGGCATTTAACATGCACTTCCGGCAATTGCGCCCATCGGTGACCCCTGTCATGTGATCACGGGTCACCTGTGGGTTGGCATGACAACTAGAGGCCTCCTGGAGGCCTCTATGGTTGTCACTGTCGGATTGCTATGAGCACCACCCGGTGGTCGGCGCTCATAGCAAGTGAGGTTTTCTTCTGCATAGAGGGGACCTGATCATCACCTGTATGTAGCAGAGCCGATTGGGTTATGGCAGCTTCTAGTCTCCCATGGAGACTATTGAATCATGCCAAAAGTAAAAAAAATGTAAAAATATAAAAGTTCAAATCACCTCCCTTTTGTCCCATTAAAAATAAAACAATAAAAATAAAATCAAACATACACATATTCGATATTGCCGCATTCAGAATCGCCCGGTTTAGCAATAAAAAAAGTTTTAAACTGATCGCTAAATGGCATAGCAAGGAAAAATGTAAAAACGCCAGAATTATGTTTTTTTGGTCGCCGCGACATTGCATTAAAATGCAATAACGGGTGATCAAAAGATCGTTTCTGCACCAAAATGATATCATTAAAAACGCCAGCTCGGCGAGCAAAAAATAAGCCCTCACCTGACCCGAGAAAACGAAAAGTGGAAACGCTACGGGTATCGGAAAATGGCGCAATTTTATTTTAATAAAGTTTGGATTTTTTTTCACCACTTAGATAAAAAAAGAACCTATACGAATTCCATGCTTGGTGTTTATGAACTCGTAATGACCTGGAGAATCATAATGGCAGGTCAGTTTTAGCATTTAGTGAATATAGTAAAATAGCAAAACAAAAAACAACTGTGGGATTGCACTTTTTTTGCAATTTCACCGCACTTGGAATTTTTTCCCGTTTTCCAGTACACAATATGTTAAAACCAATGGTGTCATTCAAAACTACAACTCGTCCCGCAAAAAACAAGCCCTGACACGGCCACATTGACAGAAAAATAAAAAAGTTATGGCTCTGGGAAGAAGAGGAGCAAAAAACAAAAGCGCAAAACCACAAATACCTCAGGTCATGAAGGGGTTGATATTTCTTTAGACACAAACTAAAAGCACAGTTACTTGCAGAAGCACCCACCATAGTCTACTCTACTGAAAAAATAGGAGTAGATATAAAGGGATGTAAAGCATGTTCCCTTTATGCTTCCTGAATGAATGGACATATAGTCGAGAATGTGGGACTGCCGCCCCATTTAGAGAGGGGATATGAAACCTTCATTCTCATAATCATGTGGGTCCCAGGGGTGCAACCCCCAGCAATAATACAAATATCCTATCACCTATGAAGAGATGATAGTTTTCAATCTTTGAGCAACATTTTAATGTGAATTTATATTACTATTGTACACAACTGTAAAGAGTTTCTATCATTAGAAAACCAGAACAACATCTAACCATATGGTTGTGTATGGTGGCGCTAACAAAGTGAATAGGTTTGAGAGCCATTCCACATACAATCTGCGACAGGTGTGGCACAGTCATAACTATGTCACTGTTAGTATTCTTTAGGCCACGTTCCCACGTTCAGTATCTGGTCAGTATTTTACCTCAGTATCTGTAAGCCAAATCAGGAGTAGGGTATAAATACAGAAGTGGTGCATATGTTTCTATTATACTTTTCCTCTGTTCCACTCCTGGTTTTAGCTCACAAATATTGATGTAAAAAACTCACCAAATACTGAATATGTGAACGTGGTCTTAAAAACAGGAAATGAAGGCCCTTCCCCCACAGTGACCTCACCTCATTACAAAGCACGCCTACTGCTCTCTCATAGAATAGGTAATGAAACCTTTTAATTTTTCCTATGCTTAGAAAAACCTGTCGTAAAACAAATTTTTGGAACTTCTGTTCCTAACTAAATGCGACATCCCAGGAGAGATGACCACCTCCATATTCACGTACACACACAAAAACAAACAAACCTACAATCAGAAAATATAAAAAAAATTTAAAAAATATATATGTTGATAAGCAAACATAGTGTAGGTAATGTTTTCCTTTTGAAGGTATACTTAGTGATATTAGCATTTTTTTATTTGATAGAATAATTACATAATTTATTTCCATACCTTCTTATAGAAAATGTAATATCATTTCTTGCTTTTACCTAGTGTCTTCCAGCAAAGCAGGCAATTAATTTATTACTACAGTCTCACAAATATCCTTCTTTCAGCCTTTCAAACCCACTCTAAGAACTTCTGTGCTGTAGCTCCGCCAGGTCTCCTTGTTTATAGCAAGACATGGAAGTGAAGGTCAAGAGTCCTTTGGCAGATTACTAGCTGTCACCATGAATTGCTGCTGGATACGTACCAGAAATACTGAAACATTTTTTTAAACCCCAGATGAAGGTTTATTAAATGATTTACAAAACAGAATCCCACAGACTTTTCAGGAGGAATTACAGTTGTTTAATGTATATATCACTGGTTGTGGAAACTGTGGGTTACAAACTTAGCAGACGCTTGTGTTTTATGGCAAATCCTAATAATGTGTGATAAAGCATCATCAGAAAGAGCCCTGTACTGCAAATGACCACACCAGCTCCAAACTGGAACCCGCCTGGGAAAGAGCTTTAAAAAAAGAATTAACATATGAACTGCAATGTCAAAATGACTTGCTGTGCATATGTTCCTTCTTTTTTAACTTTTTACTGCTTCTGGACCCGAAAGTCGTGAAGCAGTATGACAACCGCTGATTGGCTACATGCCAGCCGCTCTTCAGTCATTTATTAACCTGTTTAGACAGGCCGACTACACTTCCATGAGCACAGAACCATTGTTAAAGGGAATCTGTCACTTACTGGGATGCTTGTTGTAGTTTTGATAAAACCACTGTTATATCAGCAAAAGATTACAACTAAAGGACTAGTATACCTTCTGCCAAAACCTGCTGACATACTGTAATAACCTGCAGAGCACAGTAGACATACGAATTATAACACCATAAAACATAATGTTGAATAATTGCTTACAGTGGAATGTAAATGTTTGGACACCTCTGGTCAAAATTACTGTTATTGTAAACAGTTAATCAAGATGAAGATGAAATGATCTCTAAAGGGACTTCAGTTAAAGATGACGTATTTACTTTGTATTTTAGGAAAAAAAATATAAATACAGTATATATATTGTCTACCATTAAAGGCCAATTTTTTATTACATTACGAACTGAGGAAAAGCCAACTGGAAAACACTGCTATCTTCTTATAGCCTTCTCCTGCTTTGTGGGCCTCCACCATTTTTCATTTTCAGCATACTAGGCAGCTGCTTTGAAGAACCCATGGCAGCCATCTTTTGGCAAAAGGTTAGAGGAGGCTGGGTTTTTATAAAGCTGGTAAATTTACATCATCTGGCCTTTCCTAACGATGATAGTGAGCAAGCCATAACCCTAACAGGCTAAATAAGGTCTGAAAAATTGGTCAAAGTTATCTAAGCACACAAATCTCCAAGGGTGCAAAAACTTTTGCACAGGCCCATTTTCCTTTTTGTAGTTTTTAAAAAGTTAAAAATTACAAAATATATATTTTTTTCTAAAATACAAAGGAAATGTGTCATCTTTAAATTTAGCCCTTTTACAGAGCATTTCATCTTCAACTTGCTAAACTTTTCACAACTACAATAATTTTGACCAGGGGTGCCCAAATTTTTACATGCCACTGTAATAGATTATATGTATTGCAAAATAGAAACACAAAAAACATAACTAAGCAAAGTAACAATCATTATTTGGCTGTGTAGGTCGAAAAATAAAATATAAGTGGAGATGAAAGAACCGAAAAATGAAATGCCCAAATTAGGTCCCATCGGTAAGGCATTTAGTAACATAAGCACAATTTTTGGTGCTATTTTAATATAATCTGATATAGTTTTAGTGTGAATAACTAATAAAACTGTATTATTATTTGGGGGTTTTCCACTTATTACTCATAGGATCATTTAAAGAGGATCTGTCAAAAATCACAATTCAGTATGTGAGCACTGTTAAGTAGAATATCATTAAGTAGAATCATTTTTGAAACTTTAAACTCAATGCCCACCCAGCCTGATTTACATCTCCTCAGTGTCCCTCCTTCTGCTGCCTAAATCTCATATCACCTAGTACAAGCTACAGCTGTCAGTCAGGCTGTGGGAGGTGAGGACTGACTGCACTTAGACCTATGATCTCTGACACTCATGGTAGGTTCGAAGGGATCCTTTTATTTCTTTCAGAGGATTAGTATTGGTTATATACTCATGTCAGATTAGCTGTATATTCTTTATTAAGTTCATGAGAGCCACCAGCAGCAGCGTCAGGGCCAATGTAAGGGGCAGGCAGACCAGGCAGCTGCCTAGGGCCCACGCTCCTCCAGAGGCCCCCAGATAGTGGCATACTGCTAATAGCGGCATGCTATTTGGCTGCTATGGGGCCCGTAAGAGGGGCCTGGCGCCGCCCCTCGCATCACACATTCAACCTATCGGCATCAGAGATGCTAATACAGTTGAAAGCAGTGATGAGGAGAAAGCGTCAGATGGTGCTCCCTATCCCATCACTCCCCCTCTGCTTGTAACTCAGCAGGCGCGCGATGATGTAATTTAATTGTGCGCCACATTGTGCCAGCAATGGAGCTGAGGAAACCAGAGCAGAGCCTGGAGCAGTGCGGGAAAATGAGGAGAGGTAAGTTCTGTGTGTGCATTATACTTTGAGTGGGGGGCTGCAATACACTGTGTGGGGGGCTGCACTATACTGTGTGTGTGTGTGGGGTGCTGCATTGTACTCTGCGGGGCTGCATTATACTGTGTGTGGGGCTGCATTATACTGTGTGTGGGGCTGCATTATACTGTGTGTGGGGGGCTGCATTATACTCTGAGGGGGCTGCATTATACTGTGTGTGTGTGGAGGGATGCATTGTACTCAGGGGTCTGCACTGTACTCTAAGGGGGCTGCATTGTACTCTGAGGTGGCTGCATTATACTGTAAGTCTGGGGCTGCATTGTACTGTGTGTGCATTGTACTCTAAGGGGGCTGCACTGTACTCTGAAGGGGTTGTATTATACTGTGTGTGTGGCTGCATTGTACACTGAGAGGGCTGCATTGTACTCTGAGGGGGCTGCATTGTTCTTTGAGTGGACTGCATTATATTGTGAGTGTGGGGCTACATTATACTGTGTGTCTGCATTATACTCTGAGGGGGCTGCATTAGACTCTGAGGGGGCTGCACTGTACACTGAAGGGGTTGTATTATACTGTGCATGGCTGCATTATACTCTGAAAGGACTGCATTGTACTCTGAGGGGGCTGCATTGTACTCTGAGAGGACTGAATTATACTGTGAGTATGGGGCTACATTATACTGTGTGTGTGTCTGCATTGTAATCTGAGGGGGCTGCATTGTACTCTGAGAGGGCTGCAATATACTGTGAGTGTGGGGCTGCATTATACTGTATGTGTCTGCATCACACTCTGAAGGTGCTGCATTGTACCCTGAGAGGGCTGCATTATTCTCTATGAGGTGGCTACATTACACTGTGTGTGGGGCTGCATTATACTCTAGGAGAGGCCTGCATTATACTCTGAGGGGGCTGCATTATACTCTGTGAGGGAGCTGCATTACAGTATACTCTATGAGGGGGCAACATTATACTGTGTGTGGGGCTGCATTATACTAGATGAGGAGGCTGCATTATACTCTGAGGGGGCTGCAGTATACCCTTATGGGAGCTGTAGTATACTCTATCAAGGACCATGGTAAGTGCATTATACTATATGGAACCTGCATTATACTGTATCGAGGACTATCTGTACCGATTATTCTTCCTCAGCCGGTGTAAAGAAACTCGGGAACAAGCATCGAATGACTTTAATATTGTCGATCAAGCTCGTTTAAAGGCTGGAACTCAGCGCATGTAAATACAAGCAAAATGTTTCTGTGTGATGGTGCAATATGTTTGCATTTGGGGCCTCACTTTAAACTTTTGCCCAGGACCCTACTTTGTCTAAAACTGGTACTTAGAGGTGGACTGGGCTGGCAAGGGCTCACTGGTAATATTGAATTTGGCAACAAACTGTTCAGCTATATGAATATATTACATTACCCTCTTTCACAGATTTACCTCTACTTCCATATAATATTAAACTTGGTAGTTTGTTGAATGAATGATGCGATGCTGCTTGTGTCTGTGCATACAGAATTTAACCCCTTTCTGACCTCGGAGACAGGATAGTACGTCCAAGGTCAGATCCCCTGCTTTGATGCAGGGCTCCGCGGTGAGCCAGCATCAAAGCCGGGACATGTCAGCTGTTTTGAACAGCTGACATGTGCCCGCAATAGCGGCGGGTGAAATTCGCGATTCACCCACCACTATTAACTAGTTAAATGCCGCTGTCAAACGCAGACAGCGGCATTTAACCGGCGCTTCTGGCCGGGTGGCCGGAAATGAGCGCATCGCCGACCCCGTCACATGATCGGAGGTCAGCGATGCTTCTGAATGGTAACCATAGAGGTCCTTGAGACCTGTATGGTTACTGATCCCCGGCAGCTGTGAGCGCCACCCTGTGGTCGGCGCTCACAGCACACCTGCATTTCTGCTACATAGCAGCGAACATCAGATCGCTGCTATGTAGCAGTGCAGATCGTGTTGTGCCATCTTCTAGCCGCCCTTGGAGGCTATTGAAGCATGGCAAAAGTAAAAAAAAAAGTAAAAAAAAAAGTGAAAAAAAAAATAATGTAAGTTTAAATCACCCCCCTTTCGCCCCAATCAAAATAAATCAATAAAAAAATAATCAAACCTACACATATTTGGTATCGCCGCGTTCAGAATCGCCCGATCTATCAATAAAAAAGCATTAACCTGATCGCTAATAATGAGAAAAAAAATTGAAACGCCACAATTACGTTTTTTTGGTCGCCGTGACATTGCATTAAAATGCAATAACGGGCGATCAAAAGAACGTATCTGCACCGAAATTGTATCATTAAAAACACCGGCTCAGCATTCAAAAAAATAAGCTCTCCACCGACCCCAGATCATGAAAAATGGAGACGCTACGGGTATCGGAAAATGGTGCAATTTTTTTTTTTTTTTAGCAAAGTTAGGATTTTTTTTTCACCACTTAGATAAAAAATAACCCAGTCATGTTAGGTGTCTATGAACTCGTACTGACCTGGAGAATCATAATCGCAGGTCAGTTTTAGCATTTAGTGAACCTAGGAAAAAAGCCAAACAAATAACAATTGTGGGACTGCACTTTTTTTGCAATTTCACCGCACTTGGAATTTTTTTCCTGTTTTCTAGTACACGACATGGTAAAACCAATAATTTTGTTCAAAAGTACAACTCGTCCCACAAAAAATAAGCCCTCACATGGCCAAATTGACGGAAAAATAAAAAAGTTATGGCTCTGGGAAGGAGGGGTGCGAAAAACGAACACGGAAAAACGGAAAATCCCAAGGTCATGAAGGGGTTAATGTATAAGTGTATTAGGCCACCAATCGCTCATGTTTTGGGGTAAATGGCTCAAAAATACACATAGTGGTTAAAAGAAGTGACCTGACCATTCTTTTGGCATCTTCCGCTTGGAAGATACCACGATCTAAACAGAGTATATGGGGAGCCCAAAAAGACAAACATAGGATGCATGGCATCTTTTGAAGTGTCTTAAAACGCTGCTAAAAAATCCGGAATTTCCTTAAGTGGGTTCTGCTTAGAAAACATTTAAGTAATGTGAGATGTTGACTTCCTTCCATACTTATAGGTACAGTAAATATAACAGTAATTTCAAATAATCCATATGTGGCAGCCTAGGAGTTCGGGTACCACAGTGGTGCTGCCTTCCTCTCGGGGAGGGTAGTGTCATGCCTGGAGACAAGTGGGATCCCTTTGGCAGGTAAGCTGTACACACAACACATTCTAACTCCAGGCCAGAATGGGGAGCTCAAAACCCTGTTTTAGGGGAACTTCCGTCAATAAAGATCCTGGTCTGGAAGAGGAGTCAGTTCAGTCTGTGATAGACAAAAGACAGGAAAGGAGCTCAGAGGAGTGATTAGGAGCTCAAGGAGGTGGCGATTGGGCCTCCTGTGAGCCAGAGCGCAGAAACTGGGCACCGGGAGCCCAAGATTATGGATAACTGCAAGGTCCACAGCAGAACCAGAGGGCATAGGACTATACATAAATTTCTCATAGTAAACCTGAGGTACAGCAGCAGTTAGAGCCTGGAGTCACTGTGTCAGAGACCCCAAGAGAACAGCTCAAGTTGCCTATCGTGCAGGTACTGTCCCAGGATAGGAGAGAGAAAGGTGTACATTGCCAGCAAGTTACAGGTAGCAGAGGACCAGAAAACCAGCGCATAGTGGAAGGCTCCCAACCTGACTTGCCAAGGGGACTTCTACTTGTTTTCAGGTTGCCTGGACTCCTTCTGCACCTGTTGCCGGTACCCTGGACTGAGGCTTACTACTTCAGTAAACCAGGTAAAGACTGCAACCCTGTGTCCTCTGTTACTTGCTGGCAACCCACCATCCTTGCCATACACATTGAGCGCCCTGGGGACCCCACTTCACCTGTGGGATGCGCCACCATTTTGCTGCAACAACATCAACCCAGAGGACCCCTATAAGCAGTGTCGGTCCCCTCTGACCGAGAACCACAGGTGGCGTAACGAATAGACTTTATTCCAAAATACCCCTTAAAGACCTTTCCCCTTTAATTGAGTGCCCAGGGCAACGGACCGGGTGGCAGCCACCGTGACATCCCCTTTAAGTGCGACAGGACCGGGACCGAGTACCCCAGGCCCTGGCAGGCGACTCACATGCATTTAATGTTTGTCAGTATCTTAGCACGGAGAGTGTACATATATACTCCAGTGCACACACACATACTTCATTAGCTGAATGCACAGATGTTGATTATATTGTTAACAAACACTGAGTGATCCTGATTCCATGAATCCCTGGGAACAGTTCCATGATAAATTGACAGTGGTAGTTTTTGAACAAATCATAACCTTGATTAATATTTTTTTTTACTTCACTCATATAAACATTTCAGGCAATAGCAGAAAGAACCCTAATGGAAACATAAGAATTCATGTAGTGTTTTGTGACGGCTTGCAAATATTAATAAGCATATAATTCACCTTGACTCAAAAGAGGAGCTTTGAAATGCCTTCTTTATAATGAAAAAACAACTGCCTCCCCTAGCTGTTTCTCTCACCACACGTCTATCAGAATTATGATTGGGTGTAAAATGAGAGTAAATGCATACCTATTATTACACAGTATTTCTATGAAATGCATATGTTCAGCACTTAATATTAATGAGTTGATAATTCAATTTGTATACTGCTTGGAGCTCCATTCTTCTAATATTTTTGAATTCCCTGTATATTCTACATTGCTCTGCTGTAATAAAAAATAAAGATATTGTTGGCCACTAACATTACTGAATTACCATTTTTATGAATTCTGTTGAGTTCCATCTAATGTTGCCTACATGGTTATTTATGTATAGCAAAGCAGACAGTCCAGAATATGTAGGATTTTCCTGGTAATTCATTACATGAGTGGAGCTCCAATTTCGATCACATTGTATACATATGTATCCTTTTATTTTATTTTTAACTCATTCTTTAGTCATGTTGTGAGAGAGTCTGCTTTAGAGTCAACTAGCAAAATACCCGCTGCTTCACTTGTTGAAAACGTTATGGTAAATTGTTGGTTACACTTACTAAGGTAAAATTTTCAGTTCCACCCTGAATTTGATATCTTTAGAGTTTAAAATTTGTTTTTTCAACTCTTCTTTTTTGTTAGTTTGGCATTAGCAGGTGTTTATTTTTTTTAAAATTGGTCGTGAGCAGCACATACCAGGAGATTCCAAGTTGAATTTTTTTGCTTGACAAGTTCACATATTATGTCCATTTTTCCTATTGTGACTTTGAGATGTTACCTATAGTCCTGAATTGGGTCGTAGTGGAATGTTTCCAAACTCAAGTTGGCCTCCCTACATCTTAGCATAAGTTGCATATGTCTTATGCGGTCATTCTTGTGTTTAGATGTTTCCATATCCCTTCATTCAGCTTGTCTCATAGAAATTTTCCTGAAGACGACATTCCCATTGTTGAGATGTTTCAGCTTCCCTTGATTCAGACTCTCTCAACAGTTTCTCCTGAAGACAACATTCCAAGTGTTCAGATGTTTCCGCATCGGTTGATTCAGCCTGTCTCATCCGATTCTCCTGAAGATGACGTTCCCATTGTTCAGATGTTTCAGCTTCCTTTGATTCAGCCAGTCTCACCGTTTGTGCTCAGATGTTGCAGCTTCCTTTGATTCAACCTGTCTCATCTGTTTGATCTGAAGATGACGTTCCCGGTGTTCAGATGTTTCAGCTGCCTTTGATTCAGCCTGCCTCATCCATTTCTTTTCAAACAGGGACTCGCGTTGTTCACTTGTCTCAGCTGTTTGAGACAGTTTTGCTCTCTTAGCTTTTAGATTAACTTGCCCAATCGATGGTCATTTTTTGGGCAGCATTTTAAAAAACAGTCCTTAATATTATGACCCTTAGCAATCACCTCACATTGATCAGAGATCTAATAGGTAAATCTATATATATATAAAGTAGAAAATGTGTGTCCTGATGGATCTCAAATCTCAATTATGAAAACTGCCTCACAGTCAGACTCTTCTAGTTGTCCATAGCAGCCAATCGGAGTTCAGCTGTCTCTTTACCTCAGCGGCTTCAATGCAGAAAGCTGCACTCTGGTTGCTATAGTCAACCAACATGATCTTATTCTGAGGCAATTCTCATAAATGAGGCCCCAGTTACTTCTGCAACACCTATTACTATAATTACAGACTTTATAACGACTTATCAGGTTGCCCCACCTTAGCAACTATTTAGTTGCGTCCTCTTTAAGAGTGAATCTTTAGGAGCTGTCGCTTTAATTAAGACCCTTTGGCAAAAACTGGTTTTACATTTAAAAAAACACAGACACCCACTTTATCCTTTATTTCTATAGAACTTAAATTCTGGGGGTCAAATCTCATGAAGTGGGAAAGATTTTGAGTTTTAATGTTTGCAGTATTTTTAGCCCGATGTTAAAGACGGGCTATGCAAAATTTCACTCAAATCGGGTGAAAAACGTGGTTTTGTATTCAATGAGCTACAACACACACAGTAGATTCTCTGCTTTATATATATATATATATATATATATATATATATATATATATATATATATATATATATATATATATATATATATAGATATTAGAATACAAAGTACTTTGGATAACACCTTTGTGTGATTGGGTCATACACTGTGTGCAGAATTATTAGGCAAGTTGTATTTTAGAGGATTATTTTTATTATTGATAAACAACTATGTTCTCAATCAACCCAAAAGACTCATAAATATCAACGCTTAATATTTTTGGAAGTTGGAGTGGGTTTTTTTTAGATTTGGCTATCTTAGGAGGATATCTGTTTGTGCAGGTAACTATTACTGTGCAGAATTATTAGGCAACTTAATAAAAACCAAATATATTCCCATCTCACTTGTTTATTTTCACCAGGCAAACCAATATAACTGCACAAAATTTAGAAATAAACATTTCTGACATGCAAAAACAAAACCCCCCAAAAATTAGTGACCAATATAGCCACCTTTCTTTATGATGACACTCAACAACCTTCCATCCATAGATTCTGTCAGTTGCTTGATCTGTTTACGATCAACATTGCGTGCAGCAGCCAACACAGCCTCCCAGACACTGTTCCGAGAGGTGGACTGTTTTCCTTCCCTGTAGATCTCACATTTTATGAGGGACCACAGGCTCTCTATGGGGTTCAGATCAGGTGAACAAGGGGGCCATGTCATTATTTTTTCTTCTTTGAGACCTTTACTGGCCAGCCGCGCTGTGGAGTAGTTGGAGGCATGTGATGGAGCATTGTCCTGCATGAAAATCATGTTTTTCTTGAACGATACTGACTTCTTCCTGTACCACTGCTTGAAGTTGTCTTCCAGAAACTGGCAGTAGGTCTGGGAGTTGAGCTTCACTCCATCCTCAACCCGAAAAGGTCCCACAAGTTCATCTTTGATGACACCAGCCCATACCAGCACCCCACCTCCACCTTGCTGGCATCTTAGTCGGAGTGGAGCTCTCTGCCCTTTACTGATCCAGCCTCTGGCCCATCCATCTGGCCCATCAAGAGTCACTCTCATTTCATCAGTCCATAAAACCTTTGAAAAGTCAGTCTTAAGATATTTCTTGGCCCAGTCTTGACATTTTATCTTATGTTTCTTGTTCAAAGGTTGTCATTTTTCAGCCTTTCTTACCTTGGCCATGTCCCTGAGTATCGCACACCTTGTGCTTTTTGTTACTCCAGTAATGTTGCAGCTCTGAAATATGGCAAAACTGGTGGCAAATGGCATCTTGGCAGCTTCACGCTTGATTTTCCTCAATTCATGGGCATTTAATTTGTGCCTTTTTTGCCCAACACACTTCTTGCGACCCTGTTGGCTATTTGCCATGAAACGCTTGATTCTTCGGTGATCACGCTTCAAAAGTTTGGCAATTTCAAGACTGCTGCATCCCTCTGCAAGACATCTCACAATTTTGGACTTTTCAGAGCCCGTCAAATCTCTCTTCTGACCCATTTTGCCAAAGGAAAGGAAGTTGCCTAATAATTAAGCACACCTTATATAGGGTTTTGATGTCATTACACAACACCCCTCCTCATTACAGAGATGCACATCACCTGATTTACTTAATTGGTAGTTGGCTCTCAAGCCTGAACAGCTTGGAGAAGGACAACGTGTAAAAAGTATCATGTGATCAATTGCCTAATAATTCTGCACACAGTGTATAATACCTGTACTACGGTACATTACTTTTTCCACATTTATGAGTCAATTATTTTAGGTAGTATTTATAACCTAGTAAGGCTGGTTTCACACTTGCAATTTTATCTGCATGCGTTTTTAAAAAAAAGCATGTGTGAAAAAACGCATGTAAATGCGGTAAAACGCATGTGTTATTTTAGACGCATGCGTTTTTATAGAACAACACAAGAAAACAAGAAAAAAACAAAAAACCCTAACCTTACCCCTAACCCTACCCCTACCCCTAACCCTACCCCTAACCCTAACCCTACCCCTAACCCTAACCTGAAATATGTGGCACTGAAATACGTGGCACTAAAATACGTGGCACTGAAATACGTTTATATACGTATATACGTATATAAGTGCCACGTACTTAAGTGCCACGTATTTAAGTGCCACGTATTTAAGTGCCACGTATTTAATTGCCACATATATAAGTGCCACGTATTTAAGTGCCAGTTATATAAGTGCCACATATTTAAGTGCCACGTATATAAGTGCCACATATTTAGGGGTAGGGTTAGGGTTAGGGTTTGGATCCCTTTATCACCTTGATGGTGGTGGGTGACTTTTCAGTGTTTTCTGTTTTTTTTCTATAAAAACGCATGCGTTTTTAACGCATGCATTTTTAACGCAAACAAACGCATGTGCTTAAAAACGCATGCGTTTACATAGACAGCAATGCATTTTTTGTCGCAAAAAAACGCATGCGTTTTTTTGCGGCAAAAAAAGCCTCTCAAAAATACTACAAGTAGCATTTCTGAAAATGAACGCATGCAGTAAAAAAACGCATGCGATTGAAAACGCGACCAAACGCGTACAAAAAAAATGCATGCGTTTTCAATGTTAAATATAGGGGAAAAAACGCATGCGTTTTTTGTTCAAAAAACGCTGCAGACAAAAACGCAAGTGTGAAACCACCCTTAAACGTCATAATTTTTAAGCATATAATTGAATTTTAGGTGACACTGACAGATTTAAAAACAGTGCTGCAATTTTTTAATACTACACTCATAAGTAGTGTTGAGCGATACCTTCCGATATTTGAAAGTATCGGTATCGTATTGGATCGGCCGATATCCAAAAAATATCGGATATCGCCGATACCGATACCCGATACTAATACAAGTCAATGGGACACAAATATCGGAAGAGATCCTGGATGGTTCCCAGGAAACTCTCCTTCAGGCCCTGGGATCCATATTTATGTAAAAAATAAAGAATAAAAATAAAAAATATGGATATACTCACCCTCGGACGAGCCCTGGCTGTCACCGCTGCAAGCGTCTGCCTCCGTTCCTAAGAATGCAGAGTGAAGGACCTTCGATGACGTCGCGGCTTGTGATTGGTCGCGTGACCGCTCATGTGACCGCTCACGCGACCAATCACAAGCCGCGACGTCATCGCAGGTCCTACACTCACTGCATTCTTAGGAACGGAGGCTGCCGGTTGCACCGCTGAGGTCCAGGGTCTGTCGGAGGGGTGAGTATATCCATATTTTTTATTTTTATTCTTTATTTTTTACATGAATATGGATCCCAGGGCCTGAAGGAGAGTCTCCTCTCCTCCAGACCCTGGGAACCATACGCACCGCACACGCCTGGGAACTTATAAGAACTTCCGATTCCGATATCACAAAAATATCGGAACTCGGTATCGGAATTCCGATAAAGCGAATATCGGCCGATACCCGATATTTGCAGTATCGGAATGCTCAACACTACTCATAAGGTGATAATTGAGTATATTTTCTGTAATCCAAAAATTATTTTTTGCTCATGTCTGGGCTTTTACATATTCACTGCACACCATAAATCTATTAGTAAAGAATTAGGTTATTCCTTTGCAAAACATACATTTGTTGATACTTGAATGAGTTAGAAAACTGCACGTACTTTACATTATGGTCGGCTTTATGAGAGGGAGGCAACGTAGGAATGCACCAACTTCATCAATAAATTTCAAAAGGATGGGCTGAGTTCTCTTGTACCAAAACACTTTTTGGAACATAGTCAAAATATTTTGAGGTTAGAAATAATTGAAAGCATAACAGTACTAAGGAGGACGTTAGGAAAAGTTTCATATTCAAGCATCTGGAATGGATTTAAATTAGATAATAATTGTAACTGATTCTTACAGGACTGGTGTATTAATTTGAGATGTGATGTAGACTGGTCGTACACATTGACAAGTCAGCTGATGGGCTGATGATTTAATATATACTGTATATAGAGACTCCTGACACCAAAGAAGGATCCGGTATCGTTGAATTCACACCAGCCTGCAGAAAATAAGCCAATGACATCTGAGGCTGGCAGGGGGTTATCTCCCTCTGTTGAATTAAGCAGGTTTGGCAAAGCGAAGTGTGCATGGTGGAGCTGGGACCCAAACAAGCATTTGGCCAAAGGCCATCTCACACATATTGTCTTCTTTTCAGTAGACTGAACTCTCGTATGAACATGGAACAAGCTCAGAATGGTATTTTCTGCTGTTAACTGTAGCTATTAAGGGAATGTGCCTTCAGAAATAACCTACGGTTTAAATAAAGTTTTTATGTTAAATGTATTTTTTAAACATATTTGGTAATGTGTTTTATTATTTTTTCATGTCATGAGCAGAAGCTGCTTTGGGAACCCTGGAGCGCTCCCGATGATCAGCTGTTTGACGTCGCAGCTGCATGTGTCATGGCTGTGTGGCAGCCACAACACATGCCTGGAGAGCCTGTCTGTTGGGCTATCCATGCATGTGCTGTGACTGTGTCTGGGCCCCCGTCCTTTGGTGTCAAAGATATATATATACAGTAAATAGATAGATGGATAGATAGATAGATAGATAGATAGATAGATAGATAGATAGATAGATAGATAGATAGATAGATAGATAGATAGATAGATAGATGTATATATATACACAGCTCTGGCAAAAATTAAGAGACCACCACATCAAAACCCTGTCATGGGCAGTCCAATCTCCAGACCTGAACCCCATTGAAAACCTCTGGAATGTAATCAGGAGGATGATGGATAGTCACAAGCCATCAAGCAAAGAAGAACTGCTTACATTTTTGCGCCAGGAGCAGTTTGAAAGACTGGTGGAAAGCATGCCAAGACGCATGAAAGCTGTGAATTAAAATCATGGTTATTCCACAAAATATTGATTTCTGACATCTTCCTGAGCTAAAACATTAGTATTGTTGTTTCTAAATGATTTTGAACTTTTTTCTTTGCATTATTTAAGGTCTGAAAGCACTGTTATTTTTTTCTAATTTTGACCACTTTTTCTTTTCAGAAAAAAAATACAAAATTTATTGCTTGTAAATTCGGAGACATGTTGTCAGTAGTTTATCGAAGAAATGAAAAATTAATATTTTACTCAAAAGTATACCTATAAAGAGAAAAATAATACAAACTGAACATTTTGCAGTGGTATCTTAATTTTTGCCAGAGCTGTATATACAGCTCTGGCAAAAATTAAGAGAACACTGCAAAATGTTCAGTTTGTCTGATTTTTCTCTTTATAGGTATATTTTTTGAGTAAAATGCTGACAAGATCGCAATCTGAGCATGCGCCGCCCCCAGCGGCCATTTTCCCGAAGACCACCGCATTGCAGCCTGGGAAGGGAGTGTGATCATCCCCCTGCAGCGTTTGACTGTCACAGAATCGCCCGCCTCCTGCTGCCGCCACACTACTTGTGAGTATATTCCGACTATAAGATGCACCCCTTGTTTTCCCCAAAAATATATATACAGTACAGACCAAAAGTTTGGACACAGCTTCTCATTTAAAGATTTTTCTGTAGTTTCATGACTATGAAAATTGTACATTCACACTGAAGGCATCAAAACTATGAATTAACACATGTGGCATTATATACTTAACGAAAAAGTGTGAAACAACTGAAAATATGTCTTATATTCTAGGTTTTTCAAAGTAGCTACCTTTTGCTTTGATGACTGCTTTGCACACTCTTGGCATTCTCTTGATGAGCTTCAAGAGGTAGTCATCGGGAGATGCTTAGCACTTGTTGGCCCTTTTGCCTTCACTCTGCGGTCCAGCTCACCCCAAACCATCTCGATTGGGTTCAGGTCTGGTGACTAGCACCCCATCACTCTCCTTCTTGGCCAAATAGCCCTTACACAGCCTGGAGGTGTGTTTGGGGTCATTGTCCTGTTGAAAAGTAAATGATGGTCCAACTAAACGTGAACCGGATGGAATAGCATGCAGCTGCAAGATGCTGTGGTAGCCATGCTGGTTCAGTATGCCTTCAATTTTGAATAAATCCCCAACAGTGTCACCAGCAAAGCACCCCCACACCATCACACCTCCTCCTCCATGCTTCACGGTGGGAACCAGGCATGTAGAGTCCATCCGTTCACCTTTTCTGCGTCGCACAAAGATCATCAGACCAAAGCACAGATTTCCACTGGTCTAATGTCCATTGCTTGTGTTCTTTAGCCCAAACAAGTCTCTTCTGCTTGTTGCCTGTTCTTAGCAGTGGTTTCCTAACAGCTATTTTACCATGAAGGCCTGCTGCACAAAGTCTCCTCTTAACAGTTGTTGTAGAGATGTGTCTGCTGCTAGAACTCTGTATGGCATTGACCTGGTCTCTAATCTGAGCTGCTGTTAAACTGTGATTTCTGAGGCTGGTGACTCGGATAAAGTTATCCTCAGAAGCAGAGGTGACTCTTGGTCTTCCTTTCCTGGGGCGGTCCTCATGTGAGCCAGTTTCTTTGTAGCGCTTGATGGTTTTTGCCTCTGCACTTGGGGACACTTTCAAAGTTTTCCCAATTTTTCAGACTGACTGACCTTCATTTCTTAAAGTAATGATGGCCACTCGTTTTTCTTTACTTAGCTGCTTTTTTTATGCCATAATACGAATTCTAACAGTCTATTCAGTAGGTCTATCAGCTGTGTATACACCAGACTTCTGCACAACACAACTGATGGTCCCAACCCCATTTATAAGGCAAGAAATACCACTTATTAAACTTGACAGGGCACACCTGTGAAGTGAAAACCATTCCCGGTGACTACCTCTTGAAGCTCATCAAGAGAATGCCAAGAGTGTGCTAAGCAGTCATCAAAGCCAAAGGTGGCTACTTTGAAGAACCTAGAATATAAGACATATTTTCAGTTGTTTCACACTTTTTTGTTAAGTATATAATTCCACATGTGTTAATTCATAGTTTTGATGCCTTCAGTATGAATGTACAATTTTCATAGTCATGAAAATACAGAAAAATCTTTAAATGAGGTGTGTCTTAACTTTTTGTCTGAACTGTATATATATATGTAACCACACACACAAATACATGTGCTGCATATATATCTTACATAATCTCCTTTATTATGTATATTGCCATCCCTTATTACACAGTGCCCTCTCTTGTTATATACAGCACTGTCTCTTGAATATCAGATTATATAGCACCATTTATAGCTAGAAAGGATGGTATGTAATAAGGGATGGTGTTATACATAATCAAAGAGGAAACTATGTAACTAAGGACGGTGTTATACATAATAAGTGAGTACACTATATACTAAGGGACTGAGCTATACATAATAAGTGAGTACACTATATACTAAGGGACTGTGCTATACAAAATAAGTGAGTACACTATATGCTACGGACTGTGCTATACATAATAAAGCTACATTCCTGTATCCATGTGCAGTGTCGGTGTGCTGCTCGCTTTTATAGACAGATTGAGCATGTCCTATTCTGACCCTGAAAATCGGAACAGAACTGAACATTCTGACCCTCAGGCGTCTCATTCTCAGATCCGCGATTTTCATGTATGTGTGAATGGACCGATAAAACTCTATGGGTCCATATGCCAGCCAATTAAAAAACCTGGAAGCACACGGACATTTCACACAAATGTGAGAATGTAGAATAAGGGATTTTACAAAAACTATTTCACTCAAAGTCACACAGTGCAGAAACAGAATAATACCTACATCCAGGCACTTGCCCCTGATGTTACGTCTGATTAGAGCAGCTTTCTCCTGTTTGTTCTCCATCTGGTCAGACCTTCATGTTGGCATCTCTTAGCCATGACTTGTCACGATGCTCTTCGCAACCCTGAAAATAACAAAGTCACAAACATTGCATACGTACATGTGTCTCCCCCGAATACAGATATGTACCCCACCATTAAGGCTGGTTTCACATTTGTGGTTGTGTCCACGGCCTATCATCCGCAACCACAAATGCATGCAAAAATGCATGCAAACGCAGTGTTTTTCATCCGCATCAGCTTACGCATGACAGCAAAAAACCCGCAGCGTTTGTATGCGTTTTTACATGCGTTTGCGTTTTTTATGTACATGTGTTTGATATTTATAGGAGGGAGTGTCTCAATGGACATGTCTAAATCAGTTCCTGGACATGCGCAGTCCAAAGTACGCAAGCGCATCGAACGCATGCGTACACAAAGACATGGGCAAGCATGCATTCAGTAATCTGTTTTTTTAACGCACTCATCCGCATGCGCATGCCTACGCATATTTGATGGACATTTGCCTCCTCCAAAATTACATGGTGCTTTCTCCGTGCCTTGCCGCACACCAGGAATAAACACATGCATAAGCAAACGCAGGCGAACGCATGCAAATGCATGCACCTGCGTCTACAATGTTAAAGATAGGAAATCTAGACGCATGTGAAACCAGCCTATTATACTAACAGCCACGCACCATTAAAAATATAAAATGATAAGCAGCACTGCGTTCCCCGTTAACTATAATATCTCACTCCCAATACTATAAACGATTCAGTCTGTGACTCCCCAATTAACTGTTCGGCTAAGTGCACATGGAAAATATGCAAGCTTTTACAGTACAGGAAAAATGAATCAGATCCCTGCAGTCTCATGCACCCGCTGCTTATTTTTTCCTTGCAGATTTGCAGTTGATTAAAATCTGTATAATGTCAATTCTTGCAGCTTATTACACCCATACTAATGGGGAAAAATACGTAACAAAAGCATAGCAAAAATATGGGAAAAATTAATGCATTTTACGCAACATTTTTAGTGCCAACATATTAGGATATGCAGCCGAATTTTCTCCTGCAAATTCTGAACGTGTGCAGATAGCCTTAGTCCCTGTCCTGTGTCCACTTCATTCATTATAAGTCATTGAGAGCATCATACTGAATTTGGGGGTGGGAGTAGACATTATCAGGTACTGAGCATCCTTCGCCATCTCCCAATTCATAACAAGTCCCTGTCAGAGTCTTCTCCCACTTTTCAATTCATTATAAAGGGTCCAATGCACCTTATTGCCTCCTCTCTCAATCCCCAATAAATTTTAAGTCCCCGATAGCATCACAATGAATTGTGAGATGGAGGAAGAAGCTATCAGGTGTTTAGCACTCTCCTCCACCACCCAATTCATTTTACATCCATATCTAACATCCTCCTCCCTTCCCCCTGTTCGTAAGTCCATTATAAGTCCTCCTTCCTCCCATCCCAATTCCCCACACCCCTCATTGCCCTCCTTTCCTCGTATCCCATCTTTATCCTCTTCCATACCTCCATCATTGCCCTCTCCATCACCTCCATCATTGCTTTCTCCACGACCCCTCTTTGCCCTCTCCACTACTCCATCATTGCCTTCTCCCCACCTCAATCATTGCCCTCTCCACCACCCCCATCATTGCCCTCTCCACCACCTCCATCATTGTCCCCTTCACCACCCCAATAATTGGTCTCTCCACCATCCCAATCATTGTTCTCCCCTCCACCCCATCATTTCTTTCTCCACACCAACATCATTGTCCTTTCCACCACCTTCATCATTGCCTTCTCCCCACCACCCCATCATTTCCCTTTCCACCACCTTTATCATTATTTTCTCCCTTACTACCCCCATCATTGCCCTCTCCATCACCTCCATCATTGCCTTCTCCCCACCACCATTATAGCCTTCACCCCAACTCTATCATTGCTTTCACCCCACCACCCCATCATTGCCCTATCACCCCCATCATTGCCCTCTCCACCACCTACACACACACACACAGACACACACACTCAAACAGCACCACTCACCTCTCCGCATGTTCCCCCGCAGCTGCAGCATCTTCATCGCTGGCAGCTTCCTCTCTGACACAGTCGTGCTCTGAATGCTGATGTCATCCAGTCACACTGCTGTGTCAGACAGGAAGCGCAGGCAGGAAGAAGGATGGATCCCTGCAGGTCCGCTCTGCTGTCATTTTCTCCTGTGGGCGGTGGAGCTGCAGGGATCGTTCCCTGCCCTCCACACATGAGGGCAATCTGGCCAGGGACCCCCAGAGCCTCAGTGCCGGATAAACAGGCTAGATTCCCCTCTGTGTTAGCCACCCTGCAGGGACACCCCACCTCCTCCAGGCCCCGGTGCAGCTGCAATGGCTGCACTTGAGGTATGACCGCCCCTGGGCTGCGGTGCTCATAACTATGTAATGTGAGTGTCAGGTTACACAACACCAATATTGCTGTAATGGTGCTGGTCTGAGAGATGTGCATTGTTTTTACTTTTTTGGGGGCTCTCCAAAAATACTAATATGTATAGCGCAGACAAAGATATTCTTACAATAGTTATTGCCTTTGTTTCTACCTACTCATGACTATTTTTCTTGTAGATTTTCTGTACATATAAAAAAATTGTGTGCAATTGAAACCTTGACAAAAAAAGAGGTTTCAATTTTCAAAAGTGTTGCATATGCTAGATGTATAAAAAGCAACAATGAGAGCATATTTTGCACAACACCGATTCCAAAAAAGTTGGGATGCTGTGTAAAATGTAAAAAAGACAAGAATGCAATGATATTGAAATATCTTAAACCATATTTTATTCACACCAGAACATATCAGATATTGAAAGTTTGGCGTCTTTCCATTTTATTTGAAAAACATTGCTCAATTAAAAATTGGTGGACCAAAAAAAAATAAAAAATAAAAATTTGGGACAGAGTTAACAAAAGGCTGGAAAAGTAAGTGGGACTAATGGAAAACAGCGAGAGGGTCAATTTTCAACTAAGTCACATGACTATGTATAAGAAGAGCATGCTAGATAAGCAAAGTCTCTCAGAAGCAAATATGGTCAGAGGTTCACTGACCTTCCTCAATGTAAATTTGTAAATACTTTGATTATCCCACAATCTACAGTACATAATATCATCAAACAATTCAGAGATTCTGGAAAAATCAATGTGCAAACAGGATGAGGCAGATGGTCATTATTGAATGCTCGTGATCGACGGACCCTCAGGTGGCAGTGCAATGAAAAGAGGTATGATTTGGTCTTGCAAATTACTGCATGGGCTCAGGAATACTTCTAGAAATCATCATTTGTGAACACAGTTTTCTGTACAATCCACAAATGCAAGTTAGAGCTCTATAATGCAAATAAGAAGTTTCATAACAACACAATCTAGAAACGCTGCCATGTTCTCTGGGCCAAAGCACGTTTGAAATGAGTTGAGGCAAAATGGAAAAATGTTCTGTGGTTAAACGAATCAAAATTTTAAATTTATGGAAATCAGAGATTCCATGTCTTGCAGACTCAAGAGGGGGAACCAACCAGATTGTTATCAGCAATCAATTCAAATTCCTCCATCTCTGATGTTATGGGACAGCATTAGTGCCTATGGCATGTGCAGCTTACACAGCTTTAATTAACCCTGCTGTTCTGTTTAGATTTCACATAAAAAAATTGTACCAAATAAAGTAAACAAAATTAAAAAAAAAAAAAATTCCCACAGAGAGTACCCCCCTAATGACGAAAAGTCAGGGACCCTCAAGTCTCAGAATCACACGCTGAATTTTTATAACATTATAGAATTTCAAAAACGGTCATTTTTCACCAACAGAACAGCAGGGTTTTAAAGTAACTATCATCAGAAAGACAATGCTAAACCACATACTGAATCCATCACTCCAGCATGGCTTCGTAGGAGAAGTGTTTGAGTGATGTCCTGGCCTCCTGCACTCCAGACCTTTCACCAATAGAAAACACTTGGAGGATTATGAACAGAACATCAGGCAAATAAGACCCAGGACTGTAGAGCAGCTAGTTCCCTACACAAGACAAGAATAGGACAACATTCATCTCCCAAAACCCCAGCAATTCATCTCCTCACTTTCCAGATGTTAACAGACTGTTGTAAAATAATAGCTGATGCTACGCAATGGTAGGCATGGACCTGTTCTAACTTTTCTGGGATTTGCTGTTGCCATCAATTCTAAATGAATTTATTTTTTCAAATAAATTGAAAACACGCCTAACTTTCAACTTCCAATCTGTGTTTTATATTCTTTTGTGAATTAAATATGGCTATAAGAGATTTCCAAATCATAGCATGCTTGATTTCTTTACATCTTCCATGGCATACAATCCAATTCCAAAAATGGTGGTATTACAAATAGCAGGAGGCAACCAGTACCACGTAGACAACTTGAAGGTTTATTAATAAAGTGGTCAGCGTATATATAGGAACTGCGATACTAATGGATATACATCTAAAACCTACAGAGCACACAAAAAACAAGGTTTATTAAACCAAAGCCTAATTCAAGAATTTTAGAGGCAAAAAGGAAACAGACCACCAGTCTCAAGCATTTGTCCAAAGAGCCAGAGACAGGGGTTTATTACAAAAGAGTTTACTCAATAGTCACAGATTGAGGTCTTAGCAGCATAAAAAATCATCTACTAAAGGGAATCTTTCAGTAGGATCAACTCTAAGCCGTCTATACGGGCACATAGGTCATAGGAAGCTGAATGTAATGATACCTTGATATCTGTGTTCTGATGTTTTATTCCAGATAAATCCACGTCTTTCTTGTATATAAATGAGCTGATAAGATATATGGGGCGGACAATGATCTGCATGAGAGTCTGCCTCCAAAGATTATTTTTAATAGAAGGAATCATTACCAGTGTGATATGACACAGCGTGTTGAGCGTAGGGGTAGTGGTAGCCATAAGTAAGTTTAAAGTTTGTTGCTTTAAACTTCCAGCATTCTGGGGTAACTAATAAAGGCTGGTCCAGTAGTGGACAACACCTTTTCAATATGCAATGCATGGTGTAATTATTTTCCATGATGCAAAATTGAGGAATAATCTCTCTGCAGACATTAATCAAATAACGAAAGCAGGAAGATTTCAACTCTAAATTTATATTTAGGCTGTTACTCGGGGTATAAGTCAAGTGTTAAGTAAGTAATAAGCAATCATTTGCTTAGTTACTCAACTTTTTAGGTAGAGTTTGAATCGTAGTGTTGAATGCTAAATTTACTTTTCTGTATGTATCCTCTCTCCTACTTTTAAACTACAGTATATAACTTCTGTTTAAACACCTGTTAGCGAACTGTGCAGAAACAAGTTATTGTAAAGATTGCTTTGTGACCGAGCTGATACTCCTACTCCTCTTACTGTACGATTGCTTGATAAAGGGACTGTACCCCAAAACGTAGAGTTGGTGTGGTGCTGGGAGCTACACTTGCTGTGAAGCACTTAACACCTTATACTGATCCCATGGAATATACAACATAATATGGCCTTTGATATTAAGGTTGTATTGTAAAGAGGAGTTTGGATTAGTTGTGCTTTTTCTGTGCATATGATCTTCTATGGGAGGGAGAACCCCTATCCGCTCAACACCTGGATGAGTCAGTAAACTTCCTTTCATTTGCTATACTATAGTATTATGCTGTATGGGGGGCCCATTCTTAGCCATAATAGCACCGTATCTATCCCAAAGGCATTAGCAGCGTGAGCTTTTATTTCCAGCTATTAAGCTCAGACACAAAGAGAAGTTCCTTCTGTTCTATCTAGTGCTCCTCACTGATGACTAGTCTCATTAAAGTGGAAGTCTGGGCATAAGGAATTTGATGGCCTATTTTTAGGATAAGTTATCAGTTGCAGAAGGGGGCTGGTCAGATATCTGGCACTCCCACCGATCAGCAGTTTTTCCTCCAGTTGGATGTAAACATTTTGAAGAAAGCTGCTGAGAGTCTCCATTCAAAGAGTACTGTCCGCCGAAGGCCATGGCCGGCTACTGCTGTACAGCTTCTATTCAAAACAGCAGGAGCTTGAGTATCCACTACACTATGAATGAAGGTGTGCTCCTCAGCGCTGCACAGAGTGTGGAAAATAACCTGCTGATCAGTGGGGACACTAGGTGTCGGGTCCCCACCAATCCGCAATTGATGACCTATCCTATAGATAGGTCATTAAATACCTACTGTATGCCTGATCAACCTATTTAGGAGTAATGTTATCACTTTATTATATTATTATTCAGTTACAACTCACCAAAGGTAAAAAGTAAAATAGGACAGAAGTGCTGATTTAAAAATGTATTCTGCAGCATCATGTCGCTCTAAAAATAACCTTGGAAGGAAGGAAGAATGTGACAGGCAATAACTCTGTACCTCGGCATCCTGCTGTTTGAAACATTTCCAAAAGACAGTTCAGCAATTAATTTCTTGTTGAAATTACATCTTTGTTACAATCGCAGTGGCATCTGATATAGGGGAATTAGAAAGGCACTTTCTACCTGCAGGAGCACATGTGCAGAAGACTAGCAGTCAGAGCTTTGTGGCCTTCAGCACATTCCTTGGGATCACAGATGTATTTGCATTGTAAAGAAGCACCACAGGGGAGCACAGATGTTACACAGACCCAGTGAGTCAATTATTTCTCACACTTGAGCGCCAACCTGCCTTTGACAAACAGTAAACACAAAGACAGATTCCAAAGCGTATACTAGCTAAAAATATATATTTTTAGTTCACCCATCTGTATAGAGGACAGACATTACAAGAGTGGTTGTGGTAATATAGTATTCTGCACCTGGTATGACTTCAGCAAGAAGTCAAGATAGTGAAGGGCAACTTTTCAGATGGAAGAATGGACATTTGTATCCAATACTATAACCTTTATTTTGCCAGTTTCTAATGCACTGTACATGTGTATGGTAGACTAAAGAGACAAGTGGGAGTGGGCTGCTTGTCTTTGTTACAAAACAGTAAAGGTACAGTGTGTTGTCCTGGTTATGTAGGTAAATTGGCAATGGTGTAGTGCACTGGTGGACACACACAAGTGGGCTCCTGGACAAGAACAGTATATGGACTCTTTGCAACCCAAAAATTCATCAGTTACCTTACTTCTGGGACCCTTGTTCTGCTGCAAAAGTTGCACTAATGATATGTCCGCCCCTGGCATAATGGCATGTGGAGGTCTTCCCTGGCAAATGGCAACCAAGGCACGTGTCCGGCTAGCCTCTTTATCTATGTTGTCCCTCTGTAATGCACAGATATCCCTGTATCTTTAACTATGAATTTATATCTCATAGAGTTGTCTAACTACTTTTTATGTCCATGCTTTTTTTAAATTTTCAGAGAATTAAAATATGTAAAAAAAACTGTAACAAAAATCAATAGTTCCCTGTGGAAACAAACAAGCTTGCTAAAAGAACTATGTGAGAATTATACATATAATGCAGGCTTGCATATAAAAAAAAATGCTATGACTACATAGGACAGCTGTTAAACATGCACCTTGTTCCATGTACTCTACTCAAAAATGGTCAAATAGTAACCTGAAGCAAATGTTTTAGTCAGTAGTAAGACACAGATCAAATACCATAAACCCTGTGTATCATTGTTAGGCTGCCGTCACACTAGCAGTATTTGGTCAGTATTTTACATCAGTATTTGTAAGCCAAAACCAGGAGTATAACAATTAGAGGAAAAGTATAATAGAAACATATGCACCACTTCTGCATTTATCACCCACTCCTGGTTTTGGCTACAAATACTGATGTAAAATACTGACCAAATACTGCTAGTGTAACGGCAGCCGTAGGTCTCAAAATAATATCAACAAGTCAAAAGGCTAAGTAGCCATCCTCATTAGACAACCATAAATGTACACGTAGGAAAATAGATATAGGAGAAGCACCATGGACAAACAATGTGATAGACATCAAAGCTGTAAATACAAAGAACATAAAGAGATGGATGCATGAAATGCCAAAAAAGAGTAAAACGCCATGATAGAGGGCTAAGTAGCCATAATCAAGAGGGATATACACATACACCCAGCCATGGTCAAACAAAGAATTAACAAAACGCTTGTCGGGTGTGTTTCCATGGGTGGGTGTAATATATATATATACAGTATATATAGTATATATATGTTCATCTTCAATATGATTGTCTGTAGAACATTTTGCTATTCTTTTTTGGTTTATGATGTATCCATCTCTTTCTGTTGTTTGTGTTTCCAGCATTAATTTCTATCACTTTATTTCTCTATAGTGCTCTTCTTATATCTCTTTACCTACGCTTACATATATGGTTGTCTATTGAGGATGGCTTCTTAGCCTTTTGATATTAAATGTATTTATCATCCTTTACATATTTTATATGTCTGATATCCCATGATCTTTTATTGTACATTTGATTTTATCTTGCATATGAATAGAACTTTGTATTATGTGTATACATACATTTTTTTTTCTTTCCATTTGTTGGTTCTTTTTGGTACTGTGATATTATTAATACCTGAACACATTACACTACCATTATTTGGCCCCATTATCTTGAAAAACAGACGCATCACACCGTCAAAAATGATTTTAAAGTGCTTAAAAAAATCAGACCTTTTAGCTACCCATCTCTTTATCTTGCTATATACATAACCCAAATGGAAAATTATATGACTGTGTCTCATCCAGTAAGTTATATGCTGAGTACAGCAGCTCTTTTAGAAATCAGTTGCAATTACATTTCCTCAGAAAATAGTTTTTTACGTAAAATACATGGACTGATATATGGCAGCCTTACACATAATATTCAATTATTTTATTGTGACATCAAAGTGCTCAGCCAAAGTAGATGATTCCCTGTGCCCTTATGTTATGGCCCTTATGTTATGATATATTACCGTATTTGAAAGTGATGGTCTTGGGTGAATCAAGTGATCTGTTGAACAGTAAAGTGTTATCAATCAGTAGCTATTCAAGAGGTCAGATTGTAATCAGACAATACTCCCAGGGCAGTATACCTCTGGAAATCAATGATTTTTCCAAGTATTTCTTGAAATATTGATATCAAACTGCCTCTGCTTTCCATATTCTTCTATTGCTTCATATTGAACTCTGTTTGTTGTGTAATGTAAAATGAAAAGTGTTATTAAAATTATAATTGAACAATACAATCTAGAAATTCAATAGCCGAGCAGATGATAATGAGAAGTCGAGAAAGCGTTCTTCACAACATATGGATAAAACATGTATGTTCAGCTGCAGGCAAAAGACATTTGTGGCTGCATACGTCTCGGGAAGGAGAGTGTGCATAGGGGATAACTGAAGTATCATTTTCCATTGGTTTTCCCCATCATAGTATTTTTTTTTATACTGCTGCATAGTTAGATGTTATAAAAACTATTTACTGCTCCTTCCATAGCCTGACTTCTGTACCTTCAGAAGATAGAAATTCATTGTTGTAAGAATAATGGAATAAATGTTTTTTTTTAATAAAAAAGCTTATCAGTCAATAGGCTTCACAATAAAAACAGGATACATTTAGTGATGAGCGAGCACTAAAATGCTCGGGTGCTCATTGCTCGGGTAGAGCAAATTGGAATACTCGGGTACTCGGACAGAACAACGAGCCCAATGTAAGTCTATGGGAGACCCGAGCATTTTTACTTCGATCCCCCTGGGGGTCCTTTTAAGGTCTAAAAAGGTCTGAAAATGATGGAAACACTGCTCAAGTGACATGGGAACATCATGGCACATGTCCCTGGAAGCATTTCTGGCTCCTAGGTCCCAGCTGTAAACAATGTTGTCAGAGTTTCACGCCATTTTTACAGGTGTACAAAAAACATACAAAAACAAAACCAAAATGGATTTAGCTGGGAAATATGTTAAGGTACATCCTTTCCAGGGTAATGACTTGTATATAAGGCAAAATAATTAACCCCAGACCAAATTGTTCCTCCACCACTTGGGCTATGTTCACACGCAGCGTTTTTGATACGTTTTTCAACTTTAACATTGCTTTCAATCAATACAAATGCATTCACTGGGAAATGTCATTGTAACATTTAACAACCCTATCTGGTCATGTGGTGTGTGATGCATAAGCAGACACATCTTGTTTCATTTATGAAGGAGGGACTCTTAAAGTCACAAAGCCTATGTTTAGAGGGGCATCAGGCGACATTAATATTCTTAAAGGGCCATTATTAAACAGTGGGTCTCCTATGCTGTTATTGCCTATGCAGTGAGTGGCTGGGCTGCCAAGAATTACGGTGCACCCCAGTACTCCTTTCACGAGAGGTACAAAAGGGATTCCTAAAAAATGTTGCATTGACTGCAAGGCCTGCCCTGCTACCATGTCATATGCACCCCAATAAGCCTGTAAACCCAGGTACTGGATGGCCACAGGAAAACCCACTTCACATTCTTCAGTTGGTCCTGCCATACTGTTTTCCTATGCATTGAATGCAAGGGCCATCTTGACCCAAATTTGCACGCACCCCAATCCCCCTTGGAAGAAACATGAAGGCGGGCCTCATAAAAAACTGTCCCATTACAAAGGCTGTCCATGCTAATGAAGGACAGGGTGTTCATATCATGCATTAAAGTTTTAGTACTATTAGTGTTTTGGTTTTGCTGTGTTATAGCACCACCCAGTGGTGGTTAAATTTATAACCTGTGTTTTTTAGTAATAATTAGAGTGTTGCATTGTGGGTTGCACCAAGGCATTTTGGGATGAGGAACCTCCATTTTCCCTCTGTGTTCTTCTTGGACACACTTATTCTTCTGCTGTGCTGGAAATACCTCACTTGCTTGCCATCCTGGTTAAGTTTATCCGGTTAGATTATTATCCCTGTTCTTGCAATGTAGTATTCTACAGAATGTGATTACTGTATAGCAACTAGTACCTGGGAAATCTATTATCTGTGAGTTACTGTATGTAGTTATGTACATAGGTTGCATCATCCTGTATACTTTTCTATTAGTTGTAAAGTATCAGCTGTGTTATTATTGCCCAATATTTACCCATATCATTTGTATTCTTATAGTTTTACCGCGCTCATGTTTATCAATAAACAAGTTAGACTACAGAGAACAGTCTGCTTATTTGGGAGACAGAAGTGGTTTATGCCGTATGTCAGATCACACACCGTATCAATGTGTATGAAGACAGAACAGTAAAATGGAAGCTAGACGCCGGCGATGACAGTAAAGGAGGCTATAAAAGAACAGATGATTGGCCTCGGGGAGACCAAAACATCCAACACCGCGGAGACACCATCACGTGTTTCTCAACGCAGTGATCCAGAACACTGCCCCCATCCCTTATGGGAAATATGCAAATGCATGTAGGATAGCTGCGGAGACACCATCACGTGTTTCTCAACGCAAGCAGTGAATAGCCAGACCTTTCCCCGGGAAGGAACAACCACAGGAAGGGCAGCATCCAATAAAGGAAAACATCCAATACAGGAAAACCACCTATGCCAAGCATGGTATCCATCCACAGACAGCTGTTTCGGGGTGTTTGCCCCTCATCAGTGTGGAGTAGGAATCTGGCTATTAGGAGCAGTGCCTAGTGAAAGGCTGTAAAAGAACAGATGATTGGCCTCGGGGAGACCAAAACATCCAACACCGCGGAGACACCATCACGTGTTTCTCAACGCAGTGATCCAGAACACTGCCCCCATCCCTTATGGGAAATATGCAAATGCATGTAGGATAGCTGCGGAGACACCATCACGTGTTTCTCAACGCAAGCAGTGAATAGCCAGACCTTTCCCCGGGAAGGAACAACCACAGGAAGGGCAGCATCCAATAAAGGAAAACATCCAATACAGGAAAACCACCTATGCCAAGCATGGTATCCATCCACAGACAGCTGTTTCGGGGTGTTTGCCCCTCATCAGTGTGGAGTAGGAATCTGGCTATTAGGAGCAGTGCCTAGTGAAAGGCTGTAAAAGAACAGATGATTGGCCTCGGGGAGACCAAAACATCCAACACCGCGGAGACACCATCACGTGTTTCTCAACGCAGTGATCCAGAACACTGCCCCCATCCCTTATGGGAAATATGCAAATGCATGTAGGATAGCTGCGGAGACACCATCACGTGTTTCTCAACGCAAGCAGTGAATAGCCAGACCTTTCCCCGGGAAGGAACAACCACAGGAAGGGCAGCATCCAATAAAGGAAAACATCCAATACAGGAAAACCACCTATGCCAAGCATGGTATCCATCCACAGACAGCTGTTTCGGGGTGTTTGCCCCTCATCAGTGTGGAGTAGGAATCTGGCTATTAGGAGCAGTGCCTAGTGAAAGGCTGTAAAAGAACAGATGATTGGCCTCGGGGAGACCAAAACATCCAACACCGCGGAGACACCATCACGTGTTTCTCAACGCAGTGATCCAGAACACTGCCCCCATCCCTTATGGGAAATATGCAAATGCATGTAGGATAGCTGCGGAGACACCATCACGTGTTTCTCAACGCAAGCAGTGAATAGCCAGACCTTTCCCCGGGAAGGAACAACCACAGGAAGGGCAGCATCCAATAAAGGAAAACATCCAATACAGGAAAACCACCTATGCCAAGCATGGTATCCATCCACAGACAGCTGTTTCGGGGTGTTTGCCCCTCATCAGTGTGGAGTAGGAATCTGGCTATTAGGAGCAGTGCCTAGTGAAAGGCTGTAAAAGAACAGATGATTGGCCTCGGGGAGACCAAAACATCCAACACCGCGGAGACACCATCACGTGTTTCTCAACGCAGTGATCCAGAACACTGCCCCCATCCCTTATGGGAAATATGCAAATGCATGTAGGATAGCTGCGGAGACACCATCACGTGTTTCTCAACGCAAGCAGTGAATAGCCAGACCTTTCCCCGGGAAGGAACAACCACAGGAAGGGCAGCATCCAATAAAGGAAAACATCCAATACAGGAAAACCACCTATGCCAAGCATGGTATCCATCCACAGACAGCTGTTTCGGGGTGTTTGCCCCTCATCAGTGTGGAGTAGGAATCTGGCTATTAGGAGCAGTGCCTAGTGAAAGGCTGTAAAAGAACAGATGATTGGCCTCGGGGAGACCAAAACATCCAACACCGCGGAGACACCATCACGTGTTTCTCAACGCAGTGATCCAGAACACTGCCCCCATCCCTTATGGGAAATATGCAAATGCATGTAGGATAGCTGCGGAGACACCATCACGTGTTTCTCAACGCAAGCAGTGAATAGCCAGACCTTTCCCCGGGAAGGAACAACCACAGGAAGGGCAGCATCCAATAAAGGAAAACATCCAATACAGGAAAACCACCTATGCCAAGCATAGTATCCATCCACAGACAGCTGTTTCGGGGTGTTTGCCCCTCATCAGTGTGGAGTAGGAATCTGGCTATTAGGAGCAGTGCCTAGTGAAAGGCTGTAAAAGAACAGATGATTGGCCTCGGGGAGACCAAAACATCCAACACCGCGGAGACACCATCACGTGTTTCTCAACGCAGTGATCCAGAACACTGCCCCCATCCCTTATGGGAAATATGCAAATGCATGTAGGATAGCTGCGGAGACACCATCACGTGTTTCTCAACGCAAGCAGTGAATAGCCAGACCTTTCCCCGGGAAGGAACAACCACAGGAAGGGCAGCATCCAATAAAGGAAAACATCCAATACAGGAAAACCACCTATGCCAAGCATGGTATCCATCCACAGACAGCTGTTTCGGGGTGTTTGCCCCTCATCAGTGTGGAGTAGGAATCTGGCTATTAGGAGCAGTGCCTAGTGAAAGGCTGTAAAAGAACAGATGATTGGCCTCGGGGAGACCAAAACATCCAACACCGCGGAGACACCATCACGTGTTTCTCAACGCAGTGATCCAGAACACTGCCCCCATCCCTTATGGGAAATATGCAAATGCATGTAGGATAGCTGCGGAGACACCATCACGTGTTTCTCAACGCAAGCAGTGAATAGCCAGACCTTTCCCCGGGAAGGAACAACCACAGGAAGGGCAGCATCCAATAAAGGAAAACATCCAATACAGGAAAACCACCTATGCCAAGCATGGTATCCATCCACAGACAGCTGTTTCGGGGTGTTTGCCCCTCATCAGTGTGGAGTAGGAATCTGGCTATTAGGAGCAGTGCCTAGTGAAAGGCTGTAAAAGAACAGATGATTGGCCTCGGGGAGACCAAAACATCCAACACCGCGGAGACACCATCACGTGTTTCTCAACGCAGTGATCCAGAACACTGCCCCCATCCCTTATGGGAAATATGCAAATGCATGTAGGATAGCTGCGGAGACACCATCACGTGTTTCTCAACGCAAGCAGTGAATAGCCAGACCTTTCCCCGGGAAGGAACAACCACAGGAAGGGCAGCATCCAATAAAGGAAAACATCCAATACAGGAAAACCACCTATGCCAAGCATGGTATCCATCCACAGACAGCTGTTTCGGGGTGTTTGCCCCTCATCAGTGTGGAGTAGGAATCTGGCTATTAGGAGCAGTGCCTAGTGAAAGGCTGTAAAAGAACAGATGATTGGCCTCGGGGAGACCAAAACATCCAACACCGCGGAGACACCATCACGTGTTTCTCAACGCAGTGATCCAGAACACTGCCCCCATCCCTTATGGGAAATATGCAAATGCATGTAGGATAGCTGCGGAGACACCATCACGTGTTTCTCAACGCAAGCAGTGAATAGCCAGACCTTTCCCCGGGAAGGAACAACCACAGGAAGGGCAGCATCCAATAAAGGAAAACATCCAATACAGGAAAACCACCTATGCCAAGCATGGTATCCATCCACAGACAGCTGTTTCGGGGTGTTTGCCCCTCATCAGTGTGGAGTAGGAATCTGGCTATTAGGAGCAGTGCCTAGTGAAAGGCTGTAAAAGAACAGATGATTGGCCTCGGGGAGACCAAAACATCCAACACCGCGGAGACACCATCACGTGTTTCTCAACGCAGTGATCCAGAACACTGCCCCCATCCCTTATGGGAAATATGCAAATGCATGTAGGATAGCTGCGGAGACACCATCACGTGTTTCTCAACGCAAGCAGTGAATAGCCAGACCTTTCCCCGGGAAGGAACAACCACAGGAAGGGCAGCATCCAATAAAGGAAAACATCCAATACAGGAAAACCACCTATGCCAAGCATGGTATCCATCCACAGACAGCTGTTTCGGGGTGTTTGCCCCTCATCAGTGTGGAGTAGGAATCTGGCTATTAGGAGCAGTGCCTAGTGAAAGGCTGCTTTCACTAGGCACTGCTCCTAATAGCCAGATTCCTACTCCACACTGATGAGGGGCAAACACCCCGAAACAGCTGTCTGTGGATGGATACCATGCTTGGCATAGGTGGTTTTCCTGTATTGGATGTTTTCCTTTATTGGATGCTGCCCTTCCTGTGGTTGTTCCTTCCCGGGGAAAGGTCTGGCTATTCACTGCTTGCGTTGAGAAACACGTGATGGTGTCTCCGCAGCTATCCTACATGCATTTGCATATTTCCCATAAGGGATGGGGGCAGTGTTCTGGATCACTGCGTTGAGAAACACGTGATGGTGTCTCCGCGGTGTTGGATGTTTTGGTCTCCCCGAGGCCAATCATCTGTTCTTTTACAGCCTTTCACTAGGCACTGCTCCTAATAGCCAGATTCCTACTCCACACTGATGAGGGGCAAACACCCCGAAACAGCTGTCTGTGGATGGATACCATGCTTGGCATAGGTGGTTTTCCTGTATTGGATGTTTTCCTTTATTGGATGCTGCCCTTCCTGTGGTTGTTCCTTCCCGGGGAAAGGTCTGGCTATTCACTGCTTGCGTTGAGAAACACGTGATGGTGTCTCCGCAGCTATCCTACATGCATTTGCATATTTCCCATAAGGGATGGGGGCAGTGTTCTGGATCACTGCGTTGAGAAACACGTGATGGTGTCTCCGCGGTGTTGGATGTTTTGGTCTCCCCGAGGCCAATCATCTGTTCTTTTACAGCCTTTCACTAGGCACTGCTCCTAATAGCCAGATTCCTACTCCACACTGATGAGGGGCAAACACCCCGAAACAGCTGTCTGTGGATGGATACCATGCTTGGCATAGGTGGTTTTCCTGTATTGGATGTTTTCCTTTATTGGATGCTGCCCTTCCTGTGGTTGTTCCTTCCCGGGGAAAGGTCTGGCTATTCACTGCTTGCGTTGAGAAACACGTGATGGTGTCTCCGCAGCTATCCTACATGCATTTGCATATTTCCCATAAGGGATGGGGGCAGTGTTCTGGATCACTGCGTTGAGAAACACGTGATGGTGTCTCCGCGGTGTTGGATGTTTTGGTCTCCCCGAGGCCAATCATCTGTTCTTTTACAGCCTTTCACTAGGCACTGCTCCTAATAGCCAGATTCCTACTCCACACTGATGAGGGGCAAACACCCCGAAACAGCTGTCTGTGGATGGATACCATGCTTGGCATAGGTGGTTTTCCTGTATTGGATGTTTTCCTTTATTGGATGCTGCCCTTCCTGTGGTTGTTCCTTCCCGGGGAAAGGTCTGGCTATTCACTGCTTGAGTAAAGGAGGCTAGACACCAGCGATAGCAAATACCACTTACGCAGCCGCTTGTACCACACCGCACTGCCTGCAGATACCGCAGCGGCCGCCATACAGTCACAAGTACCGAGAGTGCAGCCCACCAAGCACGACACGTCTCAGTCCACGCTGAAGTCATTCCTACCCGCTCTGAGACGTCCTACGGCCTGCAAACGGACACAAAATGTCTGCAAGTCGAGCATCTTCACTCGGGATGAGGTCCCAAACAAGCCGCTCTAGCAAGTCTTCCTCGAAAAGGTCTGTCACCCTCGCCTGAGCAGAAGCTGAGGCGGCAAAAGTAAGATCCTCCTTCGCTGCACAAGAGATGCAGTTAAAGTTAAGACAAGCAGAGCAAGAAGCAGAAAGAGCTCGCCTGCAAGCAGATAGAGAAGCAGAAAGAGCCCACCAAGCAGAAAGAGCCCGCCTGCAAGCAGAGCAAGAAGCAGAAAGAGCCCGCCTGCAAGAAGAGCAAGAAGCAGAAAGAGCCCGCCTGCAAGCCGATAGAGACGCAGATACAGCACGCCTGCGAGCGACCTTAGAAAGGCTTTCTGCTGAAAAAGAAGCAGCAGCCACAATAGCCAAAGCTGAGTTCTTAGAAGCCGTCGATTTTCCTGAATCTAAGCATGACAGCAACGTACGTGGACCAGACCTTGATTGTCAGGACCCTGCTCAACGCGTCTCAGAATACGTCCACCAACATCCCAGAATAGAAGACAACTCTGATCCGTTACACTAACCAGCCTATACAGATTACCAGAGATCTTTCCTCCAAACACCGTACTGGAAGCAGGAAGGTATACTGCGAAACGACATCGACCACCACTACCGTCTTACAGAACAGAAGGTAGGGCCTCCTCCCAGACTGACAGGGACACCCTTCGCTTCGGAATGGTTTTATAGACTTTCCTAAGCCAGAAGCTCCTACCAGGTATGAGGATGCACCACACACACCGCATGACAACAGCACACCAGCTCATGTTGGCACTGACTCAGCCACTATGAACTTTGCAAGGTTCTTTACCCGCCGGGAGCTGGTGACCAAGGGACTTGTAAAGTTCACTGATCGAGCTGAAAGCTACAGAGCATGGCAAGCCTCTTTCCAGAATGCCAGAGACTTGCATCTTTCCAGTAGTGAAGAGTTAGATCTACTGGTTAAGTGGCTTGGGAGCGAGTCAGCTGAACACACCAAAAGAATCAGGAACATTAACATAAAGTACCCACACACAGGACTTCGCATGGTGTGAGAGAGACTCGAAGAATGTTATGGGTCAATAGAAGCTATAGAAAATGCTTTGTATAAAAGAATTGATGATTTCCCTAAGATAGCAAATAAGGGTTATGAAAAGCTCAGGGAACTGAGCGACTTGTTAATGGAGGTACATGCTGCTCAGGCAGAAGGTGACCTACCAGGGTTGGCATTCCTGGACACTGCCAGAGGTGTCAACCCGATTGTCCGAAAGCTCCCTTACAACTTACAAGAAAAGTGGGTCAGTCACGGGTCCCGTTACAAACAGGCTCATAAGGTACCATTTCCTCCTTTCAGGGTGTTTGTAGACTTTGTTGCTCAGCAGGCTAAAGTTAGAAATGACCCCAGTTTCGATTTCACTATGTCATGTACCACTGCCTCTGGTGTAAAACCCAGTAAAACACCAGTGGCAGTCCACAAAACTAATGTTACCTCCACAGGTTTTCCTTACAGGGCAAGTAAGTCCTGTCCAGAAGAGGACAAACCCCAAGATCTCAGCAAACACTGCCCCCTACACAAGAAACCTCATCCTCTACTAAAATGTAGAGCCTTCAGGGAGAAGTCTCTAGAAGACCGTAAGAGTTTCCTAAAGGAAAACAAGATATGCTTCAGATGCTGCGTGACGACCTCACACTTCGCCAAGAACTGTGAAACCAGTATGAAATGCACAGAATGTAGTAGTGTGGAGCACAACACGGCCTTACATCCTGGACCACCCTCAGGGGTATTGTCGCAAGTAGAAGAGTCTGCCGAAAAACAGATGGACACTGACATGGACACCCCAGTGGTCACTTCTCAGTGTACAGAGATCTGCAAGGAACTCATAGCAGGAAGATCCTGCTCGAAGATCTGTCTTGTCAGAGTATTCCCAGTGAGCCAACGGGATAAGGCAATCAAGGTATATGCAATCTTTGACGATCAGAGCAACAGGTCTCTAGCTAAGTCCTTTCTCTTCGACACCTTCAACATTGCTGGTCCCGGCTCTCCGTACTACTTGAAGACATTTGCAGGTACTGTCGAGTCGGTGGGGAGGAAAGCGACCGGATTCAAAGTAGAGTCTATCGATGGTCAAACCTGCTTATCCTTGCCATCAATACTGGAGTGCAACCAGATTCCCGACAACAGGTCTGAGATACCTACACCAGAGGTAGCAGCTCATCACACCCACTTGAGATGTATAGCTCACCTGATACCAGAGCTTGACCAAGGAGCTCCTATCGTCTTACTCCTCGGAAGAGACATACTACGGGTCCACAAGGCAAGAGGACAGGTTAACGGCCCACAAAACGCCCCATATGCTCAGAGACTTGACCTAGGATGGGTCATTGTGGGAGATGTCTGTTTGGGTGGGGCACACAGGCCGACATCAGTCAACAGCATGCTCACCAATACCCTCGAGAATGGACATCCGTCTCTCTTCCAGCCATGCGAGAGCAGTTTCCTGATTAAAGAATTGCCACACCACACCCCCTCCACCTTGTCCGTTAGCTGATCCTTCCTGTGAAGACCATGCATGCGACGGTGAGCAAGATCATATAGGGTGCACAGTTTTCCACAGGACAAGAGAAGACAACCAGGTAGCAACGTCCATAGAGGACAGACTGTTCTTGGACATCATGGAGCGAGAGATAGTAAGAGATGAATCAAAGAGTTGGGTCGCACCTTTACCATTCAAACCACAGAGGCAACGCTTACCCAACAACAGAGAACTTGTCTACAGTCGATTTGTCTCCCTTACACGCAAACTGCAGAAGGCACCAGAAACAAGAGAACACTTCTTTACCTTCATGGAGAGAATATTCCAGAGTGGCCACGCGGAAATTGAACCTGTACTTCAAGATTCCGAGGAATGTTGGTACTTACGTATTTTCGGTGTGTATCATCCGAAGAAACCAGGTCAGATAAGAGTAGAATTTGACTCAAGTGCCAGATACGAAGGTGTTTCTCTAAACGACATCTTTCTGTCTTGTCCAGACCTCAACAACAGACTTCTGGGAGTACTTCTTTGTTTCCGCAAAGATGCAGTAGCATTTATGGCCGACATACAACAGATGTTTCACTGCTTCCTTGTTAAAGAAGAACACAGAAACTACTTGAGGTTTTTCTGGTACCACGATAATGACCCCTACAAGGACATCGTGGAATATCGTATGAAGGTACACATCTTTGGGAACAGCCCCTCCCCTGCTGTCGCTATCTATGGCCTCAGATATTCAGCCAGAGAGGGTGAAGCGAAGTATGGATCGGATGTAAGATCGTTTGTAGAAAAGGATTTCTACGTAGATGATTGCCTGAAATCCACACCCACAGAGGAGTCGGCAGTCAGTCTCCTGAAAAGGGCACAAGAAATGCTCGCTTCATCCAATTTGAGGTTGCACAAAATTGCTTCCAACAGCCAAAAACTAATGGCAGCCTTTCCCTCTCAAGTTTACTCAACCGATTTGAAAGACTTGGATTTAAGCACAGACTCCCTTCCTATGCAGCGGAGCCTGGGTTTACTCTGGGATTTGAAAAAGGATGCATTCACCTTCCAGATCAGCGAAGAAGAGAAACCCTTCACGCGTAGAGGCATCCTGTCCATTGTAAACAGCTTGTACGATCCTCTGGGATTTGTAACCCCTGTAACTATCCAAGGTAAAATGATGTTGAGAGACTTCACCCAAGAGACGTCCAATTGGGATGATCCGCTTCCCAGCGAGAAAAGAGACTTGTGGGTAAGATGGAAGAACTCTTTAGAAGCCCTGTCAAGTCTCTACGTGGCACGACCATATGCTTCTGTGCCATCAACAGAAATCAAGATGCAAAGGCTTTGTATCTTCTGCGATGCCTCAACCAAAGCAATTGCAGCAGTGGAGTATTTGAAAACTACTGACATCAATGAACAATGCCACGTAAGGCTTGTTATGAGCCGGACAAAACTGGCCCCACTCCGTGAACACACAGTACCCAGACTGGAACTCTGTGCAGCTGTGCTAGCAGTAGAATTAGCTGAGCTTATCTCGACAGAAATGGACCTGGAAATCAAAGAAGTCGAGTTCTACACTGACAGCAAGGTAGTGCTGGGGTACATTTGCAATGAAACTCGTCGCTTCTATGTCTACGTCAGCAATCGGGTGCTAAGGATCAGGAGATCCACCGACCCTAAACAGTGGCACTATGTGTCCACAAACCACAATCCTGCGGACCACGCCACCAGATCCATTGAAGCAAGACACCTTGAGGACACTACCTGGTTTACTGGCCCTACATTCTTATACCGTTCAATGCCATACTTGGACGAGTCAAACATCTTTGAACTGGTAGATCCAGAGGCAGATGAGGAATTCCGCCCTCAGGTATCCGTTCTACGTACGGTGACTAAAGACAATCACTTCAAATCCCACCGTTTCAACAGGTTCTCAACTTGGAACTCGCTTGTTCGTGCCCTCGTTTGTTTAATTCATGTGGCTCGATCCTACAAGTCAACGTCACCCGCCATTCAGAAGCCTTGCAAAGGTTAGCATCACTGCAAGCTTGCCTCTACCGTTACAAACATGGAAAATGCCAAGAACGTTATAATTCGCACCATACAATGTGAATGTTATGCCAAAGAATTAGATAACCTCAATAAAGGCCAACCTGTTTCTAGAGATAGTGTCTTGAAGAAGCTTGATCCAATCATTGACCAGGATGGGCTGTTAAGAATTGGGGGTCGTCTTCAAGAAGCTGAAGTGTAATTTTGGGAGAAACACCCTATAATAATTCCTGGACATCATCATGTCACGACCCTGCTTGTGCAACACCACCACGTCTTGGTGAAACATCAGGGCCGACTGTTTACCGAAGGAAATCTACGAACTGCTGGACTATGGATAGTCGGAGCAAAGCGCTGCGTGAGTAAACTCATTTACAATTGCGTGATTTGTCGCAAACTCCGTGGCGGGACTCAAAAGCTGAAGATGGCCAATCTCCCATCGGACAGACTTAGTACAGAACCTCCTTTTACCAACATCGGACTGGACGTATTCGGGCCATGGTCTGTGGTTGCACGGCACACTAGAAGAGTCCAAGCCAACGCCAAATCCTGGGCGGTTATGTTCACCTGTATGTCCATCAGAGCAGTCCACATCGAAGTAATTGAGTCCATGGACACTTCAGGGTTTATAAATGCACTCCGACGTTTCATCGCCATCAGAGGTCCCATGAAGCACATATGCTCCGATAGAGGTACCAACTTTGTAGGAGCAGTGAAAGAACTTCAAATTCCTTCCAACCTAGACACCACCAGCGTGGAAAGATACCTGAGTGAGCAGGGATGCACCTGGACCTTCAATCTTCCACACTCTTCTCACATGGGAGGTGCTTGGGAGAGGATGATAGGAATGGCACGCAGAATCCTTGATTCCATTTTCTTGCAAGCAGGTAGCACAAGACTCACACATGAAAGTTTGACCACATTCCTGGCAGAAGTTTCGGCCTTCATTAATGCTAGACCATTGACTTCACTTTCTAGTGACTCTGAGGATCCGACCATTCTCACTCCTGCCATGTTACTTACTCAGAAAGCCAGCATTCTCAGCACTCCACCTGGAGAATTTAGCAACAAGGACCTCTACAGAAGACAATGGAGACAAGTCCAAAGTCTCTCCAATACCTTCTGGGACAGATGGAGGAAGCAGTACCTCTCCACCTTACAACCAAGGAAGAAGTGGCAGACCGACAAACCAAACATCAAAACCGGTGATGTCGTTCTCATGAAAGACAGCCAGTCTCACCGTAATGAGTGGCCACTAGGCCTCATCACTAAAATATTCCCAAGCAAAGATTGGAAGGTGCGTAAGGTCGAGGTCAAAGTAGGCAAGTCCGGGGAGAGTAAACTATTCCTCAGACCAGTTGCGGAACTTGTCTTACTGTTTTCGCCAAAAGAACCTGTAGGTGGCATCGGTTGATGCCAAGCGGGGAGTGTTCTGTCCATGCTAATGAAGGACAGGGTGTTCATATCATGCATTAAAGTTTTAGTACTATTAGTGTTTTGGTTTTGCAGTGTTATAGCACCACCCAGTGGTGGTTAAATTTATAACATGTGTTGTTTAGTAATAATTAGAGTGTTGCATTGTGGGTTGCACCAAGGCATTTTGGGATGAGGAACCTCCATTTTCCCTCTGTGTTCTTCCTGGACACACTGTTATGATCTGGTGGCCTAAGAGCAGCATGGGACGTACTCTGGAGAAGGTGGTACCTGTACTGACCGCAGACCCTGAACCTAACACCGCAACTAGAAGTAGCCGTGGAATGTACCTAGCGCTCCCTAGACATCTCGACACAGCCGGAGGACTAATTACCCCTAGAGATAGAAAAGGGAAAACTATCTTGCCTCAGAGAAATTCCCCAAAGGACAGGCAGCCCCCCACAAATATTGACTGTGAGAGGAGAGGGAAAGAACATACACAGACTGAAATGAGAATTTAGCAAAGGAGGCCACTTCTAGGTAAATAGAAAGGACAGGACAGAGTACTATGCGGTCAGTATTAAAAAAACTAGAAAATATCCACCACAGAAAATACAAAAACTCCACAGCTAACTAAAGATATGGAGGGTATATCTGCATCTCCAGAGATACCAGCTTGGCTAAAAAAATCCTAATACAGACCAAGCTGGACAAGACAAAACATAGAAAGGAACTGTGCAATAAGACCACAACATGTGGACAGCAAATCAAGTCCAGAACTTATCTTTGATGAAAAGAACTGCAAAGCAGAAGGAACCAGGCAGGGATGTGAATCCTCCAGGAACAATGGACAACTGGCACTGACTAAAGGGTGAAGCAAGACTAAATAGCCCTGTCCAAATTGCAAAAGGTGAAAACACCTGATAAATGCTGTGATTCAGAGACAGCAGCGCTACCACTTACAACTACCGGAGGGAGCCCAAGAGCAGAATTCACAACACACACGTATTCTTCTGCTGTGCTGGAAATACCTCACTTGCTTGCCATCCTGGTTAAGTTTATCCGGTAAGATTGTTATCCCTGTTCTTGCAATGTAGTATTCTACAGAATGTGATTACTGTATAGCAACTAGTACCTGGGAAATCTATTATCTGTGAGTTACTGTATGTAGTTATGTACATAGGTTGCATCATCCTGTATACTTTTCTATTAGTTGTAAAGTATCAGTTGTGTTATTATTGCCCAATATTTACCCATATCATTTGTATTCTTATAGTTTTACCGCGCTGATGTTTACCAATAAACAAGTTAGACTACAGAGAACAGTCTGCTTATTTGGGAGACAGAAGTGGTTTATGCCGTATGTCGGATCACACACCGTATCAACATGTATGAAGACAGAACAGCGGGTCTCCTAGACTTGTAATGCCCATACACTAAACAAACATTTTCTCCTGGAGGGTACAAATCAACATACTGTATAAATATTTTTATTACGGGCATCATAAACACCCTTGCAAAAAACTAGAGTGGCTGTAGCAGCACAGAACATATTAACCCTGGTGATCTAGTGGCGGTGGATGTTGAGACATGGAGAAAGGACTCATTAAATAATAGGCCCAATTTAAAGGAGCAGGTTTCCTAGACTTGGAATGCCCACACACTAAGTGTATGGGCTGACAAACATTTCCCTACATTTTTAAAAACATTTTTATGGGGATCATAGACATCCTTGCCAAAAAATCGACTGGCTGTAGCAGCATAGCACACGTTCACCCTGGTGTTCTAGTTGTGGTGGATGATGAGGATGAGGACAAGGAGGAGGAGTACACCAAATAGCCAAAATCAGGAAGCGTATACCCATGTGTGGGTGTGAAGAGGTGCATGGGAATACACCTCCCAAAAAGACACTGTATTGGAGGTTATGTTTCGCTGTCATTTGGTGGTGTAGAGAAGTCTGGCCCAATCCAGCCCTTGTTCATTTTTATAACAGTCAGCCTATCTGCATTTTCCGTTGACAGGCGAATGCGCTTATCTGTGATAATTCCACCAGCGGCACTAAAAACCCGCTCTGACAAACGGCTAGCGGCAGGGCAGGCCAGGACCTCTAAGGCATAGAGAGACAGTTCATGCCACGTCTCCAGCTTTGATACCCAATAATTAAAAGGCACAGAGGAATCACGGAGGACGTTGGTACGGTCAGCAAGGTACTCCCTCAGCATCCTAGAAAACATTCCATTCCTTGTGACATTACCCCACGCCTCAGGGTCAGGGAGATGGGAGGGTCTGAGAAAGTTGTCCCAGAACTTTGACAGTGTTCCCCTGCCTCTGCTGGATTGGAGTTGTGTCTCTCTCACCTGTACTCCTTTGTTGTCCAATGAACTGTTGTGTCTGCCGCCAGCGTTTTGAGATGGGAATTTTTATACTAATTTTGCAACAATGGCCCTCTGATAATGCAGCATTTTAGTACACCTGTCTGCCCCTGGAAGAAGAGATTGAAAGTTCTCCTGGTAGTGTGGGTCTAAAAGTGTCACTACCCAGTAATGACTGTTACCCACAATTATTACAATACGAGGGTCACGGGAAAGGCAGCGCAACATAAAGTCAGCCATGCGTGCCAGACTGGTAATAGGCAAGCTTTCTGTGTCCTCACCAACAGGACGACTGACCAAGTGTCCTCCTCCTTCTCCTCTTCCTTCCTGTCCTCAGGCCATCCACACTGAACAGACGGTATAACAGTTGTGCTTGTAGTACCGTTTACAGCCCATGAAAGTAGCTCCTGTTCTTCTTTCTCCTCCTCTTCCTCATTGTCAAATAATCCACATTGGGATGACATGAGGCTGGGCTGTGTGAAATCACCCTGTATGGTTCCTTGCTCCATGTCCTCCTGCTCCGCCTGCAATGCATCCTCTTTCATTGAGAGCAGAGAGCTTTTCAGAATGCAGAGAAGCGGGATGGTGACGCTAATTATGGTGTCATCGCCGCTCACCATCTTGGTGGACTCCTCAAAGTTTTGGAGGATGTTGCATATGTCTGACATCCATGTCCACTCCTGAGGTCTTATGTGTGGAGTCTGTACAAAAGATCTAACCCCAGCACACTCCAAAAACATGAAGACAGAACTGTTGCTTTCAAAGTTTTTTAATATATCTTGTGCAAAATAGAATGGTTCGCAACGTTTCGGCTCAGGTATGAGCTTTCGTCAGGAAGACAATCTTATGGAGCCTTTGCCTCCACACTGAAGTGATCACTAACAAGGACACAGGGTGGGAGCCACATGCCAGCTTCAGCCTTTCCTAAAAACAGTGACTAAGGCTCATTGTGGTCTAACTACCTCTTACAACACCTTAAGTGCATTCCATTACTTTTTAAAGATACAAAGGCTAAGTCTACCTCAACACATCTGTATTCCTAGCAATTGATAACAAAGGATAGTCTACTATGGATGTAAACAGTTTCATTTAATTCCATTCTGCTGGCCAATCAAGACCACTTTTGTCAGACTTCCATAGGGCAATCTGAGAGCCCAGGACCTATATACTACCATAACATTGTGTCCTGAAGAAGGCTCGTGCCTGAGGCAAAACGTTGTAAACCATTCTCTTTTGCACAAGATATATTAAAAAAACTTTGAAAGCAACAGTTCTGTCTTCACGTTTTTGGAGTGTGCCGGGGTTAGATCTTTTGTATTGTCTTACTGTTTTACCCCCAAGCACCTAACAGTGGTTGAGTTGAGTGATGTGTGGAATCTGACCTGAATAATGATGGCCTTGTTGATGTTGGTATTCAACAACTGCACTCTTCTGCTCACAAATCCTTTCCAACATCTGCAGTGTAGAGTTCCAACACGAGGGGACATCACACACCAGTCGGTGAGCCAGAAGCTGCAATCGCTACTGAAGCACAGCAAGGGCAGCTGAAGCTGTAGTTGACTTTCTATAATGGGCACACAGGTGGTATTCTTTCACAAGCAGATCCGGCAGCTCCGGGTAGCTTTTTAGAAACCGCTGAACAATGAGGTTAAGCACATGGGCCAGGCATGGTACGTGTGTCAGTTCGCCTCGCCTCAGAGCTGCCACCAGGCTCCTGCCATTGTCACACACATCCATGCCTGGCTGTAGTGTCATGTCGGATGCTGTTCAGACCAGGTCGTTTGACAGACAGCGGTAATTCCGCTTTTGACCACTATTTGCTCATTGGCGTCGGCTAGATTTTATCTAGCTGTTCCGGGGTTAATTTACCTGATCCTCGGATTGGAAGCTGGGCCATGCCCATTGCCTTTAAATAGTTCTCCTGATCATTGGGCGTTGCCGATTATAGCTTCTGTCTTGTGCGTTGTTATCTCGGTCTGGAGTGGAGAGCTGGTTGTTGGAGATTCGTTGCTGGTGGTGTATTTTCCTTAGTCTTATTTACTCCTTCCTATATTTGTATTTATTTTGCCCTGCACATTTATAGTGTATTCCTGAGTGACTGCGGCGTGGTGTATCAGTTGGCACACAGCAAATACTCACCATATGTATTTGTATAATCTATATCATGGCTGCTGCTTTCACACACAATCACCGCCCTTGCATCAACTCTTTACACTCCATCCATATTGGCCCCTCTGTCCTGGCCTCTCCTATGTATAGCACTCATGCTCTGTTCACATTGCTTAACAGTACAGATCCATTCAGTCCCACCATCCAACACAAGAGACGCTCTCACAAATCACTTAACCATCTGCTCACTCTTTCTATCCTCCTTCTCCTAGTTGCTGGAGACATCTCTCCGAACCCCGGCCCCCCATGTTATAGCCAGTCAAACCTCCCAACTGCTACACCCAGAAACCCCTCTAACCTTATTAATATTCCATGCATGCCTTCTGTCTCTTTCAATTGTGCTCTTTGGAATTCTCGCTCTGTGTGTAATAAACTCTCCTTCATTCATGACTTCTTCCTTTCTAACTCTCTTAATCTCCTGGCTCTTACTGAAACCTGGATCCAGCAGTCAGACACCACCGCTGCTGCTGCTCTCTCATTTGGTGGACTACACTTTTCTCATACCCCAAGATCAGACAACAGAGCAGGTGGAGGCGTTGGTCTGCTCCTTTCACCCAAATGTACCTTCCAAGTTATCCCCCAAGTACCCTCACTTGTATTCCCTTCCTTTGAGGTCCATGCTGTCAGATTCTACGTCCCCTTCTCCATGCGAGTGGCGGTGGTGTATCGTCCTCCCGGCCCCTCTCACCAGTTCCTGGATCATTTTGCCACCTGGCTTCCACACTTTCTCTCTTATGACACCCCCACCCTCATCATGGGTGATTTCAATATCCCAATTGCTTCTCCCCTCTCCCCATCTGCTTCTCACCTTTTATCTCTAACCTCCTCTTTCGGCCTCTCGCAGCATACTAACTCTCCAACACATGATGATGGAAACTCCCTTGATTTGGTCTTCTCCCGGCTTTGCTCACTGGATGATTTCACAAACTCCCCTCTCCCGCTCTCTGACCACAACCTTCTTTCATTCTCTATCAAGAACTGCCATCCCGCTCAGGTCATCCCCACTTTCCACACTTATAGAAACATACAGGCCATTAACACCCAGAAACTTATGAAGAACTTGCAGTCTTCATTGGCCCCAATCTCCTCCATCTCTTGTCCTGATTCTGCTCTGAAGCATTACAATGAAACCCTGCAAAGTGCCCTGGAAGAAGCTGCACCTCCTATACATAGAACAACTCGGCACAGACGGCGACAACCGTGGCACACACTGCAAACACGTTTCCTGCAGCGGTGCTCCAGGTGCGCCGAACGTCTGTGGAGAAAATCTAATCTGCCCGAAGATTTCATCCATTATAAGTTCATGTTAAAAACATACAACTCTGCCCTTCACCTCTCCAAACAAACCTATTTCAACACCCTCATCACCTCGCTGTCCAATAACCCTAAACGTCTCTTTGACACTTTCCGGTCCCTACTCAACCCAAGAGAGCAGGCCCCAACCACAGATCTCCACGCTGACGATCTGGCCAATTACTTCAAAGAAAAAATTGACCACATTCGACAGGAAATCATTTCCCAATCTCTTCATACCAAGCACTGTCCTCCCTCCCCCACTGCATCTAGTTCACTCTCTGACTTTGAACCAGTTACAGAAGAAGAAGTAAGCAGGCTCCTTGCATCTTCTCGCCCGACCACTTGCACCAGCGACCCCATTCCGTCGCATCTCCTCCAGTCCCTTTCCCCGGCTGTCACCTCTCACCTAACAAAAATATTCAACCTTTCCCTCACTTCCGGTATTTTTCCCTCCTCATTTAAGCATGCCATCATACATCCACTACTTAAAAAGCCCTCCCTCGATCAAAATTGTGCCGCTAATTATAGACCTGTCTCTAATCTTCCCTTCATCTCTAAACTCCTGGAACGCCTGGTCCACTCCCGTCTTACCCGCTATCTCTCAGATAATTCTCTTCTCGACCCTCTTCAATCTGGTTTCCGCTCTTTACACTCTACTGAAACTGCCCTCACTAAAGTCTCTAATGACCTACTAACAGCTAAATCTAATGGTCACTATTCCATGCTAATTCTCTTGGATCTCTCCGCAGCATTCGACACTGTGGATCATCAGCTCCTCCTCACTATGCTCCGCTCCATCGGCCTCAAGGACACCGTTCTCTCTTGGTTCTCCTCCTATCTCTCTGGCCGATCCTTCACTGTTTGTTTTGCTGGTTCCTCCTCCTCTCACCTTCCCCTTACTGTTGGGGTTCCTCAAGGATCAGTCCTAGGCCCCCTCCTCTTCTCTTTGTATACTGCCCCTATTGGACAAACAATCAGTAGATTTGGTTTCCAGTACGATCTCTATGCTGACGACACCCAATTATATACCTCTTCTCCTGTTATCACGCCGACCTTTTTAGAAAACACCAGTGATTGTCTTACCGCTGTCTCTAACATCATGTCCTCCCTCTATCTGAAACTGAACCTGTCAAAAACTGAACTCCTCGTGTTCTCTCCCTCTACAAACCTACCTTTGCCCGACATTGCCATCTCTGTGTGCGGTTCCACCATTACTCCAAAGCAACATGCCCGCTGCCTTGGAGTCATCCTTGATTCCGAGCTTTCATTCACCCCCCACATCCGATCACTGGCTCGCTCTTCTTATCTGCATCTCAAAAACATTTCCAGAATTCGCCCTTTTCTTACTTTCGACTCTGCAAAAACTCTTACTGTCTCACTTATTCATTCTCGTCTGGACTATTGTAACTCTCTACTAATTGGCCTACCTTTTACCAGACTCTCCCCGCTCCAATCTGTCCTGAATGCTGCTGCCAGGATCATATTCCTCGCCAACCGTTACACCGATGCCTCTACCTTGTGCCAGTCATTACACTGGCTACCCATCCAATCCAGAATCCAGTACAAAACTACTACCCTCATCCACAAAGCACTCCATGGCTCAGCACCACCCTACATCTCCTCTCTGGTCTCAGTCTACCAACCTACCCGTGCCCTCCGCTCCGCTAATGACCTCAGGTTAGCATCCTCAATAATCAGAACCTCCCACTCCCGTCTCCAAGACTTTACACGTGCGGCGCCGATTCTTTGGAATGCACTACCTAGGTTAATACAATTAATCCCCAATCCCCACAGTTTTAAGCGTGCACTAAAAACTCATTTGTTCAGATTGGCCTACCGCCTCAACGCATTAACCTAATTATCCCTGTGTGGCCTATTAATAAAAAACAACAACATAATCACGTTCCTCCATCATGTTCTCATACACTTTATGCAGTTAATAGCCTCTGTGTCTGTACTGTTACATACTTAGGCAGTTAACTGGTTCATGCAGCTTTACATGAACACCCGAGCCTTACACTATGGCTGGTCCAAATAACTAAAGCAATTGTTACCATCCACCTCTTGTGTCTCCCCTTTTCCTCATAGATTGTAAGCTTGCGAGCAGCAGGGCCCTCATTCCTCCTGGTATCTGTTTTGAACTGTGATTTCTGTTATGCTGTAATGTCTGTTGTCTGTATAAGTCCCCTCTATAAGTTGTAAAGCGCTGCGGAATATGTTGGCGCTATATAAATAAAATTATTATTATTATTATTATTATATTTTCCTTTATCCTTGTCTGTGCTAACTGTGGGTATTGGTATATTACCTCTTCACTGGGTGGTGGGCGAAGGTTTCAGCCTAGGGTTGAAACAGGAGACAGGGTGAGGTTCGAGGCCTGGACATGCACACCATCAGTGTAAACTCCAGGTAGAGGGTCAGTCAGGATTTCCCTAGTCTGAGGGAAATTGCAGGGGCCCGGGTTATTAGCTCTCGCTCACCTAGTTCCCCCGTGACATTATAATCGGCCCAACAACAAAAAAGAAAAAAAAAAAAGGGGTTTCTTTTTTTTCTTTTGTCATGGATCCCATGACTTCCATAACCCGCCAGTTGGAGGCGCTGTCCCTACAGGTCACTGACTTGAGGGGGCAGTTCAGCAACAGGGACTAGCAGTATCTAATGTGCAAGCTGGAGCGACAAGGAAGAGTTGCTGAGCCTAAATTCCCTTTGCCTGAAAAATTTGCTGGGGAACGCAGTAAATTGGCTTCTTTTCGTGAAGCTTGCAAACTATATTTCTGTATGCGCCCGATCTCCTCGGGTAATGAGGCTCAGCGTGTGGGCCTGGTGTTGTCATTGTTAAGCGGGGATCCCCAAGCATGAGCGTTTTCTTTGCCATCTGATTCTGCTGCATTTGACTCTGTGGAGAGTTTTTTTTCCTCTCTTGGAAAAATCTACGATGAACCTGACAGAATGGCTCTAGCAGAATCTAAGATACGCACTATTCGCCAGGGGGAGCGAGTTGCAGAGGATTACTGTTCTGAATTTCGTCGCTGGGCGATCGATACACATTGGAATGATCCAGCATTGCGGAGTCAGTTTATTCATGGGGTTTCTGGAAGGGTTAAAAAAGCTCTTCTGATGTACGAGACTCCTGCTTCTCTAGATTCCGCTATGAGTCTGGTTGTCCGCATTGATCGCCGTTTGCGTCAGGGGGAGAATGAGACAACGCCTATGGGAGAGGGTTTAGGTTCACATGAGGTTGCTGCAGGTGAGCCCACGGATCCTATGCAAATCGCAGGGGTGTCACATGTGAAGCGTCGAGCCCCTGAGCTCAGGAAGCAGGGAGCCTGTTTTTACTGTGGTAAAACTGGTCATTTTATTAACATCTGTCCTCTGCTGTCTAAGAAAAACGCAACGGCGGGAAACTTCTAAGCTCAGAGGGTGTGGAGGAGACCAATCTGAGCTTATGTATATCCTCCATGGTGGTTTCTCAATGCATGCTCCCTGCTAAGGTTTTTATCGCTGGCAGTGAGCTGCCAATTACTGTTTTTGTGGATAGTGGTTCAGCCACAAATCTCATTGATCAGGAGTTTGCGCGCACAGCAGGTTTTAGGATTGAAAAACTGTCTCATCCTATCCGCGTGATCACCATCAATGCTGCTCCTCTCTCTCAGGGGGAGATTACTGAATTTGTGGCTGAGGTGAAACTCCACATTGGGGTTCTACATTCCGAGCAGGTTACATGTAAGTTGCTCAGGAATCTTCCTGCTCAGGTGGTTTTGGGTTTTCCTTGGTTGTCCATGCACAACCCGGTAATTGACTGGAAAACTCAGGACATAGTTCAGTGGAGCGAGTTCTGCCAGGAGAATTGCCTGGCCACATGTGTGGCTGCGGTGACTTCAAGCGTTCCGGAGTCACTTCTGGATTTTGTGGATGTGTTCTCTGAAAAGGGTTGTTCAGAGTTGCTGCCACATCGCCCTATGACTTTTCTATCAGGTTTAAACCAGGGGCCAAGTTACCTAAAGCAAGGATGTTTAACATCTCCGGTCCGGAGAGACAAGCGTTAAAAGATTATATTGCTGAAAGCTTGAGCAAAGGGCACATCAGGCCATCATCCTCGCCGGTGGCAGCAGGGTTCTTCTTCGTGAAGAAGAAAGATGGCGGATTACACCCGTGTTTGGATTTCAGGGAGTTGAACCAGATTACGGTTCGTGATCCATACCCGATGCCACTGATACCAGATTTGTTCAACCAGGTGGCGGGTGCTAAGTGGTTTACCAAGCTTGACCTCAGGGGGGTGTACAACCTCATAAGAGTCCGTCAATGTGATGAGTGGAAGACGGCTTTTAATACCCCTGAGGGTCATTTTGAAAATTTGGTGATGCCTTTTGGGTTGACTAACGCACCTGCAGTGTTCCAACATTTCATCAATGATGTGTTCTCGCATGTTTTGGGGAAATTTGTTATCGTGTACCTAGATGACATCCTCATATATTCTTGCGACCGTGATGCTCATTTAAATCATGTCAGGCAGGTGTTACAGCTTCTCAGAGAGAATAAGCTGTATGCTAAACTTGAGAAATGTGTATTTTCTGTTCAACAGTTGCCTTTCTTGGGTTATATTGTGTCTGCTTCTGGTTTTAAAATGGATGCCGCTAAGGTGCAAGCGGTGCTGCATTGGGAACGTCCTCATAACCTGAAAGCACTTCAGCGGTTCCTTGGGTTTTCTAACTACTATAGGAAATTTATCAAGGATTTTTCCATCATTGCTAAACCGCTAACTGACATGACTAAAAAGGGTACCAATTTCTCCGTTTGGCCTGAGGCTGCTGTGCGCGCATTTGAATTTCTTAAGAACAGTTTTGTTTCAGCCCCCATTCTTGTGCAGCCAGACGTATCAAAACCCTTTGTTGTGGAAGTCGATGCGTCTGAGGTTGGTGTGGGGGCGGTACTATCTCAAGGCTCATCTTTGAGTGGTTTGCGTCCGTTCGCCTATTTCTCCAAGAAACTGTCATCCGCCGAACGTAACTACGATATCGGCAACAGGTAGTTGTTGGCAATCAAGTTGGCCTTTGAGGAATGGCAACACTTCTTGGAGGGGTCGGTACATCAGGTTACTGTTATTACCGATCATAAGAATCTGCTGTATTTGGAGTCAGCCAAGCGTCTGTCCCCCAGGCAGGCTCGCTGGGCATTGTTTTTCACGCGGTTCAATTTTGTTGTCACTTACAGACCGGGGTCTAAAAACACTAAGGCGGATGCTCTGTCCAGGTGTTTTCCGGGGGTGAACCTCAGGAAGATCCAGTACCCATCCTCCAAAAGGATGTTGTGGTTTCAGCTCTCACTACCGAGGTGGAGGCTGAGATTGCCGAGGCTCAGGAGGAGGTACCATCTGAGCTTCCCGTCAACAAATCTTTTGTACCGCTTCATCTCCGCTTAAAGGTTTTGGCGGAGCATCATGATGCTGTCCTGGCTGGCCACCCAGGGGTTAGAGGTACCTTGGAGTTGGTGTCACATCGGTTTTGGTGGCCCAAGATCCGACAGGACGTGGTCTCATACGTGTCAGCTTTTACCACGTGCGCTAGGGCTAAGACGCCCCGCTCCCGTCCCGTTGGCACACTACTTCCTCATGAAGTACCTAGTAAGCCATGGATGGAAATCTCCATGGATTTCATCACTGATTTGCCCTCATCAGCTGGGAACACGGTCATCTTGGTGATTGATCGTTTTTCTAAAATGTCGCACTTTGTGTCTTTGCCTTCGTTGCCTAACGCTAAGACTCTGGCTCAGGTATTTGTGCAGGAGGTGGTCAGACTTCATGGGGTTCCGTCTGACATCGTGTCTGATAGGGGGTCTCAGTTTGTGGCAAAATTTTGGAAAGCATTTTGCTCACGGCTGGGGATCAAGTTGTCTCATTCTTCGGCGTTCCATCCTCAGTCAAATGGTCAGACTGAGCGTATGAACCAAAATTTGGAACTGTACCTACGCTGCTTTGTTTCTGATAACCAGGAGGAGTGGTCTACCTTTCTTCCTTTGGCTGAGTTTGCCATCAATAATCACCACCAGGAGTCGTCTGGGGAGTCTCTGTTTTTTTGTGTTTACGGGCTACATCCTCAATTTTGTACCTTGAGTCAGAGGGGCTCTTCCGGCATGCCGGAGGAGGATCAGTTAGGAGCACAATTGTCATCAGTCTGGAGGAGAGTTAAACAGCACCTGTTGAGTGTGGGTGCTAGGTACAAATGTGTGGCTGACAGTAGGCGTGTGCCAGGTCCGGACCTGAGTGTGGATGACTGGGTGTGGTTATCCACAAAAAACATAAGACTTAAAATACCATCCCTTAAATTGGGTCCACGGTTTATTGGTCCATTTAGGGTCACCGCCGTCATTAACCCAGTAGCGTACCGATTGGGGCTCCCTACGGTGTATAAGATACACGTGTTCCACAGGTCTCTTCTAAAGAAGGTGGTGGGTTCTGTGGATGCGGCGCCTATGCCACCTCCAGTCTTGGTGGATGGTAATTTGGAGTACCAGCCTCGGATATTCATGCGGATCGGCTGGTCAGGTTTTTTCATCGTCACCATCCAGACAAGCCGGGTCCTATAAGCCGTGAGGGCCCTGGGGTCCCTCGTAGAAGGCGGGGTACTGTCATGTCAGACGCTGTTCAGACCAGGTCGTTCGACAGACAGCGGTAATTCCGCTTTTGACCACTATTTGCTCATTGGCGTCGGCTAGATTTTATCTAGCTGTTCCGGGGTTAATTTACCTGATCCTCGGATTGGAAGCTGGGCCATGCCCATTGCCTTTAAATAGTTCTCCTGATCATTGGGCGTTGCCGATTATAGCTTCTGTCTTGTGCGTTGTTATCTCGGTCTGGAGTGGAGAGCTGGTTGTTGGAGATTCATTGCTGGTGGTGTATTTTCCTTAGTCTTATTTACTCCTTCCTATATTTGTATTTATTTTGCCCTGCACATTTATAGTGTATTCCTGAGTGACTGCGGCGTGGTGTATATTTTCCTTTATCCTTGTCTGTGCTAACTGTGGGTATTGGTGTATTACCTCTTCACTGGGTGGTGTGTTGTGATCCGGTGACTTTGGAGCCGCATGAACTTTCTCTGGAGTAGGTGGAAACTGTACTGACCGCAAAACCTGAACTAACACCGCAACTAGAAGTAGCCGTGGGGTGTGCCTAACAAACCCTAGACACCTCGACACAGCCGGAGGACTAAATACCCCTATAGATGGAAATAGGAATACTACCTTGCCTCAGAGCAGAACCCCAAAGGATAGGCAGCCCCCCACGAATATTGACTGTGAGTAGGAGAGGAAAGACACACGCAGGCAGAAAACAGGATTCAGCAAAAGAGGCCACTCTAGCAAAATAGGGAAAGATAGGACAGAATACTAAGCGGTCAGTATTAAAACCCTTCCAAAAATATCCACAGCAGATAATACAAAAAGTTCCACAATCTACCTAAAGACATGGAATGTACAGTGGGGCAAAAAAGTATTTAGTCATTCAGCAATAGTGCAAGTTCCACCACTTAAAAAGATGAGAGGCGTCTGTAATTTACATCATAGGTAGACCTCAACTATGGGAGACAAACTGAGAAATAAAAATCCAGAAAATCACATTGTCTGTTTTATTATCATTTTATTTGCATATTATGGTGGAAAATAAGTATTTGGTCAGAAACAATCAATCAAGATTTCTGGCTCTCACAGACCTGTAACTTCTTCTTTAAGAGTCTCCTCTTTCCTCCACTCATTACCTGTAGTAATGGCACCTGTTTAAACTTGTTATCAGTATAAAAAGACACCTGTGCACACCCTCAAACAGTCTGACTCCAAACTCCACTATGGTGAAAATCAAAGAACTGTCAAAGGACACCAGAAACAAAATTGTAGCCCTGCACCAGGCTGGGAAGACTGAATCTGCAATAGCCAACCAGCTTGGAGTGAAGAAATCAACAGTGGGAGCAATAATTAGAAAATGGAAGACATTCAAGACCACTGATAATCTCCCTCGATCTGGGGCTCCACGCAAAATCCCACCCCGTGGGGTCAGAATGATCACAAGAACGGTGAGCAAAAATCCCAGAACCATGCGGGGGGACCTAGTGAATGAACTGCAGAGAGGAGCTGAGACCAATGTAACAAGGCCTACCATAAGTAACACACTACGCCACCATGGACTCAGATCCTGCAGTGCCAGACGTGTCCCACTGCTTAAGCCAGTACATGTCCGGGCCCGTCTGAAGTTTGCTAGAGAGCATTTGGATGATCCAGAGGAGTTTTGGGAGAATGTCCTATGGTCTGATGAAACCAAACTGGAACTGTTAGGTAGAAACACAACTTGTCGTGTTTGGAGGAAAAAGAATACTGAGTTGCATCCATCAAACACCTTACCTACTGTAAAGCATGGTGGTGGAAACATCATGCTTTGGGGCTGTTTCTCTGCAAAGGGGCCAGGACGACTGATCCGGGTACATGAAAGAATGAATGGGGCCATGTATCGTGAGATTTTGAGTGCAAACCTCCTTCCATCAGCAAGGGCATTGAAGATGAAACGTGGCTGGGTCTTTCAACATGACAGTGATCCAAAGCACACCGCCAGGGCAATGAAGGAGTGGCTTCGCAAGAAGCATTTCAAGGTCCTGGAGTGGCCTAGCCAGTCTCCAGATCTCAACCCTATAGAAAACCTTTGGAGGGAGTTGAAAGTCCGTGTTGCCAAGCGAAAAGCCAAAAACATCACTGCTCTAGAGGAGATCTGCATGGAGGAATGGGCCAACATACCAACAACAGTGTGTGGCAACCTTGTGAAGACTTACAGAAAACGTTTGACCTCTGTCATTGCCAACAAAGGATATATTACAAAGTATTGAGATGACATTTTGTTTCTGACCAAATACTTATTTTCCACCATAATATGCAAATAAAATGATAAAAAAACAGACAATGTGATTTTCTGGATTTTTTTTTCTCAGTTTGTCTCCCATAGTTGAGGTCTACCTATGATGTAAATTACAGACGCCTCTCATCTTTTTAAGTGGTGGAACTTGCACTATTGCTGAATGACTAAATACTTTTTTGCCCCACTGTATATCTGCCTTTTCAGAGAATCCAACAAGACTGAGAAAATACTGACACAATCTAAGCTGGACAAAAAAAACACTGAATAGCACAGAATTATTAAGCACACAGCATGTGTGCCACAGAAACCAAAACCAGACACTTATCTTTGCTGATTTGGCAGAAGGCAGAAGGAACCAAACCAGGAGCAAAACCTCCAAACAACCATGGACAACTGGCAAGGACTAATGAATCCTGCACGCCTAAATAGCCCAGTCAGAACTGCAATCAGCAGATACACCTGACCAGGACTGCAACTCAGGGACAACTGCATTACCACTTACAACCACCGGAGGGAGCCCAAAAGCAGAATTCACAACAGTACCCCCCCTTGAGGAGGGGTCACCGAACCCTCACCAGAGCCCCCAGGCCGATCAGGACGAGCCAGATGAAAAGCATGAACCAAATCAGCAGCATGGACATCAGAGGCAAAAACCCAAGAATTATCCTCCTGGCCATAACCCTTCCATTTGACAAGATACTGAAGCCTCCGCCTCGAAAAACGAGAATCCAAAATCTTCTCAACCACATACTCCAACTCCCCATCAACCAACACAGGGGCCGGAGGATCAACAGAGGGAACAACGTGTACCACATATTTCCGCAATAAAGATCTATGGAAGACATTATGGATAGCAAAAGAGGCCGGAAGCGCCAATCGAAAAGACACCGGATTAATAATCCCAGAAATCCTATAAGGACCAAAAAACCGAGGCTTAAACTTAGGAGAAGAAACCTTCATAGGAACATGACGGGAAGACAACCAGACCAGATCCCCAACCTGAAGCCGAGAACCAACACACCGACGACGGTTAGCAAAACGTTGAGCCTCCTCCTGAGACAACACCAAATTGTCCACCACATGAGCCCAAATCTGCTGCAACCTGTCAACCACCGAATCCACACCAGGACAGTCAGAAGGCTCAACCTGCCAAGAAGAAAAACGAGGATGAAAACCAAAATTACAAAAAAAAGGCGAAACCAAAGTAGCCGAACTAGCCCGATTATTAAGGGCAAACTCGGCCAATGGCAAAAAGGCCACCCAATCATCCTGATCAGCAGACACAAAGCATCTCAAATAAGTCTCCAAGGTCTGATTAGTTCGCTCGGTTTGGCCATTTGTCTGAGGATGAAATGCAGAGGAAAAAGATAAATCAATGCCCAGCCTAGCACAAAAGGCCCGCCAAAACCTAGAAACAAACTGGGAACCTCTGTCAGACACAATATTCTCCAGAATACCATGCAAACGAACCACATGCTGAAAAAACAACGAAACTAAATCTGAAGAGGAAGGCAATTTAGGCAAAGGCACCAAATGAACCATCTTAGAAAACCGGTCACAAACAACCCAGATAACCGACATCCTCTGGGAAACCGGAAGATCAGAAATAAAATCCATAGAAATATGCGTCCAGGGCCTCTCAGGGACCGGCAATGGCAAAAGCAACCCACTAGCACGGGAACAACAAGGCTTGGCCCGCGCACAAGTCTCACAGGACTGCACAAAAGAACGCACATCACGTGATAAAGAAGGCCACCAAAAGGACCTACCAACCAAGTCTCTGGTACCAAAAATACCAGGATGACCCAGCCAACACAGAACAGTGAACCTCAGAAATCACTCTACTAGTCCATCTGTCAGGAACAAACAGTTTCTCCACTGGACAACGATCAGGTCTGTCAGCCTGAAATTCCTGAAGAACCCATCGTAAATCAGGGGAAATAGCAGAAAGAACCACCCCTTCTTTCAGAATGCCGACCGGTTCAAGGACCTCCGGAGAATCAGGCAAAAAACTCCTAGAAAGGGCATCAGCCTTAATATTCTTGGAACCCGGAAGATACGAGACCACAAAATCAAAACGGGAAAAAAACAAGGACCATCGAGCCTGTCTAGGATTCAGCCGCTGGGCAGACTCGAGGTAAATCAAATTCTTATGATCGGTCAAGACCACAATACGGTGCTTAGCTCCCTCAAGCCAATGTCACCACTCCTCAAATGCCCACTTCATAGCCAACAACTCCCGATTGCCGACATCATAATTGCGTTCAGCAGGCGAAAATGTACGGGAAAAGAATGCACACGGTTTCGTCAAGGAACCAACATGATCCCTCTTGGACAAAACGGCCCCTGCGCCAATCTCAGAAGCGTCAATCTCAACCTGAAACGGAAGGGAAACATCCGGTTGGCGCAACACCGGAGCAGAAGTAAATTGACGTTTAAGCTCCTGAAAGGCAGAAACAGCCGCAGAGGACCAATTCGCCACATCAGCGCCTTTTTTCGTCAAATCGGTCAAGGGTTTAACCACACTGGAAAAGTTAGCAATGAAACGGCGATAAAAATTTGCAAAACCCAAAAATTTCTGAAGGCTCTTTACGGACGTGGGTTGAATCCAATCATGAATGGCCTGAACCTTAACCGGATCCATCTCAATAGATGAAGGAGAAAAAATAAAACCCAAAAAAGAAACCTTCTGCACCCCAAAGAGACACTTAGACCCCTTCACAAACAAAGCATTGTCACGAAGGATCTGAAATACCATCCTGACCTGTTCCACATGAGACTCCCAATCATCAGAAAAAATTAAAATATCGTCCAAATATACAATCAAGAATTTATCAATATAAGTCTGGAAGATATCATGCATGAAAGATTGAAAAACAGATGGAGCATTAGTGAGCCTGAACGACATCACAAGGTATTCAAAATGGCCTTCGGGCGTATTGAACGCAGTTTTCCATTCATCACCCTGCTTAATATGAACAAGATTATACGCCCCCCGAAGGTCAATCTTCATAAACCAACTAGCCCCCTTAATCCTAGCAAACAAATCGGAAAGCAAAGGTAAAGGGTATTGAAACTTGACCGTGATCTTATTCAAGAGGCGATAATCAATACAGGGTCTCAAGGAGCCATCCTTCTTAGCAACAAAAAAAAATCCCGCTCTCATCGGTGAAGAAGATGGCCGAATATGCCCTTTCTCCAGAGACTCCTTAACATAACTCCGCATAGCGGTATGTCCCGGCACAGACAGGTTGAAGAGTCGGCCCTTAGGAAACTTACAGCCTGGAATCAAATCAATAGCACAATCACAGTCCCTGTGTGGTAGAAGAGAACTGGACTTGGGCTCATCGAATACATCCTGAAAATCAGACAAAAACTCTGGAATTTCGGAAGAGGAAGAAGAGGAGATGGACATTAAAGGAACATCATTATGAACCCCCTGACAACCTCAACTAGTCACAGACATAGACTTCCAACACAGGATTATGTAACTGCAACCACGGAAAACCCAACATGATAGCATCATGTAAATTATGCAATACCAGAAATCGACAATCTTCCTGATGGGCTGGCGCCATGCGCATGGTCACCTGTGTCCAAAACTGGGGCTTATTTTTAGCCAAAGGTGTAGCATCAATGCCCCTTAAAGGAATAAGGTTCTGCAAGGGCTGCAAGGGGAAACCACAACGCCTGGCAAACTCAAGGTCCATTAAATTCAAAGCGGCGCCTGAATCCACAAACGCCAAGACAGAAAATGATGACAATAAGCAGATCAGGGACACCGATAACAGAAATTTAGGTTGTACAGTACTGATGGTAAATGAACTAGCGATCCTCTTTGTCCGTTTAGGGCAGACTGAAATGACATGAGAAGCGTCGCCACTAGGGTTGAGCGAAACGGGTCGATCATTTTCAAAAGTCGCCGACTTTTGGCTAAGTCGGCGTCTCATGAAACTCGATCCGACCCCTGTGCTTGTCGGCCATGCGGTACGCGACTTTCAAGCCAAAGTCGCGTTTCAATGACGCGAAAAGCGCCATTTCTCAGCCAATGAAGGTGAACGCAGAGTGTGGGCAGCGTGATGACATAGATCCTGGTCCCCACCATCTTAGAGAAGGGCATTGCAGTGATTGGCTTGCTGTCTGCGGCGTCACAGGGGCTATAAAGGGGCGTTCCCGCCGACCGCCATCTTACTGCTGCTGATCTGAGCTTAGGGAGAGGTTGCTGCCGCTTCGTCAGAAGCAGGGATAGCGTTAGGCAGGGTCCACTAACCACCAAACCGCTTGTGCTGTAGCGATTTCCACTGTCCAACACCACCTTCGGTGTGCAGGAACAGTGGAAGCTATTTTTTTTTTTTTTTCCTCAGCGCTGTAGCTCATTGGGCTGCCCTAGAAGGCTCCGTGATAGCTGTATTGCTGTGTGTACGCCACTGTGGAAACCAACTGCTTTTTTCAAAGCACATATCCTCTTGTTCCTTTCTGCACAGCTATCTTTTTTGTTTGTCCACACTTTTTATTTAATTTGTGCATCAGTCCACTCCTATTGCTGCCTGCCATACCTGGCTTAGATTACTGCAGGGAGATAGTAATTGTAGGACAGTCCCTGTTTTTTTTTTTTTTTTTTTTTTGTGGGAGATTAAGATTGGCATTTCTGCTACAGTGCCATCCCTGTGTGTGCCATCTCTCACTGAGTGGGCCATAGAAAGCCTATTTATTTTTTCCGTGATTTGTGTTCTAAATTCTACCTCAACACAAAAACACTACATCAATCAGTGGTAGAAAAATATTGGCCTCAGTCAGGGCTTGTGTGCCACTGCTGTGTGTGCTATCTCTTATTCAGTGGGCTATAGAAAGCCTATTTATTTATTTATTTTTTTTCTTATTATCTGGTTTCTAAAGTCTCCCTGAAAAAAAAATAAATAAATAAAAAAACAGTGGGAGAGTAATATTGCCCTTTCAGCTTGTGTGCCAGTCTTGACTCCTGGGTGTGCCACCTCTCTCTCTAATTGTGGGCCATAGAAAGCCTTTTTTTTTTTTTTTTTTTTAAATATTATTTGGTTTCTAAAGTCTCCCTTAAAAAACAAAAAATACATAAAAAAACAGTGGGAGAGTAATATTGCCCTTTCAGCTTGTGTGCCAGTCTTGACTCCTGGGTGTGCCACCTCTCTCTCTCATTCAGTGGGCCATAGAAAGGCTATTTATTTTTTTGGTTTTTTTAATATTATTTGGTTTCTAAAGTCTCCCTGAAAAAAAAAAAACACATAAAAAAACAGTGGGAGAGTAATATTGCCCTTTCAGCTTGTGTGCCAGTCTTGACTCCTGGGTGTGCCACCTCTCTCTCTCATTCAGTGGGCCATAGAAAGGCTATTTATTTTTTTGGTTTTTTTAATATTATTTGGTTTCTAAAGTCTCCCTGAAAATAAAAAAAAAAAAACATAAAAAAACAGTGGGAGAGTAATATTGCCCTTTCAGCTTGTGCGCCAGTCTTGACTCCTGGGTGTGCCACCTCTCTCTCTCTAATTGTGGGCCATAGAAAGCCTTTTTTTTTTTGTTTTTTATTAAATATTATTTGGTTTCTAAAGTCTCCCTTAAAAAACAAAAAATACATAAAAAAACAGTGGGAGAGTAATATTGCCCTTTCAGCTTGTGTGCCAGTCTTGACTCCTGGGTGTGCCACCTCTCTCTCTCATTCAGTGGGCCATAGAAAGGCTTTTTATTTTTTTGGTTTTTTTAATATTATTTGGTTTCTAAAGTCTCCCTGAAAATAAAAAAAAAAAAACTTAAAAAAACTGGGAGAGTAATATTGCCCTTTCAGCTTGTGCGCCAGTCTTGACTCCTGGGTGTGCCACCTCTCTCTCTCTAATTGTGGGCCATAGAAAGCCTTTTTTTTTGTTTTTTTTTAAATATTATTTGGTTTCTAAAGTCTCCCTTAAAAAACAAAAAATACATAAAAAAACAGTGGGAGAGTAATATTGCCCTTTCAGCTTGTGTGCCAGTCTTGACTCCTGGGTGTGCCACCTCTCTCTCTCATTCAGTGGGCCATAGAAAGGCTTTTTATTTTTTTGGTTTTTTTAACCCCTTAAGCCCCGAGGGTGGTTTGCACGTTAATGACCAGGCCAATTTTTACAATTCTGACCACTGTCCCTTTATGAGGTTATAACTCTGGAACGCTTCAACGGATCTTGGCGATTCTGACATTGTTTTCTCGTGACATATTGTACTTCATGTTAGTGGTAAAATTTCTTCGATATAACTTGCGTTTATTTGTGAAAAAAACGAATATTTGGCGAAAATTTTGAAAATTTCGCAATTTTCCAACTTTGAATTTTTATGCCCTTAAATCACAGACATATGTCACACAAAATACTTAATAAATAACATTTCCCACATGTCTACTTTACATCAGCACAATTTTGGAACCAAAATTTTTTTTTGTGACGGAGTTATAAGGGTTAAAAGTTGACCAGCAATTTCTCATTTTTACAACACCATTTTTTTTTAGGGACCACATCTCATTTGAAGTCATTTTGACGGGTCTATATGATAGAAAATACCCAAGTGTGACACCATTCTAAAAACTGCACCCCTCAAGGTACTCAAAACCACTTTCAAGAAGTTTATTAACCCTTCAGGTGTTTCACAGGAATTTTTGGAATGTTTAAATAAAAATGAACATTTAACTTTTTTTCACACAAAATTTATTTCAGCTCCAATTTGTTTTATTTTACCAAGGGTAACAGGAGAAAATAGACCCCAAAAGTTGTTGTACAATTTGTCCTGAGTACGCTGATACCCCATATGTGGGGGTAAACCACAGTTTGGGCGCATGGCAGAGCTTGGAAGCAAAGGAGCGCCATTTGACTTTTCAATGCAAAATTGACTGGAATTGAGATGGGACGCCATGTTGCATTTGGAGAGCCCCTGATGTGCCTAAACATTGAAACCCCTAACAAGTGACACCATTTTGGAAAGTAGACCCCCTAAGGAACTTATCTAGATGTGTGGTGAGCACTTTGACCCAACAAGTGCTTTACAGAAGTTTATAATGCAGAGCCGTAAAAATAAAAAATCATATTTTTTCACAAAAATGATCTTTTCACCCCCAATTTTTTATTTTCCCAAGGGTGAGAGAAGAAATTGGACCCCAAAAATTGTTGTGCAATTTGTCCTGAGTACGCTGATACCCCATATGTGGGTGTAAACCATTGTTTGGGCGCAGGGCAGAGCTCGGAAGGGAAGGAGCGCCATTTGACTTTTCAATGCAAAATTGACTGGAATTGAGATGGGACGCCATGTTGCATTTAGAGAGCCCTTGATGTGCCTAAACATTGAAACCCCTAACAAGTGACACCATTTTGGAAAGTAGACCCCCTAAGGAACTTATCTAGATGTGTGGTGAGCACTTTGACCCAACAAGTGCTTCACAGAAGTTTATAATGCAGAGCCGTAAAAATAAAAAATCATATTTTTTCACAAAAATGATCTTTTCACCCCCATTTTTTTATTTCCCCAAGGGTAAGAGAAGAAATTAGACCACAAAAGTTGTTGTGCAATTTGTCCTGAGTACGACGATACCCCATATGTGGGTGTAAACCATTGTTTGGGCGCATAGCAGAGCTCAGAAGGGAAGAAGCGCTATTTTACTTTTCAATGCAAAATTGACTGGAATTAAGATGGGATGCCATGTTGCGTTTGGAGAGCCCCTGATGTGCCTAAACATTAAACCCCCCCACAAGTGACACCATTTTGGAAAGTAGACCCCCTAAGGAACTTATCTAGATGTGTTTTGAGAGCTTTGAACCCCCAAGTGTTTCACTACAGTTTATAACGCAGAGCCGTGAAAATAATTTTTTTTTTTTTTTTCACAAAAATGAAATTTAGCCCCCAGTTTTGTATTTTCACAAGGGTATCAGGATAAATTGGACCCTAAAAGTTGTTGTCCAATTTGTCCTGAGTACGCTGATACCCCCTATGTGGGGGGGAACCACTGTTTGGGCGCATGACAGAGCTCGGAAGGGAAGGAGCGCCATTTGGAATGCAGACTTAAATGGATTGGTCTGCAGGCGTCACGTTGCATTTGCAGAGCCCCTGATGTACCCAAACAGTACAAACCCCCCACAAGTGACCCCATATTGGAAACTAGACCCCCCAAGGAACTTATCTAGATGTGTTGTGAGAACTTTGAACCCCCAAGTGTTTCACTACAGTTTATAACGCAGAGCCGTGAAAATAAAAATTATTTTTTTTTTCACAAAAATGATTTTTTAGCCCCCAGTTTTGTATTTTCACAAGGGTATCAGGATAAATTGGACCCTAAAAGTTGTTGTCCAATTTGTCCTGAGTACGCTGATACCCCCTATGTGGGGGGGGAACCACTGTTTGGGCGCATGACAGAGCTCGGAAGGGAAGGAGCGCCATTTGGAATGCAGACTTAAATGGATTGGTCTGCAGGCGTCACGTTGCATTTGCAGAGCCCCTGATGTACCCAAATAGTACAAACCCCCCACAAGTGACCCCATATTGGAAACTAGACCTCCCAAGGAACTTATCTAGATGTGTTGTGAGAACTTTGAACCCCCAAGTGTTTCACTACAGTTTACAACGCAGAGCCGTGAAAATAAAACATATTTTTTTTCCCACAAAAATGATTTTTAGCCCCCCAAATTTTTATTTTCCCAAGGATAACAAGAGAACTTGGACCCCAGAAGTTGTTGTTCAATTTGTCCCTAGTACGCTGATACCCCATATGTTGGGGTAAACCCCTTTTTGGACGCACGGGAGAGCTCGGAAGGGAAGGAGCACTGTTTTACTTTTTCAACGCAGAATTGGCTGGAATTGAGATTGGACGCCATGTCGCGTTTGGAGAGCCCCTGATGTGCCTGAACAGTGGAAACTCCCCAATTCTACCTGAAACCCTACCCCTAACCGTTTACTGAACATTTTCTGACAGTCATAAGTGCCACGTATATAAGTGCCACGTATATAAGTGCCACGTATGCAAGTGCCACGTATGCAAGTGCCACGTATGCAAGTGCCACGTATGTAAGTGCCACGTATGTAAGTGCCACGTATATAAGTGCCACGTATGTAAGTGCCACGTATGTAAGTGCCACGTATGTAAGTGCCACGTATGTAAGTGCCACGTATGTAAGTGCCACGTATGTAAGTGCCACGTATGTAAGTGCCACGTATGTAAGTGCCACGTATGTAAGTGCCACGTATGTAAGTGCCACGTATATAAGTGCCACGTATATAAGTGCCACGTATATAAGTGCCACGTATATAAGTGCCACGTATATAAGTGCCACGTATATAAGTGCCACGTATATAAGTGTCACGTATATAAGTGCCACGTATTTAAGTGCCACGATATTTCAGTGCCACGTATTTCAGTGCCACGTATTTCAGGCACTGAAAAATACGTGGCACGTAAATACGTGGCACTTAAATACGTGGCACTTAAATACGTGGCACTTAAATACGTGGCACTTAAATACGTGGCACTTAAATACGTGGCACTTAAATACGTGGCACTTAAATACGTGGCACTTAAATACGTGGCACTTATATACGTGGCCACTGAAATATCGTGGCACTTATATACGTATATACGTATATAAACGTATATTTCAGTGCCACGTATTTCAGTGCCACGTATTTCAGGTTAGGGGTAGGGTTAGGGTTTTTTGTTTTTTTCTTGTTTTCTTGTGTTTTTCTATAAAAACGCATGCGTTTTACCGCGTTTACATGCATTTTTTTCACACATGCGTTTTTTTAAAAAAACGCATGCAGATAAAAACGCAAGTGTGAAACCAGACTAAAAGACGCTTTTTATAGCAAAAAAGTTTTTGCGTCTCCACATTTTGAGACCTATAATTTTTCCACATTTTGGTCCACAGAGTCATGTGAGGTCTTGTTTTTTGCGGGACGAGTTGACGTTTTTATTGGTAACATTTTCGGACACGTGACCATTTTTTATCACTTTTTATTCCGATTTTTGTGAGGCAGAATAACCAAAAACCAGCTATTCATGAATTTCTTTTGGGAGAGGCGTTTATACCGTTCTGCGCTTGGTAAAATGGATAAAGCAGTTTTATTCTTCGGGTCAGTACGATTACAGCGATACCTCATTTATATCATTTTTTTATGTTTTGACGCTTTTATACGATAAAAACTATTTTATAGAAAAAATAATTATTTTGGCATCGCTTTATTCTCAGGACTATAACTTTTTTATTTTTTTGCTGATGATGCTGTATGGTGGCTCGTTTTTTGCGGGACAAGATGACGTTTTCAGCGGTAACATGGTTATTTATATCCGTCTTTTTGATCGCGTGTTATTCCACTTTTTGTTCGGCGGTATGGTAATAAAGCGTTGTTTTTTGCCTCGTTTTTTTTTTTTTTTTCTTACGGTGTTTACTGAAGGGGTTAACTAGTGGGCCAGTTTTATAGGTTGGGTCGTTACGGACGCGGCGATACTAAATATGTGTACTTTTATTGTTTTTGTTTGTTTTTTTTAGATAAAGAAATGTATTTATGGGAATAATATTTTTTTTTTTTATTATTATTTATTTAGGAATTTTTTTTTTTACACATGTGGAAATTTTTTTTTTTACTTTTTTACTTTGTCCCAGGGGGGGACATTACAGATCGCTGATCTCACAGTGTGCACAGCACTCTGTGAGATCTCCGATCTCACTTACAGCCGTGCAGGCTGCAGCTTTCATCTGCAGCCTGCTCCGACCCGGAAGTGCTCCCTGCAGGACCCGGATACAGCCCCTCGGCCATTTTGGATCCGGGGCCTGCAGGGAGAAGACGTTCGGTACGAGGTGAGTACATCACCTTGTACCGATCGTCTCAGGGAAGCCCGCAGGGAGCCCCCTCCCTGCGCGATGCTTCCCTGTACCGCCGGTACACCGCGATCATGTTTGATCGCGGTGTGCCGGGGGTTAATGTGCCGGGGGCGGTCCGTGACCGCTCCTGGCACATAGTGCCGGATGTCAGCTGCGATATGCAGCTGACACCCGGCCGCGATCGGCCGCGCTCCCCCCGTGAGCGCGGCCGATCGCGTATGACGTACTATACCGTCACCGGGAATTAAGGCCCACCCCACCTCGACGGTATAGTACGTCATACGGGATTAAGGGGTTAATATTATTTGGTTTCTAAAGTCTCCCTGAAAATAAAAAAAAAAAAAACTTAAAAAAACAGTGGGAGAGTAATATTGCCCTTTCAGCTTGTGCGCCAGTCTTGACTCCTGGGTGTGCCACCTCTCTCTCTCTAATTGTGGGCCATAGAAAGCCTTTTTTTTTTGTTTTTTTTTAATATTATTTGGTTTCTAAAGTCTCCCTTAAAAAACAAAAAATACATAAAAAAACAGTGGGAGAGTAATATTGCCCTTTCAGCTTGTGTGCCAGTCTTGACTCCTGGGTGTGCCACCTCTCTCTCTCATTCAGTGGGCCATAGAAAGGCTATTTATTTTTTTGTTTTTTTTAATATTATTTGGTTTCTAAAGTCTCCCTGAAAAAAAAAAAAAAACATAAAAAAACAGTGGGAGAGTAATATTGCCCTTTCAGCTTGTGTGCCAGTCTTGACTCCTGGGTGTGCCACCTCTCTCTCTCATTCAGTGGGCCATAGAAAGGCTATTTATTTTTTTGGTTTTTTTAATATTATTTGGTTTCTAAAGTCTCCCTGAAAATAAAATAAAAAAAACATAAAAAAACAGTGGGAGAGTAATATTGCCCTTTCAGCTTGTGTGCCAGTCTTGACTCCTGGGTGTGCCACCTCTCTCTCTCTAATTGTGGGCCATAGAAAGCCTTTTTTTTTTGTTTTTTTTTTAATATTATTTGGTTTCTAAAGTCTCCCTTAAAAAACAAAAAATACATAAAAAAACAGTGGGAGAGTAATATTGCCCTTTCAGCTTGTGTGCCAGTCTTGACTCCTGGGTGTGCCACCTCTCTCTCTCATTCAGTGGGCCATAGAAAGGCTTTTTATTTTTTTGGTTTTTTTAATATTATTTGGTTTCTAAAGTCTCCCTGAGAAAAAAAAAAAAATAAATTAGGTGGGAGATTAATATTGACATTAGTGCTTGAGTGACAGTCCTGCGTGTGTGTCATCTCTGTGATTTTGTGCCACAGAAAACAGAGTGTGTAACATTGTGCCTGATTTTCCTTGTGGTCTCACCAACCTGTTAAGGGATATTGAAATCATACTGAAGTTATAGCTCACCGTGTAAGTTGTTTGACAGCAACAAATAAAGTTACTTTGGTTAAGATTTTAAAACAATGAGGAAGTCTGGTGCAAGAGGTCGTCGTGGGCGTTCATTGTCAGCTGGTAATGATGGTAGTGGTAGTGGAGCATCAGGTGGTTGTGGGGATAAAAATATTCCACCTAAGTCTGGAGCTGTGGAGCCAGTTTCGTCGTCAGGCTACACAAGGCCTCGAACGCTCTCTTTTCTGGGAGTAGGAAAACCGCTTTTAAAGGCGGAGCAGCAACAGCAAGTTTTGGCTTACATTGCAGACTCAGCCTCTAGCTCTTTTGCCTCCTCTTCCGAAACTGGTAAATCTAAAAGCAGCGCGTCGCTTGTGGATGTTCACGGTCAGGGACAAGTCGCTTCCTTGTCCTCCTCAGCAAAAACTACAACAAGAGAGAAGGATGCAGCAGGCGACACAACGGGTCACTCCATGGAGCTCTTTACACATACCGTCCCTGGCTTAGAAAGTGAAACATTTAACAGGCCATGCCCATTACAAGTAGATTCTGACATGGAGTGCACTGATGCACAGCCACAGCCAGAGTACTATGCTGCTCCTTTGACTCAGACCACCACATTGCCCTCTCAGGGTACAGATCCACAATCAGACCCTGATGAGACTATGTTGCCCCGCCACGAACGCTATACCACCGACCGACACAGTGACACAGACGAAGTTGCACACGAGCTCGAAGAGGAGGTAATAGATGACCCAGTTATTGACCCCGATTGGCAGCCATTGGGGGAACAGGGTGCAGGCGGCAGTAGTTCAGAAGCGGAGGTGGAGGAGGGGCCGCAGCAGGCATCAACATCGCAACAGGTTCCATCTGCCGGGCCCGTATCTGGCCCAAAACGCGTGTCAAAGCCAAAACCTGTTGGAGGACAGCGTGGCCATCCGGTTAAAGCTCAGTCTGCAATCCCTGAAAAGGGATCCGAGTCTAGGAAGAGTGCAGTCTGGCATTTTTTTAAACAACATCCAACTGATCAGCGCAAAGTCATCTGTCAAAAATGTTCAACTAGCTTAAGCAGAGGTCAGAATCTGAAAAGTCTAAATACTAGTTGCATGCATAGACACTTAACCACCATGCATTTTCAAGCCTGGACTAACTACCAAACGTCCCTTAAGGTTGTAGCACCCTCGGCCAATGAAGCTAGTCAGCAACGCAACATCCCTTCCGTCACTGTAAGGCCACCATTTTCCGCACCACCGGCAGTATCTGTGCAGGTTTCTTTGCCAGCCAAAAGCAGTCAGGGTCAGGGAACCACCAGTTTTGTAGGAGGAAATATTGCATCTAGGGCACCGGCGGAAACAATACCGTCTCCAACCGTCTCTCAGTCTGCCATGTACACCGGCACACCCGAAAGTTCCACGATCTCCAGCTCTCCAGTCCAGCTCACCCTACATGAGACTCTGGTTAGAAAAAGGAAGTACTTATCCTCGCATCCGCGTACACAGGGTTTTAACGCCCACATAGCTAGACTAATCTCGTTAGAGATGATGCCCTACCGGTTAGTTGAAAGCGAAGCTTTCAAAGCCCTGATGGAGTACGCTGAACCACGATACGAGCTACCCAGTCAACACTTTTTTTCCAGAAAAGCCATCCCAGCCCTGCACCAGCATGTTAAACAGCGCATCGTCCATGCACTCAGGCAATCTGTGAGTACAAAGGTGCACCTGACTACAGATGCATGGACCAGTAGGCATGGCCAGGGACGTTACGTGTCCATCACGGCACACTGGGTGAATGTGGTGGATGCAGGGTCCACAGGCGACATCAATTTAGGGACAGTTGTGCCTAGCCCATGGTCTAGGAAACAGTTGGCTGTAGGCGTTCGCACCCCCTCCTCCTCCTCCTCCTCGTCCTCCTGCAGAAGCTACAGCTCTTCCACAGAACGCAGTCTGCCAACCACTCCATCGGCAGATGACACTGTTGCACACCAGTTGTCCCATTATGGGCCAGCTACTGCCAAGCGTCAGCAGGCTGTATTGGCTATGAAGTGTTTGGGCGACAACAGACACACCGCGGAAGTTCTGTCCGAGTTCTTGCAACAAGAAACGCAGTCGTGGCTGGGCACAGTAGATCTTGAGGCAGGCAAGGTAGTGAGTGATAACGGAAGGAATTTCATGGCTGCCATCTCCCTTTCCCAACTGAAACACATTCCTTGCCTGGCTCACACCTTAAACCTGGTGGTGCAGTGCTTATTGAAAACTTATCCTGGGTTCTCCGACCTGCTCCTCAAAGTGCGTGCACTTTGCTCACATATCCGACGTTCGCCTGTACACGCCAGCCATATGCAGACCTATCAGCGGTCTTTGAACCTTCCCCAGCATCGCCTAATCATAGACGTTGCAACAAGGTGGAACTCAACACTGCACATGCTTCAGAGACTGTGCGAACAGAGGCGTGCTGTTATTTATTTGTGGGAGGATACACGGGCAGGCAGTAGGATGGCAGACATGGAGTTGTCAGGTGTGCAGTGGTCTAAGATACAAGACATGTGTCAAGTCCTTCAGTGTTTTGAGGAATGCACACGGCTGGTTAGTGCAGACAACGCCGTAATAAGCATGAGCATCCCCCTAATGCGTCTGCTGATGCAAAGTTTGACGCACATAAAGGAGCAGGCGTCTGCACCAGAGGAAGAGGAAAGCCTTGATGACAGTCAGCCATTGTCTGGTCAGGGCAGTGTACAGGACGAGGTAGCGGGCGAAGAGGAGGTGGAGGACGAGGAGGATGATGGGGATGAGTATATTTTTAATGCCGAACCTTTCCCGGGGGCACAGGAAATTGGTTGCGTGTCACGGCCGGGTTCTGGTTTTTTGAGGGACACAAGTGACGTAGATTTGCCTGCAACTGCCCCTCAACCAATCACAACCGGAGATTTGACAACTGGAACTTTGGCCCACATGGCGGATTATGCCTTACGTATCCTAAAAAGGGACACACGCATTACGAAAATGATGAACGATGACGATTACTGGTTGGCCTGCCTCCTTGATCCACGCTATAAAGGCAAATTGCAAAATATTATGCCACATGAGAACTTGGAACTAATATTAGCAACCAAACAATCAACTCTTGTTGACCGTTTGCTTCAGGCATTCCCAGCACAAAGCGCACATGATCGTTCTCACACGAGCTCCAGGGGGCAGCAGACTAGGAGTGTTAGGGGTGCACACATCAGAAGTGGCGTTGGACAGAGGGGTTTTCTGACCAGGTTGTGGAGTGATTTTGCTATGACCGCAGACAGGACAGGTACTGCTGCATCAATTGAAAGTGACAGGAGACAACATTTGTCCAGTATGGTTACTAACTATTTTTCATCCCTTATCGATGTTCTCCCTCAACCGTCATTCCCATTTGATTACTGGGCCTCCAAATTAGACACCTGGCCAGAATTGGCAGAATATGCATTGCAGGAGCTTGCTTGCCCGGCAGCAAGTGTCCTATCAGAAAGAGTATTCAGTGCTGCAGGTTCAATATTAACCGAAAAAAGGACTCGTCTGGCTACCCAAAATGTTGACGATCTAACATTCATTAAAATGAACCACAACTGGATTTCGAAATCTTTTGCCCCACCTTGCCCGGCCGACACCTAGCTTTCCTATGAAAAGCTCTTGCCTGTGAATTACTTTTCTAATGTCTAATTTGCTGCAGCTGATTGTACAGCATACGACATGTTTACACCTCCCTAAATGGCCAAACTCCCCACACGGGGCCGTGGTATCGCGACTTGGCGCAAGCACCCGTGAGACTGCTGTTTGTCTGAAGAGGTGGGTGTGCTCGCTTTTGGTTGACGGCATTGCTACTGGGTCCCTCATAGTACAATGTAGTGTCTCTGGCGGTGGTGGTGCGCACCCAACGTCAGACACACCGTTGTAACATGAGGGGCCCTGGGGCGGTCCCGCCGGCCTCAAGAGAGTTCCCCCCTACCCCAGCTCAAAATGTGCTCTACCACGTGCAAAATTATGTCGCACAGCTCCACCAATCTTTAGTCTATTCGCTGACATCATTCAATGTCTGGCACTGACAATACAAATTTGTAGACATCTATGATGCAACTTAAAGTAGTCTGTGTCTGTGTCCTATATTGGCACCATTAAATAGTTACTGCCAAATTACAATGTCAGAAACTCAGTAGATGAGCCCACCCCTGTACCTAAGTATGCCACCTTTTTTTTTGTTTTGGTTGTTTTGCGAGACATTAACATCTATTTATATTTTGGGAGTACTGGGACAGACACTCCTTGCACTACTCCTCCACTCACCACCAAGCTGCCTGTGTATCCATGTAACCGCTGTAAAGCTGCCATGAGCCTATTGTTTGTTATTTTAGGCCTTTGATAGCCTGTCTGCGGTCCCTACTTTAAATACTCCTCCACTCACCACCAAGCTGCCTGTGTATCCATGTAACCGCTGTAAAACTGCCATGAGCCTATTGTTTGTTATTTTAGGCCTTTGATAGCCTGTCTGCGGTCCCTACTTTAAATACTCCTCCACTCACCACCAGCTGCCTGCCCGTGTATCCATGTAACCGCTGTAAAACTGCCATGAGCCTATTGTTTGTTATTTTAGGCCTTTGATAGCCTGTCTGCGGTCCCTACTTTAAATACTCCTCCACTCACCACCAAGCTGCCTGTGTATCCATGTAACCGCTGTAAAACTGCCATGAGCCTATTGTTTGTTATTTTAGGCCTTTGATAGCCTGTCTGAGGTCCCTACTTTAAATACTCCTCCACTCATCACCAGCTGCCTGCCCGTGTATCCATGTAACCGCTGTAAAACTGCCATGAGCCTATTGTTTGTTATTTTAGGCCTTTGATAGCCTGTCTGCGGTCCCTACTTTAAATACTCCTCCACTCACCACCAAGCTGCCTGTGTATCCATGTAACCGCTGTAAAACTGCCATGAGCCTATTGTTTGTTATTTTAGGCCTTTGATAGCCTGTCTGCGGTCCCTACTTTAAATACTCCTCCACTCACCACCAAGCTGCCTGTGTATCCATGTAACCGCTGTAAAACTGCCATGAGCCTATTGTTTGTTATTTTAGGCCTTTGATAGCCTGTCTGCGGTCCCTACTTTAAATACTCCTCCACTCATCACCAGCTGCCTGCCCGTGTATCCATGTAACCGCTGTAAAACTGCCATGAGCCTATTGTTTGTTATTTTAGGCCTTTGATAGCCTGTCTGCGGTCCCTACTTTAAATACTCCTCCACTCACCACCAAGCTGCCTGCCCGTGTATCCATGTAACCGCTGTAAAACTGCCATGAGCCTATTGTTTGTTATTTTAGGCCTTCGAAGCCTGTCTGCGGTCCCTCCTTCCACTAGGCCTCCACTGACCAGACCACTGCTGCCCGTGTACCCCTGGAACCAATTTTAAAGTGCCTACAGCCAGCCAATTTTATTGTGTTAGGCCTTCGAAGCCTGTCTGCGGTCCCTCCTTCCAATAGGCCTACACTGACAAAGGTACACCTGACAAAAGACACATGGACCTGTAGGCATGGCCACGGAAGGTTACGTGTCCTTTGTGGCTCAATGGGTTAATGTATTGGATGCATGGTCCACACAGGGGACAGCCTGCTAAGTCTGTATGCAGTCCCTAATTCAAGTTGTCCTCAACTGAATAAAGCTGAGCTTCAACCTTCTGGCTCTCATTAAGTGTTTTTTAAAAAACAAAATGGTGGTTAGGGCCTACTAACGGCTTCTGCCCCTCCCTGGTGTTGCCCTCAACTGAATAAAGCTGAGCTTCTACCTTCCGGCTCTGATTAACTGCTGTTTTTAAACACATTGCTGGTTCCGGCCTACTAACGGTGTCTGCCCCTCCCTGGTGTTGCCCTCAACTGAATAAAGCTGAGCTTCTACCTTCCGGCTCTGATTAACTGCTGTTTTTAAACACATTGCTGGTTCCGGCCTACTAACGGTGTCTGCCCCTGCCTGGTGTTGCCCTCAACTGAATAAAGCTGAGCTTCGACCTTCTGGCTCTCATTAAGTGTTTTTTAAAAAACAAAATGGTGGTTAGGGCCTACTAACGGTGTCTGCCCCTCCCTGGTGTTGCCCTCAACTGAATAAAGCTGAGCTTCTACCTTCCGGCTCTGATTAACTGCTGTTTTTAAACACATTGCTGGTTCCGGCCTACTAACGGTGTCTGCCCCTCCCTGGTGTTGCCCTCAACTGAATAAAGCTGAGCTTCTACCTTCCGGCTCTGATTAACTGCTGTTTTTAAACACATTGCTGGTTCCGGCCTACTAACGGTGTCTGCCCCTGCCTGGTGTTGCCCTCAACTGAATAAAGCTGAGCTTCAACCTTCTGGCTCTCATTAAGTGTTTTTTAAAAAACAAAATGGTGTTTAGGGCCTACTAACGGTGTCTGCCCCTCCCTGGTGTTGCCCTCAACTGAATAAAGCTGAGCTTCAACCTTCTGGCTCTCATTAAGTGTTTTTTAAAAAACAAAATGGTGGTTAGGGCCTACTAACGGTGTCTGCCCCTCCCTGGTGTTGCCCTCAACTGAATAAAGCTGAGCTTCTACCTTCCGGCTCTGATTAACTGCTGTTTTTAAACACATTGCTGGTTCCGGCCTACTAACGGTGTCTGCCCCTCCCTGGTGTTGCCCTCAACTGAATAAAGCTGAGCTTCTACCTTCCGGCTCTGATTAACTGCTGTTTTTAAACACATTGCTGGTTCCGGCCTACTAACGGTGTCTGCCCCTCCCTGGTGTTGCCCTCAACTGAATAAAGCTGAGCTTCTACCTTCCGGCTCTGATTAACTGCTGTTTTTAAACACATTGCTGGTTCCGGCCTACTAACGGTGTCTGCCCCTGCCTGGTGTTGCCCTCAACTGAATAAAGCTGAGCTTCAACCTTCTGGCTCTCATTAAGTGTTTTTTAAAAAAACAAAATGGTGGTTAGGGCCTACTAACGGCTTCTGCCCCTCCCTGGTGTTGCCCTCAACTGAATAAAGCTGAGCTTCTACCTTCCGGCTCTGATTAACTGCTGTTTTTAAACACATTGCTGGTTCCGGCCTACTAACGGTGTCTGCCCCTCCCTGGTGTTGCCCTCAACTGAATAAAGCTGAGCTTCTACCTTCCGGCTCTGATTAACTGCTGTTTTTAAACACATTGCTGGTTCCGGCCTACTAACGGTGTCTGCCCCTCCCTGGTGTTGCCCTCAACTGAATAAAGCTGAGCTTCTACCTTCCGGCTCTGATTAACTGCTGTTTTTAAACACATTGCTGGTTCCGGCCTACTAACGGTGTCTGCCCCTGCCTGGTGTTGCCCTCAACTGAATAAAGCTGAGCTTCAACCTTCTGGCTCTCATTAAGTGTTTTTTAAAAAACAAAATGGTGGTTAGGGCCTACTAACGGCTTCTGCCCCTCCCTGGTGTTGCCCTCAACTGAATAAAGCTGAGCTTCTACCTTCCGGCTCTGATTAACTGCTGTTTTTAAACACATTGCTGGTTCCGGCCTACTAACGGTGTCTGCCCCTCCCTGGTGTTGCCCTCAACTGAATAAAGCTGAGCTTCTACCTTCCGGCTCTGATTAACTGCTGTTTTTAAACACATTGCTGGTTCCGGCCTACTAACGGTGTCTGCCCCTGCCTGGTGTTGCCCTCAACTGAATAAAGCTGAGCTTCAACCTTCTGGCTCTCATTAAGTGTTTTTTAAAAAACAAAATGGTGGTTCCGGCCTACTAACGGTGTCTGCCCCTGCCTGGTGTTGCCCTCAACTGAATAAAGCTGAGCTTCAACCTTCTGGCTCTCATTAAGTGTTTTTTAAAAAACAAAATGGTGTTTAGGGCCTACTAACGGTGTCTGCCCCTCCCTGGTGTTGCCCTCAACTGAATAAAGCTGAGCTTCAACCTTCTGGCTCTCATTAAGTGTTTTTTAAAAAACAAAATGGTGGTTAGGGCCTACTAACGGTGTCTGCCCCTCCCTGGTGTTGCCCTCAACTGAATAAAGCTGAGCTTCTACCTTCCGGCTCTGATTAACTGCTGTTTTTAAACACATTGCTGGTTCCGGCCTACTAACGGTGTCTGCCCCTCCCTGGTGTTGCCCTCAACTGAATAAAGCTGAGCTTCTACCTTCCGGCTCTGATTAACTGCTGTTTTTAAACACATTGCTGGTTCCGGCCTACTAACGGTGTCTGCCCCTCCCTGGTGTTGCCCTCAACTGAATAAAGCTGAGCTTCTACCTTCCGGCTCTGATTAACTGCTGTTTTTAAACACATTGCTGGTTCCGGCCTACTAACGGTGTCTGCCCCTCCCTGGTGTTGCCCTCAACTGAATAAAGCTGAGCTTCTACCTTCCGGCTCTGATTAACTGCTGTTTTTAAACACATTGCTGGTTCCGGCCTACTAACGGTGTCTGCCCCTGCCTGGTGTTGCCCTCAACTGAATAAAGCTGAGCTTCAACCTTCTGGCTCTCATTAAGTGTTTTTTAAAAAACAAAATGGTGGTTAGGGCCTACTAACGGCTTCTGCCCCTCCCTGGTGTTGCCCTCAACTGAATAAAGCTGAGCTTCTACCTTCCGGCTCTGATTAACTGCTGTTTTTAAACACATTGCTGGTTCCGGCCTACTAACGGTGTCTGCCCCTCCCTGGTGTTGCCCTCAACTGAATAAAGCTGAGCTTCTACCTTCCGGCTCTGATTAACTGCTGTTTTTAAACACATTGCTGGTTCCGGCCTACTAACGGTGTCTGCCCCTCCCTGGTGTTGCCCTCAACTGAATAAAGCTGAGCTTCTACCTTCCGGCTCTGATTAACTGCTGTTTTTAAACACATTGCTGGTTCCGGCCTACTAACGGTGTCTGCCCCTGCCTGGTGTTGCCCTCAACTGAATAAAGCTGAGCTTCAACCTTCTGGCTCTCATTAAGTGTTTTTTAAAAAACAAAATGGTGGTTAGGGCCTACTAACGGCTTCTGCCCCTCCCTGGTGTTGCCCTCAACTGAATAAAGCTGAGCTTCTACCTTCCGGCTCTGATTAACTGCTGTTTTTAAACACATTGCTGGTTCCGGCCTACTAACGGTGTCTGCCCCTCCCTGGTGTTGCCCTCAACTGAATAAAGCTGAGCTTCTACCTTCCGGCTCTGATTAACTGCTGTTTTTAAACACATTGCTGGTTCCGGCCTACTAACGGTGTCTGCCCCTCCCTGGTGTTGCCCTCAACTGAATAAAGCTGAGCTTCTACCTTCCGGCTCTGATTAACTGCTGTTTTTAAACACATTGCTGGTTCCGGCCTACTAACGGTGTCTGCCCCTGCCTGGTGTTGCCCTCAACTGAATAAAGCTGAGCTTCAACCTTCTGGCTCTCATTAAGTGTTTTTTAAAAAACAAAATGGTGGTTAGGGCCTACTAACGGCTTCTGCCCCTCCCTGGTGTTGCCCTCAACTGAATAAAGCTGAGCTTCTACCTTCCGGCTCTGATTAACTGCTGTTTTTAAACACATTGCTGGTTCCGGCCTACTAACGGTGTCTGCCCCTCCCTGGTGTTGCCCTCAACTGAATAAAGCTGAGCTTCTACCTTCCGGCTCTGATTAACTGCTGTTTTTAAACACATTGCTGGTTCCGGCCTACTAACGGTGTCTGCCCCTCCCTGGTGTTGCCCTCAACTGAATAAAGCTGAGCTTCTACCTTCCGGCTCTGATTAACTGCTGTTTTTAAACACATTGCTGGTTCCGGCCTACTAACGGTGTCTGCCCCTGCCTGGTGTTGCCCTCAACTGAATAAAGCTGAGCTTCAACCTTCTGGCTCTCATTAAGTGTTTTTTAAAAAACAAAATGGTGGTTAGGGCCTACTAACGGCTTCTGCCCCTCCCTGGTGTTGCCCTCAACTGAATAAAGCTGAGCTTCTACCTTCCGGCTCTGATTAACTGCTGTTTTTAAACACATTGCTGGTTCCGGCCTACTAACGGTGTCTGCCCCTCCCTGGTGTTGCCCTCAACTGAATAAAGCTGAGCTTCTACCTTCCGGCTCTGATTAACTGCTGTTTTTAAACACATTGCTGGTTCCGGCCTACTAACGGTGTCTGCCCCTGCCTGGTGTTGCCCTCAACTGAATAAAGCTGAGCTTCAACCTTCTGGCTCTCATTAAGTGTTTTTTAAAAAACAAAATGGTGGTTCCGGCCTACTAACGGTGTCTGCCCCTGCCTGGTGTTGCCCTCAACTGAATAAAGCTGAGCTTCAACCTTCTGGCTCTCATTAAGTGTTTTTTAAAAAACAAAATGGTGTTTAGGGCCTACTAACGGTGTCTGCCCCTCCCTGGTGTTGCCCTCAACTGAATAAAGCTGAGCTTCAACCTTCTGGCTCTCATTAAGTGTTTTTTAAAAAACAAAATGGTGGTTAGGGCCTACTAACGGTGTCTGCCCCTCCCTGGTGTTGTCCTCAACTGAACAAAGCTGAGCTTCCACATTCTGGCTTTCGGCCTATACTATCAGATATTAAACTGCATTTGGCCTACTAGTGTGGTTAGGCCCTTGAAACAGTGTCTGCTGCTCTTGGGTTTGCTACTCCACTGAACAAAGCAATGCCACCTGTTTAGTCCTGTTACCAATTTTGATCTGCATTTAGCCTACTTTATTCTTTGGCCCTATATCTGTTTCCTCATCATCCTGCCCATTGCCCAGCCACTGCTAGATGAGTCTGCTGGTACATTGACCTAGACCACTACATTCCCCTTGTACTCTACACAGCCAGAATCTGACCCTGCTGAAAGTAAGGTTCCCCTTCCCGCATATTATACCACCTTACACAGGGACAAAGAGGAAGGTGCAGATGAAAGTGCAGGTTCCTTCATCAGGTGGGGGGGCATACTCGTTGGCGACGTCACTGGCACAGGGCCACTCAGAGTACGCAAAAGTGTCGCTGCTGGTGGGAGGTGCCCCCGCCATGCAAACACACCGCCGTACTTTGAGGGGCCCTGTGCCAGTGCCAATGCGAATGAGTGGGCCCCCCCTGCTTGCTCAGGATCACAGCACTTGCAACGTTGAAATACTTACCTCTCCCTGCTCCACCGCCATGACGTAGTCCATGTTTCCTGGGCCCACTAAAACCTTGAACCAGCCCTACCCCCACAACTTTTGCCAAATGACCCCCAATTTCCAGTGCCCAACTATTATTATAAAGTTAATTAAGATTGACAAGCTTCAGAAAACAAGAATGGATGTTTTTGGCAGTAAAATGTGCACTGTAGGTGTTTTCCTGGCCTCCACTCACTGCCGGCTATGCTTCCCCATTGACTTGCATTGGGTTTCGTGTTTCGGTCGATCCCCGACTTTTAGCGATAATCGGCCGACTTCACTCGACTCGACTCTGGACTAAATCGGGTTTCACAAAACCAGACTCGATCTTAAAAAAATGAAAGTCGCTCAACCCTAGTCGCCACAATAATAACACAACCTATTCTGACGTCTGAGTCCTTGTCGTTCTGTCCTAGACAGAATCCAATCACACTGCATTGGCTCAGGACTCTGCTCTGAGGACAACGCCACAGCGCGCACAGTCCTGCGCTCCCGCAAGCGCCGATCAATCTGAATGGCCAAAGACATAGAATCACTCAGACCAACGGGCGTGGGAAACCCCACCATAACATCTTTAACGGATTCAGAAAGACCCTTTCTGAAAATTGCAGCCAAAGCATCATCATTCCATTTAATCAACACAGACCATTTTCTAAATTTCTGACAATACAATTCTGCCGCCTCTTGACCCTGAAATAGGGCCAACAAGGTCTTCTCTGCTTGATCCACAGAATTAGGTTCATCATATAATAGTCCTAAAGCCTGAAAAAAGGAATCTACATTAAGCAAAGCCGGATTCCCAGATTCCAGGGAAAATGCCCAATCCTGTTGATCACCACGCAGCAGGGAAATGACGATTTTAACCTGCTGAATAGAATCCCCAGAGGATCGCGGTCTCAAAGCAAAAACAGTTTACAGTTGTTTTTAAAACTCAAAAATTTGGACCTGTCACCAAAAAACAAATCAGGAGTAGGAATCTTCGGCTCTAAAACAGGAGTCTGAACTATATAATCATAAATTCCCTGTACCCTAGCAACAAGCTGGTCTACACGAGAAGCTAATTCCTGAACATCCATGCTAACACAAGACTCCTTAGCCACCCAGAGAAAAAGAGGGAAGAAAAGGCAAAGCAAACTGCAGAAAAAAAAATGACTCAACACCTTTCTTCCCTTCTTCTGAGATGCATTTAACTCATAGTGGGCCAGTTGTACTGTTGTGATCCGGTGACTTTGGAGCCGCATGAACTTTCTCTGGAGTAGGTGGAAACTGTACTGACCGCAAAACCTGAACTAACACCGCAACTAGAAGTAGCCGTGGGGTGTGCCTAACAAACCCTAGACACCTCGACACAGCCGGAGGACTAAATACCCCTATAGATGGAAATAGGAATACTACCTTGCCTCAGAGCAGAACCCCAAAGGATAGGCAGCCCCCCACGAATATTGACTGTGAGTAGGAGAGGAAAGACACACGCAGGCAGAAAACAGGATTCAGCAAAAGAGGCCACTCTAGCTATATAGGGAAAGATAGGACAGAATACTAAGCGGTCAGTATTAAAACCCTTCCAAAAATATCCACAGCAGATAATACAAAAAGTTCCACAATCTAACTAAAGACATGGAATGTATATCTGCCACTCCAGAGAATCCAACAAGACTGAGAAAATACTGACACAATCTAAGCTGGACAAAAAAAAACACTGAATAGCACAGAATCATTAAGCACACAGCATGTGTGCCACAGAAACCAAAACCAGACACTTATCTTTGCTGATTTGGCAGAAGGCAGAAGGCACCAAACCAGGACCAAAACCTCCCAACAACCATGGACAACTGGCAAGGACTAATTATTATTATTTATTTATTGTTATAGCGCCATTTATTCCATGGCGCTTTACAAGTGAGGAGGGGTATACATAATAAAAACAAGTACAATAATCTTGAACAATACAAGTCATAACTGGTACAGTAGGAGAGAGGACCCTGCCCGCGAAGGCTCACAATCTACAAGGGATGGGTGAGAATACAGTAGGTGAGGGTAGAGCTGGTCATGCAGCGGTTTGGTCGATCGGTGGTTACTGCAGGTTGTAGGCTTGTCGGAAGAGGTGAGTCTTCAGATTCTTTTTGAAGGTTTCGATGGTGGGCGAGAGTCTGATGTGTTGTGGTAGAGGGTTCCAGAGTAGGGGTGATACGCGAGAGAAATCTTGTATACGATTGTGGGAAGAGGAGATAAGAGGGGAGTAGAGAAGGAGATCTTGTGAGGATCGGAGGTTGCGTGTAGGAAAGTACCGGGAGATGAGGTCACAGATGTAAGGAGGAGACAGGTTGTGGATGGCTTTGTACGTCATGGTTAGGGTTTTGTACTGGAGTCTCTGGGCAATGGGGAGCCAGTGAAGGGATTGACAGAGGGGAGAGGCCGGAGAATAGCGGGGGGACAGGTGGATTAGTCGGGCAGCAGAGTTTAGAATAGATTGGAGGGGTGCGAGAGTGTTTGAGGGGAGGCCACAGAGCAGGAAGTTGCAGTAGTCAAGGCGAGAGATGATGAGGGCATGGACTAGGGTTTTTGCAGATTCTTGGTTGAGGAATGAACGGATTTGTGCAATATTTTTGAGTTGAAGTCGGCAGGAAGTGGAAAGGGCTTGGATATGTGGTTTGAAGGAGAGATCAGCATCAAGGATAACCCCGAGGCAGCGAGCTTGTGGGACTGGGGAGAGTGGGCAGCCATGTACTGTAATGGATAGGTTCGTTGGGGGGGTCACGTGAGATGGGGGAAAGATGATGAATTCTGTTTTGTCCATTTTAAGTTTCAGAAATTTAGCGGAGAAGAAGGATGAAATAGTGGACAGACATTGAGGGATTCTGGTTAGTAGGGAGGTGATATCTGGTCCAGAGATGTAGATCTGTGTGTCATCAGCATAGAGGTGATACTGAAAGCCATGAGATTCTATGAGCTGTCCCAGGCCAAAGGTGTAAATGGAGAAGAGCAGGGGCCCAAGGACTGAACCTTGTGGGACTCCGACAGATAGGGGGCGAGGTGAGGAGGTGGTGTGTGAGTGGGAGACGCTGAATGTCCGGTCTGTTAGGTATGATGAGATCCAGGATAGGGCCAAGTCTGTGATGCCAAGGGATGAGAGGGTCTGTAATAATAGGGAATGGTCCACTGTGTCAAAGGCAGCCGACAGGTCGAGGAGGAGGAGAACAGAGTAGTGTCGCTTGCTCTTGGCGGTTAAGAGGTCATTGGTGACCTTAGTTAGGGCAGTTTCAGTGGAATGGTGTGACCGGAAGCCAGATTGTAAGCGGTCAAAGAGGGAGCAAGAAGAGAGATGGGAGGACAGTTCAAGGTAGACGTGTTGTTCCAGTAGTTTTGAGGCATAGGGGAGAAGTGATATAGGGCGATAGCTAGATACAGAGGATGGGTCAAGAGAGGGCTTTTTGAGGATAGGTGTGATGGAGGCATGTTTAAAGCTTGAGGGGAAACACCAGTTGTTAGTGATAGGTTGAAGAGATGGGTTAGGGTTGGGATGAAGATTGTGGTGAGGTTTGGGATGAGGTGGGATGGGAGCGGGTCAAGTGCACAGGTGGTGAGATGCGATCTTGAGAGTAGAGTGGCGAGTTGATCTTCTGTAATGGTGGAGTAGTTGGTTTTGGAGGTGGAGGGTAGGGAAGTTGGGAGGAAGGGCTCTGGGGCTTGTTGACCAAAATTGTCTCTGATGTTATCAATCTTCTGCTTGAAGAATGAGGCAAAGTCTTCAGCAGAGATAAGTGAGGAGGGAGGAGGTGCTGGGGGACGGAGGAGAGAATTGAAGGTGTTGAATAACTGTTTAGGGTTGTGAGACAGGGAGGATATGAGAGATGAGAAGTAGGTTTGTTTAGCTGTGGCGAGTGCGGTCTTGAAAGTAGTGAGGGACTGTTTGAATGCGATTAAGTGGTCGTTGGAGTGGGATCTTTTCCATCTGCGCTCAGCAGCCCTGGAAGCTCGCCTCAGTTCTTTGGTCAGGCTGGTGTGCCAGGGCTGTCTGTTGATTTTGCGAGCTTTGGTATGTGTAAGTGGGGCAGCAGATTCCAAAGCTACAGCTATTGTGGTGTTATATAGAGCGGCAGCGTCATCCGCATTGTGTATGGAACTTATGTCTGTGAGAGGGAGGAGGGATTCAGAGAATGAATGTAGGTCAAGATGTTTAAGATTTCTGCGAGGGTGTGAAAGTTTGTGGGGTGGGGACTCTAGACATGGAGTGGAGAGAGATGAGAATGTGAGAAGGTTGTGGTCAGAGAGAGGAAGAGGTGAGTTAGAGAGGTTAGATAGGGAGCAGAGGCGGGTGAAGATGAGGTCCAGTGTGTGACCATCTTTGTGAGTGGCTGCAGAAGACCATTGAGTGAGGCCGAAGGAGGAAGAGAGAGATAGAAGTTTAGTGGCAGCTGAGAGGGAAGTGTCAATGGGGATGTTGAAATCGCCCATGATGATAGTGGGGATGTCTGCAGAAAGGAAATGAAGTAGCCAGGTGGTGAAGTGGTCAAAAAAGATAGTGGCTGGCCCTGGGGGGCGGTAAATGACAGCCAGTTGGAGGTTGGAGGGGGAGTAGATGTGCACAGAGTGCACCTCAAAGGAAGGGAGGGTAACAGAGGGTGGCAGTGGGATTGGGGTGAAGGAGCAGTTATCTGACAGGAGAAAACCAACTCCTCCACCATGCTTGCTGCTGGGGCGGGGTGTGTGAGAAAGGTGGAAGCCACCGTAAGAGAGTGCAGCAGGAGAGGCTGTGTCAGAGGGGGTGAGCCAGGTTCCGGTGATGGCGAGGAAGGAAAGTTTGGTAGTAACACAAAGATCATGGATGTAGGAAAGCTTGTTACAGACAGAGCGAGCGTTCCACAGAGCTCCTGTTAGTGGGACTGGGGAAGCGGGGGCTGGGCGAATGGGTATAAGGTTAGAGAGGTTACGGAAGTTTGTGATGGAGCGTGGATGGGAGGTAGAAATGACTGTGGGAATGTGGTGAGGAGGACCAGGATTTTGAGAGATATCACCAGCAGTGAGAAGGAGCAGAGATAGTGTTAGCAGGTGGGAGCAGGAGAGGGCATGAGGGGGCTGCCTGTGTTTTGAGACAGAGGATTGTATGTTAAGGAACAGTTCTGAGGAGGAGGTGAGATGGATGGGGAGAATTGAAGAGGAGATGAACAGTTCCTTACTTGGTGTGGGGATTGGGGGAGGTAGCAGAAAGTGAAAGATTATAGGGGTAAAAGTGACAACAAACAGAAACATTGTTTGCAGTGACAGGCCAGTTACCTTTAGTTCCCTTCAGGTTCAATTCAGGTTTTAATTCTAATGTAATCCACACTTTTAGAACACACTTCTAGAAATCACACTGCAGACTGAAGTCTAGCAGACTTGTGCTATGCAATATATGGAAAACTAAGTGCGTTCAGGTGTGGAGCAGAGAGGAGTGGTCTCTGCTCATCTTGGTCAGAGAATTAAGGGTGGACCAGATGCATACAATCAAGCCTAAGGGTACCGTCACACAGTCACACTTTGATCGCTACGACCGTACGATCCGTGACGTTCCAGCGATATCCATACGATATCGCTGTCTGACACGCAGCAGCGATCAGGGATCCTGCTGAGAATCGTACGTCGTAGCAGATCGTATGGAACTTTCTTTCGTCGCTGGATCTCCCGCTGACATCGCTGGATCGTTGTGTGTGACAGCGATCCAGCAATGTGTTCGCTTGTAACCAGGGTAAACATTGGGTAACTAAGCGCAGGGCCGCGCTTAGTAACCCGATGTTTACCGTGGTTACTAGCGTAAAAGTAAAAAAAAACAAACAGTACATACTCACATTCCGGTGTCTGTCCTCCGGCATCTCAGCTTCTCTGCACTGTGAGCGCCTGCCGGCCGGAAAGCGAGCACAGCGGTGACATCTGACGTCACCGCTGTGCTTTCCGGCTCTGCTGCTTACACAGTGGAGAGAAGCAGAACGCCGGGGGACAGACACCGGAATGTGAGTATGTACTGTTTGTTTTTTTTACGTTTACGCTGGTAACCAGGGTAAACATCGGGTTACTAAGCGCGGCCCTGCGCTTAGTAACCCGATGTTTACCCTGGTTACCCAGGGACTTCGGCATCGCTCCAGCGCCGTGATTGCAAAGTGTGACCGCAGTCTACGACGCTGGAGCGATAATCATACGATCGCTGCGACGTCACGGATCGTGCCGTCGTAGCGATGAAAATGGTACTGTGTGATGGTACCCTAAGTAAACAAGGTCATAAATATCACAGAGTAAGTTGGGGGTTAGCTGAAAGGCATACCATCACAATGCTAGGAGCAGAGGAAAGTCTATGCGCAAAGCTGGGTGATGTACTATGTGCACTTCACAGACAGACAGCAGGAGAGCTGGGTGGACTGGGTGGGTGAACATACCATCACAATGCTAGGAACAGAGGAAAGTCTATGTGCAAAGCTGGGTGATGTACTATGTGCACTTCACAGACAGACAGCAGGAGAGCTGGGTGGACTGGGTGGGTGAACATACCATCACAATGCTAGGAGCAGAGGAAATGAATCCTGCACGCCTAAATACCCCAGTCAGAACTGCAATCAGCAGATACACCTGACCAGGACTGCAACTCAGGGACAACTGCATTACCACCTACAACCACCGGAGGGAGCCCAAAAGCAGAATTCACAACAGCGGTGGGCGTAGGTTTCAGCCTAGGGTTGAAACAGGAGACAGGGTGAGGTTCGAGGCCTGGACATGCACACCATCAGTGTAAACTCCAGGTAGAGGGTCAGTCGGGATTTCCCTAGTCTGAGGGAAATTGCAGGGGCCCGGGTTATTAGCTCTCGCTCACCTAGTTCCCCCGTGACATGTAGGTTCAGCAGTGTCAGCCTCAGATCTGCCTGCTCTTCCAGAGCTGTCCACAACTCTTCAGCATTGTTCGGGTTGTCACCTAAGCAGATAAGCTTCAGCACAGCCTGTTGCCACTCGGATTTGGCAATGCTACAGTGCTTCCAGCTTGGGACTGATGTGCTCATTTCAGAGATGGAGGCTGAAGAGGAGGAGGTGCAGGAGCTGTAGACTGTGGGGGCAACCCTGATTGACGTAGGACCCGCAATCCTTGGCGTCGGGAGGACGTGTTCCATCCCAAGGTCTGACTGGGTCCCGCTTTCCACTATGTTAACCCAGTGTGCCATCAGTGAGATGTACCGTCCCTGGCCACAAGCACTTGTCCACGTGTCCGTGGTTAGGTGTACTTTCCCTGTAATTGCATTGTTAAAGGCACGGGTAATGTTGTGGGACATGTGCTTGTGTAATGCCGGGATGGCAAAGTGGGAGAAATAGTGGCAGCTGGGGACCGAGTACCTTGGGACTGCCACCACCATCAGGTTGTGGAAAAATTCTGTCTCAACGAGCCTAAAAGGCCACATTTGCAGCGCAAGTAGATGAGAAATGTGTGAATTTAGTACTGTGGTCTGTGGGGCGTTGGCTGCGTATTTCCACTTCCATTCCAATGACTGGGGTATGGACAACCGAAGGCTGTGCTGGGACAAGGATGTGGACCTGCTTGATGATGGTTCTATTTGAGTGTGGGCAATGGCAGGTGCAGGGCAGGAGGCATCTTTTCATGCACCGTGGACAGGGGATTGGCTTGCATGCACAACAGTGGAAGAAGCAGTGGTGTCACCCACAGACACTGTTCCTGGAGCCTGGGGTTAGGCCCACAAAGTCAGATGCTTTGCTGGCATGTGCCTGATCATGCTGGTGTTGGTAAGGCTGGTAGTTTTGTTACCCCTGCTGATGCTGGCATGACAGGTGTTGCAAATGTTGTGTTACGGGGAACTGTTGCCCGCCTTCTGTCTGCAGCCACCACACTGATTCTTCCTGCCTAAAGTGGTGTTACGCCTCCCTCCCCCTGTGTGCTGCTGTCCTCGCTCTGCATGTCCTCCTGCCAGATTGGGTCAGTTACTATATCATCCACCACCTCATCTTCCACTTCCGCACCCTGGTCCTCCTCCTGACTTTCTGGCAATTGTGTCTCATCATCGTTCACCTCTTGTGACTGTGGCTGCTCAAATATTTGGTCATCACTACTTGGAATCTCATCTTGCCTCGCTTCAAGTGGACCGGGCGAGAGGGCCGAATCCTTAAATGGAAAAGTGAATAGCTCTTTGAAGTGTCTAAGTGTGGGATCAGTTGCCTCCGGGCACTCGGCATGGTGGGAGGAAGGAGGATCAGGGTGAGGATTATGCTGTTCAGACACACGGCTACTCAGACTTGACCGTGTGGAAGACAGGGTTGCTGATGGTGTTGGCCAAGTAACTGGAAGTATTACCCGCTATCCAACCAACAACATTTTCACACTGCTCTGGCTTCAATAGTGCTGTCTTGCTGCAGTCCCCTAGGATTCCAGACACTAAGGTCCAGCGAGATGTGGGTGTTTTTTGTGGCCCAATTTCAGCTTGCCCATGGCCTCGGCATGCACCATTACAATCACGTCCATTTCCCCATCCCTTGCCACGCACCTTGTCCATTGAAAATCGACTAGAATATTTTACACGTTCACTACAAATGGCTGAATTGGGAGTGAACTTGTATGTGATACATGAAATACCACACTGCCAAATATGTGGCCTGTATTTTTTTTGAGGTTTGCTAAATAGTGCTGTATATAAGTAGAGTAACACACAGGAAAAAAACTGGAATACCGGCCTAAAATGCCCAAACTTGGAGCACGCAGATTTATGAGGCCTGTCACGGAAATACCACACTGCCAAATATGTGGCCTGTATTTTTGGGGGGGTCTGCAAAATGGTGCTGTATATAACTAGAGTAACAGACAGCATAAAAATGGAATTTAGGCCTAAAATGCCCACATTTTTAGCACATGGATGTATGAGGCGTGTCACAGATATACCTCACTGTAAAACATGTGGCCTGTATGTATTTTGGGGGGTTCAGCAAAATGGTGTCAAGAAATTGTGAAAAACACTCAAAAAAAAATTGTACTCTAAGGTACCACAAAAAAAATGAAAGACTTTTCTGCGCACTCATAAGTTATTTTTGTGACCCCTGTAAAATTGCTGAATCTGGCTGTATTATTAAGGGTAAAAAAGCAATTGGAGAAAAAATGGCTCTGGATGGCTTTGCAATAAAATAATCACTATTAACCTGGCAAAAAAAAAATTCCTATCCAATTATACCTAGGGCTAGGTATATACGGTCAATATATGCTATAGGTAGCAGCAGCAGCAGCAGACAGTAATGGAATGGACCCTCTTGATGTATGCAATGATATCTATATATACACGTACAGTGCCTGCAGGCCTTGCCCTGATATGTATAGAGCGAGGTACACTCTCCTGCCTAACTAACACTGCAATCTATATACTCCAGAATTAGTCCTTAGAAGGACTGTTGGTTTAGCTGGATTTGAGTAGTTTAGGATGGTAGACCCCACACTGACTAAGAAATCCCCAAATCTGACCCTATCTCAGCAGCAGCTCTCCCTACACTATCTGATTCCGAAGCTGAATGCACCGAGCAGGGTGGCATCTGGTCTCTTATACCCCTGATGACGCTGTGCGGCCATCCAATCACTGCAAGACCACAACAAAGATGGCTGCGGTGTTACAGTGCCTGGCAGACAATCCCTGCATGTTGATTGTGTCTCTAAAGACCGCCAAAAATGCAGGGTGGAGACCAGAGTTCCCGCCGAGTAATCTCCGAAATGCTCGGTGCTCGCCGAGTACACCGAGGACAGTGATACTCGGGTGATTAACGAGTAGTGGCAAGCACGTTCGCTCATCACTGGATACATTATAAAATAGATCTAAGACCTGACTTAGTATTGAAATCAGTTCGCAAATGGCTGTATAATTATTTTTGAAGGTTTTTCTGCCATATAGTAAAACAATTTTTTAGTCCAGCTTTAGCAGAACTCATAAATTCCACATTACTATCATGATGCACAGTCATTCTCACATGAATATTAAAACATAGTAAACCTGCTACCCCAGGTCCAAGAGATTAATTTAATAATAATTACACAATGGGGCCAATTCATCAAAGCTATTTTGCAGGAAAACTGGCCTAAAAGCATTGAAAAGTTTTTATCAATTGTCTGTTGCACGAAAATGTTGTGGCTTGTGGCATTTTGAAAACAGTTTGAATAAGCTCTGCCGAAATGGGCAGTGCTGGGGAGGCACCAGGGCGAAACGTCAACAAGGCCACGGCTGCCAATCAAATCCAGCAAGAGTGCTGGCGTAGAGCGAGCGTACTTGGTCTTGATGTATCCGCCCCTTTGTATTGTGAAGTGAGATGACAGATCGTATTTATGGTAGTAGGACTTTAACCTCCAGAAAATGCTTGTATGTGTATTTTGATTAAGGTATGTGTAGAATTTCTCAGAGCTAAAATTTTCTGTGTAATTAAAGTCATGGCGTAGAAATCTTGTGAACAGTGGTGACAAATATGTTACATTTGGAGAATATTGCATATGACTATTTCTGAGAAATCAATGCATTACCTAGTGGTCTTGATTTTAGAAATGGAAGGATCGATTCGCAGGACTCTGCTCCATTGGCCAGACAATGCCGGAGTCCCGTGAGTCGATCTGTCTATAGCTACAAGAATTCTAATAATGGGCAGTAAGGTCTTTTTCCATCCCAGTTACAAGAATATTAAAGACTGCTAATTAAGAGGAAATTTAATTATTTATATTGCAGTTAACAAAAAATGCAAGAGGTTTATACACCAATTAGCCATCACCTTAAAACTATTGACAGGTGAAGATACTAATATTGATTATCTCATGACAATATTTGTCAGAGCATAGGAAGTATTAGACAGTAAGTGGACCATCAGTTCTTAAAAGGAACCAGTCAGTTGAATCATGCTGCCCATAGCACAGGTAGAATAAATCACAGCCTGCCCGTTCTGGTGTTTCAGAGAAAACAGTTTACAAATCCTGCTGGCTTCTCTGCACATCGCTCTAGTTTTTTGAACGGTATCTCCCTATGTGCACACATTGAAGTGACCTGTCAGTCGACCAGAGCTGGCCGCTTTTTCAGGGAAAAATATACAGTATGTGGCTACAATCGCGCAGCCAGACTAATTCATGCGGCCCATGGTTTGTTTGGGTGAAAGTGTCATGGGCACTCAAGGCTCACTGAAGCGTGTAGCTCTGTCCAGGACCACAGAACACAGAAGAGGCTACTGTAGCATAACTGTCTAAAAAAGTATTAAAACTGGCTATAAAATGGCAGAAAGGCATTAGAACACACCATGCATTGCACCTTGTTTTATATAAGGCAAACTAGCCAGATTGTCCTTACTAACTCCTGTCCACAAGTAGAAATGCCTACAAGGTGCATGTGAGCGTGAAAACAGGAGCATTGAAAGAAGGTGGTCTGGTCTGATGAATCACATTAGGAGCAGGTGCAGATGGCTGTATAGTCTCTTATCTGAGAGAATCGGGTTGATTATGAAAATGACACTCAGATCAAACTCTGATCCCAGTGTCACCATAGCGTGATCAGATTCTCTTGAATGAGGAGAAGATGGAGAAAAAAAATCTTTATCTTCTCAATCTTGTGAGGCTGCGGAAATGTCATCCTAGTGCAGTCTGATTTTTCTCACACACTCATTGACTTGCATGGTCGAGTGTGATCCGCATATGCAGCAATCAAACAAATAAAAAATGTGCACGGTCCCATAGCATATCATTGATCCGGAGCAGGTTTGCAATCCAATGGTTTGTTGGATCACATTCAGACCAAAAATGCGCTCGTCTGCACCTGCCCTGGGCCTGATTCATTAAGACTGGTGTTGTGCTCCCTGATCTTAATGAGGGGATCGCTGGAGTAAGATGCACCTAAGTCTTTTAGAGTCACACATCTCTTAATGAATTTGGCTCATCTTACAACTGCTGTCTGCTTCTGACAGAAATATTAGTAGTACATTTCTGGTCTAAAACGTGATGAATGTGGTAGAGGTGCTTCCCCATGTCTCATCCCAGCTTCTTCCAGTTTGGTTGGCAAAGCTAAACAGGACTGTCGTAAAAATGCCAAAGTTGCAATACTTTTTGTGCAACTTTGAGTTGCACAAAAACTTTGCAACATTTTAAGGTGCTTTATGAAAGAATTCTGATATAACTCCTTGATGAATCAGGCACATTGTATTTTACATCATGTGGACAGAAGGGTGTGGGTGCATTGTCTACCTGAGGAAGAGGTGGCACCAAGAAACACTGTGGGGTGAAAACAAGTCAATGTAATCTTCTGGGAGTTAAAGTGGTTGCCCACTTTTGGAACAAGGTTTTATTTCTGAAATATATGTATTTGGTGCTAAAGATAGTTTTGCAATTGTGTTTCATTAAAAATGTTGCACTGTTTGCGTTTTATAGTTTCTGTATTGTACTGTATTAATGCCTGCAGAAGGAAATACATGGTGCTTGAACAGCGCTGCCAGCTTTACAGCAGCACTTACTTATCACACAGGACGGGGGGGCACTTACTTATCACACACAGGACGGCTGGCACTTATCACACACGGGACGGGGGGCGCACTTACTTATCACACACAGGACGGGGGGCACTTATCACACACAGGACGGGGGCACTTATCACACACAGAACGGGGGGCACTTATCACATACAGGACGGGGTGGGCACTTGCTTATCACACACAGGAAGGGGGGCACTTACTTATCACACACAGGATGGGGGGGCACTTACTTATCACACACATGATGGGGGGCACTTATCACACACTTGTTGGGGGGCACTTATCACACACTTGATGGGGTGCACTTATCACACACAGGATGGGGGGCACTTATCACACAAAGGGGGGCACTTATCACACACAGGACGGGGGGCACTTACTTATCACACACAGGACGGGGGTCACTTACTTGTCACACACAGGACGGGGGGGCACTTATCACACACAGGACGGGGGGCACTTATCACACACAGGATGGGGGGGCACTTACTTATCACACACAGGACCGAGGGGTGTCATGGTTCCCAATGGCAAGGGAATGTAAAAAGTCACATAAGTAACGAACGAGCTCTCGGGTGATGGAAACTCGAGTTGACCGTGAGCTAAATCTACCACACAACTAACAGTAGCCAGGGAGCATACCTACGGCTTCCTATATGCCACGCGCCAGCCGGAGGACTAACTACGCCTGGTAGAGGAAGAAACAGACCTGGCTTACCTCTAGGGAAATACCCCAAAAGATGATAGCAGCCCCCCACATGTAATAACGGTGAATTAAGAGGAAAAGACATACACAGTATGAAAGTAGATTTAGCAAAGAGAGGTCCACTTACTAGATAGCAGAAGGATACAAAAGAGGACTTCACGGTCAACTGAAAACCCTTTCAAAAACCATCCTGAAATTACTTTAAGACTCCTGTGTCAACTCATGACACAGGAGTGGCAATTTCAGCCCGCAAGAGCTTCCAGCTACAGAGAATTACAAAAACTGCAAACTGGACAAAAAGTACAAAACAAAAGGACAAAGTCCACTTAGCTGATCAGCAGACTAGTAGCAGGAACATGCAACCGAAGGCTCTGGTTACAATGATGACCGGCAAGGAAATGACTGGAGAGCAAGGCTAAATAGGAAACTCCCAAACACTGATGGAAGCAGGTGAACAGAAGAAGCAAAGTGCAAACAAGTCACCAGTACCACCAGCAACCACCAGGGGAGCCCAAAAAGCGGATACACAACAGTACCCTCCCCTTAAAGAGGGGGCACCGAACCCTCACAAGAACCGCCAGGGCGATCTGGATGAGCCCTATGAAAGGCACGAACCAAATCCGAGGCATGAACATCAGAGGCAATTACCCAAGAATTATCTTCCTGACCATAGCCTTTCCATTTAACCAGATATTGAAGTCTCCGTCTGGAAATACGGGAGTCCAAGATCTTCTCCACGACGTACTCCAATTCACCCTCCACCAGCACAGGAGCAGGAGGTTCAGTAGAAGGAACCACCGGTACCTCATATCTCCGCAACAACGACCGATGGAACACATTATGGATAGCGAAAGATGCCGGGAGGTCCAAACGAAAGGAAACAGGGTTAAGAATCTCCAAAATCCTATAAGGACCGATGAACCGAGGCTTAAATTTGGGAGAAGAAACTCTCATAGGGACAAAACGGGAAGACAACCACATCAAGTCCCCAACGCGAAGGTGGGGACCAACACGACGACGACGGTTAGCAAACTGCTGAGTCCTCTCCCTAGACAATTCCAAATTATCCACCACTTGTCCCCAAATCCGATGCAACCGATCCACCACCGCATCCACTCCAGGACAATCCGAAGATTCAACCTGACCAGAAGAAAAACGCGGATGAAACCCTGAATTGCAAAAGAAAGGAGAAACCAAAGTGGCAGAACTAGCCCGATTATTAAGAGCAAACTCCGCCAACGGCAGAAAGGCAACCCAATCATCCTGATCCGCAGACACAAAACACCTCAAATAAGTCTCCAAAGTTTGATTAGTTCGCTCCGTCTGGCCATTGGTCTGAGGATGGAATGCAGACGAAAAGGACAAATCAATGCCCAACCTGGCACAGACTGCCCGCCAAAATCTAGACACGAACTGGGTACCCCTGTCAGAAACGATGTTTTCCGGAATACCATGCAAGCGAACCACATTTTGAAAAAACAGAGGGACCAACTCAGATGAGGAAGGCAACTTAGGCAATGGCACCAAATGAACCATTTTAGAAAAACGGTCACACACCACCCAGATGACAGACATCTTCTGAGAAACAGGGAGATCCGAGATAAAGTCCATAGAGATGTGCGTCCAAGGCCTCTTCGGAATAGGCAAGGGCAACAACAACCCACTAGCCCTAGAACAACAAGGCTTGGCCCGAGCACACACATCGCAAGACTGCACAAAAACACGCACATCTCGAGACAGGGAAGGCCACCAGAAGGATCTAGCCACCAAATCTCTGGTGCCAAAAATTCCCGGATGACCTGCCAGAGTAGAAGAATGAACTTCCGAGATGACTCTAGTGGTCCACTCGTCAGGAACAAACAGTCTACCAGACGGACAACGATCAGGTCTATCCGCCTGAAATTCTTGCAAAGCACGTCGCAAATCTGGAGAGACAGCAGACAAAACCACTCCATCCTTAAGGACACCAGCAGGTTCAGAATTCCCAGGAGAGTCAGGCTCAAAACTCCTAGAAAGAGCATCTGCCTTCACATTCCTAGAACCCGGTAAGTACGAGACCACAAAATTAAACCGGGAAAAGAACAACGACCAACGTGCCTGTCTAGGATTCAGGCGCCTGGCAGACTCCAAATAAATTAAATTCTTGTGATCAGTCAAAACTACCACCTGATGTCTGGCACCCTCAAGCCAATGACGCCACTCCTCAAATGCCCACTTCATGGCCAAAAGCTCCCGATTACCAACATCATAGTTTCGCTCGGCGGCCGAAAATTTTCGCGAAAAGAACGCACAAGGTCTCATCACTGAGCAGTCGGAACTTTTCTGCGACAAAACCGCCCCCGCTCCGATCTCGGAAGCATCGACCTCAACCTGAAAGGGAAGAGAAACATCAGGCTGGCGCAACACAGGGGCAGACAAAAAGCGGCGCTTAAGCTCCCGAAAGGCCTCCACGGCAGCAGGGGACCAATTGGCAACATCAGCACCCTTTTTAGTCAAATCCGTCAGAGGTTTAGCAACGCCAGAAAACCAGCTATAAATCGACGATAAAAATTAGCAAAGCCCAAGAATTTCTGGAGACTTTTCAGAGAAGTAGGCTGCGTCCAGTCGTAAATAGCCCGAACCTTGACAGGGTCCATCTCAATAGAAGAAGGGGAAAAAATATACCCCAAAAGATGAAATTTTTTGAACCCCAAAAACACACTTTGAACCCTTTACACACAAAGAATTCTCCCGCAAAACCTGAAAAACCCTCCTGACCTGCTGAACATGAGACTCCCAGTCATCAGAAAAAATCAAAATATCATCCAAGTACACAATCATAAATTTATCCAAATATTCCCGGAAAATATCATGCATTAAGGACTGAAAGACAGAAGGTGCATTAGAAAGGCCGAAAGGCATTACCAAATACTCAAAATGGCCCTCAGGCGTATTAAATGCGGTCTTCCACTCATCCCCCTGCTTAATTCGCACCAAATTATACGCCCCACGAAGATCAATCTTAGAGAACCACTTAGCCCCCCTTATGCGAGCAAACAAATCAGTCAGCAAAGGCAACGGATACTGATATTTGACTGTAATTTTATTCAGGAGACGATAATCAATACAAGGCCTCAGAGAGCCATCCTTTTTAGAGACAAAGAAAAAACCGGCTCCTAAAGGTGATGAAGAAGGACGAATATGTCCCTTTTCCAGGGACTCCTTAATATACTCGCGCATAGCAGCATACTCAGGTACAGATAGGTTAAACAAACGACCCTTTGGAAATTTACTGCCAGGAATCAGATCTATGGCGCAATCACAATCCCTGTGAGGAGGGAGTGAACCAATCTTAGGCTCTTCAAAAATATCACGATAATCAGACACAAATGCCGGAATCTCAGATGGAATAGATGACGAAATGGACACCATAGGAGTGTCCCCATGAGCCCCCCGACATCCCCAGCTTAACACAGACATAGCCTTCCAGTCAAGGACTGGGTTATGAGACTGTAACCATGGTAATCCAAGCACCAAAACATCATGTAAATTGTACAACACAAGGAAGCGAATCACCTCCTGATGGTCTGGAGTCATACGCATAATCACTTGCGTCCAGAACTGTGGTTTATTACAAGCCAAAGGTGTAGAATCAATACCCTTCAGAGGTATAGGGACTTCCAGAGGCTCTAAATCAAACCCACAGCGCCTGGCAAAGGACCAGTCCATAAGACTCAGAGCGGCGCCCGAGTCCACATAGGCATCCACGGTAATAACTGATAATGAACAAATCAAGGTTACAGACAAAATAAATTTGGACTGTAAAGTGCCAATTGAAATGGACTTGTCAACCTTCCTAGTACGCTTAGAGCATGCCGATATAACATGAGCAGAATCACCACAATAGAAGCATAACCCATTTTTACGCCTATAATTCTGCCGCTCGCTTCTGGACATAACTCTGTCACATTGCATTTTCTCTGGCGTCTCTTCAGAAGATACCGCCAAATGGTGCACGGATTTGCGCTTCCGCAAACGCCGATCAATCTGAATTGCCATTGTCATGGACTCATTCAGACCTGTAGGCGCAGGGAACCCGACCATAACATCTTTAACGGCATCAGAAAGGCCCTCTCTGAAATTTGCCGCTAAGGCGCACTCATTCCACTGAGTAAGCACAGACCACCTACGAAATTTTTGGCAGTATATCTCCGCTTCATCTTGCCCTTGAGGTAGGGCTATCAAAGCTTTTTCAGCTTGAATTTCCAAATTAGGTTCCTCATAAAGCAACCCTAAAGCCAGGAAAAACGCATCCACATTGAGCAACGCAGGATCCCCTGGTGCCAATGAAAATGCCCAATTTTGAGGGTCACCTCGCAGCAAAGAGATTACAATCTTAACCTGCTGGACAGGATCTCCTGAGGAGTGAGGTCTGAGAGAAAGGAATAATTTACAATTATATTTGAAATTCAAAAACCGAGATCTATCTCCGGAAAACACCTCTGGTGTAGGGATTTTAGGTTCAGAAATAGGAGCATGTATAACAAAATCTTGTAAATTTTGAACCTTCGTAGCAAGATTATTTAAACCTGCAGCCAAACTCTGGACATCCATGTTAAACAGCTAAGGTCAGAGCCATTCAAGGGTTAAGAGGAGGTAAGAAGCAGCTAGACAGCAATTAAGGGCTAGGCAGCAAAACTCTGAGGGAAAGAAAAAAAAAAATTTTCCCTTCAACACTTCTTTTTCTCCTGCTTCAGCCCAAACAATTAACACTTTGTGGGCCGGTCATACTGTCATGGTTCCCAATGGCAAGGGAATGTAAAAAACACATAAGTAACGAACGAGCTCTCGGGTGATGGAAACTCGAGTTGACCGTGAGCTAAATCTACCACACAACTAACAGTAGCCAGGGAGCATACCTACGGCTTCCTATATGCCACGCGCCAGCCGGAGGACTAACTACGCCTGGTAGAGGAAGAAACAGACCTGGCTTACCTCTAGGGAAATACCCCAAAAGATGATAGCAGCCCCCCACATGTAATAACGGTGAATTAAGAGGAAAAGACATACACAGTATGAAAGTAGATTTAGCAAAGAGAGGTCCACTTACTAGATAGCAGAAGGATACAAAAGAGGACTTCACGGTCAACTGAAAACCCTTTCAAAAACCATCCTGAAATTACTTTAAGACTCCTGTGTCAACTCATGACACAGGAGTGGTAATTTCAGCCCGCAAGAGCTTCCAGCTACAGAGAATTACAAAAACTGCAAACTGGACAAAAAGTACAAAACAAAAGGACAAAGTCCACTTAGCTGATCAGCAGACTAGTAGCAGGAACATGCAACCGAAGGCTCTGGTTACAATGATGACCGGCAAGGAAATGACTGGAGAGCAAGGCTAAATAGGAAACTCCCAAACACTGATGGAAGCAGGTGAACAGAAGAAGCAAAGTGCAAACAAGTCACCAGTACCACCAGCAACCACCAGGGGAGCCCAAAAAGCGGATACACAACAGGGGGGGCACTTACTTATCACACACAGGATGGGGGGCACTTACTTATCACACACAGGACGGGGGCACTTACTTATCACACACAGGATGGGGGGGCACTTACTTATCACACACAGGACGGGGGGGGGCACTTATCACACACAGGATCATTTCCACAAAAATGATCTTTTCACCCCCAAATTTTTACTTTCACAAAGGTAACAGGAGAAATTGGACCCCAAAATTTATTGTGCAATTTATGCTGAGTAGGCTGATACCCCATATGTGGGGGTAAACCACTGTTTGGGCGCATGGCAGAGCTCGGAAGGGAAGGAGCGCCGTTTTGGAATGCAGACTATGATAGAATGGTCTGCGGGCTTTATGTTGCGTTTGCAGAGACCCTGATGTACCTAAACAGTAGAAACCCAAAACAAGTGACCCCATTTTGGAAACTAGACCCCACAAGGAACTTATCTAGATGTGGTGTGAGAACTTTGATTGCCCAAGTGCCTCACAGAAGTTTATAATGCAGAGTCGTGAAAATAGAAAATATTTTTTTCCCACTAAAAAGATTTTTTAGCCCCCAAGTTTTTATTTTCACAAGGGTAACAGGAAAAATTGGACCCCAAAAGTTGTTGTCCAATTTATCCTGAGTACACTGATACCCCAGGTGTGGGGGGGACCACTGTTTGGGCGCATAGCAGAGCTCGGAAGGGAAAGAGCGCCGTTTTGGAATGCAGACTTTGAAAGAATGGTCTGCGGGCTTTATGTTGCGTTTGCAGAGCCCCTGATGTACCTAAACAGTAGAAACCCCCCACAAGTGACCCCATTTTGGAAACTAGACCCCCCAAGGAACTTATCTAGATGTGTGATGAGAACTTTGAATGCCCAAGTGCTTCACAGAAGTTTATAATGCAGAGTCGTGAAAATAGAAAATATTTTTTTTTCCTCAAAAAAGATTTTTTAGCCCCCAAGTTTTTATTTTCACAAGGGTAACAGGAAAAATTGGACCCCAAAAGTTGTTGTCCAATTTATCCCGAGTACGCTGATGCCCCATATGTGGGAGTAAACCACTGTTTGGGCGCACGGCAGAGCTCAGAAGGGAGGGAGCACCATTTGACTTTTTGAGTGCAAAATTGGCTGTGGGGTTTAGAGACCCCCTGATGTACCTAAACAGTGGAAACCCCCCAACTCTAACTCCAACCCCAACACACCTCTAACCCTAATCCCAACCCGATCCATAATCCTAATCACAACCCTAACGATAATCACAACCCTAACCCCAAAACAACCCTAATCCCAACCCTAACCATAACCCTAATCAAAACCCTAAATCCAACACACCCCTAATCCTAATCTCAACCCTAACCTCAAACCTAACCCTAATCCCAATACACCCCTAATCCTAATCCCAACACTAACCTTAACCCTAATCCCAAAACTAACCCTAATTCCAAACGTAACCCTAATGCCAACCCTAATCCAAACCCTAACCCAAATCCCAACTCTAACCCTAACTTTAGCCGCAACCCTAGCCCTAACTTTAGCCCCAACCCTAGCCCTAACTTGAGCCCCAACCCTAACTTTAGCCCCAACCCTAACCCTAGCCCTAATCCTAAATTTAGCCCCAACCCTAACCCTAACTTTAGCCCCAACCCTAACCCTAGCCCTAACCCTAACTTTAGCCCCAACCCTAACTTTAGCCCCAACCCTAACCCTAACTTTAGCCCCAACCCTAACCCTAAGGTTACTTTCACACTTGCGTCGTGTGGCATCCATCGCAATCCGTCGTTTTGGACAAAAAATGGATCCTGCAAATGTGCCCGCAGGATGCGTTTTTTGCCCATAGACACGTATTGCCGACGGATCGCGATGGATGGCCACACGTCGTGTCCGTCATGCACTGGATCCGTTGTTTTGGCAGACCGTCGTCACAAAAAAAGTTCAATGTAACGTTTTTTTGTACATCGCGTCCGCCATTTCCAGTAACTCTGCCTCCTCCCCAGGACATTGACTGGGCAGCGGATGCGTTAAAAAACGGCATCCGCTGCCCACATTGTGCACAATTTTCACAACATGCGTCGGTACGTCGGGCCAACGCATTGCGACGGCCCCGTACCGACGCAAGTGTGAAAGAAGCCTAACCCAAGCCCTAACCCTAAATTTTGCCCCAACCCTAAATTTAGCCCCAACCCTAAATTTAGCCCCAACCCTAAATTTAGCCCCAACCCTAACCCTAAATTTAGCCCCAACTCCTCTAGCTGCCGGCCGGCAAATCATGGCGGGCGCACTGCACATGCGCCCGCCATTTTCTTTCTGGATGAAGAAGCCGGTGGGCAGGAGGGGACGCAGGAGGACCCAGGGACACCGGTAAGTATAACAGGGTCCCCGAATCCCCCTATTTCTCTGTCCTCTGATGTGCGATCACATCAGAGGACAGAGAATGACACACCGCTTTTTTTTTTTGCGGTCGCCGGTAAACAGTTAATTACCGGCGATCGCAAAACAGGGTTCGGTGAAAACCGACCCCGATCATGTTCTTTGGGGTCTCGGCTACCCCCGGCAGCCAAGACCCCAAAGATCTCCCGGGTGCCGGCCGGCGGGCGCACTGTGCATGCGCCCGCCATTTTTTGGCTGGAGCAAGATGGCGGCGCCCATCGGGAGCCACTAGGAGCACAGGGGGAGACAGGTGAGTATCGGGGGCAATTGGGGGTAAACGGTTAATTACCGGTGATCACAACCCGGGGGTCGGTAAACCCCCCCGAATTATGTTCTCTGGGGTCTCAGCTACCCCTTGTAACCGAGACCCTAGAGAAAATCTGACTCTGGGAGGGCGCTATTCACTTTTTCCACAGCGCCGTTAATTAACGGCGCTGTGGTTTAAGTACCCTTAACTGCCACCGTTAAAAGGCATATCGGCGGTCGTTAAGGGGGTAAGGGGAAAAATCTAAATGCTTTTGAATGGCCAAGTCAAAGCCCAGACCTTAATCCAATTGAGAATCTGTGGTCAGACTTGAAGATTGCTGTTCACCAGAGGAGATCATCTGACTTGAAGAAGGAGAAGCACTTTTGCCTTGAGCAATGACCAAAAATCCCAGTGGAAAGCTCATTGAGACTTCTCCAAAGTAACTTGCAGCTATATTTGCTGCAAAAGAAGGCTCTACAAAGTACTGACTTTAGGGGGTGTATAATTATGCACACTGAAGTTTTCAGTTATTTTGTCCTGTTTGTTGTTTGCTTCACAATTAAAAGAAAAACAAATGTTTACAGTTGTAGCCATGTCCTTCACCAGAACTGATGCAAACCGTCACTAAAACAGTAAAATTCCATGTTGTAAGGTAGAAAAACATGAAGATTGCCAAGGTAGTGAATACTTTCTCTAGCAACTGTATGTGGCTTATATATGCCTACGTGGCATGTAAGCATGTTTTCCTTTAGCAGAAAATGCAAACGGCACATCAGAGTAAAAACATTACTAAAAGAAAGAATTGCTACCAGAAAGGGTTTACATAATTTTTATATCTATATTTATTTGTACAACGCTAGCAAGCTCATGTTTTGTTTTTTTTGCCTTCCATGTAAATTTTGTATGTTCTTCCCTACGACTTCTTCAGCCAATTTTACAGCATCAATGTATACAGGACGTTATCACACATTTCTATACGGTATTGCCTTTTATTTGTGCTTTTATGATTGAGTTTATATTTTTTACTGCTCAGATTTCAAGTTCACTTTTTTATTTCATTTATTTTTAGTGCTAAGGGTAAATTCACATTTTATAGTTTTCAGAAATGTTCCTCCAGGACAAATTTAAATCACTATAAATGGCTGTTTTTGTGCATCTCGCCATATGAACTGTATATTAATAAAACTATGGAGTATCGCTTCAAGATCAAATGTTTTTTATGTCTTTACTTTTGCTATTTTTTTTCTTATTCTTCAAAAAGAGACATTCTGCTAAGAGCCTTGTTTTTATTTCTGATTACAGTACAGGGTTCTGTTAGCTGATTCATTTTGTTAGTATACATGCTTATTTATTACCTATGCATGCATGCACACCAGTGCAATAATTTAATGCTATAAAAGTGCTGACTAGTGTTGAGCGATACCGTCCGATACTTGAAAGTATCGGTATCGGAAAGTATCGGCCGATACCGGCAAAGTATCGGATCCAATCCGATACCGATACCCGATACCAATACAAGTCAATGGGACTCAGGTATCGGACGGTATTCCTGATGGTTCCCAGGGTCTGAAGGAGAGGAAACTCTCCTTCAGGCCCTGGGAACCATATTAATGTGTAAAAGAAAGAATTAAAATAAAAAATATTGCTATACTCACCTGTCCGACGCAGCCGGGACCTCAGCGAGGGAACCGGCAGCGTTGTTTGTTTAAAATTCGCGCTTTTACTTGGTTACATGAAGTCCCGGCTTGTGATTGGTCAGGGCGGCCATGTTGCCGGGACGCGGACCAATCACAGCAAGCCGTGACGAAATTACGTCACGGCTTGCTGTGATTGGTCCGCGTCCCGGCAACATGGCCGCCATTAACCAATCACAAGCCGTGACGTCACGGGAGGCTGGACACGCGCGCTTTTCAAAATACGCGCATGTCCAGCCTCCCGTGACGTCACGGCTTGTGATTGGTTAATGGCGGCCATGTTGCCGGGACGTCACTGGAGGCTGGACACGCGCGCTTTTCAAAATACGCGCATGTCCAGCCTCCCGTGACGTCACGGCTTGTGATTGGTTAATGGCGGCCATGTTGCCGGGACGTCACTGGAGGCTGGACACGCGCGCTTTTCAAAATACGCGCATGTCCAGCCTCCCGTGACGTCACGGCTTGTGATTGGTTAATGGCGGCCATGTTGCCGGGACGCGGACCAATCACAGCAACCCGTGACGTAATTTCGTCACGGCTTGCTGTGATTGGTCCGCGTCCCGGCAACATGGCCGCCCTGACCAATCACAAGCCGGGACTTCACGTAACCAAGTAAAAGCGCGAAATTTAAACAAACAACGCTGCCGGTTCCCTCACTGAGGTCCCGGCTGCGTCGGACAGGTGAGTATAGCGATATTTTTTATTTTAATTCTCTTTTTTACACATTATTACATTAATGTTGTTGCGATACCCGATACCCGATATCACAAAAATATCGGATCTCGGTATCGGAAATTCCGATACAGCAAGTATCGGCCGATACCCGATACTTGCAGTATCGGAATGCTCAACACTAGTGCTGACTTGTCAGTATATTTTGTGTATTGGGGTTTTGTCTCCTACACATCTTTCCTGGTCAGGATTTAGTTATTTATCATATTTAAATAGCGCCATCATGTTCCACGGCACTTTACAGACTTCATTAGAGAAGAGCGAATATTTCAATGTTCGGTTTGGATTACGATCGTCGAATATTCGCCGAACATAACTGAGCGCTATTCATGTCAATGGGAGGCAAAAACAAACGCATGCACAACATCTTATGACAGCCCCAAATGCTGCCAAAACACATCAAATGAGGGACAGACACCAGGAAAGGGACCGACAGGTCTTCCACTACACCTAATACAGCAGATCGACACCCAAACAGGAGTTTTCACATTTCCAAAAATTATTGGCAGACAATGGCATCAATTTCACCACAGTATATACAGTATAATAGGGACTGACAGGTCTTCTACTATACCCAATCGAGCAGATGGACCCAAACCAGGAATGTTCACATTTAACCCCTTCCTGACATCTGAAGTACTATCCCGTCAAGGTGGGGTGGGCCCGTATGACCACCGATGGGATAGTACGTCATACGCGATCGGCCGCGCTCACGGGGGGCATATCGCAGCTGACATCCGGCACTATGTGCCAGGAGCGGTCACGGACCGCCCCTGGCACATTAACCCCCGACACACCGCGATCAAACATGATCGCGGTGTACCGGCGGTATAGGGAAGCATCGCGCAGGGAGGGGGCTCCCTGCGGGCTTCCCTGAGACCCCCGGAGCAACGCGATGTGATCGCGTTGCTCCGAGGGTCTCCTACCTCCCTCGTCGCCGCAGGTCCCGGATCCAAGATGGCCGCGGCATCCTGGTCCTGCAGGGAGGAAGGTGGCTTACCGAGTGCCTGCTCAGAGCAGACACTTGGTAAGCCTGCAGCCCTGCACAGCAGATCGCAGATCTGGCAGAGTGCTGTGCACACTGCCAGATCAATGATCTGTGATGTCCCCCCCTGGGACAAAGTAAAAAAGTAAAAAAAAAAATCCCCACATGTGTAAAAAAATAAATAAAAAAAATATCCTAAATAAAGAAAAAAATATATATATATTATTCCCATAAATACATTTCTTTTGCTAAATAAAATAAAAAAAACAATAAAAGTACACATATTTAGTATCGCCTCGTCCGTAACGACCCAACCTATAAAACTGCCCCACTAGTTAACCCCTTCAGTAAACACCGTAAGAAAAAAAAAAAAAAAACGAGGCAAAAAACAACGCTTTATTATCATACCGCCGAACAAAAAGTGGAATAACACGCGATCAAAAAGACTGATATAAATAACCATGGTACCGCTGAAAACGACATCTTGTCTCGCAAAAAACGAGCCACCATAGAGCATCATCAGCAAAAAAATAAAAAAGTTATAGTCCTGAGAATAAAGCGATACCAAAATAATTATTTTTTCTATAAAATAGTTTTTATCGTATAAAAACGCCAAAACATAAAAAAAAGATATAAATGAGATATCGCTGTAATCGTACTGACCCGACGAATAAAACTGCTTTATCAATTTTACCAAACGCGGAACGGTATAAACGCCTCCCCCAAAAGAAATTCATGAATAGCTGGTTTTTGATCACTCTGCCTCACAAAAATCTGAATAAAAAGCGATCAAAAAAGGTCACGTGTCCGAAAATGTTACCAATAAAAACGTCAACTCGTCCCACAAAAAACAAGATCTCACATGACTCTGTGGACTCAAATATGGAAAAATTATAGCTCTCAAAATGTGGTAACGCAAAAAATATTTTTTGCAATGAAAAGCGTCTTTCAGTGTGTGACGGCTGCCAATCATAAAAATCCGCTAAAAAACCCGCTATAAAAGTAAATCAAACCCCCCTTCATCACCCCCTTAGTTAGGGAAAAATAAAAAAATTAAAAAATGTATTTATTTCCATTTTCCCATTAGGGTTAGGGCTAGAGTTAGGACTAGAGTTAGGACTAGAGTTAGGGCTAGGGTTAGAGCTAGGGTTAGGGCTAGGGTTAGGGCAAGGGTTAGGGCTAGGGTTAGGGTTGGGGCTAGGGTTGGGGCTAGGGTTAGGGTTAGGGTTGGGCTAGGGTTAGGGCTAGGGTTGGGGCTAGGGTTAGGGCTAGTGCTAGGGTTATTGCTCGGGTTAGGGCTAGGGTTAGGGCTAGGGTTGGGGCTAGGGTTGGGGCTACAGTTAGGGTTGGGGCTAAAGATAGGGTTAGGGTTTGGATTACATTTACGGTTGGGAATAGGGTTGGGTGTGTCTGGGTTAGAGGAGTGGTTAGGGTTACTGTTGGGATTAGGGTAAGGGGTGTGTTTGGATTAGGGTTTCAGTTATAATTGGGGGGTTTCCACTGTTTAGGCACATCAGGGGCTCTCCAAACGGGACATGGCATCCGATCTGAATTCCAGCCAATTCTGCGTTGAAAAAGGAAAACAGTGCTCCTTCCCTTCAGAGCTCTCCCGTGTGCCCAAACAGGGGTTTACCCCAACATATGGTGTATCAGCGTACTCAGGACAAATTGGACATCATCTTTTGGGGTCCAAGTTCTCCTGCTACCTTTGGGAAAATACAAAACTGGGGGCCAAAAAATAAGTTTTGTGGGAAAAAAAAGATTTTTTTATTTTCACGGCTCTGCGTTGTAAACTGTAGTGAAACACTTGGGGGTTCAAAGTTCTCACAACACATCTAGATAAGTTCCTTGGGGGGTCTAGTTTCCGATATGGGGTCACTTGTGGGGGGTTTGTACTGTTTGGGTACATCAGGGGCTCTGCAAATGCAACGTGACGCCTGCAGACCAATCCATTTAAGTCTGCATTCCAAATGGCGCTCCTTCCCTTCCGAGCTCTGTCATGCGCCCAAACAGTGGTTCCCCCCCACATATGGGGTATCAGCGTACTCAGGACAAACTGGACAACAACTTTTGGGGTCCAATTTATCCTGATACCCTTGTGAAAATACAAAACTGGGGGCTAAAAATCATTTTTGTGAAAAAAAAAAGAATTTTTATTTTCACGGCTCTGCGTTATAAACTGTAGTGAAACACTTGGGGGTTCAAAGCTCTCAAAACACATCTAGATAAGTTCCTTAGGGGGTCTACTTTCCAAGTGTCACTTGTGGGGTTTTTTAATGTTTAGGCACATCAGGGGCTCTCCAAACGCAACATGGCATCCCATCTTAATTCCAGTCAATTTTGCATTGAAAATTGCACAACAACTTTTGTGGTCTAATTTCTTCTCTTACCCTTGGGGAAATAAAAAAATGGGGGCGAAAAGATCATTTTTGTGAAAAAATATGATTTTTTATTTTTACGGCTCTGCATTATAAACTTCTGTGAAGCACTTGTTGGGTCAAAGTGCTCAACACACATCTAGATAAGTTCCTTAAGGGGTCTACTTTCCAAAATGGTGTCACTTGTACAGGGTTTCAATGTTTAGGCACATCAGGGGCTCTCCAAACGCAACATGGCGTCCCATCTCAATTCCAGTCAATTTTGCATTGAAAAGTCAAATGGCGCTCCTTCCCTTCCGAGCTCTGCCCTGCGCCCAAACAATGGTTTACACCCACATATGGGGTATCAGCGTACTCAGGACAAATTGCACAACAATTTTTCGGGTCCAATTTCTTCTCTTTCCCTTGGGAAAATAAAAAATTGGGGGCGAAAAGATCATTTTTGTGAAAATATATGATTTTTTATTTTTACGGCTCTGCATTATAAACTTCTGTGAAGCACTTGTTGGGTCAAAGTGCTCACCACACATCTAGATAAGATCCTTAGAGGGTCTACTTTCCAAAATGGTGTCACTTGTGGGGGGTTTCAATGTTTAGGCACATCAGGGGCTGTCCAAATGCAACATGGCGTCCCATCTCAATTCCAGTCAATTTTGCATTGAAAAGTCAAATGGCGCTCCTTTCCTTCCGAGCTCTGCCATGCGCCCAAACAGTGCTTTACCCCCACATATGGGGTATCAGCGTGCTCAGGACAAATTGTACAACATATTTTGGGGTCTATTTTCTCCTGTTACCCTTGGTAAAATAAAACAAATTGGAGCTGAAATAAATTTTGTGTGAAAAAAAGTTAAATGTTTATTTTTATTTAAACATTCCAAAAATTCCTGTGAAACACCTGAAGGGTTAATAAACTTTTTGAAAGTGGTTTTGAGTACCTTGAGGGGTGAAGTTTTTAGAATGGTGTCACACTTGGGTATTTTCTATCATATAGACCCCTCAAAATTACTTCAAATGAGATGTGGTCCCTAAAAAAAAATGGTGTTGTAAAAATGAGAAATTGCTGTTCAACTTTTAACCCTTATAACTCCGTCACAAAAAAAAATTTTGGTTCCAAAATTGTGCTGATGTAAAGTAGACATGTGGGAAATGTTACTTATTAAGTATTTTGCGTGACATATGTCTGTGATTTAAGGGCATAAAAATTCAAAGTTGGAAAATTGTGAAATTTTCAAAATTTTCGCCAAATATTCGTTTTTTTCACAAATAAACATAAGTTACATCGAAGAAATTTTACCACTATCATGAAGTACAATATGTCACGAGAAAACAATGTCTGAATCGCCAAGATCCATTGAAGCGTTCCAGAGTTATAACCTCATAAAAGGACAGTGGTCAGAATTGTAAAAATTGGCCCGGTCATTAACGTGCAAACCACCCTTGGGGGTGAAGGGGTTAAACAAATGACGACCTTACACCACAGAAGTGGCATAAATTCCACAAGAGTAGAAATAGTATAATAGGGACTGACAGGTCTTCCACTACACTAAATCCAGCAGATGGACACCCAACCAGGAGTGTTCACAGTTCCAAAAATGACTGGCAGACACCACAAAAGAATCAATGTCACCACAGTAGAAAGAGTACAATAGGGGCCTACAGGTCTTCCACTGCGCCCAATTCATCAGTTGAACACTCAACCAGGAGTGTTCACATTTCCAAAAATTAATGGCAGACACCACCAAAGTGGCATCAATTTCACCACAGTAGAAATAGTTTAATAGGGACTAATGGGTCTTCTTCTACGCCCAATCCAGCAGATGGACACCCAACCAGGAGTGTTAACATTTAAGAAAATGAGGGCCTTAAACTTCAGAAGTGGCATCAGTTTCACCACAGTAGAAATAGTATAATAGGAACCAATAGGCCTTCCACTACGCCCAATCCAGCAGATGGAGACACAACCAGGAGTATTCACATTTAAACAAATGAGGGCCTTACACCACAGAAGTGGCATAAATTTCACGAGAGCAGAAATAGTATAATAGGGACTGACAGGTCCTTCCACTACACCCAATCCAGCAGATGGACACCCAATCAGAAGTGTTCACATTTCCAAAAATTATTGGCAGACACCACAAAAGTGGCATAAATTTCACCACAGTATAGATCGTATAATATGGACCAACATGTCTTCCACTACACCCAACCCAGCAAATGGACACCTAACCAGGAGTGTTCACATTTAAACAAATGAAGGTCTTGCACAACAGAACTGGCATCAATTTCACCACAGTAGAAATAGTATAATAGGGACCGACGGGTCTTCCACTACACCCAATCCAGCAGATGGACCCCCAAGCTGGAGTTTGCACATTTAAAAATGAAGGCCTGACACAACCAAAGTGGAATAACTGTCACGAGAATAGAAATAGTATAATTGGGACAGACATGTGTTCCACTACAGCTAACCCAGCAGATGTAGACCAACCATGATTGTTCACATTTCCACAAATTTGTGTTAACATAAGCTGCAACAGCAGCCGCAGCAGGCAAAAAAGCCACACTAAAGACATCACAGAGTGCAGTTACATGACATTAATGAATCACACTAAAAAAATGCAGTGTCACCTAGTCTGTACAGTCTGCGATTGGGGTGCAAAAGTCCTTGGAGATCCATGACTTGTTCATCTTGATGAAAGTTAGGCAATCTACACTTTCAGGGGACAGCCGGCTGCGCTTATCTGTCAGGACATCACCAGCAGAGAACGCTGGCTGCCGGGCACGATACAACCTCCAAGGCATGTGAGGCAAGCTCAGGCCACTCATCCATTTTGGAAGACCAAAATGTGAAAGGGTCCAAATCCTCCCTGATGGTATTGATATTCAGTTCTAGATACTCCTGCACCATCCTCTCCATTCGTTCATCACATGTAAGACTTTGACTCTGTTGTGCTGGTGCAGGAGCTGGTCTAAAAAAAGTGTCAAAGGACTCACAGAAATTGCTTCTTCCATTCTCACCCATGCTGCTGCTGCTAATGTTTTGGCATTGACGAATTGACGTCCCGGAGGTTGGAGTTCTAGAGCTGCGATGCGAACTGTGTGCTTCACTGCGGTCTTGGGGAAAAGTTCTCTTAAGGTTGTGTAAAAGCGTGTTTCGATATTCCAGCATTCGCGGGTCCCTTTCCAGGGTGGGAAGCATCTGGCAAAATTTGGTTTTACAACGTGGATCTAACAGAGTGGCAACCCAGTAGTCAACAGTATTCCTAATCATAACTAGTGTTGAGCGATACCTTCCAATATCGGAAAGTATCGGTATCGGATTGGATCGGCCGATATCGGCAAAATATCGGATCTCGCTGATACCGATACCCGATACCAATGCAAGTCAATGGGACAAAAATATCGGAATTAAAATAAACCCTTTCTTTCCTTGTAGGTTCATTCTACATGAAGGAAAACAACTAAGAATAATGTAGGATGTATTGGGGGAGGTGGCGGAGACATTAAAGGCATAGAGGTTTAGCCCAATCAAATAGAATAGCAGTAATTTTATTTAATTTTTTTAAGACGCTCGGATTTACCAAGATATTGACTATGTTAAGATTTTTTTTATTTTGTCAGATATTGATGTTTCACTACTTCCACGCCCTTCACCTTTTTTTTTTTTACTTCTCCCACACTTTCTTCTTCATCATCTTCAACAGCAGCATCTTTGACATCAACTTCTTCTTCACCTTATTCATCTTCTTCATCTTCTACCTAATTTTTTTTGTTACATTCTTCATATTCTTTTTTTTCAACTATTATTCTTCTTCATATTCTACTTCTTCATCATATTTTTGTTTGTGACAGGCATTCCTGTAGTTGTTATCTATGAAAATTTGAAGATTACACCTTCCGTTCTGCCTGTCACAAAAGAGTTACAACAGGATTTGTCCGTGTTCAGTTTGGCCTGCAGCAGCAGGCTTTATCCAGGGGCACCACGAGGAGGAACGGACTCACCCCCATACACTGCTTAGTCTTCTTCTGCTTATAATTTAGATAATATCTTTTGCTCTGATGTTTAGTGTTATGCTTAATGTTCTTCTGCTCTTTGTTCTGCAGCCTCTTGTTCTTCTAATTCTCGGTCTTCCATGTCGTCGTCTCCAGGGTCGTCGTCTCTGGGGTCGTCGTCGTCGTCATCGGGGTGATCTTCAGGGTCATCGTCTCCAGGGTCATCGTCATCTCAGTGGTTGTCGTCTCTGGTGTCATCGTCATCTTAGGGGTGGTCTTCCGGGTCGTCGTCTTTAGGGTCTTGAACTTGGAAATGTAGCAGAAGGTACAAGAAGACTGAGAAAATGCCGAGAACCAGCTGATGGAACTGGAACTAGGACGGCTACCCGAAGGTCCAAGAGCCAATGGAACTACCGAGGACCAGCTGACGTTACTGGAACCCGGTTACTAAGCAGGAGGTACCCGTGCCAGAAAGCACTACCAAGGACCACCTGACGTTGGTGGAACTCGGATACCCAGAAGGAGGCACCTAAGCCAAAGGCTCTGCCCGGAACCAGCTGACGGTACTGGAACCAGGATGGGGAGCAGAAGGTACAAGAGCAAAAGACACTGCCGAGAACCAGCTGACGGTACTGGAACCCGGATGGGTAGCCGAAGGTCCAAGAGCCAATGGAACTACCGAGGACCAGCTGACATTACTGGAACCGGGTTACTAAGCAGGAGGTACCCATGCCTGAAAGCACTACCAAGGACCACCTGACATTGGTGGAACTCGGATACCCAGAAGGAGGCACCTAAGCCAAAGGCTCTACCCGGAACCAGCTGACGGTACTGGAACCAGGATGGGGACCTATTCAAGCTTGTCTTCCTAGAGCCCCAACTAGCGGTGTTGGAGCAAAGGGTCAGCAGGGGGAGCAGAGTGTAGGCCGAAGCCTGCACTGGAGGCATTTGGAGGTCTGTTGTGTCTGCGTGGCGTTTGCAGGACACAATGCCGGCTACACAGCAGGTGAACAGCTGGCGTTGCTGAACCCCACTGACACATTGGCGGGTGTTTTTCTCTGTGCAGCCAGCACTTCCGGGCACCAACTGGCGGTGTTAGAGCCCAGGGACAGCAGGAGGAGCCTAGTGTAGGCCGAAGCCTAATTGAACCAATTTTAAAGGTAACCTTTAAACCCCCCTCAGGTGTTACAAACTAGAAGAGCCACCTTGTGCAGCAGTAATGCTGCACAATTAAAAGGTTGCTCTTTTAATTTTGTTCCTTGCACACGCTGAATGAAACACGTATAAAATTTAGCCCCTTATACAGTCAAACTGTCTTGGAGGCGGGACTTTCCTTCTTAATGAGATGCAGCACAGCTGTCAAAAATACCACCTTGGTGCTGGGCGCAGCCTCCTGAGCGTCGTTTTTTGCTGTACAGGAGTCTGCGCTGTTGTGTTATCCCTTGGCCATGCGCTGTTAGCGCTGCCCGTCTTCTGACATTATTTGATGTCGGCCGGTGCGGTTCGCGATGCCCATGAATCCCAGCCCCGCAGTGTCTTTTCATTTATTTACACTGTGGGGCTGGGATTCATGGCCTTGCGCAGTAAATATGTTCGCCTCTCACTCATTTCCTTACACCTGCTTCAGACTGTGCGGCGTCAGCTGATCCCTTATCGCATGCCACGGCCATGAAGCCGCACAGTCTGAAGAAGGCGGAAGGAGATGAGTGACAGGCGAAGATATGCACTGCTCATGCCCATCAATCACACCCTCGCAGTCAAAATAAATAAGACACCGAGGGGCGTTGTGTCGGGCAGGGCGGCCGCACAGGTGCAGCCAGCCTGCCAACCAATGATGTCAGAAGACGGGCAGCGCTACCAAGGGGGTTGCTGTGTGTCATTACAAAGGAAAGTCACACCTCAGGGACGGTTTAATGGTATCAGGGGACACATTTTATACGTGTTGAGTTCGACGTGTGCAAGGAGAATAACTTAATGAGCCACCTTGTACAAATGCAGCATTACTGCTGTACAAGGTGGCTGTTATACATACAAACGCCTGGGTGGGGGACAGGTTCCCTTCAATTTCAGTTGTTGTGTCTGCGTGGCGTTTGCAGGGCACCAACTGGCGGTGTTAAAGCCCAGGGACAGCAGGAGGAGGAGAGGGAGCAAAGTGTAGGACGAAGCTTGCACCGGAGGCTGCTTTAGGTCTGTTGTGTCTGCGTGGCGTTTGCAGGACACGATGCCGGCTACACAGCAGGGGAACAGCTGGCGTTGCTGAACCCCACTGACACATTGGCGGGTGTTTTTCTCTGTGCAGCCAGCACTTCCGGGCACCAACTGGTGGTGTTAGAGCCCAGGGTCAGCAGGAGGAGCAGAGGAGCAGAGTGTAGGCCGAGGCCTGCACTGGCGGCAGCTTTGTGTCTGCGTGGCATTTGCAGGACACGTTGCCGGCTACGCAGCAGGGGAACAGCTGGCGTTGCTGAACCCCACTGACACATTGGCGGGTGTTTTTCTCTGTGCAGCCAGCACTTCCGGGCACCAACTGGCGGTGTTAGAGCCCAGGGACAGCAGAGTGTAGGCCGAAGCCTGCACTGGAGCAAGTTGAAAGGGAACCTTTAACCCCCCCCAGGCGTTTGCTGCTGAAAGAGCCATCTTGTACAGCACTAATGCTGCAAAAGGAAAGGTTGGCTCTTTTAATTATACTCCTTGCAAACGCTGAACTACACACTTATGAAATGTGTCCCCTCACAACGTAAAACCGTCCCGGAGGTGGGACTTTCCTTTGTAATGTGAAGCAGCACAGCCGTCATTCCTACCCCCTTGGCGCCATGCGCCGCCTCCTCAGCGTTATTTGATTCTGTCCCGGAACCTGCGCTGTTATGTTATCCCTTGGCCAGGCGCACTTAGCGCTGCCCGTCTTCTGACATCATTTGGTGTCAGGGTGGCTGCGCCTGTGCGGCTGCACTGGCCGAGATCCAGCCTCGCAGTGTCGTCTATTGTAATCCCACTGCGGGCCTGGGATCCATGGGCATGCGCAGTGCATATCCTTGCCTCTCACTCCCCTCCCTCCGGCTTCTTCAGACTGTGCGGCGTCACGGCCGTGGCATACTATTAGGGATCAGCTGACGGCACAGTCTGAAGAAGGCGGAGGGAGATGAGTGAGAGCCTGAGGTGAAGATATGCACTGCGCATGCCCATGGATCCCAGGCCCGCAGTGTGATTAAATCAGAAGACACTGCGAGGCGGGATCTCGGGCAGCGCAGCCGCACAGGCGCAGCCAGCCTGACACCAAATGATGTCAGAAGATGGGCAGCGCTAAGTGTGCCTGGCCAAGAGATAACAGAACAGCGCAGGGTCCGGGACAGAATCAAACAACGCTGAGGAGGCGGCGCACGGCGCCAAGGGGGTAGGAATGACGGCTGTGCTGCGTCACATTACAAAGGAAAGTCCCACCTCCGGGACGGTTTAACGGTGTGAGGAGACACATTTCATAAGTGTTAGGTTCAGCATGTGCAAGGAGCACAACGAAAAGAGGCACCATTTCCTTGTGCAGCATTACTGCTGCACAAGGTGGCTCTTTCAGTAACAAACGCCTGGGGGGGGACAGGTTCCCTTAAATTTAAGTAATAGTGCCAGCGTGGCGGTCGCATGACACGTTGCCGGATATACAGCAGGGGAGCAGCTGACGTTACTGAACCCCAATAACACGGCAGCAAGTGTTAACTGTGCAGCCAGCACTTCCAGGCACCAACTGGCGGTGTTAGAGCCCAGGGACAGCAGGAGGAGCAGATTGGAGGTATTGCCGCACACACAGCTGGGGAACAGCTGACGTTACTGAACCCCAATAACAGAGGAGCGACTGTTGACTGTGCAGACAGCACTTCCAGGCACCAACTGGCGGTGTTAGAGCCCAGGGACAGCAGGAGGAGCAGAGGAACACAGTGTAGGCTGAAGCCTGATTGTAGCAAGTCGAAAGGGAACCTTTAACCCCCCCAGGCATTTGTAGCTGAAAGAGCCATCCTGTGCAGCACTAAGGATGCAAAAGGAAAAGGTGGCTCTTTTAATTATGCTCCTTGCAAACACAGAACTAAACACTTATAAAATGTGTCCCCTGATACCGTGAGACCGTCCCGGAGGTGGGACTTTCCTTCGTAATGGGACGCAGCACAGCCGTCATTCCTACCCCCTTGGTGCCGTGTGCCGCCTCCTCAGCGTTGTTTGATTCTGTCCCGGAGCCTGCGCTGTTATGTTATCCCTTGGCCATGCACACTTAGCGCTGCCCGTCTTCTGACATCATTTGGTGTCAGGCAGGCTGCGCCTGTGCAGCCGCGCTGCCCGAGATCCTGCCTCGCAGTGTCTTCTGATTTAATCACACTGCGGGCCTGGGATCCATGGGCATGCGCAGTGCATATCCTCGCCTCTCACTCCCCTCCCTCCGGCTTCTTCAGACTGTGCGGCGTCATGGCCGTGGCATGCTATTAGGGATCAGCTGATGGCGCACAGTCTGAAGAAGGCGGAGGGAGATAAGTGAGAGCCTGAGGTGAAGATATGCACTGCGCATGCCCATGGATCCCAGGCCCGCAGTGTGATTAAATCAGAAGACACTGCGAGGCGGGATCTCGGGCAGCGCGGCGTGTGCCACTCGCACGATCTGTACCCGGCTCAACAACATTAACCCAATGGGCAGTGAGGGAAAGGTATCGCCCCTGTCCATGGTTACTGGTCCACGCATCGGTGGTGAGGTGGACCTTGCTACTAACGGCGTTCAGTAGCGCGTTTTATGTGTCCCTCCACATGCTTGTGCAGGGCAGGGACGGCTTGCCTGCTGAAATAAAAGCGGCTGGGCACATTGTACTGTGGGACTGCCAATGCCATCAAGTCACGGAAGCTGTCAGTCTCCACCAGCCTGAATGAGAGCATTTCAAGGGACAGTAGTTTTGCAATGCCAGCATTCAGAGCCTGTGCTCGGGGGTGGTATGCCGAGAATGGCAGCCTTTTCTCCCATGCCTGTACTACCGATGGCTGTAGACTGGGCTGGGAGTGTGAGGATGACTGGGAACGTGGTGCTGTGGGTGGAATTACAGTGGGTCTCTGGACTACAGTGCCAGAGGTTCTTCCATGGCGATCCTGGGAGGAAGCCGAACCAGCTGTGTGTGAGCTGGAGGAAGAGGCAACACGAGCTGAAGAGGTGGTAGCTGCCGCTGTTGGTTGGCCTAGGTCTTCAGTGTGTTTTTGTAACTCCACCGCGTGCCTGGTCCGCACATGTTTCCACATATTTGAGGTATTGAGGTTGCTGACATTTCTCCCTCTTTTTATTTTATGATGACACACCTTGCATTTGACAAAGCAAATGTCATCTGCAACTGTGTCAAAAAAGGACCAGGCACTGCAAGTCTTGGGAGCGCCCTTTTTGGCTTTTGGAAGAGGCATGCTCCTAACTGGTGCCGAAGTGGAGGCTACAGGCTCCGCAGTCTTCCCCCTCGCTCTTTGGCCCGTTCGGGGAATCTCTTCCTCAGAGCTGCTCCCACCACCTTACTGTACCTCACGCCACGATGGGTCAAGGACCTCATCATCTACACTACCCTCTGCCACCAACTGCTCCTCTTGGGTAGTCTCAGCAGCACAGCACGCACCAGAAAGTGGCACCTGAGTGTCATCATCAGATGCGTACTGCGGTGTGGTGACCGGAGGCATTGGCCCACCCGCCTCTTCAGAGTCAGATAGACAAAGCTGTTGCGCATCACTGCACACTGCCTCTTCTTCCATTTCTCCAATGCTGCTTGGCTTGCCCCCTGTTTCCAAGCCAAGAGATTCAGAGAACAGAAGTAGAGACGGCTCCTGTCCTGGGCTCTCTGACTGCCTGGGCAATTTGGCAGGTGGTGAAGAGACAGATGGGTGCTGTAACAAAACACTCCGGGATCGCCTTTGCTGGGGTCAAAGGCCACGTGGTTTGTGCATTGAATTCTGAGGCGACAGCAGGTTTCCAAGTTGGCTGACCTTAGGTCAGGTTTATTAAAGTGAAAGCAACAGAAAAAACAAAACATAAAAATAAATCCTAGCCTGTCCGGCACTAACTAAACCAATACGTTGCTATCTTAACAACTGGGGGGGCTTCTCCCACCCAGCTAACAACACATAGTCCTTGAGTACAGCTCTCACTCACGTTTGTCTCACACAGACAGGCAATCTGTGTGCCCCAGGCTGACGATGGAAACCCCCAGCTGGTCATCCTTTATTCCTGCACTTATTAACCCCTCGGTATCCTGAAGATACTGAGCGGCCTAACTCACATAGGACAAGTACCTGGGCGAGATATATCTGCCCCCGACTACCAGACCGACATGACTCTTACAGTGCTCTCCAGTGCTCTGTGCCTGAGAGGATGTGGCACTAATTGAAGTCGATGCAATAGCTGCCATCCATCCGACAACGGCTTCAATTTGGTCTTCACACAGCAGCGGTGTACGGCGCTCTCCTACAAAGCTGCGCATGAAGGACTGTTCCCTGCTGAAACTGGGTGATGATGAGTCACCGATGCCTGCAGCAGGCACAGAATCCCCACGTCCTCTCCCTGCTCCGCGCCCACGTGCCTTACTCCCTGCCCTCTTCATCTTGGTTGACTGATAAAGATAAGCAGAAAAGTACTAAGGGCTTAGTGTGCTTATTCCTGAACAGCTCCTAACAGGTATAAGAAACACTAATTTTCTAAAGTGTGGACTAGACTTTAATATGAGCTAATGTGGCCTACACAACTGTAAAGTGGTGTGTTTGGTGAAATTTATTATTATTATTTTTTTTTTTTGGCAGAACTGACTACAGGGCGAGCTGCACTCACACGGAGACCGTGCAGACAGCCGTAAACGGCGCTGCAAGGCCCAAAAAACCTCCTCTGTTATCCTATGTAGTGTTTTTCTACAATTTAGCTGGATACGGGTGGAAAGCCACTAATAGGAAATATTTAAAAAAATGTGCAGCAGGCTGCACTATTAGCAAAAAAGGACAATGTATTTTATGGTATGAGGCAGTGACGCACCCTGAGCTGGATACAACTGGCTGTGGCTGCACACAGACTACATGGCGAGTTGCACTCACACGGAGACCGTGCAGACAGCCGTAAACGGCGCTGCAAGGCCCAAAAAACCACCTCTATGTTATCCTATGTAGTGTTTTTCTACAATTTAGCTGGATATGGGTGGAAAGCCACTAATAGGAAATATTTGAAAAAATGTGCAGCAGGCTGCACTATTAGCAAAAAAGGACAATGTATTTTACGGTATGAGGCAGTGACGCACCCTGAGCTGGATACAACCGGCTGTGGCTGCACACAGACTACAGGGCGAGCTGCACTCACACGGAGACCGTGCAGACAGCCATAAACGGCGCTGCAAGGCCCAAAAAAACTCCTCTATGTTATACTATGTAGTGTTTTTCCACAATTTAGCTGGATACGGGTGGAAAGCCACTAATAGGAAATATTTGAAAAAATGTGCAGCAGGCTGCACTATTAGCAAAAAAGGACAATGGATAGAACAGTATGAGGCAGTGAACCACCCTGAGCTGAATACAACCGGCTATGGCTGCACACAGACTACAGAGTGAGCTGCACTCACACACACACACACACACACACACACACACACACACACACACACACACACACACACACAGAAACCCTGCAGACAGCTGTGTAAACAGCGCTGCAAGGCAAAAGCAAGGTTCTCACGCAGCAGTTGCTAAATTAGCCTGGGGAAAGCACAATGAAGCTAATCGCCAGCTCAACTGGCCCTCAGTCAGAACACAGCATCCTATGCCTAACTGAATTCACAGCAGAGTGAGCCCGAAATGGCTGCAGCGTTTTTTATAGTGCCTCATGACATAATTTCAGCAGCCAATCACAGCCTTGCCAGTAGTTACATGCCCACCATGCTGAACAGGATGTGCCCACACTTGCAATCATTCCTCATTGGCTGAATTCGTGCAGTTTGAATTCTGGGAACTTCCGATTTCGGTATCCGATATGCGGTAAATATCGGAACTTGGTATCGGAATTCCGATACCGCAAATATCGGCCGATACCCGATACTTGCAGTATTGGAATGCTCGAAACTAATCATAACTATGTGGGGACCATAGTTATATGGGAATCAACATAAAACTTAGCACTCAACTTAGGATGCTGGAACAGAAGAATTTATTTTGCAGTATACTCAAAATGTTTCGGTTCAGCATGAACCTTCTTCAGTTACAACAAAATGTAGAAAGTGCAAATAAATACAGAAAAACAAAATAACCAAAGTATGTACAAAAAGGAGAAACAATCGGTCAAATACAATGTAATCATACATGATACTCAGCGGAAGTGAATCTGGCAGAGAATACAAGCCAAAATCCGAGCACAATCAAATATAGGTGTAAGGAAGAGGGGAAATGCAGGACAAACGTCAGATACGTGTCCGTGTGGTAAAAGGTATCTAGAAAACATACTGTATATGGAATTCATGTGATGAATGGGGCCGGAAGTCAGTGGGCCACGAAAATTCTATGCTGGGGATTGTGGAAAATAACGGTGTAACAGGAGGGTTAAACAAAGGACTACTGAGGGAGAAATATAGATGGATATGCTACTTACACCACAGCCGAGGTATGCAGAGAGAAGTGCTGTAGGATATTCAAATAATGGTAGTAAGTGGGTGAAATGGAGGTAAAAACATTCACCGTGCAAGGAGGGGTTAAATTACCTTTAGGAGAGCGAGGTGTAGGCGTGCATGCCACCAGGCGTGGAGTCCACCGCTAGTCTGGGGATGTAGACTCCGAATGGAGTTTAAGAAGGGAAGGAGCGGGACACCTTAGCCGGCAACCAATGAGTGTGAGGAGCCCTGGCCGGAAGTGACATATCGCTACTGAGAGGGAAAAAAAAAAGAAAAAATGGATACAGCAATGTTGTAGATGGGGAGCGAACTATAATATAACCTGGCTGGAGGCTGGCAACCGCAAATAGATGGGAATATGACAGCGGGTTAAATGGAAGTAGCTAGGGGAACAGGTGACATGAGATGTATGGTGGGGACAAAGTGAGATGGGTGTTGCAGGGAGCAGCAGTGGGCAAGAGGGTGGGCGGAGCATATGCTTCTATGTAGAAATGTGAACCATGTATAGCAAAAGAAGTGCCCATAGTCTGCTGAGGTGAAACTAGGTGCAAACTAATATCCAGATGTTGAGAGGAGTAGATGTGCCCCATGCTGTAGACGTGCAGGAGGAAATTCGTGCTGGTGACTTCCAATCATATTAATATCAGCGGCTCTAGTAAAGAACAGAACAATATATTAGTATGCAAACACAACAAGCATTAAGCATGTAAAAAGAGCACCTAATCGATATGACAAATAACCAAAATGACAACAAAGGAGAGAGCACGTTAAATAAATGCCGATATTTCGTATTCCCTATTCAGGCCCCTTGGACTCATGGTGTCAAGAGTGTGAATCCAGAAGGCCTCACGTTTTTTCAAAGTAAGAATCCTGTTACCACCCCTGCGTGGGGGTAGCACGTGTTCAATAATTTGGTATCTCAGCTGGGAGATATTATGTCCCTTGGTGATAAAGTGATGCGGGATAGGGAGAAGATTCTTACATCTGATGGTACTTTTATGTTTGGAAATTCTGTCTCTAATGGGTTGAGACGTCTCCCTCACGTACAGCAGGCCACATGGGCACTTGATAAGATAGACGACAAAAGACGAGTCGCACGTAAAGAAACCTTGTACTTTGAACTCTTTGCCCGATAGGGGATGTATAAATTTCTCCCCTTTGAGAACATTGTTACACTGGGCAAAGTGTAAGCACGGGAAGGTCCCTACTTTGGGTCTGTGTAGAAAACTCTGTTTCTCACGGGGAAGTTTAGGGCCAATGTCAGCCTTTACAAGGATAACCTCTTGTAAGAAATGTGTCCGTCATTTCCACTAGGTGTAGGTCCCAAGTGGCAGGGTCAGATGCAATGCGCTGTACTCGATGAAATTGTGACTTGGGGATAGATTTTTTTGTGGCGGGAGGATGTAAACTCTGGAAGTGAAGAAGACTATTACGGTCAGTCTGTTTGATATAGAGATCCGTGGTAAGGGTGCCATCGGAATATTTAATGACCAAGGTGCCTAGGAAGTTGACCCGTTGTTGGTCATGTCCCATGGTGAAGGAAATGCCTGGCCAGGAGAGATTGAGGAAGTCCAGAAAAAGCAAGAGGGACAGAAATTCTTCTGTTCCAGCATCCTAAGTTTTATGTTGATTAAGTATATGGCGTGGGAGCCTAACTATAGCACCACTTCATAGCTGTGCTCACAGTGTTGTTTCACATAGTTATATGGGGACATGGATGTCTAGGTTCCACAATGTGAGGAAGCCAATACCATCATTGACAATGATCAACTGATTAATCTTGTGCAAGAGCGAGTAGCATTGTGGGACACCCGTGATCGTCAACATTCTGACTCGGTAGTAATTCGACGACTCTGGGAAGAAGTTGCCAGATTGCTCATGGCAAATTGGGACCATGCCACCACAAAAGTCAGAAAGGATTTTCCTAAGTATCGCAATGGTCTGACTCAGCAGTAAACCTGTAAATGTAGGTGCATTGTTTTACAATTTATTTTTTCCCCCCTTCACAGTGAAGAGAGTAAAAGTCCGTTGGTGTTCGATGAAGGATCGCTTCAATAAAAGATATGAGAGAGGAGATTCAGGTTCGAAGTGGTGCTGCTCCAAAGATATTGAAATACAAATACCATCGCATGCTGGATTTCCTGAGGACTATGCATGCTCATCGAACGTATCTTTGTGTTGCATTCAATTAATTTACATCTGAATTGTTCAGTTCTACAAGATATGTTGGTGCTTTCTAAAATGTTATTTTTTTTAGTAATGTTTTTCATTTATTTTCCACACAGAACCTAGAGCAGCACCACACAACCTGGATTGTCCTCAGTTGGAGCGGCCCCTCATCGAACAGCCACGGAACACCAGCGATGCAGCAACTGGACAGGCTTCACAGGCTGGGGAACAGGCAGCCGGTCCATTAGGTTTTACCCTCTCCCAGTCCTCTGCCACTGCTTTTTTTGGGACTTCTCGCCAGTGACAGAGGGCCTGGGAGAGGCCATTCATGTCCGAGTATATTCACTCAAGCTCGAACTTCCAGGATGGGATGAAGGTGATTGGAGATAGACTAGACAGTGGGTTCACTCAGGTGAACATACGTTTCCAGGATGTCCACAGACGCCTTGGCCGCCTGGAAGCTGTCCTTCAGAGACCGGCGCAACATTTTTTTTCCGCAATAGTCGGAACACCTTACTCCTGAACTCCAGCTGAATGTCATGCAGGCCGGCCAGGCTGTTCCCTCAGTTCACAGCTACACCATGCTCCAGAATGCAAACCCCCTGCAGCATGCAGCATCCACCACGCTGCCGAGTGCAGAACCCCTGCAGCGGGCATCTTCTACCCCACCGCTGAGTGCAGCACCCCATCAGCATGCAGCATCCACCATGCTGCCAAATGTAGCATCCCTGCAGCATGCAGCATCCACCACGCTGCCAAGTCCAGCACCACACCAGCATGCAGCATCCACCACCACTCTGCCCAGTCCAGCAGCATGCCAGCACACTGCTACAGAAGCCACCACTTCCACTCAGCCAAGAAAGAAGCGCAGAGGTTACTACAAAAAACAGACTCCCACTAGTGACTCTGCTCAGCACAGGTTAATGAAGACCCAGAGCAAAAAATGTCAGCCAAAATTGGACCCACCACCTCCACCCTCACCTCCCAATGTGTTTCTGTTGTCAAATATGTCACTACCTTCCCTTGTGTCTCTCCCTTCCAATTTGTCTATCCCTTCCCAAGATTCTACTCCTAATGTGTCATCTACTCCCAATATGTCCAGTCCCATCCCTGATCCAATCCTGCAATTTATTTCCCCTTCCCTAGTAACCCCTTCTTCGACTACCACACAATCATCAAAGCTCAACACCCCCAAGGTCCACAATATCTCACTGTCAGACAGACCCCGAACATAAACCCATTTGTTGGTTAATGGAAAATAAACATTTGTTTGTTGTTGGTAAATCAAAATTTTATTTTGTTTGCACAATCCCGGTGTTTTCTTTGTTTCTTTATGTGAACACACACGTGTATTATATTGGTGAGTGAAGTAGTAACGGGTGTTTCACTGGAGGTGTTTTATTAGTAGTAAAGTCAGCAAACATTACAGGTACATTTACTTTCAAGTGTATTAAACCATATTGTCTTGCCATGCCATGCGTCCAATATCCAAAACAAAGTACTATAAGCAACAAATTTATCCCTCATCTGGGCAACTTCCACTGTAGTCCTCAGAGCGTGATCACGGTAATCCTGGAAAGTGCTAGCAAAAGTTTTGTCATGTTCTAATTGTTATCGCTCTTTTGCCAGGATGTAATTATGTAGAACACATGCTTTGACCACATCATTAATTGTCTCAGTTTTTATACTGATTGGTGTTCCCAAAATGCGCCATTTAGATGCCAGCAAACCAAAGGCACGCTCCACAGTTCTTAATGCCCTTGTTAGTCGGTAGTTGAAAATCCTTTTGGTGTGACTCAAGTCCCGACTCAAGTACGGTTTTATGAGGTTGGCACACATTTGAAATGCCTGATCCCCAACCACAACAAACAGCATTGGCGGTCCTTCAGTGTTCGGAAGAGGTTGTGGCGATGGAAAATTTAAATTATTACCATACAAACGTTGGCCCATGTCAGAGTTTTTTAATGTCTGTGAGTCATTTCCTCGTCCAAATGAGCCAACATCAACAAATCGACATTCAGCATCTGCAATCAGCATGAGAACAATAGAAAAATATTCTTTGCAATTGAAATACTCGGATCCACTTCCAGCAGGTTTCATAATCCGAATGTGTTTGCCATCCACAGCCCCCACACAGTTTGGAAAATTACAAATGTCCTTGAGTTTTGCAGCATTTTCCAGAAACACTTCACTTGTGGGTTGGGGGAGGAATTCTTCACGCAGAATGTCACATAAAGCACGGCAAATGTCTCCAACAATCGCAGAAAGGGTGGACACTCTTATCTGGAATTGAAAATGTAGAGATAAGGTCTCTCCGGTAGCCAGGAATCTGCAGAACAGAAAATGGAAAAAAATATGAACATGGCTTTTCTAACAATAATAACAACGACATGTGTTTGTTTTTCAAAATTACGTACCTCAGGGTCACCAACAGATGTTCCTCAGCAAGAATTGCTCAATGTAGTTGTGTGTCCTGCCTGGTCCTCGGATCCTCGGACACGTTGCAGCAAGTCCTCGAAGCTCTGTTCTGACATCCTCGTGTAGTTGAAAAACGTCTCCGGGTTTTCATGCAGCTCAGTGTACAACGAGTGGTAGGCTCCATGGCACTCTCGGACTTCAAAGATGGGGTGTTGCCAGTAGCGATGACGACATCTTGTACATCTTTCTCCTCTTCTTTCTTCTTCACAAGCCACAGCAAAAGCCAATTTCAGTGACAAATCCAGATTACGATAGAAGCTCTCCATGCCAAGATCCATCTTGCAGCTAGATACAGAAGCAAAAGATGAGGATTTCATCTGTGTACAGAATTCCCATGAGACACGCCCATTGTGTGTGGCTTTTGTCAAAGAAATTCTCCTTGAACAGCATCTGCCACATAACAAAATTCATGGAAATTTCAAACGCATGCGCAGAAACAACGCAAACGCATGCAAAAACGCATACAAACGCATGCACACGCAGCATTTTTTTTGGCGTCGTGCGTAAGCTGATGCAGATAAAAACACAGCGTAACAATGCATTTGCACATGCAGATGAGATGCTGCGCACAGATACGTTAATGTGTAATTAGCCTTATATATACAGACAATGTCAGAGTGATCCCACTGGCGCCATTATTTGACATTTTGTCACCACTATGTTTCACTGTGGGGATGGTGCTCTTGGGGTGAGGAGCTGTCTTGGTTTGGCAACAGACATAGTGCTTACCTTGGTGGCCAAAAAGTTCAATATTGGTCTCATTTTTCTAATGTTATTTTCTGTATATTTCTCATTTCATGTACATGATTAGACAGCAATAATGTCTGATCTGCTGTAACAGAGATTGGCTTTACAGTGGGCACCAGTGAGACACCAACCTTTTGACTTCCATTGGAAAGTATTGTGGGCATGCTCTTGTAACTTCATTTTTTAAATAATGCAACTTCTTTTCAAAGATGTATCACAGTCATCATTATGGATTAGATGTGGTTTACATTTACTTTTTATGTCTAGGATTACATTCCTTTACAATAAATAATTTCCATCTCACTGGCAGCATTTTCTGTGTGTCAAGTTCTATATTCCATCAATGACAGGAAACTATTGGTGCAGGAGTAAGAATTCAAATCATTATTTCTAAAATACAAGAGCATATTGTTTTAGCTCACAGCAGTCATTCTTAACTAGCCCTGATCTTTCGGCAAGAGACAAAGAGTGTCACTGTCATTCATTGTCAGGGATGTGGATGTAATGTAGAACATAAACAAATTTCCAGCCCACGGCTATCTCAAGTTGGTCTTTTCTCCATATTGAAATGGATGCTGAAATAAGAACTTTTCAGGAAAAGAAAGGAAGGAGCAATTTTCAGATTACCGACAACTGAAATAAAAAATCCACAATTTCAAGCCAGACAAAATTGAATGTCAAACTGAAATTTGTTACAAGCATTCCTACAGCTCAGATAATTGCAAGCTGCTGTAGCACCTTGACCAAGAGCTTATAATCTCATGTTTCAGGTGTATGGCTTAAATATAAAAATAGGCAACGGTGGATATTCCAAATGAATTGAATAGTAATACTAATACTCTAAAACAGGGATCTCAAACTCGGCTGGGCATATGGGCTGCATATAGAAAAAATTTGAATTTGGGGTGCTGCATTCTTTGAAGGACAAAGTGACATTTTTATTGGTACCATTTTTCTCTATACACCTTTCGAACATTTTTGCAGTGTATTTTTTATTATTTTTAGAGCTTGTTATGGATGTGGTGATAACAAATGTGCACTCATATTGTAGTTATGTCTCCATCCAGGTCTCCATATTGCAGTTTTGTCCCCATCCAGGTCTCCATATTGTAGTTATGTCCCCATCCAGGTCTCCATATTGTAGTTATGTCCTTATCCAGGTCCCCATATTGTAGTCAGGTCCTCATATTGTAGATATGTCCCCATATCCAGGTCCCGATATTGCATTTATGTCACCAACAAGGACCCCATATTTTAGATATGTTCCCATCCAGGTCCCCTTATTGTAGATATGTCCCCATCCAGGTCCCCATATTGTAGTTATGTCCCCATCTAGGTTCTCATATTGTAGTCATGTCCCCATATTGTAGTTATTTCCCCATCCACATCCTCATATTGTATTTATGCCCCCATATTGTATTTATGTGCCCATCCAGGACAACATATTGTAGATATGTTCCCATCCAGGTCCTCATATTGTAGATTTGCCCCTATCCAGGTCCCCATATTGTAGCTATGGGGGTTTGAGACCCATGCGCTCAAATATAAACTTGCTTATAAGAGTCTTTATAATTTTTTTTTTATTAAAAAGAGATTTATCTTACATAGCTAAAGATCAAGATCAATTGCAGACAGTGTTTATTTTTAATGCTTTGGTTTTGTCATCCCCTTGACTTCCCAGAGTAATAACAGTTTTACCTCTCTACTTACATAGTTGTCTGAGACATACCTGACATTTGAACATTATTGTGTGGGTCAGTCCAGTTACAGCAATTTAGAAAGTTTTATTTTTTATTGGCACCATTTTAGAGTACTTATGACTTTTTGATCAATTGGGAGGCAAGATAAAATCTCTGATCCTCCCAAGACCTCCTCCTTAACTCCTCCACACTTATATGTTCATCACCCAAACTTTTCCCGAATATCCCCCATACTCTGGAATTCTTTACCCCAACACGTCCGATTATTCACCACATTCGGAACTTTCAGACGGAACTTGAAAACACATCTCTTCAAGAAGGCCTACTGCAGAAATGACCTCTTGCCGGACCTGCTACAAACCCCCTAACCTACTGTCTCCTTCCCTATCACCCTGAAGACTGTAAACCCACAAGGGCAGGACCAGCTCCCCTCTGCACCAGTCTGATGCTTTTAGTTTTTTTTTACTGTAATTTATATTTTTATTTTGTATGAAACCACTTCTCATGTACAGTCATGTCAACAGACCAGCTTGTTCTCTTCCAGTATGCTTTGTCGACTGGGCTTTACCACCAACATCATGCTGCTTGACAGCCAGCTCCCTGCTGCCTAACTGCAGGTAGCTGGCTGTCAATGAGCATGACATTGGCAGTGACGGCCCGCCTGCTTCCAGTGAAGTCATGTCAACAGAACATATTCTTCCCTTCAACTATGCTTTGTCAACTGGGCATCACCACCGACATTATGCTGTTTGACAGCCAGCTCCCTGCTGCCTAACTGCAGGGAGCCGGCTGTCAATGAGCATGACATCGGCAGTGACACCCTGTCAACAGAGCATAGTGGAAGATTAACCCCTTTCTGACATGTGATGTACTATCCCATCGAGGTGGGGTGGGCCCGTATGCCCACCGACGGGATAGTACGTCATAGCGATTGGCCGCACTCACGGGGGGAGCACGGCCGATCGCGTCCGGGTGTCAGCTGACTATCGCAGCAGACATCCGGCACTATGTGCCAGGAGCGGTCACGGACCGCCACTGGCACAATAACCCCCGGAACACCGCGATCAAACATGATCGCAGTGTTCCGGGGGCATAGGGAAGCATAGCACAGGGAGGGGGCTCCCTGCGGGTTTCCCTGAGACCCTCGGTACAACACGATGTGCTCGCGTTGTACCGAGCGTCTCCTCCCTGCAGGCCCCGGATCCAAAATGGCCACGGGGCTGCATCCGGGTCCTGCAGGGAGGTGACTTACTAGCGCCTGCTCAAAGCAGGCGCTGGTAAGCCTGCAGCACTGTAAGTCAGATCGCTGATCTGACACAGTGCACAGTAAAGAGTCAGATCAGCGATCTTACACTATAACATGATGTCCCCAGCCCCGGGGCAATGTTATAATGTAAAAAAAAAATAAAAATTCAGATGTGTAAAAAAAATTTTTTTTTTTAAATTCCTGAATAAAAAAATATATATATTGTTCCCATAAATACATTTCTTTATCTAAATAATAAAAAAAAAACAATAAAAGTACACATTTATTATCGCCGCGTCTGTAACGACACGACCTATAAAACTGTCCCACTGGTTAACCCCTTCAGTGAACACCGTAAAAAAAAAAAAACGAGGCAAAAAACAACGCTTTATTATCATACCACCGAACAAAAAGTGGAATAACAAGCGATCAAAAAGACGGATATAAATAACTATGGTACCGCTGAAAACGTCATCTTGTCCTGCAAAAAATGAGCCGCCATACAGCATTATCAGCAAAAAAATAAAAAAAAGTTATAGTCCTCAGAATAAAGCAATGCAAAAATAATTATTTTTTCTCTAAAAGAGTTTTTATCGTATAAAAGCGCCAAAACATAAAAAATGATATAAATGAGGTATCGCTGTAATCATACTAACCCGAAGAATAAAGCTGCTTTATCCATTTTACCAAACGTGGAACGGTATAAACGCCCCGCCCCCCAAATAAATTCATAAATAGCTGTTTTTTGGTCATTCTGACTCACAAAAATCGGAATAAAAAGCGATCAAAAAATGTCACGTGCCCGAAAATGTTACCAATAAAAACGTCAACTCGTCCCGCAAAAAAACAAGACCTCACATGACTCTGGGGACCAAAATATGGAAAAATTATAGCTCTCAAAACGTGGTAACGCAAAAAAAAATTTTTTGCAATAAAAAGCATCTTTTTGTGTGTGACGGCTGCCAATCATAAAAATCCGCTAAAAACTCCCGCTATAAATAGTAAATCAAACCCCCCCTTCATCACCCCCTTAGTTAGGGAAAAATAAAAAATTTTTTAAAAAATTATTTATTTCCATTTTCCCATTAGGGTTAGGGCTAGGGTTTGGATTACATTTACGGTTGGGATTAGGGGTGTGTCAGGGTTAGGGGTGTGGTTAGGATTAGGGGTGTGTTGGAGTTAGGAGGTGTGGTTAGGATTGGGATTAGGGTTAGGGGTGGTTCGGGTTAGGGGTGTGGTTGGGATTAGGGTTAGGGGTGTGTTTGGGATAGGGTTTCAGTTAGAATTGGGGGTTTCCACTGTTTAGGCACATCAGGGCTCTCCAAACGCAACATGGTGTCCCTTCTCAATTCCAGTGAATTTTACATTCAAAAGTCAAACTGTGCTCCTTCCCTTCCGAGCTCTGCCATGCGCCCAAACAGTGGTTTACCCCCACATATGGGGTATTGGCGTACTCAGGACAAATTGTACAACAACTTTTGGGGCCCCATTTCTCCTGTTACCCTTGGTAAAATAAAACAAATTGGAGCTGAAGTACATTTTTTGTGAAAAAAAAGTTAAATGTTCATTTTTTTTTAGACATTCCAAAAATTCATGTGAAACACCCGAAGGGTTAATAAACTTCTTAAATGTGGTTTTGAGCACCTTGAGGGGTGCAGTTTTTAGAATCGTGTCACACTTGGTTATTTTCTATCATATAGACCCCTCAAAATGACTTCAAAACCCTAAAAAAAATGTGGGAAATGTTACTTAAGTATTTTGTGTGACATATCTCTGTGATTTAAGGGCATAAAAATTAGAAAAAAAAAGTTAGAGCTTGTACTCACCGGTAATTACAGTGATCTGAGTGATAACAGCAATGATGAGCTGAGGCAGTGACTTCATCCAGTGTGGAGTATGTCACTGGATTAAATCGCTGCAGGGCTGATGTCCAGACCTATAATCACCACTCATTACTGTGGTCTGTGCAGAGCAGCTGCCATAACATGACTGTCCCACTCAGATCAGTCTTTACAGTTGATAGAGGGAAATTATACCCAGTGCTTGGTGCTGGGCTACAGGGAAATGGTGCCAGTCTCAAGCTACAACGGTGAACAGCGCATGCCAGGGGAAGTGTACAGATAACAACTGATATGGCCACAGTATAGAAAATAGTGTTGGATGATAACTAATTAAAACTTAAAATTGTCATATCTCACTTGTTTATTTTCAACTGTTAAAGTGAGAGTAATAACCAAACAACTCAAAATGTATAAAAATACTTTTGACATAAAAAAATATCAGTGACCAATAATATTCAAAAACCTTCCATCCATGGAGTCTGTCAGTTTCTTAATCAGCTGACTTCTTGCGCAGCACCATCCCCAACTCCTAGACACTGTTCAAAGAGGTGTACTGTTTTCCTTCACTGTAAATCTCCTGTTTAAACCCATAGTGACCAGGCCAAATGTTTTAAATCTTCAACATATCCCAGTGATTTTGAGATTGTTTTTTCGTGACACATGGTACTTTATGATAATGGTAAATTTAGGTAATATGTTTTGTGCTTATTTATAAAAATATATATATATATATATATATATTAGAATTTTGACAAAAATTTCAAAATATTTGCAATTTTTAAACTTTGAATGATTATCACTTTACTCCAGAAAGTCATACCACACAAAAACAATAGTAAATAACATTTCCCTAATCTCTACTATATATCAGCACCGTTTGTGAAATGTTCTTTTATTTTGTTAGTATTTTAGAAGGTTTAAAAATGTAGCAGCAATTTTTCATTTTTTCAAGGAAATTTACAACATTTATTTTTTAGGGACCAATTCAGTTGTGAAGTGGTCCTATGTATTGGAAACCTCCAAGTGTGATACCATTTAAAAAAAAACAAAAAAAAAAACAGCATCCCTCAATATATTCAAAATTGCTTCCAGGTAGTTTTTAACCCTTCAGGTCCTTTTCAGGAATTATTGAAAGTGGCATGACTAGAATAAAAATTTTTTTTTTTTTTACAACCTAAATGTTGCTATCTTCTGAACAGGACACTACAGGTCCTTCTCAAAAAATTAGCATATAGTGTTAAATTTCATTATTTACCATAATGTAATGATTACAATTAAACTTTCATATATTATAGATTCATTATCCACCAACTGAAATTTGTCAGGTCTTTTATTGTTTTAATACTGATGATTTTGGCCTACAACTCCTGATAACCCAAAAAACCTGTCTCAATAAATTAGCATATTTCACCCGACCAATCAAATAAAAGTGTTTTTTAATAACAAACAAAAAAACCATCAAATAATAATGTTCAGTTATGCACTCAATACTTTGTCGGGAATCCTTTGGCAGAAATGACTGCTTCAATGCGGCGTGGCATGGAGGCAATCAGCCTGTGACACTGCTGAGATGTTATGGAGGCCCAGGATGCTTCAATAGCGGCCTTAAGCTCATCCAGAGTGTTGGGTCTTGCGTCTCTCAACTTTCTCTTCACAATATCCCACAGATTCTCTATGGGGTTCAGGTCAGGAGAGTTGGCAGGCCAATTGAGCACAGTAATACCATGGTCAGTAAACCATTTACCAGTGGTTTTGGCACTGTGAGCAGGTGCCAGGTCGTGCTGAAAAATGAAATCTTAATCTCCATAAAGCATTTCAGCCGATAGAAGCATGAAGTGCTCCAAAATCTCCTGATAGCTAGCTGCATTGACCCTGCCCTTGATGAAACACAGTGGACCAACACCAGCAGCTGACATGGCACCCCACACCATCACTGACTGTGGGTACTTGACACTGGACTTCAGGCATTTTGGCATTTCCTTCTCCCCAGTCTTCCTCCAGACTCTGGCACCTTGATTTCCGAATGACATGCAAAATTTGCTTTCATCAGAAAAAAGTACTTGGGACCACTTAGCAACAGTCCAGTGCTGCTTCTCTGTAGCCCAGGTCAGGCGCTTCTGCCGCTGTTTATGGTTCAAAAGTGGCTTTACCTGGGGAATGCGGCACCTGTAGCCCATTTCCTGCACACGCCTTTCCACACCAGACTCAGTCCACTGCTTCCTCAGGTTCCCCAAGGTCTGGAATCGTTCCTTCTCCACAATCTTCCTCAGGGTCCGGTCACCTCTTCTCGTTGTACAGCGTTTTCTGCCACATTGTTTCCTTCCAACAGACTTACCATTGAGGTGCCTTGATACAGCACTCTGGGAACAGCCTATTTGTTGAGAAATTTCTTTCTGGGTCTTACCCTCTTGCTTGAGGGTGTCAATGATGGCCTTCTTGACATCTGTCAGGTCGCTAGTCTTACCCATGATGGGGGTTTTGAGTAATGAACCAGGCAGGGAGTTTTTAAAAGCCTCAGGTATCTTTTGCATGTGTTTAGAGTTAATTAGTTGATTCAGAAGATTAGGGTAATAGGTCATTTAGAGAACCTTTTCTTGATATGCTAATTTATTGAGACAGGTTTTTTGGGTTATCAGGAGTTGTAGGCCAAAATCATCAGTATTAAAACAATAAAAGACCTGACAAATTTCAGTTGGTGGATAATGAATCTACAATATATGAAAGTTTAATTGTAATCATTACATTATGGTAAATAATGAAATTTAACACTATATGCTAATTTTTTGAGAAGGACCTGTATATCTGGTAGATTCTAAGGCCGTTATTTGGTTGTGAATAGCAATGGCATCTATCAGGACCACACAATCATAATTTCAAAATGCCGATGGGGTTAAAGAGGATGCCCCCCACACTCTTTTAACAATTTAGATGCTTTAGTCACTATTGATAGCAGCATCTAAGGTGCTAAATGGCTATGGTCCTTGCAAAAACTGATCGTGGCTGATGCAGCAAGTTGTCAGCTATAGTGTACAGCCGACATCTGATGGATTGTCACCTGTAGGAGGATGCTATTCTCTTATATATCTGGTCAGCAAAAATACTTATTGGTGGTCAATACGTGGTTAAGAAGGTCCAACAAGTTCTCAATAGGATTTAGGTCAGATGAGAAAAAAGGCCATGCAATTATTCTTTCATCTTTAAGGCCTTTACTCACTGCCAAGCAGTAGAGCACGTAGATGCAAATGATTGAGCATTGTGAAACATAAAAATTATGGTTTTCTTGAAAGATGCAGACTTTTTCCTGTACCACTGAAGCAGGTGTCTTCTAAAATCTGACAGTAGGCTTGGAAGTTGTTCTTTAGTTCAGCATCAACTTAAAAAGGTTCAACTAATTAATATTTAATAATACCAGCCTATAGCAGTATTCCACCTCCACCTTGCTTGCATGTGGGTAAAAGCGGAGGTCAGTGACCAATACTGATCCAGTAATTGGGCCCATGCATGTGCTCCTTCAAGTCACTCATCTCATCAGTCCATAAAACCTTTGAAAAATCTGTCTTCAGATCTTTCTTGGCCCAGTCTTGACATTATAAGCTGCCTCATAATTCTGCAAACCATGAAAAAGGGTGTTATCATTACATCACACCCTCCTCATTACACAAATATGCATCATCTGATCTGCTTCATCCAATAAGTATTTACATTTATACAGCTTGGAGTTGGAAAATCTGCAGAAAATGGATATCGTCAAAATACTCACTTGCATAATAGTTAATAGATAGATCTATAGATAATAGATCTTTCATTGTAATTACAGTGTGGAAAAAGTATTTAGTCAACCTCCAATTGTGCAAGTTCTCCCACTTAAAAAAGATAAGAGAGGCCTGTAATTGACATCATAGGTTGACCACAACTAAGAGTAAAAATGAGAAAACAAATCCGGAAAATCACCTTGTCTGATTTGGCAAGATTTGTTTTTCAAATTATGGTGGAAAACAAGTATTTGGTCACCTTAAAACATGCAAGATTTCTGGCTCTCACAGACCTGTAACTTCATCTTTAAGAGGCTCCTCTGTCCTCCACTCATTACCTGTAGTAATGGCACCTGTTTGAACTTGCCACCAGTATAAAAGACACCTGTCCACAACCTCAAACCGTCACACTCCAAACTCCACTGTAGTGAAGACCAAAGAGCTGTCGAAGGACACCAGAAACAAAATTGTAGCCCTGCATCAGGCTGGGAAGACAGCATCTGCAATAGGCAAGCAGCTTGATGTGATGAAATCAACTGTGGGAGCAATAATAAGAAAATGGAAGACATACAAGACCACTGATAATCTCCCTCGATCTGGGGCTCCATGCAAGATCTCACCCCGTGAGGTCAAAATTATCACAAAAATGGTGGGCAAAAATCCCAGAACCACACGGGGGGACCTAGTGAATGACCTGCATAGAGCTGGGACCACCATAACAAAGGATACATCAGTAACACACTACGCCGCCAGTGAATCAGATCCTGCAGTGCCAGACGTGCCCCCTTGCTTAACCCCTTCCTGACATCAGACGTACTATCCCGTCGAGGTGGGGTGGGCCCGTATGACCGCCGACGGGATAGTACGTCATCATCGATCAGCGGCGCTCACGGGGGGAGCGCGGCCGATCGCGGCCGGGTGTCAGCTGCATATCGCAGCTGACATCAGGCACTATGTGCCAGGAGCGGTCACGGACCGCCCCCGGCACATTAACCCCTGGCACACCGCGATCAAACATGATCGCAGTGTACCGGCGGTATAGGGAAGCATCGCGCAGGGAGGGGGCTCCCTGCGGGCTTCCCTGAGACCCCCGGAGCAACGCGATGTGATCGCGTTGCTCTGAGGGTCTCCTACCTCCCTCCTCGCCGCAGGTCCCGGATCCAAGATGGCCGCGGCATCCGGGTCCTGCAGGGAGGGAGGTGGCTTACCGAGTGTCTGCACAGAGCAGACACTTGGAAAGCCTGCAGCCCTGCACAGCAGATCGTCGATCTGGCAGAGTGCTGTGCACACTGCCAGATCAATGATCTGTGATGTCCCCCCCTGGGACAAAGTAAAGTAAAAAAAAAATTTTTCCACATGTGTAAAAAAAAAAAAAAAAAAAATTCCTAAATAAATAATAAAAAAAATATATTATTCCCATAAATACATTTCTTTATCTAAATAAAAAAAACAAAACAATAAAAGTACACATATTTAGTATCGCCGCGTCCGTAACGACCCAACCTATAAAACTGCCCCACTAGTTAACCCCTTCAGTAAACACCGTAAGAAAAAAAAAAAAAAAACGAGGCAAAAAACAACGCTTTATTACCATACCGCCGAACAAAAAGTGGAATAACACACGATCAAAAAGACTGATATAAATATCCATGGTACCGCTGAAAACGTCATCTTGTCCCGCAAAAAACAAGCCGCCATACAGCATCATCAGCAAAAAAATAAAAAAGTTATAGTCCTGAGAATAAAGCAATACCAAAATAATTATTTTTTCTATATTTTAGTTTTTATCGTATAAAAGCGCCAAAACATTAAAAAATGATATAAATGAGATATCGCTGTAATCGTACTGACCCGACGAATAAAACTGCTTTATCAATTTTACCAAACGCGGAACGGTATAAACGCCTCCCCCAAAAGAAATTCATGAATAGCTGGTTTTTGGTCATTCTGCCTCACAAAAATCAGAATAAAAAGCGATCAAAAACGGTCACGTGTCCGCAAATGTTACCAATAAAAACGTCAACTCGTCCCGCAAAAAACAAGACCTCACATGACTCTGTGGAGCAAAATGTGGAAAAATTATAGGTCTCAAAATGTGGAGACGCAAAAACTTTTTTGCTATAAAAAGCGTCGCTGGTTTCACACTTGCGTTTTTGTCTGCAGCGTTTTTTGCACAAAAAAACGCATGCGTTTTTCCCTATATTTGACATTGAAAACGCATGCGTTTTTTTTGTACGCGTTTGGTCGCGTTTTCAAACGCATGCGGTTTTTTTCTGCATGCGTTCATTTTCAGAAATACAACCTGCAGTATTTTCTTGCGTTTTTAAGCACATGCGTTTGTTTGCGTTAAAAACGCATGCATTTTTATCGAAAAAAAACAGAAAACACACTGAAAAGCCACCCACCACCATCAAGGTGATAAAGGGATCCAAACCCTAACCCTACCCCTAAACTCATCCCTAACCGTTTAATGAACATTTTCTGACAGTCATAGTGCCACGTATTTCAGTGCCACGTATTTCAGTGCCACGTATTTCAGTGCCACGTATTTCAGTGCCACGTATCACGTATTTCAGTGCCACGTGTTTCAGTGCCACGTATTTCAGTGCCACGTATCACGTATTTCAGTGCCACATATTTTAGTGCCACGTATTTCAGTGCCACGTATTTCAGTGCCACGTATTTCAGTGCCACGTATTTCAGTGCCACGTATTTCAGTGCCACGTATTTCAGTGCCACGTATTTCAGTGCCACGTATTTCAGTGCCACGTGTTTCAGTGCCACGTATTTAAGTGCCACGTATCACATATTTCAGTGCCACGTATTTAAGTGCCACGTATTTCAGTGCCACGTATTTCAGTGCCACGTATTTCAGTGCCACGTATTTCAGTGCCACGTATTTCAGTGCCACGTATCACGTATTTCAGTGCCACGTGTTTCAGTGCCACGTATTTCAGTGCCACGTATCACGTATTTCAGTGCCACATATTTTAGTACCACGTATTTCAGTGCCACGTATTTCAGTGCCACGTATTTCAGTGCCACGTATTTCAGTGCCACGTATTTCAGTGCCACGTGTTTCAGTGCCACGTATCACATATTTCAGTGCCACGTATTTAAGTGCCACGTATTTAAGTGCCACGTATTTCAGTGCCACGTATTTCAGTGCCACATATCACGTATTTCAGTGCCACGTGTTTCAGTGCCACGTATCACGTATTTCAGTGCCACGTATTTCAGTGCCACGTATTTCAGTGCCACGTATTTCAGTGCCATGTATTTCAGTGCCACGTATTTCAGTGCCACGTATTTCAGTGCCACGTATTTCAGTGCCACGTATTTTAGTGACACGTATTTCAGTCACGTTTAGGGTTAGGGTTAGGGGTAGGGTTAGGGCTAGGGTTGGAGGTAAAGTTAGGGTTAGGGTTTGGATTACATTTACGTTTGGATTAGGGTTGGGATTAGAATTATGGGTGTGTCAGGGCTAGGGGTGTGGTTAGGGTTAGGGGTGTGGTTAGGGTTACCGTTGGGATTAGGGTAAGGGGTGTGTTTGGGTTAGGGTTTCAGGTAGAATTGGGGAGTTTCCACTGTCCAGGCACATCAGGGGCTCTCCAAGCGCGACATGGCGTCCAATCTCAATTCCAGCCAATTCTGCGTTGAAAAAGTAAAACAGTGCTCCTTCCCTTCCGAGCTCTCCCGTGCGCCCAAAAAGGGGTTTACCCCAACATATGTGTTATCAGCGTACTCGGGACAAATTGAACAACAACTTCTGGGGTCCAAGTTCTCTTGTTATCCTTAGGAAAATAAAAATTTGGGGGGCTAAAAATCATTTTTGTGGGAAAAAAAGATGTTTTATTTTCACGGCTCTGCGTTATAAACTGTAGTGAAACACTTGGGGGTTCAAAGTTCTCACAACACATCTAGATAAGTTCCTTGGGAGGTCTAGTTTCCAATATGGGGTCACTTGTGGGGGGTTTGTACTGTTTGGGTACATCAGGGGCTCTGCAAATGCAACGTGACGCCTGCAGACCAATCCATTTAAGGCTGCATTCCAAATGGCGCTCCTTCCCTTCCGAGCTCTGTCATGCACCCAAACAGTGGTTCCCCCCCACATATGGGGTATCAGCGTACTCAGGACAAATTGGACAACAACTTTTGGGGTCTAATTTATCCTGTTACCCTTGTAAAAATACAAAACTGGGGGCTAAAAAATCATTTTTGTGAAAAAAAAAAAAGAATTTTTATTTTCACGGCTTTGCGCTATAAACTTTAGTGAAACACTTGGGGGTTCAAAGTTCTCAAAACACATCTAGATAAGTTCCTTGGGAGGTCTAGTTTCCAATATGGGGTCACTTGTGGGGGGTTTGTACTGTTTGGGTACATCAGGGGCTCTGCAAATGCAACGTGACGGCTGCTGACCAATCCATTTAAGTCTGCATTCCAAATGGCGCTCCTTCCCTTCCGAGCTCTGTCATGCGCCCAAACAGTGGTTCCCCCCCACATATGGGGTATCAGCGTACTCAGGACAAATTGGACAACAACTTTTGGGGTCTAATTTATCCTGTTACCCTTGTAAAAATACAAAACTGGGGGCTAAAAAATCATTTTTGTGAAAAAAAAAAAGAATTTTTATTTTCACGGCTTTGCGCTATAAACTTTAGTGAAACACTTGGGGGTTCAAAGTTCTCAAAACACATCTAGATAAGTTCCTTGGGAGGTCTAGTTTCCAATATGGGGTCACTTGTGGGGGGTTTGTACTGTTTGGGTACATCAGGGGCTCTGCAAATGCAACGTGACGGCTGCTGACCAATCCATTTAAGTCTGCATTCCAAATGGCGCTCCTTCCCTTCCGAGCTCTGTCATGCGCCCAAACAGTGGTTCCCCCCCACATATGGGGTATCAGCGTACTCAGGACAAATTGGAAAACAAATTTTGGGGTCTAATTTATTCTGTTACCCTTGTAAAAATACAAAGCTGGGTGCTAAAAAATCATTTTTGAGAAAAAAAATAAAAATTATTTTCACGGCTCTGCGTTATAATCTGTAGTGAAACACTTGGGGGTTCAAAGCTCTCAAAACACATCTAGATAAGATCCTTAGGGGGTCTACTTTCCAAAATGGTGTCACTTGTAGGGAGTTTCAATGTTTAGGCACATCAGGGGCTCTCCAAACGCAACATGGCGTCCCATCTCAATTCCAGTCAATTTTGCATTGAAAAGTCAAATGGCGCTCCTTCCCTTCCAAGCTCTGCCATACGCCCAAACAATGGTTTACACCCACATATGGGGTATCAGCGTACTCAGGACAAATTGGCCAACATTTTTTGGGGTCCAATTTCTTCTCTTACCCTTGGGAAAAAAAAAATTGGGGGCGAAAAGATCATTTTTGTGAAAAAATATGATTTTTTTATTTTTACGGCTCTGCATTATAAACTTCTGTGAAGCACTTGGTGGGTCAAAGTGCTCACCACACATCTAGATAAGTTCCTTAGGGGGTCTACTTTCCAAAATGGTGTCACTTGTAGGGAGTTTCAATGTTTAGGCACATCAGGGGCTCTCCAAACGCAACATGGCGTCCCATCTCAATTCCAGTCAATTTTGCATTGAAAAGTCAAATGGCGCTCCTTCCCTTCCAAGCTCTGCCATGCGCCCAAACAATGGTTTACACCCACATATGGGGTATCAGCGTACTCAGGACAAATTGGCCAACATTTTTTGGGGTCCAATTTCTTCTCTTACCCTTGGGAAAATAAAAAATTGGGGGCGAAAATATCATTTTTGTGAAAAAATATGATTTTTTATTTTTACGGCTCTGCATTATAAACTTCTGTGAAGCACTTGGTGGGTCAAAGTGCTCACCACACATCTAGATAAGTTCCTTAGGGGGTCTACTTTCCAAAATGGTGTCACTTGTAGGGAGTTTCAATGTTTAGGCACATCAGGGGCTCTCCAAACGCAACATGGCGTCCCATCTCAATTCCAGTCAATTTTGCATTGAAAAGTCAAATGGCGCTCCTTCCCTTCCAAGCTCTGCCATGCGCCCAAACAATGGTTTACACCCACATATGGGGTATCAGCGTACTCAGGACAAATTGGCCAACATTTTTTGGGGTCCAATTTCTTCTCTTACCCTTGGGAAAATAAAAAATTGGGGGCGAAAATATCATTTTTGTGAAAAAATATGATTTTTTATTTTTACGGCTCTGCATTATAAACTTCTGTGAAGCACTTGGTGGGTCAAAGTGCTCACCACACATCTAGATAAGTTCCTTAGGGGGTCTACTTTCCAAAATGGTGTCACTTGTAGGGAGTTTCAATGTTTAGGCACATCAGGGGCTCTCCAAACGCAACATGGCGTCCCATCTCAATTCCAGTCAATTTTGCATTGAAAAGTCAAATGGCGCTCCTTCCCTTCCAAGCTCTGCCATGCGCCCAAACAATGGTTTACACCCACATATGGGGTATCATCGTACTCAGGACAAATTGCACAACATTTTTTGGGGTCCAATTTCTTCTCTTACCCTTGGGAAAATAAAAAATTGGGGGCGAAAAGATCATTTTTGTAAAAAAAATATGATTTTTTATTTTTACGGCTCTGCATTATAAACTTCTGTGAAGCACTTGGTGGGTCAAAGTGCTCACCACACATCAAGATAAGTTCCTTAGGGGGTCTACTTTCCAAAATGGTGTCACTTGTAGGGGGTTTCAGTGTTTAGGCACATCAGGGGCTCTCCAAACGCAACATGGCGTCCCATCTCAATTCCAGTCAATTTTGCATTGAAAAGTCAAATGGCGCTCCTTCCCTTCCAAGCTCTGCCATGCGCCCAAACAATGGTTTACACCCACATATGGGGTATCATCGTACTCAGGACAAATTGCACAACATTTTTTGGGGTCCAATTTCTTCTCTTACCCTTGGGAAAATAAAAAATTGGGGGCGAAAAGATCATTTTTGTGAAAAAATATGATTTTTTATTTTTACGGCTCTGCATTATAAACTTCTATGAAGCACTTGGTGGGTCAAAGTGCTCACCACACATCAAGATAAGTTCCTTAGGGGGTCTACTTTCCAAAATGGTGTCACTTGTAGGGGGTTTCAGTGTTTAGGCACATCAGGGGCTCTCCAAACGCAACATGGCGTCCCATCTCAATTCCAGTCAATTTTGCATTGAAAAGTCAAATGGCGCTCCTTTCCTTCCGAGCTCTGCCATACGCCCAAACAGTGGTTTACCCCCACATATGGGGTATCAGCGTACTCAGGACAAATTGTACAACAACTTTGGGGGTCCATTTTCTCCTGTTACCCTTGGTAAAATAAAACAAATTGGAGCTGAAATAAATTTTGTGTGAAAAAAAGTTAAATGTTCATTTTTATTTAAACATTCCAAAAATTCCTGTGAAACACCTGAAGGGTTAATAAACTTCTTGAAAGTGGTTTTGAGTACCTTGAGGGGTGCAGTTTTTAGAATGGTGTCACACTTGGGTATTTTCTATCATATAGACCCCTCAAAATGACTTCAAATGAGATGTGGTCCCTAAAAAAAAATGGTGTTGTAAAAATGAGAAATTGCTGGTCAACTTTTAACCCTTATAACTCCGTCACAAAAAAAAAATTTGGTTCCAAAATTGTACTGATGTAAAGTAGACATGTGGGAAATGTTACTTATTAAGTATTTTGCGTGACATATGTCTGTGATTTAAGGGCATAAAAATTCAAAGTTGGAAAATTGCAAAATTTTCAAAATTTTTGCCAAATTTCCATTTTTTTCACAAATAAACGCAAGTTATATCGAATAAATTTTACCACTAACATGAAGTACAATATGTCACGAGAAAACAATGTCAGAATCGCCAAGATCCGTCAAAGCGTTCCAGAGTTATAGCCTCATAAAGGGACAGTGGTCAGAATTGTAAAAATTGGCCCGGTCATTAACGTGCAAACCACCCTTGGGGGTGAAGGGGTTAAGCCAGTACATGTCCGGGTCCATCTGAAGCTTGCTAGAGAGCATTTGGATTATCCAGAACAGTATTGATTGGGAGAATGTCATATGGTCTGATGAAACAAAAGTAGAACTGTTTGGTAGAAACAAAACTCGCCGTTTTTGGAGGAGACAGAATGCCGAGTTGCATCCAAAGAACATCATACCTACTGTGAGGTATGGGGGTGAAAACCAAATGACATAACCTTAAATCCCAATGACATATCAGATAAAAATGTACTTTTATTAAGTACCTATAAAACGGACACAAAATATAAAAACAATCACCATGCAACCAATCGTGCTGCCTACTTACACCCTGCACAATTGTTCCTGCTTCAAAAGCCTACTTACCAGTAGAGGTTGGCACCCTAAACAAAAGAAAAACAAGAAATGGCGCCCCCGCTCCTGTCCCTAAATCTCCTAGATAGCCCTGTGCTGGGGAATCATATAGTCACCCAATTATACACACACAGGAAAAAGGAGTACAAAGGGGTTGCCAATTGAGGACTAATAGCAAAAGGTAGACAACAATAATAGGAATGTGCCATAGGGTGAATAGTACCACAATAAGAAAGTGACAAGTGCATATAAATTAGTACCTCGCTATGTTGTCCCCTGCTGATATAAAATCTGCCTGACAGTGGAGGTAGGCACCCTACTTCCCAGCGGATATGGCGCCCCCGCTCCATGATGGCTCTCCCTGAGAGACCCTAGTTTTTGTCTAATAAACCCATGAGATAGTTATATAATGAACCCATAGGGTAGCCATATGCTCAATTAGGCAGTCAAAAAACAATGTCAATAAAGAACAGATGAAAGTTCAATGACAAATATTGATAGCTGAATAATTTTGATAATAGCAAGCAAAAGAGGTAATTATGATTTTAGATGCTCTCAGTGACCTCTACGTGTTTCACCACATTGGATCATCAGGAGGTTCAGATGTAAGGATGCTGCATGGGGGTGGCAACACCATGCTTTGGGGCTGGCCAAGTATCGTGAGATTTTGAGTGCAAACATCCTTCCATCAACAAGGGCACTGAAGATGAAACGTGGATGGGTCTTTCAGCATGATAATGATCCCAAGCACACTGCCAGGGCAACGAAGGAGTGGCTTCGTAAGAAGCATATCAAGGTCCCGAAGTGACCTAGCCAGTCTCCAGATCTCAAACCCATAGAAAACATTCGAAGGGAGTTGAAAGTCCGTGTTGCCCAGCAACAGACCCAAAACATCACACTTACAGAAAACGTTTGACCTCTGTCATTGCCAACAAGGGATATATAATATTGTGATGATTTTTTGTTAATGACCAAATACTTTTTTTCCACCATAATTTGCAAAATAATTCTTGCCAAATCAGACAAGATGATTTTCTGGATTTGTTTTCTCATTTTGACTCATAGTTGTGGTCTACCTATGATGTCAATTACAGGCCTCATCTTTTTAAGTGGGAGAACTTGCACAACTGATGGCTGACTAAATACTTTTTTTTCACTGTATGTGATAATAAAGAAAGATTTACTGAAAAGTGACCACAACATGTTAAGGAAAATCCACTTATTAGGGCCAGGGTCACACTTGTGAGTGCAATGCGAGTTTCTCGCATCAATACCCCGTACTGCCGTCGGCACTCGGGACTGGAGCGTTCAGCTGCATAGAAATACATGCAGCCGCACATTCCGGTCCCAAGTTTCTCGCATTGCACTCGTAAGTGTGACCCTGGCCTAAGTCTCAGTGTTTAGGATAATAATATATATATATATATATATATATATATATATATACAGAGAGAGAGAGAGAGAGAGAGAGAGAGAGGGAGAGAGATGAAAAAAAGAAAGACAGCACAAAAAAAATAGAAAAACGTTTCGGATATCTTTATCCTTTTTCAAGCTTGAAAAAGGATAAAGATATCCGAAACGTCGCCACGCCGTTCAGGCATTAAAGCCCCTTTTTTCTATTTTTTTTGTGCTGTCTTTCTCTTTTTCATCTATTACCAAAGACCATTTCAACAGTGGTTGGGAAGACGCTGCACTACAATTTGGTAATATAAGATGCTGTTCCGATTTTGAAATATATATATATATATATATATATATACATACATACACACACACACTGCTCAAAAAAATAAAGGGAACAAGACAAGGAAATGACGCTCAGTAGTGTGTGTGGCCTCTACGTGCCTGTATGACCTCCCAACAAGGCCTGGGCATGCTCCTGATTAGGTGGCAGATGGTCTCCTGAGGGATCTCCTCCCAGACCCGGCCTAAAGCATCCGCCATCTCCTGGACAGTCTGTGGTGCAACGTGACATTGGTGGATGGTGCAAGACATGATGTCCCAGATGTTTTCAATTGGATTCAGGTCTGGGGAATGGGCAGGCCAGTCCATAGCTTCAATACCTTCATCTTGCAGCAACTGCTGACACACTCCAGCCACATGAGGTCTGGCATTGTTCTGCATTAGGCTACTTTCACACTAGCATTGTGCACTGCACGTCGCAATGCGTCGTTTTGTAGAAAAAACGCATCCTGCAAAAGTGCTTGCAGGATGCGTTTTTTCTCCATAGACTTGCATTAGCGACGCATTGACACGTCACAACCGTCGTGCGACAGTTGCGTCGGACCGTCGCCACCAAAAAACGTTGCATGTAACGTTTTTTGGTGCGTCGTGTCCGCCATTTCCAACCGCGCATGCGCGGCCGGAACTCCGCCCCCTCCTCCCCGCACCTCACAATGGGGCAGCGGATGCGTTGAAAAACAGCATCCGCTGCCCCCGTTGTGCGGCGCTTTCACTGCTTGCATCGTCCAGGTAGGCTGCTGCTTTCCTCTTGTAGGTGGTTAGGATCCGGTCCAGCCATAGCCTTTCATTCAATTCGTCAACATGAGGCATTGGGTACGTATCGAACTTCAGCTTCCTATAATCATTGCAAAACCTCCATTTTCCATCTGGTTTTGGCACTCAGACTATGGGACTGACCAGCCACTCTTGGACTCCTCAATGACTTCCAGACTCAGCATCCGCTTCACCTCTTTCAAGATCACCTCTCAGCGGGCTTTGGGAATCCAATACAGCTTCAAGTTCACCTTAACATGAGGCTCCGTGAGAATCTCTTGCTCTATGATCTGAGTACAATCCAGTAATTCTGAGAACAGGTTTCTGCTCTGATGTAGCAGCTCTCGGCATTGCTGCTTTTAGACACGTGACAGCAACTATGCCACCCTGACCTTTCTCATGTCAGCTTCAGCCTTAGCCACCAAACATGGAGCTTTCAATGGCTCCCCATCTTGCCATGGCTTAATCAGGTTGATGTGGTACACCTGGTTGGTGGACTTTATAGTTGACTTCACCAACCTTTTCAACTACTTCATAGGGGCCCTGTCACTTGGCCAGAAATTTGCTTTCCACTATCGGTACAAGCATCGGTACCTGGTCCACAGGATTGAAGTGTCTCAGCCTCAATGCTCTATTGTACACCCTCGACTGTGGCTCTTGTAATTTGAGGTGTTTTCACAAAGGGCATTACCTCGGCAATTCGTTCTTGCGTCTGGGCAACATGTTCAATTACACTACTGTAGGGTGTAGACTTTTCCTCCCAAGTCTCATTCGCTACATCAAGGAGTCCAAGAGGGTGCCAGCCATTCAAGAGTTCAAAAAGGTAGAAACCAGTAAAGGCCTGTGGGACTTCCCTGATGGAGAACAAAAAGTACGGCAGTAGACAGTCCCAGTCTCGGCCGTCCTTCTTTAAGAACTTCAACATGACCTTCAAAATTTTATTAAATCTTTCCGCCAAATTGTCTGTGGATGGTAGACTGAGGTCCTGAGCTGTGTGATTTGCAGGATCATGCACAACTCCCTCATCACCATGGACATAAAGAGTCCCTTGGTCTTTTAAGATTTACTTAGGTAACCCCGTTCTGGAAAAGATGTGGACCAACTCCTGGGCTATACACTTGGTAGAGGAGTTTTGCAGTGGTACAGCCTCAGGATACCGTGTAGCATAGTCCAGTATCATCAGACTGTACGGATGCCCTCTAGCGGACTTAACCAGGAGTCCCACTAGTTCCATGACTATGCAATCAAAAGGTACCTCAATGATAGGCAATGGCACAAAAAGGCTACGGAATTGAGTGCTCGGGGTGGTCAGCTGACAGGTGGGACAGGACCTACAATAAATTAATGATTTTTCAGTGACAACCGGGCTAGTTTTTTTCTACCCCCAGATGACCACCTATCTTGTGTATGGCCAGTATCCAGTATCAAACATCCAGAGTCTGAAAGGACCTGGCACCAGTAACTGATCAATTACCTCCCATCTCAGCTTGGTGACCCAATATAGTAACTACCCATTTGTGACAAAATACAGATATCGATATCAGCTCCTTGCTTTTGAGCAATACCATTAAGTACAGGGACATTATCAAATCGCCCTTTAAGTCCCTGAGTTGGGAGATTCCAAAGTATCCCCCGGACACCTCCAAGATTATTGGAGGTTAGCAATGAGGGATGCTGCGTCATCCTCATCACCAAACACACAATAGGGAAACCTGGTAGCTGTGACCTGCGATGAGGTATCTTTAGGAGCGACCAGGCATCTTCCCTTTTCCCCACAAATCCCAAAACAATGCAAAGTCCCTCCCTTTTTTTATAACAAGGAGCAATAGGTCCTTGACTACGCTAACCTCATGGGATGCTGTGCCACAGTATGTGCCTATAACCACTCCTGCTATAGGGTAGTCTTTACCATCCCCATGGATATAACGGACAGTCACCATCTTTCCAGGAATCAGTCGATGAGGAATTGTGGCCCTCATTAGGGTTACCAACTCCCCAAGTCTAATAGACAGGCTATTTGTACTACGTTCACTGACACGAGACATGCCTGCAGTTCCTCGCTTGTTTGAGGCACAGCACTGCATTCAGGATGTACAAAATACGAGCAACGCTGTCCTATGCTGCAGTCCATTGGCTTGGTGATCATGGGGCAATGGGTAGCTATGTGACCTGGGGTATGACACTTCCAACAAACTACATTATTAGATGGGGCCTTTGGCAACAACTCTGACACCTCTTGGATGTCTGCCAGATGTGGCTCTAGTTCCCCTCTTTTGGGTGTCACCCCCTTTGAGAATCCCATTATGGAGATGCTTAGACCTCTTGCTTCCCCCCAAGGAACACTCAACTGCCTAGTATCTTTCCACCAGGCCCACCAGGTCGTCAGCATTACGGGGATCTACCTGGGCAACCCATGGCCTTGGAAGGGAGTGTATGAACCTGTCCATAACGATCTTCTCCACCATCTGTGCTGTGGAAGATGATTCAGGTTGTAACCACATTTGGACCAGGAGTAGGGGGTCAAACATTTGGGATCAAGGAGGTTTGTCACTGCAATAGGCCCAAGATCTCTGTTTTCAACTTGGCGTACTCTTTCGCACCCTGCAAGGTCAGGTCATAATAGGCCTTCTGCAGTTCCTCTGTTAAATATAACGCCAGGACCTCTGCCCATTGCTCTGGAGGAAATTTCTCATGTTCTGTCACCTTTTCAAAATCTGTCAGGAATGCCTCAACATCATCACCCGGAGTCATCTTTTGTAAAGCTCTCCTTAGTCATTAGTCTTCCTCATGTGTGGGCCTTAACCTGGATTTGGGGTAGGGCGCATGCTCTGCGACGGAACGCCTCGGCTAGGAGTTTCAGCTACTGCTGCTGCCACAGCTATTGCTGCTGGAGATTAGCCTACACCAGTTACTTTATCAACTCCTCCATGTCGTCGACTTCCACTCCTGCAGTCGCTTTGACCCAGGACAAGTAGTATCTTTGCGGCAGTCACTGTCCCTTGGGATTCGTGCAAATGCTTCTAGTACCAATTGTAGGGTTTCTACTCACTTGGTTGCAGTTGAGGTAGGCACAAGAAGCGGTTTCATTAAAATGTCCAGGCTGGTTTACTATGGCTGAATATACCTCTCAGGAAACAAAACAAAAAACAGCCTTTTCCGGCAGAAAGTGAAAATGCAAATAAAATAGTTCATACAGTATTGCGGGTTCGCTCACTCAGATTGGTGTCCAGTTCTTAAGGCCTTAAGTACAGACCAACACACTGGAGATCTACACATCTCTAGACCCAGACACTGAATGAGAAAACTAGCCTCCATTTTATCTGCCATACCATTCCCCCCGGGGTGGAAAATGTGAGCAATCAGTTCCAACCATCTCTTTGACTGCTCGTAAAACTCGGCCCCGATACGCCCTATTAACTCTCTCAGCACTATACGTGCTGGAGTCTGCTTTCCCAGGCGTACATCGCCAAAGCTACTAACATCAGAGACATATTTCCCCTCAAGGACATATCAATATATATTTCTGTAAAAAAGTTTGATAAAACTTGATAAATATGAGATCATTGTTAAAAGGACACATTACGCTAAGGAAATAGGCACACAAAATATATTTTATAGAATTAACCCTCTATTTTATTTACTGCTTCTGTGTATGACAATGACCATATTACATCCCTTTGGCATTTATTTCCCATCATACAATTAAACTGCGGGGTGTTAATGATGAAACTATAAATTGCTTACCCAAAATATATGCAATACAATGTGTTTATACATTTAAAATATGACATTTTCTTTCCAGTAGTTTGCATTACTATGGTATTTTATGACATGCAAAATGTTAGCATAGATGTACTGTTAACATCATATTAAAATATATCTAAAGCACACTAACAATAAATTTAAGTTGTAATGCCTTTATTCACATGTAGGCTTATATAAGTATACTCTGTTTCTATTATTACATTACAGCAAGTGATCTGACACATTATAGTTCAGGTTAAATAGCAGTCATGGAATGAATGCCAGAAGATGTGATACAATCTGTATAGTCAAGTCAAATTTGTGGACCAGTAACAAACGACACTTTAGTGTAACAGTTGGTCCTTACAAAAAGATGTGCAGCGAGTAACATTTTTACCATCACATTGTAAACAAAACATTAGTTGTACTAATCATTTTATCAAGGATACTTTTTAAACCATTTAATTTCTCCTCGTCATGTGTAGCGATAAAGTAAAATGATTTTGCTAAACAATATTAGGAAAAATCAATCGTCAATACTCCCTTCCCTTCAGGAGGCTCTAAAGCCAAACAAAGGAAATTTGTCAAGTGAAAAAACACTAGTAATCTGCAGATATGGGGTCAATCTGCAGGTTAATTGTGTTCTGAACCTGCCTGGTACTTAGAGCCCAACTGTCGGGAGGAAAATAACTTTATCACTCCCGGCAGCATTTGGCATTCAGTCTCCGCTCTGCGTATAGAGAGCGGAGCTGTAATCGTGCCCCAGGGATGGACTGACAGCAGGATCAGCATTAGGGCTGTCAGTCAGTGCCGGGGGTGTGGAAACAGCAGCAGCTATCTATACACAGAGCAGTGACTGAACCAAAAGTGGGGCCACCCACGTGACTGAATACCAAATGCTGCTGGGACGAATAAAGTTAATTTCCTCTCTAAGTGTGGGGACCAGGCAGGTTAAGAACGCTATTAACTTGCAAATTAACCCAATATCCGCAGGTTAATAGCGTTTTTTTTTTTTCATGTGACATGGTTCCCTTTAAAGAGTAACTGTCGTTTTCATTTTTATTTCATAAATCAATAGTACACTTGAAATTAAGAAACTTTGCAATATATATTATCACAGAAATCTGCCTTTCTCCTCCTGGATTGTATCAAAATGTGACAATAGTGCAGCCTCAGGCGTAGGGACTATAATTTTAAGACAACATATACCATCATATAAGACATTAAAGAAGCAGTTCTCACTTCCTTCAAAAACAATGAAATGGTTGTTTTAGAAATTGTGTAGCCACAAAGTTACTTCCATAAGGATCTAGGAAACTCTGGTCTATGCTGCAGTTTGCCAGATCCTTACTAACAAGGTCAAAGTTCAGCTGGTTATGGTCATGGAGCCATTATGGCAGTGCACAGGATGTATAGTACGGAGCTGTATAGTATGTGGGTACGTTTGCGCAGGCTCTGCCATGTGCCAGATATATGGAGCCATGCCAGAGGTGAGCATCCAGTTACAGACGGCATCAGATAGAATATGAATATACCCCATTGTCCTGGTCTAATTTCTAAAGTTTTGCATAAATGGGAGTCATACAGAGGTTTGGTGAAGGACTAACAAACCCGCATCAGATTCTTATTACAGCTCCATACAAAACAAGTGCAGGCCTAGTCTTTTATTTTTAGAAGGGTTTAGTGCCTATCCATTTAGCCCTCTCCTCAAAAGCAACATGGAGTTCTGGTCAGTCCAGTTCTAATGCAGAACAATTGTAGATTATTGAAGATTAGTTGCCCGTAGTGTTTACATCACCCACTATCCAACAATGTGCTATTCTCTACAACAATGTATGTTTGAGGTACAGTGAACCTTTATCTACTTCTATAGCTTTCTTAGGTACACAGCTTAATATTCACTATACACTGGACCAAATACTCAGCTATCAGCCCATCAATTTTATATTAAACCACATTTCAATCATTTACTTTTCTCATATAAGGCACTTTGTTAAATGTATTCATTCAACAAATCAAAAATCAGTGTAAATGACAGGTAGTCTTCCAGATGTCAGGCACCATGGGAAGTAATTGCACAATTTGTCAAATAAAATATAAACTTGAACTCTACAAATAAATTTCTCTTTTGTATGTTTCAGAAGTTTGGTAAAGCCAGTTAACCAGTTAAAAAAAAAATATACAGCATTTTTTTTTCCATAAATCTCTAGTATAATTTCAGAACAGGTTATTTACATAAACCAGAAAATAGTTCTGTACCGCTGATCACCTGCTTCCGATTCAGAAACAAAGTAAATTACCTAAAAAATACTGTGCAAAGTAGAAAATATAAATAGTGTTTCAAATATATATATATACATACACACAAACATACACACATTCATTTATAAAAATGTTGTTTCTTGCACTTCCCCATTCCCTGCGCTCCTTATTATCCTCTCTGGAAAAATTCTGGTATCGCATCTTAGGTTAACTTTCAAATCTTCAGAAATACATAAATCAGATGGCAAAACAGAAGAGGAATCTTTTGATACAGTCTGAACAGGTAATATTTGCTTTGCTCTACTAGAGTCTTGCAATAAAGGAGTAGATGTTATCCAACTCATTAAACCAATGTCCGACTGGTCCATCTTTGAATTCCACTGAATTATTTCATCCATATACAAAGCTTCTGATGCCACAGAGGAGTCAACAGTGTATGGCTGGAAAAGAGATTGGTCTTTTTCCTTTACAGGAAGGGAAGGGATTGTATCTTGCTTAGGAAGATATAATAATTGAGTCTCTCTCTCTTGATCCACATTGGCTTCTTTTTGGTTCCAAAATGAATGGAGGTCACTTACAGTTGACAATGTAGTATTGAGTTGTCTATCTGGAGCAGCTGTTGTGATAGAAGTCTTTTGACTGACATAGGACAGGCATTCTGGATGTGCTTTCAACAACTGGCGTCCAACTTGAACCTGTGTTGGAAACATTGTGCCTTGGATAGATTTATATAAAAACCTAAAAGATATTAAAATGATAAAATAAATACAAAATAACCACAAGAGAAAAATGTGTTAAATATTCAGCATATCATTTAAAGGGTTCTTCTCATGTTTAGAGATAGGTAGACAATGAGAAATTAGGTAAGTTTGAAACTTGTTTTTTCTTCCTGCCCCATTCCCCTTCTATCACTGCTTCTCTCTTTCTATCAGTAGCCTGCTTAGTGCGCTCCTAAATAAAGATCGTAATAACTACTAGTGATGAGCGAACGTGCTCGGATAAAGTGTTATCCAAGCATGCTCATGTGCTAACAGAGTGTCTTCAGCATGCTTGAAAAATATGTTCGTCGTATTTATTCATATTATTCGAGCAAGCCAAAGACACTTAACACACAAGCATGCTTGGATGACACGTTATTCAAGCACGTTCGCTCATCACGAATAACTACCCTTTAAAAAGTAAACTCAGAAAAGGCAAACACCTAACGCTTCTTCCCGTGAAGATGGAGTCCTTAAATAGGTCCCTGACGGAGCATTACATTAGATATGGCTAATTTAAAGTTAGTGAAAATAGGGTCCCCAGAGGTTTAAGGGGTTGTCTAGTACTCAGACAACCCCTTATCAATCTCTATTCTTCTCGTTATTATTTTCTAACACTTCCACTCACCTCCGTTTCCGGCGCCGGCTATCCCAGGGATCTCGTGAATTACAATCCGGCCAATCAGTGGCTGCTTCACTCTCCCTGCTTTCAGATAAATCACATAGATCTGGAAGTAGTGAGAGCTGCTGCCATCATGTATATATGTGATCCCTCCATAAAAGAGAAAAGTAACGTAACAGTTGATTGGCCACATTATGACACACGATCCCAGTGAGAGTCAATGCAGATACCGCTGGAATTGCGCTGGCACCAGAGGGAAATATAGAGGTTATTATTTTAAAAAAGGAAACATAAGGATTGAAAATGAGCTAGCAAAGTTGTGGACAGCCCTTTTATCTTTGTAAATCTTAATTAAAAAAATATCCTACAAATGTGATACAAAACTCCAAGATAATTGACTAGAAAAGGACCTTGTGTAGTCTCAATTTCCAGTCTTGCGCTCTTCCACCTGTCCTCTACTTCTGCTGTCTAACTGTATGTTAAAAAAGGACCTCATGGAACCCAATTTAAACCAGAGTATCAGACTATACAGTATTTAATTTCTAGTCTGTAACCATGCAGATTCTAACAACTGATTAGTAACTATGAATACCAAATGGTAAAACTATATATTTTTTCTATTAAGACCATTTGCAAAATTTTAATTAGATGTAGAGTGCTGGAGCAAAAGAAAAGTGTACATGACACAGAGTTAGTGAACGTGAAAGTCAGTGACACAAAAAGGGAAAAATGAACAAAACAGAACGTAAAATACCTCGGTAACAAAGCAGCGATGGGTGACAAGATGCAAATAAAATAAAACAAAGGATTGGCGAGGAGTTTCTGCATAGTCCAATATGGATTTGAAGGAGGGTTGCAGGATGGACAGGTTGAATTGTAAATCAAAGCCACAGTAAAAAATAGTAGAATACTGAAGGCAATGGAGGACACATTGATCCACGTCTGAAAACAAAGTAAGTCAATTCAAAAAATGTATAATGTATGTGAGAAATATCAATAAATGAATAACTGTATACACAAAATGTGAACTGAATACCAAAACACTAAAAAAAAGTGGTATCTTACCCAAGTTTTGGTCTCAATACCCAAGTGCAGCATGATGGTGAAAAGAGCACATGTGACTATTGGAGTACCCCATGTAAACAAATCAATATCAGAATCATAAAATGTCTGCATAAAAAAAACAAAAAATAAAAATAATATACAAATTTACACTTTTGTGCCATGTGCACGTTTATGGTGAATTAGTTTGTCACTTACAAGATATGGAATGAAGAAACAAATAAGACTTTGATAAAAAGCATCAACCATGTTGCGCCAAAACATATGAGGCTTGTACTCCTATAGAGAAATAAAAAGCAGAGAATGGCATTTATGGTATGGTACATTGGCATTAGTTAGTAATATTGGAAGGTTATTCTTACTCTGGGTCATAAATGACTGTACTGAAAAGAGGGGTCTAATTCCAATCTTAAAAATCTGGTGTCCCAAGTATAGAAGAGCTGATTGATTTGCGAGATTCCAAACCAGCATATGTGGTGCCTGGCAGCTAGAGGGTAGTCCTGCAAAAGTTTTACCTTCCGATGTCCCTGGTATAGCATTTGATTTGTCATGGCTGGGCTATGGCATCTGTACAACGTGACGCATACATGACATAACGCCATCCCTGGCTAATCAAATGCAGGGCCAGGTATGCTGGAATGTAATCGATTCGCTGGACTCCCGTCAAGCCACCACTTACCAAACCTGGATGCTGGCTCGGGAGCAATACAAATTGATCTGCTTATTTCTAGTGCCCAGCTCTGGATAATGTTGAGCTATATAAATCCACAAGTTCAGCGATTGTCATTGCATGGAGTAATTATTTAATTTCAGCAATAATAGAATGATATACAGTGGCTTGCGAAAGTATTCAGCCCTTTAGATTTTTGCCTATTTTGTTACATTAATGTAATGTAATCCAATTTTAGCGTGATGCATCAGCACTAAATAGTCTAAGGCGGTGAAGTGATAAAAATTTAGGCATAAATTTATGGGATCAAATAACTCAAAATTGCCATTTGCATTTATATTCACCCCTTTTGCTATGAAGCCCCTAAAAATTTCTGGTGCAAGCAACTACCTTCATAAGTCACATGCTTAGTAAAAGGAGATCCACCTGTGTGTAATCTAAGGATCACATGGTCTGTCAGTATATACACACACACAACTTTTCTGAAAGGCCAGAGAGGCTTCAACACCATTAAGCAAGAGTCACCACTAACCAAACAACACCATGAAGACCAAAGAGATCTCCAAACAATTCAGGAACAAAGTTGTTGAGAAGTACAGTAGTGTTCAAAATAATAGCAGTGCAATATGACTAGCCAGATTAATCTCCGTTTTTGGTGAAGTCAGGACATGCTGTACATGCATTTCTCCTTGAAAGCCTGAGAAATATAGGGGTAACGTTTCTCATTATGGAGAGTGACATACCAGCTGGCTAGTCAAGGTAAGGAGGCTTATTCGCCGTGCAATGCTCCTCTGGGAAATTAAATATGCAAATTGCCTCTTCTGAGAAAAAGAGGACTTAACTGTATAGCGCCACCTGTTGGAAGTAGCAAAGTATGTCCAGAGCCTCTCACCTAGCCAAATCAGTTCTCATGCTTCGCACTGACGAGGGCCAACAGCCCGAAACACCGTGTCTGCGAATTGAGATACTGATTTGGCTTTTATCCTAAGTCATATTGCACGACTCGTTAAAGGGTTGATTGTGACTTGTAGGATCGCTACTTCCAACAGGTGGCGCTATAGAGTTAAGTCCTCTTTTTCTCAGAAGAGGCAATTTGCATATGAGAAATATAGGTCATTCAAGATATTGAGAGGGTAAAACTTATAAAGAAGTGCAGACAATGATAGGCTGTTCAGCTGAAATTATCTCCAATGCTTTAAAAAGGAAAGCCAAATCAGAGAGACGTGGAATAAAACTGAAGACTACCATTTCAATGAATGGAAGAATAGCCAAAATGGAGAAGGCTCAGCCAATGATCAGCTCCATGATGATCAAAGACAGTCTCAAGTTACCTGTGAGTACTTTGAGAGTGAGAAGATGCCAGTGTGAAGCTAATCGCTTAGCAAGAAGTCACTGCAAAGTCCTACTGTTAAAAAAGCCCCACTGTACTAAAGCTGATACAATTTGCCAAAAAACACATCAACTGGCCCAAAGAGAAATGGAGAAACATTTTGTGGACTAATGAAAGTAAAATTGTTCTTTTTGGGTACAAAGACCGCAGACAGTTCAACAGATGACCCCCAAACTCTGCATTCAAGCCACAGTACACTCTGAACACAATGAAGCATGGTGGTGCAAGCATCATGATATGGGCATGTTTCTCTCACTATGGTTCCAGATCTATTTACCGCATACTGGGGATCATGGACCAGTTTCCATATATTAAAATACTTGAAGAGGTCATGTTGCCTTACGCTGAAGAGGATAAGCCCTTGAAAATGGTATATGCCCTTTCAACAAGACAATGACCCTAAACACACTAGTAAACGAGCAAAAGCTGTTTCTGAGGCGAAGCCAACAAATGCCCAAAAATTGTGGGATGTAGTCCAAGCATCCTGGGCTGGCTTAACAGATGACAGGTGCCAGAAGTTGGTTGACTCTATGCAACATAGATGTGAAGCAGTTCTAAAAAACTGGGTATACAACTAAACATTCGGTTAGTGATTCACAGGAATGCTAAATGCACAAAAAAGTACATATTATGAATTTGTAAAGAGAAATGCAGACACTGCTACTTTTTAGAACAGCCCAATTAACATTTTTAGTTATTTTCTGTAAAGTAGTTTAAATTATATACATTTATATTCATGTTTTGAAATAGAAAACAGTGTGCAATGTTCCCAATGCATGTAAATAAAAACTAGTATAAAGATTTTGTGATTAAGTCATGTTTTTGAACACACTGCTATTAGTTTGAACACTGCTGTACAAGTCAGGGTTGGGTTATAAAAAAATATCCCAATCACTAATGATCTCCCGGAGCACCATGAAATGCATTATCAAATGGAAAGAACATAATACCACTGCCAAGAGAGGGCCGCCCACCAAAAGTCTCAGCTCCAGCAAGGAGAGCACTAATCAGAGGCAGCAGAGACCAAATGTATCCCTGAAGTAGCTGAAGAGTTCCCAAGCAGTGATTGGAGTATCTGTCTATACGACCACAATAAGCTGTGCACTTCATACAGTTGGCCCTTATGGACACTGCACCAGCCGAGGCAGAGCAGGTATCGCTGCTGGAGCCGGCCAGACAGGACTGGGAAAGGACTACTCTATCTACCATTCTGAATCATGTATGCCTGCATGAGGTTCTCCAGTCAGGGACAGGAAACCAACAGTTGGCAAGGGACAGGTGACGCCTTTTTAGCCTGTAGGTTTTCTGTCTTTGGTGTGTGGATCCCCTCTCTCATGATGCGGTCATGGGTGATCAATAAAAAAGCCCTTAAGTAGACACAAAAATTGTAAGGCTTGTTTTGAGTTTGCCAAAAGACATGTATAAGACTCCCTAAATGTATGGAGGAAGGTGCTGTGGTCAGACGAGATCAATATTGAACTTTTTGGCCTCCAAGGTATATGCCATATCTAGTGCCAAACTAACATGGCTCATGACCAAAAACACCATTCCCAAAGCGAAGCACGGTGCTGGCAGCATCATGCTGTGGAGATGTTTTTTGGCAGCAGAGACAGGGAAAATGGTCCGACTCGAGAGGATGCTGCAAAATACAGGGATAATCTTGAGCAAAACCTGTTTATGTTTATTAGTAATTTGAGATTGGGATGAAGGTTCATCTTCCAAAAAGACAACTACCGAAAGCACACTCCTAAAGCAACACTCGAGTGGTTTAAGGGGAAAAGTTAAATGTTTTTCAGTAGCCTAGTCAAAGTCCAGACTTTAATCGAATTGAGAATCTGTGGTCAGACTTGAAGTTTGCTGTTCACCAGAGGAGCCATCTGACTTGAAGGAGCTGGAGCAGTTTTGCCTTGAGGAAGGGGCAAAAATACCAGTGGCAAGATGTGGACAGCTGATAAGAGACTTATCCGAAGTGACTTGCAGTAATTGTCGAAAAAAGAGGCCTCCAAGTAGAGACTTTAGGGGGGTGAATAGATACGCACACTGAAGTTTACAGTTATTTTGTCCTATTTGTGGTTTGCTTCACAATAAAAAGAAAACCAAATGCTCACAGTTGTAGGCAAGTTCTTTACATGAACTGACGTAAACCTTACAAAACAAAACAAAAAACAGGGAAATTCCAGGCTGAGGTAGAAAAACACGAAAAATACCAAGGTGATGAATACTTTAGCAAGCAACTGTACTACTGGTATTAGACCACCAGTGAGAAAATAACAGTTCAGGTACTCCACCTGTAGTAAGTTCCAAATGTTTGTCTTGTGACAATTAACTATTAACTTTGTACGGTAGAGGCTAGGCTTCACAAATAGCGGATCGTGCAATGGTGTGAAATTAAAGCATGCATGTTTCGAACACTTAAATATTTTACTAGCTTCAGGTGTCTGTGCCTTAATTTTCCAGTTTGGGAAAATTGTGGTAAATTTCTGCGCTGCTGAATTTTCCCAATCTGTATCTAACGGCTGGTCCTTCCTGGACTCTTGGATCTGCTGCAGCGAATCCTTTCAGTGCTTCAACTCAGCTACATCTGGTGAGTGCAATCTTAAGGATTAACTTTTTAACCTTCTGTGAGGCAGTGACCCCTGTTACAGCTAGGGGGCGCTGTATGTGCTCTGCAGAATGTGCATGGAAGCCTAGTGAGGCCATGAGGGCGTACTACAGACACAGGTGTGGCTGTAATTAGAATAGTGAAGCAGTGACTGATTAAAAAGCCCTGTAGTAGTGGGGGAGGTGTGTCAGTGTGTTCTTGGAAGCAGACAGGGCAGTTGTCTGCAGAGCTCTCTCTGTGTGGAGCAGCACAGAGGATAAGGAACCAGAGAGACTGACACCCTGCGTCTTGGGCTGTCTTACGTGTACCCGGCTGCACTCCAGTGGATAAAGAGTGCAGTGCTCTGAGTGAGTACAGAGACTTGTTACCGGTGTGCGGTCACCCAGGGAAACTGGACAGAGGGAAGTTCGGCCTGTGTATTGACTGCGTCACATAGCCATGCATTATTAATGGACTGTATGAAGAAGCCGTATACCATATTGACTGTGTGAAGTAACACAATAAAAGAACGTTTTGTTTGAACTTGTTTGGGTCACTGCCGTTTCACTGTGTATGGTGCATTACACTTCTCAGGTAAGACACTATTTGAGCTCTTTCCTTCAACAGTTTTCATTTAATTTTCCAGTTGTCCTACTGATGATAATAACAAATCAAATTATAGCATTATTTACATTCTAACATTAAAAATGGAATATGATCAATGTAGCACAAGGCTGCAAAATTACCTGCATTGCCTGCCCACTTTTGTACAGCTCGGGAACAGCGATTAGCATTTCTGCTGGTAGGTCTTTATCAAGAATTCCAGTAATCAGTTGTGGAATGGATGAAAAGAGTAAATTGAAAAAGATAAGATACCACTGGTCAATCATTGTCGATCCAGAGAAACCACAAAAAAATTGGTACCAAAACAGGAGTGCTACAAACATCTAAAAACAAAGCAAAAGGAATAGAAGCAAATGTAAATTTTCATCATTGTGAAGCAAAAAAGTTACACAAATAATTACTTACACAGGACACCATACAGTCTTCTGTGAGATTGAAATAACAGAAAAAAACCCCAAATACTTACAAACTAGTTACACTGAATGCCAAATTTTGACATGCAAGTGTTGAGAAATGTAAGGTTTTTTTTTTTTTTCACAAAGCTAAAAACATCAGTATGAGTAACTTTTGCATATTATATCTCTTGCATCTTCGGGAATCAGCTTGACCAACTTTTCAGCAAGTAGGCATTGTATAAAAACAGTCAATTATACAAGGGAGATTTCTTCAAAAATCTATTTGTGAACTGCTGAAGTGGAAATTGTGAAGTAAATAGATTTGGTCACAATCTAATGAAATACAGGAGCAGCCATGTTACAGCTCAATAAAAGAATTCTATTGGATTAGTTTGTAGCCAAATTCATTCAGGTCACCGATGAATAGTTAAATGTGATTTACAGTACTTTGGTTTTATAATGTCTGTATATGTAAAATCAGTTGTTTTTTTTTGAGGCAACTAGTTATTTTTTCAAGTTTTGTTGTTGGTGCAGTATATAAAATAAAACATTGTTCATACCAATTAACCCATTTCTGTCCAGGTGTTTAAATTCACTAAATACTCAACGTGTGCACATGGCCTAATAGGATAGGTGCATGTGTGTGCAGTAGGAGGCTTCAATGCTGTGACGTGGAACTAAACTATACCACTGTACTGCAATGTTATCGTCAGGTCACAGCAGCTGCATTCAGAAAGGCAGGGTGGGCAGCAGTGTGAGCAGCCTCTTCTTACCTCGACACCCACAGGTATCTCCAGCATCAGATCAGAATATCCACTTGGAGCACATCTTCCTGCACAAAAAAGTGGAGGCAGAGCTTCCTACTGCACGTGCTCAAAAGGCACCGGTCCTATTAATATTTAACGACAACTTCCTGTCGGTGGCCATTTAAATTCTAAAGTGATTACCTCCCTTCACAAAGCAAGTATTTCCTAATTACAGGTATTTATGAATTTTCTTAATTATAATTCCCTTTTTCCCCCATTTCCAGAGAAACTCTTTAGTGGAGCCAAAACAGCTTTTATACTAATCGTTGACCCATCATTTTAATTTTTTTTAAAATGTAAAAAACAAAAACTGACTCAATCCAGCGCCCCTTACTGGCAGTGCAGGGCTCATGCAAGTCTTATTTGCCTGCCAACATTTAGTCCTAGTTAGAGGAGAGCAAATTAACAAATATCCCCTTTTGCCACTGTCAGCTTCATAAAAGATAAAGATAAAAGATATAAGAGGTCTGACAGATTACCACATTAAAACACGGCATTCGGTCAGTATTTGGTCAGTACATGTAAGCCAAAACCAGGAGAGGAACAATCAGAGGAAAAATATCATAGAAACACATCACCACTTCTGCATTTATCACCCACTCCTGGTTCTGGCTTACACATACTGATGGAAAATACTGACCAAATACTAAATGTGTGAATGTGGCCTAATCATAACTTAAGCATCAACATGAACAGTAATATAATCAGATTTACATATTTACTTACAGCATTTTTGTAAAAGAAATATAAAACCATATTTGCAAGTCGAGAATAACACCATCGACCATGAACAAGCAGCAGTTTCTCCAAGTATCGGAACCTTGGCACAGCAAAGTCACTGGCCATCACAGCCTGGAGCGAGAAGGTAGGAAGAAACAGGCAAAAATATAATTAAAGCAAAATCACAGCATACATTTCCATATGGTCATCTTTGTGTTTGTCATTTGAGACTTTAGCTACAGTCCCCCGATAAAGGACACATTGTGCTAGGCTGAAGCAAATAAAGCAATCCTGCAACAATATTCTGTATGTGTAACAGACACACAGATGTTCACTTTCCGCTGTGTAATTAGATGTGTGTATTATACACATTACAGCAATTTTCACAACCAGAATTCGGTTTGATTTGCTGGGTTTAGCATTTGCTCTGGCACGTGTAATGGAGTGCAAAGCAAAATCAATTTCCTTTATTGAGTATAATGAAGTGCATAGGGAGGGTAATTCAATTTGTTGCATATTCAATGACTGCAACCACGAAGGGTCAATCATGTTTTATCCACTTTAAAGAATTAAGGAAAACGCACTCTCATCTTTAGTCTGTATAATACAGCTTTAGAGGTGACTTCGGGAAAATTGATAGGTTTACAAGTATGTTGTATGATGGAATATGCACACCACAACCATCTCAGTATGGAAAGCAGGGGCAGGAATTTAAGGGAAAAAAACAAGGAAACATTCATTCTTGCTCCATAAATCAATAGTACATATAAATGTAAGAAACTTTGCAATACATATTATTAGAGAAATCTGCTTTTTTAGCCTCCTGGACTGATCATTCTCAATTCACAGGTATAGTCTATCTTCAGTGAACACAGAATTTCCCATTACTAAGATAGGAGATGACAGTCGGTGCTCAGAAAAGTTCTATAGAGAACTAGCACTGTCCTTTCAGGGAGCTTTCAACAGAATGTCTTCTAGCTCCTCCCATCTCCGTAGAACTTTATAAGTACCAACGGTCATCTCCTGTCTCAGTAATGAGAAAATCTGTTTTCATTGAATACAGATTCCACACATAAATCGAGAGTTAAAGATCAGTCCAGGAGTTGAAAGAAGCAAATTCTTCTAATACGAACCTATTTTCAATAGATTTATGAAATAAAAATTAAAACGATGGTTACGTTTTAAAATTATTTTCAATTTGCAACAAGGAAAATCACTAAACAGAAATGCCTTGTAAACAAGTTGGACCATTTGTTCATTTGAATTTCCCATTGTACTGTTTATTTGTGTAACTGACACACAGGATAGGTACCATAAAATGTTATCAATGTGAATTATTTTTAGGCTGACAGAAAAGATAAGTTAACCATTCTTTTTAATGTACCAAAAATTTCAATTTTTTTTTAATTTTTTACTGATGACATTGACCATAACCACCAGAGAACACATGGGATATTTGCATAGAATTAGTAAAAATGGTACTGAAAGCCTAAAGAAAAAAAGGTTGTAATGGAATTGGCTGTCTAAATATTTAGACAATCATTTACAACCTAATCAATTTGTTTTACTTTTAAATACCATCCATTAAAAATTCTATACAAATAGCGCACATACATTGTAAAGTACAGGCATAGACAAAAACTGGAGAAGTGCAACTCTTATCTATAAATTAAGCTTTAAATAGCTTTTTACACCTTTATGAAACTTTTTTACTACATTATTTTCTCCCCTCTGTAGTAAGAATGTGTGTGGGCACCAGGAAGCTCTACTTGGTAATCCAGTACTGTGCCATCTGCCTCCCACAACGCTGCACACAGAATTCAGAACTCTTTATATGAAGTTTCAGCTCTTGTTATAGGACAACAGCAATTAGAGTTCACTCACACTTGCATATAAATCGGAAGAGTAAAATCTGATAAAATGTTATTCAATGAGGCAGTGCAGATCAGTGTATTTTTTCTCAGCTGCATTTGCCATGAGAAAAAAAAAAAAAAATCAACTGTATGCTGTGATTTCATTCTGAAATGTGGTTGGTGTGAAGAAAAAAAAAATATAAACAATTGCATGCCATAAGGACGGCATTCGATTTTTATGGATACATTAAAATTCTGTAAGATAGGCAACTGTAAATGGTGCAGTATTAGACTAATAGCTGCTGAGTAAAAAAACGGACTGCATATGGATAACGAGTCAGAAGAAAAATAATCCCACTCTCCTGGATGAGAACTGACAGATTATTTATACGCAAGTGTGAACGAACCCTTACACTTAGTGCGCAGTCAGGCGGCCTTATAACATGGGTTGCAATGCTTGGACTGGCCGGTGGCTCTGCTGACCCGAGTGTGACACCATGTATTTCTATGCAGCTCTCACGCTCAGATCAGAAGAGCTGCCAGCCAGTCCGTGCACTGCGATGGTCACTCATGTTTTACAGCTGTCAGACTGCGCCCTTACTCACCATCTCTGACAAGCAGTGAAAACCCTGAAGATTATGAAAGCAGTCTGCTCAGCAACGCAGAGATCCCATCACACTGCTGAAGAGGACAACCAGCGGAGAGACCACTAAGGGCTGTGATTAGCTGCAAGTGGTCAGGTGACTAGAATGGTGCATCAGAGAAACATCCGATGACTTGCCATTCTAGACACCTAAGAACTGTAGTCAATCACAGTCCTTAGCGGTCCAGTAACAGAAAATGGTGATGTCAACCCCTTTAGAGATGGAGGTGAATAAGCCAACTACCAGACACCAAGATCATATAGCTACAGTATGCGAGGTCACTACGAACAACACGTGTAGCCCAGTCGCACTGGGCTTAAAGGGTTATTCTGAAGTTGTATTTTAAAGCAGCACAGACCTAAGCAGTCTCCCTGGTTTCTGGCAGGGCAGGCACTCATCCTTGAGTAACAATTTGGTGCGCAGGAGAGTTGTAGCATTAGTAGTACTAAAAGGTTCAGCACAAGTTCTGGTGTAACACATTCAGCCACAAGTGGTTTGTTTTGGAGGTTACACTGGTATCATATTTACACAGATGTAACATGACATTTGAACACAGCACACAGCTTGGGACAAGGAGAACTGCACTGGGAGAAGCTGATGCTGCAGCCTGGTGATTTTTCAAGATTATAACAGCAGTTTGTTAGACTTTGAGGTGAGCAGATAAGAAAGTAGTATAGAAATCAATATGCTGAAGAGAGGTGGCTGGTATGTTAGGAGTTAACTCCTCTCCTAAAATGTACATGCTCAGCCAGGGTCTGCGCAGGCACTAGTGGCTGAACTAGTAGTAAACTAGCTGTACACTATGAAAGATAAAAGCCCTCACTGCAGGAGAATGACAGCCATTTTTTCTATTTCAAACTTGCAAATTAAAATAATTTAATACCTTGAGAATATATTTTTTAAGCAAAAATATGAGTCTGAACTTGCCTGCATTCCCTCCTGACCAGATATCCCAACACCAACATCTGCTACCTGGATCATACTGACATCATTTGTTCCATCACCTATGAAGAATAACAAAAATAGGAATGATAAAAAGCAGTACAGCAGTGGGGGAACATATAATAGAAATTAATATGCAAAGAACAATGGTGGAACATCCTGATAAAAAGTTACATTGCTTAAATTATGACCAGTAATAAGACAGATCATCACTGAAATTTCACTTTATAAAAATGATCTTATAGCTATACATGCCAACAGTCAAAACAATCCCAACAGTGCTGACAATAACATGAACCCCATAAAAGGGGTAGCGTTCCAGCAAATTTGTAGTGAACGTGGCTAGTATGCAGACATTTCTGAGGCCTTAAAGAGAATGTATCAGCAGAAAATTACCATTTCGTTAAATCATATTTTTATGTCAAATGTTTTTCTTAAAATGTTTGTCATGTTCTTTTACATTTTCCATAATATGATCTATGTAAAAAAAAAAAATAAATAATCAGGGGTCTTGCAATTTTCACTGGGCATTAAGCCTTATACTCATACTTCCTGTTCATTACAACAGCTTCTTGGACATAGACAGACAGTAATAGACTGGCTCTAACTCATTCCAGGCATACTCTGATCGAGTCAAAGGTGATTGTGCAGGTGTGAGGGGCAGGGTGGGTGCTGTTACATGACCTATTGTGAATAATGTGATCCTATGCCATCCATTTGTTACTTTCATTGTAATCCTGCCTGTAATGAGAGTGATTTCTAAAAAGTGGTCTGTACAGAACAGGAAGTAGGAGTCCAAATTTTAAGCTAAGTGACTGGTGTGCAAAGTGCCATTTTTTAAAAATACATATATATTTTAATATAGATAGCTATATGGCAAACAGAAAATATAAAGCAAACCATAAAAAAATACATTCAACATAAAACCTGAATTAAAAAGTAGGTCATTTCCTAATGACACATTCACTTTTTAATTCAACAAGATTAGGGACATAAATGTTGGAAAGTATGACATCCATTTTTGCGAAGTTGTTTTAAGAATTTCCAGAGTAGGTCAGGTAAATACAACAGCATACCTATTGCTAAAGTCATTGTTTTGAGCTTGTCTCGAACAAGCTTCACTACCATGCTCTTCTGTAGAGGAGTAGAACGACAGCAGAGAACAGAACGGCATTTTCGAGCCAGTGAAATAAATTTATCCGACTGGGTTGAGTCTAGTGCAAAGGCTAGTGTTTTGCCATCGATAACAAGTCCAAGATTTGGGCTTTTTGTAGATGAAGGTAATGAAAAACCCAAGTCAACATTCCAAGTAGATCGTTCCTTCGAGTTATTTGGAATCTTGGACTCCACATAGTGCAAACACTGGTCAAGCAAAGCAGCACAGGCATCCTACAAAAAAAGAAAGTATAGGTGAACAATGTACAGAGATACAATGAGAAAAAAAAATTATAGTTGTTTAACCCCTTCATGCCGTGGCAATTTTCGGCTATAGGTTTTTCCTCGCCTTCTTCCAAGAGACATAACTTTATTTGTCCATCAATATTGCCATACGAGGGCTTGTTTTTTGTGGGATGGGATGAGTTGTACTATTTTAATGACACCATTTTTTCTACCACATCGTATACCAAAAACAGGAAAAAAATCCTAAGTGCAGTGAAATTGGAAAAAAAAAAAATTTTTGGATTTAACATCTTTACTACAAGGTAAAACTGACTTGCCAATATGATTTTCCAGGTTAGTACGAATACGCAGATATCTAATGTCTATTTATTTTACTTTTTTTAAGTGGTGAAAAAAAAATTCAGAAATTTGCATGACTTTTGAGACCTGTAACGTTTTCATTTTTCGGGCTGGGACAGGGCTCATTTGCTCCCTGAGCTGATGTTTTCACTGATACAATTTTGGGGTAGATACAATATTTTGATAATCTCTTATTGCAATGTTGCGTTGGCACAAAAACACGTAATTCCGGCAGATTATTTTTTCTCGTTACATTGCTTACCAATCGGATTAAAGGAGTTGTCCACTACTTGGACAACTTCTTGTCATACCCCTTGCTTGGCCCCGATAAAATAATAAAACTTTTTCTCAACCTCTTATGTCGACGCAGTTTCAGTGATGTCGGTACTCCTACTCACCGGCACCCTTGTGCAGTATTGTGACACGTGACCACAGCGTCCAATCGGCGCTGACGTCTCTGTCTTTGGACTAATCTAACATGAAGAGGAAGGCAGAAATCAGTTGCCTCCCGGACTTCCTCTGCATGTTCAATATGTCCGAAGGTGGGGACAGTGATTGGGCGTCGGCGTCACGTTTCACAACACTGCACGAGAGCCCCGGGGAGAATGAGTGCAAACAACGGGAGAACGGCACCAGCACGGAAGGAAAGTATAGGCTTTATTATTTTATGAGGGCTAGACATTTTGATCAAGAAGGGGTTGTCCAAGTAGTGGACAACCCTTTTAATTAGTTTTATATTTTGACAGATTGTACATTTCTGAAAGCAGCAATATCAAATGTGTATTTTTTTTTTTTAATTGCTTTATTTTCAACAAGGCAAAAAAGGGGGGAGAACTTGTATTTTTTTATTTTTGTACTTTTTACTGTAAGTCGTCTCCTTAAGGAGACTTGCAGCTGTGGTCGTCCGATTGCCTGTGCTATACATCAGCAATAATATACTTGGCACTCAGGAGAACTTTGTGGTGACGTAAAATATGATTTATTCAGTGCATCCAGTTCAACATGAACGTTTTCGGTCCCAACATAGGACCTTCATCAGACAGGACTTTTTGAATACTGCAATATACATATACAAAAATACAAAAGGATTTTTTTAGAGACAAAATACATGATGCAAAATACATGAAGCACATCGAGGTTACAATGTGTACTATTTAGAGATATATAGCACAAAAAACAAAAAACAAAATATCACTAGTAAAGTAACCAGAAGACAACAATGGTGACGGATTTAAGTGAATCCTGACTTGGTGATACGTGAGTGAACTTCATTACGGAGATATAGAGTGGGTGTGTTGCTGAGAGGACTACGACGAGGTGACCGTGCTTAGGTCTGGATAATAGCCTGCCAAGGTGGGGGGTTACTGGTGAGATTGCCCCAGGGTCGTGCTAGGTAAGCTGCCTAAAACATAAGAACACAGATACATAAAGTATGTGACAGCATGTACAAAAGCGTGACAGTATAACAAAATATCAAAATGCCATAAACCAGAGTAAGTGCTAGATTATGTAGCATAAGGTCACCCTGAATATGGTGACCCTAAAGTGTGACCACCTGAGCTATACATAGCAGGGCTTCAGAACTGCTACGTATAGCAAAAATCAAGATCTATGAACGCCAGCCACGAGTGGGTGTTCACAGGAGTATCATAATGACAGGCACATGGGTCATCAGAAGATTCCCGGCTGTTATGACAACCCATCAGCGCCACCGTTCAGCGTGATCAGTGCCCCACAATTACATGACAGGGGCGCCGATGGGCAGAATGAATTATGTGCTTACGGCTGGCTGGCATTTGTTAAATCCTGCTGTCAGTGATTGATAGCGGGTTTTAACTGGTTAACAGCTGTAAGCTCAGCGCCGCTGCACCCATGGCTGTTAAAAGCACATGATGACTAATTAAATCAGCAGCCATGTGGGGGAAAGATGCAGGCTCAGTGTTGTGAGCCCGCATCAAAGTCAGAGGCATGACACAGGACATAAATCTACGTTATATGCCATGAAGGGGTTATGGATTACACAAGAGGATAAAGAGAGGTTAAAAAACAATTGTGTGGTCTTTTTAGTGGCAGGATTCAGTTGGCTATCATCCCAGACTACCATGGCCATAAAAAAAAACCCTTATGGAGTAGCTAGTCAACCGAGGTTCATAGAAAATTACTGCTGGTACGGTCCGTCAGGCTTTTTCAATCTGCTCACTCCCCTACCACCTGCACACCGCACTTTAACATGACGTGGATGTTATTCTAATATCAAGGACAAGGCGAGTGCTCCATTTCTTTTCTTCTCATCTGTGAAACCCATTTAACCTCCTGAACTCTTACAATTTTGATAATTACAAATGATAGGTGATGAAAACTACTATCGGCAGCAAGAAAAGACTTATACAAACACCAGGCCTGATAAAAATGTAATACAATACATACATGTAAAAGAAAAATGGCTATTGGAAAAATGCAGGAAATACTACGAGAGAAGTGAAGAAAATATAACAAAAATCTCTCTTAAGGCCCCGTCTCACATAGCGAGATCGCTAGCGAGATCGCTGCTGAGTCACAAGTTTTGTGACGCAACAGCGACCTCAGTAGCGATCTCGCTATGTGTGACACGTACCAGCGATCAGGCCCCTGCTGCGAGATCGCTGGTCGTGTCGGAATGGCCTGGACCTTTTTTTGGTCGTTGAGGCCCCGCTGACAGCGCTGAATCGGTGTGTGTGACACCGATCCAGCGATGTCTTCACTGGTAACCAGGGTAAACATCGGGTTACTAAGCGCAGGGCCGCGCTTAGTAACCCGATGTTTACCCTGGTTACCAGCGTAAATGTAAAAAAAAAAAAACAAAACAGTACATACTCGCCTTCTGTTGCCCGTCAGGTCCCTTGGCGTCTGCTTCCTGCTCTGACTGCCGCCGTAAAGTGAGAGCACAGCAGTGACGTCACCGCTGCGCTCTGCTCTCACTGTACGGCGGCACACAGTCAGAGCGGGAAGCGGACGGCAAGGGACCTGACGGGCAACAGATGGTGAGTATGTAGTGTTTGTTTTTTTTGGTAACCAGGGTAAACATTGGGTTACTAAGCGCGGCCCTGCGCTTAGTAACCCGATGTTTACCCTGGTTACCCGGGTGCCGCAGGGGGACTTCGGCATCGTTGAAGACAGTTTCAACGATGCCAAAGTCGTTCCCCTGATCGTTGGTCGCTGGAGAGAGCTGTCTGTGTGACAGCTCCCCAGCGACCACACAACGACGAAACAGCGACGCTGCAGCGATCAGCATCGTTGTCTGTATCGCTGCAGCGTCGCTGTGTGAGACGGGGCCTTTATTCTGAGGGCCATACAGCCTGTCCCTTGGATCTGAATTGTTTGAGATTGCTAGATTACCCTTTCTACTCCACCATTGTTATAGCGTATTTGTGCAACAGCCTAGTGTCTACACTTGTTTCTTCTAAAAGTTTGCTTTTGTGTTGCACTTTTACTAGAGCTGGTGTTTGTATATATCCTTTGATTGCAAGTAATAGCTAGATCCAAGTTATAATTTAACCTTTTTGGGAGCGGAGGGGTGAGGGTTAGGTCAGGACACATACCACTGTACATTCGTTTGTGATGACTTTATAAACATTTAAAAAGCACCAAAATGCTGTCTGTTGCTCCAGTTTATGAATTAAACTTACCATAAGCCTGTGCCTGAAGCCTTTGAATATATTTTTTATTAGTTATTTAGGGTGACATTTTTTTTTTTATCACACAATCTGTCTATTCAGCTTTTCCTTGTGTGTTTGTAGGTGTGATTGTACACCGCTGCTAATATTTTCAGTGCTTGACTGCCAAAAGCAGGGCTGTGGAGTCCAAATCATGGAGTCTGTGTCCATTTTGATGGAGTCGGTATAAAATGGACCAACGTCGAAAATATATAACAAATTAGGTACAGTAGTACAATGTAGGTACTGCACATTTTTTCATAATTTGGTAAAGTTATGAAATGTCCTATAAATATTTGTTCTGTTTCTGATTTAAGGTTCACCCTTTTAGTTGAGTCGTGGAGTCAGAAGTCAGGGAAATTGAGAAGTCGGAGGTTTGGCTTTCTGACTCCACAGCCATGGCCTCAAGTTGTTGTTGCAAAGTGTATTACCCTGCTTAAAGAGGAAACTGCCATTAACGAATGCAGTTTTCATGAATGGTCTGCAAAATTGTTTAGATAGTTTAAGTATGTCATAGTAAAATGCAGGTGAATTCTAAGATCCAAGTTTTTCCAACAGAACATGGCACAGTACTTTACCCCTCCACTGGTTTGTGTTCTTTCCAAACACTTTGTAGTGCTGTCTCTTCCTCAGGTAATTTATGCTTAACATGCTGTAAAAGAAAATGTGATGCATGACATCAGCCCACCTTCTTTCCTTCCTCTTTCGGGTCCAGTTTTGAAGTTAATAGGGGCTTTTATGAGTATTTTTGGTGGCCAACAGTGATCAACGTGTGCACTTTAATCAGTCTGTAACAGTGCAGTTCATGTCACCAGATTAAATCTGTGGGCTGTACTGGTGATCAAAGTGATGTCAGGACCAGAAGATTAGGTTTTTGCAGGCTCTGTCCGGCTAGAGATGCTAGTGTGGCTTAGTATAGTGCCACCCATTCCAACAGTATGGAGTGATCATCTCCCTGCTATGGCCAATGGACAGCTCCACACCCTACTTAAACTCACAGCATACTATTGATGCCTGTTCTTGTTTAGTCCTATTTACCCTTTGTTCAGCCTCTTTGATTCTAGTTTCTGACCTAAGCTCATGCTTAGGGTACCGTTACACAAAACGATTTACCAACGATCACGACCAGCGATACGACCTGGCCGTGATCGTTGGTAAGTCGTTGTGTGGTCGCTGGAGAGCTGTCACACAGACAGATCTCCAGCGACCAACGATGCCGAAGTCCCCGGGTAACCAGGGTAAACATCGGGTTACTAAGCGCAGGGCCGCGCTTAGTAACCCGATGTTTACCCTGGTTACCATCGTAAATGTAAAAAAAAAAAAACCGTACATACTCACATTCCGGTGTCCGTCAGGTCCCTAGCCGTCTGCTTCCCGCACTGACTGAGTGCCGGCGGTAAAGTGAAAGCAGAGCACAGCGGTGACGTCACACACACCGATCCAGCGATGACAGAGGGAGATCCAGCGACGAAATAAAGTTCCAAACGATCTGCTACGACGTATGATTCTCAGCGGAGTCCCTGATCGCTGCTGCGTGTCAGACACCGCGATATCGTATGGATATCACTGGAACGTCACGGATCGTACCGTCGTAGCGACAAAAGTGCCACTGTGAGACGGTACCCTTAGACTATCCCTCTCTGCTTGATAATTCTGTTTTTGTCCCTCACCCCCTGGTATTGACATGGCTTTCTGACCACCGCTCTGCCGGCAGCCAGCTCTCACTCTGTGGACATCACCCAGGGGACCCAGATCCCTATACAGTGATTAAAGGGTAAAGGTCAGGGTACTCTCTGGGATCTGTTAGATGGATAAGCAAGGTCTGTCTAAGGAAGCCTTTATCTGAGTGCTCGTGGACACACAACAAGGACTGCTTTTCCTAACCACTTTCCATCATCGGGCAGCACGGTGGCGCAGTGGATAGCACAGCAGCCTTGCAGCGCTGGAGTCCTGGGTTCAAGCCCCACTAAGGACAACATCTGCAAAGAGTTTGTATGTTCTCTCCGTGTTTGCGTGGGTTTCCTCCGGGTACTCCGGTTTCCTCCCACATTCCAAAGACATACTGATAGGGAATTTAAATTGTGAGCCCCAACGGGGACAGTGACTATAATGTGTGAGCAACCTGTAAAGCGCTGCGGAATATGTTAGCGCTATATAAAAATAAAGATTATTATTATTATAGCAACAATTCACTTTTTCAGCAATTTGTGCTGTAATAGGTCTTCTGTGGCTATCCTTCACAATCCATGTGAATCCAAGATTCTGTTGCAGCTTCACTGGTCGTTTTTTCCCCATGTCTACTTTTGGCAAATATAGACTACTGCACATCTGGAACACCCCACAAGAGCTGTGGTTGCCTAGTCGCAATCTTGTCCATGCTCAGGTGCTTACACCTGAACATCATTTTTTTATTCTGACTGTTCACTTAATACATTTTTATCTGATCCTTTGACAGGTTGTATGGTCACTAAATAATCAATGTTTTTCACTGAATCTGTCAGTGATTTAATATTATTGCTGATTGGTGAATAAATGAGCAGTAGTGTGAACCTTTCAATTTGGATTTGTGGAACTTTATACAACTGCATTGCTGTGGGGCATGATTACACTAGCGATGAGTGATGGAACAAGCAATATGTACTACTGCATTGCATGACTACATTTTATAACACTCTTAATACTAATGCTACTTCATGGGAAAAATGTGTTGGGAAGCATCAGGAAACTGGATGAAAACCTTATAATTATTGGCCTGTATGAGGCCGATCTGTAACATTGTTTAAAATATGTAATAATATTCCTAGATAGCTTCTTCAAGCTCTTTGCTGCTCCATATGTTCTGAGGGTTTTAGATCAATATGGCTCAGCTGCAGCAAAAGTTACAAGACTAAGTCAGCATAAAGCACAATAAAATTATCATCTCCATATGATTTGCTACAAGCGGGCACTCCCCCAACTGCTAATGCTTGAAAATAATCAGCAATTTCTATGCATGATCTTTAAGCACAAAGAACATATATCACATTTTTGTACGTCTTCAGCATTCATTCCTCGGATAGAAACTGTTGAGATTGCAAGCAATAAGATCAGTAATTAATTAAAAAGGAAATGAGCTTTTATTGACCACTGACAGAAGTACAATTTCAGCTTTACAGCAGTTCATAGTTTACTTTCACCTTTTAGTGAACCTTCGCTAACCTATTAGGACAGTAAAGCTACAGAAAATTCCTAACAAGCACACCATCTCTCAAACAGTCACTTTTAGGCTAAGTGCACACGTTGCAGAATTGCCGTGGAAATTTTCATTCATTGGGGACAGTCTTTTCATTTGATACATATACTGGGCTTGAGTCATTGTTATTTACACAATGTATATATTCCTTCTGCATTGTATCTACTATATACAGTGCCTTGTAAAAGTATTCAGCTCCCTGGAACTTTTCCACCTTTTCCCACATATCATGCTTCAAACATAAAGATACCAAATGTAAATTTTTGGTGAAGAATCAACAGCAAGTGGAACACAATTGTGAAGTTGAATGAAATTTATTGGTTATTTTAAATTTTTGTGGAAATTCAAAAACTGAAAAGTGGGGCGTGCAACATTATTCGGCCACTTTAACTTAATACTTTATTGCGCCACCTTTTGCTGCGATTACAGCTGCAAGTCACTTGGGGTATTTCTTTATCAGTTTTGTACATCGAGAGACTGAAATTCTTGCCCATTCTTCCTTGGCAAACAGCTCGAGCTCAGTGAGGTTTGATGGAGATCATTGTGAACAGCAGTTTTCAGCTCTTCCCACAGATTCTCGATTGGATTGAGGTCTTGACTTTGACTTGGCCATTCTAACACCTGGATACGTTTATTTGTGAACCATTCCATTGTAGATTTTGCTTTATGTTTGGGATCATTGTCTTGTTGGAAGACAAATCTCCATCCCAGTCTCAGGTCTTTTGCAGACTCCAACAGGTTTTCTACAAGAATGGTAATGTATTTGGCTCCATCCATCTTCCCATCAATTTTATGCATCCTCCCTGTCCCTGCTGAAGAAAAGCAGGCCCAAACCATGATGTTTGACAGTGGGGATGGTGTTTTCAGGGTGATGAGCTGTGTTTCCTTTATGCCAAACATATCGTTTGGCATTGTTGCCAAAAAGTTTGATTTTGGTTTCATCTGACTAGAGCACCTTCTTCCACGTTTGGTGTGTCTCCCAGGTGGCTTGTTGCAAATTTTAAACAACACTTTTTATGGATATCTTTGAGAAATGGCTTTCTTCTTGCCACTCTTCCATAAAGGCCAGATTTGTGCAGTGTACGACTGATTGTTGTCCTATGGACAGACTGTCCCACCTCAGCTGTAGAAAACTGCAGTTCATCCAGAGTGATCATGGGCCTCTTGGCTGCATCTCTGATCAGTCTTCTCCTTGTTTGAGATGAAACTTTAGGCTGTGTGCACACGTAGGAAATGTGGTGCAGAATTTTCTGCACTAAAATCTGCATCTCCTGGCAGGTGCAGATTTGATGCAGTTTTTGTGCGTTTTTGTTGCGGTTTTTGTGCAGTTTTTACCACTGCAGATTTTTATCATGGAGGGGTGCAGAAACGCTGCAGAACTGCACAAAAGAAGCGACATGCACTTCTTTGAAATCTGCAGCGTTTCTGCGCGGATTTTTCTGCACCATGTGCACAGCTTTTTTTTTTCACATTGATTTACATTGTACTGTAAATCACAGTGCAGATCTGCAGCGTTTCTGCAGCAGAAAAAAACACTGCAGATCTGCACTAAATCTGCATCGTGTGCACACAGCCTTAGAGGGACGGCTGGGTCTTGGTAGATTTTCAGTAGTATGATACTCCTTCCATTTTAATATGATTGCTTGCAGAGTGCTCTCTGAAATGCTTACAGTTTTAGAAATCATTTTGCATCCAAATCCGGCTTTAATCTTCTCCACAACAGTATCACGGACCTGCTTGTTGTGTTCCTTGGTCTTCATGATGCTCTCTGTGATGCTCTCAAACAGAACCCTGAGACTATCACAGAGCAGGTGCAATTATACAAAGCCTTGATTACACACAGGTGGATTGTATTTATCATCATTAGGCATTTAGGACAACATTGGATCATTCAGAGATCCACAATGAACTTCTGGAGTGAGTTTGCTGCACTGAAAGTAAAGGGGCTGAATAATATTGCATGCCCCACTTTTCAGTTTTTGAATTTCCACAAAAATTTAAAATAACCAATAAATTTTGTTCAACTTCACAATTGTGTTCCACTTGTTGTTGATCCTTCGCCAAAAATTTACATTTGGTATCTTTATGCTTGAAGCATGATATGTAGGAATATAGTTCCAGGGTGCCGAATACTTTCGCAAGGCACTGTATCTATGGTCATATGGACTTTACTGGTACCATGTCATGGTGTCTGGTGTCATGTTTTGACTTCTAAATGTTTTTATTCACTGTGTGCTTTGTGGTCAATAAAGATATTTTGTAGATTTTTCCCATATTGAGGTGTGCGCCTTGTATGCATAGGTCTTTTTCTTCATCCAAATCGTCAGGCAAGGAAAAAAAAAAAAGACCTTTTATTATACTCACCTATGGGGCAGTCTGTTCCTGTAGGCGTTACTGGTGTTAGTCCGCTGCCTCCTCTCCTCTTGTAATGTTGCCCTACTTCTGTGCTTAGTGTGTGAGGACGTGTCCTACAGAATCCACAAACTGTTACCCTTTGCGCTCCTGCGCAGGCACATGACCTGCCTAGAGCAGAGAAAAGTACTACAGTGTGCATGCGCCAAAGCTGGTTTGACCCTTCCCGACGCATGTGCACTGCAGTACTTTGCTCTGCCCTCGGCAGGGCAGAGAGAAGTCTGCGCAGAAACGCAAAAGGGGAACACTGTGTGGATGAGTAGGTGCGCCATAGGGGAGTATAATAAAAGGTCTTTTTTTGGCTTGCACCGTGAATTGGAGTCATATGTGCAGCATTATAGAGCACTGTCACATGGGGATGAAAGGTGGTGGCCGGTTATATCAGAAAAAAATAGTGACAGGTTCCCTTTTAGATTAGATACTTTTTATTTTAGCAATATAAAGCAAAAAAAAAAAAAACAATTCTGCTGAATTTTTTAATTTCATATTTCAGTCATCATACATGAAGGAAAAATTGTACCTATTATGCCTGTGATAATGTCAAACCTATGTCTACTAAAGTTATGGACTCTTTGCAATAAAAGGAGCACAACACCCCAAGTCTTGTTGCTTAAATGTTGAAATCGGGGTTGATCATAGTAGTCAAAAGGGTTAAATGGTGGAGGTCATAAGAGGCTCTGATCTCTAATGTCAGAATAGAGTTGTTAATCATAAAAAACAGGATTTTTTCCAATCTCAGTATTAACTCTTTAGTGACATAGCCAATTTTTACAATTCTGACCACTGTCACTTTATGAGGTTATAACTCTGGAACGCTTTAACGGATCCCGATTCTGAGAATGTTTTTTTCGTGACATATAGTACTTCATGATAGTGTTAACAATTTTTTGATATTACTTGCGTTTATTTGTGAAAAAAACGGAAATATGGTGAAAATTTTTAAAATTTTGCAATTTTCAAACTTTGAATTTTCATGCCCTTAAATCAAAGAGATATGTCACACAAAATAGTTAATAAATAACATTTTCCACATGTCTACTTTACATCAGCACAATTTTGGAAACATTTGTTTTTTGGTTAGGAAGTTAAAAGGGTTAAAAGTTGACCAGCGATTTCTCATTTTACAAAAAAATTTACAAAACCAATTTTTTTTAGGTACCATCTCAGATTTAAAGTCACTTTGAGGGGTGTGCAAGACAGAAAATACCCAAAAGTGACACCAATCTAAAAACTACACCCCTCAAGGTCCTCAAAACCACATTCAAGAAGTTTATCAACCCTTTACATGCTTCACAGGAACTTAACGTGGAAGGAAAAAAATAACATTTAACTTTTTTTTTTTTTAACCAACATTTTACTTCAGAACCAATTTTTTTTTATTTTCACAAGTGTAAAAAGAGAAAGTGAATCACAAAATTTGTTGTGAAATTTCTCCTGAATACGCCGATACCCCATATGTGGGGGTAAACCACTGTTTGGGCGCACGGCAGAGTTTGGAAGGGAAGGAGCGCTGTCTGACTTTTTCAATGCAGAATTGGCTGGAATTGAGATCGGACGCCATGTCGCATTTGGAGAGCCCCTGATGTGCCTAAACAGTAGAAACCCTCCACAAGTGACACCATTTTGTAAACTAGACCCTTTAAGGAACTTGTCTAGATGTGTGGTGAGCACTTTAAAACCCCAAGTGCTTAACAGAAGTTTATAATGTAGAGCCGTGAATATAGGGATTTTTGTGTACTCACCGTAAAATCCTTTTCTCCGAGCCATTCATTGGGGGACACAGACCATGGGTGTATGCTGCTGCCAATAGGAGGCTAACACTAAGTGATACAAAAAAAGTTAGCTCCTCCCCTGCAGCATATACCTTCCTGCTGGCTCTCAGCTAACCAGTTCGGTGCAAAAGCAGTAGGAGATCAATAACAACAAAGTATAGCATTATATATGACAGTACAGCATGTCAAGCTATAAAACAAGCAGAAGCTAATAACAGGGTGGGAGCTGTGTCCCCCAATGAATGGCTCGGAGAAAAGGATTTTACGGTGAGTACACAAAAATCCCTATTTCTCCTTCGCCTCATTGGGGGACACAGACCGTGGGAAATCCCAAAGCAGTCCCTGGGTGGGTACAACATCAGATCAGGCCCTGTGTAACCGCTACTTACAAGAGCGCCACCGTGGCCTGCAGAGTCGGCCTGCCCAGACTCACATCTGCGGAAGTCTGGGAATTATAGTGCTTCAAGACTGCATGCAGACTGGACGAACCCGCAAGCTTGCAGGCGTGCTTTACCGACACCTGGTGCCAAGAGCCCAAGAAACCTCGATCGACAGAGTAGAGTGGAGTTAGGCTGATGTCTAACCCGGAAGGATTCTTGGATGGTGCAACTAATCCGCCAGGCTAACATGGCCGATTAAATGGCTAAACCCTTCCTGTAACCATCAGGAAGCCTTCCTCTGACTGTCAGGAAGCCCAAATAAGGTGTCCAACCTTCGGATGGACACCGCGCACGATACGTACCTACTCAGAGCACTCACTTCTTCCAGAATATGGAGAACCCATCCCTCCCGTTTTATGGACTGGTGCCGAAAGATGAGGGAGGAACGATGTCCTCGTAACATTGGGAATACAATACCACCATGGTAACAAGGGACGGGGATGGCCTGAGGACAACCTTGCCTTGATGGTAATAAGGAAAAAAGTCTGAAAGAACAAAGAACAGAGCGTCTAGCTCCGAAGACTTGTCAGGATGACAAGATAGTAGAGAAAAAAGGGGAGAACTTCCCTGATAGTAAAGGCTGTCCGGATCAAAAAAAAGGAGTCTACTGTAAGACTCCCAGGACCTTTTTTCTTTTTTTCGGGCACGCCCAGTTAGCGCTGCCCTTCGAACTTACAACGCAGGCGCTGGGGATGTTCATGAAGGAAATGGAGGTGGTGCCCGGAGGCCCTGAGTGAAGGCTGGGAGGAGTTTGTGTCGGGGGGGGGGGGGGGGGGGAGGGAGACATGCCCCCTTAACAAAATAGAGGTACGAGGGGCAAATTAAAAAAACGATTATTTCAGCGTTGGCAGGGACACCAACTAAAAGAGCCACCCTGACAGAATGCAGCATTAGTGCAGCACAAGGTGGCTCCTTCAGTTAAAAATGCATGGGGGGAGGGGTGACAGGTTCCCTTTAAGGTCCCAAAGATCTAGTGGTATGTGAAAGGGAAGGACCACATGTGAAAACTCCCTTCAAGAAAGTCGCTACTTGCAGTTTCATTGCAATAAGTCAGAAAAAGTACTAGCTCCGCAAACAAAAAACCTATCTCCCAGGACCACTGGGGGCCTTCTTGCTTAAAAACGACTCCCGGAAGTAGGGGAAGGGGGGGGGGGGGGGTATGGAAACTGGTACCACGGAAGAACCAAAGCATTCACTGCAATGGCTTTTGGATCTTGAGGCCGAACCATGAACACGAGTACATTGGCGTTCAGTATGGACGCCATCTGATCTACATCTGGAGTGCCCCAGTAAAGACAGATCTGATGGAAGACTTCCGGGAGAAGTTCCCACTCAATTGAGGCGGGGACCCTGATGGCTGAGGAAGTCTACCGCCCAGAGATCTACTCCTGGGATGTGTACTGCCGAGATCACCGAATGATAGATCTCGGCCCATCAGAGAATGTGAGGTACCTCGTCCATTCTGCCTGACCGAGGGTACCTGCTAGATGATTGACGTATGGCACAGCCGTGGCATTATCCAATTGAATTCGGAGGGGGTGACCCGCCAGAAGGCAGAGGACCTGCTGTAGGACTAGCAGTATAGTTCAGATCTCCAGAACAAAGATCGGGAGAAAAAGGCTGGCATCGGTAGTCACTAATAATCATTGAACCGGAAGGAACTCCCCTGGATGAGGAAGAAGCTCAGACTATCCTCTGAAAGCCTGTTTGACCTACAGAAAACGAACGGAGCGAAGGAAACAGCTTCCATTGCTGTCACCTTTTTTCCTCATGACCCTCCCAGTAAATCGAATGGAATGAGTGATCAAGTAAGTGAGTTCTGAGTTGAAGGGCCACGGCCTTGTATCAAGGGAGAAATACCAACACTCTGGAAGTGTCCAGGATCATCCTCAAAAAGGATATCTGCTGGGCTGGAAAAAGAGGAAAAACCTGTCTAGATGAAGCTGCGAGCCCAGGAGAGAGAGGGTATAGCAATTGATATAGAGGACTCAGCGTAGTCCTGGAAGAGCGACTAGAAAGCCGATTGGATAGGGCAGGATGACCACGCCTCTAGGGTGCAAGAGGAACATGACAGCCGCTATGACCCTTGCGAACACTCAGGGTGCAGTAGCAAGGCCGAAGGACAAGGTCGTGACTTGAAAATGTTGTTTGCGAATGGAAAAGTGAAGGAATTTTTGAAGTGGGGAAAATAGGAATGTGAAGGTAAGCATCCCGAATGTTGGTGGATGCCAGAAAATCTACCCTTTTTCCGTTGAATTAATGGCTGAGCGGAGGAACTCCATCTGAAGGAGGACCATGTCCAGCTTGGTAAAAGTTTGAGGTCCAGGATCAGTCTTATTTTTTGGTCCCCCTTTTTGGAACCAAGATCCCTTAGATCTAGACCGTCCTGGACAATTCTTCCACTGCTGGTTGGGTCTATAGGAAACATGCGATCCTAGGGAGTGATGTCAGAGGCTTTTTCAACGCAGAGTACGCTTCCATACTCTGAGCTATAATGCCCTTCTGGGTGTAATGGCATTTGCTGCTGACAGCGCCGTGCAACTAGCAGCATTTGTGAGGCGTGAACCAGCTAGTCTCCTGCTCAAGAAATTTTGATTGACCAGCTGTAGCTGTACTGTCTTCAGGGAAAGGTTACTGATGTGATTCAAAGCAGTTAAGGTCTCCGACCAGGAGACCACTGCTCGAGCAACCCATGCGGTGGCTAAGGAAGGGTAGAGCACTCAACCCGAGGCTTCAAGACGGACCGAACCAGATTCGCTATCTGACAGTCCGTTGTAATTTTAATTGATGACCCATCGGGCATGAATACTGGTAGACAAACCCCAGGAGGCTCTACCCAGTTAATCTGCCAAGTGGCAGAATGCGTGGCTGCATCCAGAAGGTCAGGAAAAGCTGTTTCTTGCTACCTCCGCTCTCTTTTGACAGTGCAGAGTTAAAATGATGAACCCTCGATCCACCACCCTCTTAACAGGGAAGTGGAGAGGGATCGTCCGCCTTCTTGCATCATCTGCTAAATAGTGGAGATGCAGAGGGGGGTGCTTGGACGCTAAAAAAGGGTGCCACTGTACATCCACAGAGTTCAGGTCACTGGGTGGACAGGGCTGGTTCCTGTGTTAGGCCTGACTGCAGAAGAGTATACATGGAGGTGACACTCCATGTGCTTGTCTATTGATGGTGTGGGGAGATCGTTGACCTGTAAAAGGACCAGTCGCCCCTAAGAGTCAGACCAGGCATGGCATCCCACGTCGTAGGGGGGTATACGTGGAGGGGACACCCCACGTGTTTGCATATTGGCTGAAAAAGGATACCGCGCTTGCAGAGGCTTCTGTCCAGTGGATCGCTTACCCGGACGCTCCCTGTCCGGGTGAATGACAAAAGCTCTGCGAGGGAGTTTAGTCTCCTTATGAGGGACACTGCGTGATCTAGAGTAGAACCGTAGCCCTCATCAATCAACAGAGATTAGTTGATGATAAATAGGCGAATCCATCATTTTCTGAAGCTCTGGCGAGTCCAGAACCAAGGCAGTATTCGATCCATATCAGAGTCTTGTTCTCAGGAAATCATTGGTGAGGGATTTTCTAGACGCCTGTACGTTTCTAGAATACTTGCGGCCCCTGCTAGCCGACAGCTCTCATGTAGGAGAGGAACCATATATATCGGTCCTGCGAGCACTCAGAGCCACAGGGTGTTCACGGAGGGCTTCAATCTCTTGATCAGAGAAGACATGGGATGTGCAAGTGATGAAGCCCACTCAGGGGAACTATGGTACTCTGGTATAAGCTGGGATCGGCGGCGGAGGGTTCCTGAGTTCATTTAGGGTGACCAGCTTCGGACTGGTCATGTGCCTTTAAGACAAGGGAATGCTAGTCAAATGCCTTTAAGACCAGGAAATGCGGGTCATCTGCCTTTTAGACCAGGGAATCTTGATCATGTGCCATTAAAACCAGGGAATACTGGTCATGTGCCTCTAAGACCAGGGAATACTGGTCATGTGCCTTTAACACCAGGGAATACTGGTCATGTGCCTCCATTAAGATCGGGGAATAATACGGGTCATTCATGTAAGTACAGGAGAGAAGAGAGCAGTACTTCCTTACCCGGCTGCAGAGTCGTTGTGCCTCTTTAATGCAAAAAACCATCGCCCCTGCCGGCCAGGTGGACCAAGATGGCCACCCGTAGATGCAGAGGTGATAAAGTCTCACAGAGAGCGAGAGGAGCCATTTCAGGGGCGGAGCCACAGACACGATGTGGGCAGAGCCACGTGACTTCCATGAATAGGCCCAAGCCGGGGCCTACATTTCTGCAGCTGGCGGGAGCAAAACCAGGAGTAGAATAGAGGGGCAGTGGGCAAAGAAAAGCGAATGCTCCCGTGTCAGACAGAAAACTCCAGAAAAGATGGGCAGAGCCACCTTAGTGTGCCATAGTGCGGGCGCGACTTCCGGGATGCGGCCTACACATCGGCCGAAGCCGGGGGCTAAATTTTTGCAGCCGGCCGGAGCGTTACCTTAGGGAGGTGGGCTACAGAGAAGCTGCCGCTGCCTTTCAGCATGTTAATATTCAACTGCTGGGGCCCATCGCTGACTGGATCCACTCACAATTGGGGCGCATCCCGGCATGGAGCCACCGCGGATGATTGTGCTGTTCTGCTGCAGGTCAGGTATTGCAGCGTGGACGGTGCAGGGATAAAGCGATAACCGTCAATCCATCATCCCTTTGTTAGGGAGGTGGAGAGGAACCGTCCGCCTCCTTGTGCCATCCGCTTTAACAGTGGTGGGACAGTGGGGGCTGCTCAGACGCCGAAGAGAAGGAGCATCCACGGAGTTCAGCCTCCGGGTGGACAGGGCCAGTTGTCCGGCATTAGGCCTGGCTCCAGGAGAGGATACATAGAGGCGACACTCCATGTGCTCGCCCGTTGCTGGTGTGGGGAGATCGGGACCCGAAGGAACCGTCGCCCCTGAAGTGAGCTAAGGCATGGCTTCCCACGTCGCAGGAGAGGGTACAGGGAGGCGACACTCCGCTTTCTCGCCTGTTGATGGTTCGGGGGGAGATCAGAACCTTGAAATGATCCGTCGCCCCCTTCACTCCGTTAATTAAAAAATAAAAATTTACAGAAAAGTAAAAAATAAAATAAAAACGATGGGGTCTGGACCAGACCCATGTGCCTCCTACAGACACTAAGCAAGAACTGGTTAGCAGAGAGCCAGCAGGAAGGTATATGCTGCAGGGGAGGAGCTAACTTTTTTTTGTATCACTCAGTGTCAGCCTCCTATTGGCAGCAGCATACACCCACGGTCTGTGTCCCCCAATGAGGCGCAGGAGAAATATAAAATCTTTTTTTTTTCCCTCAAAAATTATTTTTAGCCCGCAATTTTTTATTTTCACAAGGGTAACAGGAGAAATTGGACCCCAAAATTTATTGTGCAATTTATACTGAGTACACTGATACCCCATATGTGGGGGGGGGGAACATTTGGGCGCATGGCAGAGCTCTGAAGGGAAGGAGCGCCGTTTTGGAATGCAGACTTTGACAGAATGGTCTGCGGGCTTATGTTGCATTTGCAGAGCTCCTGATGTGCCTAAACAGTAGAAACCCCCCACAAGTGACCCCATTTTGGAAACTAGATCCCCCCCCCCCCAAGAAACTTATCTAGATGTGTGGTGAGCATTTTGAACGCCCAAGTGCTTTACAGAAGTTTGACGCAGAGCCGTGAAAATAAAAAATAATTTTTTTTCCCACAAAAATGATTTTTTAGCCCCAATTTTTTTATAATTTTTGTAAGGGTAACAGGAGAAACTGGACCCCAAAAGTTGCTGTCCAATTTGTTTTGAGTATGCTGATGCCCCATATGTGGGGGTAAACCACTGTTTGGCCGCATGGCAGGGCTCAGAAGGGAGGGACCACCATTTGACTTTTTGAACGCAAAATTTGCTGGCATCAATGGTGGAGCCATGTCGCGTTTGGAGACCCCCTGACACTGGTCCAAGTGTATTTATTTTTTATATGGTTCATACTATTTTGAGTAAATACTATGTATGGCCATATTCTTTCATGCTTTTTTAGGTATATCCATACCGAGAGGTACCTGTGTGTTTTAGCTTTGGATTATTTGTATATCTATTATTCCTTTGCCCCTCAACCAGGTGTCTCTCTCCATCCTGCTATCTGGATTCACACCATATGATACTTCTTTTGTAGCTTTCCATACAACATTGGGCACATGCGATCTTTAAATAAATTGATACACCATGCAGCTATAATAGGTTCTTTATTTAATTGTGTTTTGATTATTCCCTCTCATTATTTCTCATCATTATTCTTGCATTGGGTCTCCTCTAATATCTCTATGTGTATGCATGTGTATGATTGATACCATCTGTCTTGTATGTCCCTTTGATGTTGCTTGCTCTATGCAATCTTTTGGCCATCCATGTTCATTCTGGCTCAGCATTCTGTGCACAATGCGCTGCGCTGTAGGATTCGGGCGCATGCGCATTGTGCAGTACTGGCAGAGACGTCTGCCTGTTCTTTTTCTTCCGCCCGGCTAGTGTGTCACTTCTGGTTCCGGTCTTCCGGCGTGTGTCGCTCATTCCTGACATTATCTGAAGGTATTTAAACTTGAATTGGTTGCGTTATTAGCACTCTTCCCCTGATGAAGCCGTCCTTGTAACGGCGATACGTGTGGTCTTTCCCCATACTTCTCCCTGCCTCTTGACACTTTGTCTTTTTATTGGTATATTTTCTCATATGCCTGGCACCATCTCTATGGCTGGACTTGGGACCTTTACCTACGGTTCTGGCACGTGGTAACTACAGTCCCACATGCAGGATACTAGATACATCTGCACACAATTTACCATGTGTTTGGGGCTTTGTGTCGCTGCTTTATATTGATGGTCCAATGGTTTTGCTGGCATACAGGTACCGATTATATATATGTTTCATTCATTGGCCATTTGGCCCGCTTCTTAGATAAGGTTTTTTTACCCTGACTTTCACAGGTAGTGTTCATACTCCTTATCTTCTAGGTTTTTTGTGTTCAAGAGGCTGCATTAATTAGGGCAGTTTTTGTACCATATTTTGTATCCTCATTGTTATATTGATTTTTCTATGAATGTAATATATATCACCTTATATTGTTAGGATACGTGCTCCCTCTCCAGCTATTGTTATGTGCAGGGATTATTATGGGGATCTTGGTATTCCATTGGTTTTAAATGTTTTTATTTGCATATCAATAAAAGTTCATCTTTTTACATGTTTAAATATACATTGTGGTGTGCAGTTTTTGAGAGTGGCTCTTTGTTCTCTTTTTTCGACATATTGTTACCACTCTTTTGCACGCCTTGAGATTCATGTTTAGGATCAGTAGTGCGCTGGTTTCCTCAGTTTGTCATTATTGGTTTTCAGGCACCTTTTTGATTGCCGTTCTGACCAGCAGCACACGGCTTATTATAGCTTAAATTGTTATAGTTTTTATACAGACATAACATATTTTTGTCAGGTATTGTGGGAGACACGCTCAGGCCCATGGATTGGGACACACGGAACGCGCCATGGAGGGCCGCGTCTTCTCAAGCATTTGTGGAATCCAGTAATGCTTTAGTTGACTCAGATTTTTCAGGTCTTACCACGGAATTAATTGCCTCACAGAAACATGGCATTAGATTACTCTGGAACATTCGGTGTTTGGAGGAGTACCTGAAGCTTAATATTATACCCAGGGGGCTCAGGATTTCTATTTTTCCAGCTTGGGAGCCATCGCCCACTTTTCGTACACTGTGGGAACAGGGTTTGATACGATGTTCCAATATCTTGATCAATCTGCTTATCAGACATGATAGAGAATTATTAACCACTGTTAAAACTGAGATTAAAAATTTAGAGGCTAAATTAAGCAATTTTGATGAAGTCTCTCAGGTCCAGCCATTTAGAGCCAGACTCAAGGATCTGCTTGATAAATAAGACAATTATGTCTAAAAAACGTTCTAAATTCCTAAGGGACAAAGCAGAGTTTGATGATAAGGCAGCATTCTCCTGGACACACCAGGGAAATAGACGCCGGGGCTTTAATCAAAAATAAAGGGTTGCTAGCACTGACAGATCAGCGCCATCTTTGGAGGCACATACCTCAAGCGATTTTTTGTCCTCGGCAGACAGCGACATCGACCCAGGACCAGGCGGGGACGTAGGAGGCGGATGTGCTCGAATCACCAGGAGCCACAGTTACAGACCACCACGTCGCAATCCACGGAGACAATTTCGCAAGTGACCGCTTCTGATCCAGAGAATTCTCGTGAGTACAATCAGGGGGATGCTCTTCAGATTGTTAATTTATCCAGACATGTCCTCTCCACACATGAGACTTCAGTTTTGTCCAAAGGTCTATCTTTTTCACCAGTACAACAGGTGGACAAATTTACATTGACTAAAGATCTTTTTTTGTTCTGTAGAAAAATCCTCCTACAGGTTCTTCATAACAAGCCACAAGCTTCCTTCTTCTTGGACCAGACGGAACAAATGTATTTCAGGACCTTATGGATTTGTTGCGTGAAGGTCAGCAGGATACAGGTAGGCCTAAGTTTCCGCATAGAAACAAATCATCTGTCTCGCCACCGTTTTCTATTGTCCCTGCTATAAGAATATTTTTTGAAATGGCCAAGAGGGACATTGAGGCGTTACCTGCTAGGATTCCTATGGTTGACAATCTTACTCCAATTGAGAAGCGTGCCTTGTTTGGTTTGAAGGCCAATAATGTGTTTATCATACGTGAGGCGGACAAAGGGGGCAATATTGTTCTTTGGCCCCATGGCCTCTATGTAGAAGAAGAACATAGTATCTCACATTATCCAGTTGTCTATCGTAAACTTCCGTCAGATCCCACAGGCATTTTTTCAGCCAAATTACGAACTTTGATTGATCGAGCCCTGGAATTGGGTATCATCAATACGGGAGAACGGGACTTCATTTGGGTCGAACATCCTACTACGTCTACGTTTTATATGTTGCCTAAGCTACATAAAGACCTCCATAGGCCACCTGGACGTCCCATTGTTTCGAGCATAGGGAGCCTTTGTGAGAAGGCCTGTATGTATATCGATTTTTTTCTACAACCCCTGGCTTTGGAACTTCCCTCGTATATTAGAAACTCATCACATTTCATTACATCTTTGCAAGGTATCACCCTGGATCAGGGTGATATCATGGTTACGTGTGATGTTGAGTCTCTATACTCAAATATCAACCACGATCATGGTCTACAGGCTGTGCTTTTCTTTCTCGATTTACAACAAAATTCGGACAGGCTTCATGATTCTTTCATTGTGGACCTTCTTGATTTTATTCTCAAGCACAATTTTTTCTTATTCGACAGGAATTTTTATCTTCAAGTCTCCGGCGTGGCAATGGGGGCCCGCTGTGCCCCAGCCCTTGCAAACATCTTTTTGGGGTGGTGGGAATCTACTGTCGTTTATAACTCCGCGTGGTACAAGTCCAAGGTACGATGTTGGTCCAGATTTATAGACGATGTATTTTTTATTTGGTCAGGCTCCCAGGATGAGGTTGAGGATTTTATAAATTCACTCAATGATAATTTGTTCAATATTTTTTTGACTTTTTCATGTTCCTCCTCCTCAGTGAGCTTTCTGGACCTTAATGTCGTTAACCGGGATGGCATTTTGTCAACTTGCCTATATCGTAAGCCTACAGCCACGAACAACTTACTGGAGTTTCGCAGTTTCCACCCATTTCACACCAAGAAGGGGGTCCCCATTGGGCAATTCCTAAGAACTAGGAGGAATTGTACGCTTGATGAAGACTTTCAAAAAGAAGCACGGGATTTGACTACGAGATTCAAAAGAAGGACTTACCCCAAGAGATGTGTTTCTCAAGCTTATCAGAGAGCCAACAGCCAGTCGCAGATTTCTTTGCTGGAGCCAAAAAAGAAACCACCCGACAAATTTGTCCGTTTTATTACGGGATATAACACCCATTGGTCCAAGGTAAGAAATATTCTGCAGAAACACTGGGGCATCCTCACTACAGATTTAGCAACATCAAAAATTGTCAGTGAACGGCCCTTGATGGCCGCAAGGAGGGCACCAAATCTGAGAGACATTCTCACAAAAAGCCATTACACCAGGCCTACTATAAAATTGAATCGGGGCATCTCACTTAGGGGTTCTTTTCCCTGCGGAGATTGTAACATCTGCCAGTATATGTGTCCCCTTAGAGACTGTTTTTGTAACCCGATTGATCATATCAAACATGGTTTAAAATCTTACATTAATTGTAAGACTGCAAATTTCATTTATGCAATCATTTGCCCTCGCCCACTCATATGTGGGACAGACGTCCCAGGAGCTTCGCCGACGTATTCAGAAGCATTTATCCACCATCAACACTGCACCGGCGGATTCCCGTAAGGGCAAAACTCTCACTACAGTGGAATCCCATTTTCTATCACAACATGCTGGCAGACATGTGGGGACTAGGATAGTTGGTCTAGAGCATGTTAGAGGCTCAGGCAGAGGAGAATCATTGGAGCGCAAACTTTTGCAGGCGGAAGCACGCTGGATTTTTTTGCTGCACTCTACAGCTCTTCTGGGCATCAATGAGGACCTTCTCTTTACTGGCTTTTTGGGATAAACCAAATTAAGATTGTATGTATGTCTATTACAGGTTACTTTCAGCATGGACATTATCATCTATATGTCCCCGTTGGCTTGTGGACCAGGATCTCTGACACATGGATACAAGCGGGACTAAGTCCACATATTTGACTTCTTACATCTATCAATGCAAGTTGGATGAGAGGATCATCTAAAGACCATGAATCTAGGAGCTAAAGATATTATATATCCATGAAGTTGTATGGGACTCTAGCCGTGGGAGTTATGGAGATATACAGCTGTATATGTACGCTTTATGTGGAGTTATATTGGCTATGGGGTATACACTACTCCGCTTGGTGAAAGCACCTTTTATCTCTACATGGCCCCCAGACAGGCGTCACACTGGTCCAAGTGTATTTATTTTTTATATGGTTCATACCATTTTGAGTAAATACTATGTATGGCCATATTCTTTCATGCTTTTTTAGGTATATCCATACCGAGAGGTACCTGTGTGTTTTAGCTTTGGATCATTTGTATATCTATTATTCCTTTGCCCCTCAACCAGGTGTCTCTCTCCATCCTGCTATCTGGATTCACACCATATGATACTTCTTTTGTAGCTTTCCATACAACATTGGGCACATGCGATCTTTAAATAAATTGATACACCATGCAGCTATAATAGGTTCTTTATTTAATTGTGTTTTGATTATTCCCTCTCATTATTTCTCATCATTATTCTTGCATTGGGTCTCCTCTAATATCTCTATGTGTATGCATGTGTATGATTGATACCATCTGTCTTGTATGTCCCTTTGATGTTGCTTGCTCTATGCAATCTTTTGGCCATCCATGTTCATTCTGGCTCAGCATTCTGTGCACAATGCGCTGCGCTGTAGAATTCGGGCGCATGCGCATTGTGCAGTTCTGGCAGAGACGTCTGCCTGTTCTTTTTCTTCCGCCCGGCTAGTGTGTCACTTCTGGTTCCGGTCTTCCGGCGTGTGTCGCTCATTCCTGACATTATCATAATATCATAATTATTATTATGAATTGGTTGTGTTATTAGCACTCTTCCCCTGACGAAGCCGTCCTTGTAACGGCGATACGCGTGGGGGTCTTTCCCCATACTTCTCCCTGCCTCTTGACACTGTCTTTTTATTGGTATATTTTCTAATATGCCTGGCACAATCTCTATGGCTGGACTTGGGACCTTTACCTACGGTTCTGGTACGTGGTAACTACAGTCCCACATGCAGGATACTAGATACATTTGCACACAATTTACCATGTGTTTGGGGCTTTGTGTTGCTGCTTTATATTGATGGTCTAATGGTTTTGCTGGCATACAGGTACCGATTATATATATGTTTCATTCATTGGCCATTTGGCCCGCTTCTTAGATAAGGTTTTTTCATCCCGACTTTCACAGGTAGTGTTCATACTCCTTATCTTCTAGTTTTTTTGTGTTCAAGAGGCTGCATTAATTAGGGCAGTTTTTGTACCATATTTTGTATCCTCATTGTTATATTGATTTTTCTATGAATGTGATATATATCACCTTATATTGTTAGGATACGTGCTCCCTCTCCAACTATTGTTATGTGAAGGGATTATTATGGGGATCTTGGTATTCCATTGGTTTTAAATGTTTTTATTTGCATATCAATAAAAGTTCACCTTTTTAGATGTTTAAATATACATTGTGGTGTGCAGTTTTTGAGAGTGGCTCTTTGTTCTCTTTTTTGGAGACCCCCTGATGTACCTAAACAGTAGAAACCCCCCAATTCTAACTCCAACCCTAACCCAAACACACCCCTAACCCTAATCCCAACCCGATCCATAACCCTAATCCCAACCCTAACCCCAATCCCAACCATAACTCTAAGCCCAACACACCCCTAACCCTAATCTCAACCCTAATCCCAATACACCCCTAACCCTAATCCCAACCCTAACCTAAACCCTAACCCTAATCTCAACCCTAATCCCAATATACCCCTAACCCTAATCCCAACCCTAATCATAGCCCTAATGCCAAACCTAACCCTAATCCCAACCCTAACCTCAACCCTAACCTCAATCTTAACCCTAATCTCAACCCTAACCCAAACCCTAATCCCAACTCTAACCCTAACTCTAACTTTAGCCCCAACCCTAACCTTAACTTTAGCCCCAACCCTAACTTTAGCCCAACTCACTTTAGCCCAACTGTAACCCTAATTGGAAAATGGAAATAAATGTATATATATTTTTAATTTTATTATTTTTTCCTAAGGGTGTGATAAAGGAGGGGTTTATTTACAATTTTTTTTATTTTGATCACTGTGATAGGGTCTATCACAATGACCAAAATGAAACAAGAGGAAAAACCTTCCTCTAGTTGCTGGCCTGCAGATCACGGCGGGCACACTGCGCATGCGCCCGCCATTTTACAGGAGTAAGACGCCAGCGGCCGTGAGGGGAAGCAGGAGGACCCAGGGACACTGGTAAGTATCAGGGACCCTATTTCTCTGTCCTTTGATGTGCGATCACATCAGAGGACAGAGACATTGAATGGCACATCACACTTTTTTTTTTGTGCGGTCGCCCGTAAACGGTTAATACAGGCAATCGCAAAACAGGGGTCGGTAAAAACTGACCCGGATCATGTTCTTATAGGAAGACTGCGGTGTCCATGGGAGGGAATCACGAGGGTCCAGGAGAGAGATCTGTCCTCTGATGTGCGATCACATAGGAGGACAGAGAAATTAAATGGCAAATCGTGCTTTTGATTTTGCGGTTGCAGGTAAACTGTTAATTACCGGCAATCGCAACCCGAGGGTCGGTAAAAACCGACCTGAAACATGTTCTCTGGGGTCTCGGCTACCCCATGCAACCGAGACCCCAGAGAAAATCTGACTCTGGGGGGCGCTATACACTTTTTCCACAGTGTCGTTAATTAACGCTGCTGTGGATTAAGTACCCTTAACTATTGCCGTTAAGAGGTTAAAGGAAGCACAAAACAAATGCAATACATTTCAAATGATATACGATAAAAAGATAGACCAAACAAGGCAAGTCTTTTGTTCAACCACCACAATCCCTTTGTATATCAAACCATTGCCATAACCCCATAACTTCCCTCTCCAATTCACACCTCATCACTTGTGCACTTGACCCCATCCCACCTCCTCCCCAACCTCACCACCACACTCCCATCCCTAACCCATCTCTTCAACCTATCACTAATTTCTGGTACCTTCTCCTCTGCTTTCAAACATGCCATAATTACACCTATCCTCAAAAAGCCATGCCTTGACCTCGTTTTGGAGGATAACGATGTTAAATATGAAAACAGGGATTTTTGTGTACTCACCATATAATCCTTTTCTCTGAGCCACTCATTGGGGGACACAGGACCATGAGTGTTATGCTGCTGCCACTAGGAGGCGACAATAAGCTAATACAAAGAAAGTTAATTCCTCCTCTTAAGTATATACCCTCATGTTGGCTCCAAGAGAACCAGTTCAGTGCAAAAGCAGTAGGGTGTGTGATGTGTCCCCCAATGAGTGGCTCGGGAAAAGGATTTTACGGTGAGTACAAAAAAATCCCCGTTTCTCCTTCGCCTCATTGGGGACACAGGACCATGGGACGTCCCAAAGCAGTCCCTGGGTGGGAAAACAACATAAAAGATCAGGCTTCACATAACAACTGATTGGATTTGCACCACTGCGCCCTGCAGAATTCTTCTGCCCAGACCCACATCAGTGGAAGCTTGAGTGTGAATATTATAGTGCTTCGAGAAAATATGTAGACTGGACTAAGTCGCAGCTTTACAGACCTGCTCCGCCGACGCTTGATGCCAAATGGCCCAAGAAGCCCCCACCGACGGAGTGGAGGGTGTGCCCTGATCCCCGCTGGGATAGGCTTACCTCTGACACAGTAGGACTCCTGGATGGTGGAACGAATCCACCTGGCTATCGTGGCCTTTGAAGACGCTAACCCCTTCCAGAGACCCTCAGGAACCACAAACAAAGCATCCGACCTTCGAAAGGACGCCATCCTCGATACGTTCTTTCTCAGAGCTCTGACTACATTCAGAGTGTGGAGAGCCCTTTCCACCTTGCGGACTGGAGCCAGACAAAATGATGGAAGAACAATGTCCTCGATAAGGTGGAAAGACGAGATGACCTTGGGCAAAAAAGGGACGGCCTGAGGACAACATTGTCCCGATGGAAAATAAGGAAAGGCACCCGACAGGACAGAGCAGCTAGCTCCGAAACTCGCCTGATCGATGTAATTGCAATGAGAAAGGCGACTTTCCAGGACAGAAAGGTCAGCGAAATGTCCTTAAGCAGTTCAAAAGGAGTTTCCTGTAAAACTCCCAGGACAAAGTTGAGGTCCCAAGGAACTAGGGGAACCACATGTGAAACCCCTTGCATGAAAGTCTGCACCTGTGGTTTTGTTGCAATCCTACACTGGAATATGACCGATAAGGCGGAGATCTGGCCCTTGAGAGAGCTGAGCGCCAGGCCTGAGTCCAGACCGGTCTGTAGGAACTCTAAAATGGTGGGAAGAGAGAAGACGAGAGGAGGACATCCACGATCCTTGCCCCATGCAAAAAAATGTCTTCCAGGTACGGTGATAAATGCATACCGTTGCAGATTTAAGAGCACTAATCATTGTGGAAACGACTTGTTGTGAAAAACCAGTATGGGTTAGAACCCAGGATTAAGCGGCACCACGGAAGAACCAGAGCATCCACTCCGATGGCTCTTGGATCCTAAGACCGAGCTATGAACTCGTGAACTTTGGAATTCAGTCTGGACGCCATCAGATCCACATCCGGGGTCCCCCGGCAAAGACAGATCTGTTGGAAAGCTTCCAAATGAAGTTCCCACTCCCCCAGGCGAGACCCTGACAGCTGAGGAAGTCTGCCGCCCAGTTTTCTACGCCTGGTATGTGCGCTGCAGAGATTACAGAGTGGTTCCTCTCTGCCCATTGGAGAATGCGAGTTACCTCGCACATGGCCGCCCTGCTGCGGGTATCCCCTTGATGATTGATGTATGCCACAGCCGTGGCCTTGTCCGATTGAATTCGGATGGGGTGACCCGCCAGGAGATAATCGAACTGCTGCAGGGCTAACCATATCGCCTGGATCTCTAGGATATTTATTGTGAGTCTCGATTCCCGAATTGACCAGCGGCCCTGAGCAGAGTGGTGATGAAAGACTTCTTCCCAGCCCAGAAGACTGGCATCGGTAGTCACCACTAGCCATTGAACCGGGAGAAAGGACTTCCCCTGGTTGAGGGAAGAGCTCAATGTCCACTATCTGAGAGCCTGCCTGACTCGCAGAGACAAATGGCACCGGCGGTCAAGGGAGAAAGAGTTCCTGTCCCAAGCTGCTACAAGAGCATGCTGCAGGGGACAAAGGTGCAGCTGCGCGAAAGTAGCGCTTCCATTGCTGCCACCATTATCTCCAGTACCCTCATAGCACACCAGATGGAATGAGGGGATGATTGACGAAGTGTGCGGGCTCCTTGTTGAAGGGCTAGGACCTTGTCTCAAGGGAGAATCACCAACCCTCGAGAGGTGTCCAGGGTCAGGCCTAAAAAGGATATCTGCTGGGCGGGGACGGGGGAAGACTTGGTTAAATTTATCAGCCAGCCCATGCGAGAAAGGGTATCTATCCCAAGTGATATGAACGGATTCCGCGCAGTCATGGAAAAATGGACCACTGACTAGAATGTCGACTAGATAAGGCAGAACGACCACGCCACCGAGAGTGCGAGATGGACATGATTGCCGCCATGACCTTTGGGAAAACACAGAGCGGAAGGGAGGCTGAAGGGCAAGGCCGTGAACTGAAAATGCTGTCTGCAATGGCAAAACGCAGGAACTTCTGATGTGGGGGGGGGGGGTTTGGGCGAGAAAAAAAATTAATAAAAAAATCGGAATATGCAGCTAAGCATCCCAAATGTCAATGGATGCCAGAAACTCCCCCTTTTCCGTTGAAGTAATGACAGAACGCAGAGACTCCATGGGGAAAAGATGGACCTTGACAAACTTGTTTAGAAATTTGAGATCTAGTATGGGTCTCACCTTTCCATCCTTTTTTGGGACAACAAATAGGTTCGAGTAGAATCCCTCGAACCTTTCATTTTCTGGGACCGGGACAATGACGCCATTGGGACGCAATGAATCTATGCCTCGGGAAAAAGCTTTTGCCTTCACCTCTGACGTTGGAGGAAAGGACGGGAAGAAATGTGCTGAGGGACGCGAAGAAAAATCGATTTGTATCCGGAAGACACCAGGTCTCTGACCCATTTGTTGTGGACGATGGAAAGCCAGACCTGACGAAACAGAAGTAGGCGGCCACCTACCTTGCTGGTATCGACCGGATAATGCCAGGAGTCACTGGGCAAAAAAATCTTTGAGACCTAGATCGCTTAGATCTAGATTGTTTTGGCCGACTTTTCCATTGCTGGTTGGGCCTATAGGAGGCCTGGGGTCCTCTGTCCCTGCGTGGTGAGCACCCTGATCCGGAAAAAGTAGTGGTAGTGGACAAGCCGGATTGGTGCGAAAGGATCGGAAACTGATTTGTTGTTGATGCCAAAAAGGATGCCTAAGCCTCTGCTGGGGAACAAATTTGCTCTTTCCTCTCGTAGCATCGGAGATAAGCTGATCCAGCTTCTCTCCAAATAAATGGCCACTCTGCTAAGGAAGGGATGTCAGTCTTTTTTGACGCAGAATCCGCCTTCCATTCTCAGCCATAAAGCCCTTCTGATCGTGATGGCATTTGCCGCTGATAGAGCAGCACAGCTAGCCGCATCCAAAGATGCGTGTACCAGGTAATCACCTGCCCGAGAAATCTGACAGGCCAGATGCGTGACCTCCGGACTTAGATTACTGCTCTGAATGGAAATAGCCAAGGTCTCCGACCAGGAGACCATTGCTTTAGCTACCCATGCTGCAGCGAAAGATGGATAGAGAGCCAAACCTGAGACCTTAAAGACAGTGAAAGACAAATTTTCTATCTGACGGTCAGTAGGATTTTTAAAGGATGATCCATCCGGCAGGGATAGAAGGGTTTTGGATGCCAGGCGAGACACTGGCAGGTCTACTACAAGAGATTCAGCCCAATCTTTCCTCAGAGCAGCTGAAAAAGGATACTTAGCCTCAAGAGGTCTTTGTCCTGTGAAGGGTTTATCTGGTCACTCCCTGTGCTGATTAACTATAGCCTGAAACTCAGAGTGAATAGCAAATGCTCTATGAGGTCGTTCAGTCCTCTTGAAAGACACAGGGTGAACCGGCACGGAGCAAGAGTCTTCGTCAATTTTCAAAGTCTGGTTGACGGACCTCAATCAGCGAATCCACCGTTTTCTGAAAATCTAGTGAATCCGGATCCAAGGAGATGTCCGATTCAGATTCAGAATGTTCACTACAAACCCCTGGAGAGGGAGAGCGAGAAACGGAGCTCACGGATGCCAAGGCACGTGATTGCTCGGGTGATGTACTACAGATCCATTTTCTAGACGCCTGTACGTTTCTAGAGTGCTTGCAGCCCCTGCTAGCTGACGGCTCCTGTGTAGAGGAAGATCCAGCTACGTCAGTCATGCGAACGACGAGATCCACAGAAGGAACATGGAAAGATTCAATCGCTTTGGCCAGAGAAGCCATGGATTGCTACAGTGACGAAACCCACTCAGGGGGACTAAGTACACTGGGCTCGGTGGTAGCGGGAAGGCTCCTGAGCGTATTTGGGGTCACAGCCGTTGCAGAGCGGTGAACTCTGAGCTTTAGGAAATGCAGGCTGGCAGGAATTACATGAAGTGAAAAAGACTAGTCTGAGATTTTTAGGTGCCTTTGGCTGGGACATGATGTACCCCTCTTTGTGCCTCTTTAATAGGGATTCCTACAGAGTATGGAATACAGCAGAGAGTGATAGTGCAGCGCTCCCTTACCCAGATCCTGTGTCCCCCTGCTGATGTGGTTAGTGCTGTCCTCAGCGCTGATGCCTCCGGATCCTTGTGCCAGAAAGCCGCTTCTGGATGTCAGTGTTTGTCTGGAGGCAGCAGGGGAAGGAGAAAGATGGCAGCCAAGATCTGCATAGGCGCTTCTCGTCCTGGACAAGAAGTGCCGACATAGTGGGCTGCGCCGTCGGAGTGCGTCATAGCGCAGGCGGAGTCTCCGGCTGCGGCCTGCACAAGGCACAAGGTGACAACCAGCGCCGAACAGGAGAAGAGCCGAATGTTCGACCCCCCCCCCCCGCCCCCCAGGATGGGACCCCAATGCCGGCGCCGCCCCGTACTGCCTACTCAGAGCCCTCCAGCTCCAGCACTTACCCAGAGAAGCTGCCGGGTGGTAGGTAACACAGCTATATGCAGCTGGTCAGGATACAGCAACTCCTCCTGCTGTCGCTGCTGGTTTTGGATGGTGCAGGGGGTAAAGGGGAATCCTTCAATCCACTATCCCTTTCATATGGAGGTGGAGCGGGACCATCTGCCTCCTTGCATTATCCGCTTTAACAGATTTGATGCAGTGGGGGCTGCACAGACACCAAAAAAGTGCCTCTGTACATCCAAGGGTTGAATCCCCCAGGATGGACAGGGCTGATTGTCCGGCATTAGGCCTGGCTGCAGAAGATGGTACATGGAGTCGACACTCCATGTGCTCGTCTGTTGATGGTGCGGGGAGATCGGTGCCCTTTAATGGATCAGTCGCCCCTAAAAATCAGCCCAGGCATGGCATCCCATGCTGCAGGAGGGGGTACGTGGAGGCGACACTCCACGTTCCCGCCTGTTGTTGGTTTGGGGAGATTGGAACCTTGAAAGGATCCGTCGCCCCTTCACCCGAAGAAAAGAGTAAAAATACGGATACCAAGCATGAACTGGTTCTCTTGGAGCCAGCATGAGGGTGTATACTGCAGAGGAGGAGCTAACTTTCTTTGTATTAACTTAGTGTCACCTCCTAGTGGCAGCAGCATAACACCCATGGACCTGTGTCCCCCAATGAGGCGAAGGAGAAAAACATTTTATTTACAGTCATGGGGCACGGCCATGGGGACGAGTCTCGCACCAAGTTTTGCTAATATCTAGGTAATTTTTCTAGAAAAAAATAGAAAAACATTCGAGAGGGGACAATTTCATACATTAGATGTCTAAAGCTGAATGCCAGTGGATTTTTGATTTGAACACACTTACACCAGCTGGAGTGAATAGTGAAATAAATCCATTTGCATTTACATATAAACAAAAACATTAAGCACCAATGGATATGGATCCGGAAACAAGCCTTCAAAAGTCCCGGGATGAGCAGTTCTGAAGGGTTTAATGGAGGGAAAATGTTTTGGGTTGGACGCAAGTCAATACTGAGCTTCACGACTTGTGCCAAGAAAGGACTTCCCCGAGACATACATTTTTATCATTAGTACTTGGCACTTTTTCAATTAGTTTATAATGTCATTTTGATTAAATAATACGAATTTACATGATCTATGGGACCATATTCTGTATTAGCTACAGCATCTGCTATGGTGAATCGTTAATAGGGGATTTATTATCAGAAGCTGTGTGAAAAACGCACTAAAATCTCATTGTGATAACTTAACCTAATGGTAGTTTTTCTTCACTAAATTTATTCTGTATCTAGCTTCCATATATTAATAGTGCCTTATGAACAGTAAATTAATCACTACCTGTTCGCAAAGAATACGAGAGTACTAGCTAGATACAGATGGGTACCGGTAGTAACGTATGATGGCTTGTTATTTTTTGCCTGAACAACCCATGGACCTGTGTCCCCCAATGAGGCGAAGGAGAAAAACATTTTATTTACAGTCATGGGGCACGGCCATGGGGACGAGTCTTGCACCAAGTTTTGCTAATATCTAGGTAATATTTCTAGAATAAAATAGAAAAACATTCGAGAGGGGACAATTTCATACATTAGATGTCTAAAGCTGAATGCCAGTGGATTTTTGATTTGAACACACTTACACCAGCTGGAGTGAATAGTGAAATAAAGCCATTTGCATTTACAGATAAACAAAAACATTAAGCACCAATGGATATGGATCCAGAAACAAGCCTTCAAAAGTCCCGGGATGAGCAGTTCTGAAGGGTTTAATAGAGGGAAAATGTTTTGGGTTGGACGCAAGTCAATACTGAGCTTCACGACTTGTGCCAAGAAAGGACTTCCCCCAGACATACATTTTTATCATTAGTACTTGGCACTTTTTCAACTAGTTTATAATGTCATTTTGATTAAATAATACGAATTTACATAATCTATGGGACCATATTCTGTATTAGCTACAGCATCTGCTATGGTGAATCGTTAATAGGCGATTTATTATCAGAAGCTGTGTGAAAAACGCACTAAAATCTCATTGTGATAACTTAACCTAATGGTAGTTTTTCTTCACTAAATTTATTCTGTATCTAGCTTCCATATACAGTGGTGTTCAAAAGTCCTGCATAGGCATAGGATAAATTGATTTTTCCCGTTTTAATTGTTTTCTGTCGAATATCTTCGATGCTAATATGACATATTATATATGGTTTTGCTCAGAATACAATTTTGCATTCTCTCCCTGCAATATTTTTAGCTTTTGAAGCAGTTTTGCCTGAAATTATTACAACAATATGGGAATTGAAAGCACAACTAACTATTGTACAGCTTCAGATCCAAAATTAGCCAATCACAGATGAGGTTCTTGTGACCAATCATAACCTGAATATGGCAGCCAATCACATTGCATTACATTGCATCCCATCTGCTGCTTTGTTTGTTTGTTTTATCTGTTGGTCTATCTAGTGAATCATACTGTAGAGTTTTATGATGGGAGCCTTCAGATTTTTGTCAGCGGAGGATCGTGTGCGAGTTGTGGTGCTACATGAAGAGGGTTATACTGGCCCCCAGATCGCAAGGAAGGTCGGCTGTAGTCAGAGTACTTTCGTAAGAATTTTGCAAAAACATAAGCAGCTTGGAATTACCCAGGACAGGCCCAGATCTGGTCGGCCCAGAAAGTCAACTAAAAGGGAGGATGGGGCTGTATGGCAGCCAATGGTGTTGGAAGGCTTCATATTGTGGAGGGTATGGTTAATGCAAAAAAATACATAGACATCCTTAATAAGAAAATGCTGCATTCTGCTCAACACCTGTTTTCAGGGGATTATATCTTCCAGGATGATAATGCTCCTTGTCACAGAGCTAAGACAGTAACGGAATGGAAAAAAAAGAACAAGGTGGCTACTATTGACTGGCCAGCTCAGTCCCCGGACCTCAATACAATTGAAAATTTGTGGCACAAGGTATCATTAGAGATATCTAGAAAACAGCCAAGGACCAAGAGTGGGTTGATTCGGGCTCTGATACAGGCCTGGAACCACATCATCACTCATGAACATCTGCAGAAGCTTGTTCACTCAATGCCACAGAGATGCAAGCTGGTGCTCAAGAGCAAAGGCTGGCCAATAAAGTATTAGAAGCTAAAGATGCACTCTAAAGGCCCTTTTCAGGACTCTGAATTAAATAAAAAAATAATAAATCTAAAAAGTTAAATTTAAGTCTGTGTGAACTTGCATTGGAAGTTAATGAACTTAGAAACCATTCTACACACTGTACTGGTGTAGGTATGGTTATGCTGTAAAAAAAAATTATCAAAAATGCTCATACCATAACAATTTATACACTTGGGACCTTCAAAAATGAGTATGACATACAATGAGGGATTACAAAAACATATATGTTCCACCAGTTTCACTGTAGAGATGCAGAAGTATGAAACATATACTTTTCTTCACGCCTATGCAGGACTTTTGAACACCATTGTATTAATAGTGCCTTATGAACAGTAAATTAATCACTACCTGTTTGCAAAGAATACGAGAGTACTAGCTAGATACAGATGGGTACCGGTAGTAATGTATGATGGCTTGTTATTTTTTGCCTGAACAACCCCTTTAAGTGTAAATGTGTTAGGGAAGAAAAAAATACTTTACCAAATAAGCAATTGATAAGTACAAATCTTACCATAGATTCTGCATTTAAAGTGATGAGATCATCATCATGATCCAGAAGCTTGCAGGAATACCCTATATTTACAGCAGTTTCCTGTTTATCTCCAGTCAAAACCCAGATTTGCAGTCCAGCCTTGCGCAGCCTTGTAATAGTTTCTGGAACGCCTTCCTGTAAGCGGTCTTCTATGCCTGTAGCACCTGATGGAAATAAAAGACTGTCTGGTTTAGAAGATCCATTAGACTCAGTAACAAATAGTCATTCACAAGTGGCAGAATTTCAGTTACAGATATGTCTGAGACTGAAAATCAGTACCGCTCTTGCTGTAGTAGCTGCAACCACAGATTTCTACAGGTCCTATTCAGATAAATGGAACAGACAAATTCCTGGGGCGTGTAAATATACTCACGGTATCCTCACAAATTGCATTTTTCTTCTTTTGTGGAAAGTATGCGATTTATCTGAAACAATCCCATTCAGATGTATGGAACAGATTTCTAGTGTCAGAAATGTATGCAACAAAATCTGCAGCGTGGGAATTCACCCTTCTATTTCCTGCAATTAGCATCTAGTTGTCCCCATATTGCTAATTAACAATATGACTGGATAATTAACAAGATAATGGCCTATGTTTATTTGCTAAAATGAACAGTTCTGAATGATAGAAATCTGTTTCTTAATTGAGGACAGATTGAAGATAAGTGTAAAATTTATATTCTGAATCCTGGAAAAATCAATTGCATCATTGAAGATACATTGCAGCATTTATTCCTGTAAGAAAGGGGCAACAAAACCCATGATCTGATAAATTGTCCTCTGTATGGTCTGCTCTAGGGCTCATACCCATCACCGTAAAAAATAAAAAAAAAAGGTCCGATATTGGTCCAGAAAAGTCTTGAAGGATGTCACGCAAGTGCCATGCGATTTTCATGCGAGTACAATGCAATTTTTATCATTGAGTTGAACTGAGTGCATTGGATTTCAACTCTGATGACCTTTCTGATGGCGCCGCAAGAGTAGAAACTTTCTCATGCTCGCGGTGACGTCAGTGGGGTGACAGGTTTTCATTGGATATGAACTCCAATCACGTCACTGCGAGTCACTGAGAAGAGCAAGCACGCACAGCTCAGTGTCTCTGCTGGATGGCAGGTTGCATAGTCGCATCATGCAACAATTCAGTCTGCCATCTAGATGTGACAGATCTAGACACGTCACGGGACAATTGGATTTTTATCTTCAGGTCGGCAACAGTTGAGGATGATGTTGCTTTATTATTATTTATTTTTTACTGGGGATATGTGCTTCAATGGATTGGGCCTAATAGTGAGTATAAATTTTCTTGGTTAAATTTAACAATTGGGGTTAGTAATGGGGGCGTCTTATAGACATCTCTGCATTACTGACCCTGGGCTTCATGTCAGCTGTCAATACAAAGCAAACATCAACCCCAATACTATCACCCCACCAGGGCAAGTGGGAAGAGAGAGTCTAAGTGCCAGAATTAGTGCATCTTATGGATGTGCCTTTTCTGGGGCGGCTGAGAACTGATGTTTTTAGGTCTGGGACGGGCCGATATCCATGGCCTCTTCCTAGCCTATGAATATCATACTAAAGCTGTCTGCATAGCCTTTGCTGGTTATTAATTATAGGGGGACTCAGTCATTTTTTTGGGGGGGGGTTCCCCATTTTAATAACCAGTAAATGCTAGGTATACAGCTGTGAGCTGATATTAATAGCCTAGGAAGCTCCATGGGTATTTCTTTCCCCAATGTGAAGCTTAGTGTATTCCTTCAACCTTAAATACTATGTTACTATGTATGCCACCCCCTTCCCAGGCTATAAACATCAGCTCCTACCTGTCTGCTTTCCCTCTATTGGTAAACAAAACTTCGGGGGATCTCACACAATTCTCTTCAGAAAGTTTTATTAAGTAATAAAACACATGTACAGTAAGGCCCCTTTCACACATCAGTTTTTTGCCGTCAGTCACAATCCGTTGGCTCGACGGATCAGTCGCAGAATGTGAAAAACTGATGCGACGGATCTATTTTTTGGACAGATCCGATTAGCGGATCTGGCTAATTGGATCGGGGCATGCTCAGTTAAAAAAACGGAATCCGTCGCCAGATTCCCTCATTTGACGGATTCGGCGCCGTAGGCTTCCATTCTAGCAAATGACAGATGGCAATGGATCCGTCGCTATCCGTTATTTCGACGTACACAAAAAACATTACTTGGTCCGTTGCCTCCGGCCACCGGAAAACAATTTTTGACAGATCCGGCGAATGACGGATTTAACGGGAGGCCATCCATCGCGAATACAAGTCTATGAGAGAAAAAAACAAATCCGGCGGCATCAGTCGGCGGATCTGTTTTTTTTTTCAAAATTCAACGGATTGCGACTGATGGCAAAAAAAACCTGATGTGTGAAAGGGGCCTTAGCTACACAAGCACTGTAATAATGATATATGTTACTGACATCTTTATACCTAAAGCCATGGCCAAAAGTATTCACACCCCTGCAATTCTGTCAGATAATACTTAGTTTCTTCCTGAAAATGATTGCAAACACAAATTTTTTGGTATTATCTTCATTTAATTTGTCTTAAATGAAAAAAAAAACACAAAAAGAATTGTTCTAAAGCCAAATTGGATATAATTCCACACCAAACATAAAAAAGGGGGTGGACAAAAGTATTGGCACTGTTTCAAAAATCATGTGATGCTTCTCTAATTCGTGTAATTAACAGCACCTGTAACTTACCTGTGGCACCTAACAGGTGTTGGCAATAACTAAATCACACTTGCAGCCAGTTGACATGGATTAACGTTGACTCAGCCTCTGTCCTGTGTCCTTGTGTGTACCACATTGAGCATGGAGAAAAGAAAGACGACCAAAGAACTGTCTGAGGACTTGAGAAACCAAATTGTGAGGAAGCATGAGCAATCTCAAGGCTACAAGTCCATTTCCAAAGACCTGAATGTTCCTGTGTCTACCGTGCGCAGTGTCATCAAGAAGTCTAAAGCCCATGGCACTGTGGCTAACCTCCCTAGATGTGGACGGAAAAGAAAAATTGACTAGAGATTTCAACACAAGATTGTGAGGATGTTGGATAAAGAACCTCGACTAACATCCAAACAAGTTCAAGCTGCCCTGCAGTCCAAGGGTACAACAGTGTCAACCCTTACTATCCGTCGGCGTCTGAATGAAAAGGGACTGTATGGTAGGAGACCAAGGAAGACCCCACTTCTTACCCCGAGACATAAAAAAGCCAGGCTGGAGTTTGCCAAAACTTACCTAAAAAAGCCTAAAACGTTTTGGAAGAATGTTCTCTGGTCAGATGAGACAAAAGTAGAGCTTTTTGGGCAAAGGCATCAACATCGAGTTTACAGGAGAAAAAAAGAGGCATTCAAAGAAAAGAACACGGTCCCTACAGTCAAACATGGCGGAGGTTTCCTGATGTTTTGGGGTTGCTTTGCTGCCTCTGGCACTGGACTGCTTGACCGTGTGCATGGCATTATGAAGTCTGAAGACTACCAACAAATTTTGCAGCATAATGTAGGGCCCAGTGTGAGAAAGCTGGGTCTCCCTCAGAGGTCATGGGTCTTCCAGCAGGACAATGACCCAAAACACACTTCAAAAAGCACTAGAAAATGGTTTGAGAGAAAGCACTAGAGACTTCTAAGGTGGCCAGCAATGAATTCAGACCTGAATCCCATAGAACACCTGTGGAGAGATCTAAAAATGGCAGTTTGAAGAAGGCACCCTTCAAATATCAGGGACCTGGAGCAGTTTGCCAAAGAAGAATGGTCTAAAATTCCAGCAGAGCATTGTAAGAAACTCACTGATGGTTACCGGCAGCGGTTGGTCGCAGTTATTTTGGCTAAAGGTTGTGCAACCAAGTATTAGGCTGAGGGTGCCAATACTTTTGTCTGGCCCATTTTTGGAGTTTTGTGTGAAATGATCAATGTTTTGCTTTTTGCTTCATTCTCTTTTGTGGTTTTTCATTTAAGACAAATTAAATGAAGATAATAATACCAAAGAATTTGTGTTTGCAATTATTTTCAGGAAGAAATTGAGTATTATCTGACAGAATTGCAGGGGTGTGAATACTTTTGGCCATGACTGTATCTATTCTTTGTATTCTATCTATTCTAACTTTTCATGTTGTGATTTTACTGTACGCGGCTGATGAAATGTCGGGTTTTCAAGGACATGGGTGTGAAAAAATGGGACTCGCATGGTCCGACTGCCATGTGATTTTTGTTTTTATCACACCCACTGACTTGCATTGGTGAGTCTCCACTGAGATACGAGGACAATCACAGCATGCAAAGATTTTTTTTCTCAGCCCAATCTGAGCAGAGAAAAATAAAAAAAAATGCATATTAGCAGAGACTCATAGATTAACATTGGTCAGAGTTCAATCCACTTTTTTTATTTATTGGATTGCACTTGTATTTTTTTTCTCACAAGTGAGTATGAGCCCTTAGGGTAACATGTGATTTGGCCCTTGCAGCACAAAGCCGTTTTGAAAATGCAGGATCCCTTTAATAGCTGTGGACAAAACTGCATAGCTATTAAAGGAATTCTGTCACCAGGTCTACAGTGGCTTGCGAAAGTATTCGCACTCTTGGCTTCTTAGGCTACTTTCACACTAGCGTTAACTGCATTCCGTCACAATGCGTTGTTTTGCCGAAAAAACGCATCCTGCAAAAGTGTTTGCAGGATGCGTTTTTTCACCATTGATTAACATTAAGCGACGGATTGCCACACGTCGCACCAGTCGTGCGACGGATGCGTTGTGCAGTGGCGGACCGTCAGGAGCAAAAAACGTTGCTTGCAACGTTTTTTTGCTCCGTTGTAAACGTCTTTTCCGACCGCGCATGCGCGGCCGGAACTCCGCCCCCACCTCCCCGCACCTCACAATGGGGCAGCGGATGCGCTTGAAAAATGCATCCGCTGCCCCCGTTGTGCGGCGGAGACAACGCTAGCGTCGGGAACGTCGGCCCGACGCACAGCGACGGGCCGAGCCCGACGCTAGTGTGAAAGTAGCTTTACTTAGTTTTTTACATTGCAACCTGTGTTTAAATATTTTTGTAATCAGATGTGTGTGATGCATCAGCACTAAATAGTCTAAGTTAGTGGAGAAAAATATAGGCATAATTTAAATTTATGGGATCAAATAACTAAAAATTGGCATGTGCATATGTATTCACCCCTCTTGCTATGAAGCCCCTACATATTTCTGGTGCAAGTAATTACCTTCATAATTTACAAGCTTAGTGAAAGAAAGTCTATATGTGTGCAATGTAAGTGTCACATAGTCGGTCAGTATATACACACACTTTTCTGAAAAGTCACAGAGGCTGCAACAGCATTAAGCAAAAGGCACAACTAACCAAACACCATCATAAAGATCAAGATCATCTCCAAACAAGTCAGGGACAAAGACAAATTTCTGATAGTCCCTTGGAACACAATAAAATTCATTATCATCAAATGGAAAAAACATGGAATCACAACAAAAACTGCCGAGAGATGGCCACCCACCAAAACAGTTGGGTATTAATCAGAGAGGCAGAACAGAGACATAAGGTAACGATAAAAGAGCTGCAGAGTTCCCAGGCAGAGACTGTAGTATCCGTACATATGACCACCATAAGAAGTACACTCCATGGAGGTGGCCTTTATGGAAGATTGGGAGTAAAAAAGACTTTCTCTACACACAAAAATTGTAAGGCTTGTTTTGAGTTTGCCAAAAGACATTTGGAAGACTCCACAAATGTATAGAGGAAGGAGCTGTGGTCACATGAGACCAAAATTTAACTTTTTGGAAATCAAAGTAAACACTATGTCTGGCACCAAACCAACACAGCTCATTACCCCAGGAACACCATTCCTACAGTGAAACATGGCGTTGCAGCATCTTACTATGGGGATGTTTTTTGTCATCATGGATAGAGAAAACGGTCCGAGTCAAGTGGAAGATGGATGGTGCGAAATATAGGAATTTTCTTTAAAAAAAACCTGTTTCCGTCTGTCAGTGATTTGAGAATGGGACAGAGGTACACCTTCCAATAAGGGGAAAAATGTAAATGATTTGGAGTGGTCTAGTAAAAGCCCAGACATTAATCTAATTGAGAATCTGATTGAAGTTGTCCAGGGACAGAATTTGACTTGTCAGGTGTCTCACTATAGTCCCTGGCCAACTTTAGCCAAATATGTTTCACTCTGAAACGTAGCAGAATTTTAGAGAAAAAAGTTTTAGCAATGGTTAAGGCAGGCTGCGATTCATGCTGCCCGTGGTTCAAGCGACATGACCCGAATGACAGTTTCCCTTTAAGCAATTAGTTAGTATTAAAATATATTATATTAAATGGTAACTAACAAATGATGAGACAGAAGAAAATAAAGTGCAGGGTTTCCTGAACATTACCAGTTAACAGCGCTGAGTATGTATCTATACAGTATTAAAATAACAGCCTCTGCCTATTCTTGTATGAAAGTAAAATTAATAAACTTACCCAGCAAATGCAGATTGGTCTCCAGGCGAACTGCAGATTGAAACAGTAGCTCTTCACGATTCTCTAATGAGGATTCTGCTTGTAAATGAAATTTCAACCAACAGGCGTACTCCTCCTTACTGAGAACCTGGAAGAAAGTAATTTAAAATGTGTATTATTTATGGGCTATAATCTCCAAAGTAAACTCTACTTGGATAATATATGGTTTGTGTTTAGACAGCACAGAATAAGATGACACTAAGATGGATTAACAACATGTTTAGATTCCGCTATCTGCACAAGGCCATTTTATTCTAACTGAGATAGAAGATGTTCCTGACAAACTATTTTTGTAAACTCACAAGTAACCACATGTATACAAGATGACGAGATAAATGCACCTTCTGGTGAAATAATATTGGCAGTAAATCTGATAAAAAGCCAAGAAACCACGTTTTATAGGAAATAAAGAATGGGGATTTCTAATAGAAACCTTGACTGGCTGGTGGATACGCTATAAAGAAAGTGCCCCCCAGGGAGAAAGAGGTGGCAGAAAACCCGAAAGTATGGATTTATCTGTATACTAGAGCCAATAACATTATTCTATGCCAAAGAACAAGAATACAACATACAGTGGTCAGTATAAATGAGTACACCCCCTTTGAAAATTAACATTTAAATTAACATCTCACTGAATACAAGAACAATTTCCAACATTTTGATTTGGTTTAACCCCCGGAGCTTTTTTCATTTTTCGCTCCCCTTCTTTCCAGAGCCATAACTTTTTTTATTTTTCCGTCAATATGGCCATGTGAGGGCTTATTATTTGTGGGACGAGTTGTACTTTTGAATGATACCATTGGTTTTACCATGTCGTGTAACAGAAAACGGGAAAAAAATCCAAGTGCGATGAAATTGCAAAAAAGTGCAATCCCACACTTGTTTTTATTTTTGCTTTTTTGCTAGGTTTACTAAATGCTAAAACCGACCTGCCATTATGATTCTCCAGGCCATTACGAGTTCATAAAACATAGGTTCTCTTTTATCTAAGTGGTAAAAAAAAAATCCAAATTTTGCGGAAAATTTAAAAAAAAAAAAAAATTGTGCAATTTTCCGATACCGGTAGCGCCTCCATTTTTTGTGATCTGGGGTCAGGTGAGGGCTTATATTTTGCGTGCCGAGCGGATGTTTTTAATGATAGCACTTTTGTGCAGATACTATCTTTTGATCGCCCGTTATTGCATTTTGATGCAATGTAGCAGTGACCAAAAAAACGTAGTTTTGGTGTTTTGATTTTTTTTTCTCGCTGCGCCGTTTAGCGATCAGGTTAATCCTTTTTTTTTTTTTTTTTTATTCATAGATCGGGTGATTCTGAACTCTGCGATACCAAATATGTGTAGGTTTTTTTTTTTTAATTGTTTTATGTTGATTGGGGCGAAAGGGGGGTGATTTGACCTTTTATATTTTTTTTATATTTTTAACACTTTTTTTTTTTATTTTGGCATGCTTCAATAGCCTCCATAGGAGACTAGAAGCATCCACTACTCCACCGCCTCTGCTACATAGAGGTGATGCACAGATCACCTCTATGCAGCAGAATTACAGGCTTGCTACGAGCACCGACCACAGGGTGGCGCTCATAGCAATCTGCCATCAACAACTATAGAGGTCTCGAGCAGACCTCTGGTTGTGATGGCAACACACCGATGACCCCTGATCATGCGACGGGGGGGGGGGTCAGCGGTGCACGTATTTACAGCCGTGCGGCCGGCAGCGCTTGTTAAATGCCGTTGTCAGAGTTTGACAGCAGCATTTAACTAGTTAATTGGCGCAGGTGGATTGCGATTCTGCCCACGCCCATTGCGGGCACATGTCAGCTGTTGAAAACAGCTGACATGTCGCGGCTTTGAGGTGGGCTGCCGGCCGAAGCCCACCTCAAAGCGGGGGATACTGCCAGGTGACATACAATTCCGTCAGCTGACAGAAAGGGGTTAATAGAACTTTTTTTTATCCCATAACAAAGTAAGGTTAATAATAAAACTTTCATAACAAGATCTTCAGTTTCTTCAAATTAGTTGATGCATAAATTAATACACCACACATCAAAAACTACCACATCTAGTATTTTGTAAGACCTTCATGATTTTTAAGGATAGCATGAAGTTTTTTAGGGATAGAATGAACAAGTTGGTGACTTATTGCAACATCAATCTTTTTCCATTCTTGAAGACTGACCTCTTTTAGAGCCTGGATGCTGGATGAAGTGATGCCCAACTTGTCTCTTTAGTGTTCCCCGTAGGTGTTCCATTGATTTCAGATCAGGAGACATACTTGGCCACTGAATCACTTTCACCCTCTTCTTCAGAAATGCAACAGATATCAGTTTTGCAGAATTATGTTGGAAAAGTACACATGTACCAAGGGCATGAAAGCGATGGTGGCATCTTCTATTTCAATATGGAGCAGTACATTCATGATGCTATCAATGAAATGTAGTTCCCGACACAAGAAGCACTCAACAGCCCAACATAAGGATCCCGCCATCACCATGTTTCAATGTAGGCACCATGTATTTAGAAAAATGCAGAGTACCTAAAGTGAAACAGGGTGATGGCATTGTCCTTATGTAGGCGTGTTGAGTGCTCCTGGTGTCAGGGAGCTACCGTATATTTCATTGATGGTACCATGAATTCACAGATGTACTGCTCTATATTGGAAAACAAGATGCTACCATTGCTTGGCCTTGGAAAACATGCACTTTTACAACATAACACATCTGTTGTATTTCTGAGGCTGATACACACACACGCTTAGTGATTGGCTGGGGCTAAGTGGAGTGGGTGTGGCTGATACACATTTTTGCATATATAGATTTATTTTTAGAGCACCATTGATTCCATGGTAATGTACATGAGAAGGGGTTACATACAGGTACAGATGGGAGAGGGCCCTGCCCTTACCAGCTTACATTCTACCGGGTATTATTACTTTCATTTACTTAAACAAACTCAGTACTGTCATAATTTTGACAATTTTTCTTGCATGAGATATTGATTAAAATCTTATAGTAGAGGAGAAGGAATTAGAAGAAACACAAAACGCAAGAATTTGCATTATTAATGTGGTAATACAAAAATATGTGATCTATCAGGTCACTGCTCTGAACATTTTTGTAAATAGTAAAAGAGGGGCTTGAACAATTACCGGTGCTAGACACAAACTAATCTGCATGGCAAAGACTGACCGTCACTGCCTAACAGAGACCAGGGGTGAATAGGTGCGCACGAAGAGTAGTCACATCCATATATAACAAAGTTCTAGGCTGATGGCCTACATATATTGTCTAGAGCAGTAATGCAATCACATATTTCATGTTTGCATGCTATAGTGTTACAGACTGCAATCTCCCTCAATGACAGAATTACAGTATCATGTTCTGCTGCTCTGGGCTGAACCACAGCTGCAGAGGCATAAGAAAACAACCAATAGATTTTCTTTTGGTTGACATTCTACAGAGATCATTATGAAGGAAGGCAGAAGAGATGAGCAGTGGTCATCACCCACTGTCAGGCGTTTCACAATGGCATGACTGCTAAGTGATCTCTACTGAACAGCATTAGTCTATTACTAAACATAGTGGTCAGAGTGATAACTGCAAAAATTTTTAAATATTTTGAACATAAAAACTTGATTTAAAACAGAGCATTTTCTGATGACACATTCCCTTTAAACTGACGAATAAACACAACAAACACAATCAATATTCTCTGCTGAGAGACAGCAAAATTAATAGTAATAATAAAGAACACTTACTCGTTTTGCAATACACAAAGTACGTAATCCATCAACTGCATAACAGTTCAAGTAGTTTTGAGTTTTGGCTTGTATTCTTCTTTGGTACTTTCCCACAGAGCTCCCTAAATGAAAAAATAGACAGGTCAGTAAACTGTTAAACTAGAGTTTCCCAGGAAGGCAACATGATGAACACTGTAGGCCAATCTGATGTGTAATGTATGGGGGCGCTTTGTGGGTATCATAGTTTCTCTCTCTCCATCACCGGTAGCAGACATATCCTATCTTTAGAAGGGAATCTGCAGTCAAATTGGTATACTTTTATTGCTTACATCATGTCCATCTATCACTGTTCAGTGTGCAGTCCCTCACACCAGGCCCTGTCCCTAGTGGGGCTTGTAGGCCACTCAAGAACAACACTACTGGACAGTGTCCCAATTAATGCTACCCATACACATTAGCTTGCCACCAAAAGCCATCTCCGAGTCTCCCATACACATGCATGATCTCCTCAGCTGAGCATGCATGAGATCTCAGTAGAAAAAGAGGAAAGTAATGCTGGATTTACAATACACTAGCCGAACAACGGCACACAATGATCTCTGGTCAGTTATTTGTTAGCTGATCGTCGATCACTTAATAGACTAACTAGACACTGAAAAATTGTGCCACAACAAAATAATATGTATGGCGAACCATACATAGTGGTTTAGACAGAACATTTAGAGTTCTTTTACAGAAACCAGCATAAAAGAATGGCGTACCTAAGAGTACGGATATCAACTTTATGACAGCTTGTAGTGTGGACACAGTTAAAAGGGTTGTCCGATGAAAAGAAAGAATCACTTATCCATAGGAAAGGTGGCAACCTAAAGATTGGTGCCGATATTCATAACAAGGGACTTTTATCCCCATTAGAATGGAACAATAGTGCCATGCTCTTCTCCTCTGTTTATTCCTTATGGAACTGCAGAGCGCTATGGTCGGCTTTTTCTGGCAGTCCACATAGAGAAGGACGATCATGCTCACGGCTGTTCCATTCCAATGGGGATAAAAGTGCTTCACTCTTGTGATCAAAGGGGTTGTTTGGTAAAAAGAAGTTACCAGTAGTCTCATCTTCGGAAATGTCACTGCCCTATACTTGTGGAAAAGCTCTACTGGCTTAGGAGTGTCAAATAATATGATCAATATAAAATCAAAATAAAGAATGGATATTTCTACAAACAAGTAGCAGCTGCCTAGTCTTTCATAAAGGTGGGACAAAAAAGACTGCAGTGTTTCTTGTTCTGAGGGCAGAACGGTGATGAGCTGCAGCTTTGAGGCATAGCCAGATATCCATCTGTGTAACTGCTTTCTTTTCTACTATTTTTTATACATCTTTCATTTAGTAGTTTGGAAATATGATTTAGACATTCAGTAAACGATCCCCTTAGTGGGCAGCCTTGAATATCTGCTAGGTATCTTGCACATGATTTATGTTCCTCTGTGCAGACGATCAACAAACTGAATGTAGATTTGGAGTGTTCGGGACTTTGGCTATGTGTAGCCAACCTGACAGGTACCAGCACTACTGATCTGATCCACTGCTTTTAGAAATAGGTCTCTAACAGCTGCGCTATGTAAGGGGTACGCGTCTTAAGACCCAATTATCGATGGGAAGTCAAATCAACTGCTTGTTTGCTTATCAAAATGATTAGTCTTGTGAACCATCACATGAAATAAATCAGATTAATACGGCCACACTGGTCATGTATGGTGGCTTTATGCAAGACTTAAGGTACCGTCACATTAAGCGACGCTGCAGCGATATAGACAACAATGCCGATCGCTGCAGCGTCGCTGTTTCGTCGTTGTGTGGTCGCTGGAGAGCTGTCACACAGACAGCTCTCCAGCGACCAACGATGCCGAAGTCCCCGGGTAACTAGGGTAAACATCGGGTTACTAAGTGCAGGGCCGCACTTAGTAACCCGATGTTTACCCTGGTTACCAGTGTAAATGTAAAAAAAAAAAAAAAACACTACATACTTACATCCCGGTGTTTGTCGCGTCCCTCGGCGTCAGCTTCCCTGCACTGTGTAAGCGCCGGCCCTAAAGCAGAGCGGTGATGTCACCGCTGTGCTCTGCTTTACGGCCGGCCGGCGCTGACACAGTGCAGGGAAGCGGACGCCGGGGGACGCGACAGACACCGGAATGTAAGTATGTAGTGTTTGGTTTTTTTGACATTTACAATGGTAACCAGGGTAAATATTGGGTTACTAAGCGCGGCCCTGCGCTTAGCAACCCGATGTTTACCCTGGTTACCAGTGAAGACATCACTGAATCCGCGTCACACACGCCGATTCAGCGATGTCAGCGGGTGATCCAGCGACGAAATAAGGTGCTGGCCTTCTAGCTCCGACCAACGATGTCACAGCAGGATCCTGATCGCTGCTGCGTGTCAAACACAACGATATCGCTATCCAGGACGCTGCAACGTCACGGATCGCTATCGTTATCGTTGTTAAGTTGTTCAGTGTGAAGGTACCTTTAGACTGAACACATTTTCAAATTTGTACTTTTACTTTTTCAAGTATTGGCGAGATGAATATAAAATATAGCAATGAGCAGCCATATCTAACTTTGGGGACCTGACTGATAACTTGAGACGGAAACCATCCATTTAAATGTTATATTTTAACCCCTTCATGACCCAGCCTATTTTGACCTTAATGACCTGGCCATTTTTTGCAATTCTGACCAGTGTCCCTTTATGAGGTAATAACTCAGGAATGCTTCAACGGATCCTAGCGATTCTGAGACTGTTTTTTCGTGACATATTGGGCTTCATGTTAGTGGTAAATTTAGGTCAATAATTTCTGCGATTTTCACATTTTGAATTTTTATTCTGTTAAACCAGAGAGTTATGTGACACAAAATAGTTAATAAATAACATTTCCCACATGTCTACTTTACATCAGCACAATTTTGGAAACAAAATTTTTTTTTTAGTTATAAGGGTTCAAATTTGACCAGTGATTTCTCATTTTTACAACAAAATTTACAAAACCATTTTTTTTAGGGACCACCTCACATTTGAAGTCAGTTTGAGGGTTCTATATGGCTGAAAATACCCAAAAGTGACACCATTCTAAAAACTACACCCCTCAAGGTGCTCAAAACCACATTCAAGAAGTTTGTTAACCCTTCAGGTGTTTGACAGCAGCAGAAGCATCATGGAAGGAAAAAAATGAACATTTAACTTTTTAGTTACAAAAATGATTTTTAGCAACAATTTTTTTATTTTCCCAAGGGTAAAAGGAGAAACTGAACCACGAAAGTTGTTGTTCAATTTGTTCTGAGTACGCTGATACCTCATATGTGGGGGTAAACCAATGTTTGGGCGCACGACAGAGCTCGGAAGGGAAGGAGCGCCATTTGACTTTTTGAATGAAAATTTGGCTCCAATCTTTAGCGGACACCATGTCGCGTTTGGAGAGCCCCCGTGTGCCTAAACATTGGAGCTCCCCCACAAGTGACCCCATTTTGGAAACTAGACGCCCCAAGGAACTTATCTAGATGCATATTGAGCACTTTAAACCCCCAGGTGCTTCACAAATTGATCCGTAAAAATGAAAAAGTACTTTTTTTTTTTTTCAGAAAAAAATTCTTTTGGCCTCATTTTTTTCATTTTCACATGGGCAACAGGATAAAATGGATCCTAAAATTTGTTGGGCAATTTCTCCTGAGTACGCAGATACCTCATATGTGGGGGTAAACCACTGTTTGGGTGCACGGCAAGGCTCGGAAGGGAAGGCGTGCCATTTGACTTTTTGATTGGAAAATTAGCTCCAATCATTAGCGGATACCATGTCGCGTTTGGAGAGCCCCTGTGTGCCTAAACATTGGAGCTCCCCCACAAGTGACCCCATTTTGGAAACTAGACCCCCCAAGGAACTTATCTAGATGCATAGTGGGCACTTTAAACCCCCAGGTGCTTCACAGAAGTTTATAACGCAGAGCCGTGAAAATAAAAAATAATTTTTCTTTCCTCAAAAATGATTTTTTAGTGCAACCCTACCCCTAACCCTAATGGAAAAACAAAAATAAATATATTTTCTGCATTTTATTGTCCCTACCTATGGGGGTGATAAAGGGGGGGTTTATTTACTATTTTTTTTATTTTGATTGCTGTGATAAGTTCTATCACAGCGATCAAAATGTACAGGGAACGAATCTGCCGACACTGCGCATGCGCCCGCCATTTTCCAAGATGGCGGCGCCCATGCGAGAAGACCGAGGACACCGGGAGGGACACCGGGACTAGGTAAGTATGGGGGGGTGCGATCGGACAGCGGGGGGGGGGGGGGCTTAGGGGAGGACGGGGGAGGGGCGGAGGGGAGAGGAAGGCGCTTAGGACAGGACGGAGGGGTAGGGAACAATGACGGCGGCTGCAGATCGCCGCCGTCAGTCGTGGGGGGGCCAGATCGGGGTCTCCAGCCATGGCCGGATTGTAATATTTCACCAATTTTCATAGGTGAAATATTACAGATTTCTCTGATTGGCTGTTTCACTTTCAACAGCCAATCAGAGTGATCGTAGCCACGGGGGGGGGCGAAGCCACCCCCCCATAGGCTGAATTATCACTCCCCCTGTCCCTGCAGGTCGGGTGAAATTGGAGTTACCCCTTTCACCCGGCCTGCAGGAACGCGATCATTCTGTGACACAGAATATGCGTCACAGGTCGGATTGGCACCGACTTTCATGACGCATACGCTGTGTCACAGGTCGGGAAGGGGTTAAGACATACCAAGGTTGCTTTAAATCAAGATGCCCATATAGTTGTCCCTTAAGGTGGAAAACTGATCAGAAAGACTATCATCAAGCCAAATGTGGCATGCAGACCTCACAGAATGATGTACACTTGAATCTTTTATTTCGCCAATTTATTGGAAATCTCGAAGTTACGGTTCAGTGAAGAACATGCATTTTTGTTAAACAAAACTATTGCAGTTATTTTTAGCCATAAAATACCATTTGATACCATCTGCTTTGGCTCTCTGTACTGGGAACAGGTTCAAAAAGTAATCCCATGTGACCCGGGGCCCGAAACGCATGTGCAGCTAGGAGAGACTCTCTCGAATACGAGAGTTCTCATTAGAATGTCTTGAATACACGAAAAGCAGCCATCTGAAACTACAGACATACATACCTGCACAAATCCTCCTTACATATGTGCAGTCAAGTCTTAGGAAGCAATGCAGCTGCTTTTTATAAACATTTCTAGCAATATGCCCCCTCCCCACATACAGCAATGTAACATTATGGGAGCATGCTCTGCACAATCCTGGAACATGATTATTAAGATTTGTATCGACCATTACGAGCACATGAGTGAGGGACATCTCATTCTGCCCTTTATGCCCTTGGGACACACAGCATGCACTACTTTAACATCCTACTCATTCTGAAGAGCTCGTACATTATTTCTATATAATGTATATCCATGTCAGTAACAAATATATGAGGCACTCATACCAAGAGCAGACACCTTGTACATCGATAACATGCTTGGCAGTGACCCGAACGTCACATTATTTTAGAGTGTGTTCCATAATTCATAAGCTAGTGGCATTCTCTGATCCATTTAAAGCACAGAGTTCATTTCGGATCGGTACTTTTTATAAAACACCATAGGAATCACTTAACATATTAGTTTTTAACTCCCTTAGGTGGCAGCTTTTTGGGGCCTTAAGAATGCAGCGATTTTTGTGCATCACATCACTCGGAGAGACATACGCTCACTTAATTTATCCCCACTAATGTAGCCTGATTCAGGGTTACATTCACAAGGAATATATTTGCTGGAAATTTGCGCAATAAATTGTGCAAATGCAAACAGCAATTGAATTGTTTTTTTCTATGGTGGTCAACTGTGGAGGACACATAACTATACGTTATCATGGCTGCAACAATACTAAGTATTTTTCGCTTAAAGCGAACCAGTCAGCAGGATTTTGATAAGTAACCTACATACATTGTCAGGTTGGCGCCATTATACTGATTAAAATGATACCTGGGATGAAGAAATCCGTCTTGTGGTTCTTGTGTAATCAGTGTTAGAAATTTTCAATAAATGATATGCCCGTGCTCCGGGGCAGGACTGTAGGCAGAGTCTTATCTTTCTGGTCTAAGCCAGAGAACCCAAGGAGAGACCTGCTCACAGGCCGCCCCAAAGCACAAACATTTTCCTCATCATAGAGAAAGAGAAAGAGACCGACTGTTTGTCTTGCTTACACAGCATCAGTTATGTAGCTGTGAGGAGAAACACAGTAATAAAGTCACTATAGTAATTAAAAAGGTAATATAAAAAAAGAAATAAGGATCAGACGGTTTCACTGTCAAATCTGGCTAAAACTAAATAAATACAGTAAAATTCTGGTATAATGTAGATGAACTGAATTAAAAAAATAAATAAAAAAAAACGCTAGGTGAAGGGTAAAGTCAGACTTAGACTGTAGACTTTTCAAATAGACAACTAGCGCCAACCCTCTTCATATAATATAGTGGTCTCCCAGTAACTGAATTGTAGTTTTACAACAGCTGAAGAGATGGAGAACACGGCTATTATATACAAGTAATGTTATGTCTTACCTTTAGACCTTGATTCTACGAGATCAAGAACAACGGAGTCCGCCCCTTTAGTGTAAACAACAATTTCGTCTGTAACTGGATGTCTAACCACAACAGACATTCTTTTCCTGGTTGAGTCAAATCCCAGCGTATGCAAGAGTTCAAAGTTTAATCTCCCCAAATGGGGCAATTCCACCGTTACTTGGTCAGACAATCTACCAACCAGAGAAAAATTATATGCCCTGGCTGCATATACAAGTGCAGCTTCATCAGGACTCTCTGCCTCGTAGCGCAACTCGCATTCATGTCCATCATCTGATAGTTTACTGCCCTGTTGAGAAGTCTGACCACTTAAAGTGATCTGTGGAGAGCAGGACAATTTTCCTTCCAGCTTCATAAAATTGCCCTCGGTTGAGGTTGAGGATAAGATACTTGATCCAATTCTTTGCATTGATTTGCTAGTCGAAAGACTCGAAGAACTGCTGCTATTTGATCCAGAAGTTAGCCTGCTGGGTGTAAATCTCCGGATGAAGTCTTCAATGGTTTTAACTGGAGATTTCAGTTCAAATCGAACCCTTACCTAAAAATGTAATATATACATTTTAGTGTTTAGCAATAGTTTTAGATTCTGGACATTCACTGTGATTTATAGGAAGGAGTGGTTTTCATAAAAAAAACAAACAAATATATGCTCTATTTGAAATTATGACTGTCAGATGTAAGACTAGTTACTAGTGATGAGCGAATATACTTGTTACTTGAGATTTCTCGAGCATGCTCGGGGGTCCTCCGAGTATTTTTTAGTGCTCCGAGTTTTAGTTTTTCTTGCCGCAGCTGAATGACTTACATCTGTTAGCCAGCATAAGTACATGTGGGGGTTCCCTAGCAACCAGGCAACCGCCACATGTACTATGCTGGCTAACAGATGTAAATCATTCAGCTGCGGCAAGAAAAACAAAATCTCCGAGCACTAAAAAATACTCGGAGGACCCCCGAGCATGCTCGAGAAATCTCAAGTAACGAGTATATTCGCTCATCACTACTAGTTACTACTGTGGCAGACTAGCGGCATCCGTGTATTAAATGGTCAGACTTAAAAAAAATGAAAGGTCACTTGAAGGTCCTACTAGAATGACACCTAATCAAGAGTTAGAAAAGGCAGACCCAAGTGCTTAGTCAATTGCTGGACTAGCTAACGCTTAGAAAGAGGTTGCCTGTCAAAGTTCCTAGATCAAAGTGTATGCACAGTTCTCCTCTCTGCTATAGCGGCTCCACTACTGCAGTAGAGAGGAGAGCGATGTGTGAGTGCACGCTCTTCTTGTGGAGTGTAGGCACTGGCTTTCTTCTGAGCCAACACTGGCTCTAGGTCAGTGTTTCCCAAACTCCAGTCCTCATAGCCCTCCACAGGTCAGGTTTTCAGGATTTCCATAGTATTGCATGGGTGAGAGAATCCCTAATGACATGATGCTACTTCCATCACCTGATCCTGAGAACATGACCTGTGGGGGGCGTGAGGACACGGTTCTAGGCAAACCAGCGCTGTCAATCACCAGAGACAACGGAGGGGCAGATTTGTACAACGGGCATGATTTTTATAAAACGTTTATAATTTTATTATTTTTTATTATTATAGCGCCATTTATTCCATGGCGCTTTATATGTGAGGTGGGGTATACATAATAAAAAACAACTAAATAATCTTAATCAATACAAGTCACGACTGGTACATGAGGAGAGAGGACCCTGCCCGCGAAAGCTCACAATCTACAAGGGATGGGGGAGGATACAGTAGGCGAGGGTAGAGCTGGTCGTGCAGCGGTTTGGTCGATTGGCGATTACTGCAGATTGTAGGCTTGTCGGAAGAGGTGGGTCTTCAGGTTCTTTTCTATATAACTCATTAGTTTACAATTGTTTTAAAATATATGTTATTGTAAGATCTGCTTCAACAGATACTATCAATAATGGCCCAATAGGCACATATGAGGGGGAAATAACACAAATTTGGATTTAATATCCAAAAGTAAGGTAGGAAGTGTAAAATGAAATGTCTTATACAATCTACACTACTGCACCCAGCAAACCTTGGGACAGGAGGTATGCTATAAAATTAACCCTTTCTAATTGGTACCTACTGACACAGTAAAGTGAACCTTAAAAGGGTTCTCCACAGCTTTGATATTGACAACTTATCCTTTGGACATACAAAAAAACCAGCAATATATCAATGGATACATATACTAAACTCAAATTAATCATAAATAAATTAAGAGAATCAGAGTTTTTTTCATATATAAAAAATTGTAATTTTTATTGTTACATATAGTATTAACAATTAATCATTATATTACGTACAAAAGACAATCTGTCCATATGGAAAGGAAGATGATCCAACTAGGTGATAAATCCAGTGAAAAATGCTACAACACAGGACTGACTATATATGCGGCTTCTAGCTAATTACCAACAGCCCTATAGGCATAATCTAAACCAGTCTTTTCTGAATAAGAGCGATAGCACCTGATATGTGTCAATAATAATTGCGTTATAAAAATAATTGCACTAATTCAATGACTTATAGGTGTCGCATCATATTCAGAGTGAGATTACACATATAGATATGAAAAAAATAGGGGTTAATTACCCATAATATCACAATGTCAGATCTGGGAGCGTTTGATAAAAGCGCTACAACACAAAACTGACTATATGTTATCACTTCTAGCAAATTGCCAAAGAAGTCCTATCAACATATATAAGGTAATCCTAAATAAATCCTCTCTGAATGAGAGCGACAGAACATGGTATATATCGGTAATGGTCACACTATTAAGGTGACTGCACTGGTTCAATGACCTATGAGCGTCGCATCTCATTTAGAAGTAAACCGCATGTAAACTTCTAACAAAATATAAAGGTTAATTACCCATTTTATCAGATAGTCAGACCTGGGAGCGTTCACGCCCCCTTGAGGAAGCGAGAGGCTATTTTCTCGCGAAACGCGCGTCGGGGAACAGTGAACGCTCCCAGGTCTGACTATCTGATAAAATGGGTAATTAACCTTTATATTTTGTTAGATGTTTACATGCGGTTTACTTCTAAATGAGATGCGACGCTCATAGGTCATTGAACCAGTGCAGTCACCTTAATAGTGTGACCATTACCGATATATACCATGTTCTGTCGCTCTCATTCAGAGAGGATTTATTTAGGATTACCTTATATATGTTGATAGGACTTCTTTGGCAATTTGCTAGAAGTGATAACATATAGTCAGTTTTGTGTTGTAGCGCTTTTATCAAACGCTCCCAGATCTGACATTGTGATATTATGGGTAATTAACCCCTATTTTTTTCATATCTATATGTGTAATCTCACTCTGAATATGATGCGACACCTATAAGTCATTGAATTAGTGCAATTATTTTTATAACGCAATTATTATTGACACATATCAGGTGCTATCGCTCTTATTCAGAAAAGACTGGTTTAGATTATGCCTATAGGGCTGTTGGTAATTAGCTAGAAGCCGCATATATAGTCAGTCCTGTGTTGTAGCATTTTTCACTGGATTTATCACCTAGTTGGATCATCTTCCTTTCCATATGGACAGATTGTCTTTTGTACGTAATATAATGATTAATTGTTAATACTATATGTAACAATAAAAATTACAATTTTTTATATATGAAAAAAACTCTGATTCTCTTAATTTATTTATCCTTTGGACAGGTCGTCAATGTCAAATCCAAGACCATGCACTTCCACAGATCAGCTGATATCTGGTCTGGCAGCTTTTAAACAGTGCAAGAAGTGGAACATAGCCATAACTGTTTAGTGGCTGCTGCTGGGTACTGCAGATCATGTCCGCTGCCAGAGCAGATAACAGCAGATTGGTGGGGGTGTCGAGTGCCTGAAACCCCACAGATTCACTTTAGTGCAGATATTATTGTGCCGGGGCTGAACTTGCAGGAATAAAGACTCCTTCACTAAAGGGAATTGCAGTCTTGATTTTTTTTCCCTCCAGCCAGGGATTCTAAAGCTCTTAGAGGTGTTGTGTCCTTACAAAACCACCCCAGGCGAGCACTACTGTCACTCTCACCCTCTCTTATTTATCTTGCGGTATTGCCCTATTGTGCCCTTCTGTCCCTACCAGACCTCTCTAGTCCCACGGATGTAATATTGAGGACTTAAGGATAGGTCATAAATATGAAAATGGTGGAACACCTCTAATCTTTTTAATGACCTTTTCCAACTGAAAAATATTAGCTTACAGAAAACTATTTTAATCATCCTCCCATCAGTAATACTGAAAATCACTTGAAAGCTAATATATGAGAAATTTTCCATGTTCCCCACTCTTAAAAAAAGAACCTACAGTCATGGCCAAAAGTTTTCAGACTTACAAATGTTGGTATTCCGTTTGCATTTTCAGAGTTTTAAAATTCTTTAGTCAATTTTAAGGTTATTGAAGTACAATTATAAAGTATTACATAGGTTTTTAAAACTTTTATTGATAAACACATCAAGTTTGTGCAAAGACAAAATATTTATAGTATTGATCCTTATTTTTGATTACTTCTGCAATTGGCTTGTGATATATCAGCTTCTCAGTCAAATCCTGACTCATGGCAACCTGCTGTTGCCTAATCCGTGCTTGGAGTTTATCATAAGTTTTGAGGATTGACCACATGTTCTCAATGATTGAGACCTAGGGCGTTTCCTGACCATGGATCCAAAATGTCAATGTTTTGTTCATCAAAAGACTTAATTATCAGTTTGGCCTTGTGATGTGATCAGTCATGCTAGAAAAAGCATTGTTCCTTTAAAAGGAACTTTATTATCACAAACTACTATCCTCTGAGTGCCAAGTTTATTCTATACTGTACACTACAAAAACTAAAGCAGCAAATCTAAATCCGTTTCAAAACCTTTGGCCATAAACATATAAAAACGTTTTGGTATGAAGGTTTAACCACACAGCCGAGACAAATAGGTACATTCATCACGTACTGCCACATGTACCTTTTGTCTTGGTTGGTTTGGTGCGGTTACAACTACGGTGTTGCAAATAGTCAAGGCAACGAAAAAGTCAAGTACATCCATCAGTTCTGGTGTTGATTGGGAAAATAGATCTTCATGGTTTCGCATGATTTTCAAGGCTTTCGTACAATCATTGACTTTTTCTAGTAGCTTTGGGTCAGGGGTGATATCTTTTTCCTAAAGAGAGAGTATAAAAGAAAATATGAAAGCAAAATGTATGATGGTGTATTTAAATTGTGCCCAGCAATTACATACAAACAAAGATGGACATTTTCTTTAGAAAGCACTGACCATGGGACTACTGAATGCAGTGTGCTTGGAGAGGATGCTAGCTTTCATAACTTCAGCTCGGCTGCCTGTACGCCGGTGAGTCTTAGTACTTTGGCTCCTATGGATCACTTTAACACTATGATGACTGTCACTGCTATCTCTTCGTGGGAGAGTTCCTGATTTTGGCACAATGTCCTCTTCTTCCGACTCTACTTCCTGATAGGCTGCTAAACGCTTTGCTGTAGATCAAATTTTAAAAATTATAAATGCCACAGGACGTGTAAAAAATGAAATCTTCTATATGCATCTTAGCAAACTGTGCAAGGGGAGACATTTTCAATTAACATTACAGAAAACAAGCTAGCCACAAATAGCAAAACTAAAGGGTCAAAGCTTCTTGTCATCCTTCTCTATTTAATGCTGCTACATTCATCTACAAACCAAAATCATTTATTTCTTGGCACTTCTTGCTTTTTATCAGATCCACCATAAACATGTATAAACCAAACATTACAACCAAAATTTACCTGGTCTTTTCTATTTGCGACTATAACATGGAGGTCTTGTATCAGACTTTTCCGGATGGAGGGCAACAAATGTCACTTCAGAACTTTAGCAAATGAAATATCTCAGTGGCAATTCATACAGAAAAAGTTCTGGAGTGGGACACCATTTCATTGGAGAATTAAAAGCTGCTGACAGATGGGTGTCAAAGTAATGCACTTTTCATTGCAGAAATATTTATCGCCGCCGCAGCAGCAGGGTCTAATAATAATGCTCCGAGCAAGCTCTGCCATACCCTGGCAGACAGAAAAAAGTTAAACAGATGCCCATCTCACAGGGCGCTGGAGTGTATATGGGAGAACTAACAGCTGAAACATTATATTCACAGATGGCTTTGTTTTGTAGTTATCAGGGCTGCTCAGGTAGCTAAATATGCATTTTTCTACAAGCTGCATCCCTAAAGTGAGCAGGGAAATTAAGGCGTTTGTCATTAGGGCAGCCTAAGGCCTTTCTACTTTTATACTGTGCTACATTTATGCTAAGGATCTCTTATAACTTCCAAGGAAAACTTGTCTTAAAGCACTAGTAATGAATATAACAAGTATGCAGACAAGAGCAGCTTTTAATTCTTAGTATGAAGTGCAGTTTGACCTAAAAGGACTGCAAGTGGCTCATTTTCAAAATTGGAATTAAGCATGCACCAAGGTTCAAAGCAGGTCTTATATGATAGGAAACCATGTAAGCCTAAAAAGGTAGAAACAGAAGATCATGAGATTTACTGACAAAATATGACTAATGTGAGGAGCATGAATGGATCAGTGGTAGAGCATCCATATTGCCATTTCATCCCAAGTCTATGAGAGTGATGGTAGGAGACATACAGAATGCAGATACAAGACAACATATTTTACAAAGCGGTGCACACACAACAATAGCCCATATAATTTCCTGTTACCATTGAGACTAAATCTAACTTCCGCACAGTACAGTGTGCTCACCATTAGCATCATGGGAATATTCTACTCCGGACACTGTGCATCTTCTAAACACCATTTTATTCTCCGTTAGCGTTCCAGTTTTATCGGAGAAGATGTACTGTATCTGACCCAAATCTTCAGTGATGTTTAGAGCTCGACACTGAAGACGAGAGTCAGTTTCTTCGTCATACAAGTCTTTATCTTGGTGAATAAAATATACTTGGCAGATTTTAACAATTTCAATCGAAACATAAAGAGAAACTGGAATAAGCACCTGTCAAAGGGGAAAAAAATAAAAAGTAAGGAAAGGTTAATTTCTGAAGAATAAACTAGAAGCATCCTGAAATAGCACCTAGCAATAGCTCTGCTTCTAAATGTCAGTTCAGTTGTTTGGTTTTTTAACGCATGCAAATAAACGCATTCAGAGTAATGGCACTTCAGTTTTCATAGGGTAGTACGTTACATAGTATAGCCAGCGTGCATCAGGTCATATATTAGGAGCCTGAGACATGCCTGCCAGATTATAGCTACACACATAAATTTACATTTCTGCCAAAACAGAAAGGTCATCTTTACTACCTGTACTATTTGCCATTTTGTCTCCTGAACTATTCAAGAGGTTCAGGTTTATGTAGTCTACTTATAGTTTGTGAATTATAAAAATTTCAATATAGCGCATGCTACTAATCAACATCTCAAAACTCTATTTCCATCTCTAAAAGCCTATTAGTAAGTATGCCAGGAAAAAACTCTTGATGTACACACTAAGCAAATCCATGGGACTCAAAGAAACACGTCAGCATGCCAAATAAATGGAAAATACCATGCAATGTTTGTTAGGATGTCACTATATGGCATCATTCATAGACATCCTCTTAATAGTTTTCATGACACATCAGCTAAACGAATCCCATAATAGCTTGTGTATTCATGAAAAATAAGCTTCAATGGCATGTTTTAATGATCATGACATTCAAGATTCAAGATTCAAAGAAGCTTTATTGGCAGGACCAAATACACATCAGTTTTGCCAAAGCAAGTGTATAAAGGCAATAGGGATAGGGACTGTGGGGATGTTGGGTAGGAGCTGTAGGGAAGGTGGATGGGGGCAGATCCAGGGTAGGGGCTATAGTCCATGGCATAGGGGAGGTGGATGGGGGCAGATCCAGGGTGGGGGCTATAGTCCATGGCATAGGGAAGGTGGATGGGGGCAGATCCATTGTGGGGACATTCACATCCAAAAAGAGAAAAAAAAAAAAACGAAAGAGCAAAGCCAATGCTTCCCACATATTGAAAACATGCACTCAGATGCCCTCCCAATAATTGTTGATTGCACCAAGTAAAAGTAGAAGCAATGAAGAAAAGAAAATAATTCTCTTTTCTTAGGGTTGGATGCTGATATTCATAGATCACATCCATTTTATTTTAATGGTACCATTTTGCTTTTAAAATGTGAAATATTGCGGCCTAAGGATAGTTAAAACTACATTGGTTACCTGTAAAACAATGATCATGGTGAAAAATAAATATACAGCTGAAAGAAGTGGCTTTACATAATTGCCATCGCTCCCGAGGACATCAAACACTGGTCTCTTTTCCCCATACTGGTATACCCAGAGCGCATGACCTAAAGGAGAGTAGAAAAGATATCACTGTACCTTTCAACCTTTAAACACTTTGACATCTGAAGGGTTGGACCCTCCATATAGAAGCCCATTTTTAAAGATCATGAGAACAAAACAATCAAATCTTTGTGGTTTGAGGTGAATAATTTACAGATCTAACACATATATCCAGTCATTAGATTTCATATTACATTGTTGGCCGCGTGGGCTCACAGGGGTTGGTGGAAAAGTAGAACCCAATGAATGTAACATATATTAATGAAGTTAGGATGCAGACAATGTATTTACCTGGGTGCATAACAAAAGACGTGGTGTACAAGCCTATGTGCCCTTTCTAACCTTTGCCTATGCTCATACAGTTTGTTTTTAGTGCAGATCCATTGCAAAATCCTACTGAAAAGCCCCTTCAAAAACTAATTCATTTCTAGCAGAAATCCACTTTGCTGTTCATATGAGGAGCTTTTTTCTTTTCTCCTGAAGACGTTTTGAAAAATCCCTGGTGAAAGAAAAACGCAGGTCACCTCTGACTAAATTCACTCTAAACGAAGCAGTGTCCAAAGGACGAAGAAAAAAAACAAACGCCTCTGCAGGGGGAAAAAAACCCTCGTCCAAAAAGAGTATGCATCTCCCGGACCCCCACTCCCCCAAATATTTCCCACTTGAAAAACTTCATAGCTTTACATGTTCTATACACTTGGGTATGGGCATATAGAGATAGATAACTGGAAAGCAACACCTTAGTTTAAGTCTATTCTGTACTTTCAGGAGAAGGCGTAGTAGAATACCTGCGTCTGCCTCTGCACCTACCACTCATCTCCATACAATTTTAAGAGCACTAACTGCCATGTTCCTCAGTAAAAATTAACCTGTAAATGGAGAATGAAGGATCAGTCTAGGAAGAGAAATAAACTAAAAAGTGTGTGATAAATTATGTTCATTATTTTTATATGTATTATTTTGAGGTTTTTTTTTTTTTAATAAAAATAAAAGACGGTTACTCTGTAAAAGTTATACAAAGTTGGTACGTCTCAAACTGGAAAGTCTGTAAGAATTGTGATTATGAATCATTAAAATATTTCACTTTTTTATGTAGAAATAGGTCCCGAGAGATATCAAAAAGAGATTTGGAAACAATACAGACAAGTGAGGCATCCGAGAGAAATAAAAAAAATAAATGAATGCGATACCTGAATGGTAAAACAAGTTAGGACAGGGTGCAATGCAATAAGGGAAACAATGCACTAATTACTTCATAGATCAAGTACCTGCACAGACATGGTCATAGCCATGAACTCATGGAACATGAAGAATGCCAAGCACGTGTTCATGAAAACCATAGCACGTTCACGAAACATGGACAGCTAGGTGACTAATACCTTAGTCTGCAGATAAACAACATTTAAGATTGATCGTATCATCCGCATCGTGAAGGATATTTTCATTAGGAGACACCAGCTTGAATAATGAATGTTCACAGAATATTCTTTGAAGAAACATTAATATTTTCATTATGAAATCCATGAGTCAGAAAGCCATACATCCACATTCCCAGGGCCGAGTCTATACTAGAGAATGCCATGGTTTCAGACGGCACGTTTCCAAAGCTAAATAAAGGAATGACGTCAACTCAACCAGTACTGAATGTATTAGAGCCAGCAGATTCTCGGTTTTTTGAGAGGATCGATGATGAAACCTCTGTGGCCAATTTCCATTCGGTTATTTTTTACTTAGTTTTTTCCTTCCCTTCCTCTAAGAGCCAGAACTTTTTTATTCATCTGTCCACAGACATACGAGAGGTTGGTTTTGCAGGACGAGTTGTACTTTTGAATGACACCATTTATTTTACCACATAGTGTACTGGAAAAGAGGGAAAAAATTCCAAGTGTGGTGAAATAGAGAAAAAAAAAATGCAATTCTGACATTGTTTGGGAATTGTTTTTACAACAGATTGTGTGATAACAATGACTGCGGTATGATTCTGCTGATCAGTATGAATACAGCAAATTTGGCCATTTTTTTTATTATTTTAGTGGTGAGGAAAAAAAATCAACTTTTTTAAAAGTTTTATTTTGTGTCTATTTGCAAACAATGTTTTTATTTTTGGTGAATGGAGCTGTGAGGGGTTTATTTTTCACAGGGCAAAACAATGTTTTTATTGACACCATTTTGGGGTACATATGACATTTTGATCACTTGTTATAGTCTTTGTTTTTGTAATGATCAATCAATGCAATTTTAGAGCTTTGAATTTTTATCCAGTTAACGGTGTTTAATAATCAGGTTAATTATTTTATATTTTGACAGATCAAACTTTTCTGGATGTGACGCTACTTGTATTTTTTTTATTTTTTCACTTTATTTTCAATGGGGGGTGGAAAGAAAGGTACGGTAATTTGGCAATGCATTTTTTCAAATTTTTTATGAAAGCTGTGTGTGTCACCCATGCATCCTGCCTATGATTTGGCACGGTTTCTATCAGAGCCAAATCATAATTTTCAAATAGTTGCCCAAAAGAAAGTCCTAAAAAGTTGATTTTAGTTGGCCGAGCTCAGATGAGCATATGCAGCATCATTCACTGTGTGTGTGTGTGTGTGTGTGTGTGTGTGTGTGTGTGTGTGTGTGTGTGTGTGTGTGTGTGTATATATATATACACATACACACACTATGATGGTGGCCCGATTCTAACGCATCGGGTATTCTAGAGTATGTAAGTATGTATGTAGAAGCCACATATTATATGGCACAGGCCACATAGTATATAGGAGCCATGTAGTATATAGCAGACAAATACTACGTGGCCTGTGCTATATACTATGTGGCTGCTATATACATACATACTGTAGAATGCCCGATGCGTTAATACAGGCCACACAGTATATAACACAGCCCACGCAGTATATAGCAGCCACGCAGTATATAACACAGCCCAAACAATATATAACACAGCCCACGCAGTATAAAGCAGCCACGCAGTATATAACACAGCCCACGCAGTATATAACACAGCCCACGCAGTATATAGCAGCCTCGCGAGACCGCTAAGTCTTCTGAGTAATTTCGCAATGCATCTCTGGGAACGGAAGATGGCGGCAGGCGCGAGTGCATCGTCAGACAACGGAAGGTGAGAATAGCAGGTTTTTTTGTTTTTTCATTTTTAACATTACATCTTTTTACTATTGATGCTGCATAGGCAGCATCAATAGTAAAAAGTTGGGGACACAGGGTTAATAGCAGCGGTAACGGAGTGCGTTAATTAACCCTGTGTGAGCGGTGACTGAAGGGGAGTATGGAGCGGGCGCCGGGCACTGAGTGCAGGAGAGTAGAGAGGGACTAATCGTACTGTGCCCGTCGCTGATTGGTCGCAGCAGCCATGACAGGCAGCTGGCCAGACCAATCAGCAACGCGGGATTTCCGTTACGGAAGATGCAGACAGAAAGACGGAAGTACCCCTTAGACAATAAATAAATTATATATATATACTGTATATATATATATATATCTAATATATAAAGCTGAATGTGTGTGTGTGTATGTATGTATGTATGTATGTATGTATGTATGTATGTGTGTATGTCCGGGATTGGCATCTGAACCGTCGCAGCTACAGCCACAAAATTTTGCACAGTCACACGTCTGGACCCCGAGAGCGTCAAAGCTATGTTGTGAGGTGAAATTTTAACCCCGCGCTTTCCAATTCACCAAACAATTTTGCCCCTATCTACATAATGGGGAAAAAATGAAAGGAAAAGTGTTGGAGGCAAATTAACAGCTGCCAGATGTGAACAAGGGGGACTTAAAGAATGACAGCGATGGCGCCAAAGAGTATATACTGTACAGTTGCTAAGGTGGGGCCCCGACATGGGATAATCACCACACCACCACGGGGATATGAACACACACACAAAATGCGCCACACACTACCACGTGCTCGAACACATATACCACCCTCAGCGCACATTTCACCACACATACACCAACCTCGCCACATAAAAGTCGAAACACAAAAGTCGCCGCTCAAAACTCGCCACGCGCAAAACTTTCCATATGCAAAACTCGCCACACGTGCAAAACTCACCTCATGGCAAACTCGCCACACGCAAAACTTGCACACGCAGAAAAATTGCCACATGCACAAAAGTTGCAACACATGCAAAAGTTGCCTCACACAAAACTTGCACATACTCAAAACGCACCACACATAAAACTCGCCACGCGCAAAACTCTTCATGCGCAAAACTTGCTGCACACAACTTGCTACACTAACCTGTCACATGCAACTCGACACACAAAAAGTTGCTACACGCATGTCGCCACACAAAACTCATCTCACAAAAGTCGCTACATGCATGTCGCCACACGCAACTCAACACACACAACTTGACACACGAAACTCGCCCTAAAACACACACAAGTCTGGTATTATCCTTCAAAAATAAAAATCTGATTAATAAGCAGACAAACTACAAGAGCAACAAATGTACCATATAGGAATCCGGCAGCTGTCAGTCACATGACCAGTCTATTATGTGTATGTGTGAGCTAATATATACTGCCAGGGGGTGGGCTTACTGTTGGCTGGGGATTTATCAGGCTGCCAATTTAGCTTACAAATACTGAGGTAAAAATACTGAACAAATAACGTGTGAGCGAGGGCTAATACAGGAGGAGATGACATACAGATATACTATATACAGGAGGAGATGACACACAGGTATATACTATTTACAGGGGAGATGACACACAGGTATATACTATATACAGGAGGAGATGACACACAGATATATACTATATACAGGAGAGATGACAGGTATATACTATATAGAGGAGGAGATGACATACAGGTATAAACTATATACAGGAGGAGATGACACAGGTATATACTATATACAGGAGAAGATTACCTACAGGTATATAGTATATACAGGAGGAGATGACATACAGGTATATGCTATGTATAGGAGGAGATGACATACAGGTATATACTATATACAGGAGGAGTTGACACACAGATATATACTATATATAGGTGAGATGACACACAGGTATATACTATATACAGGAGATTACATACAGGTATATACTATATATAGGAGGAGATGACATACAGGTATATACTATATACAGGGGAGATGACACAGCAGGTATATACTATATACAGGGGAGATGACATACAGGTATATACTATATACAGGAGGAGATGACACACAGATATATACTATATATAGGTGAGATGACACACAGGTATATACTATATACAGGAGGAGATTACATACAGGTATATACTATATATAGGAGGAGATGACACACACATATATACTATATACAGGGGAGATGACATACAGGTATATACTATATACAGGAGATGACATACAGGTGTATACTATATATAAGGGAGATGACAAACATGTATATACTGAGGTGAAAATGAGAGGTGTGAGGTGAAAATGAAAAGGTGTGAGTGCAAAATGAGAGGAGTGAGGGAAAATAGTGGAGTGATTGGAAAATGACAGATGTGAGGTCGAAATGACAAGTGTTAGGGGGAATGAGAGGAGTGAGGGGGAAAATAAGAGGAGTGAGGGGGAAAATGGGGTGTGAGGAAGAAAATGAGAGATGTGAGGGGGAAAATGAAAGATGTGATGGGGAAAATGAGAGGCGTGATGGGAAAGTAAGAGAAGTGAGGTGCTATAACTAACCACAGATATTTACTATGCCCAGGCAACGCCGGGCTCTTCAGCTAGTCTAATATATAAAGCTGAATGTGTGTATGTGTGTATGTATGTATGTCCGGGATTGTCATCTGAACCGTCGCAGCTACAGCCACAAAATTTTGCACAGTCACACGTCTGGACCCCGAGAGCGTCATAGGTTATGTTGTGAGGTGAAATTTTAACCCCGCGCTTTCCAATTCACCAAACAATTTTGCCCCTATCTACATAATGGGGAAAAAGTGAAAGGAAAAAGTGTTGGAGGCGTCGCAGCTACAGCCACAAAATTTTGCACAGTCACACGTCTGGACCCTGAGAGCGTCAAAGCTATGTTGTGAGGTGAAATTTTAACCCCGCGCTTTCCAATTCACCAAACAATTTTGCCCCTATCTACATAATGGGGAAAAAATGAAAGGAAAAGTGTTGGAGGCAAATTAACAGCTGCCAGATGTGAACAAGGGGGACTTAAAGAATGAGAGCGATGGCGCCAAAGAGTATATATTGTACAGTTGCTAAGGTGGGGCCCCAACATGGGATAATCACCACACCACCACGGGGATATGAACACACACACAAAATGTGCCACACACTACCACGTGCTCGAACACATATACCACCCTCAGCGCACATTTCACCACACATACACCAACCTTGCCACATAAAAGTCAAAACAAAAGTCGCCGCTCAAAACTCGCCACGCGCAAAACTCTCCACATGCAAAACTCGGCACACGTGCAAAACTCACCTCATGGAAAACTCGCCACACGCAAAACTTGCACACGCAGAAAAATTGCCACATGCACAAAAGTTGCAACACATGCAAAAGTTGCCTCACACAAAACTTGCACATACTCAAAAGGCACCACACATAAAACTCGCCACGCGCAAAACTCGCCATGCGCAAAACTTGCTGCACACAACTTGCTACACTAACCTGTCACATGCAACTCGACACACAAAAAGTTGCTACACGCATGTCGCCACACAAAACTCATCTCACAAAAGTCGCTACATGCATGTCGCCACACGCAACTCAACACACACAACTTGACACACGAAACTCGCCCTAAAACACACACAAGTCTGGTATTATCCTTCAAAAATAAAAATCTGTTTAATAAGCAGACAAACTACAAGAGCAACAAATGTACCATATAGGAATCCGGCAGCTGTCAGTCACATGACCTGTCTATTATGTGTATGTGTGAGCTAATATATACTGCCAGAGGGTGGGCTTACTGTTGGCTGGGGATTCATCAGGCTGCCAATTTAGCTTACAAATACTGGGGTAAAAATACTGACCAAATAACGTGTGAACGAGGTCTAATACAGGAGGAGATGACATACAGATATATACTATATACAGGAGGAGATGACACACAGGTATATACTATATACAGGAGCAGATTATCTACAGGTATATAGTATATACAGGAGGAGATGACATACAGGTATATGCTATGTATAGGAGGAGATTACATACAGGTATATACTACAGGTCCTTCTCAAAAAATTAGCATATAGTGTTAAATTTCATTATTTACCATAATGTAATGATTACAATTAAACTTTCATATATTATAGATTCATTATCCACCAACTGAAATTTGTCAGGTCTTTTATTGTTTTAATACTGATGATTTTGGCATACAACTCCTGATAACCCAAAAAACCTGTCTCAATAAATTAGCATATCAAGAAAAGGTCCTCTAAACGACCTATTACCCTAATCTTCTGAATCAACTAATTAACTCTAAACACATGCAAAAGATACCTGAGGCTTTTAAAAACTCCCTGCCTGGTTCATTACTCAAAACCCCCATCATGGGTAAGACTAGCGACCTGACAGATGTCAAGAAGGCCATCATTGACACCCTCAAGCAAGAGGGTAAGACCCAAAAAGAAATTTCTCAACAAATAGGCTGTTCCCAGAGTGCTGTATCAAGGCACCTCAATGGTAAGTCTGTTGGAAGGAAACAATGTGGCAGAAAATGCTGTACAACGAGAAGAGGTGACCGGACCCTGAGGAAGATTGTGGAGAAGGACCGATTCCAGACCTTGGGGAACCTGAGGAAGCAGTGGACTGAGTCTGGTGTAAAAACATCCAGAGCCACCGTGCACAGGCGTGTGCAGGAAATGGGCTACAGGTGCCGCATTCCCCAGGTAAAGCCACTTTTGAACCATAAACAGCGGCACTGGACTGTTGCTAAGTGGTCCCAAGTACTTTTTTCTGATGAAAGCAAATTTTGCATGTCATTCGGAAATCAAGGTGCCAGAGTCTGGAGGAAGACTGGGGAGAAGGAAATGCCAAAATGCCTGAAGTCCAGTGTCAAGTACCCACAGTCAGTGATGGTGTAGGGTGCCATGTCAGCTGCTGGTGTTGGTCCACTGTGTTTCATCAAGGGCAGGGTCAATGCAGCTAGCTATCAGGAGATTTTGGAGCACTTCATGCTTCCATCGGCTGAAATGCTTTATGGAGATGAAGATTTCATTTTTCAGCACGACCTGGCACCTGCTCACAGTGCCAAAACCACTGTAAATGGTTTACTGACCATGGTATTACTGTGCTCAATTGGCCTGCCAACTCTCCTGACCTGAACCCCATAGAGAATCTGTGGGATATTGTGAAGAGAAAGTTGAGAGACGCCAGACCCAACACTCTGGATGAGCTTAAGGCCGCTATTGAAGCATCCTGGGCCTCCATAACATCTCAGCAGTGTCACAGGTTGATTGCCTCCATGCCACGCCGCATTGAAGCAGTCATTTCTGCCAAAGGATTCCCGACCAAGTATTGAGTGCATAACTGAACATTATTATTTGATTGTTTTTTGGTTTGTTATTAAAAAACACTTTTATTTGATTGGACGGGTGAAATATGCTAATTTATTGAGACAGGTTTTTTGGGTTATCAGGAGTTGTATGCCAAAATCATCAGTATTAAAACAATAAAAGACCTGACAAATTTCAGTTGGTGGATAATGAATCTATAATATATGAAAGTTTAATTGTAATCATTACATTATGGTAAATAATGAAATTTAACACTATATGCTAATTTTTTGAGAAGGACCTGTATATATAGGAGAAGATGACATACAGGTATATACTATATACAGGGGACATGACACAGCAGGTATATACTATATACGGGGGAGATGACATACAGGTATATACTATATACAGGAGATGACATACAGGTGTATACTATATATAAGGGAGATGACAAACATGTATATACTAAGGTGAAAATGAGAGGTGTGAGGTGAAAATGAAAAGGTGTGAGTGCAAAATGAGAGGAGTGAGGGAAATAGTGGAGTGATCGGAAAATGACAGATGTGAGGTCGAAATGACAAGTGTTAGGGGGAATGAGAGGAGTGAGGGGGAAAATAAGAGGAGTGAGGGGGAAAATGAAAGATGTGATGGGGAAAATGAGAGGCGTGATGGGAAAATAAGAGAAGTGAGGTGCTATAACTAACCACAGATATTTACTATGCCCAGGCAACGCCGGGCTCTTCAGCTAGTATATAAGTATATATATATATATATATATATATATATATATATATATATATATATATATATATATATATATATATATATATATATATATATATATACACTAGCTGTACTACCCGGCTTCGCCCGGGTTAATGACTGCTGTTAGCAAAATAGAATGTGTTAACAAAAATTTATTCTGCACACAAAAACCACAAAACAAATAGATAGAAATGTAATTATTAAAAGGTAAAAACTAAGCTAATAGAAGAATTTCACAACATATATTAGCTTTGTTATACTGAGAATGTCTTTGTTGCCTATATTAACCAATCAGAGCTCAGGTTAATTAACTGTAGCAAAATAGAAGCTGAGCTGTGATTGGTTGCTGTTGGCAGCCTGATAAATCCCCAGCCAACAGGAAGCCCTCCCCCCTGGCAGTATATATTAGCTCACACATACACATAATAGACAGGTCATGTGACTGACAGCTGCCGGATTCCTATATGGTACATTTGTTGCTCTTGTAGTTTGTCTGCTTATTAATCAGATTTTTATTTTTGAAGGACAATACCAGACTTGTGTGTGTTTTAGGGTGAGTTTCATGTGTCAAGTTGTGTGTGTTGAGTTGCGTGTGGCGACATGCATGTAGCGACTTTTGTGAAATGAGTTTTGTGTGGTGACATGCGTGTAGCAACATTTTGTGTGTCGAGTTGCATGTGACAGGTTAGTGTAGCAAGTTGTGTGCAGCAAGATTTGTGCATGGCAAGTTTTGCACGTGGCGAGTTTTATGTGTGGTGCGTTTTGAGTATGTGCAAGTTTTGTGTGAGGCAACTTTTGCATGTGGTGCAACTTTTGTACATGTGGCAATTTTTCTGTGTGTGCAAGTTTTGCATGAGGTGAGTTTTCCATGAGGCGAGTTTTGCACGTGTGGCGAGTTTTGCGTGAGCCTAGTTTTGCATATGGCGAGTTTTGCATGTAGCGAGTTTTGCGCGTTGCGAGTTTTGAGCGGCGACTTTTGTGTTTCTACTTTTATGTGACGAGGTTGGTGTATGTGTGGTGAAATGTGCGCTGAGGGTGGTATATGTGTTCGAGCACGTGGTAGTGTGTGGCGCATTTTGTGTGTGTGTTCATATCCCCATGGTGGTGTGGTGATTATCCCATGTTGGGGCCCCACCTTAGCAACTGTACAGTATATACTCTTTGGCGCCATCGCTGTCATTCTTTAAGTCCCCCTTGTTCACATCTGGCAGCTGTTAATTTGCCTCCAACACTTTTCCTTTCACTTTTTCCCCATTATGTAGATAGGGGCAAAATTGTTTGGTGAATTGGAAAGCGCGGGGTTAAAATTTCACCTCACAACATAGCCTATGACGCTCTCGGGGTCCAGACGTGTGACTGTGCAAAATTTTGTGGCTGTAGCTGCGACGGTTCAGATGCCAATCCCGGACATACATACATACATACATACATACATACATACATACATACATACATACACACACACATACACACATTCAGCTTTATACATTAGATATATATATACACACACACACACACACATACATACACACACATATATACACCGTGTATATATACATACACACACAATACCTTTCAAAATTTTGGGGTCACCCATGAAAACTCATACTTTTATTAATCAAATGAGTTGCCAGTTGAATTAAAAGTCTAGTCCTGACATTGACAAGGTTCGAAAAAAAGATTTTTATTTGAAATAATTTTCTCCTTCAAACTTTGCTTTCGTCAAAGAATGCTCCCTTTGCAGCAATTATAGCATTGCAGACATTTGGCATTCTAGCAGTTAATTTGCTGAGGTAATCTGGAGAAATTTCACCCCATGCTTCCAGAAGCCCCTCCCACAAGTTGGTTTGGCTTGATGGGCACTTTTTGCGTACCATACGGTCAAGCTGCTCCCACAACAGCTCAATGGGATGAGTTCTGCTGACTGCGCTGGCCACTCCATTACAGATAGAATACCAGCTGCCTGCTTCTTCCCTAAATAGTTCTTGCATAATTTGGAGGTGTGCTTTGGGTTATTGTCCTGTTGTAGGATGAAATAGGCTCCAATCAAGTGCTGTCCACAGGGTATGGCACGGCTTTACAAAATGGAGTGATGGCCTTCCTTATTCAATATCCCTTATACCTTGTACAAATCTCCCGCTTTACCAGCACCAAAGCAACCCCAGACCATCACATTACCTCCACCATGCTTGATAGATGGAGTCAGGCACTCTTCCAGCATCTTTTCAGTTGTTCTGCGTCTCACAAATGTTCTTGTGTGATCCAAACACCTCAAACTTGGATTTGTCTGTCCATAACACTTTTTTCCAATCTTCTTCTGTCCAATGTCTGTGGTCTTTTGCCCATAGCATCCTGGAGTCACCTCTTCACTGTAGACGTTGACACTGACGTTTTGTGTGTACTATTTAATGAAGCTGCCAGCTGAGGACCTGTGAGGCATTAATTTCTCGAACTACAGACTCTAATGTACTTGTTTTGTTGCTCAGTTGTGCAGCGGGGCCTCCCACTTCTCTTTCTACTCTGGCTAGAGCCTGTTTGTGCTCTCCTCTGAAGGGAGGAGTACACAGCGTTGAAGGAAATCTTCAGTTTCTTGGCAATCTCTCGCATGGAATAGCCTTCATTTCATAGAACAAGAATAGACTGTCGAGTTTCATGTGAAAGTTCTTTTTTTCTGGTCATTTCGAGAGTTTAATAGAACCAACAAATGAAATGCTCCAGATTCTCAACTAGCTCAAAGGAAAATCAGGTTTATAGTTCCCTAATCAGCCAAACTGTTTTCCGCTGTGCTAACATACTTGAACAAGGGTTTTCAAGGGTATTCTAACCATCCATTAGCCTTCTAAGGGTACCGTCACACAGTGCAATTTTGATCGCTACGACGGCACGATCCGTGACGTCGCAGCGATCGTATGATTATCGCTCCAGCGTCGTAGACTGCGGTCACACGTTGCAATCACGGAGCTGGAGCGATGCCGAAGTCCCCGGGTAACCAGGGTAAACATCGGGTTACTAAGCGCAGGGCCGCGCTTAGTAACCCGATGTTTACCGTGGTTACCAGCGTAAAAGTAAAAAAAAACAAACCGTACATGCTCACCATCTGATGTCCGTCAGGTCCCTTGCCGTCCGCTTCCTGCTCTGACAGATCCGGCCGTACAGTGAGAGCAGAGCGCAGTGGTGACGTCACCGCTGTGATCTGCTCTCACTTTCCGGCCGGCAGGCAGTCAGAGCGGGAAGCGGACGGCAAGGGACCGGACGGACATCAGATGGTGAGCATGTACGGTTTTTTTTTTTTTTTTACTTTTACGCTGGTAACCACGGTAAACATCGGGTTACTAAGCGCGGCCCTGCGCTTAGTTACCCGATGTTTACCCTGGTTACCAGCGAACGCATCGCTGGATCGCTGTCACACACAACGATCCAGCGATGTCAGCGGGTGATCAAGCGACGAAAGAAAGTTCCAAACGATCTGCTACGACGTACGATTCTCAGCAGGATCCCTGATCGCTGCTGCGTGTCAGACACTGCGATATCGTAACGATATCGCTAGAACGTCACGAATCGTACCGTCGTAGCGATCAAAATTGCACTGTGTGACGGTACCCTAACACAGTTAGCAAACACAAAGTACTATAAGAACACTGGAGTGATGGTTGTTGGAAATGGGCCTCTACACACCTATGGAGATATTGGATTACAAACCAGACGTTTGCAGCTAGAATGGTCAAAAATAAGGAAATTTCTGAGTGACCCTAAACTTTTGCACGGTAGTATATATATATACACATACATACATACATACATATACACACCATCAGGCAAATAGGATAAACTCCTCAATAAATTCTCAGGTTAATAAAGTCAAGAAAGGTTGCCCTTCAATCCCCCAGTACCGAATGTCTTATTTAAGTGAAGAGGAATCCACAAAGAGAAAGTTGTAACATTTATATTTTTGTGTCATGCTTCAAAATGTTTAGGAGGACAATGTGACATATAGAAGTAAATAGGACACAATCACCGAAATTCTTAGGAGGTATTTGAGTGCGGCTTAGGCTTCTTTCACACTTCCGTTTTTACAATCTGCACAGGATCCGTCAAAATGTTGAAATGACGGATCCTGTGCAGAGTGTAAAAAACGGGTGCACTGGGCCCCTTTTTCTGACAGACCCGTCGAGGCTATGTGCACCTGTTGTGTATGCGTCTTCACAGGGGTTTTCCGCTGCGAAAACGCATACACAACACAACCCAGGTTAAAAATAATAATAATAAAAAAAAAAAAAAATCACAATATTCTTACCTTCCGGCGTCCCGCGCAGCGTTACCGATGCTCCCGGCAGCTAGCGTTCCCAGTAATGCCTTGCGTACAATGACCTCTGATGACGTTGCGGCTCATTTCACAATGCATTACTGGGAACGCTAGCTGCCGGGAGCATCACGAGCATCGGTAGCGCTGCGCGGGACGCCGGAAGGTAAGAATATTGCAATTTTTAAATTTTATTTTTAACATTATATCTTGTTACTATGGATGCTGCATAGGCAGCATCAATAGTAAAATGAGAGTGAGCGAGCGAGAGAGAATTTCCCCGATGGAAAACTCTTCCACGCATGCTCAGTTTCAAAAGACGGAACCAGTCGCTGGATTCCTGCTTTTGACAGTCAGCAACAGATCCAGCGCCCATAGGCTTCCATTATAGCCAATGATGGGCAGAGCAGAATCCATCGCTGAGCGATTTTCCGACGTGCAGAAAAAAAATAAAAAATAAAAAAAACACTTTCCTCTGTGCGTTGTCCACGCCCGACGGACAGCGATTTTCCGACGGATCCAGTGCACGACGGGTGAAAGGGATGGCTATCCGTCGCTAATACAAGTCTATGGGAAAAGACAGGATCCAGCAGAAAAATTTGCTGGATCCTGTTTATTCAAAAATCTACGGATTTCGACAGGAGCTCAAAGACGGAAGTGTGAAAGAGGCCTTAGAAAGAATTCACGAGTAAACAACAATGAACATGCCACTTGGCATAATTCCTCAATGACAGGATTAGTTTTTATTTATAGTCAAGAAACGCCTGAAGTACATGATTATAATGGATGATTACTGTATATACAAGCAGGTGAAAGAAGTATTTAGCATGTCACCAATGTTCTATTTAAATATATTTCTAAAGGTCATGATATGAAATTTTCACCAGATGTCAGTAACAACCTATGAAATCCACATTGTCAAAGAAATCAAAGCATAAATGTCCATAAATTAAGTAATGAGAAATTACACCGGGAAAAAAAATTGAACACAAAGCATAGAGCGGTGCAAAAAGCCATGGAAAGTCATGACACTAGCTGAAATCTATTAGTAATTATAAAGCAATCCTAAGTGGAAAATAATGCCGCAGGTTCAACTAATGGCCTATAAAAAGGTGCCTCATTAAGAAAGGTGCCACACAAGAAACATTTCGTTATAGGTAAAACCAGTGAGCTGTCTCAATACCTTTACAACCTTATTGTTGCCAAACATACTGATAAGCATTGATTACACAAGAGTTTCTAAACTACTGGAGGTTCCAGTGAGCACTGTTGGGGCCATAATCCGGAATTGAAAAGAACATTATTTCATCATATACCGGTCATATCCAAGTGCTCACTGCAGGACAGGGTGGATAAAAATCAATGTTTAAAAAAAAAAAAAAAAAAAAAAAAAAAAAAAAAAAAAAAAAATCGGATTTTTTTTATTTAAATCGGATTTTTTTCAATAAACTGCTTTTTGAGGAAAATATTTTACCATCCAAAGGTTCTTCCATCATGAGATAAAGCTGAGTTGTTTAACTCAGTAGAATAAAGGCTGTATATGTGTAACATTCACAATGCCATGCTCTTCCAGAGGTTTCTGTAGGATTAGTGGGCAGTTTCTCTCCTATATTATCACAGACGCTCGCTTTACTTACGCAGTTCTCAAAACTGAATTTGACTCCGCAGAGGTCCCAGCCTCTTCTTCACGGCAAAAATGTTACAACATGAACAGAGTTGAGAAAAAGATCTTAATCCTATTGTTCTACAAATCTATGAATACAGAATCAACCCCTTCAGTGCCAAGTCCAAGAAGTTAGACAATATGTTTCTGATTGTTTGGAGTGGAATAGATCTGCACAACACAAGAAGAATGTGAATCTAAGTGTGAGGAGGAGGAAGGGCAAGCAGACAAGAAAATGAAAGTGAAACTTTGAGCACAATACTGCAGCATAGCCACAGACAGACAAGTCTGGATCTGTTTGTGTGTACGATACGATCTGAGGTTTATTACATTCTTTCCTTATAATGGCAGCAGGCCGTAAAAGAGACCCAGTTTGGGAATATTTTAATGAAGCTCCTTCACCTATCGGTAAGGCAGGCATGCGTGCAAAATGCAAACGATGCAACAAAGAGATGCAAGGCCTGGTGGCGCGAATGAGGCAACATCATGAGAAGTGCGGTGATGAAGATGACCAAAGAAACACTTCTGAACAGGCAGGATCTTCAGGTTGGTAAACATTTTTATTGAATCCTATTTCTAAAGACTGAACTGTCATGTGTGAAAAAAATTATATTTCTTATTATTACTGCAAGTTACTGTCATTTGGTACAGTTATGAAGAAAAACAAATATTCCTTTTGGGGCAGGGGCAGTGATGTGTTGTGTACAATAAGCAGAAATTGTATAAACAATATAAACAATAAAATAACAGCATTGACTTTTTTTGTTTAGGGGAATTCATGGATTCTGGAAACTATCCACCTCCAAGATCACCATCATCCTGTTCTACAGTTTCAGAGTTATCCATCCAGGATAGTGCTTCATTAGCAGCAGCATCATCATCAGACACCCACAGCCACATATCACCATCACCCAAAAGGAAGAAAAAACCTTTACCTCCTGGAACCACCATAGATAGGTTTGTGATAAGAACTAGCAGATTAGAAAAAGAGTTGATTGATGAAAAAATTGCCCAGTTTATTTATGCAACGAACTCTTCTTTCCGTCTGACTGAGAACCCACATTTCATTAATATGGTTCAGTCACTGAGACCAGGATACAGTCCACCCAGCAGAGCTGATGTTGCAGGGAAACTGCTGGATCAAGTGTATGACAGAGAAATGGAGCAATGTGCAACAGCTCTGGAGGGTAAAATTGTTAACCTAAGTATTGATGGGTGGAGTAATGTCCACAATGATCCTATTGTATGTGCTTGTATAACAACAGAAGAAGGTAAAGTCTTCCTTGCACAAACAACTGATACGTCAGGAAATGCACACACAGCAGAATACTTACAAGAAGTGGCAGTAAAAGCTATAATGACATGTGAACAAAAATTCAAATGTCTAGTACGCAGTTTGGTCACTGACAATGCTGCAAACGTATCCAAGATGAGAAGAGATTTAGAAGAGCAGGGAGGGAATACAAAGCTGCTAATAACATATGGTTGCAGTGCTCATTTGCTGCACCTCTTAGCCAAAGACTTAAGTGTTCCAGAAATAAAGGCTAATGTTGTTGAAATTGCTAAATACTTCCGTAATAATCATTTTGCTGCAGCAGCTCTGAAAAGGATGGGTGGAACCAAGCTAACGCTCCCACAAGATGTTAGATGGAACTCTGTGGTGGACTGTTTTGAGCAGTATATAAAAAACTGGCCTATTCTGATGACACTTTGTGAAGAAAATCGAGATAAAATAGATGGCACTGTCACGGCCAAAATCCTCAACATTGGGCTTAAGAGAAATGTTGAACATATGCTGAGCTTCCTGAAACCCATCTCTCAAGCTTTAAACAAAATACAGAAAAATAGCTGTTTTATTGCGGATGCTGTTGAAATTTGGAAGGAACTGAGTGAACACTTAAAAACAGAACTACACATGGACAGAATTAAATTACAAGCAGTAAACAAAAGAATGGGACAAGCACTGACTCCAGCTCATTTTTTGGCAAATATTGTCAATATCCAATATCAGGGTCAAAACCTAAGTGCTGAGGAAGAGGAGTTAGCTATGACATGGGTATCCAGCAATCATCCATCTTTAATGCCAACTATAATAAACTTCAGAGCTAAGGGGGAACCATTCAAGAAATATATGTTTGCTGAAGATATTTTAAGGAAGGTCACACCAGTAAACTGGTGGAAGTCACTTAAGCGCTTGGATTTAGAGACTGTTCAAGTAATGATTTCACTTTTAACAGCAGTAGCTTCTTCTGCAGGCGTTGAAAGAATATTCTCTTCCTTTGGACTCATTCATTCTAAATTGAGAAATCGGTTGGGACCCAATAAAGCAGGAAAGCTTGTTTTTCTTTTCCAGATTATGAATAGGAACAAAGAAGAAGATGATGATGATGAAGATGACGACAAGTGAGCTACAGAGGACAGCAGGGACAGTAGTATTTAAGTTTTTCATGTGTCGGCTGGGCTGACAGTCTAAGTTTCTTAAAATATATATATATTTTGTTTAGCCAAATTAGTTAACAAACATGGATGTTTGTTTAAGCAAATAACTTATGCTGTAATGTTGTTATTGTTTCAGTTGAATAAATCTATTTAAATTGTTATTAAGGTCAGGATTATTTTTCTCCTTCCTAAGTACAACAGAACAGTGGTGTCCAAATATAAATGATTAACCCATTAAACTGGGGAGAAAAAAGTAATATAAAAAGTGATTCTAAAAATCTTCATCTACTTGCATGTTAAGGTAGCAAGAACTAGTTTAGGTAGAAACTTTGATTTAAATCACTGATTTAAATCAAGCCTTACTGACTAGTGATTTAAATCAGTTAGATTTAAATCAAATCCACCCTGCTGCAGGATATTAGACAAAGGCGTGAAAAGATTTATCAGAACAGTTGCCCAAGAGCCAAGGACAGTGGGTGGAGAGCAACAGAACGACTTATAATCAGCAGGCACAATTGTTGCACTCAACCTCTATGTCCTGTATACACGCTTACAGTAACCATGAAAGACTCCATTGCTGAGCAAAAAGCATGTTCAAGCACGGTTAAAGTTTGCTCAAAAACATTTAGACAAGCCTCTGAAATACTGGGAGAATATAGTCTAGTCAGATGACATCAAAATTGGACTCTTTGGATGCCATATTTGAAGGCCAAAAATCACTGCATATCACCCCAAGAACACCATATCAACAGTGAAGTTTGGAGGTGGAAACACATGGGGTGGGGCTATTTATCAGCATACGGCAATGGCAAACTTCATATAGTTGAAGGAAGGATGAATGGACAAAAGTACGGAGACATTCTTGATAAAATTCTGCTGCCGTCTACCAGGATGATGAAAGTGAAATGAGGGTGGACATTTCAGCAAGACATTGATCCCAAACACAAGGCCCTGGAAACTCTCAATTGGTTTCAGAGAAAGAAAATGAAGCTGCTAGAATAGCCCAGCCAATCACCTGACCTGAATCCAACAGAACATTTATGAAAGGAACTAAAGTTGAGATTTCATAGAAGGAACCTATGGAAACCTTTAGGATTTGAAGAGTGTTTGTGTGGAAGACTGGACAAAAATCACACCTGAGCAATGCATGCAACCAGTTTCTCCACACAGGAGGGGTCTTATAGCTGCCATCGCCAAACAAAGCTTGTGTACAAAGTATTAACTAAATTTCTGTTAAGTGTATTAAATACTTTTCCCCTGTGTCATTCCTCATTATAACACATAATTTATGGACATGTATGGTTTGATTTCCTTGTATGAGTGAACTGGATGGATTGTTGTGGACATCTGGTGAGAATTTCATGTAAATAGCACCTTTATAAACATATTTACTCAGAAAATTGGTGACATGTTCAGTACTTACTTCACTCGCTGTACATAGCAAAAACAATCAGCAATGATGATTCTCTACCTGCACCTAGCAATTTATTAAAAAATAAAATTAGGCAGCCTTCATCAACCATCTATTGATCAATATGAGGTTAATGGCATAAAATTATAGGATATTCCCTGCATCATAACTTTGATCAGGGGACACAAACAGGCACTTGGTAGCTTATCTAGCAAGGAATGGCAACACTAAAGTTGTAGCCCTTCATGATATGAATGGCACCATGGTTTCTGAAACTTTGCAAGTAAACTTAGGCTTTGCAGATTTACAAGTCCTTATTTGCCTAAAACTAGCTCAATCAGATAACAAATTAGTGATATTTTTGGATCTCCTTTCTAGTGCTCTTCCTAAACAGTTCACTTTCGCTTGATGAAGACCTAGCTGAAAGGAAGGCGACAGATGCCATCATGACTTTTCCCAATAGAAAATCCTTGGGAAAAAAGTTTTTTTATCGAGCGGTACAAATAAAATGTAAACATTTTTTGCCTTTGAATTGCTTAAACTTTACAATTCTATCCTTAAAATTTCTCCTTGCGGAGAGTGACATGTTAAGCATGCCGAGATGAGGAGACTTAAAGGGAACCTGTCACCCCGTTTTTTCCGTATGAGATAAAAATACTGTTAAATAGGGCCTGAGCTGTGCATTACAATAGTGTATTTTGTGGACCCCGATTCCCCACCTATGCTGCCGAAATACGTTACCAAAGTAGTCGTTTTCGCCTGTCAATCAGGCTGGTCTGGTCAGATGGGCGTGGTGTCTTCCCCCAGATCTTGCTTAGTTTTCCGTTGGTGGCGTAGTGGTGTGCGCATGCCCAAGTCCAGAATCCACTGCACAAGGGAGGGAAAATAGCGCGATCTGCGCTATTCCCCTGGTGATCGGTGGGGGCGGCCATCTTCCTGTGGCCGCGCGTGCGCAGATAGAGCGCTCTGCTGCCCGGGGCTTCAGGAAAATGGCCGCGGGATGCCGCGCGTGCGCAGATGGAGATCGCGGCGGCCATTTTCCTGAAGCAGAGATGCAAACTCTGCTTCAGGAAAATGGCCGCCGCGATCTACCCCAGAATAAAACTGGAAACGGTCTGCTTACCTAAAGATTGGGGGGTGGGATATAACAACTTATCCGAGCACATTCGCTCAACACTAGTAATCACCAAATACACTGCTGTGACTGAAAACACGTCTGAGAAATATACCAGAGATTGAATTCTGGAGAGCAGATGGGATCTTTTTCCTATCCAACACTGTACAAAGAGTATGCGCCGCATGTTCCAGCAGTTACAGCTGGCCTACAATGTTTCAGAAAATTGACTGTTGAGATACTATCATCTGCGGAAGGTATTCACAGAACAGTTTGGGGGACCGGGAATATCTCTTGATCTCACCATCTTAGAGGACCTAGCTCAGGTCACAGTTCTAGCTAAACCGTTGTCAATCATCTAGCTAGAAATTTTGTCCTAATGAAAAAAATAAATTCTGTAGCAATGGAGTGAGACTAAATCTGATGTATGAATAAGATAACCCCAGTCACACACTTGTCAGTACGGCCAGCCCCCGTAAGCACTCTGTATGCTGTATATATGCCCCAAATCAGATCTGCAAGTAACAAAAAATAGTTTATTATCATACTGTCCGATGGGCATCTCTGGTCTGATGCCTCCTCTCTTCTTACAATCACTGTCCTCATTCCCAGCTTTGTGTAGATGACATCCTACGTCTACCAGTGTCCTCCATCACGCTCCTGTGCAGGTGCATTTCTCTCTGCCCTGCTGTGCGCAGAGCAAAGTACTGTAGTGCGCATGCTCCAGCTTTAGCATCCAGGTCATCTGTCCATGTGCACTACAGTACTTTACTCTGCCCTAGGAAAGGCAGAGAGAAGTTTGCCTGTGCATGAGCGCAATTGAGGACAATGTGTGGATAATGTAGGAAGCTAGATTTTGTGCCTTGCAGATCAGATTGGGGACATATATACAGCATTATAGTATGCTCTAACAGAGGGCTAACAGCTGACGGCTCTACTTTATGTGGAGAAAGCCTGGCGACAGGTTCCCAATAAGCTCCTCAGTAAGATTTATTATATACCATCAGTGTCATATAAAAAATGGGCAGGATGGGATTTGCAGACAGTAATGAATATGTTCTGGGAGTGTGGGATACGCCAACATTATTGGTGGGATGCTCTGGAATGTATGGCGACTCAGGGAGATTGATTCTTGGCACACCTTCATAAGATCTGTCTGTTTGAATTAGGGGGTGTGCCATCTTTAAGTGTTGCTGTTTGAAGCTTTCATAAAATGTTGCTATATTATGCAAAACAAAATTTGTATTATTAAATTGGAAACATCTTAGAAAACCTTCAAGAGCTGTGTGAATAAAAAGGAAGTGAATAGTGTATAGTAAATGTATAAGCTTACATATGCAGCAAGAGGATGCCCGGATAAATTTCCGAAGACAAGGAGAAACGATACTTCTTGGATACTAAGACAAGGGGGAAATTGATGGACTCCCATGCCACAAACTCAGGGGTACAGGACTGTGTATTAATAAGTATTAATGTTTATAGGAAAGGTATAAATGCCAAAGCATTTCACACTTTACACCACGTGGTCAGACTGAGCTGTAGTTGCAACCTCTCCCCCCTCCCTTTTATTTCCTCCACATTAATATTTTGTGGACCCCGGTTGGGGTAGTTCCAAAAACTCTGGAAAATACATATTATTGGCTTTTTTCTTAGGCCTCTTTCACACATCTGTTTTTTTAAAAATTAGCCGGATTGTGCCCGACGGCTAAAAACTGATCATAAAATGAAGAAATGAGCCATGCTTGCTCAAGGGTATGTGTATCTGATTTGTGCTATAGTTCGCAATAATGAACTAAGGTAAAAAGCCACAAAACTTATGAGAATAGACCATTACACCTCTCACCTCCGGGTGACTGTCCTTTTTTAAAAAAAAAAAAATTCTCCTACCACCCCCCCCTTCCCCTTTTCTTCTAAGAACCGCAACTTTTTCTATTTTCCACATGATCTTATAAGGACTTGCTTTTATCAAGAACGAGCTGCACTTTTGAATGACAATTTATTTTGTTATATATGATGCACTGGAAAGCAGGAAGAATATTCCAAGTGTGTTAAAATTGCAAAAAGAAAAAAAAGAAAAAAAAAAAAAAAGAGTGCAATATATTTTTGGGATTTTTTTTTTTAATTTACTACGATCACTATATGGTAAAATTGACCTGGAAACATAATTCTCCAGGTCAGTACGATTGCGCAGATACCAAACATGTAGTTGTTTTTTTTTTTTTAAGTGGTGAAAATAAATTTGGAGATTTAAAAAGAAAAAAAAAACAAACAAAACTTTGTGTCGCCATTTTCAGAGATCTCCAACTATTTACATTTTCACATACTGCTCTTTTTGACGGCTTATTATTTTGCACCCTGAGCTGAAGTTTTTATTGATAACATTTTGGGGTAGATACGATGTTTTGATCGCCTGTTATTGCATTGTACTGCAATGCTGCAGTGGCCAAAAGAAACGTAATTATGGCGATTTTATTTTTTTTTGGTCACTATGCCATTTACAGATCAGATTAATTTATCTGATATTTTGATTTCGTAATTTGACACGACCCCCTGCAGGCGCAAGTTAAATGCTGTCTTTGGAGATTGACAGCGGCATTTAACAGATTAACAATCGCAGGCTGTTAGAGGTATGCAAGCATGCATCAAAGGCAGACCCGCGACATATGACGTACCGTATTTTTCTGACCATAAGACGCACTTTTTTTCCTCCAAATTTGGGAGGAAAGTGTGGGTGCGTCTTATGGTAGGGATGTAGCATGTGGGGGAGGGGGGTCAGCAGCGAGTGGGATCCCACTGTTATCCCACTTCACGAGGCAGAAAAATGTCCCCACTGCCGGGAATCAGCGCTGGGGAAACCATGTGGTCCCGATGATTAAGTGCAGTGAATATTCATTAGCTACTCCCCGCCCACCAATCAGCTGAGCAGTGAGCCTGGAGCAGCAAATGAATACTGCACTTAAGCAGGGACACACATGGTTTCCTCAGCAGCGGGGGAGATCTGTGTGTCCGGGGGAGGAGGAGGAGGCAGCAGCAGCAGGGTCCGGGGGAGAGGAGATCGCTGTGTACCTGCCTGGGCTGGAGCTGAGTGATGTGCAGTGTGCACAAAGAGGACCTGTGATGATGTCAGAAGTGGGCGGGCTGGAGCATCACATGGCAGCACAGAGCCCTCCCTCTTCTTGACATCATCACAGGTCCTTCAGACTCCCCACTAGAATCTGCTGGCTTCCATTACCTGTGCTGTGGAAAGGCAACAGGAGGGAGGGCTCTGTGTGTGCAGTCATGGGATGCTTTTCATCTCACCACAGCTGGCTGGCTGCCACAATTAAGAGGTTAGTCTTTCCAAAACACAATAAAGCACTCTGCCACTCCTTTAGTGAACTATAACTCCCAGCATGTCATAGGATCTGCAGGACATGCTGGGAGTTATAGTTCTCCCATGGGCTTTTAAAGCAGCACTCCAGTGTTATTTTGCAGTGCTGGAGTGGTGCTTTCAATATAAGCCCTGTGCCCCCATTCTTATACTCACCCTCCAGCATCTTCATATAGTACTTCACAGACACCACACTGGTCCCGCAGCTTCCAACATAATAACATACTATTATATATAATAACACCACATATAATAGTATGTTATTAAATATTTTACCACATTTTTTTGCTTCTAATATTTTTTTCCCTATTTTCCACCTCTAAAACCTGGGTGTGGCTTATAGTCCGGTGCGTCTTATAGTCCGAAAAATACGGTACATGTAGGTCATATGTCATGAAGGGGATAAAGATGGTTGCCTGGTGAAAACAAGTTAGCAACTAACCACATACTGGTGGGGGGCTGACCTCTGTGACCTGCAAATACTGGCAGAATGGGGAACTTTCATCCCTGTTGAAATGGAGTGATAGACATGCGAACTGTGTTCCCACCAGTCCCCATGGAAATACAGGGCGCTGTGCTCTGCTTTATCCACAAGGTAAGTAATAACTGGTTTTACTGGACAACCCCTTTAAAAGGTTTATTGTAATCATTTTCTTTCGCAATTTTTGGTGCCATTTCTAAAATTGTGGCCAAATCTTCAATATATTTGTTTAAAATCTCTGAAATGCAGAAAAATATTTAGAATTGACAGTCCTCAGTGGCTGATACCTTTTAATGGCTAACTGAAAAGATGGTAACAAATTGCAAGCTTTCGAGACTACTCAGGTCCCTTCATCAGGCATAGACAAGCAGAAGGCATTTTTTAAGAAGAAAAAGTGACAAACTATTAATAACCTACAGTAAATACTGAAATATTGTTACATGTAAAGCTAAGAATTGCTAATGCTCCAGCAACTGAAGCTGCAAACAATTCTTACCAATGGCGGAAAGCAGGCACATAATTAGGAGGATCAGCACACACCAGAAGACGTCAGTGTTCATCTGCCTTTCCAGCTTACTTCGCTTGTAACGAGGTCCATTGTTGTTTAACAAAGCTTTGGTCTCATGACCTATACAAATGAAAGAGACATTATTATATATATATATATATATATATATATATATATATACCTATTAATGCATGAACACGACACATTATATGTACTATAAAAGGTACCCACACTCACAGAAGCAAAAAGGCAGTTACATTAAAATTATAGGGGCATGTCAACTCTTTTCCCAGAAAGACATCAGGGATACTGAGTTTCTACATGCAAAATCCTTTGGTGACAGATTAGCCAGCACCCAAGGTGTCTGACAAAGATTCGCCCATCTCCCTATTGTGTACACATGCATGCCCGACTATACCAGAGTGTGAATATATAAATGCGAATAGGATAGTCAGGAAAAATAGCTAACCGCTAGAAAATATGTATGATCACTAGTGATGAGCGAGTATACTCGTTGCTCAGGTTTTCCCGAGCACGCTCAGGTGGTCTCCGAGTATTTGTAACTGCTTGGAGATTTTGTTTTTGTTGACGCAGCTGCATGATTTACAGCTGATAGCCAGCCTGAGTACATGTGGGGGTTGCCTGGTTGCTAGGGAATTCCCACATGTACTCAGGCTGGCTAGCAGCTGTAAATCATTCAGCTGAGGCAATGAAAACTAAATCTCCGAGAAGTCACAAATCCTCGGAGACTACCCGAGCAACGAGTACACTAGCTCATCACTAATGATCACCTTTAGCTCAAAAACACTTCCATTTCACATTTGTCTGTGTTTTTTTTAAATGTTATCTGTAATCCATGCATGCAAAATTAAATATACAGAAGTACAAGTGTGATCAATTTAAAAATACAGAAAAATGTATAATTTATTAAATCAAAAACGTATGGCTCAGGAAGGTTTAAAAAAACATAAAAATAAAAAAAGGATTGCAAGATTACCATTCACTAAGGGTAGGTGCACACGGTCAGTAAACGCTGCGGGTTGGACGCTGCGTACATCCACAGCGTCCAAATGTTACAGCATAGTGGATGGGATTTCAAGAAATCCCATCTCCACTATGCGTGCACCGACTCCCGCAACTTATCTGCGGAGACGGACATGTGGCACGTCTTTCCAGACTGCAGCATGTCTATCTTGTGGAGACGCTCAGTCTTCACAAGATAAATGCCACCCGTATAATGTATTGGGAGCGGTGATTCTGCACAATTCAATGAACACATGCGAAATCATCTGCGTTCAAAAGCCGGCAGCACTTTGGACGCAGCGGACATGTGCAGCATCCAAAACGCTGCCAATTACTGACCGTGTGCAACTACCCTAGAAGTCAGGTGGTCCCCATACAAATTAGATGGTCAGTCTCAGGAGAACCACTGTATAAGGACACCTCGGAAATTCTGTATATAAAATCAGCACTCTAAGACTTAATATTCATATATTTATCAGGAATTACTAAACGTAATAGATGAGCGATTCTATTTAGTGGCAACGTTGGAATACGTCAGTACCTGCATAAACAACTATCCCAGACACAACTTCTGTATTTCTAAGAGTGCATCCTCGTAATAGGAGATTTTCTTTGTAAAGACCAGATTTTTTTCCATTTTTATGAACCCTGCAAAAAAAATTAATTAATAAAAGTTTGTACAAGTTACACAATATAGCACCCACACACATCTGCTACATACTCGCCTCACACATCGCACTTTTGTTTGGGATTTTCAGTTGACCAATTCACCAAACACAGTGCAATCTAAGTAAATGTGGCTTTAGCAACTGCTGGTCACGAACTACCACCCCAAAAAAATCTGCAGTGATTTTGAAGCATGGAGAAGATATTCAGACCCACAGCATATCCTATCGGATGCATATTTTGCATTAGTGACATATTACTGCACTGTACACACTTCGATAAGCAGACCATTATTTTATGTAATGCAGGACACAATTTTCGCTTTGCCATTGTAGATGTAAAAGTCTGCTTACAAAATACACCTCAAAGAAAAGATAAAAGTGTTGATCCTAAAACACTAGTTTTGGTTATGCTTTTGCAGCATCCAAGTACAAAAAACATGACCTATTACTTTGATAAATACCCAAGCCATCGTCCCTCTATCCCAGTCTGAAAAAAAAAAGATAAAAAAAGCTGAGGTTTCCAAATTATGATTTAAAGAGAAACCTTTTGCTGGGATTGCCACCTTAAAAAATACGGTGAATTCACAGCACTGCAATGTTGTTTGTTTGCTATAACTAACCACATCAGTGTGCGTCGTGACTTACCCTTTAGATTAGTTGATACAATGTATAACAAGCTAAATTAGCCCCAGACCCATAACCATACATAAATGTACACGTGGCATACAAGTGCCATATTGGTCAGTGTGCCCTGCCTATGCCCGTCATGTAGGATTCTCACAGCTGACTGCAACACAATTGAGAAAAAAAAAAAGTGTTCACAAATGAAAAAATAAAATTGCAACACATCTCCTAACAACTAAAATATTAAAATGTTAATCACGGACAACACATGGAAATCACACAGATGGCATCCGGGTGCTGTTCATGATTTTGGCGGACCCATAAACTTGTATGGGCAAAACTATGGTAGGATCAAAAACAAAAACAGGTTTCTGAGACTTTTGCAGACACACAGACATAAGAACACGTATGTGAAAAACAGGCATCTGTAAGAGGCCTTAAAAGTGGAAAAGAGGACAATGAAAACATTTTTGTTCTTCACAGCATTGCAGAGATATGGGCTTTTGTAAATTTCTCCTACAAACAAGGGAACTTTAACGGCCTTTATTCTCTGGAGACACTTACTTTTTCCCCTGTAGGACTTTACTCAATCTTAAGGAGGCAGTATCATTTACCGTATATACTCATGTATAAGCCGAGATTTTCAGCACATTTTTTTGTGCTGAAAACGCCCCCCTCGGCTTATACACAAGTCATGGTCCAGAAAGCTAGCGGGGAGCAGGCGACTGCAGCTGTCACCGGCTTTCAGAAGACATCAATACTTACCCTATATGAATTATGCATGCGACTCCACTCCCATAGGGGAGGAGCGCATATTCATGACCTTAATGAGGGGTACCACGTGACCGCTGAGCACAGGAAGAAGCTGCTGCGCCGAGACAACGGAGATGCAGGGACGTTCAGCGACGGCGTGAGGAGGGCAAGTATGACGGGGGAGGATGCCGAGCCATGCATACAAGGGGGAGGACGGGGGGAGCCCAGCCATGCATACAAGTGGGACAGGGGGAGCCATACATACAAGGATGGGATGGGGGAGCCGAGCCATGCATACAAGGATGGGACGGGGGAGCCGAGCCATGCATACAAGGATGGGACGGGGGGAGCCATGCATACAAGGATGGGACGGGGGAGCCGAGCCATGCATACAAGGATGGGACGGGGGAGCCGAGCCATGCATACAAGGATGGGATGGGGGAGCCGAGCCATGCATACAAGGATGGGACGGGGGGAGCCATGCATACAAGGATGGGACGGGGGGAGCCATGCATACAAGGATGGGACGGGGGAGCCGAGCCATGCATACAAGGATGGGACGGGGGGAGCCGAGCCATGCATACAAGGATGGGACGGGGGGAGCCATGCATACAAGGATTGGACGGGGGGGAGCCATGCATACAAGGATGGGACAGGGGAGCCGAGCCATGCATACAAGGATGGGACGGGGGAGCCGAGCCATGCATACAAGGATGGGACGGGGGAGCCGAGCCATGCATACAAGGATGGGACGGGGGAGCCGAGCCATGCATACAAGGATGGGACGGGGGAGCCGAGCCATGCATACAAGGATGGGACGGGGGGAGCCATGCATACAAGGATGGGACGGGGGGGAGCCATGCATACAAGGATGGGACGGGGGGAGCCATGCATACAAGGATGGGACAGGGGAGCCGAGCCATGCATACAAGGATGGGATGGGGGAGCCGAGCCATGCATACAAGGATGGGACGGGGGAGCCGAGCCATGCATACAAGGATGGGACGGGGGAGCCGAGCCATGCATACAAGGATTGGACGGGGGAGCCATGCATACAAGGATGGGACGGGGGAGCCGAGCCATGCCTACAAGGATGAGACGGGGGGAGCCATGCATACAAGGATGGGATGGGGGAGCCGAGCCATGCATACAAGGATGGGATGGGGGAGCCGAGCCATGCATACAAGGATGGGACGGGGGAGCCGAGCCATGCATACAAGGATGGGACGGGGGAGCCGAGCCATGCATACAAGGATGGGACGGGGGAGCCGAGCCATGCATACAAGGATGGGACGGGGGAGCCGAGCCATGCATACAAGGATGGGACGGGAGGAGCCATGCATACAACGAGGGGATCGGGGGAGCCATGCATACAACGGGGGAGCCACACAGTTCGGTTTATACTCGGGTCGGCTTATAGAATATATAGCATATACGGGAATAGAAAACACACACGCCCATCGAGATCAGAAAAGGCTTTTCCAGCATGACCTTGCTTGATCACTGACAACTGTTCATTTGCTTCGCTCTCTGTCATTACAGCACTGGAAGAGGAGGAAAGGAGTTGCTGCGTGTGAGCAGCGTTCGCCCCAATACCTTGGGAAGTGTTGTATGTGACAGTCGTATCTTGCTGCAGCTCTACTGGTCTCACCGTGAGGCACTTGATCTGCTCAGTTCCTGCAATAAAACAAGTTCACTTTCCTCTCCTGCTCACTAACCAGTATCTTTGATCCCATACTACAGAGAATTCTCATCTTTCTCAGACTACCACTACATAATCATCCATATAAATATATCCAATATTAAACACCTATAAAATTAGGGGTACCATACAATCATCATTGACCCAATCTTTTTCTCACTTTCATCCTTCTGCCCAAATTATTATAAATATAAAATATTTATATATTTTCACTAACTCCAAATGACTTTTCATTCCCCATTCAGGCCTTAATATAGGCATTCGTCGGTGACCTCAGTGCTAGAAGCTTGGTCACTTGTTTGATAGAGAAAATTGACACTACCTAGCAGGAAAGAAACTCCCAGTAGAATGTATCCTCTTGCTTTCCGCACTTAGGCTATGTGCACACGTTGCTGATTTTGATGTGTTTCCGCAGCGTTTTTGGATGCGGGAAGTGCATCAAATCCACAGTGCAGTACAGTAACAATGATAGTCAATGGGAATTTGAGAATTGCTGTGCACATGCGGATTTGCGGCGTTTTTTTTTCCCACAGCATGTCAATTCTTTGTGTGGAAAAGCAGCGTTTCTGCACCCATTGACTATACATTGAGTAAGGCAAATTCACACATCAAAGAACGCATGACAATCTGCAACAAATCCGCATCTATTCCGCATTAAATGCGCAAGCATTTGGGCCTGCGCTTTCTGCCAAGAGATGCAGATTCTGTGAGGAAAATTCCGCAGGCGAATCCGCAACGTGTGCACATACACTTAATACTGTTCAATTTCAATCTTTGACCGAGTGATAGAAGTAGTCATCCCCAGGATCTCATCTTCTGACCCTACTATCTGTATACGTGACTCTTTTCCTTCACACATCACGGTGCCTCTTCCTGGCTGTCTCTTGCTGTCTAACTACAAGAAGCTTGCTCTTTCTTGTAGTATTTCCCTCTGCTTTTACATGTGCTGCTAGAACTGAAATTCTTAGGCTTCTTTCACACTAGCGTCGGGCTCGGCCCGTCGCTGTGCGTCGGGCCGACGTTCCCGACGCTAGCGTTGTCTCCGCTGCACAACGGGGGCAGCGGATGCATTTTTCCAGCGCATCCGCTGCCTTATTGTGAGGTGCGGGGAAGCGCGGGGAGGTGGGGGCAGAGTTCCGGCCGCGCATGCGCGGTCGGAAAAAGCAGACCGTCGTGAGCAAAAACGTTTCATGTAGCGTTTTTTGCTCCCGACGGTCCGCCACTGCACGACGCATCCGTCGCACGACGGGTGCGACGTGTGGCAATCCGTCACAATGCGTCGCTTAATGTTAATCAATGGTGAAAAAACGCATCCTGCAAACACTTTTGCAGGATGCGTTTTTTCGGCAAAACGACGCATTGTGACGGAATGCAGTTAACGCTAGCGTGAAAGTAGCCTTAATCTAGTCTTGCCTGATCAGCTCTCTGCTGAATCTGCTCTTGACCTTTACAATCTATTTTCCACACATTAAAGAATCTGTCATTACTAAAGTCTCAAATAATCTCCTAACAAATACATCAAATGGCAACTATTCTCAGATTCTTGTCTTTGCAGCATTTCACATGGAAGACCACCAACTCACTATGATACGCTCTACTGGTCTTAAAGGGTTTGTACAAAAGGTTGTTAAGTAATTCACTTTCCAAATGAAAGAAGATAGCACATGGATCGCTGGGAGTGCAACCATTATATTTCCCACAGATTTGGAGTACAGTGCTTGGCCATTTTCAACAATTCCATAGGCAATAAACAAAGCTGAGGTGCGCACACTTGAACTTTGCTCTCTCCAGACACATCCATCTCCAGAGACCTTTTCTCGGGACTGGTGCGGTTCCCAACAGCAAGAGCCCCGGCAATCGACACATTACTGCCCATCCTATTTACAGGGGATAACATACACTGTGTGTACAATTATAAGACCAGTGAGGTTTTTTTTTACCACATCATCATTCGTTATACAGAACTGGCCCCCCAAAAAAAATGATTTCACAGATTGAAAAAGTATCTAAAAAAAAAAAAAGTTGAATATTGTCAAAAGTCTTACAGAGGAATGCAGCACAAAAGTGTTGTTGTACAGGGTCTCAAAAAGCGCGCAAAGAAAAGATGCACAATTGCTAAAGATATGAAAAAAATACGTGAAGCAACCATTATCCTCCAGTACGGTCATATTCCAGAACTACAACCTCCTGGAGAGCTCAGAAGTACAAGGTGTTCAGTACTCTGAGACATGGCCAAGGTAAGGAGGCGGAAACCCGACCACTACTGAGCAAGGCACAGAAGTTGAAAAGTCAAGACTAAGCCAAGAAATACTTGAAGACAGATTTTTCAAAAGTTTTATGGACTTTTGAGAGTAGAGTAACTTAACAGACCAGATGTGTGGGCCCATGGCTGGATCAGTAATGGACACACACCTCCACTGTAACACAGAAGCCAGCAAGAAGCAAGGTGAGGTATTGCTATGGGCTGGTATTAATAAAAGATTAATTGCACCTTTTTGGGTTGAAGATGGGCTCAAAATCAATTCCCAATTCTACTACAAGTCTTAAGAAGACACTTTCTTCAAGCAGTGGTACAGGAAAAAAAAAAGTCTCCATCTTTAACCCCTTCACGACCCTTGATGTATAGGTACATCAAAAATCGTGTCTGGCCTTCGATGCAGGTTCTGACGCCGAACCCGCATCTTTCACTGCAATTGACAGCCGATTTAGGCTATGTGCACACGTTCCGGATTTGTCGCGTTTTTTTCGGCTGTTTTCCGCCTAAAAAACGCTTACAGTAAGCATCACATCATTTTTAATGCGTTCCGCAATTTTTGTGAACATGTTGCGTTTTATTCGCGATTTCCTGCTATATTATTGCATTGGAAAGCTCCGGAAAAAAACATGCAAAATCCGCAAAAAAAGTCAAAAATACGTGTGCGGATTTCCTGCGAAAGTAGTCTGGATTTGCTCAGGAAAATTCTGCTCACTTTCCAGAACCTGGGCACATAGACTTAATCAACCATCAAGTGCCTTTATCATGGATGTTAGCCAGTTAAAAATAGTAACCCACGCCGGCTGCAAGCGCGTCACAAATCTCACCCATTGAAGTCCCTGTCACATGATCGCGGAGTTCCGATGGGTTGTCATGACAGCGGGGATCTGCAGAAGATCCTAATGGCCGTCATTGTGGATATCCTGTTAACGCCAGAGATATAGATTTTATACACATTAAAAAAAAATAAAACAAACAACAAACACCACCCCTTTTACCCCACTGAAAATAAATTAACCCCTTCAACCCAGAGCCTGTTTTCACCTTCATGACCAGATCAATTTCTGACCAGTGTTACTTTATGTGGTAATAACTCTGGAATGCTTCAATGGATCCCAGGCCAGGGATTCGGAGACTGTTTTTATGACATATTGTACTTCATGATAGTGGTAAAATTTCATCCATATGACTTGCATTTATTTGTGGTGGGAAAAAAAAAAAAAAAAAAAATAGAATCGGAAATTTCGTGAAAATTTGGAAAAGTTAGCAATTTTTAAACTAAGTTTTATTATAAGAGTCATATCACACAAAACAGTTAATAAAACACATTTCCCACATGTATACTTTACATCAGCACACCTTTTTTTTGTTACGAATTTAAACGGGTTAATAGTTAACCAGCAATTTCTCACTTTTACGACAACATTTACAAAACCATTTTTTTTTTTAGGAGCCACATCACATTTGAAGTGACTTTGAGCGGCCTCCTATGACAGAAAATACCCAAAAGTGACACCATTCTAAAAACTGCACCCCTCAAAGTGCTTAAAACTGCATTCAAAAAGTGTATTAACAATTCTGGTGCTTCACAGGACCCCGTTATGACATTGGGGTGTCTCTGATCCAAGAGCAGAGGGACTGTCTTCCCTCTGCCTGTACTTGCTAAATGCTGCTATTGAGTTTGATTACAAATACAAAGCGGTCCAAGAACATATTAATGCTAAATACATAGGAGCCTTCACCATGGAACGTTTTTCCAACAGAGCATTAACCCCTTCACCCCCGGAGCGTTTTCCGTTTTTTCATTTTCGTTTTTCTCTCCCCTCCTTCCCAGAACCATAACTTTTTAATTTTTCCGTCAATATGGCCATTTGAGGGCTTATTTTTTGCGGGACGAGATGTACTTTTGAACGATACCATTGGTTTTACCATGCCATGTAACAGAAAATAGTAAAAAAATTCCAAGTGTGATGAAATTGCAAAAAAAGTGCAATCTCACACTTGTTTTTTGTTTGGCTTTTTTGCTAGGTTCACCAAATGCTAAAACTAACCTGCCATTATGATTCTCCAGGTCATTACGAGTTCATAGACACCTAACATGTCTAGGATATTTTTTATCTAAGTGGTGAAAAAAAATTCCAAAATTTGCTAAAAAAAATAAAATAAATAAATATTGCGCGATTTTCCGATACCCGTAGCATCTCCGTAGCGTGATCTGGGGTCAGGTGAGGGCTTATTTTTTGCGTGCCAAGCTGGCATTTTTAATGATACCATTTTGGTGCAGATACGTTCTTTTGATCGCCCGTTATTGCATTTTAATGCAATGTCGCGGCAACCAAAAAAAACGTAATTTTGGCGTTTTGATTTTTTTTCTCGCTACGCCATTTAGCGGTCAAGTTAATCCTTTGTTTTTATTGATAGATTGGGCGATTCTGAAAGCGGCGATACCAAATATGTGTAGGTTTGATTTTTTTTTTTTTTTAATTGTTTTATTTTGATTGGGGCGAAAGGGGGGTGATTTGAACTTTTATATATTTAATTTTTTTATATTTTTTAAACACTTTTTTAAAATTTTTTTGGCATGCTTCAATAGCCTCCATAGGAGGCTAGAAGCATGCACAACTCGATCGCCTCTGCAACATAGAGGTGAAGTACAGATCACCTCTATGTAGCAGAAATGCAGGTGTACTTTGAACGCCGACCACAGGGTGGCGCTCAAAGCATTCGGCCATCAACAACCATAGAGGTCTCAAGGAGACCTCTGGTTGTTATGGCAATGCACTGCTGACCCCCGATCATGTGACGGGGGTCAACGGTGCGAGCACCTCCGGCCGCGCGCGCTAGTTAAATGCCGCTGTCAGCGCTTGATGGCGGCATTTAACTAGTTAATGGGCGCGGGCGGATCGCGATTCCGCTCGCGCTCATTGCGCGCACATGTCAGCTGTACAAAACACCGCCTCACCGCCGGAGCCCACCTCAAAGCAAGGGATCTGCCAGCTGACATACTATTCCGTCAGCTGGCACAAAGGGGTTAAAGTATAGGGGTGTGTTAACCTATCATAACCTCACATACGGATACAATGTATCCAAACACACCACTCACAAATAGAGTGCACAATTTCTTTCCCCCTTGAGAAAGCGGAAAACGCGAAACGTACGTCGAGGCGTTCGTGATACCAAGGACGGGCTTACTACATGGGTATGTGTCAGGCATTTGATGTGTGTTGACCCATTTGGGTATCTTGCACTATGCACTTTAGGACTATTTAGGTCAGGGCTTTTATACTTTGGATGCCAATATGTTCTGACAAACTATATGATCCCAGAAGCCTGTAATGTCTTTCTTGTATCACTTTTTGTGCTATATACTTGGGTATTAATCCTTCCCTCTTATTTAATATTATGATATGGTATTTATGATTTGTGTTTTTAAATTTAATAAAATTTGTCATCTTTCTAAACACTATTTGTGAGTGGTGTGTTTGGATACTTTGTATCCGTATGTGAGGTTATTGAGTTTGATTGCAGCATTTAGGGGGTTAAAGTGCTGGGAGCGGTGCGGGACCACTCTTGGCACTGAGAGCTGGGTGTCAGCTGTGAGGATCAGCTGACACTGGTGCCGATCACGGGTGCACAGCCCCCCTGCACGCAATCGCTATAACATACATGTACATCAGTCGGGAAGTCCTTCCCGATCATGACGTACATGTGCTGAAAATGTCGGGAAGGGGTTAAAAAATAAAATAAAAATGCACATTTGGTATAGCAGTGTTCAGAAATGTCTGATCAAAATAAAGAAACAATCCGACTGGTAAAAAAAAAAACAAAAACGCTGGAATTACAGCTTTTTGGCCACCACAGCATTGCAATAAAATGTAAGAGGTGATGAAAACATCGTATCTACCTCAAAATGGCATCAATAAAAAAATGTCAGTTCGGGGAGCATAAAATAAGCCCTCACCCAGCCTTAAATGAAAATGCTACGTATTTCAGAAAGTGGCGATCTAAATTTTTTTTCTTACAAATTACATAGTTACATAGTTATTAAGGTTGAAGGAAGACTGTAAGTCCATCTAGTTCAACCCATAGCCTAACCTAACATGCCCTAACATGTTGATCCAGGGGAAGGCAAAAAAAACCCATGTGGCAAAGAGTAACTCCACCATGGGGAAAAAAATTCCTTCCCGACTCCACATACGGCAATCAGACTAGTTCCCTGGATCAACGCCTTATCAAGGAATCTAGTATATATAACCTGTAACATTATACTTTTCCAGAAAGGTATCCAGTCCCCTCTTAAATTTAATTAATGAATCACTCATTACAACATCATACGGCAGAGAGTTCCATAATCTCACTGCTCTTACAGTAAAGAATCCGCGTCTGTTATTATGCTTAAACCTTCTTTCCTCCAGACGTAGAGGATGCCCCCTTGTCCCTGTCTCAGGTCTATGATTAAAAAGATCATCAGAAAGGTCTTTGTACTGTCCACTCATATATTTATACATTAAAATAAGATCACCCCTTAGTCTTCGTTTTTCCAAACTAAATAGCCCCAAGTGTAATAACCTATCTTGGTATTGCAGACCCCCCAGTCCTCTAATAACCTTGGACGCTCTTCTCTGCACCCGCTCCAGTTCAGCTATGTCTTTCTTATACACCGGAGACCAGAACTGTGCACAGTATTCTAAGTGTGGTCGAACTAGTGACTTGTATAGAGGTAAAATTATGTTCTCCTCATGAGCATCTATGCCTCTTTTAATACATCCCATTATTTTATTTGCCTTTGTAGCAGCTGCCTGACACTGGCCACTGAATATGAGTTTGTCATCCACCCATACACCCAGGTCTTTTTCATTGACGGTTTTGCCCAGAGTTTTAGAATTAAGCACATAGTTATACATCTTATTACTTCTACCCAAGTGCATGACCTTACATTTATCCCCATTAAAGCTCATTTGCCATTTATCAGCCCAAGCTTCTAGTTTACATAAATCATCCTGTAATATAAAATTGTCCTCCCCTGTATTGATTAGCCTGCAGAGTTTAGTGTCATCTGCAAATATTGAAATTCTACTCTGAATGCCCCCTACAAGGTCATTAATAAATATGTTAAAAAGAAGAGGGCCCAATACTGACCCCTGTGGTATCCCACTGCTAACCGTGACCCAGTCCGAGTGTGCTCCATTAATAACCACCCTTTGTTTCCTATCCCTGAGCCAGCTCTCAACCCACTTACACATATTTTCCCCTATCCCCATTACTCTCATTTTATGTAACAACCTTTTGTGTGGCACCGTATCAAAAGCTTTGGAAAAGTCCATATATACTACGTCCACTGGGTTCCCTTGGTCCAGTCCGGAACTTACCTCTTCATAGAAGCTGATCAAATTAGTCTGACATGAACGGTCCCTAGTAAACCCGTGCTGATACTGGGTCATGAGGTTATTCCTCTCCAGATACTCCAGTATAGCATCCCTTAGAATGCCCTCCAGGATTTTACCCACAGTAGAGGTTAAGCTTACTGGCCTATAATTACCAAGTTCAGTTTTTACCCCTTTTTTGAATATTGGCACCACATTTGCTATACGCCAGTCCTGTGGTACAGACCCTGTTATTATGGAGTCTTTAAAGATTAAAAATAATGGTCTATCAATGACTGTACTTAGTTCCTGCAGTACTCGGGGGTGTATCCCATCCGGGCCCGGAGATTTGTCAATTTTAGTTATTTTTAGACGCCGCTGTACTTCCTGCTGGGTTAAGCAGGTGACATTTAATGGGGAATTTTTATCACTAGTCATTTTGTCTGCCATGGGATTTTCTTTTGTAAATACTGATGAAAAAAAGTCATTTAGCATATTGGCTTTTTCCTCATCCACCATTTCACCCAGACTATTTTTAAGGGGGCCAACACTGTCATTTTTTAGTTTCTTACTATTTATATAGTTAAAGAATATTTTGGGATTATTTTTACTCTCTCTGGCAATGAGTCTCTTTGTCTCAATCTTTGCTGCCTTGATTTGCTTTTTACAGAATTTATTTAATTTTCTGTATTTATTTAATGCCTCCTCACTACCTACTTCCTTTAATTCTCTAAATGCTTTCTTTTTGTCCCTTATTGCGCCCCTTACAGCTCTATTTAGCCATATTGGTTTCCTCCTATTTCTAGTATGTTTATTCCCATACGGTATATACTGTGCACAGGTCCTATCCAGGATGCTAATAAATGTCTCCCATTTTCTTTGTGTATTTTTGTGTCTCAGGATATCGTCCCAGTTAATTGCACCAAGATCCTCTCTCATCCGTTGGAAATTTGCCCTCCTGAAGTTTAGTGTCCTTGTCACCCCTCTACTACCCATCTTATTAAAGGTTACATGAAAACTTATTATTTTGTGATCACTATTCCCCAAGTGACCCCCAACCCTTATATTTGATATGCGGTCTGGCCTGTTGGTTAATATTAGGTCTAGCAGTGTCCCCCTCCTTGTTGGGTCCTGAACCAGTTGTGAAAGGTAATTGTCTCTCATAGTTGTCAAAAACCGATTACCTTTGCTGGAACTGCAGGTTTCTGTTCCCCAATCTATTTCAGGGTAGTTGAAGTCCCCCATAATAATGACTTCTCCTTGAGTCGCAGCTTCATCTATTTGCTTTACGAGGATATTCTCCATTGCTTCCATTAGTTTTGGAGATTTATAACAAACCCCTATCAGTAATTTATTCTTTTTTCCCCCTCCCCTTATCTCCACCCATAGGGACTCTACATTTTCATTAAATTCACCTATATTATCACGCAGGATGGGTTTTAAGGAAGATTTTACATATAGACACACCCCTCCCCCTCGCTTATCTGTACGGACATTTCTGAACAGGCTATAGCCCTGCAAGTTAACAGCCCAGTCATGGCTCTCATCCAGCCACGTCTCAGATATCCCCACCATGTCATAATTATGCTCCAACAACATTAGTTCTAATTCGTCCATTTTGTTGGCGAGGCTTCTGGCATTAGTATACATGCACTTGATGTTACTCTCTGTACCTCTATTCTTTCTTAAATTACTAACTGTTCTAACCCCACCCCCCATGCCACCGCCACCCCCAACTTCCTTATTTGTGCCCAGGTCTCTATCTGCACTATCTTCCCCTCCTATAAAATGAATACCCTCCCCCCCAATCCCTAGTTTAAACACTCCTCCAACCTTCTAACCATTTTCTCCCCCAGCACAGCTGCACCTTCCCCATTGAGGTGCAGCCCATCCCTAGCGTAGAGCCTGTAGCCAACTGAGAAGTCGGCCCAGTTCTGCAGGAACCCAAACCCCTCCTTCCTACACCAATTCCTGAGCCACTTATTAACCTCCCTAATCTCCCGTTGCCTCTCTGGCGTGGCACGTGGTACAGGCAGTATTTCGGAAAATACCACGTTGGAGGTCCTTGCTTTCAGCTTGCAGCCTAATTCCCTGAAATCATCTTTAAGGACCTTCCACCTACCTCTAACTTTGTCATTTGAGCCAATGTGCACCATGACCGCAGGGTCCTCACCAGCCCCTCCCAGTAATCTGTCCACCCGATCAGCGATGTGTCGGACTCGAGCGCCAGGTAGGCAGCACACCGTCCGACGATCCCTGTCTTTGTGACAGATTGCCCTATCTGTTCCCCTAATAATTGAGTCCCCCACTACCAGCACCTGTCTGGCCTGCCCTGCTCTCCTTTTTCCCTCCTTACTGGAGCAGTCACTCCTCCGGCTTTCAGAGGACATGCCTGGCTGCAGCAGTGCTACCCCTGTACTGGCACCCCCCTCATCTGCCAACTTAGCAAACTTATTGGGGTGTGCCAGATCAGGACTAGCCTCCCTGGCACTCTTCCCTCTACCCCGCCTTCTATCTGTCACCCAGCTAACTGCCACACTGTCCTGCAGCTCCATCCTACCATCCCCCTCCTCATCTATCCCATTGAGCGTCTGCTCTGTGAGCAGAAGACTCCTCTCCATATTGTCTATGGATCTCAGTGTTGCCAGCTGCACATTTAGATCCAGTATCTGGGTTTCCAAATGCATAATGTGCTCACATCTCGCACAGCAGTATGCACCCTCGACCGGCTGGTCAAGGACTGCATACATGTGGCAAGATGTACACTGGATGGCATTAACAATTGTGGAGCACATTTCCTAATGGGGATTGCACCACACAGAAACGTTAATTAAAAATAAATACAAAGTATTAATTAAACCAAAAAAAAAAAAAACAGAAAAAACCAGAAGCAATTCCTCCCTTGGAAACTCCCTGATTCCAAAGTCACTGAATCACAAGTCACACACTTACCGCCGTTCACACTTACGCTCAGGTCACACTCAGCTCGCTCACACTCGCTGTGCTGAAGATTTATAGATTTTTTTTTTTCTCTCTATCTCCCCTCAACAGCAATCCACCTTGCTGTTCAGATGCACTTCCAAAAAAAGCAATGTTTTTATTTTTTTTTCAACACTTAAAAGAAAAAAAAAAAAACACATGAAAAATCCTCACCATACTTAAAGCACAACTGTCCTCATGGTCAGGAGTGCCATTCCGATGCGGCTGACCACGTGCAAATGAAAAAAAACAAAAAATCATCAAGCATTATTTCATATAAATCGAAATAAAAGTTCACATGGGGACGGTGATAAAATCCCCTCTGATGCGTTTGTCACCCACTGTGCCCTTAATCTTCGAGTCTTCACGCATGAATATGGAAATTTGGGTTCTGGTACCAGAACTTTATTCCAAAGTTCGGTTCAGCTACCAGAACTGTACCCAAACTGGAAATGGAGCCAGAACCCAATTTAAAACAATGGGAACCCGAACTTATAAGCTGGAAAGAGCCCTCTCTCTCTGTAATGGACTTCACCCGGAAACTCCAGACATTGCAACAGACTTCTGGGAGAAGTCAGTGTTCGGCATTTAGCACCGGACACCAACTGTCCGGTATGAACCCTACACTTTAAAGCTCCGGTTTGCTCTACTTTAGTATGTACAGATGTCCGTAGGATCAGAGAATGCTGTTTTATAGGTACCGTTGTCATAAGGTATTGAGTAAACTTGCTACTCATACACCACTCCATCCATGGTCACAATGCAACCCCCTTTATCAGACTTTCCGATTATTAGATTGCAATTCTTAGCCAAATGCTCGAGAGCAGATTTTTTCAAATTTATCAAAGTTGTCACATCGTGTTCCAGATGCAGCAGTGTCAAGAAGCAGCCCCCTCAAGGTTTGCTCAACTAAGGACTGGAATGTACCTGCTGCCAAGTAGTCCTCTAATGAGAATCTTCTGCTGACAGAACAGGAGATTTCATAAAAACTACGCTAAGCAGACCAGTAAGTGACATCGCTGGAATCGGGTATCTGTCTCTACAGTATGCTGCTCTCAGATTACATAGCAAAAACCCAGCAGCATGTATGTATGTATGTATGTATGTATGTATGTATGTATACACACATACCGTATATACTCGAGTATAAGCCGAGATTTTCAGCCCAAATTTTTGGGCTGAAAGTGCCCCCTCGGCTTATACTCGAGTCACGGTTGGCGCGTGAGGGGGAGAGGGCGGTGAGGCATACTTACCTGCTTCCGGGGCTCCTGACGCTCCCCCTGCCCGTCCCACGGTCTCCGGGTGCAGCAGCTCTTCCCCTGAGCGGTCACGTGGGATCGCTCATTAGAGAAATGAATAGGCTGCTCCACCTCCCATAGGGGCGGAGCCGCATAATTCATTCCTCTAATCAGCGGTGCCGGTGACCGCTGACAGAGGAAGAGGCTGCGGCACCGAAGACCAGCTGTCCGGGGGAAGGAGCGGGACGCCGGGAGCAGGTAAGTATTACATATTTACCTTCCCTCGTTCCACACGCCGGGCGCCGCTCTGTCTTCGCGTCCTCTTGCTCTGACTGTGCAGGTCAGAGGGCGCGATGACGCATATAGTGTGCGCGGCGCTCTCTGCCTGATCAGTCAGTGCAGAGAGACGACGGGACGCTGAGGAGCTGCAAGCAAGAGAGGTGAGTATGTGTTTTTTTTTTTTATTGCAGCAGCAGCAGCATTGGCACAGATTTATGTGGAGTATCTATGGGGCAACGGTGCAGAGCACTATATATGGCACAGCTATGGGGAAACGGTGCAGAGCACTATATATAAGGCACAGCTTTATGTGGAGCATCTATGGGGCCATAATCAAAGGTCAAAGGTGCAGAGCATTATATATGGCACAGCTATCTATGGGGCCATAAGCAAAGGTGCAGAGCATTGTATATGGCACAGCTATCTATGGGGCCATAATCAAAGGTGCAGAGCATTGTATATGGCACAGCTATCTATGGGGCCATAATCAAAGGTGCAGAGCATTGTATATGGCACAGCTATCTATGGGGCCATAATCAAAGGTGCAGAGCATTGTATATGGCACAGCTTTCTATGGAGCATCTATGGGGCCATAATGAACTGTGCAGAGCATTATATATGGCACAGCTTTATGTGGAGCATCTATGGGGCCATAATGAACTGTGCAGAGCATTATATATGGCACAGCTTTATGTGGAGCATCTATGGGGCCATAATGAACGGTATGGAGCATCTATTTTTAATTTTGAAATTCACCGGTAGCTGCTGCATTTTCCACCCTAGGCTTATACTCGAGTCAATACGTTTTCCCAGTTTTTTGTGGCAAAATTAGGGGGGTCGGCTTATACTCGGGTCGGCTTATACTCGAGTATATACGGTATATTATTCTTCTATTGTATCAAAACATATTACTGATCAGAAACAAAATGTCACTTGGGTCACCCTCCCACCGATCATAAGCATCAATGGCTTATCAATTAAGATATTCAGCTTTGGTAAGGACTAATATTTGCTGATATTTATACATTCTTGTATAATTAGTTTAATTTAATTATGGTAGTTGATGAACTGCAATATTTGTATTATATTCTCAAAGGCGTAGGCTTTGACTATATGCTGCAAATTAATTGCCATTCAGATGATATTAATTAAGTTGTTTTGGTTTCAGATTTTGCACTTTTAATCTCTATTCAGCCAAGCCATCCAAAGTTCAGCCTTGATTTTATGCATATCCATAGCACTTTTCCAAGAACTAGCATTGCTATTCTTGTGAATGGTGGGTGTAATCACAAACATTTCTACTTTCCAACAACAATGATATTTTGTGTTGGTCCTAGAACTGAGCTGCATAATAATTTTACAATCTCCACTTGTGATGCGATTGTTCTAGAAGATATACAGTGGGTATCGAAAATATTCAGACCTCCTTAAATTTTTCACTGTTTCATTGCAGCCATTTGGTAATTTAAAAAAAGGGTTTTTTTTTACATTAATGTACACTCTGCACCCCATCTTGACTGAAAAAAAACAAATATATACATTTTTGAAAATTTAATAAAAAAGAAAAACAAATATCACATGGTCATAAGTATTCAGACCCTTTGCTCAGACACTCATATTTAAGTCACATGCTGTCCATTTCCTTGTGATCCTCAAGATGGTTCTACTCCTTTATTGGAGTCCAGCTGTGTTAAATTAAATTGATAGGGCTTGATTTGGAAGGGCACACACCTGTCTATATAGACCTTACAGCTCACAGAAGCCTCTCCTCAGTGCAAGACACATGAAAGCCTGCATAGTTTGCTAAAAAAACACATGATGGGTTCCCAGAAATAACATTATCTGGTCTGATGAGATGAAGATAGACCTTTTTGGTGATAATTCTAAGGCTTCTTTCACACTAGCGTCGGGCTCGGCCCGTCGCCGTGCGTCGGGCCGAGGTCCCCGACGCTAGCGTTGTCCCCGCCGCACAACGGGGGCAGCGGATGCATTTTTCCTGCGCATCCGCTGCCCCATTGTGAGGTGCGGGGAAGTGCCGGGAGGTGGGGGCGGAGTTCCGGCCGCGCATGCGCGGTTGGAAAAAGCGGACCCTCGGGAGCAAAAAACGTTACATGTAACATTTTTTGCTCCCGACGGTCCGCAACAGCACGGCGCAACCGTCCCAGGACGGTTGCGACGTGTGTCATTGCGTCGCAAATGCGTCGCTAATGTTAGTCAATGCAGAAAAAACGCATCCTGCAAGCACTTTTGCAGGATGCGTTTTTTCGGCAAAACGACGCATTTGCGACGTAATGCAGTTAACGCTAGTGTGAAAGTAGCCTAAGCGGTATGAGTGGAAAAAAACAGGCACTGCTCAATACCTATACATATCAAATGTCCAATATAATGAAAGTCACCTCTGAGCAATAGTAACTAACCACATCCCCCATAGAGATAATATAAAGGAGGAATTAAGAGGATAAACAAAATTAACACATTAATAAAATATTTTATTTAATATATAAATATTTAAAAATAAAACAAGGGAAAATCACTTGAACAAATGAGGGTGAAACAGCAACCAGGAACAGTTATTGGACATATCTGAATGGCACACCTAATACATTATATATATACCCAATGCAATCAGAAAATTATCTAGAAAAGGCTAAAGTATACAACCTTTCCTCCCTGTTGCAAACAATAGGATAATTTACATATAAAAGTGCATAGTGCAAAAAAGGTGCCTATATATACTGTAACTACTAGTCCATATGTAAACTGATCAGGGGTTTTTGAGGGTGCAGACACCAGGACTACACTTTATGTGAGTAATTACTGATCAGTTTACATATGGACTAGTAGTTATATATAGGCACCTTTTTTGCACTATGCACTTTTATATGTAAATTATCCTATCGTTTGCAACAGGGAGGAAAGGTTGTATACTTTAGCCTTTTCTAGATAATTTTCTGATTGCATTGGGTATATATATATATATATTGTATTAGGTGTGCCATTCAGATATGTCCAATAACTGTTCCTGGTTGCTGTTTCACCCTCATTTGTTCAAGTGATTTTCCCTTGTTTTATTTTTAAATATTTATATATTAAATAAAATATTTTATTAATGTGTTAATTTTGTTTATCCTCTTAATTCCTCCTTTATATTATCTCTATGGGGGATGTGGTTAGTTACTACTGCTCAATACCTGCCCAATACAATCCCAAAAGTGAAACATGGTGGTGGCAGAATCATGCTATGGGGGTGTTTTTCAGCTTCAGGGACAGGACAACTGGTTATCATTGACGGAAACATGAATGCTGCCAAGTACAGAGATATCCTGGATGAAAACCTCTTCCAGAGTGCTCTGGACCTCAGACTTGGCCGAAGGTTCACCTTCCAACAAGACAATGATCCTAAGCACAGAGCTAAAATAACAAAGGAGTGGCTTCAGAACAACTCTGTGACCATTCTTGACTGGCCCAGCCAGAGCCCTGATCTAAACCCAATTGAGCATCTCTGGAAAGACCTGAAAATGGCTGTCTACCAACGTTCACCATCCAACCTGACAGAACTGGAGGGGATCTGCAAGGAAGAATGGCAGAGGATCCCCAAATCCAGGTGTGAAAAACTTGTTGCATCATTCCCAAGGCGACTCATGGCTGTACTAGCTCAAAAGGCTGCTTCTAATCAATACTGAGGAAAGGGTCTGAATACTTATGACCATGTGATATTTCAGTTTGTTTTTTTTTGTTTTTTTTATAAAATTTGCAAAAATTTCTGCATTTCTGCTTTTTTTTCAGTCAAGATGGGGAGCAGAGTGTACATTAATGTGAAAAAAATGAACTTTTTTGAAATTACCAAATGGCTGAAATGCAAAAGAGTGAAACATTTAAAGGGGTTTGAAAACTTTCCGTACCCAGTGTATTTCTATGAACAATGTGTAAAACACATCTGGACCCAATACATGACCATTTCATGCTTCTTGGCCTGGGTGGGACATTACTAGGAAACTCAGACTTCTGCAGCACACTTGACAAGATGGTGCCCAAATGACAGTAGAGAAAACAACTGATATAACTCGTATGTGCACCTTGGAAGGCAGAAATTTAACACCTGGAAAACTAACAACTATTTATCAGCCCTATGATCACCAGTTCTAGTGAGTAAAGTTTTAAAGTTGCCCAGTTCTTCTGACCTTAATCCTAAAGGGAATCTGCCCAAACGTTTTGGTACCACATCTAACAGCAACATGATGTAGGGGAAAGAACCTGGTTTCCAGCAAGGTGTCATTTACTGGGGTGCATGCTGTAATTTTAATAAAAATGACAGCTTTCTGTGTATAATGGGCCTGCTTTCACTGCAGTAAGTCATTCTCCCTTGCACTTCAGCATGAGCGGTCGCCTCAGGACACCATTCACGCTGATGAACAAATGTAGCACAGATGGATTACGGCGTGAGAATCTATGGATTCTTTCACCTTTGGACAGGTGAGATACAGTGTTTTTTTTTTTATTTAACAGAGGACAATGGCTTCAGAGAATTCGGTGTAAAGGTGGGTATAAATGTTTGGTTTTTTTTTATGCTTACTTTTACACTCAATGTATTCAGTCCCCGCTGTCTACAACTCTGAACATTGTCCCCTGCTTGCGCTAATCGCAGGGAGAGCAGACGACAATGATGTGAGCTGTCTTCAGCACCTGGCGCGTGAGAACAACGCGATTTGTGCCGGTTTCTCTCAGGCACCGGTACGTGCAATACTGATGCGGCACACCATTGCCACACATATGAAACACACGGACAGCTCCAGGTTTTTCCAGCAACTGAAATATCAGTACGTGTGATTTATGCCATTCTCAAATTGGATGGTAAAAATCTGGTGACTGATTCCAGTTAAGAATGTTAATGTGAAATAATAATGGTCATATTACAAATAAGCAGTGTGCTCATCATAATGTGGATATGCCGAATATTATAGTGCCATCGACACATGCTCAGTAAAGAAAAGCCCTTATCTTGCCATGGTCGCCTGTGATGCGAAGTATCCTCTCACATTTGTAGGAAGGAGGTGTGAAAGAAGCGGCAGCAGGTCAGCCCCTGGAGCGAATGTCAGTGATGATGCGCTATTAGAAATTCTGCTGTGTATGGTGGAAGTTTCAAACAGAACGCTAATCGTAAATTGTGAATAAAACCTGAAGAGGAGATATATGAAGAACGGCTGGGAGTTTCAAATTTCGATAAATCCTAAAAATGCTGAGGGACAAATACATCATTGCATTTCCACCAGTAGTTTGGCATGAATACTTCTCAGTGACGTTTTGATTTGTGACAAATTGATAAAAGCATCTTGTGCCTTTTTGAAATTTATATTTTAGCTAGTTTTCAATTTCATTTTTTTACATCAATGTGGCTTTTCCAGATGTTTTAGACTGATTCATCAAATTATTTTTATTTATTTTATTTTTATTTTTAAGGTGCGAACATTTGGTGCAAATGTACTCTGGGGCCCCTTGAAGTGATTTTATGTGCGTCATATTTTTTGCTACATTTAGGATATGTGCACACGTCAGGATTTCTGGCAGAAATTTTCCTGACAAAAACCGGACATTTCTGCTAGAAATCCGCATGCGTTTTTACCGCGTTTTTTTTTCAATGCATAGAATAGCAGGAAAAACGCGAAAAAAACGCTGCTTTTTTTACCGCGATGCGTATTTTTCTAGGAAAAAAACGCATCATGTACACAAAAATTGCAGAATGTATTCTAAATGATAGGATGCATAATGCATGCGTTTTTAATGAGTTTTTATAGCGTTTTTATCGCGAAAAAAACGCGGAAAAACCTGAACGTGTGCACATACCCTAAGGAGCCATTTTGGAAAAAGTTGTGACTTTTTGAGCGATGGGGTTGCAAAACTGGTTAAAGACAGAAAAAAGAAAAAGTGAAACAGCATGCATTATGTTGCACTAAATTCATGAACCGCTTGCACCATTTTGAAAAATTTTGCACTAAAAACGAAAACCACAAGACAAAGAAGAAAGTTTGGTATGGGACAACCTGTTTAATGTACAACGTTGAAATCCGCAGCACAATTAGCTAAATATTTGATGTACAACCCCCCCCCCCCAAAAAAAAAAAAAATAAAATAAAAATAAATATACACTGTATTTGTTGTGTACATTAAAAAAAAATCTATTTTGTTTTTAGTAAATGCGGGGAATCAACCACCATGAACCTTAAATGTCTAAAAGATACCTTTGGATATCCCCCCCAACACAAAAAAGAAAAAATTATATATAAGTTAACATACATGTAATGCCCGACAATGAGAAAAATTCAGTGGAGAGATTTTGGAAGAAAATCCAAATACCTAAAAAAACAAACAAACAAAAAACAAAAACACACTATTAGGAGATTATGTTCGGAAAATTCTCAATGTGAGCAAAAAATACTTACATGTAACCGCGAAACCTGCTCAAATCATTATTTGGTTTCTCACATTCAATAACACTGTTAAACGTCATTGGGTCAAACTCAGATTCCTGAAACAAAAGGAACATATAAATATATAAATTTAGGTTCAGCAAGTGAGGTGTAAAACCATTGTGCAAATGTACACACTTCAATGAGCGTGGAGAACAATCTGGTTTCCTTCGGACCACATTGTATTTTTGTATTGTGACGCTTTTGTTTCTTTATATGAATGCTATGTAAACAAGAGGACCTGAAATAGAGATTGGCAGCAGGAAATGCCTGGTGTGGTCCTCAAATTGCGAGGTAACAAGTACAAGAATCCACTCCAATTAAAGCACTCATTACCACTGAGCGTCAGCTAGTAGATTATTCTAATTCCAGTTTTCCATAAATGCATTTTCCCTTTCCAATTTTGATTTTTGTTTCTACATTATGAATCCAAAAGGTTATTCCTTTTTTAGAAAACATATTGCATGTGCCTAAATAGTTAAATCAGCTCAATAGAGGCCAAGAGGACCCAAATACCCTCCGCTGTCAGTTTACACACACACACACACACAAAAAAAATATGGAATACCATAGTCAACTACAACAGTATAAATTATACAGGAGGGGAGAACTCTGGCAATTCCACGCTGCTGGCAGTTGAGTTGGTAAATCCAGGTCCACACAAATAGGTTTGCGTTATTTTATTATGTTAACATTTTTGTCCTGAAGAAAAACCTCAAACCTACAGGTGCTTCTCACAAAATTAGAATATCATCAAAAAAGTTTATTTATTCAGTTTTTCAATACAAAAAGTGAAACATTATAGAGAGTTATTACAAACAGAGCAATTTCAGGTGTTTATGTCTGTTAATGTTGATGATTATGGCTTACAGCCAATGAAAACCCAAAAGTCATTATCTCAGTAATTTAGAATACTTTATAATGTCAGCTTGAAAAATGATTCCGAAATGTTCACCTACTGAAATGTATGTTCAGTAAATGCACTCAATACTTGGTCGGGGCTCCTTTTGCATCAATGCAGCATGGGTCTGGTGTCTCAGCTTCCTCTTGACAATACCCCATAGAGTTTCTATGGGTTAAGGTCAGGCGAGTTTTCTGGCCAATCAAGCAGAGTATTTCTGTTTTTAAACCAGGTATTGGTACTTTTGGCAGTGTTGACAGGTGCCAAGTCTACACTGCTATAAAGCTTGTCGGCAGAGGGAAGCATGAAGTGCTCTAAAATTTCCTGGTAGACGGCTGCGCTGACTTTGGCCTTGATAAAACACAGTGGACCTACACCAGCAGATGGCATGGCTCCCCAAATCATCACCGATTGTGGAAACTTCACACTAGACCTCAAGCAGCTTGGATTGTATGCCTCTCCACTCTTCCTCCAGACTCTGGGACCTAGATTTCCAAATGAAATAAAAAAATTTACTTCCATCTGGAAACAACACCTTGGACCACTGAGCAACAGTCCAGTTCTTTTTCTCCTTGGCCCAGGTAAGACGCTTCTGGGGTTGTCTATTGGTCATGAATGGTTTGACACAAAGAATGTGACACTTGTAGCCCATGCCCTGAATACATCTGTGTGTGGAGGCTCTGGAAGCAATGCCTCCAGCTGCAGTCCACTCCTTGTGAATCTCCCCCACATTTTTGAATGGCCTTTTCTTAATCCTTTCAAGGTTTCGGTTATCCCGGTTGCTTGTGCACCTTTTTCTACCACACTTTTTCCTTCCATTCAACTTTCCACTAATATGCTTGGATACAGAACTCTGAACAGCGGACTTCTTAAGCAATTACCTTTTGTGGCTTAAAAGCACTAAAGCAGCAAACTTTCAGAAAACCATAATTTGTCTTGGTCTCAAAACTTTTGGTGTAATGAGGGCATATAGACAGGGGTTGCCTTCATTAGACTGCCAGTTTATACAAAAGCCCTAAACTAGAAGAGCAATATTTTACACTGATGACCACAAAAAAAAAAAAAAAAAAACAACAGTGAATGTGAGATAAAATAGTGTTAGGGTATGTGCACACGTCCGGATTTCTTGCAGAAATTTCCTGAAGAAAACCGGAAATTTTCTGCAAGAAATCCGCTTTTTTTTTTTGCGTTTTTTTCCCGTTTTTTTCGCGTTTTTTTTAGCATTCTGCAAGCGTAATTAGCTTGCAGAATGCTAAAGTTTTCCAAGCGATCTGTAGCATCGCTTGGAAAACTGACTGACAGGTTGGTCACACTTGTCAAACATACTCTTTGACAAGTGTGACCAACTTTTTACTATAGATGCTGCTTTTGCAGCATCTATAGTAAAAGATAGAATGTTTAAAAATAATAAAAAAAATTAAAAAAATGCTTATACTCACCCGCAGACAGCTGATCTCCTCACCGGCGTCCGTTCCGTATAGATGGTGTGCGCGCAGGACCTTCCATGACGTCACGGTCACGTGAGCGGTCACATGACCGGTCTCGACCAATCACAGGACCGTGACGTCATCGGCAGGGTCCTTCACCGCACACCAGCTACAGGAACCGAACGGCAGCGTGCAGCGGTGAGGCGGGAACACTGCGGGGGACATCGAGGGTGAGTATAGGACTATTTTTTATTTTAATTCTTTTATTTTTGACCAATTATATGGTGCCCAGTGCGTGGAGGAGAGTCTCCTCTCCTCCACCCTGGGTACCAACCACACATAATCTGCTTACTTCCCGCATGGTGGGCACAGCCCCGTGCGGGAAGTAAGCAGATCAATGGACTCCTAGGTGTGCGGAATCCCTGCAATTCCGCATTTTTAATGAACATGTTGCTTTTTTTTCCGCGATGCGATTTTTTCGCGGAAAAAATCGCAACATTTGCACAAAAAATGCGGAATACACTGTAAATAATAGGAGGCATATGTTAGCGTTTTTTTCGCGTTTTTATCACGTTTTTATAGCGAAAAAACGCGAAAAAAACGCTAAAAATCCTGAACGTGTGCACATGGCCTTATACTTCTAGATCTTATCTATACTGTAGACAATTTTATTAATATAAAGGAGGGGAGCTCTAGCTTCCATCAAATCCCTTGTGTTTTTTACCATTCTAGCATTAAAAGGAATTTAGAGCCATCGCAACCTTTATACTAATATAGATTTCATTTCTTTACATATTAGCATAAGATACAATCTCCTACAAAAAATAAGGCAGGTAAGAAAGATGCAACTTTTCAATTCTGTTATTAAAACGGCGCTCACGTCACATTTCATAAAAGCATAACTACATGAAATATGGAGGATAGATTTTCACTTGCTGCTGACGTTAGCAAAGTCATACTAGCGTTTCCACATTGAGGGAGTTTATCTGATTTCTGAGTAGCTGCTCATTTTACTAACAAGTATAACACAAAATGCTGATATGGCTCGTAGTAAACCTGGGCCCTGGGATTTACTCAGCAAAGACTTTCCCATGGGACAAAGTAATACACATTAGTGCCAAGCTGTGGTGTCACTATTTCTCAGAATTTTGCCTTTAATTTCCTTTTTTTGTTAATCCAGTTTTAATTCCTTATTATTTGATCATGACACAAAAGTCTGAAACTAAAGGATTCACTTATTTACAATACATTACAGATTTTACTAAGAGCGTTGTGTAATGCCCTACTACTCTTAACAAGACACATTATTGGCATTTTAAAACAGTCTGGTACTAATCATCCTAATTATTGCTAAATACATAAAAACATTGGTCGCAGCATATGTAATTGAATGTGTAATTGTATTTTCTTAGAATTTGACATTAGTGTTTATACCCCAGTAGAAGCCAAGCCACTCTTTAGAACCTAAGGGTGCATTTACAGTGGACAATCGAGAACGAACATCCCTAAGAAGGCTCATTTCCAGATTTTTGGACTGACTAATCGGGCTGCAAAATGATAGTTTGTCAGTGCCAGTTTTAAACATGTTATTAACATTATTTTTTCTTCTTATATACATGTTTGCACCTTATTATACCTGCAGGTATTGGGTTCTCACAAAATAAGCAAGTTTAAAAATGATTGTTCTCGACAGGGCTGTGGAGTCTGTGTCCATTTTGGTGGAGATGGTATAAAATGGACAGACTGGCTCTTAAAATAAATGATAAATTGGGTACAGTAGTACAGTGCAGGATGTGCTGCAAATGTTTCCATAAAAATTTTGGGAAGTTATGTTATGTCCTATAAATGTCTGTTCTGTTCCTGATTTAAGGATCTCAGCTTTTAGTTGAGATGAATCTGTGCTGCACTTTATGTACATGCTCAGTAGTGAGGCAGGGCTGTGGGGTGGTGGGTCAGGGAAATTGAGGAGTGGGAGGTTTGGTATACTGATTCCACAACCCTGGTTCTCAGCAGCACATCCTCTTTTGGAAATATATTAACGATCATTCTTTGCTTATTGAAGTGTGGTCAGCCTATATTAACAGGCTATTTATTACTGCCTATCGGCCACATGTAAATATCCCCTTAACCCCTTAATGACCAGAGGTATTTTTGATTTTGCATTTTCATTTTTTTTGCTCCCCTTTTTCCCAGTGCCATAACTTTTTTATTTTTTGGTCGAAATAGCAATGTGAGGGCTTAATTTTCTAGGGGCAGGCAAGTCAACTACCGTTCTCATTTTACTTTGATTCATGCTCAGACCTTCTGGGGAGATGAATTCACATGTTTCGAGTTTTATATATAGAGATGGTTTTCCAATAGACGTTCCAAGACTAACTGGACATGTCTGCGATGCTGCTCTAAGGAATATGAAAATATAAAAATGTCATCGAGATAAACAACAACAAATCGATCCAAGAAAGCTCACAAAACATCATTAATGACGTGCTGAAAGGTGGCAGGGGCGTTGCCAAGGCCGAAAGGCATAACGAGATATTCAAAATTTCCATATCTAGTTCTATGGACAGCTTTCCACTCATCTTCCGGGCAGATTCGTATGAGACCATAAACTCCTCTTAGAGAGAGTTTGGTAACAATTCTGGCAGAACGCAGTCTCTCCAGCAACTCAGGAATAAAGGAGAGTGGGTAGCGATTTTTAATGGTAATTTTATTTATTTCACCATCATTAATACATGGCCGCAGGGTTGAGTCTTTCTACAAAAGAACAAGGGTACTCCAGCCTGCGAAGAAGAAAGTTGAATAAAGCCTCTCTCTAAATTTTTGTCTAGGTATTCCTTTAGCACTTTTAATTCAGGCTCAGATTCTTTCAAACGGAATGGACACTCCAGGAAGTAATTCAATGTGACATTCGTAAGACCGATGAGGAGGCAGTTTGATCGGCTTTCTTCTTACTTCAGACTTCACTGAACTGGTGGTATTGAGGTGGTAGTTTATCAAAACTCAGATGAGAAATCTCAGAAACTTGAATTGGTTTGTAAGCAGATACATTAGCATGGCAATTGTTCTTACAATACTCAGAGAGAGAAGTAATGGTGCTTGATGCCCAGTTGATAGAGGACTTGAAATTTTGGAGAGGAAATAAGATGAAAACTAACCGATTCATGATGATTCGGCTCAATACAGATTTCCAGTTCAATTGTCTCGTGAGTAACAGGTCCACGGATTGAGTCCTCCTTGCAATGTTATTATGAAGTGTGAATTGTAAGTCCATGAAATTCCCTCCTGCTACAGAATCTAAAATGGCAGAGCATTGTACTTTTTGGCTCACAATTATGACCTGTATGGGAACGACAAAATGAGACGATGGTGATTGCTCTTTGCCTTTATCCTGCAGTACAGAGATGGTTTGCAAAATCGGATCTGGCCATTCAAAAAGGTCAAAATCGCTTTCAGTCTTGGCATTTGTGAAAGCTACGGTCCTTTTATTAGCACAGTTGTTGGCAAAATGTCCAGAACCCCCACAATAGAGACATAGATTCTCTGCACGTCGACTCGCCTTCTCTACTGCAGAGAGAGGTTTATGGATTACAACAATTTGCATCTGTTCAGGCACACTTTCCATTTCCTGTTATTTTAATATGGATTGAGTAAAGGAGTAGTTAGGGGTGTTCCCAAATACTCGCAGTCTTTCCTTTCTTCGTCCGTGAGTCTCTGATCAATTCGGATGCATAGTTGAATAAAGTCCTCTAAATTATCAGGGATCTCGACCATTGCAAGTTCATCCTTAATTAGCTCTGATAATCCTTGTCGAAATTGACTCCTCTGGTTAGCTAAATTCCATGTGGTGTCTGCCACCCAGCGGCAGCATTCGGAGGTATATTCTGCTAAAGAGCGCCGCTCTTGATGTAGGTTATATAATTTGGTTTCAGCTGTAGCACAACAATTTGGGTCAAACACTTGATCCATAGTAGTGATGAAGAAAACTAAGTCATTTAGAAGGTAAACGTTCTTTCCCATTTAAGGTGAGGCCCATACAAGAGCCTCATCAGTGAGGAGATTAGTGATGAAAAGAACCTTTTTCCTCTCACTGGTAAACGGAGAATGTTGCATCTGGAAATAGATACAGCATTGATTTAGGAAATCATGGTAATGATAACGATCCCCACTGAGTTTTGCAGACAGGGGTATGCATGCGTTTGATTCCGAGCCAGAGTTGCGCAAATACAGAATTTGCCTCTATAGCTCAATAATTTCCTTTTGTTGACCCAACACCTGTGTTCGCCACTTAGAAAATTATGTGGCACCAAAATTCTGAGTTCAGTAACTTGTTGCCTTAGTTGGGCTGCAACAGACTCCATTTTTGGTACGAGATTATTCTACACAGGAACAGCAATGTAGTATCTTGAGGATAAGCAGCAGGTGAAAGGAAGCTTGACTAGAGGCTGTTCGCTCAATAATCTTGCAAGGAAGGGAGTGCTATGCCATGTTTAAATAGGGTTTTCAATCAGGATGGAGCCAAATCAGAAACACAGGGTGGTGACCAACAGGAACTCAGGGTGGAGACTATTAGAATCCTGATAGCTGTAGACATTGAGCTGCCTATCACAAGACAGGGCGGAGTCTGACCAGAAGGCACGTTTCTATAGTTTGGACAATGATAAATCACAAGGTGATAAAACCTTCAGTTAAGTAAACAACACCACACAGTCGGACACGTTACACATCAATGAATTCTGGGTTTTAACCCTCAACCCATGCTGTTCTCAGGTTACATAGGAAAACTTGCTGACAGATTCCCTTTAAGTACTACTACGAGAAGAGCGATCAAAACAGTATTCCCATCTCAAATACTATTGAATACCTTTACTTAGTGGAAGGTTGAACTCACATTAAAAGTACTTAAGCGGTTGCAGCACTAATACAGTCATGCATCAGCTTCATGGTGCCTCAGGGAACTAAAATGCAACTACATGCCAGAGAATGGGCCTGACTAAGCATCCCTGATGGGCAAACAAAAAAGGGGTATTGTTAATCCTCCATTCTCCAGATCGCTCGTGGACTAAAAGGTCAAACCCCCACCAATTATGTGATTGCATATCCTAGTGATATACTATAACTTAGTGTCATGTTCAGATTATTAAAGAGAATCTGTTACCAGATTTTTACTATTTAATTGAAAAAGCACTATAACGTCAAAGCAGAGAGACCCTCATTACAGTGATATGTCACTTACTGTGCTGTGTTTTGCGGTTTCAATACAGTCATTGTCTTATCAGCAGGAAAGATTATCACAAGACAACTGACCTCATGCCACCTAGTCCAACCACAACCCCACCACTTTTTTATTGGCAGGTTTCTGTCTACATTGTATAGTGACAGAAAGCTGCTAATCAGTGGTGTGTGTGTTGGGGAAGGGGAGGGTTACACAGAGCTCAACATCTGACCTCTGTTAGAACTGCAGCAGAGAAAACTGTGATTCTATTTCAACTTCTGCACCCAGTAAACTGATACATTGATGGAATCGGGGTCTGTGTCCCTCTAAAGCTACTTTCACACTAGCGTCGGGCCGAGGTTCCCGACGCTAGCGTTGTCTCCGCCGCACAACGGGGGCAGCGGATGCATTTTCCAGCGCATCCGCTGCCCCATTGTGAGGTGCGGGGAAGTGCGGGGAGGTGGGGGACGAGTTCCGGCCGCGCATGCGCGGTCGGAAAAAGTGGACCGTCGGGAGCAAAAAACGTTACATGTAACGTTTTCTGCTCCCGACGGTCCGCCACAGCACGGCGCAACCGTCGCACGACGGTTGCGACGTGTGTCATTGCGTCGCAAATGCGCCGCTAATGTTAGTGAATGCAGAAAAAAACGCATCCTGCAAGCACTTTTGCAGGATGCTTTTTTTCGGCAAAACGACGCATTGCGACGTAATGCAGTTAACACCAGTGTGAAAGTAGCCTAACTCGTGCTGCTGTTAGATTACATGGCAAAAAAACTTCTGACAGATTTCCTTAATGTATTAATTTCCTTGTGACACAGAGGGCTCTACAAGCCTCTACAAGCCACTATTAGCATGGAACACCAATAACAAGCAGAATAAGATCATACAAGTCTTCAAGATGCTGCTTAATTGAAGTTTGCTTTGTGTTGCCTAAATATGGCTTTAACCTGTAAAATCAAAACCAAACCTGATGAATACTAGTGGATATTATGTCTTAAATGATGAAATTTCTATTGTTTTAACATCTTAATTGGGGCTCACACCCTTCCTTTAACAGACAAAGGAAACAGAAGTAATACAAAGGGAATGTCCTCAGATCTTAGACATCACATTTCCTCTATGGATAAGGTATGCAAGGTCTGTTTTTAGAGTTTATAAGGAGTCTGAATAAATTAGGACGAAAGGTTCAACGTTCCCTCGAGTACATATTTTTCCTGTGCAGCAGAAGACATCTAAATTATCAGATTAAAAATAGAAAATAAACCCAATAACATACAGGAATAATAAATAAACCCATCCACATTCTCAAGGCTCTATTCTGACTCGGCGAGTGCTAAAAATATCTAAAAGGGTATAATGCAGCTCAATCCTAGGAGAAAGAACTGTATATGCTGAGAAAGCATATGGAGGAGGTAGGTATGCCTTCAGAAGAGGACAGCCAGGCCGTAACATTATTACGGTGCAGACAGTGCGCACATTCACAGACTGCACTCAAGCTGAAGACTAACTGGAGATATGAGCAAAACATTCCATATGCAGTTATGGGTGCGGTAGCAAAATACTTGCAATACAGAAAAGGCATTGAGGTCCTGCTCACAATACAGGTCCTGTTTAATAGTTCAGTAAACTCCAATTGACTGGAATGTAGCTAGGTGGGCCAGAGAAAAACCTGATGTTTTGACAACCACAGAAATCCTCTGCTACTACTTGTTCTTTCCGTAATAATTAAAAAAAGCACTATCTCGAAATAAATGAAGGTGCACATTCATAGTAGAACATTACAGAGCTCGTAAAACAATTTAGTTCACTTTTTCCAACAACAGAACATGTTTTCACTGCGTGTTGAGCAAGAAAAAAAAAAAAAAAAAGGATTTCTGAGATCTTACATAAGAAATACAAATAGGGCCAAAAAAAAAGGCAAAAATCAGTAAAATGCCAAAAACACAATGTCAGAATGATTTCTCTAAAGGAGAAAGAGCCCTGTATTATGCTGTTGTGCGCGCATATCTTCCCTATATCGGTCATAGTAGAACTGGGTTTAGTTGGACCCGTAGAAGTGTAGTGGGACCAGATATCACTCAGATCTACCTCTCTGCTGTCCAGAATCATGAAGTGTCTGTCTGTCAGCCATATCCTCCTACTCTCGCTTCCTAAAGCTCAATGTAGACAAAACTGAGCTCATCATCTTTTTCCATCTTACCTATCTTCCCCTGTACGTGAAGTCCACTGCTTAACCCCTTCACGTTGCGGCCCTTTTTCGTTTTTGCGTTTTCGTTTTTCGCTCCCCTCCTTCCCAGAGCCATAACGTTTTTATTTTTCCGTCAATATGGTCATGTGAGGGCTTATTTTTTGCGGGATGAGTTGTACTTTTGTACGACATCATTGGTTTTACCATGTCATGTACTAGAAAACGGGAAAAAAATTCCAAGTGTGGTGAAATTGCAAAAAAAGTGCAATCCTACACTTGTTTTTTGTTTGGCTTTTTTGCTAGGTTCACTAAATGCTAAGGGTATGTGCACACGTTGCGGATTCTGCTGCGGATTTTTCCGCAGCGGATTTTGAAAATCCGCAGTGCAAAACCACTGCGGTTTTCACTGCGGATTTCATCGCGGTTTCTTCTGCGGATTCCTCTGCGGGTTTTCAACTGCACTTTCCTATTGGTGCTTGTTGAAAACTGCTGCAGAATCCGCAGAAAGAATTGACATGCTGCGGAAAATAATCCGCTGCGTTTCCGCGCGGATTTTTCCGCAGCATGTGCACAGCGGTTTTTTTTCCCCATAGGTTTACATGGTACTGTAAACTTTGGGAAAACTGCTGCGGATCCGCAGCAAAATCCGCAGCGTGTGCACATACCCTAAAACTGACCTCATATTATGATTCTCCAGGTCATTACGGATTCATAGACATCAAACATGTCTAGGTAATTTTTTATGTAAGTGGTGAAAAAAAAATTCAAAACTTTGCTACAAAAAAAAAAAAAAAAAAAAAATCCGCCATTTTCCGATACCCGTAGCGTTTCCATTTTTCGTGATCTGGGGTCAGGTGAGGGCTTTTTTTTTTTTTGCATGCCGAGCTGATGTTTTTAATGATACCACTTTTGTGCAGATACGTTCTTTTGATCGCCTGTTATTGCATTTTAATGCAATGTCGCGGCGACCCAAAAAAGTAATTCTGGCGTTTCAAATTTTTTTCTCGCTACGCTGTTTAGCGATCAGGTTAATGCTTTATTTTTATTGATAGATCGGGCGATTCTGAACGCTTTGATACCAAATATGTGTAGGTTTGATTTTTTTTTTATTGTTTTATTTTGGATGGGGCGAAAGGGGAGTGATTTAAACTTTTATATTTGTTTAATTTTTTTCATATTTTTAAAAACATTTATGTTTTACTTTTGCCATGCTTTAATAGCCTCCATGGGAGTCTCCTCCTGACATGGGAGTCAACGTTTGACAGCGGTATCTAACAGGTTAATAGCGGCGGGTGAATCGCTATTTCACCCGCCGCTATTGCGCGCACATGTCAGCTGTACAAAACAGCTGACATGTCGCGACTTTGATGTGGGCTCACCGCCGGAGCCCACATCAAAGGGGGAGACACGACATGAGCAGTACTAGTATGGTGCATGTCGTGCAGTAACCCTCGACTCTGCCTTGTCGTTCAAACCACACATCCAAGTCAAAAATATTTCCAGAATCGGCTCCATCTTCAATCTACTAAAATACTAGAGCATGCCCTCATCATCTCCTGCCTCAACAACTGCAATATCCTCCCCTGTAGCCCACCTAATAAACACTCTCGCTCCTCTCCAGTCTGTCCTTCGCTGCCCAACTAATCCACCTCACTACTTGCTACTCCTCTGCCTCTCCTCTCTGCATATCCCTACATAGGCTCCCAACTGCCCAACATATTCATTTCAAGCTACTAACACTGACCTACAAGCCGTACATTATATGTCTCCTCTCTGACCTAATCTCCCGATATCTCCCCCACATGTAATCTCTGGTCATCCCCAGACCTCCTCCTCTTCTCCACACTCATTCCTATCCCAATCGCCTGGAAGACTTCTCCCGAGTATCTCCCATCCTCTGGTATTCTGTGCCCCAACACATCCAATTATCCCCTACATTTGGAACTTTCAGGCACAATTTGAAAACCAATCTCTTCAGAACAGTTTACAGCCTGCAATGACCCCACTGCCACCTCAAACACCAGAGCTGCTGACACCCCCTGAACCTACTGTAGATTGTAAGGGTTGCAATGGTAGGGCCCTCTCCCCTCTGTTCCAGTCTGTCACTATTAGTTTGTTCACTGTAAGTTATATTTGTATTTTGTATGCAACCTCTCCTCATGTACAGCACCATGAAATCAATAATATCAGGCGTGACATTGTTATATGCACAAGCACACATGCTGCCTTCTCGAGGGTGCCTGGCTGTCTGAAGTGCTTTGTCATTAAGAAGGTAGTGTAACATGTCAATTTTTGCTTTTTATATTTCCACTGCTCCATAGAAGGTTCCAAATGGAAAGGATTGCAAGTTTAATATTTTTTTTCTTTAGAGTAACGGAACGTTCTTGTGTAACGTAATAAGCTAATGCTAATGTCTATTCTGTCAAGTTCAAGTAATAATTCACAATACAAGTACTCAGAGAGACTATTCTACAGAGCTTTAGGCACTAGATGAAGTTCCTGAAACGTGCTCTTGGGAAACAAAACGCATTGGTGCTATTGTGTACCAGTTACTGACACCCGCTGTGCACAGCCGGACTATGTTTAGTGTAACGAAGCAGACATTCAGGTCTACTCCCAAAAATCAGCAGGGTACAGTGATCAACAGCTCTGTATTTTCCATGTCTAATCACTTATGTCACGAGATTCCACTACAAATGTGTAATAGCAACACTTATCAGTAAATAAACACAGTGATGGGAAAAACACATAGAAAGTAATACAAAAAAATAGCCAATAATGGTTCTTTAGAGAAAGCAAGGTTGAAAAAAGGCCAAAGTATGGCTGCTCAATCCATAAATTGGAAGCTTCCATCAGGAGGTACAGTATATTTTGAGAAATACTTCAGATGCCTCAGCGATTGTCACATCTGTGTTTAAGGGTCACATAAAGCTTGATGACCCTACTACCCCGTGATGACCCTACTAACAGGTGAGGATACGTCTACCTTATGACACTACTACACTAGGATGACACTTCTACCCTATGATACTACTACCCTATGATGACATTATTACTCTATAACACTACCCCTTTGATGACACTACTACACCTTGATACTACTACACTATGATACTACTACACTATGACGACACTTCTATCCTATGACACTACTACACTAGGGCCACCATTACATTTTGTATTGCCACAGCAAACTGTTAGATCAATAGCGAAGAGCACCTCTGGTTAGCCTTGTGATTGCTCGATCATGATGGTTCATAAAATGGTATGTGAACGAAATCACAGTAACACGTTATTTGCTAAACAGTAAGCAGTTAATTATAAATTATATGCATGTGGGAAACCAGCCAGCAATTAAATGGATTGAGTCCCTGTGCCAAAACTGGTTTACAATGTTTAAAGGATTGCTAAAAATGAAAAAAAAAAAAAAAAAAATCTTTGACAAGGATAACTAAAATAAAAAAAAAAACTGGCCAACTCCGACTTTGGTTTACAACGTGGTGACTGGACCCATGCAGCAATCAGGTGAGTGGAGCAGAATGACATCCAATAATAGGCTTCTGCATTTCAGGAACATTCATCCGAAAGGCACAGTCAACGCGCTGACCACCTGAGTGGCATGTGCTTGATCACCAGGAAGGGTGGAAGCATATCAGAATGGCACCATTTGTAAATAATCTGTAACTCAGATTTAAGGAGGGGGGTTGACAAACAAACAAAAAACATGATCCAAGAAGTATCTTTCTCCTTGTGGAGAGTGACATGTTAACCCCTTAGTGACGGAGCCAAATTTTTGAAATCTGACAAGTGTCAATTTATGTGGTAATAACTCTGCAACGCTTCAACAAATCCCAGTGATTTTGAGATTGTTTTTTAGTGACACATACTTTATGATAATGGTAAATTTAGGTCAATATGTTTTGTGCTTACTTATAAAAAAAAACTATAAAAAATTTGAGAAATATTAAAAAATTTGCAATTTTCAAAATGTGAATGATTATCCCTTTAATCCAGATAGTCATACCACAGAAAATCATTAATAAATAACATTTCCCACATGCCTGCTTTACATCAGCACCATTTGTAAAACGTTATTTTATTTTGTTAGCATTTTAGGAGGTTTAAAAATGTAGCAGCAATTTTTCATTTTTTCCATGAAATTTACAACATTTATTTTTTTAGGGAACTATCCATGTTTGAAGTGCCTTTAGGGGTCTCATATATTGGGAACCCCCAAACGTGATACCATTTTAAAAACAGCACCCCCTGACGTATTGAAAACTGCTGTCAGGTAGTTTATTAACCCTTCAGGTGATTTTCAGAAATTAATGCAAAGTGGCATGACAGAAATGAAAATGTGTATTTTTACCACCTAAATGTCGGTAACTTCTGAACAGATTACTACAGCTGTCAGACTCCAAGGCCGCTATTTGGTCAAGAATTGCTATCACAAACATCAGGACCACACAATCATGATCTGAGGGCATCAATTGGGATAAAGAGGAAGCCCCCACACTCTGTTAATCATTTATAATGATGTAGTCACTATTGACAGCAGCATCTAAGGGGTTAAACATATATGTACGGTGCAAACACTGATCGTGGCTGATACAGCAAGTTGTCAGCTATAGTGCACAGCCGACAGCTGCTGTATTGTCACCTGTATGGGGAGGCTATTCTCTTATACCAAAGGTCAGTTAACCCTAGAACGCATACCTGGGGCCTCGCAGGCCTGCCAGGTTACTTGTTTTCTATTTTCTGCAAAAGTACTTTAGTTAGAATTTTGAAAATCTAGGTAATCCTCAGGTATATAGTTGTTAGTAATTTCCAGTTATTCATATATTTTTATGTTACAGACATTTCGGTATAACAACCTTTTTTTGGGACTACCCCATATTCACGCACCTGGGGCCTTTTAGGCCTGTACTAGGTTTACATGTGATACTCAGTCTTTTTGTCTGTATTGTTGCGTCAGGAAGAAAAAAAACATGGAAAAATATAACTAAAGAGGAACTATATGCTTACATTGGCCTTACTCTTCTGGCAGGGTCGACAAAATCATACGATGTTCCAATCAGAGAGTTATTTCAGAACCCATTTGCAGATCCACACTACAAAGCTACTATGTCCATCAATAGATTTGAGGGTATTCGGAGATGCCTTCGTTTTGATGAAAAGAGAACTCGCCCTGTGAGGTTGGCAACCGATAAATTAGGCTAGGGTCACATTGCGTTCTGTGACCGCGTTTAACGGACTACGTTACACCACGGCATAACGCCTGTAATGGTGAACGCATCGCTAGCGCACGCCCACATTAGGCGTGCGCTAGCGATGTGCCGTCATTTGAGTGACGGACCGCGAACGCTGCTTGCAGCGTTCGCGGTCCGTTCCTCGCTAGCGCAGATCGGGGATCTGCGCTAGGGGAACGGGTAACGCGATGACTTTTGGGAAATTGCGTTAGCGCAGCCCGTAACGCTATGCGCTAAACGGACTGCCCTAACGCAATGTGACCCTAGCCTTAGCCCCTATTAGCTATATCTGGAATCTTTTTATCAAGAACTGTACAAAGCTTTACCATTCCAGTGATAATGTGACAGTGGACGAGCAACTTCTTGCCTTTAGGGGGCGTTGCAAATTCATTGCAAATTCATTCAGTATATGCCCAGTAAGCCAGCTAAATATGGCATAAAAATTTTCTGGATGTGCGATTCAGCAAGCTATTATGGGATGAATGGTCTGATTTAGGCTGGGGTCACACATGGCGTAAGAAAATACGCCACGTATTATACGTCCGTACTACGGCCGTAATACGGAGAAATGTCCCCAAAATATTGATCCGTAGTCAGGGTGTTTCAGCGTATTTTGCGCATGGCATCCTCCGTATGTAATCCGTATGGCATCCGTACTGCGAGATTTTCGCGCAGGCTTGCAAAACCGACATCTAATGGATTTATGTGCTCAAATGTTAGGGAAAACATATATACAGTATATATATATATATATGTCATTGAGACACATATATATATATTCTGTATTTAGATTTCATTCAGCGCGATATCTGTGATAAGCCGGTAATTCAATTGCCGGCTTTTCATTTCTCCTGCACAAACCCGACAGGATATGAGACATGGTTTTCATACAGTAAACCATCTCATATCCCCTTTTTTGTTGCATATTCCACACTACTAATGTTAGTAGTGTGTATGTGCAAAATTTCAGCGCTGTAGCTGCTGAAATAAAGGGTTAAATGGCGGAAAAAATTGGCGTGGGCTCCCGCGCAATTTTCTCCGCCAGAATGGTAAAGCCAGTGACTGAGGGCAGATATTAATAGCCAGGAGAGGGTCCATGGTTATTGGCCCCCCCGTGGCTAAAAACATCTGCCCCCAGCCACCCCAGAAAAGGCACATCTGGAAGATGCGCCAATTCTGGCACTTGGCCACTCTCTTCCCACTCCCTGTAGCGGTGGGATATGGGGTAATGAAGGGTTAATGCCACCTTGCTATTGTAAGGTGACATTAAGCCAGATTAATAATGGAGAGGCGTCAATTATGACACCTATCCATTATTAATCCTATTGTAGGAAAGGGTTAAAAAACACACACACACATGATTACAAAGTAGTTTAATGAAATAAACACAGCGGTTGTTGTAATAATTTATTGTTCTCCCATTCCATTTCCAGGACCTCGCTTGGCAACATAATAAACGCACAAGATACATACCCTCAGCTGTCAGATCTCGTCCCACGAAGTAATCCATCTGAAGGGGTTAACTAATATTACAGGCAGGAGCCCTGCTAATGCAGCTGTGCTCCATGCCTGTAATCCCCAGCGAATGAATGAAATGTAGGTCATTGACCTACATTTCCTTCAGTCGCGGTGATGCGCCCCTGCTGGATGTTCTCATGAACTGCAGCCTGGGAACTTTTTCCCACGCTCCAGGTCATATGAGGACATCCACCAGGGGGCGCATCACCGCGACTGAAGGAAATGTAGGTCAATGACCTACATTTCATTCATTCGCTGGGGATTACAGGCAGGGAGCACAGCTGCATTTGCAGGGCTCCTGCCTGTAATATTAGTTAACCCCTTCAGATGGATTACTTCGTGGGACGAGATCTGACAGCTGAGGGTATGTATCTTGTGCGTTTATTATGTTGCCAAGCGAGGGTGTTCTAGATGGATTGAGAGAACAATAAATTATTACAACAACCGCTGTGTTTATTTCATTAAACTACTTTGTAATCATGTGTGTGTGTGTTTTTAACCCTTTCCTACAATTGGATTAATAATGGATAGGTGTCATAATTGACGCCTCTCCATTATTAATCTGGCTTAATGTCACCTTACAATAGCAAGGTGGCATTAACCCTTCATTACCCCATATCCCACCGCTACAGGGAGTGGGAAGAGAGTGGCCAAGTGCCAGAATTGGCGCATCTTCCAGATGTGCCTTTTCTGGGGTGGCTGGGGGCAGATGTTTTTAGCCACGGGGGGGCCAATAACCATGGACCCTCTCCTGGCTATTAATATCTGCCCTCAGTCACTGGCTTTACCACTCTGGCGGAGAAAATTGCGCGGGAGCCCACGCCAATTTTTTCCGCCATTTAACCCTTTATTTCAGCAGCTACAGCGCTGAAATTTTGCACATACACACTACTAACATTAGTAGTGTGGAATATGCAACAAAAAAGGGGATATGAGATGGTTTACTGTATGTAAACCATGTCTCATATCCTGTCGGGTTTGTGCAGGAGAAATGAAAAGCCGGCAATTGAATTACCGACTTTTCACTAACAGCGCTGCGTATTTCTCGCAAGTCACACTGCAGGTCCGTGTGGAATCCGTATTTTTCGCGCCCCCATAGACTTTCATTGGCGTATTATTTGCGCAGTACGCTGACAAACGCAGCATGCTGCGATTTTGTACGGCCGTAGAAAGCCGTATAATACTGAACCGTAATATACGGCTAATAGGAGCAGCCCCATTGAGAATAATTGTGCCGTATGTAATGCGAGTTTTACGGACGTAGTTTCTGCGCTCTTACGTCCGTAAAACTCGCATGTGTGACCCCAGCCTTACTGTGGCAAAGAAGCTGATGCTGCAGTCCAGAAAGACCTATGTTCCGACATAGTAAAAACACTTGCTCTACCAATTTTCAATTCAGGAAAAAAATATTACAATGGATAATTACTTTACCAATTTTGAAATGGCCAACTTTTTGCTTCAAAAGCAACTTACACTTGTTGGTACTATGAGGCCAAACCGCCGCGAAATTCCTCCAATCATGAAGCACAATGCACAGTGAACAATCTACGAGAGTGTATTCGGTTTCTGCAATCAAGCAACAATGGTGTCTTATAAAGCCAAGAAAGAAAAATCTGTGATATTACTGAGTACAATGCATCATGATGGAAGTATTGACACCAATGACAGGAAAAAAAAACCTGAAATCATACTGCATTATAATAAGACAAAAGGAGGTGTCGACAAGATGGACGAAATGATTGGAGAGTATTCGTGCAAAAGGCAGACTAAACGTTTGCCTGTTGCCCTTTTTTCCAATATCCTTGATGTGTCAGCCCTCAATAGCTACATTGTTTATTGTCAAACTAATCCAGAATTCCATGCCAACAGGAAAGACAAGAGACGTCTATTTTTGACAGAACTTTGTTATGAACTTTTGATGCCTACTATGATGGAGAGAAGCAGCATGATATGCTTATCAAGGCAAATTACGGAGGCAATGATCCGATGTGGAATACGCTTTCTGGAACATCCAGAGCAAAGAGAAAAAAAAAGAAAGCGCTGCTATATTTGTCCAGCAAAGAAGGAAAGAAAATCGGAGCGTTTCTGTTCTACTTGCGGACAAAATGTATGCAAGGAACATTCAGCCGAAAAAATAATATGCGAGAATTGTCGGGGGAATATGTAAAGTTACAAATAAATATTCCTGCACCAAGTTTGCTACAACCAAAAAATGTTTTCATAAAAAAATTGCATATAGAATGCCTATATTTGGCATGCCCGTTTACTTACTTTTTTGTTGTTTTATGCACATAATTATGTTTTGAAATATACACATCTTAGGGCTGTCCCACACGTCCAGATAATTCCGGTACCGGAAAAAAATCGGTACCGGAGTTATCCGTGTCCGTGTGCCCTTGAGCTCACGTAGGCCATACGTGCGGCACACGTGTGCCGAGTGGGTATCACACGGAGCGTGTGGTACCCACGCGTGTGGTACACTGCATCATGCTGAAGCCGCGATTCATATCTTCTGTGCAGCAGCGTTTGCTGCATAGAAGATATGAATAATAGTGTTTAAAAGAAAGATCTATCTGTCCGCCGCCCTCCCACCCCCTGTGCGCCCCCCCGCTGTTCTGAAAATACTCACCCGCTTCCCTCGTTGGCTGTCGATGCTTCCTGGTCTGACCGCGCCTTCTACTGTATGCGGTCACGTGGGGCCGCTCATTTACAGTCATGAATAGGCGGCTCCACCCCTATGGGAGGTGGAGCCACCTATTCATGACTCTAATCGGCGGCCCCACGTGACCGCATACAGTAGAAGGGGCGGCCAGCACAGAACACTGCGAGGGAGGCGGGTGAGTATTTTCAGAACAGCGGGGGGGCGCACAGGGGGTGGGAGGGCGGCGGACACATAGATCTTTCTTTTAAACACTATTATTCATATCTTCTATGCAGCAAACGCTGCTGCACAGAAGATATGAATGGCGGCTTCAGCACCATGTGGGGGGGACAGCGCTTACTGTAGCGCTGTCTCCTGCACGCCACACGGACTGCACACGGAGAAGGTCCGTGTGTGGTCCGTGTTTTACACGGACCCATTGACTTTAATGATTCCGTGTAATACGTGCGCTCCCACGAACACCGACATGTCTCCGTGTTTGGCACACGGAGACACGGTCCGCAAAAAATCAATGACATCTGCACAGATGCATTGATTTTAATGGGTCTACGTGTGTCAGTGGCTCCGGTACGTGAGGAAACTGTCACCTCACCTACCGGAGCCACTGACGTGTGAAACCGGCCTTAGGCTGTGTTCCCAGTAGCGCTGGGGTTCGCCAGAAGGGGATTCATAATGCATAATGGATCTGACCTCCTGGTAACTCCAGCTAAAGCTGCCAGAATGGCGGGACTCGGCCAGCCTTAGCTGGGGTCACCAGGAGGTCAGATCCATTACGGATCCCCTCCTGGCGGACCCCAGCGCTAGTTGGAATGCATCCTTCCCTTGTAATTGTAAAATAAATTTTGAAAAGTAATTTTATTTGAGTTATTCCGTGTTATTTGCACACAGGCCTAAAAGGCCCCAGGTGCGTGAATATGGGGTAGTCCCAAAAAAGGTTGTTATACCGAAATGCCTATAACATAAAAATATATGAACAACTGGAAATTACTAACAACTATATACCTGAGGAATACCTAGAGTTTCAAAATTCTAACTAAAGTAGTTTTACAGAAAATAGAAAACAAGTAACCTGGCAGGCCTGCGAGGCCCCAGGTATGCGTCCGCCAGCCTTAGCTGGGGTCACCAGGAGGTCAGATCCATTATGGAATCCCGTCCTGGCGGACCCCTGCGCTAGTGGGAATGCATCCTTACTGTGCAATAAACTTTGAAAAGTATTTTTATTTGAGTTATTCCATGATAATTGTAAACAGGCCTAAAAGGCCCCAGGTGCGTGAATGTGTAGATTTCCAGGGGTATGCGTTCTAGGGTTAAAAGACAAATTGGCTGTCATTAAGGGGTTAAGCATGTCGAGATCAGGAGTCTTAAAGCCGCAATGCTCCTCTGGGAAATATGCAAATTGTCTCTTCAGAGAGGAAGAGGCCTAGAACTCTAGTGCCACCTATTGGAAGTAGCAATCCTAAGTCATGTGACAAGGCTCGTTTAACCCCTCTGTGACCTTAGACGTACTATCCCGTCGAGGTGACCTGGGCCTATCTGACCCTCGACGGGATAGTACGTCATAGCCGATCGGCCGCGCTCACGGGGGGAGCGCGGCCGATCGCGGCCGGGTGTCAGCTGACTATCGCAGCTGACATCCGGCACTATGTGCCAGGAGCGGTCACGGACCGCCCCCGGCACATTAACCCCCGGCACACCGCGATCAAACATGATCGCGGTGTACCGGCGGTATAGGGAAGCATCGCGCAGGGAGGGGGCTCCCTGCGGGCTTCCCTGAGACCCCCGGAGCAACGCGATGTGATCGCGTTGCTCAGAGGGTCTCCTACCTCCCTCCTCGCCGCAGGTCCCGGATCCAAGATGGCCGCGGCATCCGGGTCCTGCAGGGAGGGAGGTGGCTTACCGAGTGCCTGCTCAGAGCAGACACTTGGTAAGCCTGCAGCCCTGCACAGCAGATCGCAGATCTGGCAGAGTGCTGTGCACACTGCCAGATCCACGATCTGTGATGTCCCCCCCTGGGACAAAGTAAAAAAGTTTAAAAAAAATTCCCCACGTGTGTAAAAAAAAAAAATAAAAAAAATATCCTAAATAAAGAAAAAAAAAAAAAATTATTCCCATAAATACATTTCTTTAGCTAAATAAAATAAAAAAAAACAATAAAAGTACACATATTTAGTATCGCCGCGTCCGTAACGACCCAACCTATAAAACTGCCCCACTAGTTAACCCCTTCAGTAAACACCGTAAGAAAAAAAAAAAAAAAACGAGGCAATTAACAACGCTTTATTATCATACCGCCGAACAAAAAGTGGAATAACACGCGATCAAAAAAACTGATATAAATAACCATGTTACCGCTGAAAACGTCATCTTGTCCCGCAAAAAACGAGCCGCCATACAGCATCATCAGCAAAAAAATAAAAAAGTTATAGTCCTGAGAATAAAGCGATACCAAAATAATTATTTTTTCTATAAAATAGTTTTTATCGTATAAAAGCGCCAAAACATAAAAAAAATGATATAAATCAGGTATCGCTGTAATCGTACTGACCCGACGAATAAAACTGCTTTATCAATTTTACCAAACACGGAACGGTATAAACGCCTCCCCCAAAAGAAATTCATGAATAGCTGGCTTTTGATCACTCTACCTCACAAAAATCGGAATAAAAAGCGATCAAAAAATGTCACGTGTCCGAAAATGTAACCAATAAAAACGTCAACTCGTCCCGCAAAAAACAAGATCTCACATGACTCTGTGGACTCAAATATGGAAAAATTACAGCTCTCAAAATGTGGTAACGCAAAAAATAATTTTTGCAATGAAAAGCGTCTTTCAGTGTGTGACGGCTGCCAATCATAAAAATCCGCTAAAAAACCCGCTATAAAAGTAAATCAAACCCCCCTTCATCACCCCCTTAGTTAGGGAAAAATAAAAAAATTAAAAAATGTATTTATTTCCATTTTCCCATTAGGGTTAGGGTTAAGCCCCCGTCTCACTAAGCGAGATCGCTAGAGAGATCGCTGCTGAGTCACAAGTTTTGTGACGCAACAGCGACCTCAGTAGCGATCTCGCTATGTGTGACACGTAGCAGCGACCAGGCCCCTGCTGTGAGATCGCTGGTCGTGTCGAAATGGCCTGGACCTTTTTTTGATCGTTGAGGTCCCGCTGGGTAGCACACATCGCTGTGTTTGACACCTTACCAACGACCTCGTTGACGACTCAGACACTGAATCGTCATAATAGCTCCCATGTGACATCGTTGTACAGGTCGCTGATGAGATGTCAAACAGCGAGATCGCAGCAGCGATCGTTGGGAAGATCTCACTGTTTGACATCTCACCAGCGACCACATAGCGACGCAGCAACGATCCCTGACAGGTCGTATCGTTGTCGGGATCGCTTTAGCGTCGCTAAGTGAGACGGGGCCTTTAGGGTTAGGGCTAGAGTTAGGACTAGAGTTAGGGCTAGGGTTAGGGCAAGGGTTAGGGCTAGGGTTGGGGCTAGGGTTGGGGCTAGGGTTAGGGCTAGGGTTAGGGCTAGGGTTAGGGCTAGGGTTAGGGCTAGTGTTACGGCTAGTGTTAGGGCTAGTGATAGGGCTAGGGTTATTGCTAAGGTTAGGGCTAGGGTTGGGGCTACAGTTAGGGTTGGGGCTAAAGATAGGGTTAGGGTTTGGATTACATTTATGGTTGGGAATAGGGTTGGTGTGTCTGGGTTAGAGGAGTGGTTAGGGTTACTGTTGGGATTAGGGTAAGGGGTGTGTTTGGATTAGGGTTTCGGTTATAATTGGGGGGTTTCCACTGTTTAGGCACATCAGGGGCTCTCCAAACGGGACATGGCATCCGATCTGAATTCCAGCCAATTCTGCGTTGAAAAAGGAAAACAGTGCTCCTTCCCTTCAGAGCTCTCCCGTGTGTCCAAACAGGGGTTTACCCCAACATATGGGGTATCAGCGTACTCAGGACAAATTGGACATCATCTTTTGGGGTCCAATTTCTCCTGCTACCCTTGGGAAAATACAAAACTAGGGGCCAAAAAATAAGTTTTGTGGGAAAAAAAAGATTTTTTATTTTCACGGCTCTGCGTTGTAAACTGTAGTGAAACACTTGGGGGTTCATAGTTCTCACAACACATCTAGATAAGTTCCTTGGGGGGGTCTAGTTTCCAATATGGGGTCACTTGTGGGGGGTTTGTACTGTTTGGGTACATCAGGGGCTCTGCAAATGCAACGTGAGGCCTGCAGACCAATCCATTTAAGTCTGCATTCCAAATGGCGCTCCTTCCCTTCCGAGCTCTGTCATGCGCCCAAACAGTGGTTCCCCCCACATATGGGGTATCAGCGTACTCAGGACAAATTGGACAACAACCTTTGGGGTCCAATTTATCCTGATACCCTTGTGAAAATACAAAACTGGGGGCTAAAAAATCATTTGTGTGAACAAAAAAAGAATTTTTATTTTCACGGCTTTGCGTTATAAACTGTAGTGAAACACTTGGGGGTTCAAAGCTCTCAAAACACATCTAGATAAGTTCCTTAGGGGGTCTACTTTCCAAAATGGTGTCACTTGTGGGGGTTTTTAATGTTTAGGCACATCAGGGGCTCTCCAAACGCAACATGGCATCCCATCTTAATTCCAGTCAATTTTGCATTGAAAAGTAAAATAGCGCTCCTTCCCTTCCGAGCTCTGCTATGCGCCCAAAAAGTGGTTTACCCCCACATATGGGGTATCGTCGTACTCAGGGCAAATTGCACAACAACTTTTGTGGTCTAATTTCTTCTCTTACCCTTGGGGAAATAAAAAAATGGGGGCGAAAAGATCATTTTTGTGAAAAAATATGATTTTTTATTTTTACGGCTCTGCATTATAAACTTCTGTGAAGCACTTGTTGGGTCAAAGTGCTCACCACACATCTAGATAAGTTCCTTAAGGGGTCTACTTTCCAAAATGGTATCACTTGTGGGGGGTTTCAATGTTTAGGCACATCAGGGGCTCCCCAAACGCAACATGGCGTCCCATCTCAATTCCAGTCAATTTTGCATTGAAAAGTCAAATGGCGCTCCTTCCCTTCCGAGCTCTGCCCTGCGCCCAAACAGTGGTTTACCCCGACATATGGGGTATCAGCGTACTCAGGACAAATTGTAAAACAAATTTTGGCGTCTATTTTCTCCTGTTACCCTTGGTAAAATAAAACAAATTGGAGCTGAAATAATTTTTTTGTGAAAAAAAGTTAAATGTTCATTTTTATTTAAACATTCCAAAAATTTCTGTGAAACACCTGAAGGGTTAATAAACTTCTTGAAAGTGGTTTTTAGTACCTTGAGGGGTGCAGTTTTTAGAATGGTGTCACACTTGGGTATTTTCTATCATATAGACCCCTCAAAATGACTTCAAATGAGATGTGGTCCCTAAAAAAAAAATGGTGTTGTAAAAATGAGAAATTGCTGGTCAACTTTTAACCCTTATAACTCCGTCACAAAAAAAAATTTTGGTTCCAAAATTGTGCTGATGTAAAGTAGACATGTGGGAAATGTTACTTATTAAGTGTTTTGCGTGACATATGTCTGTGATTTAAGGGCATAAAAATTCAAAGTTGGAAAATTGCGGAATTTTCAAAATTTTCGCCAAATATTCATTTTTTTCACAAATAAACGCAAATTATATCGAATAAATTTTATCACTATCATGAAGTACAATATTTCACGAGAAAACAATGTCAGAATCGCCAAGATCCGTTGAAGCGTTCCAGAGTTATAACCTCATAAAGGGACAGTGGTCAGAATTGTAAAAATTGGCCTGGTCATTAACGTGCAAACCACCCTTAGGGGTGAAGGGGTTAAGAGTCGACATTGACTGTTAGGATTGCTACTTCCAATAGGTGGCACTAGAGTTCTAGTCCTCTTCCTTTCTGAAAAGACAATTTGCAAACAAAAAACATCAATCGGTCAGCCCTTAAACAGAAGCTGTAAGAAGGAGAGTCCGCGTGTGAATTTTCAGCCAGTTTCATTTCACTTCTTTGTGAACATACAAAGCCTTCAAAGGTCCAAATAACTTTTGGGGAATGTGGATAGGGGCAGACATGACCAGCACCACATTTTTTGCCTCTATAAGGGTATGTGTTCACATTCAGGAAACGCTGAGTTTTTGACGCAGCGTTGAGCAGCATGCATAAAAAAAGCAGCGTCCAGATGTTACAGCATAGTGGAGGGGATTTCATGAAATCCTGTCTCCACTATGCAGTAAAACACGCATGCGGTACACCCGAGAAAACTCACATGCGGCGCGTCTTTTAAGAACGCAGCATGTTCTTACATTGCAGAAAAAACTCAAGGACAACGCAGGTGACCTGCCAGTGACCTCAGGTGCAGATTTGGTCAGGATTTTACCTGCATAAAATCCTGACCAAATCCTGAACGTGGACACATACCCTAAGGCTTTGAGGTGCACAATTCCTTCATATTCTAGAACTGATTTACTTTCAGTTACTTTATAAAAGACTCTGTTTGGATGACAAAACCTGCACATACACCTTATTATTGCATTTTGACATGACAGCGAGCAGTCTGCACTTTATGTTAGAATGCAGGTCTGCCATGTCATGTTAGATGTCCCCTGCAGTGGGGAAATATATTCCCAGCAATAACAGCTGACCACCATTGGCATTGATATTTAGCTAGTGTGTTACCTCTAAGGCTACACAACTTCACTTAATTCTAAATATTGATTACTAGCTCACATACGGTACGGTAATTCATTCCTGGCTTCATGACCAAAGTTTGTCTGTTACCCAACAAATGCCCAGTGTTTTGTAACCCTAGGATGAATAAAGGAGGTTTTCTTACCAGCTCTGAAAATTGCTTTACGACTTGTCTTTGTTTCAGGTTGGTCTCCCCATCCAGATTAGCAGTTTCTATGTGACAGAGCCCATCTGGGTCACTGGATGAGAGCAGGAGTATGTCAGCAGGGATGATCTCATTGCAGCGCAGCTGTATAAAGTCACCAACTTGCACTTCTTTCCAGAATCTTTCCACATATTTTCTCTCGTTTCTAAGGAAGCAAATGTACAGATGGAAGATCTTCAGATAAGTCAAAGAAATTAATTAAAATAATAAATCATACAAAATTTCAGATATTGCCGTAATTCAAATTACCACAACTACCGTGGCATGTAAAATGTAAAAAAATAAATAAAAAGCTCAAGTCACCTCTTTTTCCCCATAAACATCACCCACCTCCCCCCCCACCCAAAAAAAATGTGGGATCCTTGCACCCAGAAAAGTCTCATATCAAAATATAAAAACAGTTAACCCTATTGGTAAACAGAAAAAAGATTCAAAAACGCCAAAATTGCGGGGGGAGAGGGAAATTTTTTTGCCGCAATACAGCAAAAAATGTTGTAAGAAGCAATCAAAGTGTCATATCTATCCCAAAATAGTACTGATAAAAAAATTTGTTTAGCCCCACAAAACGCAAACACAAATCTCAAATGAAAAAAAAAAAAAAAACTTTATGAGTCTCAAAAAAAGGCGCCATAAATATATTTTTTTTTCTGGCATGCTCCTGTTTTTTGTCAACAGTAAAATAATAAACAAATTGGACAAGTTTGATATTGCCATAATTGCATTGATGAGGAGAATCATATTTGCAGGTCATTTTTACCACACAATGTAATGCTGTAAAAAAACAGATCCCCAATAAAAAAATATCAGAATTGCAGGGTTTGTCTTTTTGTTGTTTTTTTTCCCCCAATTTCCCCTGCACTTTTCTTTTATTTTCTTCAGTACAATATGGGGTAAAATGAATGGTGTCATTCACAAGTACAACTCTTACCACAAAAATACAAGCCTTCATATACCGTATGTCTATTTGGACAGAAAAAAAGGCCATGTTGGGAAAGGGTTAAGTCATGACATACCAAGACAAAGATCTCAGTGTTAAAAAGGTGATAAAATGCATGTTAAAAAAAGAAGAAAAAAAAAAAGCACTCAAACAGTGAAAAAAATGCAAGATAACCGATTAACCCAATAGGTGCAGAATATCTGCAACATCAAAAAACTCATTGTAGGAACGTAGCTTAAAGGGTTCTTTATTCGCAGGTCATCCGCTGGTTATTGAGACAGATACATTTAAATAACTGCAAAATCCAGCAAGTCCTGACAGATGGAACAAAACCGAAAAAAATGAACTGGAGTATAAGGCTATGTTTCCATGGTCAGGAAACGTAGTGCTTTGGACGCAGCGGATACCCTGCTCCGCCCCCTGTTGTACGCGCGGTAATTCCGGACATGTTCATTGAACAAATCCGGAATCACCGCATCGCATTCATAGACCGGGTTATTTATCTTGTGGAGACGGAGCGTTTCCGCAAGATAAATAGACATGCTGCGGTCGGTAAAGACACGCCGCATGTGAGTAAATGCAGGGCCGCTGGATGCGCACATAGCGGAGACAGGATTTCATAAAATCCCCTCCACTATGCTGTAACATCTGGACGCTGCAGATGTACGCAGCATCCAATCTGCAGCAAATCCTGATGTATTACGCCACGTAGAAACATACCCTAAGCTGGTATAGATGAAAAACGTAGGCGCATATTCACACTGGCCATAAATGAGACAAAACCTAAGATAGAAACATACTGACCATGTACCCTGCCATAAGTAAAAAGCAATAGCGCATATAAATAACAAGGTACTTAGTATACATGGTTTTCTGAAAAAAAACAAAACAAAAAACAAACGTAAAAGCCATTCCAGTGCTAATGTGTACCCAGTCGGGATGGGTCCTATTGTTTAGTATTAAAACTGAGCCGGAACGGGTCCCCAATTATGGACACCCAGCAAGGGAAGCTATTAGTGATGGGAGAATTCCTGGCTGTTCGGGTCCGACGGGTTCCGCCAAATAGTTAAAAAAGTTCAGAATGGTACCCGAATCTATAGCCCAATGACATGAATAGGGGGCCCAAACATCAATCGTTTGCCACACTGTCACCTCCATGTACCCCATGTGATTTATATGCATTATTGCTTTTTACTCACTTACAGCAAGGTATATGTTCATTGTGTTTCTATCTTGGGTTTCACCTCACAGCATGAAGCTGTATCGGCTTGCAGGGAGTTTTAGTTCAAAACAGCTGGAGTGCTGCAGGTTGTTGGCCACTGGGGTATGTGATAAATGTGGATTGTGTAGATACCCTCTAACATACAGTAAATTAAATTTTAACAGTTCTCAGAATTCTACTTCCCCCCTGTCAGGATTTCATTAACCAAGTTTCAGTATTCTAGAAATCTTTAACAGGAAATGAAAGTAGCCAATGTTCACACCAGCAGGTTTCTGGATTCTTTAACCCCTTAGTGACAGAGCAAATGTGGCACTTAACCCCTTAAGCCCCGAGGGTGGTTTGCACGTTAATGACCGGGCCAATTTTTACAATTCTGACCACTGTCCCTTTATGAGGTTATAACTCTGGAACGCTTCAACGGATCTTGGCGATTCTGACACTGTTTTCTCGTGACATACTGTACTTCATGATAGTGGTAAAATTTATTCGATATAACTTGCGTTTATTTGTGAAAAAAATGGAAATTTGGCGAAAATTTTGAAAATTTCGCAATTTTCCAACTTTGAATTTTTATGCCCTTAAATCACAGAGAGATGTCACGCAAAACACTTAATAAGTAACATTTCCCACATGTCTACTTTACATCAGCACAATTTTGGAACCAAAATTTTTTTTTGTTAGGGAGTTATAAGGGTTAAAAATTGACCAGCAATTTCTCATTTTTACAACACCCTTTTTTTTTTTAGGGACCACATCTCATTTGAAGTCATTTTAAGGGGTCTATATGATAGAAAATAACGAAGTGTGACACCATTCTAAAAACTGCACCCCTCAAGGTTCTCAAAACCACATTCAAGAAGTTTATTAACCCTTCAGGTGTTTCACAGGAATTTTTGGAATGTTTAAATAAAAATGAACATTTAACTTTTTTTTACACAAAATTTATTTCAGCTCCAATTTGTTTTATTTTACCAAGGGTAACAGGAGAAAATGGACCCCAAAAGTTGTTGTACAATTTGTCCTGAGTACGCTGATACCCCATATGTGGGGGTAAACCACTGTTTGGGCGCATGGTAGAGCTTGGAAGGAAAGGAGCGCCATTTTACTTTTCAATGCAAAATTGACTGGAATTGAGATGGCACGCCATGTTGCGTTTGGAGAGCTCCTGATGTGCCTAAACATTGAAACCCCCCACAAGTGACACCATTTTGGAAAGTAGACCCCCTAAGGAACTTAGCTAGATGTGTGGTGAGCACTTTGACCCACCAAGTGCTTCACAGAAGTTTATAATGCAGAGCCGTAAAAATAAAAAAATCATATTTTTTCACAAAAATGATCTTTTCGCCCCAATTCTTTATTTTCCCAAGGGTAAGAGAAGAAATTGGACCCCAAATATTGTTGTGCAATTTGTCCTGAGTACGCTGATACCCCATATGTGGGTGTAAACCATTGTTTGGGCGCATGGCAGAGCTCGGAAGGGAAGGAGCGCCATTTGACTTTTCAATGCAAAATTGACTGGAATTGAGATGGGACACCCTGTCGCGTTCGGAGAGCCCCTGATGTGCCTAAACATTAAAACCCCGCACAAGTGACACCATTTTGGAAAGTAGACCCCCTAAAGAACTTATCTAGATGTGTTTTGAGAGCTTTGAACCCCCAAGTGTTTCACTAGTTTAGAACGCAGAGCCGTGAAAACAAAAATTCTTTGTTTTTTTCTTCACAAAAATGATTTTTTAGCCCCCAGTTTTGTATTTTCACAAGGGTAACAGGATAAATTGGACCCTAAAAGTTGTTGTCCAATTTGTCCTGAGTACGCTGATACCCCATATGTGGGGGCGAACCACTGTTTGGGCGCATGGCAGAGCTCGGAAGGGAAGGAGCGCCATTTGGAATGCAGACTTAGATGGATTGGTCTGCAGGCGTCACATTGCATTTGCAGAGCCCCTGATGTACCCAAACAGTACAAACCCCCCACAAGTGACCGCATATTGGAAACTAGACCTCCCAAGGAACTTATCTAGATGTGTTGTGATAACTTTGAACCCCCAAGTGTTTCACTACAGTTTATAACGCAGAGCCGTGAAAATAAAAAATCTTTTTTTTCCCACAAAAATTACTTTTAGCCCCCCAAATTTTTATTTTCCCAAGGATAACAAGAGAACTTCGACCCCAAAAGTTGTTGTCCAATTTGTCCCGAGTACGCTCATACCCCATATGTTGGGGTAAACCCCTGTTTGGGCGCACGGGAGAGCTCGGAAGGGAAGGAGCACTGTTTTACTTTTTCAACGCAGAATTGGCTGGAATTGAGATCGGACGCCATGTCGCGTTTGGAGAGCCCCTGATGTGCCTGAACAGTGGAAACTCCCCAATTCTAAATGAAACCCTAATCCAAACACACCCCTAACCCTAATCCCAACGGTAACCCTAACCACACCCCTAACTCGAATCCCAACCGTAAATGTAATCCAAACCCTTACCCTAACTTTAGCCCCAACCCTAAACCTAATTTTAGCCCCAACCCTAACTTTAGCCCCAACCCTAACCCTAACTTTAGCTCCAACCCTAGCCCCAACCCTAACCGGAAAATGGAAATAAATGTATTTTTTAAATTTTATTATTTTTCCCCTAACTAAGGGGGTGATGAAGGGGGGTTTGATTTACTTTTATAGCATTTTTTATATCGGATTTTTATGATTGGCAGCTGTCACACACTAAAAGACGCTTTTTATAGCAAAAAAGTTTTTGCGTCTCCACATTTTGAGACCTATAATTTTTCCATATTTTGGTCCACAGAGTCATGTGAGGTCTTGTTTTTTGCGGGACGAGTTGACGTTTTTATTGGTAACATTTTCGGACACGTGACAGTTTTTGATCACTTTTTATTCCGATTTTTGTGAGGCAGAATGACCAAAAACCAGCTATTCATGAATTTCTTTTGGGGGAGGTGTTTATACTGTTCCACGTTTGGTAAAATTGATAAAGCAGTTTTATTCTTCGGGTCAGTACGATTACAGCGGTACCTCATTTATATCATTTTTTATGTTTTGGCACTTTTATACGATAAAAGCTATTTTATAGAAAAAAATAATTATTTTGGCATCACTTTATTCTGAGGACTATAACTTTTTATTTTTTTGCTTATGATGCTGTATGGTGGCTCGTTTTTTGCGGGACAAGATGACGTTTTCAGCGGTACCATGGTTATTTATATCCGTCTTTTTGATCGCGTGTTATTCCACTTTTTGTTCGGCAGTATGATAATAAAGCGTTTTTGTTTTTTTCTTACGGTGTTCACTGAAGGGGTTAATTAGTGGGACAGTTTTATAGGTTGGGTCGTTACGGACGCGGCGATACTAAATATGTGTACTTTTATTGTTTTTTTTTGTTTTTTTAGATAGAGAAATGTATTTATGGGAATAATATTTTTTTTTCTTTATTTAGGAATTTAGTTTTTTTTACACATGTGGAATTTTTTTTTTTTTACTTTGTCCCGGGGGGGGGGGGGGGGGGCATCACAGATCGCTGATCTGACAGTTTGCACAGCACTCTGTCAGATCAGCGATCTGACATACAGCCTTGCAGGCTTACCAGCGCCTGCTGTGGACCCGGAAGTACTCCCTGCAGGACCCGGATGCAGCCCCGCGGCCATTTTGGATCCGGGGACGGCAGGGAGGAGACGCTCGGTACAAGGTGAGTACATCGCCTTGTACCGATCGTCTCAGGGAAGCACGCAGGGAGCCCCCTCCCTGCGCGATGCTTCCCTGTACCGCCGGTACACCGCGATCATGTTTGATCGCAGTGTGCCGGGGGTTAATGTGCCGGGGGCGGTCCGTGACCGCTCCTGGCACATAGTGCCGGATGTCAGCTGCGATAGTCAGCTGACACTCGGCCGCGCTCCCCCCGTGAGCGCGGCTGATCGCATATGACGTACTATCCCGTCACTGGGAATTAAGTCCCAGGTCACCTCGACGGGATAGTACGTCATATGGGATTAAGGGGTTAATGACCAAGCCAATTTTTACAATACTGACCACTGTCATTTTATGAGGTAGAACACTTCAACGTAGCCCACTGATTCCGAGACTGTTTTTTCGTGACATGCTGTACTTCATGTAAGTGGTAAAATTTCTTCTATATAACTTGTGTTTATTTATGGAAAAAAAAAACGGAAATTTGGCGAAAATTTTGCAATTTTCAAACTTTTCATTTTTGTGCCCTTAAATCAGAGAGTGGTGTCACACAAAAAAGCTAATAAATAACATTTCCCACATGTCTACTTTACATCACAATTTTGGAAGCATAACTTTTTTCTCTTAGGACATTATAAGGGTTAAAAGTTGACCATCGATTTCTCATTTTTACAACAAAATTTACAAAACCATTTTTTTAGGGACCACCTCACATTTGCAGTGAGTTTGGGGGTCGATATAACAGAAAATACCCAAAAGTGACACCATTCTAAAAACTGCACCCCTCAAGGTGCGCAAAACCACATTCAAGAAGTTTCTTAACCCTTCAGGTGCTTCACGAGAAACTAAAGAAATGTGGAAGGAAAAAATGAACATTTTACTTTTTCCCAAAAATTTACTCTGGAACCAATTTTTTTTTCACAAGGGTATCAGGAGTAAATGGACCAAAAATGTATTGTGCAATTTCTCCTGAGTACACCGATACCCCATATGTGGGGGAAGCCACTGTTTAGGCACATGGCAGGGCTCAGAAGGAAGGGAACACCGTTTGACTTTTTGAAAGCAAAAATGTCTGGAATCAATGGTGGCACCATGTTGTTTAGAGACCACCTGATGTACCTAAATAGTTAAGCCCCCCAATTCTAACTCCAACCCTAACTCAGCCCTGACCCCAACACACCCCTAATCATAATCCTAACCACAACCCTAACCGTAATCCCAAATTTAGCCCAACCCCAACTTTTATTATTATTGTTGCCTAACTTTATAGGGAGTCTGTCTCCCCCCCAACTTTAGCGATATAGTGGATTTGGGTACAGTTCTATTATGAGCTTTATACACGCCCTTAGGTTATCTGCCCACAATAAGGAATTGAAGCAGTTTTGACGCTGTGCATTTATGCAACGACAAAACTGCAGCGGCCAGCTGTGGCAGCATTGTGGATGGCATTTCTAGAAATCCCATGTCCACTATGCGTGTATGTGCACCTGGGGATCACCCGTGGAAACTGACATGCGTCCCGTCTTTCAGATCCGTAACAGAAATTTCCACAATAGAATGTATAGGATGTGGTAACTCCGCACGGTTCAATGAAAACATTCGGATTTACCTGTGCTCAATTGAACACAGCGAAAATACGCTGCATCCAAACTGCTGCTGCTTCCGGATCGTGGGCACATAGCCACACTGGTACATGTGTCTTTACTATTCCTCTGCATCATTCTTACAATGACTAATCTGATTTACATTGTGAACAGATAATATAGGTGGGTGTTGCTAAAAATAAAACTGTATATTGGGGTTTACTTTGGATGAGCAGCTTCCTCATAAATGTATGTCATGTCACAACACCAAATCCCAAACTCATTAGTCAATTGTCAGGTATTGAAGAGCATTGTCTTGAACAGTGGCAGTGATGTGTCCAGTTGTGAGAGCATTAGCGAGGTTGGCCACTGGGAGATGGGCGAC